>NW_026991722.1:90725377-91975161 GCF_029215605.1 Mirounga angustirostris
TTTTTTTTAAGATTTTATTTATTTATTTGACAGAGAGAGACACAGCAAGAGAGGGAACACAAGCAGGGGGAGTGGGAGAGGGAGAAGCAGGCCTCCCGCCGAGCAGGGAGCACGATGTGAGGCTTGATCCCAGGACCCTGGGATCATGACCTGAGCCGACAACTGAGCCACCCAGGCACCCCGGAATATCATAAATATTTCTGAATGAAAGTCTTGCATAAACAACCACTACCTAGGTACTCAGTCCATACTTACCTGAACCTAAGAATCATCTGAGGCACTTGCAGCCCCAAGCTACTACACCTACTGAATCCGAATTTGGCAGCAAGTTGGGGATATATCTGGGAATCTCAATTTCTGATAAACATCCACCCTACTATTTTATCAAACAAGTTTGGGAAACGTGGCCATTAATTATCACCCAAGATGTTGCTTTCTCTTTGTTCTATCACCTGCCACACATCACCCAGTTACTGAAAAACTGCAATACGAGGTTTTCATCTATATGTCTCAGACATGCTTTACTTAAAACTTAAGAAAATGCTGTCTTTTTGGTTTTTGTGTGTATCAATATATAATACCTTTGAAAATTAAAAGTTCTTATTGTGCCCAAATCCTCATCCCTTCCAACCACTGCACCTAAATCCAGTCTCATTTATCTCCATTGATACTAAAGTATGACTCCCCACCTCCAACCCTTTTTTTAATGATGGTGAGTGAGTACATTCTCCACATCATTTTAAAAAAATATCTGGAGTGTCATTTTTTAGTCTTTTTAACTCATGACACAGGTTTGCTGAATTCATGGCTGACTCATAAACAGCACAGCTGGTATTAATATCAAATCAGAGATCCTCCAGCCCAAATCCCAACAGTTACCACATTGCAGAGCCCCCTCCTGAGAGAACTACACCATTTCAGAATAGTCAATGATAGGAGAGTAAAGCTTTCATGGTAAGGCCAATCACAGTTTCTATTCCCTCTCAGTCCAAATCCAGTGTCCTTTTACTTCCCCAAATTACAATAACAGGTCACCACCACCTCTGGTCACAGAGCAAGTTTTGGTTAACGCTGCCAAAATTAACCCTGCCGGAAAAACAAAAATCACCGTGCGTCTCCCAAACCCTCGCTCTTTGAAATGACAACAAGCAGCCAACTCTGAGTCATAGCTACCAGCATTTTAAACCATTTTCCAGGAGTCCAAATGCTCCCAAGCTATTTCTGAATAATAAATGCCCTCATGGGGTCCATGCATGAGAGAAGAGAGGTCAGGGTCCTGGCTCTGCTACTAACTAGCTGGGTAAAACTGAGCAGGTCCCTCTCCCACTCAAGGCCTCAATTTCGCCAATTCGAAAATCAGCTGGATTTAGATGATCCCTCAGATCTCTTCCAATTCTAAGAACCTAAGAGGTGGGAGTCAGTCCCCAGAATAACCAAGACCCTAATTCCTTATAGACTATTTGAGATTACCGAATCCAACCTCTTGATTCAAAGACCAAGACTCTGAAACGAAAGCCCCCGACTTCCAGTCCAAAGCTCTTCCCACATCTCACTGCCGTTCCAGAAACACAAACCCCGAAAGGGGCGTCCAGCCCAGCCTCGACTCTAGCGGAGGGCACGCAGCCTATTTCATCTGTTTTGTTTGGGATTTTTGTTGTTGTTGTTGTTTGGTCCCTTCTGCACTTCCACCTAGCTGGAAAGGGCAAAGCGAGAGCGCTTAGGCCAGACCCTAAATAAATCCCGACCTCCCTACGCGCCGACAGTCGCACCTGCTCCCGAGCTCTACGTGAAGGTGGATGGCTCGGTCTTCACCCGACCCCCCCTTAGGGAGCCCGCAAAAGAGAAACGATTTTTTCCTCCCAGCACTCCGGCTCGGCCCAGGCCGCCTCCCACCCCGAGACAGCCTCCCCAGACAGTATACCTGCTCCGCCACGGCTCGATCCCGCGCAGCAACCTCAGGCACTGCCGCCCCACGGACGTCGCCATCTTGTCTCCTCCTTCTTAGCGGGCCACGCCCCCTTTCCACACTTGTGGCGCATGCGTGTGACGTTACGAGCATAGAGCTCACAGGACCAATGAGGAACGCGGTGGGCTGTGGGCGGAGACGGCTAAGCTCCTCCCTACGGCTGCTCCCCGCCCCATCAGCCCAGCTCTTTGGGAACCTCCAGAGCCAGGTTGGGTAGGTTCCTGCTGTGCTAAATCGGGGCCTCGGTGCAATGTCGCCAGTCCTCTTTCTTCCCATTGTCGTACGTTTCCTCATGCGCCTGGAAAATGAGTCACCCAAAATCTGAGAATGTATCAACTTAGCCAATTCCCTTATTTACATATAGGGAAGCTAAGAGCATCCACCCTCGGCTACCATTTATTCCGCCCTTCCTAAGTTCCAGGCTCTGTTCTGAGCACTTTGCGTGCCCGGTGTCTCGTTCTTACTTTCCCAAACTGGAGAAATACAGCTCCATTTTTTCCTCCCCGAGTCTGCTAATCACAGTTGTCTTCACCAGACGTTTGACACAAGAGGATATATTGCCTGATGCCCGCAATTATTTCTGTGTGGTTATTTAAGCTCGGCTAGTGCACAATCAGCCCCTCCAGGGAGCCTAACAGGCATCAGGTTTCCTCTTGGAGGTGAGACACCTCCTTCTATGGGTCTTTAAAATATGAGAGAGAAAATAAAAAGTATAGAATTAGTTTTACTATTCAAGTGAGACTAGTAACTCAAAAGGGGAGGGGTGGGGTTATTTCAAAATAAAGTGCATTTGGGAAAACTGAAATATCCACATGCAAAAGAATGAAGTGGACCCTTAACTTATACCATATACAAAAAGTAACTCAAAATAAATCAAAGACCTAAACTTAAGAACTAAAACTATAAAACTTTTTTTTAGTTGAGAGAGAGCAAGAGAGAGCATGAGAGGGAAGGAGAGGCAGAGGGAGAGGGAGAAGCAGACTACCTGCTGAGCAAGGAGGTGGGGAGTGGGGCTCTGGGGTCATGACCTGAGCCCAAGATAGACGCTTAACCGACTGAACCACCCCAGAGCCCCAAACTATAAACCTCTTAAAAGAAAATATAAGGGAAAACTTCATGACTTTGGACTTGATAATTTTTTGCATATAACACCAAAACGCAGGCAACAACAACAAAATAGTATCAATTGAACCTAATCAAAATTAAAACTTTTGTGTACCAAAGGACACTATCAAGAAAACTCAAAGATAACCCACAGAAAGTGAGAATATCTGATAAGCATCTAATATTCAGAATATATAAAGAACTTCTAAAACTCAATGATAAAAAACAAACAACCCCATTAAAAAATGGACAAAAAATGAGCAGTCATTTCTCCAAAAAAATCATACAAATGGCTAATAAGATGCTCAACATCACTAGTCATTAGGGAAATGCCCATCAAAACCACAATGAGATACCAACTTCACATCTGCACATATTAGAATGATTATACATTTTTTTTAAAGATTTTATTTATTTATTTCAGAGAGAGAATGAGAGAGAGAGCGCACACGAGAGGGGGAAGGGTCAGAGGGAGAAGCAGACCCCCTGCTGAGCAAGGAGCCCGACATGGGACTCGATCCAGGGACTCCAGGATCATGACCTGAGCCGAAGGCAGTCACTTAACCAACTGAGCCACCCAGGCGCCCAATGATTATACATTTTTTAAAATGGAAAATAACAAGTGTTGGTAAGGATGTGGAAAACCTAGAATCCTTGTGCATTGCTGGTGTCAAGATAAAATGGTACAGCCACTATGGAAAACAATTTAGTAATTCCTCAAAAAGTTAAACACAGAACTATCGTATGATCCAGCAATTTCCCTCCTACGTATATACCCAAAAGAACTTAAAGCAAGGACTCAGATACTTGTACACCAATGTTTATAGCGGCAGTATTCACAATAGCCAGAAAGTGGATTTATAGACAAATGGATAAACAAAATGTGATCAATCCATATAATGGAATATTATTCAGTGATAAAAAGGGGTGAAGTATCAATACATGCTACAACACGTATTAACTTTAAAAACATTATGGTAAGTAAATTGGCCAGACACCAAAGGACAAATATTGTATGATGAAGTACCTAGAATGGCAAATTTATAAACAGAAAGTAGAATAGAGGTTACCAGAAGCTGAGAGGAGGGGAGATTGGAAAGTTGATGGGTACAAAGTTTCTGTTCGGGATGATGAAAAAGTTCTAGAAATAGTGGCAATTGTTGTCTAACATCGTGAATATACTTGATGTCACTGAAGTGTACACTTAAAAATGTTATGTATACTGGGCACCTGGGTGGCTCAGATGGTTAAGCGTCTGCCTTCGGCTCAGGTCATGATCCCAGGGTCCTGGGATCGAGTCCCACATCAGGCTCCCTGATCCTTGGGAGCCTGCTTCTCCCTCCGCCTCTCTCTCTCTCTCTGTCTCTCATGAATAAATAAATAAAATCTTTAAAAATAAAAAAAAAATAAAAAAAAAGTTATGTATACTTTATCACAATTAAAAAAAAAAGTCAGTTGAGGGGCTCCTGGGTGGCTCCATTGGTTGGGCATCTGCCTTTCACTCAGGTTATGATCTCAGGGTCCTGGGATCGAACCCTGAGTCTGGCTCCCTGCTCAGCGAGGAGTCCGCTTCTCCCTCTTCCTCTGCCTCCCCTCCTTCCCCACTGCTGGTGTTCTCTCAAATAAATAAATACAATCTTAAAAATAAATAAATAAATAATAAAAAGTCAGTTGATAACAAATGTTGAGAAGAATATGTATGGAGAAATCACAACCTTCACACTCCGCTGGTGGGAATGTGAAAAGATGCGATCTCTTTGGAAAACAATCTGGCAATCTCTCAACAATTAACCATAGAGTTACCACCAGATGTCCCAGCACTTCCACTTGTAGGAATATACCCAAGAGAAATGAAAATATATGTCCACACAAAAACCTGTACACAAATGTTTATAGCAGCATTGTTCATAACATCCAAAAGGTAGAAACAGCACAAATGTCCATCAAATGACATAGATATGGAATGGATAAGCAAAATATGGTGCGTCCATACAATGAAATATTATTTGGCAATTAAAAGAAATTAAGTATTGATAGATGTTACAACATGGTTGAACCTAGAAAACATTAAGCTTAAAAAAAAAATTATGCTAAGTGAAAGAAGCCAATTACAAAAGTCCACATATTAGGGGTGCCTAGGTGGCTCAGTCCATTAAGTATTTGACTTCAGGTTGGGTCATGATCTCAGGGGTTCTGGGATCCAGCCCTGCATCAGGCTCTCTGCTTGGTGGGGAGTCTGCTTCTCCTTCTCCCTCTGTCCCTCCTCCTGCTCATGCTCTCTCTGTCTCTCTCTCTCAAATAAATAAATAAAATCTTAAAAAAAAAAAGTCTAGGGGCACCTGGGTGGCTCAGTCAGTTAAGCGTCTGCCTTCAGCTCGGGTCATGATCCTGGGGTCCTGGGATTGAGCCCTGTGTCAGGCTCCCTTCTCAGTGGGGAGCCTGCTTCTCCCTCTCCCTCTACCCCTCCCCCTGCCTGTGCTCTCTCTCAAATAAATACTTTTTTTTAAAGATTTTTATTTATTTGACAGAGAGAGAGACACAGCGAGAGAGGAAACACAAGCAGGGGGAGTGGGAGAGGGAGAAGCAGTCCCCGTTGAGCAGGGAGCCCGATACGGGGCTCAATCCCAGGACCCCGGGATCATGACCCGAGCCGAAGGCAGATGCCCAACAACTGAACCACCCAGGTGCCCCTAAATAAATAAATTCTTAAAAAAAAAAAAAAAAGCCTACAGATTATTTGATTCCATTCATAGGAAAATCCAGAATAGGGAAATCCATGGAGACAGAAAGCAGATTACTCATTGCTTAGGGCTGGGGAGGTGGAAATGGGGGACATAGGATAGCTAAAGGGTGTGGGGTTTCTTTTTGGGGTGATGAAATGTAATTCATTATCGTGATGGTTGCACAATCCCTGTGGCTATACTACAAACCATTGGGTTGTACACTTAAAAGGGTGAGTTATATGGATATACCACATTTGTCTATCCATTCATAGTTGATGGATGGATATTTGGGTCATTTCTACCTTTTCGTAATTATGAATAATGCTGCTATAAACATTCATATATAATTTATTGTATGAACATATATTTTCATTTCTCTTGTGTATATATCTAGGAGTGGAATTGCTGGCTTGTATGTTAACTCACTGTTAATTGTTTGAGGAACTGTTAATTGTTAATTTCTAGGAATCTGTTCAGATTGTTTCCCAAGATGGCTGTACCATTTTATATTCCCACCAGAAGTGTATGAGGGTTTTGATTTCTCCACATCTGGTCAACACTTGTTATTTTCTGTCTTTTTAAAATTATTATTATTGGGGCACCTGGGTGGCTCAGTTGGTTGAGCGACTGCCTTCGGCTCAGGTCATGATCCTGGAGTCCCAGGATCGAGTCCCACATTGGGCTCCCTGCTCAGCTCGGAGTCTGCTTCTCCCTCTGGCCCTCCTCCCTCTCATGCTCTCTCTCTTTCATTCTCGCTCTCGCAAATAAAATCTTAAAAAAAATAAAAAATAAAAATAAAATAAATAAAATAAAATTATTATTATTACATCCATCCTGATGGATATGAAGTGGTCTCTCATTATGGTTTTGATTTGCATTTCTCTGATGACTAATGATGTTTACTATCTTTTCAGTGTTTATTAGCTATTTGCATATCTCCCTTGAAGAAATATCTATTCAGATCCTTTTCCATTTTTAAATTGTGTTGCATTTTTATTATTAAGTTGTAAGAGTTCTTTCTATATATTCTAATATAATTCCTTTATCAGATACATGATTTGCAAATACTTTCTCCCATTCTGTGAGCTGTCTTTTCATTTCTTGATGGTGTCCTTTGAAATATGAAAGTTTTTAATTTTGATGAAGTTCAATTTATCTACTTTTTCTTTCGTTGCTTATGTTTTTGATGTCATATCTAAGAATAATTCGCCAAAATCAAGGTCGCAAAGATTTACACCTATGCTTTCTTCTAAGAGTTTTATAGTTTAAGACTGATTCATTTTGAGTTAAATTTTTACAAGTTGTGAGGTAAGGATCCAGCTTCATCCTTTTGCCTGTGACTATTCATTTGTCCATTGATTGATTTTCGTAGTTAAATCAACCTTGCGTTGCTGGTCATGGTGTATTATCCTTTTTAATATATCGCTAGATTCAATTTGCTAATAGTTTGTTTAGTTTTTTTGCATCTACATTGAGAGAGAGAATGGACTATTTCTCTCTCTCTCTCTCCTTCTTTCTTCCTTCCTTCCTTCTTTCCTTCCTTCTCTTTTCTCCCTCTCACCTTCCTTCCTTCCTTTCTTTCTCTTTCTTTCTTTCTTTTGCTCTTGTCAGGTTTTTGTTATCATAAATGAATGTGCACTTCTCCTTTTCAATTCTCTGGAAAGCGTAAGATTGGTGCTACATCTTCCTTAAAATTTGGAAGAGTTCATCAGCAAAGCTACATAGGCATGGAAGGAGATTCAATCACAGATTGAATACATTTAATAGATGCGGGGCACCTGGCTGGCTCAGACAGTGAAACATGCAACTCTTGATCTCGGGGTTGTGAGTTTGAGCCCCACATTGGGTGCAGAGAGTACTTAAAAATAAAATCTTAAAAAAAGTTTAATAGATGTGGTATTTGTTCAGGTTTTCTATTCTTGTGGTGGTTTGGTAAATTGTCTTTTCTTCTAGGAATCTGTTCATTTTATCTAAAATTTCAGTTAATTGGCACAAACTTGTTCTTAACATTCTTTTTTTAAAAAGATTATTTATTTATTTATTTGAGAGATAGAGTGAGTGAGTGAGAGAGAGAGAGCATGAACAGGGGGGAGGGCCAGAGAGAGAGGGAGAAGTAGAGTCCCTGCTGGGCAGGGAGCCCTATGTGGGGCTTGATCCCTGGACTCTGGGATCATGACCTGAGCTGAAGGCAGATGCTTAACCTACTGAGCAATCCAGGCGCCCTCTAACATTCTTTTATGTTCTTTTTCATAGGATTTTTAGTGACGTACTCATGTTCTTTCCTGACATTGGTGAATTTATGAAGTCCCTCTTTTTTTTCTCCTCTTGGTCAGTCTTGCTAGAGGTTTATTAATATTGTTTTCAAAGGACACATTTTAACTTTATTTCCTCTATTATATATTTGTTTTTCTTATTTTATTAGTACTTATTTAGCTGTATTTTTTTTCTACTTTCAATGTGCTGTCCTTTTCTAAGTTTCTGAGAATACTTAGAGCATTTGTTTTTCAGCATTCTTTTCTAGTATATGCATTTTAAGCTATAACTTATTTCTAAGTAGAGGCTTAGCTATACCTTCTATTTTGGGCTACCATATTTTCAATATTACTCAGTTCAAAATACTTTTTTTTTTTTAAAGATTTTATTTATTTTTTAGAGAGCCAGCGAGAGAGAAACAGCATGAGAGGGGAGAGGGTCAGAGGGAGAAGCAGGCTCCCCGCTGAGCCGGGAGCCCGATGTGGGACTTGATCCCAGGACCCCGGGATCATGACCTGAGCCGAAGGCAGACGCTTAACCATCTGAGCCACCCAGGCGCCCCCAAAATACTTTTTTTTTTTAAAGATTTTATTTTTAAGTAATCTCTACACCCAACGTGGGGCTTGAACTTACAGCCCTGAGATCAAGAATCACATGCTCCACCCACTGAGCCAGTCGGGCGCCCCCAAAATACTTTTTAAAAAATTATTATTTTTTTAATTGAAGAATGGTTCACATATTACATTAGTTTAAAGAGTACAACACAGTGATTCAACAAGTCTATATGTATCCATCTCAATGTATTAAAGTACATTGTGGGGGCGTCTGGCTGGTTCAGTCTGTGGGGAGTGCATCTCTTGATCTCAGGGTCGTGAGTTCCAGCCCCACATTGGGTAGAGAGTTTACTTAAAAATAAAATCTTAAAAATATAAATAAAATATTTGATGATTTCTTCTTTGACTCTTAAGATAACCATGTATTGCTTAATTTAAAAAGAATTTGGGTTTATCTAGTTTTATTTTTGTTTGTAATTGATATTTAACACAATTCCACTGTGTTCAGAGAACTCACTTGGAATTTCAATCCTTTGCCTTTGTTGAGATCTGCTTTGTGGCTCAAATATGATTAATTTTTTTTTAAGATTTTATTTATTTATTTATTTATTTATTTATTTATTTATTTATTTATTTTAGAGAAAGAGAGTGCATGAGCAGGGGAAGGAGCAGATGGAGGGGGACAAGCAGACTCCACACTGAAAGCAGAGCCCAATGTGGGGCTCAATCCCATGACTCCAAGACCAGGACTGGAGCCAAAATCAAGAGTTGGCTGCTCAACCAACTGAGCCACCCAGGTGTCCCTGTCTAATTTTTAAAATATATTTCAATTAGGGGGCGCCTGGGTGACTCAGTTGGTTAAGCGACTGCCTTCGGCTCAGGTCATGATCCTGGAGTCCCTGGATCGAGTTCCCCATCGGGCTCCCTGCTCAGCGGGGAGTCTGCTTCTCCCTCTGACCCTCCCCCCTCTCATGTGCTCTCTCTCATTCTCTCTCTCTCAAATAAATAAATAAAATCTTTAAAATATATATATATATATTTCAATTAGGTTAAATGGATTAATCGGGTTTTCAGATCTTCTATAACCTACTAATTTTTGTTTACTAGTTCTATCAGTTGAGAGAGATATGTTCATATCTCCAACTATAATACAGATTTGTCTGTTTTTCCTTGTAGTTCTATTAGTTAACATTATTTCAATGTTTATGCAAATTCTATATTGTTATATTTTCCTGCTGGATTTGCCTTTTTTTTTTACCATTATCAATGTCCCTATTTGTCTCTAGTAATGCTATTTGCCTTGAAGTCTAACTGTATCTGATATTAATACAGCTATGCTATGCTCTTTGCTTTTTGTTTGGTGTTCAGTATGTCTTCAGACTCTGTGTGTCCTTATATTTACAGTGTGTCTTTCGTAAGCAGCATTACTGGGTCTTGTTTTTAATTTAGTCTGACAATATTTATCTTTCAATTGGAGTTTTTAGTCCATCAATTAAATTATCAATACATTTGGATTTAAATAGACTCTCTTACATGTATTTTCTATTTGGCCAAATGTTCTATATTCTCTTTTCTCTTTTTTTCTCACCTACTTGTGGATACACCAAGTTTCTTTCTTAATTACTCTACTCTTCCCCTTCTGATAACTGATAGTTATCATTTCTGTACTAGTCTTTAAATGGTTACTCTAGAGATTAAAACATGTACGTTTGTCTTTTTTTATTTAGGTAAAATTTACATACACAGAAATGCACAAATATTAAGTATGATTCAAGCCATACAACCACTAACCCAGTCAAGATATAGAACCTCACATTTTCCCAGAATCATGTTTTTGAGATTCAATCATGTTAATGTAGTAGTTCTGTCATTTTTACTACCAAGTAATATTCCGTTATATAAACACACCACAGTTTGTCCCTTCTCCTGTGGATAGAAATTTGAGTTCTGGTTTGGAGTTATTATGAATAAGACTGCTGTAAACTTACTTTTTTTTTTTTTTAAAGATTTTATTTATATTTGAGAGAGCGAGAATGAGAGAGAGTACATGAGAGGGGGGAGCGGGAGAGGGAGAAGCAGACTCCCCGCTGAGCAGGGAGCCCGATGCGGGACTCGATTCCGGGACTCCAGGATCATGACCTGAGCCGAAGGCAGTCGCTCAACCAACTGAGCCACCCAGGCGCCCCTTACTTTTTTTAAAAAAAGACTTTATTTATGTATTTGACACAGAGAGAGCACAAGCAAGGAGAGTGGCAGGCAGAGGGAGAGGGAGAAGCAGACTCCCTTCTGAGCAGGGAGCCCGATGTGGGGCTCAATCCCAGGACCCTGGGATCATGACCTGAGCCGAAGGCAGCGGCTTAACCAACTGAGCCACCCAGACGCCCCTGTAAACTTACTTTTACAAGTATTTTTGTGAGCAGAAGTTTTCATTTTTCTTCAGGTTTGGAATTCCTGCATTGTACGGTAGATAGAAGTCTAATTTTTAAGAACTTGCCAAAAAGTTTTCCAAAGTGATTGTATCATTTTACATTCCTACCACCAATGTGTGAGTTCTGATTGCTCCACGTTTTCACCAACATTATTTTTAGCCATTCTAATGTTATGATGTGATATCTCTTTATGGTTTAAGTTGTATTATCCAGGAGACTAATAATGTTGAACACTTTTTTATGTGCTTACTGATCATTCATATATCTTCATATGTGAAAAGTCTGCTCAAGTCTTTTACCCATTTAAAAAATTAGGTTGGGGCACCTGGGTGGCCCAGTCAGTTCGGCTCAGGTCATGATCTCAGGGTCCTGGGATCGAGCCCCACATAGGGCTCCACGCTCAGCACGGAGTCTGCTTGTCCCTCTCCCTTCCCCTCTGCCCCTCCCCCTGCTCATGTTCTCTCTCTCTCAAATAAATAAAATCTTTAAAAGAATTAGGTTGTTTGAATTTTTATTATTGAGTTGTCAGGGTTGTTTATATACTGTGGATATAAGTTCTTTGTTAGATATATGTATTGTAAGTATTTCTTCCAGCCTGTGGCTGGCCTTCTTATATTATTAATGGAGTCTCTTGATAAGCAGAAGTTTTTAATTTTAATGGAGATTAAGTGATTAATTTTTTTCTTTTACAGTTTTTTTTTTAATCCTAAAAAAATCTGTGCCTACCCCAAGGCTATAAAGATATTCTCCCATATTTTTTCTAGAAACTTTGCAGTTTCGGGGCGCCTGGGTGGCTCAGTCATTAAGCGTCTGCCTTTGGCTCAGGTCGTGATCCCAGGATCCTGGGATCAAGCCCCGCATTGGGCTCCCTGCTCAGCGGGAAGCCTGCTTCTCCCTCTCACACTCCCCCTGCTCGTGTTCCCTCTCTCACCACCGTGTCTCTCTGTCAAAAAAAAAAAAAAAAAAAAAAAAAAAAAAAAACTTTGCAGTTTTATCTTTTATATTTTGATGTATGGCTCATCTCAAATTATATATGAAGTTAGGTTCATTTTTCCATAAACTTATGCAATTTTTCCAGCACTAATGCTGAACAGACTTTCCTTTCCCCATTGAATTGCCTTGGTATCTTTGTCAAAATCAACTGACCATACATACGTGGGTCTATTTCTGGATTCCAATGATCTCTATTTGTTTCACTGATTACTGTTGCTTTATCGTAAATCTTTTTTTTTTTTTTAAGTAAACTCTGTGCCCAATATGGGGCTTGAACTCACAACACTGAGATCAAGAGTCACGTGCTCTATTGACTGAGCCAGCTGGGTACCCCTGTTTTGGCTTTTATAAATAGATTCTTTTCATTCCCATAAAAGTGTTAGAATCAGGGACGCCTGGGTGGCTCAGTCGGTTAAGCAGCTGCCTACGGCCCGAGTAGTGATCCCAGGGTCTTGGGATCGAGTCCCACATCGGGCTCCTTGCTCAGCGGGGAACCTGCTTCTCCCTCTCTCTCCCTCTGCTTGTGCTCTCTCTGTCAAAAAAATAAAATCTTTAAAAAAAAAATTATTAAAAAAAAGTGTTAGAATCAGTTTGTCGAGTTCAACAGCAAAAATCCTGTTGAGATTTTTATTATGATTGTGTTGAATCCAGAGATCAATTTGATGAATAACAATATTGAGGCTCCCAATCCATGGACCTGACAAATCTCTCCACCTTGACTTTTCACAGCCAAAAGAATGGTAAGAAGTATAAGTTAGTACTTTTATTCATTCCTAATCAATGCCAGCATCTTAGAACCTTCAAAATCCCATTTACCCCATCTTTGCCCTCTGTGTTAATGCTGTAATACATCTTTATTCCACTAGATTTTGTTTTGTTTTTACAAGAATGTATATAGCAGCTATATTCATAAGGTTCCCAAACTAGAAACAACCCAAACATCCATTACAAAAACATTACATTGAGCAAAATAAGTCAGATACCATAGAGTAATATTGTCTGATTGCAATGATACAACATTCAAGAACAGGCAAAACTAATATATAGGGATGGAATACTGAACAGTTGCTACCCTGGAAAGATGCATGAGGTGACTTTCTGGGGTGACAGAAATATCTGGGTGGTGGTTGCATAGGAGTATACTTGTCAGAACTTATCAAATGAGAAATGTAAGTTCTGCTCATTCTCCAGTGGTTAAATTATAATTTAATCAATAAAATGAAAGAAATCTGGGAAAACCGGGGCACCTGGGTGGCTCAGTTGTTAAGCGGCTGCCTTCGGCTCAGGTCATGATCCCGGGGTCCTGGGATCGAGCCCCGCATTGGGCTCCCTGTTCGGCGGGAAGCCTGCTTCTCCCTCTTTTGCTCCCCCTGCTTGTGTTTCCTCTCTGGCTGTCTCTCTCTCTGTCAAATAAAATCTAAAAAAAAAAAAAAAAAATTAGGGGCGCCTGGGTGGCTCAGATGGTTAAGCGTCTGCCTTCGGCTCAGGTCATGATCCCAGAGTCCTGGGATCGAGCCCCACATCGGGCTCCTGGCTCGGCGAGGAGCCTGCTTCTCCCTCTCCCTCTGCCTCTCTCTCTGTATTTCTGTGTCTCAAATGAATAAATAAAATCCTAAAAAAAAAAAAAAAGAAAACCAAAAACAAATACAAAAACTACTGAATTAAGCTTGGCTGAAGAAGTTTGCTCCATGAAAACTTCTCCAGTTTCTCCCTGATTGGTCCCACAGCCAAACAAGTTTTAGGGGAAAACAAATCGTTTTCTACTTTTCTCTTCCAGAGACCATTTCTGGAACGACCCTTTCAGAGCTCAGCTCGAGGTACAGGTGAGGAACATGAAGACTTTTCCTTCCAGTGTATATACTGTCACACCAGGTCCCAGTCGTATTGAAAGGAAGAGAGGTGCCTGGTTGGCTCAGACGGCAGAACATGTGATTCTTGGTCTTGGGCCTGTGAGTTTGAGCCCCATATTGGGTGTGGGGATTAAAATAAATAAATAAATAAATAAACTTAAAAACAAACAAAAAAGAAATCCTAGCACAATTTTTCAGATGAGGGTAATCATAACATTTTTCAAGAGTGAGTAACAACAACAACAAAATTAAAAGACAGCAATATACAACTTTTTTAAAAAAA
This sequence comes from Mirounga angustirostris, assembly GCF_029215605.1. NCBI lineage: Eukaryota > Metazoa > Chordata > Mammalia > Carnivora > Phocidae > Mirounga > Mirounga angustirostris. Next base: position 90,739,533 of record NW_026991722.1, read on the forward strand.
GATTTTATTTATTCATTAGAGAGAGAGAGAGAGCATGAACAGGGGGAGAGGCAGAGGGAGAGGGAGAAGCAGGCTCCCTGCCGAGCTAGAAGCCTGATGTGGAGCTCGATCCCAGGACCTTGGGATCATGACCCAAGCCGAAGGCAGAAACTTAACCATCTGAGCCACCCAGGCGCCCCAACAACTTCTTATATTTTAAGAACACACATACATGCATTCCAACCCTCTTAAGTTTTAAGAATATATATGCACACATATATAAATATATTCATATATATAAATATATGTATGTATGTGTGTATAGAGAGAGAACTAAGAATATATACATGTGTGTGTAAAATCTTTACATATAAAATCTTTAGGGCCTCCTTCCAACTATGAAGTTCTATGATTTTAAGGCAATATGGGCCTGATTTGGGATCCTGTCCCATAACATTTTCAAATAATGAATACATTCTAGATTGTGTCGCTTTAATGGGGAGAAGGGAGAGGGACTGGACATGGGAGAGAACGTAGGGAGAACAAAGAAGATGCAGCATGAGAAACAAACATGGGCTGCAAATAGGAAAAGGGGACTATAGGAGGGCAGGCAGGTGTCTGGGGCCTCTTCTCCAGCTCCTGGCCTCCTAGAGAACATCACTGCAGTTTTTTCAAAGCTCTGTTGCCAACCTAAGTGTGGAGCATGACCTGCAGGCAGGTACGTGTAGTCAGTGAGGCTGAGTTCACTACAGGCTTATGGCCATCTTCACTGGCCCAGGAAAAGCTGTCTTCATGTAGCAGGTGCAGAGGAGAAACTGATGGATGGCAGTAGCTTATTTACCGGAAACAGGTACATGCAGTTTGCATGATGCAGCCAAACTGAAGGAATTACCCCTAAGGTAGCTTCTAGGGGACTCTTGGACAACAGTAACCAAACTCTAGCCCTTCCAGTTGCAATTAATAACCCCTGAAAGCACCATCTCTACGGTAATGCTGGTGGGTGGGAGAGAGCCTACTCTTTTTCAAGCTTAAGGAAAAGAAAGAAAGAAATGGGTAACTGAATGGTTTTAGTAAAAGATAGTCCCAAACTTTAAAACATGCTCCCTGCCAAGCAGCTCTTTCTGCCCACTAGTCCTGTCCCCGTGCTTTAATAAAAACAACTTTTTGCACCAAGAAAAAAAAAAAAAACCCACACCAAAAACAACAACAACAACAACAAAAACCCAAAACATGCTCCCTGCCCATCAGTGCTTGCCTTCCCTGGCCCTCCTTCAGCAAGGAAAGGCACCAGCTCCTATATCCGGGAGGGGTGAGGCACCACGTGAATTTCTTTCAGAGACGCTGGTGGTGTATGAGTAGATGTGATTCCAAAGAGATGTGAATGAGGCAGCCAAGTCAAATCTCTTCTCTACCTCGAAAATGCAACCTTCTTAGAAGACTCACATTAACTTAAGTTTCGTTTTAGAGACAGTCCCCATCACAGCCCTAAGCACAGTGTCTGTCTCTAAATGCAGATAGCAGGAAAGATGCTGACCATGCAAAACTCTCCAAAAGTTCTTCTCTGTCTCCAAACTGGAAAACCTGGAGCATTACTGTAATTCTCACTGCTGGAGTCGCCCATCTCAACAACGGAAAATCTGGATAAACGGGGTTCTCCACAGTGTTGGGCCACGGATGGAAACCGTCTAACTAGCCATGTGACCCTGGTTAAATGCCTTAAGAACCCTGAGTTTCGGTGACTTATCTGGACGTTGAATATCACTAAGTGCATGGGATTCTGAGGATGAAACGATATAGGACAATCTCAAAGCCTCTGGTAGGTGTGAATTACCCAACAGCTACTGCGCATTCATTTCTTCCGAAATTTCCATACCACCACTAGGGGGCAGAGTTGGCCTAGGATTTAAGAACGAATTTGTAATCCCCTGAGATTCAATTTTCTTTTTTTTTTAATTTTATTTTTAAGGGGCGCCTGGGTGGCTCAGTCCTTAAGCATCTGCCTTCAGCTCAGGTCATGATCCCAGGGTCCTGAGATTGAGCCCCGCATCGGGCTCCCGGCTCAATGGAGAGCCTGCTTCTCCCCCTCCCTCTGCAGCTCCCCCTGCTTCTGCTCTCTCTCTCTGTCAAATAAATAAAATCTTAAAAAAATAAAATAAAAAGATTTTAAGTAATCTTTACACCCAACATGGGGCTTGAACTCACAACCGGGATCAAGAGTCACATGCTCCACCAACTGAACCAGCCAGCCAGGCACCCTTCAATTTTCAATTTTTAAAGCTGTTTTGCAAGCTGTGGATGGTGGTAGCCACGGTGCATTATAGCTTTTTTTTTTTTAAGAAGGTTTTTTTAAAAAAATATTTTATTTATTTATTCATGAGAGAGAGAGGCAGAGGGAGAAGCAGGCTCTCCGTGGAGCAGGGAGCCTGATGCGGGACTCCATCCCAGGACCCCCAGATCATGACCTGAGCTGAAGGCAGATGCTTAACCGACTGAGCCACCCAGGCGCCCTGCATTATAGCTTTTGTGAGTCCTAGACACCTTTGCCTTAATGGACCCCTTCCTCCATAAAAAATAAGTAAATAAATAAAAACAAAAAAATAAAAATAAAAATTGCATTTTACAACTGTGTTGACAATGGAATCCAGGCCTGGTTCGTTGCTATAATTATATATTTTCCCTATTTTAAATAAATTAAAATTAGGGGCGCCTGGGTGGCTCAGTTGGTTGGGCAGCTGCCTTCGGCTCAGGTCATGATCCTGGAGTCCCTGGATCGAGTCCCGCATCGGGCTCCCTGCTCGGCGGGGAGCCTGCTTCTCCCTCTGACCCTCCCCCCTCTCATGTGCTCTCTCTCTCATTCTCTCTGTCTCAAATAAATAAAATCTTAAAAAAAAATAAATAAAATAAAATAAATTAAAATTAGAACATTGCTGTGGGATATTGCTGTAGCATTATCACGGCCCCTACGATTTTTCCTACTGCGCATAGCGCTCAAGTTGGCCCGGGGGGTGGTGGGGAGCATATATCATCACTCCTGATACAATGCTTGAAGCTTGGGCTTTGAGAATGTCGGAGTCCTAGCTGGGCTTCCTGTAAGTGATGTGTATCAGTCGGCTACTGCTGCCATAACAAAATACCACAGATGCGGCTGACTTAAACAATGTAAACTAATTTTCTCCCAGTTCTGGAGGCCAGAAGTCCAAGATCAAGTTGTCAGTAGGTTTGGCTTCTCTGCCATCTCTCTCCTTGGCTTATACAGATGGCTGTCTTCTCAAATGTCCTCACATGGTCTTTCCTCTGTGTGTGCATATTCCTGGTGTCCCTTTGTGTGTCCAAATTTCCTCTTCTTATAAAAACAGCCCTCAGATTTGGATTAGGGCCCACCTTAACATCTCATTTTATCTTTCATCATCTTTTTTTTCTTTCTGTCTTCTTCTTCTTTTTTTTTTTTTTTAGTAATCTCTTCACCCAACATGGGGCTCCAACTCACGACCCAAGATTAAGAGTCACATGCTGCACCACTGAGCCAGCCAGGTGGCCCTACCAGTCTCATTTTAACTGAGTCACCTCTTTAAAGTCTCATTTTATTTTTATTTTTTTTTAAGATTTTATTTATTTGAGAGAGAGAGAGATAGCAAAAGAGAGAGTGCATGAGCAGGGGGGAGAGGGAGAAGCAGACTCCCCCTGAGCAGGGAGCCGGATGTGGGGCTTGATCCCAGGACCCCAAGATCATGACCTGAGCCAAAAGCAGATGTTTGACTGAGCCACACAGGTGGCCTTTTTTTAAAAAAAAATTGAGATTTTATTTATTTATGACACAGAGAGAGGGGGACAGGGAGAAACATTAAGTCAAATCAACAAGAGGAATCAGCATGTATAATTTGAGCTCAGTAGATTTTTTGGTGGTAAAGCAGAGGCTGTTTAGATTGAAATTATATCAATTGTTAGTTGTGAGGAAGAACCAAAAATCAATGTTAAGTGGGTTTGAGTAACCCAAGTACAACTAACTCTATGAGCAAACTTCTGTTTTGTGACATTACACTCAACACTCACTAAAAACAGTGACTTGGCAGCTTGTGAGAGCCTTTATCAACTCCCTGTATTTTCCTTCCCAGCACTCATCACTTTGTCATTGTCTATCTATTGTTACAATTTAAAAATTACCACTTAGCTCTGTCTCCTTCTCCCAGAAGGCAGAATCCATACCTCTATTTTCTCATTAAGTCCCTAGCACCTGCTACAATGGGGCATGGGACATGGGAGGTGCTCAACAAATATTTGTAGAATGAATGATTCAAAGCAGTTTGTGCAGAATCAAGTGATCCTAAACCGGGGCCCAAATGCTGAAAAGGTGAAATAACTGCTTTCTTAAAAAGCACCATGCTGGGGGCGCCTGGGTGGCTCAGTCTATTGGGCATCTGACTCTTGGTTTTGGCTCGCGTCCTGATCTCATGGGTTGTGGAATCGAGCCCTACGTTGGGCTCTGCACTCAGTGGGGAGTCTGCTTGAAGATTCTCTCCCTCTACCTGTCCCCCCCACTCGCTCTCTTTCTCTCTCAAATAAGTAAACAAATATTTTTTTAAAAAAGGAGGGGTGCCTGTGTGGTTCAGTGAGTTAAACATCTGCCTTTGGCTCAGGTCATGATGCCAGGGTCCTGGGATTGAGCCCCAGATCAGGCTCCCTTCTTGTGGGGAGCCTGCTTCTCCCTCTCCTTCCTCTACCTTCTCCCCATCCACTGCTCATGCTCTTTCTCTTGCTCTCACTCAAATTAAAAAAAAAAAAAAATCTAAAAATAAATAAATAAAAGCGCCATGCTTTTGGGTATTAGGACATTGAACAAAAGGAATTTATCCCATTTCTGCTGCTGTCTTCATAGCAGTCTTTCTTCAAGGTCTCCCGACACTCCCCTGACCTGCAACAGCCCCTGAGGCCAAGGAAAGGAGTGGAGAGGCTGATGCCCCCTTGTTCGTTCAAGGACAGCTTCTTCAGAGACCCAGGACTGTTGGATCAAGAAGGTTTCCCTGGATACCCCCCACCCCCACCCACTGCAGCAGGCACCCAAGGAGCAGCCCACACTGTCCACCCGTACTTATCCCTACCCCCCAGGACAGTACTTCAAACCAGATCTGGGCATGTATATAAAATACAAAAAGACTGAAAGGTAGAAAGAAGCCGACTGACTAGGTAACTCAGGGTACAGGTAACAACATAGTGGTGAGTTACCTGGGGTTTCTTTTTGCCTCATATACTCCAGACTTGGAGCTGAAAATGTTGGCAACTAGAAAATGCCTATGGGCACAGACAAAAAAAAAACCCCAACGAAAGCTTGTGGTCTCTAGCCAAAGGACCAGGAAAGGGGGAGCCTCTTAGAAAAGAATGGACAATAGCCATTCTACTCCAGCCAAGCACCATAGATAACTGTGGCTACACCCCCACCAGCAGAGGCTGAATGGGGAGCCTAGACTTCCATCTTCGGCAATTGTATTTTTTTTTTTAAAGATTTTATTTATTTATTTATAGAACAGAGAGAGACACAGCGAGAGAGAGAACACAAGCAGGGGAAGTGGGAGAGGGAGAAGCAGGCTTCCAGCCGAGCAGGGAACCCAATGTGGGGCTCGATCCCAGGACCCTGGGATCATGACCTGAGCCGAAGGCAGATGCTTAATGCCTGAGCCACCCAGGTGCCCCATCTTCGGCAATTGTAATAAAGCCCCTCAACCTCCCCACCCAGCTGGTGTCAGAGAAAGTCAAGTAGGGAGCTAGGACTTCCATCTCCATCCGGAGGTAACCAAGCTCACCCTCTTCACCCCCACAGTATCATGGGGACCACGTGGGGAGCCTGACTTTCACCTACCTGGAAGGATCAAGGCTCCCTAGCCCTTCCCACTAGGCTGGTGTCAGAGGACATTTAGTGGAGAGTCAGAACTCTCAACCTTTGACCAGCAATAACAAGGCCACCCCCTCCCAAATCTGTGGTATCAATGGAGGCCAGTGTGGGGCAGTAATGAGGCACTCTTACCCCTCCCAGCTAGGGAGGCATCAATAGAGTCCGTATGGGGAGCCAGAACTCCCACCTCAACCCAGTACTAGTGAGGAGGACCCCCCCAGGTAGTGACAGAGGCTAGTGAGTGGGAAACCTGGCTTTCCCCTTAAGTGGCAGTAATCACTAGAAATTAGCTAAAACAGAAGTTCTCAATAAGATTCAGGGTCTTTTATAATACCCAAATGTCAAAGTTTCAATGAAACTTGCCATACCAAGAACCAGGAAGATCTCAAATGGAATTAAAAACAAAACAAAACAAAAAAACTGATCAATATATACCAACACAAAATGGCAGAGATGTTAGAATTACCTGACAAAGACTAAAATATTTTAAAAGCAATCATCATAAAAATGTTTCAGTGAATAATTACAAACACGTTTGAAACAAATGAAGAAAATAGTAAGTCCTCACAATGAAATAGAAAGTCCTAGCAAAGAGAAGAACCAGGGGCACCTGGGGGGCTCAGTTGGTTCAGCATCTCTTGATTTCAACTCAGGTCATGAGGTTGGGGTCGCATCAGGCTCCATGCTCAGTGGGGAGTCTGCTTGGGATTCTTTCTCCCTCTTTCCATCCCCTCTCTTGCATGCGTGTGCATGCTCTTTCTCAAATAAATACATCTTTAAGAAAGAAAAACCAAATGAATATTTTAGAACTAAAAAACACTAACAAAAATTAAAAAAAAAAAAACACAACAAAAATTCAGTGCATGGGCTCAGCAGCAGAATGGAGGGACAGAGGCAACAGTAAACTTGAAGATAGAACAGTAGAAATGACCCAATCTGGGGCGCCTGGGTGGCTCAGTCATTAAGCGTCTGCCTTCAGCTCAGGTCATGATCCCAGGGTCCTGGGATCGAGCCCCGCATCGGGCTCCCCGGTCCGCGGGAAGCCTGCTTCTCCCCCTCCCACTCTCCCTGTTTGTGTTCCCTCTCTCGCTGTGTCTCTCTGTCAAATAAACAAAATCTTAAAAAAAAAAAAAAAAAGAAAAGAAATGACCCAATCTGAAAGAAATGTACTGTATCTTGATAGAAACTGTCTTGCTTATTCAGGCTGTTACAACAAAATACCCACAGACTGGGTACTTTATAAACAATAGAAATTTATTTTCTACAGTTCTGGACTCTGGTAAACCAAGATCAAGATGCCAGTTTGGTCAAGGTCAAGTGAAGGCATCTTCTGGGTTTCAGACTTCCGGTTGTGTCCTCACCTGGTGGAAGGGGCTAGGGAGCTCTCTGGAGCCTCCTTTATGAGGCACTAATCCCATTCATGAGGGCTCCACCCTCATAATTAGGCAGATCCCCAAAGCCCCACCTCCTAGTACCATCATCTTTAGGGGTTAGTACTTCAATATATGAATTTTGGGGGACACGTTCAGACCATAGCAGAAATGTACTGTTATCTTTTTTTTTTAGTATTTTTTTTCCCCAAAGATTCCATCTATTTATTTGAGAGAGAGAACATGAGAGGGGTGAGGGTCAGAGGGAGAAGCAGACCCCCCGCCGAGCAGGGAGCCCGATGCGGAACTCGATCCTGGGACTCCAGAATCATGACCTGAGCCGAAGGCAGTCGCCTAACCAACTGAGTCACCCAGGCGCCCGAAATGTACTGTTATCTTGACTGTATCAATGTCAATACCGTTGTCATATTGCATAGTTTTGCAAGATGTTATCATTGGGGAAAATTGGCTTCTCTGTACTATAATTTCTTGCAGAATGTGCATGTGAATCTACAAGTATCTCAAAATCAAAATGTTTTATTAAAAAAAAATCTTATGGGGTGCCTGGGTGGCTCAGTTGGTTAAGTGTCTGCCTTCGGCTCAGATCATGATCCTGGATTCCTGAGATTGGGCCCTGCATCGGGCTCCCTGCTCCGCAGAGAGCCTGCTTCTCTCTCTCCCTCTGCCTGCCGTTCTGCCTATCCGTGCTCTCTCTCTGTCAAATAAAGAAAATCTTAAAAAAAATAAATAAAAATGAAAATAATTTTAAATAAATAAATAGATAGATAAAAATCTCATTCCAGGGGCGCCTGGCTGGCTCAGTCTCTTGATCTCAGGGGTTGTGAGTTCAAGCCCCAGGTTGGGCATAGAAATCACTTAAAAAAAATAAATAATAAAAATAAAGATTTTAAAAAAGATTTCTCCAAAATCTCATTCCAGACAGATTTGAGCCAGCCTTCTGTCCCCTCATTCAGTTGCCTCTGGAATAAACCCTTGCCCTGATGCATTAAGAAAAAAATCTCATTCTGGCTGCTGTGTAGAGTTGGATTGCAGGGAGCAAGAGTGCCTGTGGGTAGATCGCTCTTCTGTAAGTCTTTCATCTTAAAAAGGTCATGTGGAAAAAAAAAAAAAGGTCATGTGACTTTCTAAGGATCACGGGGTCAAGTAAGTGAAATGGCTGGGCTATTACACCCAAATTGTCCAACAATTTTCCAGGATGACTTTTTATGAATCCTATGCCTTCCAAAGAATACTGGAACAATGTGGGTTCTGAAGGGTAACAATAGAACTCTGCTGCTGGTAAGTGAATCCAGAGCTAAGGTGGAGGGGGATGTGAGGAATGCAAAAGGCATTTAACCCCATTCAGCAAATACAAGTTTTGTTACATTGTTGTGGGAGCTTTAACATCTGAGTGATTTGCAGCATGCAGTCCTGGGAAGAAATTCCAAGAATCCCTGCTGAGATTTTCATTTTTGTGACTTTGAAGCTAGGGCCAAAAACACTGGCAAAAACTTGTTCAGCAAAGCAGATTTTTTGCTGTTCATAAGATTACTTCTCAGGTAGAGCAAGTTTTTGGCTATTTCTGTCCATAATTGTTATCAATTTTGTTTTCTTATTTACACTCTATGGTAGGTTGAATTATTACCCATTTGTTCCAGTTCTTCATACCTCCCTGTATTACATTCATGTTCTTTTCCTTGTGGCTTTGTGATTCTTCCCACTATGGGTAGAATATTTTCCCCTGCTCTGTTGATATTGAGGTTGGCCATATGACTTGCTTTGGTCAACAGAGCATGGAATGATGTGAGGAGAGCAGAGGCCTTCAATGTTCTTGTGTGGTTTGGCTTGGCTCTCTTGCTCTGGGGAGCTATTGGTGCAAGGAGTGTGAGAGATACTTGGACCACACTAGAACCTAAACTACAGCCAAACCCAGCTGACCTGAAGTCTGAAGCAGAGCCACTGAACTGAGCCCACTCTAGATCAGCCAAACCACAGTTGACCTATATAGATCCAAGAGCAGGATAGTAAATGCTCACTGTTGCTCTCCCTTGAATTTAGGGTGGTTTGTTATGCAGCAATATTGCAACAAAAGCTCACTAATACACACTAGGAATGCTCATCTAATTTAGATTTTATACACAGAATGTATTCTATTAAACTTTATTATTTTTACAATTTGTCTTTCCAAAGCAGTTCTTTCAAAATGTGTAACTTGATCTTGCTCATTTTTATTTCAGTCTTAATCTTGCCAAAAATCTTATTAACATTCCGAGGTGGCCAGTTCTCTAAAAGAAAGTTTCCTCTGAGTTCTGGAGTTAACAGATGTATCACTTATTTTTATCACACCCACCTGGAGTGTCACAGGGAAATGGCAAAATTTGCTAAATGAGAAGGTAGTCTCTTACTTTGAAAGTTCTTTATCTTCCAAGGCCAAGAAGAGATACCAAGACTTTGACATCTTTGTTCTAATGATGTGCATGTGTTCATACTCCGTAACTGGAAAGTCCTTTTCCAAAAGAACCTAGTCTGGCCATTGCCTTCCTGAAGCAGAGGACCCAGACCATTCCTGCTCTCCTCCAGTAGACTGCGCCATCTCTCTGAATCCCTACTGGTGCAGAAATTCTCCAGTTATGCTTCTACGATGGTCTACTCTACAGCAATGGGAAGCAATGACCCATATCTACGTATATCAACCTGAGTAGGTCTCAAAAATAAAATGTCAATTGAGAATAACCAAGACGCTAAATGACACATACTCAGTAGACGACTGGTGCACTTTAAAAACAAAATACAGGGGCACCGGGGTGGCTCAGTCGGTTAAGCATCGGACTCTTGATCTCAGTTCAGGTCTTGATCTCAAGGTTGAGAGTTTGGCGCCCCCCCCCCACTGCCCCCCGCCCGAGTTGGGCTCCATGCTGGGTGTGGAGCCTAAAATAAGAAGTAAAAATAATAAAACCAAAATACGTATCCTGTCTGTGGATGTCGGCAAGTAAGCATTGTTCAAGTTTCTCTTCCTGCTGGCATACCTAAGTCAGTCTCCCAAAGATTCTGAGCAGCTGCAGAACTCTTTGTGGAAGCTTTGAAACAACTGATGAGTCTGAGGAGCCATTTTGAGCAAGGCAGAATGCTCACGGACTCTGTGGTAATGAGAGATCCAAACACTAAGTGCTTCAGGGGAGGGTGGAATGGAGAGTCGTGGAACCGAAGAGAAGATTCTCAAAGACCTGGTGCCCACTTTACCTGACATTAAAGAAGATGCTGAAGGACATCACTCAAGAGATTGTTTTGAACACTATGGGAAAACTGAAATCATTGAAATCATGGCTGACGGAGGCAGTGGCAGGAAGAGGGACTTTGATTTTGGGACCTTGGATGACCACGACTGCCTGGACAGACTGTCATTCAGAAACACCATTCAGTGAATGGCCACAACTGTGAAGTGAGGAAAGCCCTATCTAGCAAGAGATGGCTACTGCTTCGTCCAGCCAAAGAGGTGGAAGTGGTTTTGATGGGAATGACAACTTTGGTCATGGAGTAGTTAGTGGCTGAGGTGACTGTGGTGGCAGCCATGGTGGTGGTTGCATGTGGATAGTGGCAGTGGGGACGGCTGTAATGGATTTGGGAAGAATGGAAGCCAACATGGAGACGGCAGAAGCTATGATGATTTTGGCAATTACAACAATCAATCTTCAAATTCTGGACCCAGGAAAGGAAAACACTTTGGAGGCAGAAGCTCTGGGCCCTATGGTGTTGAAAGCCAATACTCTGCCAAACCACAAAATCAAGGTGGCTATGGTGGTTCTGGAGGTAGCTATGGCAGTGGGAGAAGGCTCCAATTACTGCCAGGAAATAAAGCTTAGCAAGAGAGCAGAGCCAGACAAGTAACAGGGAAGCTACAATAGATTTGTGAAGTCAGCCAAACACCATGGTGGCAGAACCTAACTGCTACAAAGAAGACAAGTTTTAGACAATATTCATGTGTATGGGCAAAAGACACAAGGACTGTATTTGTGACTAATTGTATAATAGGTTTTTTTGGTTTCTGTTCTGTATAAAGTTGAAGCATTCCAATAAAAAGTCTTAATACAGATTTTCTTTTTTTTCGCACCCATACTGTTGATTGCTAAATGTAATAGTCTGATCATGATGCTGAATAAATGTGTCTTAAAACCAATATAGGTGCACGTGGCTGGCTCAGTCAGTAGAGCACGTGACTCTTGACCTTGGGGTCATGAGTTCAAGCCCCGCACTGGGCATAGAGCTTACTAAACAAAACAAAACAGTATAAAAATAATATTGTAAGTTGCTTATGGAGAGAGAGACAGACAGAGACACAGACAGAGAGGAGGTAGGGCACTGAGGCACAAATACTAACCTTCCAATAGTGGCTATCTCTAGGGAGTGGAGCCAGGGATGTAACAGGGACTGATAGTCTGTTGGGACCTTGGTGATATCGGTAATCTTTTATTTCTTTTAAACATGACTGGAGGGGCGCCTGGGTGGCTCAGTCGTCCGGCGTCTGCCTTCGGCTCCGGTCATGATCCCAGGGTCCTGGGATCGAGCCCCGTATCGGGCTCCCTGCTCCGTGGGAAGCCTGCTTCTCCCTCTCCTGCTCCCACTGCTTGTGTTCCCTCTCTCACTGTGTGTCTCTCTGTCAAATAAATAAATAAAATCTTTAAAAAAAAAATGACTGGAAGCAATTTGAAAAATGCTAATCCTTGTTAATTCTGAATGGTGGAAATATGGGTGCTTTTGTTATTCTTTGCTCTTTTCTGCAACTTTTACATTCCTTAAAATAAAAAAAAAAAAGGTCTTTTCTCTCCCCACAGCACTTCTATCTGTATCCTAAAACTTGCCAGCCTGTCTCCTCTCAGTTCCTGACCCATGTGTCTGCCTCTCCTACCTGTCAACGACCTTCCAGAGGACTGGTTATTTTGTGTCCTACAGTGCTCAGGCAAGCCATGATACATTGATCTGTTCAATAAGCAGTGACTGAGCACGAGTGTACCAGGGGTGTGCAAGGGGCTGGGGATAGCAAACAAGACCTCGCTCTCCTGAAGCTCACAGGGGAGGGGCATCCTGGAGAGTCAGCAGGCAGCACAGAGGGTGGGAACGGTGGGAAGGGGCTGGGGGAAGCCCCCAGAGACCTGAGGAAGTAGAGGCAGTCCAACGAAGGGGTGGGGGAAAGAGTATCTCTGGCCAAGATGACAGCTTCCTGCAAAAGCTTTAAGGCAAGAGACAGCAAGGAGGATCTGAGAAACTAGAAGAAATTCAGGGTGGTGGAGTAGCAAAGGGAAATGAGGCTGGAGAGGAAGGCACAGGCTGAAACGCTGCATTTGGTAGCACAGCCTCATGGTCCGGAGGAGACTTGGGCTTTAAGCCTGTTTCCTCAGCTACAAAATGGGGATTAAAATGATCCACTCCAAGTTGCTGTGAGAATTCAAGGTCTTTTTTTTTTTAAGATTTTATTTATTTATTTGACAGAGAGAGACAGCGAGAGAGGGAACACAAGCAGGGGGGGTGGGAGAGGGAGAAGCAGGCTTCCCGCGGAGCAGGGAGCCCGACGCGGGGCTCGATCCCAGGACCCTGGGACCATGACCTGAGCCGAACGCAGACGCTTAACGACTGAGCCACCCAGGCGCCCCAGAATTCAAGGTCTTAAGAACAAAATTTGTGCCCTTGGGCAGGGCTCCATAAATGGTAGTTACTATCTTTTTTTTTTTTTTTTTAAGATTTTATTTATTTGACAGAGAGAGACACGCGAGAGAGGGAACACAAGCAGGGGGAGTGGCAGAGAGAGAGATGGAGAAGCAAGCTCCCCGCGGAGCAGGGAGCCCGATGCGGGGCTCGATCCCAGGACCCTGAGATCATGACCTGAGCCGAAGGCAGACACTTAACCGACTGAGCCACCCAGGCGCCCCAATGGTAGTTACTATCTTTACTTGGGGGTGAGGAGAAAGCAATGGAGAGATTTTTAAGAGGTGGTTCTGACAAGGGCGAAATTGTGTTTTCCAAAGCCTCCTTATGCAGGCAGCAGTAGGGGAAGGCAGCCAGACTCATCAACTGCTGCAATGCTTTGGGATATTTGCCTCTGTGTTTGCACTATTTCAAGGACAATTTCACCTTCTTCAAGAGTCTGAGATTAAAAATGCAAAAGAATGGAGCACCTGGTGGCTCAATAGGTTAAATGTCTGCCTTCAGCTCAGGTCGTGATCCCAGAGTCCTGGGATTGAGCCCCATGTCAGGCTCTCTGCTCAGTGGGGTCTGCTTCTCCCTCTCCCTCTCCCCCAGCTTGTGCACTCGCTCTCTCTCAAGTAAATACGTAAAATCTTTGGGAAAAAAAAGCAAAAGAAAAAGGAGAGAAAAATTGGGACACCTGTGTGGCTCAGTTGGTAGTGTCTGCCTTCGGCTCAGGTCATGATCCTGGAGTCCTGGGATGGAGTCCTGTATCGGGCTCCCCACTTCTCCCTCTACCTGCCGCTCCTGCTTGTGCTTGCTCTCTGACAAATAAAATCTTAAAAAAATAAAAAAGGAGAAACATTCTCAAGACAATTCCTCTGCATGGGAGTCTCTGTCTTCCAGCACCCTTCACTTATGTCCTTGAGCCAGGGATGCAGTCTCCAGGTTGGGCTGCACGTACCACCTCCCAGGTAGGTGACCCCACTGCCTTGCCACTTCTGTTATTGGTAACTCAACCGGCCCCTCCCCGCCTGTGAGCTCCAGCCAATCAGAAGGCGTGAGGCCAGCTGTGAGTGTGGCTGCAGCTGGAGCTGGGCAGAGCCAGGCATCAGAAGAGTCGACCAAGGGTGCCCAGGTGGCTCAGTCAGTTAAACGTCTGCCTTGGGCTCAGGTCATGGTCCCAGTGTCCTGGGATCAAGTTCCGCATCGGGCTCCTTGCCCATTGGGGAGCCTGCTTCTCCCTCTCCACCTGCCACTGCCCGTGCTTGTGCTCTGTCAAATAAAATCCTAAAAAAAAAGAAGAGTTGACCAGTTTTACCTTGTGTATCTGGGCAGCCGCAGGTCAGGTCCCTTGAAGAGTATTTGAAGGGAGAAGAAATGTGTATGGCCTTCACATATTCAGTCAGGGCGTTGAAGAGGATTTTACCGGGTCTGTGCAGCAACAAGTTCTGTGAAAGCAGCCCCACGACATGTTTATGCAGCTCCTACCGTGTATGTGAGGCACTGCGTTAGGTGCTTCAGGAGCCAGGAGAGCCCAGGGTGAGTAAAACAAAGTCCCTGACCTCAAGGAGCTTACATTACAGTGATGAATATGTACAAAGTAGTAGTAAATGCTGTAAAATAGAAAGTATCATAAAGGTGATGTAGAATGGGAGGGGATACAGCTTTAGGAAGGGTGATCTGGGAAGGCAAAGATTTGAGGGAACATGTAGAAACGTGGGAGAACATTCTGGGCCCTGGAAAGGGAGCATGCCTGGTCTGTTCAAGGAACTGTAAAAAGTCTGTAGGTAAGTTCTATCCAAATTGCTACTATCTCCTCCGTGAAAAGGGGGAAGACACTGGAAGTGTAAGATGATATGACTCACCTATGACCAGTTGCTTAAAAAATTAGGAATTTTCTAGAACACTTCTCGAGCAAAGTCCCAGAAGGAACTGCAGAGATGAGGTCTCCATCACTGCAAGAGGGCAGGACACCACAGAGGATTCTTAGCTTCTTTCTGGGACAAGTCGGTGTGGTGTTAGAGAGCCATGTTTTCAGTCATTCTTTCACTAGTTGCCATTGGTTAAAGAGAGAGCTGAGGATGGAGTACTTATCATAGCCTAACCTCATGTACAGCTAGGAGATGTGATAAAGGGCAAGACCTTTTTTACAGTAAATGAATGTACTTATACTCTCTCCCTTGTAGTCTCATTAGCAAGTCAAGCTCTTATTCCAAATAGGCTAATATTTGAAACATATTTTGACTTGACTTTATAACTCCTTTCTCCCCGCCTCTGCCAAATGAGAAATTAAGGTATGATTTAAAAATCATACCTAACATACTTGCTTAGCAACCCCACTTCACTTGGTATGACTCGGATCTGAATATGTCTTAGTGGTTTCCAAATACCAAATTCTGTCACAAGATAATTTGCGACCTTAAATAAATTTAAGATTTATTTTCTTCCTTTAGAGAGAAAGTGAGAGTGAGCTCAAGGAGGGAGGGAGGGGCAGAGGGAGAGGGAGAGAAGCAGACTACCTGCTGAGCATGGAGCCCGATGCAGGGTTCAATCCCACGACCCCATGATCATGATCTGAGCCAAAACCAAGAGTTGGATGCTCAACCAACTGTGCCACCCAGGTGTTCCCCCACTGAATAAAGTTTCAAAGGTTCACTGCAGGCTCAGAAGGTCACCCAAAGGTGGAGTCTTATACATGTTCTGAGCACAGGACAGTCCTCAGAAAATGGTGACACCTCATGACATTATAGGTAAAATTTTAACTTATTACCAAGCCATAAGAATAAAGTAACAGGGGTGCCTGATTGGCTTAGTTGGTAGAGCATGTGACTCTTGATCTTGGGGTTTGAATTTCAAGCCCCATGATGGGTGCAGAAATTAAAAAAAAATTTTTTTTTAAATATTTTATTTTGAGAGAGAAGGCGAAGAGAGAGGCAGAGGGAGAAAGAGAATCTCAAGCATACTCCACGCTGAGCACGGAGCCCCACATGGGGCTCGATCTCACAACCCTGAGATCATGACCTGAGCCAAAATCAAGAGCTGGACACTTAACCAACTGAGCCACCCAGGTGCCCCTCTGTTTTTTTTTTTTTTTTTTTTTTTTAAGGATAACAGCCTTGAGAGTTATCTGAAAGGTTTTCAAAAAAAAAAATTTATTTTCATAAATTAACACACATAACAGTGGGAATTTTAGAGTCACAAACTACCAAACAGAAAAGGAAATGCAGGGGCATCTTGTATGCCAATGTTACCAAAAATGTACAAATTTCACTGAACTATTGACCATGATAATATATAAACACTTCAGGCAGCTATTTACTGGCCCAGACCTGCCCAAGGAGATGCTGAGGTCTCTCGCCAAGAATTCAGATCCAATTCAGCACCAGGGAGGGGCTCATGAAGACACACAACGAACAAGCCATCAAATCTGAGTATATACCGTGCTAGATGGCGGGCTATGTGGGGACCCTCACTTTATAATCAAATTAGCGTTTGCTGCTCAATTTGTGGTTAGATAATATAAAACTTTGATTTTCATAAAACTAAGCCTTCCTCCGAAGCCAGCTGTTTACATTAATGAGTGCAGTTGTGGTAAGGAGCTCTTCCCTTGCATGAATCCAGGAAAGGCTACTCCATACCTCTGGCCAATTATTTAGACTTTGGATACAGCCACCCACAACGTGGTGTTTAAAAGGTCCTTTCCATGATACCAGGGGAAAAGCTTCCCGAAACAAACAAAAAAAACAAAACAAGGGAATTTAAGAAAGCACCAACTGCATACTCCTCCCTCAGGTGATGGGAGAAAAGTATCACTGACTAAAAGTTGGTCTTCCGTGGATCTTACCGTACATGGTATTATGAGATGGAATCCCAGCCTGGGGACGGAGCGCTGGCTGTGCGTTCCATTAGGCTGCACCAAAGCCTTGGCTCTGCTGCCCCGGTCCCGCATCCCCTACATGCTCTCGGTCTGGTGGGCAGGGAGTGAGCCCTGGGGGGAGGGATCATGCCCAGAGCGTAGGATCTGGAATTTACCTCAGGTTGGCTCTGGTGCCCACGCAAAAGACCCTTTCAGGCAAAACTGTGACAAAGTGTCATGATTTTCACAGCTCTTGAAGGAGCGCTGAGTTTTGGGATTCACAGCATGAGTTTCTAAGCTCTTCAGGCTCCAAGTAAGGCAAACGCTACATGTCTTTCCACTGTACCTCCCTCAGCTGTAGCTCTTAGAGTAAGGTCACTAAGAAAAAGTGGACATAATTTGCTTGAATAGGTGATGAGGTAAATTTAAACTAATGGAGAAATAAAGCTGGAAAGGTGACCAAAAGAGAAGGGGAAAGTGGGTGGGGAGCAGATGAGGGGCAAATATAGCTATAAATTGAAAGATGAAAAAACAACAACCCACATTTGAAGTTTCAGTGAAAAGCTGATGGGCAGAACCCTGATTGGACCTGAGATTTCTCCTCTCTTTCCCATATTAAAAACACTAAACCTCTGGAGTTGAGTTATAGCTGAGTAAATTATAGTTAATTGTAAGTTCCCACCACTTGGGGTGGGAAGTCCCCATACTCAGAAACTGTACCAGCCCCCAGCAGCAGACCTCCAGTAGCTCTGGGCAGGTGGGGTGCCAGCGGCCGACTAACACCTCCCATAGTGGGCAGCTTCCACAGGCTCCGAGGGCCACAGAGCGTTGCAGCTGGCCAGGCCAATGACGACAATGGATGCTAAGACAGGTGTGGCTGAGTGCGGCTAGAACTTGATGTATCAACTTCAGGCAAGCAATTTCAAGTTTGCAATGGGGGCCCCTTCTTAACTTGGGAGCAGGGGAAGGCCCCTTAGTCAGGGGGCGGGCCAAGAATTTCAAGGATAGTCAGGGCCGCCTCAGAGCTGCTTCTCTCCCACATGGCCAGGACAAGGAGAGAGCCCAGGCCTCCACCTCCTCCATGCCTCCAACATTCCACATCACTGCTCCTGGCTCTTCCAAGTGCCATGCCTATAAAGGGCGAACTTGAAATTGTGTCTCTGTAATGGTGGTGATGCCACAGCTGTGCCCACTCAACCTCAGTCTGCCGGATGACACGGCTGCCGCACTGCTGACTCATCTACACTGGCAACGGAGCTGGCAAACAGGGCTCTGTTGAGTTGCTGGGAGTTTGCATGCTGTCCAGCAACACTCCCTAAAAATCTCTGTTGGAGGGTGCAATGGATTACTAATCCCACTCCTTTAGGCAAAAAGACAGAGAGAAGCATTTAGTGTCTAAGGACCCTGTCCCAGGAAGGGAGAGGTACTGAGGTGAAACACAGGTCGTGTCTATACAGTCTGGGCAAAGCGGATGTAGAACGACGGAATCTAGTTCACATCATTCAGAGCCAGTGTGGAAGTGTGGCTCTCTTCTAATGCTATTTGGCCATGGCCTTAGAAGCCTCCTTGGGTCACCAGGTATGTATTTCACTTACTAAATGCTATGTCTGAGGCAGTGGGCCTAGAAGACAGATGTGGCACTTTTATTTTTTTTCTTGCTCATGTCAGTTCTTCTGCTCCAGTGCGGCACAGACTGTCAACCTGCAAAGGAAAGGCACATAGAGACCCCCCACCCCCGCCCCATCTCCCCACCCACTCACAAATGGGGAGACAAAGGAACCCTAGGAGACACACTCCAGGACGGCACCACTCGCTCTTCCCTAACAGACTGGCTTTGAAAATATCTCTGGAGTTCTGACAGTCTCCATGGGTGGATGCTTCCCAGCAGTGGCTCTTAGGAGAATGGGAAGAGGTGACCAGTGTCCTGAGGCTGGGTGTAGCATCTCACTTACCAGCCAAGGAATGTTAGTTCTCTGAACTTTTGTTTTGAGAGCAAGAGAGAAAGAAAGATAAAACACAAGGGAAGGAGGTCGGGGGAAGCAGGGCAAGGGCACACAGGAGTTAAATGGAAAAGGAATGACACCTCTGGGCCTGGTTGATCCACACAGCATCCTTCTGCCCACAGACTCCCGCGGGCCCGGATGAAGGAACTCCACTAACTCTGGCACTCCACAAAACTTCCAGGAAAATTTCCAATTTGACACAGGAGCTCCCCCAATAAGATGGTGTCCTCCGAGAGGGCTGGCGGTGGAATTTCATGATCCCACTGCAAGGATGCATCACTGGGCCTGAACCACGTCCTCACTCCCCACTTTTGGAGCAAGTTGCTCTGACAGCTGCGAACACTCTGGGCTGGACTTTATCACCGCCTGAGCTGTTGTACCCAACTTTGTTATATGCTACCACTTCAGATAAAACCCATTAAGACCACACCCAACGTTCCTATTTTTTAAATGGTTGGGAGGAAAACCTGCTCTTACTTCCATCATTAAAATAAACACATCAACTTAGTGAGCAAGAATGAGAACCCAGATGAAAAAGGACTCCCTCTAATGGTTACACTGAAGGTGGACATGGGGAAGGGGCTGCTTGAAACACATGATGGGAAAATGTCTCTCCATTGTCCCATACTATGCACTGATATACTGGGTCAAATGCCTGTCATATATTCTGAAGACGTGTATTGTCTTTCTCCTTGATGTCTTAAAAAAATTGTTTTAAAATCACATTTAAAGGCTCCAAACATGCAGCAATAATACAAAAAAAAAAAAAAAAAAAGGAAATAAAACAAATGAAAATAATCAACACCACAACATTAAAAAGTGCAACTTACTTCGAATGGGGCCTGGACGGGCTCCTCTGGCACTAGTGACCCACAGTCACAGAGGGGAGAAAATCATGGGAAGAAGCCACACACACACACACACACACACACACACACACACACACACACACAGTTCTGGGCAGACGGACTCAAAGGTTAGGAAACACAACAGCTCATCTTTCCTCAACTACCGAAATGAGCCGGTGAGACCACACAGGACAGGACGCCAGGTCCCCCTCCCTAGGCCACGTCTCTAAATAATCTTGGTCTAGCACCACCGTAAACAACGCAGAACTTTCACACAGACGTGCAAATGCTGTGAGTCCTTGGAATCCTAGTGTTACTGAACGTGTGCTGTGTCCTCCTCCTGAGGATGGCGAGTGAGGGGAGGAGGCCAGATGTCATTCAGGACCATTTCCAGGAGAAAGGGAGCATTCCTGAGGTTCAGTACTCAGCAGTAGAAGCAGAGGACCCTCCTTCACCATTTCCTAAAAAGGTTGCACCTCAAAATAGGTAAAAATCCATGGACTGCATTCTGAGTGGTTTGGGCGGTAGGGCAAAATTAGGCAACCTCTTCCAAGGAGCCTGGAAAATCTAAAATCGAGACCCCCAAACCGAATTGCTTCTCAACAACCAGATGGTCACTCCTGCTCCTCCTCTTCCTTGGCAAAAAAGGTCTCCAATTCCATTAGTTTCTTTATCAACAGAGCATCCAGCTCTCGACTCTGCAGAGCTGCCTTCTGGGCCCTGGTAAAGCTGCCTGCCACCTTGACCTTACCACGAGCTCTCCTCTTTCGTGGGACGGTAAAATCCTGAAATTCTAGAACTCGTTTTCTCTTCTGTTGGCTGATTGAGATTAGCGTACCATTTCGTTCCTTGGGTTCCTCAAAGATGGTCTCCAAACACCTGAGGGCAGAGCACAAAAAAGACTCAACACCACACCGACTCACATGGCACATCTCCTGGGCCACCAACCGTTCTGGTCAACTGGGGCTTAAATGACTAATGACTACTTACTCAGCTGTTTCCTCTGGCCAGTATCTATCTTTTTTTGTATGAAAAAAAAAAATTTTATGGATATGTAATATGGGAACACAGAGTAAAAAAACTGCAACTGGACAAAAGGGTAAAGAATACAAGGCCAGCCCCTGTTGGCAACAGCAGCATATTTTTTGTGTATCCTTCCAAAAGTCATTCAATGCACAGACATGCATAAATAAGCATATATTATCAGAGATAGCCCTTTTGCATAAAGTACCAGAGAGTAAACATTTTAAAATTAATGAGCCACAGAGGACTCTATTACATATTCTTTTTTGTTTTTAAACAACCCTTTAAAAATGTAGAAACCATTCTTTGCTGACAGACTGTAACAAAAAAAGAAGGAAAGAAAAGAAAGGAAACAGGCCACTGGCTGAATTTGGCCTGTAGTCTGCTGACCCATGACATATATCCTCCACTTTGGTTTTTTCCTCTTACTCAAATGGTAGCAAATTACATACACTGTCCTATGCACTGTGCCTCTCTGACCTGTCAGTACTTATTTTTTTAAAACATTTTATTTATTTATTTGACGGAGAGAGAGAGAGCACAAGCAGGGGGAGCAGGAGAGGGAGAAGCAGGTTCCCCGTTGAGCAGGGACCCGGATGCGAGGCTTGATCCCAAAACCCTGGGATCATGACCTGAGCCGAAGGCAGACGCTTAACCAACTGAGCCACCCAGGCGCCCCCTGTCAATAACTTTTAAGATTATTCTAATTTGGTACATGGGTATCTGATTCATTCTTTTTTTTTCTTTTTAAAGATTTTTACTTATTTATTTGACAGAGAGAGACACAGCGAGAGAGGGAACACAAGCAGGGGGAGTGGGAGAGGGAGAAGCAGGCTTCCCGCTGAGCAGGGAGCCCGATATGGGGCTCGATCCCAGCACCCTGGGATCATGACCTGAGCTGAAGGCAGATGCTTTACGACTGAGCCACCCAGGTGCCCCTCATTCTTTTTTTTCTAAAGATTTTATTTAATTATTTGAGAGAGAGAGAGGGATTGAGAGAACGAGTGGGAGGAGGGGCAGAGGGAGAAGCGGACTCCCTGTGAAGCAGGGAGCCCGACTCAGGACTCAATCCCAGGACTCTGGGATCATGACTCGAGCCAAAGGCAGATGCTTAACCAACTGAGCCACCCAGGTGTCCCATTCTCTCTCTCTCTTTTTTTTAATTTTTAAAGATTTTTATTTATTTATTTGAGACTGAGAGTGTGAGAGAGCACGAGTGGGGGGTAGGGGCAGAGGGTGAAGGAGAAGCAGACTCCCCACAGAACAGGGAGCCCAACACGGGACTCAATCCCAGGACCCTGGGATCATGACCTGAGCTGAAGGCAGACGCTTAACCGACTGAGCCACCCAGGCACTCCTGATTCATTCTTTTCAATGGCTATATAGTACATTCCATTATAAGGCTGGATTATAATTTAATCAGAACTCAATTAGTGGATATTTTCAGTTGTTTCCAATCCTTTCCTATTATTTAGCAATGCTGCAATGAATAATCTTGTACAAATGACTTAGAGCAAATGTTCACCTTACAGGATAAAATCCTGGAACTCTCCTGCTACAACCTGGACACAACAGGAATTTAATAAATGTTCCCTGACTTAAACTGAATTCAGACTTGAAGGTAGCCAATGAAATTCGTTCTGTATTTGGGTTTGTAATCCTATCTGAAGACTGATGATTATTAGTCCTGAAGAAGAGAGCTGGCCTATTTGTTAAAAACACAAGTACAGTAAGACGTTTTCTGTACCTACCTCATTCAACACATGTTCCTGTCCCATCCTACCACCAACCCCAGTTCAAAAGCTGGGAAGTAAAAATATCAATTCATGTTATTTCCAATAACTGAACATAAAACCCTTTCTGAAGTGAAAGGATTGGAGATTTACATCGATCATTTCAGAAGCCCTCCCAGTCTATTAAGTCCTACTCATGTACCCACCTATTTGCAGGAGGAGACTTATAATTCTTATTGGTATAGATTTCTTCTAAACTAAACTCCTTTTTTTTCAACCTGAAAAGAGAACAAAATAAGTTTTGTTGTTTTTTTTTTTTTAAAGATTTTATTTATTTATTTGACAGAGAGAGACACAGTGAGAGAGGGAACACAAGGAGGGGGAGCAGGAGAGGGAGAAGCAGGCTTCCTGCCGAGCAGGGAGCCCAGTGCAGGGCTCGATCCCAGGACCCTGGGATCATGACCTGAGCCGAAGGCAGACGCCTAACGACTGAGCCACCCAGGCGCCCCCAAAATAAGTTCTTCATGCTGTTCTCTCTTAAAGATTTTATTTATTTATGAGAGGAGAGTGCGAGATCATGAGCAGGGGGAGGGGGAGGAACAGAACCCCATTGAGCAGGGAGCCTGATGCAGGACCCTGGGATCATGACCTGAGCTGAAGGCAGACTCTCAACCAACTGAGCCACCCAGACACCCCTCTCCACGCTCTCTTGAGAGAAAAGACTGCCTTCCCAACTCGATGGGCTTCTTTTCTTTCAGCCCTTCTGCAATGAGTTTTAGATGTGTCTCATGTGCACAACACATATTTCTAGGCTGCCAATTTTCAGCTTTATGAAATTTTGTCTATACTTGCTGGCAATGATATAACTGTATTTATATCTATTATCATATTTTACAGCTTCTTTTAATCCTACCTTTCCAATGTTTTTCTTCTCCTTGACTGACTCCTTACTTTCTATCCCCCCTTTCTGGCTTAGAAATTATACATTCCCCTTTTATTGGCTGGCAAGCATTTTAATAAGTATATTTAACTTGGAAACTGAAGTGCATCAATATTTTTACCCTTCTCCCAAACACAGGTCCCTGGAATTTTTAATCCCAATCAAACCCATCTCAATTTATATGTTACTCATGTTCTATTTTGTCTCCTTTTTTTAAATTTTGTAATTTATTTGGTGAAGAAACCAGGTCATTTGACCTGTGGCTTCCACAGTCTAGATTTTGATTACACCCACATAGTATCATTTAACCTATTCCTCTGACCCAAACATATGGGAAATACTACAGGTATTTCCTACAGATTGACAATTGAGATACAGAGGCATAACGAGATTTAGGTGTTTTGGTTTTTTTTTTTTTAAGAATTTTATTATTTATTTGATAGAGAAAGAGAAAGAAAGCATGAGATAGGGGAGGGTCAGAGGGAGCAGACTCCCCACCAAGCAGGGAGCCCGATGCGGGACTCGATCCCGGGACTCCAGGATCATGACCTAAGCTGAAGGCAGTCGCTTAACCAACTGAGCCACCCAGATGCCCCCAGATTTAGGTGTTTTGATAGGAAGATTTTTAGATGGTGGTGTACCTTGTGGTACCTGTTGTTGACTTTTTGGTAATATTAATAGCCACTGAAAAATGTTGATTACATTTACTACTTCTTTAGGGTCATACACGGTAATAGTCTATCACTCCTCCAATCATTAGATAGAATTCTTCTTCTTTTTCTTTCTTTCTTTATTTAATTGAGAGAGAGAGAGAGACAGCAAGAAAGGGAACATAAGCAGGGGGAGTGGGAGAGGGAGAAGCAGGCTTCCCGCTGAGCAGGGAGCCTGATGCGGGGCTTGATTCCACGACCCTGGGATCATGACCTGAGCCGAAGGCAGTCGCTTAACCAACTGAGCCAGCCAGGTGCCCCCCAAATTTTATTTTTTTATTTTTATTTTTTTAGATTTTTTAAAAATTTATTTATTTGACAGAGAGAGAGACAGCGAGAGAGGGAACACAAGCAGGGAGAGTGGGAGAGGGAGAAGGAGGCTTCCTGCTGAGCAGGGAGCCTGACCTGGGGACTCGATCCCAGGACCCCAGGATCATGACCTGAACTGAAGGAAGATGCTTAACGAATGAGCCACCTAGGCGCCCCGCCAAATTTTATTTTTAAGTGATCTTTACACCCAACATGTGGCTTGAACTTACAACCCTGAGAACAAAAGTCACATACTCTACTGACAGCCAGCCAGGTGCCCCCGTGCCCCTCCCCCCGCAAGTTTATTACTCTTAAAATGGCTACTCAGTTGCCCCAACAGCACTTTAGTCTTTCTTTTTACCATTGATTTGAGGGGACACCTTTGTCACATTCTAAATTTCCCTATGTATTTGTGTCTATTCCTGGACTTCCTACTTTAATTTACCAATCTGTATGCTTATGCTCTGGCACTACACTGTTCTTATTTATTAAGACTTTACAATATAGTGTAATATCTCTTGGGATTAGTACCTCTCTTATTTCATTCCTTTTCTGAATTTTCCTGGCTATTCTTGCTTCTTTATTTTTCCATATGATTGCATTAAATACAACTTTTCCATTTATTCAAATCCCTCCTTATAAGGAACAGCTCTTGGTCAAGTGAATTCTATTCAAATTTGTAGGGTATGCTGTCATGTACCAGTTATCAAATTATTGCTTTTTAGTTCAAAATGTACCCTTCAGTACCTACTCTTGTGAAAATGGAATCTTGGACTCTTAAGCATTTCTTCTTTATAGTTAAGTACGATGCTAAAAGCTTTGGCAAAAGTGGGCACTGGGGAACACTGTAGGAGGAAAAGAGTTTCTCTTCCTGGTTCTGGTAAACTTTTTTCCCTGTCATTGTGCATGTTTGTTGGGATGTCAAGGAGGGGGCATTTGGAGAGGGCTCAGCCCTAGTTGTGTGGACAGAGCATGCAGTCCCTTCAGTGCTCTGGCAACCCTAGCCTGGTGATCATGCCATATGCTTCCTGACACATATGTGACCTCCAGGCTATAAGTCTACACCCCAACTTCTTGAGGGCTGTTTCCTGTGGCCCTCCTGAAAGAAATACAACATGCTCCATGCCTTACATCCACAGTAGCACCCGCACTCTCCTTGCATGCCTGCCTGCCTCAGCTTGTCCGCACCCTGCAAAGTTGCTATTTCCTGAGTGCCTAGTTCTGGCCTTAGCAACCCAGAGCAAGCTAATGGGTTGCAACCATACCCTTTCCAACAAAGTCTAAATGCCAACCTAGGGAGGTGGCCCCTCTTCCAAGTTTGTCCTTCCTTGAGTACGTGCTCTCAGTCTTAGGGTCCCTCAGAATTCTCTGTACATCTTGTGCTTACTCTCCTATTATAGTTTAACATTTTATATTAAAGTTCCCCTATTTAAAATACTGTATAGTTTGTCTGACTGGACCGACAGACACGTGAACCCCCAAGAGCTAGCTAAATAAGGTTGCTACTAAATACCAGTGGTATTCACACTAGTATACCAGAAGACATGCCACAGAGTACATGAATACCCAGTTTTAGTGGAATCAACCTCCTAATCTTTAATTTCCTAGAACTTCTGGTCATATGTTTGAGAAGTGTCCTTGAATGATCATGCAGAGTTCTCCATTCCCACAAATTCTTTCAGAATAGCACCTATCCATCCTGAATGCTATTTCAGTATATGAATCAAATCCCTGATCTTGCTAAGTCCCCTTCAGTAATTAATGAAAGCGCAGTAAACTTGTATGGGACTGGTCTTTCCCCATTACATATAGTTGATTAAGAGAGAAGTGGCTTTAGAAATAGGGTACTTTGGCTGGTGTCAGAATATTCAGATTTCAGATATGCTGCAGAATGGGTTTGTCAGAGTGACCCTGCCTCATTTATCTCCTGATTATCATCAAACAATGCCTCCTTCAGAAGGAGGCCCTACTTAGGAAAAAGAGCTTCAAATACCAACATAGCTTGTTCATGTATTTAACTGTACCCAATGTTTCTTCCAAAACTATTCTCAATTCTCATTGACAGTCTGTTATCACTTCGAAAGAAAAGTTCCACTCAACAGTCAATTTTTCTTTTTTTAAAAGAATATAACCGAAATGTTTACTAGGACTATCAAACATTTGAAGATGAAGTATGTAAAACCCACAGACAAAAATTTTAAGTAATTTCCTTCAGTAAAGGAATAAACTTTTAAAAAAATCACATAAGGAAATATTTAATTCAATTATTTAATCTTCATTTTATTTTAGCTTATAAAATGTTATAACTTCTACCCCTGTTAACAGCAGCAAATATTACAGGATACTGCCATGCAAGTTGGTTTCATAATATATTTTTCTCCTACATTAAATATTGAAGCAATCCTAAGATTTACATAAATTAATAGGTTTATTTCTGATTTTTTACATGACTCTTAATTGTTCCTAAAAGTCCAATAACGTTGTTTGATTCATATATGCATACACATTTACTGAAGCAATATTATGCTTTCTACCATACTTCTCACTTCATAATTTATTATTCTAACTACACATTACATTGGTTTATTACAAATCCAGTAATGAGAAACAGCATTACCATGTTGTTTTAATAATGTGCTATTAAAATAAATTTTTATTTATATTTGTTACATGATTTTAATTTTGACTTATGGCTTTTACAAATTTACCTTATAAGATGTGTTCCATAATTTATTTCTCAACGGTTTGTATGATTTTCATAAGTGCGAATTAACACATTTACTTGAGTTGGAAAACAAAAGTTAGGAAGTAAGAATGATTTGGCTGATGGGCTTGAATGATAAAAGCTGCCTTTGCCAATTAAGTTATATGTCAAGGGGTGGGGGAATGTACAAAATGGGTGAAGGGGAGTGAGAGATTAGGGCTTTCCGTTATGGAATGAGTAGGTACAGCATAGGGAATATAGTCAACGGTATTATAAAAGCATTGTATGGTGACAAATGGTAGTTACACCTGTCGTGAGCACAGCATAATGTATAGTCTTGTTGAATCACAATATTGTACATGTGAAACTAATGTAACATTGTGTCAAGTATATTAAAAAAAAAAGTTGTATGTCAAAGCTTTTCCATAAATTTAATGCACTAAATCAACAACTTCAAGGTTTTTTGACAAAAGAGGATGTGAATAAAAGCATTTTATTATTAGGTATCTTAGGCTAAAGTTTGTTAAAAATCTTATTTTTTCAACCTCTTTCACTATATTGATTTAAATAAAGTATCTTTAAGTGAAAGACCAGCATACAAATTATTGGGCATCTGACACTTACTGGTCAGATCTTTTTGGTGTGTTGCTCATACAATGAGATACTCACTGCTTCGATGCCTGGTAACAGAACCTATGTGAGTCAGCATTTTTCAATCCTTTGCTTTCAAAAAAAATTAGGCAGTAAATCATTAAATATAATTTGATGATAGATCACTGTGATTTTTTGGCATATTACTTGAAAGAAGTTCAAAGGACTGAATGTCATTACAATATTAAAACTCTCTCCACTCCCAACTACGTATTTATAATAAAAAGGTTTTTTTAGAACTTATATCTACATATAAATGCAAGACAGAATACATTTGATTCTGAATCCTATTTCTTTTTTTTTTTTTTTTTTTAATATTTATTTATTTGACACAGAGTAAACACAAGCAGGGGGAGCGGCAGGCAGAGGGAGAAGCAGACTCCCCGCTGAGCAGGGAGCCCGATATGGGACTCGATCCAGGGACTCCAGGATCATGACCTGAGCTGAAGGCAGACGCTTAACCGACGGAGCCACCCAGGCGCCCCTGAATCCTATTTCATTCTAAGAATAAGTACTATTCAACCTAGGAAATTTCTCTTATAAAGACATATGGTAGGATGATCAATAAAAGAACTGTAATATAAAATATATTAAGACAAAAACCATGTGGGAAAAGTAGAACGTCAATTATGATCACAGTAATAATTATTGCATTTGTGTTGTGTGAAGCAATATAATAGGTACAGTACACATTTTTTTCCTCAAGTGGACTGTACAGCAGTCTTAAGTGTTGGGAATTCTTACTACACTTTACAGACACATTCCTGAAGCTCAGGAGGGTCCAATAACTTACCCTGGGGTTACTTAAGGGACTACTGTTAGGCTTCTATTTGCCAATGAGAAATGAAGGAGTGAAATCCACCACAAGTAAATGTAAATCTGGAGATCTTTTTTTTTTTTTAATTGTATCTATTTTTTTTTAAAGATTTTATTTATTTATTTATTTATTTATTTATTTATTTATTTATTTATTTTTAAGATTTTATTTATTTATTTGAGACAGAGAGAATGAGAGAGAGAGAGCACATGAGAGGGGGGAGGATCAGAGGGAGAAGCAGGCTCCCTGCCGAGCAGGGAGCCCGATGCGGGACTCGATCCAGGGACTCCAGGATCATGACCTGAGCCGAAGGCAGTCGCTTAACCAACTGAGCCACCCAGGCGCCCTATTTATTTATTTAAAGATTTTTTATTTATTTATCTGAGAGAGAGAATGGGAGACAAGAGAGCATGAGAGGGGGAGGATCAGAGGGAGAAGCAGACTCCCCGCCGAGCAGGGAGCCCGATGCGGGACTCGATCCCGGGGCTCCAGGATCATGACCTGAGCCGAAGGCAGTCGCTTAACCAACTGAGCCACCCAGGCGCCCTATTTATTTATTTAAAGATTTTTTATTTATTTATCTGAGAGAGAGAATGGGAGACAAGAGAGCATGAGAGGGGGAGGATCAGAGGGAGAAGCAGACTCCCCGCCGAGCAGGGAGCCCGATGCGGGACTCGATCCCGGGGCTCCAGGATCATGACCTGAGCCGAAGGCAGTCGCTTAACCAACTGAGCCACCCAGGCGCCCCAGATTTTATTTATTTATTTGACAGAGAGAGACACAGTGAGAGAGGGAACACAAGCATGGGGAGTGGGAGAGGGAGAAGCAGACCTCCTGCAGAGCAGGGAGCCCGATGAGGGGCTCGATCCCAGGACCCTGGGATCATGACCTGAGCCGAAGGCAGATGCCTAACGACTGAGCCACCCAGGCGCCCCGAACTCTGGAGATCTTTTATAAAATGTTTGTATTTTCATAGTGTGTCTGGGTAATGTATAGTACATCAAATACATAATTTGGTAATCCTTTTTTTCTTTCCACTTCCCTTTTTAGGGTTAGCAATTATGTCTGTCATAAAAAATAAACCTTTAGAAACCAAGTTTTTAAAGGCCATGAGATAGACCATAGCATGCATCTGGTATTTTCTTAAAAAAAAAGAGAAAAAAAATTAAACTTCTTTCCCTCATGACATTAGGCCCCTTGTCAATTTTGCACCAGAATGTTGTGGCTTGGGCTGTGGGTTTGGGTAAAAACTGGGTGAGAGAGAAACCACCTGAGCCATGCGACTGACACCATGGCCTAACACAGGTGTCTTAACCACTGAGCTTTGGCATCCTCACCTAAACCTGGGGGTGACAATGGTGCTGACCTCCCAGCACCACTAGGGGACGAACAGACTATGTACACAAAGGGACAGCATAATATCTGGCATAGTGAGCTTGATAAAAATGATTAAGAATGCAGAACAATATCCCTGGCACATAAATCTCTGGTCATATTATCAATTAATTCTTTTGGATAAATTCCTAGAAGTATAATAAATAGCTCAGAGTATATGACCACTTAAAAGGTCATTATATTCTATCAAACAATTTTCCAAAAAATGTGAACCTATGTGTATTAGAGAAGGAGCTCACCTTTTGGGTCGAGGAAGGCCCATGGGGGTAAGATTAGGGTCTGGCTTAGGAATGGTTTTCCGGATACGAATCTGTGAGACTTTCTTTGGCCTCTTCTCTGGCTCAGCCTATTTTTAAAGATTAAGAAGAAAGATGGTCAAGTTAGAAGACATTTTAAATACATAAAGTCCTTTTTCTTGACACTCTAAGATTTTGCTTCCTCAGTTTACAGTTGACTCTAACTCATAGTTTATGACAAAGCTCTACTTACTCCTGCTGACAGTGTTCTCAGCAACCACTCCCTTTATATTGTTAGAAGAGAATCTACACATTCAGCTCAGATATTGAGATAAGCAATATGAAAGCCTGTTAACTGTTGGGAGACAGAGAGAGACTGCAAAATGAAGAATACCATTGTTCACTCATCTTTGAATGCAAGCAGCTCTTTGGTCCAACTCTCTAAATACTGTTAAATGCTACTGTCAAGAAAAAAGTTTCTGGAAAACAATGCAGACTAAGAGATCCAGAGTAGCCTTCAGTGGCCAAGCAGAAAAACTCCTGCCCTGGTAATTTCCAGCAATCAGCTGAAGGTAACAGTGATAAGCAAAGACACGCAGGGGCCTGTGTGTACCCATCATGTGATCTTTGGTCCTCGATGGACACTTCCAGTATTGCCCTCGACTCTATCAGCACTTTACCTCTTTCTGTTCTGGAGGGCTGCTCTGTGGATGGGGGCATGCCGCTGCCACAGTATCCAGCTCATCAAATTCAGGAACTTGGAACTCGGAGGCTGAAAGCAAGAGCTTGCTGACAGCTGAGTCTGTTACCAAGCAAGACTTTGGTACCAAGGCAGGGAATGGAGGCTCTAGTCTAGCACCATGAAAAGAAAAACAGAGAAGGAAAATATGAGACGGGTTTCACTTTCTCCCTTGGCACATTCAACTTCCTAACAACATACTAAGGTTGAAGATCTTCCCTTTTTCCAGCAATGACGTTTCCAGCCAACCTGTTCTCTAGTTATTTCTGGACACAGCCTGTGTCTATATATTTAAAAAATTAAAAGGATGTGGTCCATCCATTTCATTGGTGTAGAGAAGTTTTATAAGGAAAAATGTAAAAAGGAAGAGACTTTTTGGAGGAAAAAGGCATTTAGTGAACTGAACAAATGAACTGTGCTCAATGAGATCGATCCCATCAAGGCAATGAAGCTGGCTCTATGACCAAGAGATAGCTTGAGAGGGAACTTGTGGTACAAAGAGCTGGCTAGTGATTTTGACTCTTTTTCAATAAATGGTACTGATTACACATCCTTAGTCACTACTTATGATAAAACGCATCTAAATCTCGGATCAGGTTTGGAAGGAAAACAGACGTCAGAATCATGCTATGCTCAACCCACACCATCCGCTAGCGCGCCCTCTCAGGTTCTGTGTTCACTTGCACATTCACTCTTCCTCTCTGTCTGTCTCTCTCTCTCACACACTCACACACTCACACACACTGCAAGCCGCAAGCCCTTATGTAGCAGGCGCTGCTGGAGGCTTACCTCATCTGACTGCCACTGGTATTATAAGTAGCTTCCATGCCTGGAAGAGGCACATACGGTAACATGGTGTGGCTGAAGTGAAGCAAAAGTACAAAAGCAACAGGTTAGGGCAGTGGAACAACAGGGAAGTTTTGATGCCACTGATGGCACATGATATTCAATGGGGCCCTAGGAAGACAAGAAATGTCAGTCACTCAGAAAGAAGAAAAAGCCCTCCAGTCCTGAGCATTACATTTATGTGCCCACCACTGGAGTGGAGGCAGGCTGACGGAAGATTCTTTTCTAACTTATATGGAAAGAAGGTAGAGAGAGGAATAAAGAGAGGACAGTAAGAGAAAGGAGGGGAACAAGAATGGCTTTGAGTCTTACAGCTTCTTTTGTTGAATATATATCTTAAAGATTTCAAAATATAATTCACAGATAAAAAAAATCTTGTATTATTTTTTTTTAAGATTTTATTTATTTATTTGACAGAGAGACACAGTGCGAGAGAGGGAACACAAGCAGGGGGAGTGGGAGAGCGAGAAGCAGGCTTCCCGCCGAGCAGGGAGCCCGATGCGGGGCTCGATCCCAGGATCCCGGGATCATGACCTGAGCTGAAGGCAGACGCTAAATGACTGAGCCACCCAGGTGCCCCACAAATCTTGTATTATTCATCTCTTTATTAATGCCATTAAAATAAAGCCTAATTTCTATATCCTTAAAGAAGATTATGAAGAAACCTTATTTTCTTTAAAGCCAAGTTGCACATAAAACATGGTTATGTAGAAGAAAACCATTAATAGAGTTAACTCCTTTGTAATTAAGCTTTTATTTGTATAGATGAAGCAATGGTATTCATCACTTATAGATACATCAATAAATGAAGGTGGAGAGCTTTTTAATGCCTCTCAAAGTAAAACCTGTATCAGTTTCTACCAAATTTGGAACACAGTACAGGTTTAATCAATGAGCGGTTTGTATGATGACCATAAAAACAATCCACCTCCTCTTAGAAGTAGTAGATTTGCTCAATGTCTAGAAAACAAAGACAATTCAGATTTTTAGAAGGTTTAGCACTAACTACTTCAGGATTCCCTGACTGGTACTGATAAAAGGAAAGAGGCAGGGTGTACACTGGAGAAGGAGCTGACCAAATCAGAAATCAGAAGACCCTGCATCTAGGTCTAGCTCAGCTGAAACACTAACCTGATCTGGGTTAGAAAAAACCATGTGCCTCAAGCTCATCATCTATAAAAACAGCAAAAAAGAAGCCCATTCAACTTTCATTAGAGAGTGCTGAAGGTTCAAATAAGAAAATCCTTTGGGGGTGCCTGGCTGCCTCAGTCAGACGAGCAGGCAGCTCTTGATCTTAGGGTCATGAGTTCAAGCCCCACATTGGGTGTAGATTAAATAAATAAAACTTAAAAAAAAAATCCTATGGGGCGCCTGGGTGGCTCAGTTGGTTGAGCGTCTGACTTTGGCTCGGGTCATGATCCCGGGGTCCTGGGATCGAGCCCCACATCAGGCTCCATGCTCAGCGGAGAGCCTGCTACTCTCTCTCCCTCTGCTGCTCCCCTTGCTTGTGCACTTCCTCTCTTTCTCTCTCTGTTAAAAAAAAAAAAAAAAAAATCCAACAGAAACATAATTTAATATTTGTTAAGTCCTGCTTTATTGGGTTACTCAATTTATCATGCTTAATATTTCTAAGTGTGTTTAGAAAAACAGCAAACTTCCAAACTTAAAGTCAAGGCATATGATAACGCACTTCTAGAGCCAAGAAGAAGGAAAAGTCCCTAGAAACACCCCCCACCCCAACATTCCACTTGAATTAAATTAAAATAAAAAGAATAAAATAAAATGCTAGACATAGGAAGGAAGGCAGAGAAAAAATATTCCATGCCAGGAAACAGAAAAGTCAGGAGGGAAAAGCGTTCTGGATAAAGAAAAAGGGCCAAAGGCCGCACGTCTTCACAGGGTGCAACAAAGAACTGGCCTATATTTGAACCTCAGGCATGAACACAGCATAGAGAAGGTAAGACAATTTAAAGCTGCATGTCAGACACTGAGCAGAGCGTGGTTATGCGGTTCTAGAGGTATACTGACAAACCAGACAAAGTAAAAGCAGTATACTATGATTTAAAGCAATGTGTGTCGGGGGCGCCTAGGTGGCTCAGTCAGTTAAGCATCTGCCTTCGGCTCTGGTCATGATCTCAGGGAGGGTCCTGGGATCGAGCCCCACGTCGGGCTCCCTGCTCAGTGGAGCATCTGCTTCTTCCTCTCCCTCTGCACACTTCCTGCTGTGCTCTCTCTCGCTATCTTTCTCTTAAACAAGTAAATAAAATCTTTGAAAAAAATAAAACAATTTGATTCATTCCAATGTATTTTTTGTGACTACACTGTAAGAACATTTTTCTATTAACTACAGGACAAGTACTTCGAAGATCATTCATCTCTCAATTTCCATCAGCCACATTCAGGTTCTGCGGTGTCTTTCTGAAACCCTTTGATTTAGTTAGTTTTCTGCTAAGACGGTCAGGGAACTTTGTAATATGCACCAGACAGTGTTTTAGTGACACAGAATGATTCTGCATAAGAGACTGCACAGACACATGAAGAACAAGGCCTCTCCCTAATTTTATGGCTTTGCTGGTGTTGAATTTTTAAACTATAGCAACGATGAGGGCCAATTTAAAAAAATTTCAGTTTCTGTTTATTTGAGGGATTACAAATAGGAGGATTTATTATGTCTGAGACAGATCCTTAGGATATAATTCTCTAATTCTTTCTCCTCTTATTTCCAATAAGGAGGTAAAATGAGGGGCACCTGGGTGGCTCAGTTAAGCATCCAACTCTCAATTTCAGCTCAGGTCATGACCTCAGGGTTGTGGGATTGAGCCCTGTGTAGGGCACTGCACTCAGCAGGGAGTCTGCTGAGATTTTTCTCTATCACCCTCTTGCCCCCCCCCACTCTAACATAAATAAATGAAAACTTAAAAAAAAAAGGTAAAATGATATTGGTGAAATTATTTTCAACTATTCTAAGTGGTCAAACCACTCTTCTCTAGCTCACTTAAAATTCTATAAATTGTACAACTATAGTATGTAAGTGTCAATCTTTGAAGCCTCTCTGCTCCAGAGAGAAATCCAAAGGTTCATGAACTAGATTTGGTGATACCTACATAATTAGTTTATTTACTTAAGAAGTATTTATTCTGGGGGTGCCTAGGTGGCTCAGTCGGTTAAGTGTCTGCCTTCGGCTCAGTTCATGATCCTGGAGTCCTGAGACTGAGCCCTGCATTGGGCTCCCCACTCAGTGGAGAGCTTGCTTCTCCCTCTCCCTGCCGCTCCCCCTGCTGTGCTCTCTCTCTCTGTCAAATAAATAAATAACATCTTAAAAAAAAAGTACTTATTCTGTATCCTTTATACATCAAACACCGAAGTAGTTGCTGACTGTATAATACTTTGTCAATAAGATATAGTTAGAAGCCATTATTTGTCACTATTTATAAGTCTTTGACGTGTAATGGCGTTCTTTGGAAGGCGAGGGCATGGGTAGAAAAGAAGAGATTCAAAAGATTTGATGGTTTGCGAATGACATGGACAAAACATAGAATGGTAAAAATACAGGGGTAGATTCTGCAGGAAAATTAGAGGGGTCTACACTCAAGACTTACAGCTACATTTTCTCAGCAGAGATTTGTCAAGGTAAACGGAAAATGCAGACACAGAAACTCTAAATAGCCCTCAACTTTCCCCAGAGGTTGAAAAGCAAACACGGATTTTACCTGCTCGTGGTGCTCAGAGTCGGCTGCCACTTGCCGTGAGTGGAATGAAGAGGAGAGATTCCGAAGGGGCAGGCAGAAGGCCCATGCTGGCTCCAAATGGATAGCACTCGGCCCACCGAGTAGGGAAGAGAACAGAAGACCTTGTCTGCTATGGAGGCTGGAGATCTTAACCCTTTTAAGCCCTGTGTAAACTGGGTCATGAAGAGCCTCTGCATGGTAGGCATGTGACTAGAGAAGCTCCGTTTTTTTGTCCAGATTCGGTAACATCCAGGAGAACAAAGTGCTAGAAGTGTGTGAAGGCCAAGAACAGAGCAGCCTGCTCTGGTCTGGACTATGGCAGTGCCTCCATAGTCTTGGAGAGGACCTGGAGACTGTGAAGGAGCCTGGGCACATGCCTGACCATGGAGGCCAGTGTCTTCCCTGAATGTGGCCATCCCAGGACAACTGTGGGACAAGAAGAAAGAAAAGGTCCACTTGGGAGGCTGAGACAGGCACCTGGGGGCCTCTCCTAAGGTGAGCCTGGCTGGAGCACAGTGCTCAGGAAAAGTCCTTGGGGACTCGGTCATGCACTCAGAGCCCGATTTCATGTGAAAAGATACCGGGAAAATTTCGGAACCAAACAGCAGTGATGGCACCTTGTTGCTCAAATCTATGAAGCTCATTTTGATGGCTTCTAGCGAATAAAGTGCCAAGGGCTTACTGTTGGGTCTCTTATCCCATCCACTAGCTGCCAAATATGGATTTAGCTGCATTGTATTGTATGAAAAGCCATCCAGAAGCCTTTTGTATCTGAGCCGCTTGTAGCTTTTAGCCACTGGAAGAAGTTCCGAGGAACAACGCCGGTATCTTAGTTTCTGGGTCTTTGTGGCTGGGACCAGTTTGGAGGCGAGAATGGACAGCTTGCTGAGTAAGGCTGATTCTTTGGTAGGCTTCCTAACATTCAGGCTCCTCAAGGGATGGCACGGAGTCACCTTCTGCTTTGGTATGTGGCTCATTAAGCTCCTGGCTGGTTCTGTTCCGGGTTCCGATTGTGCGGGTGCAGGCACAGCACACGAACTGAGAAATCGGTGTGCTTTTGTGGGGATGGTTTCAGAGGAACTCTTTAAAAAGGCAGAACTTCTGATTTTACTTATTTTTTTCCCCATCTTGAGTTGCTCCTGACAGGAAACTTTCTTACATGTTCGATGGGGCTGCTTCTTTAAGGGAAGCACTCTTTTCTGGTGTGAAGTGTTCCCAAAGGCACCGTGTATTTCACCACACCCAGCAGAGTTGGGGTCTTGTGCTTTCTGAGGGGCAACACGAAGGCAAGGGCCTGTGTACGACTCCATGGCCCTTTTTAATGGATCCTCCAACTTTCGGAACTGTGCAGCACCGCCGCCCGTGGCCAGCTGTGCCAGGGTGATTTTCTTCATCATGGTGGACTCACCTTTGCAATACTTGGCTTGGTTCTTATCTTTCAGCTCATCTGGTAAAATGTCAGATGATGTACATTGTTCCAATATCGTGTATGCTTCTTTTTGATGGATATATTCCTCTTCATTCTGCAACATGTAGTCCAAAGCCCTCTGCCTTTGTTGCTCTTCAAGATCAGCAAGCATCCTCTGGGATTTAGAATGGGACTGAAAAATCTCTCTTCCTTTATCACCATGACCAGCCTCTCTGGTAATCATCTCCTCAGACTCTTCCCTGACAGTTACGTGACCCATGGGTCCCCTCTGATGTTCTTCAGTTTTTTCTCCTCTCAACTTAGTTTCTGTTTCCATTGTCAAAGGCAAATTTTGCATACCAATGTCTATTCTGACTCCTTTACCAGAATTACTCCCATCCCCTGGTTCTCCTTCCTTCTTCTCAAGCAGGACTGTGTGGTGCTCCACGTTTTCACAAAGCATTTCACCATCTTTCGGTTTAAAAAGATTTTTCAGGTCAGTTTCTTCACTATTAACATTACTTTCTGAATTTTTGTGAGAAGACAGATACGAAGGCATTATCTCAATGGATTTCAGGCTCCCTACAGGAACAGGGTTCTCATTTGGGCATCCAGAAGACAGCAACTCTTTTGAGGAACTTCCAAAGGTATTGTCCTTGTCAAACTCAGAAATTATTTCCAGTCTTGATCCTTCGATCATTCCTTTTGTTTCTCTAAGGGATGCTTCTTTAACTAGCTGTTCATGATGACTATAATCTAAGGACACATTTACTCTACCCAATGTTCTTATATTTGGTTCATGATCTGCAATAGACTCTAGCTCATGGGCACAAGAGTCTGTACACATTTCCATTTCACAATCTTTTAATGATCTGCATACTTTCTCTTCACATGATTTTTTAATTTCCAGAGGCTCCCCTGTAGAGGAAGTAGCATCTGGGAAATCTGAGTCCTGGCCAATCATTTTGATAAATGCAGCACTCAGTTCTCTTCTCTGAGAAAGAGTACTCACTGAGGTTTCCTGTAATGTCAGTCCATCTTGCCCTGCACCACCGTCAAGGGTACTAGATGCTCTTAAGTCTAACATGCCTTCTGTAGACTCATTACTGCAGTTCGTGTAGATGATGTCTACCATGCCATCTGTGGACTCCTCACAAACAGAAATATGTTCAGAGTCTCCTTTCAAATCGCCTTTCTTTGAACTACCACTGGACAATGGGTTGTTACTGGCTGAACTAACTAGCAGATCCTTTTGGTTGTGGCTTACCTCTCTGTTAGGTTCTGTGACAGTCTCTCTCTTGTCACCATCTAGTGTCTCCTTAGCTGGTTTATCTTCATTTCTGCCTTCATCTGGTCTATTTTGGTTACTCTGGCAGTCAAGGACTTTATCTGTTTTCTGATCAAGAGTTTCAACTGCTTGGCTTATGCTTTTGAAACTGGAGAGCATAACAGTTAGAGACTGGTCCAACAATTTTTCAGGGCTTGGAATGTTTGCAGATAAGTTTAGTTCTGATGTGACACAGTCAGAGATGTTATACTTGCAAAACACAGTCTCTTTAGGTACATCCTGTTCCTTTCCTTCCAACCATTCCTCACTGGGCTGGGTGTGACTGGTGGTGGGAATGGTCTTGTCTGAAGCTTCACTATTTAATACGCTTCCTGGCATTTCATTTCGCATCTTATCTCCTGGGAGGCTGCCTTTAGTTTCTTCCTCAGCAAGTTCACTTCCCTCTGATGTGTAACTCACTTTATGCGTGCTACTTTCTGTGGAGTCTTCTCTTCCTTGGGAGTGGTGATTGCTGTGCTGAAATGCATCTTCACACTTGGTCAACAAAGAGTTTTCAACTTTTGGGATGATTCTGCTGGACTCAAAAGCAGCATAAGCAGAACACACGCTCTTTTCTTGCGCATTTTTATTTACACAATGACAGCTAGAGAGATCCTGAGATTGAACACTTTGACATTCCATAACAGAGACCTCTTGAGGCAAGCCTGCTGCTTCTTTCTTGCTTGAGAGAAGTCTGGAAGGTAGATCGACTATTCCAGAATCAGCCAGTTCGTTTTTCCTTTCTAGGCTTCCTGGTTTGATGTTTAAGGTGGGGTTGTTTGAAGAGGCACCACAGGATTTGTCACCTGATGGAGCGATGTCTTTCATTTTTGTCTTCATGGGAACAGTTTGGGTATGAGCAATGACATCTGCTCCATCCTCTAATGGAGGGTGATGGCTCTGTTGGGAATCCTCGCTTGTTGCTAAAGGCATCTCTTTGTTAGCTGGCAACTTCGCGTGGTCTTGAGAATTAAGGGGCACTTGATTTAAAACACATTCACTTTCTATTTTGTTTAAAACCAATTCATTGGTACAAGGAAGTTTATTCATCTCACAGGCTATGTTCTGTTCATCTAAATGTGAACTATCATCCTGTGCGGTCTGTATAGCTTGTTCTGACTCAGGTTTGTAATCAAATTCTAGGGATGGTGGTAACTGAGCAATATCTTTCTTGGGTTTTGATATCTCATTCATAAGACTTATCTGGTCCTCACGCTTTAAACTCACAAGGGATTTTCTTTCAATCAGAAATTCATTATAGGATGCTTCACTTAACTGGGTGTCGTCTTCCAGATTTCTCTGGGAGCGGAATGAGTTAGAGTCTTTACTGTAAATCTTTTCAGTTACCATATTGGCCTCTATAGTGGTTGTCTGTTCTGGCTCTTCAATCTGCATTAAGGAGGAAAAACTGCTCTCTTCAGAGTGTCTGCCTGAATGGCTCATATCAGTAGAAGTTTCTCTATGGTCCTCATGGTTTGTCAAGCTACCCTGAATGTCTAAAGTGATTTTCAGATAATTTTTTTTTAACATTACTTCTGTGGCTTCAGTGAAAGAACCAGGCACTGAAGAACTAGGGCTGTCTGTATGGATACTGCCTTGAACACAAGAGTTACCATGGATATTCTCTTTGGGGGCGGCAACAGTCTCTTTTTCACCAGGACAATGACCACTAGCATCCTCTTCTGGTTGCCTGGCATTAACAAGAAAGAGTTCCCCTCTTTCACTCCTGGGGTTCAAAAACTGTTCATTTTCTTTTCTAGTAGCCACGTTCTTGCTTTGACCATCTCCATCAAAACAGGAATTGTCTGTCTTTTCAGCAGATCCCTTTGGCAAGCCATCACCTTCAAAACCACTTGTTTCTAAGGATGGTGTCCTGGATTCTGGACCAGACAAACTTGAGAAATATGAAATGCCAGAGTTTTCTTCTAAGGGTTCTACAACAACTACATTTCTCGTGGCTTTGGGACTGCCATGGGCAGAACTGTGTTTTTCATTATGGTGGCTGAGAATCTGTTGGTGATTGTCATCTGCTTCACAGACAAGGTTTAACTTACACACCTCTTCCTTCCCATTGTTCACTTTGGAAATGGCACTGCTCCCTGGTAACAATGACAACCAAGAAGGACAAGTTTTTAATTCTTCACATTCTTTTTCTTTAGAAGTTGCTTCTGTTAATCCAGGGTCCACAAAGGTTAAAGGCTCTAGGGAAACTAATGTGCTGGTTTCTGAAACCTCACCACTGGTCATGATTTTGTCTATTTCTGGGTATTCGCTGCACCCAGCTGAGAGACCTTTACTCACATTGCCATTCTTGTGTCCTTCATTATAATCCGTCTTAGTCCCATTGACCTTCATACCTTGTACTTCTTCAGTAGATTTTAGCAGAGTTCCAGTTTTAATTTGTACATTTCCTTCAGCACAAGAGAAATAAATCCAAATAAGTATGCAATCATAAAAAAATTAATCATGCAACCAATAGCAACAAAAAAGACCCAACTCAAAAAGCAAATTACAAAGTTAGTGCACTGTACCATTGGTTTTGTTCTTTTATGCAAAATATGACAGAGGGCCAAAAGTGTACTTGGCTAATTTTGAACATCTGCCTTTCTCTAAGTGTTACTTATTTAAATATACTTACTTAGCTGGACAATTGAATATGGAGATATACATGTAATCCAGAGTCTTAAGAAGCTTCCCTTCTAAAACATTAATAAAGCAGACCCACAATACAACAGCTTATATTATTCAATGACCATCTTCTTATTACTTGAATAATATTAAGTTAGTCATAAATAAATTACATAAGTAATTACATAAGTTTTACGTAAAACCCATGTAAAAGATAAATGTTTAAGTTGAATATTAGTTCTGAACTGAATTACTTACAGTAATTGCTTCCCTACAAGACTAGTCATGAGCTGGCATTTATGAAGCTGAGTGACAGATACATGTGGGTTTAGTATACTCTCCACTTTTCAATAAATTAAAATTTTTCTATTATGAAATATTAAAAAACAAAAAACCTTTTTGAGCAGAATGTAAATGCAATTCATAAAGAAGTTTTACTGTTCAGTGTCTCTGAAATTCTAGGTAAAAGATGCAGTATAAAGAAATTCCCCAAACTTGTTAGTCTACAAACAAATTTTTTATCCTTACTTTCTTTTTAGAAAACACAGTTATGCTCATACATGTGCATATGTGTATATGTGTATTTGCATGCACACAATATATAACAAAATACGAGCACTAAACAGATAAAGCTAAATGCAAATCAACCTAAAGATCATTATAATTCTCTATAATTATTCTCTAGAATATAAACTACATGAGAGTAAGGATTATGTTTGTCTCGGTCTCTCCCTTTCCCTATTGCCCAGCATAATACCCAGTACAAAACAGCACTCAATAAATCTGTGGAATTAATAAATGGTTAGGTCAAATCAACAAACACTATCAATACTGTCTTCCTAGAGCTTCCCTATCCATTTATCAACTGGTACTGAGAGCAGCAATTCTGAGAGAAGGAACAGCAACTCTGAAGGCAGGTGGGCTCTGTGATCTTACTTACTTCTCTGAGTTTCAGTTTTCTCCTTTGAAAAAGAGGGTACGAAGTACACTTACCTCAGTGCT
Organism: Mirounga angustirostris; assembly: GCF_029215605.1. Classification (NCBI taxonomy): domain Eukaryota; kingdom Metazoa; phylum Chordata; class Mammalia; order Carnivora; family Phocidae; genus Mirounga; species Mirounga angustirostris. Next base: position 90,781,348 of record NW_026991722.1, read on the forward strand.
ACTTTGAGGATTAAATTAAATAATACATGTAAAACACCACCTGGTACAGTGCCTGCCATTTAAAGAAAAAGTGCTTTTCCTTTGTTCTGCTTTCTTTCTTATCTTACTGGACCTGAGAACAGTTAAAATGATAAACTTAATAACTATGCTAGGATAGGACACAGTGTTTAAAAATACCGGGAGTCAACAAATACTAGATTGATAAATGCATACTGGATTCCACAAGCTTGCACAGATTCCAATTACTGACATATTATGGCCTTGAAATCCTAATGCCCCACACAGTATTTATCTTTTTGAAACTAGCTTACTTTCCACATCATAGCAGACAATTCTACCCTATTCATGAATTTCTAACCGCATTTACCCCAAGTGGTTTAGTGTATCTCTTCACTGGATACTATGGCACTAAGCCATTCATGTAAATTCTGGGCCTTTCCACGCTGGTCCAGCACCATCCTAGTTGAATCTTTCATTTTATCTGCTCAGGAAAACTGCAAAACTCTTCACCCATCCCCAAACTACTCACTGTGCAAGGCACTTAAGGCAAGATTCTACCTCAGTGCCCTTACCCGCTAGAAGAACAACTGTTCTCAACTTAGTTGAGAATCTTAGGGAGGAGGCAGGGGAACAGTCATTTCACAGGTAGTGTAACACTGAAGGCTGGGAGGAAAACAGGGGTTGTGTACAGCTTGAAAGCCAAAGGATACTCTACCTACTCTTTTACTTGGTTATAATTAACCACACTGACTTGGAAATCTCAAAGAATTTTAAAGGAGAGTTTGGGCAATTATATTTATTAGAAAGTTTTCTAAAGGCTATGGAATACTGACCCAGTCCTCTTCTGTAATACGGGGAGAAAGATGGTACCCACTTTGCAGGACTTGTAAAGATGAGTTAATACATGTAGAGCTCTTAGACGTGCCAGAGGCCACACTTGGTTAGGGCTAGCCACTCCTTTGGGTTCCCACTCCCTTGCACAGTATTTCTATGAAAATCTCTGTGATATTGTTTCTCAAGTATTTGTTTAATATATCACCTCCATGAGACTGGAGCTATTTGAGGGCAGAAATAGGATCTTAATGATCACTGTGGACTGAGTACCCAACACTGACCTTGGCACATAGCAGGTACATAATAGATGCTGTCTGAATGAAGAATGAGAAGGTTAGGGAAGTTGTTCAAAGTATTAGGTATACTCCATCCAGTAACTCCACTTCTGGGTATACATCTAAAGGAAATGAAATCACTATTCTGAAAAGATATCCGCACCCCCATGTTCATTCCAGCATTACTTATGGTGGGTGAGACATGGAAACAACCCTAAGTATCCACCAGTGAATGAATGGATAAAGAAAATGTGGCATATTAAAAAAAAGTATTTAGGTATACTGGAGGGTAAAATATATTCTGTGAGGTATGAGCCCATTTTTAGAAACAGGCATTTCGTGACCTCAGCTGAAGGCCCCAGATTTGTTGTTTTATAACAACAGTTTAAAAAGTGCTTATGTTTACAGGAACTGACAAACTAATCCTAAAACTCAAATGAAAATGCAAGGGACACGTAACAGCCAAAATGATCTTGAAAAAGAATAAAGATGGTAGCCCCAAACTTCCTGATTTCAAAAGCAAAGTTGCAGTAATGGACACAGTGTAGCACTGGCACAGGATGGATTTTTAATAAAGAGCAAGGATATTAGAACTGAGAATCCAGAAAGAAACTCTAACATTTATGGTCAGTCAACTGATTTTTGACAAAGGGACCAAGAAGAACAGCTTTTCAACAAATGGCACTGGGACAACTGGATATCCACATGCAAATGAATACATTTGGACCCTGTCTCACGTCATACAAAAAAATTAACTCAAAGTAGATCAGAGACCTAAATATAAGAGGTGAAACTATAAAACTCTTAGAAGAAAACACAAGAGTAAATCTGCATGATTTTGGTAATGATTTCTTAGCTAAGATACTGAAACACAGTGATAAAAAGACTGGTAAGTTGGACTTCATCAAAACTAAAATCTTGGGGCATCTGGGTGGCTCAGTCAGTTAAGCGTCCAGCTTTTTTAAGATTTTATTTATTTATTTGAGAGAGAGAGCAAGCATGGGCAGGGGGAGGAACAGAGGGAGAAACAGACTCCCTGCTGAGCAGGGAGCCTGATGCCGGGCTCGGTCCCAGGACCTGGAGACCATGACCTGAACCGAAGGCAGATGCTTAACTGAGCCACCCAGTCTTTAAGTGGAAACAACCCAAATGTCCATCAGATAAATGGATACAATGGAATATTATTCAGCCATAAACATGAAGCACTTATATATGCTAGATCATGGATGAACCTTAAAAATCTTTATGCCAAGTGAAAACAGTCATAAAATACCAGCCCCCATTTATATAAAATGTCCAGAATGGCAAATCTATACAGACAAGAGCAGATTAGTAGCTGGAAGAGGTTGGGGAGAAGGAAGAACAGAATGAACAATGAATGCTAATGGATACAAACAGGTTTCTTTAGGGAGTGATGAAAATTAAATTAGGGTTATGCCTGCGTTCTGTAAGTATAGAAGAAAACCACTGAAAAGTATACTTCAAATGCACAAACTTTATAGCGTGTAAATTATATCTCAATAAAATTGTTTTTTAAAAAGTGCTTACATTCCAATCATAATACAAGTAATACAAGAAAACTTAAAGACTTTTTTGGGGGGCGCCTGGGTGGCTCAGATGGTTAAGCGTCTGCCTTCGGCTCAGGTCATGATCTCAGGTCCTGGGATTGAGTCTCGCATCGGGCTCCCTGCTCCTTGGGAGCCTGTTTCTCCCTCTGCCTTTCTCTCTCGCTCTGTCTCTCATGAATAAAAAAAAAAAAAAAAAAACTTAAAAAAAAAAAAGACTTTTTTTGGTGTTATTTCCATATAACTATAACTGGGGACAGACATGCTGGAGGTTGACAAGGATTCAATAGCATTTCTGTCAAAACCTTTTCCTGGATCAAAAAATTAAGTGGTTAGACTGCGGACACTAAATATGACATCCGTTTTGGCATATTCTACATCCCGTCCTCAGAAAGATGTGCAATGGGTTAGCAATATTGTAATGTCTTCTATAAAAGGAAGCTCTCCTGTGTGGAAGCTCTCCTGTGTGGAGGCTCACAAAGACTACCAAGAGGTAGGAAGACAGCAGACAACCCTACAAGCTATTGTCACCTCCTCAGCTTCTCTGACTACTGAACATCTGGCTTTCCAAATCTGGATACAACTCATGTACTACTGGTCCCAAAGGGTACAATCACTCTGGAAAACTGTTTGGTAGTTTCTTATAAAATAAACACACTTTCCAAATGATCCAGCAGTGTCATGCCTAACTATTCACCTAGGTGAAATGACAACTCATGTTCACACAAAACCTCGTACACAAGCATTCACTGCAGCTTTATTCATAATTGCCCAAACTGGAAACTCAACTTTCCCTCAATGGGAAATAAACAAGCTGTGATACAACCAGACAACAGGATACTCTTCAGCAAGAAGCAGCAATGAAGTACTGATACACACAGCTATATGGATTAATCTTAAATGCACGATGCTAAGTGAAAGAAGCCAGACTCAAAGGCTTCTCCTCTGGGGTGTCTGGGTGGCTCAGTTGTTAAGCGTCTGCCTTCCACCCAGGTCATGATCCCAGTGTCCTGGGACTGAGCCCCGCATCCGGCTCCCTGCTCAGCGGGAAGCCTGCTTCTCCCTCTCCCACTCCCCCTACTTGTGTTCCCTCTCTTGCTGTGTCTCTTTCTGTCAAATAAATAAATAAAATCTTTAAAAAAAAAAAAAAAGGCTTCTCTATGATTACATTTATGGGACATTTTGGAAAACGTAAAACTATAGGGACAGAAAAAAGATCAGTGGCTGCTAATGGCTGAGGCTGGCAAGAGGGATGCACTATAAAAGAAGCCTTGAGAAATCACTGGGGTGATGGAAATGTTCTATATCTTGATTGTGGTGATAACTGAACAAATGTGTTTGTCAAAACTCACAGGGTTGTACACACAAAAAAGGGTGAATTTTAGTGTAGGTTAAGTTACACCTTAATTTTTAAAAAAGATTTTATTTATTTACTTAACAGAGAGAGAGCGAGAGCACAAGCAGGGGGAACAGCAGAGGGAAAGGGAGAAGCAGGCTCCAGAGCCTGATGCGGGGCTTGATCCCAGAACCCTGGGATCATGACCTGAACTGAAGGCAGACACTTAACTGACTGATCCACCCAGGGGTCCCTATACCTTAATTTAAAGAAAGTAAAAAAAAAATTCAGTACCCAAAATGTCCACACTTCTTTCATGCTGTCTATTAAATGGGTGTGGTACTGGCTGATTTTTCAACTTTTCTCCCCCTAAAATGCAAATTATAGGAGGACAATGACATAAATAAGGAATATAAACAGGAAATATTCTTTCCCAATTATATGTATTAAAAAGAATCAATAAACTCCAAGAATCTAGACTCATGTAAAGCATAAGGAGTTTGTCGATGGGGTTTCTTCCATCTACTTGTAATACTTATTTGTATGACAGACATAGAGGGCTTTAAAAGATTGTTTCAACTCTAATTCTTCTAAATAATTCAAACTATCTAGTTCCAAAAATTATATAAGGTATCTTTTCTCTCCTTGACTGCTTTCACCTCTGCATCAAAATGTATTCCCTCCAATTCTCTTCCAATTTCTTGTGACTCTCCTACTTCAGAGAATTCCCAAATAAGCCTTCGTGGAGATTGCTACTGTGAGAATTAAGTCACAACCTTCCCAAACCAAGCCAGTTACAGGGAACGCAGGAAAAAACAAAAAACAAAAAACCACAACAGAAACAAACAAAAAAACTTGATAATGTCAATTCTGTAAAATATTAAACAGAATTATGGTGAAAAAGCCACATTAGAAAAGCCACACTAGTAGAAGAGGAGAGGCAGCAGAGTGTCTGACAGGAGGACACCCTCCCTTTGTGAAATGGCCCCTCATCCAACACCCATTACAGCTCCCCCATGCCCACTTCTCATGGGCCTGCCCTACAGCAATCAAGAAATAAGGAATGATCTGCAAAATAGCATCCTACCAACTAAAGATGACTTTTGGTTAACACAAATGTCCTTTTAAAGCATTAAGCTTCTTCTAATTTCACCTAACTGAGCTACAGCAGACATGACTGTAAAGAACCTAAAAATTCTGAATATCACACTAACTTGGAAGTACTGTGAACAGGACATTTATTTAGAGAAGGAAGAACAATACACCAAGGGGAGAGTGTGGCAGCCTTAGGTTCACTTGCTGAACACCTCAGTGCAGGGGACCCAAATTCATTCCTCAGCAAATTTATAAATTATCACACAGTGCTGACCTTTGAGGTGCCCCCATTCAGAATAAGCAAAATGGAATATAAATAAAACTCTATAAGCGATTTGCACAGCATTCAACAGAGCAGAGATTTAAAACAAAAGTAGGAAGAGTATACTAGTTTTTATGAGGGAAATCTACATCTAAAATGTGTGGGACCAGGATCTGGAGCAGAGTGAAAATTCTGCAGCTGGGGCTCCCAGAGGGAGTGTACAACCAAGTTTCCAAGAAACATCATTTACTTCTCAATTCTGTAGGAAATGACAGGTTGCCAGATGCTTTACCTTAACCCCGACAAAGCGAGCTGAGATGCTGGCCACATTACAGGACAGCATGTGTATCTGTTTAACTGAAATCGGCAGCAGCTTGTGTGTTCATGTCTTTCACAGACCTGCCTTCATAGAACCTTCCTTTCTGCTTGCTATGATTGCTTGGGCGGAGGCTGTTCCCTCATGTGTAACAAAGGGACACCTTTGAAGGCTCTCTGGGGACTGAATGGAAGAACGTATCACAGTCAGGCACTAGGTCACTGCTGCTTAAAACTCTAGTAAAGCTGCTGTTTTCAAGTTCCTCCATCTAAAACTGAGAACCTTGCACACAGCTTTGGAGAAAGAAAAATAATTCATTTTCCCAATTTAAGTCATTAAAGAATGGTATTAGATCAGGAAGAAAAATGCCACAAAGTAGCTTATCTGAAGAACTCATCTTATCCATGTCCAATGTAGACCAGATTTTTAGGTGGACAGTAACCAGGTAAGTCTGAGAAGGCAGATTTCCTCATAGAAAATAACTGATTCTCCTGTTTTTGTTTTTATTTTTTTTAAAGATTTTATTTTTTTTTAAGTAATCTCTACACCCAACGTGGGGCTCGAATCTGCAACCCCAAGATCAAGAGTTACATACTCTACTGACCGAGTCAGCCAGGCACCCTTTTTAAAAAAAAAAAATTTTTTTTCTTTATTAAGTAATCTCTATGCCCAACATGGGGCTCAAATTCATGACTCCGAGATCAAGAGTTGCATGCTCTACCAACTGAGCCAGTCAGGCACCCCCTAATTCTCCTGTTTAAAGGTCAGTTTAGTTATTAAATGAAAGTGTAGTTCAACAAATAGACACTAAACTTGTGCTAAGATGTGGGTGAAAATATACCAAAAATATACCAAAGACTCGGGCGCCTGGGTGGCTCAGTCGTTAAGCGTCTGCCTTTGGCCCAGGTCATGATCCCAGGGTCCTGGGATCAAGCCCCGCATCGGGCTCCCTGCTCTGCAGGAAGCCTGCTTCTCCCTCTCCCACTCCCCCTGCTTGTGTTCCCTCTCTTGCTGTGTCTCTCTCTGTCAAACAAATAAAATCTTAAAAAAAAAATACATATATATATACCAAAGACTCAATATAGCAATACTGGAGCCCTGCTGAAAAGATATTTGGGGCAGGGGTGGGGGGCTAAAATGGTCCCAAGTAAGGCCCTAGGAACTGGGTGAGACATGTACAAAAGGACATTTCTCATCCTCAGAGTTTTAATCTATACTGGACAGCAAAGCCTTTGAGCCACAGAAGAAATCTCCAGCAGCAGGAAGCAGGGTGATAAAGTGGGACAAGTACCCTTTCTCATAAGGACAATTTGTGCTTCCTTTTCTGTCTGGGCTGCCAAGAAGCAGAGAGTCAAATCTGATGTTTTATCACGAAATGTTCATATAATTAAACATACTTGCTGTATTTTCCTTTTTTTGTGTTTTGATTATATTAATTGCATAATATATAGACACAGTCCTTTCTACAGTTACCTAAGATTATTTTCAGCCTGGGGAGAAAATCTTGGCTCAGCACTCTTTCTTTGGGTCTCAGCTTCCTCCTCAATCAATCAATCAATCAATCTAAAGGTGATATCTCAGATGCCTATATCCACTCATTGTTTTGAGAAGCAAAACGAAGTAATGGAAATGAAACTGCTTTGACAGGTGACCTGGAGTGAACGCTTTCTCCCATCCCTGTCCAGGGGAACAGGAACAGGATGCACTCCACAGTGTTCAACTGGACTGGGTCAATTCCTCCCCATTCATGTTAACCTTTCCAAATAAGCAGTTTAGTTTTATAAAATCAAATAATTCACATCGATAGGGATTCATTATATAAAAGGGGAGGCTTTATATTCATTCATTACATAAAACTGGGTGGCTCAGTCGGTTAAGTGTCTGCCTTCAGTTCAGGTCATGATCCCAGGGTCCTGGGATCCAGCCCTGCATCAGGCTCCCTGCTCAGCGGATAGTCTGCTTCTCTGTCTGTTCCTCCCCCTCCCCATGTTTGCTTGCGTGCCCTCTCTCCTTCTCAAATAAAATCTTAAAAAAATAAAATAAAATAAAATAAAATAAATTAAAACAAAAGGGGCGCCTGGATGGTTCAGTTGTTGAGCGTCTGCCTTCGGCTCAGGTCATGATCCCAGGGTCCTGGGATCGAGCCCTGCATTGGGCTCCCTGCTCCATGGGAAGCCTGCTTCTCCCTCTCCCACTCCCCTTGCTTATGTTCCTGTCTCTCTCTGTCAAATAAATAAATTAAAAAAATTAAAACGAAAAACAAGAAAACCTAAGGCACTGCTCAATAATATTAGGTGTCTTCAAGTATGTCAATGGGCAAGATCAAGAATTTCTACAGTTAAGTCCATCTTGCAAGGCAGGGACCTGCATTCCTGATGCAAAAAAGAAACTGTGAACTAAAACAGTGTGTAATAAGTAGAAAAAGGAAAAGACTAGAGAAAAATAAATACCTTTGCTCCTCAGACAGTCTTCAGGGAAGCCCGTGCATAAACGTTCTTTGCTTGACTGCATCAGGAGGTCTTCCTGCGGGAAGAAAATCCAGTGGTCAGGGAGGATTCAGAGATGCCCGAACTCATGAATGCAAATTACCGTCTGAGAAACCTCTTTAGTAGGATTCCTGGAAATTTGATAGCAGTCACAAAGATTGGCAACTGAAGGAAGCCTCAAATTTAAAGAAATAAAATCAATAAAAATTACCACTTCCCTAGAATTTGAGCTTGAAAAGCCAAGTTTCCGGAGGTCTGGACAATAACAGAGGCTTAAAATGCTGACCCTATTAAATACCTTCTGAATCAAGAAACACATTGCTGCAACGTAACCTTAATTTCATCTGAAAGGAAAATATCACCAAACTGGAAGTATCTCAATCCTCAACCACTCTAGAGATCATGTATGCATTTTCTTCCCAAACTTCTTAGAAGGGCTATTTTTTCTTTTCATCTCCCTTCACTGGAGGGAGAGCATGCAAAGGAGAACACCATCAATGACAACCAGTTTTATCCTACAGAAGAAATTCAGAAAAATGGGAGGGGTCAGTGGCAGAATGTACACGTCATGGCAGCAAATGGCTTCAAGCCCTAGGAGGGAAGGTTTACTAGCTAGGAGACACTGATAGAACTAAGATCTCTATGCTAAGCTCTCCTTCTCAGTCACCTCTTTCCCCCTGCCCTAAGATTTAAGGTTTTTTTCACACTGATTTAATTGGTAAGTGCAAGATACTGACATGGTACACATCTAAATCTACAGATAGTAGTATCATTACTGTATCTTTAGATAATTTTTATAGCACTTCAAACAAACTCAAAGCTAGCAAAAGCCATTTGGACCCTAGGCAAAGTTCTGTGGTGGAAACAGAACCCAGAATGGGGAGGGAAGATAAAAGCAGTGGCAAGAAAAGATGGATACAGGCAGAAATAAAACATTATCATTTGAGGGGCGCCTAAGTGGCTCAGTTGGTTAAGCGGCTGCCTTCAGCTCAGGTCATGATCCCAGCCAGGGTCCTGGGATCAAGCCCCGCATCGGGCTCCCTGCTCAGCAGAGAGCCTGCTTCTCCCTCTCCCTCTGTCCGCTGCTCTGCCTACTTGTGCTCTCTCTCTATCTCTGTTAAATAAATAAATAAAAATCTTTAAAAACAAAACAAAACAAAAAAACATTATCATTTGAACTGAGAGCATGGACTGTCACATGTGAAGCAGGACTATTTTTTCATTCCCTTAGTGTGGAATACTTTTGCAAAGCATGAACTTAAAAACAAGTATCTCCCAGATAATTTATGGTAACACCACCATGTTTGACAAAGAAGTATGAGTTCTAGCATGATGCCAGACCAAACTTATTTGTAAAGGAGGAGAAGAGAAAGCTCTTACTTACCATAAAAGGAATGATAGAATTAGAAAATCACCACTGGGTGACCATCACAGTAATAATGATCTCAACCAACAATCATCAATGGATGTTAAAACTAGTGGCTAAAAGTTTGAATGAGAAACAGAAATATTTACATAGTCTCAAAAGTATCTCTCCAGGAGATACTTAATAATTCCATAAGGGAGAATAGTAACTTCGCAGTGGAGAAAGCTGGCAGACCCCACCTGAACCAAGTATGGACTTCACCTCCCAGAAATGAAGCACCCCAAAGCCATGTGCCTCCTGAGAGGATAGACCAAGAAGAACCATCATCACTTCTGTGGGATTCCTGCTGCCAAAATGCATAACCAGAATCTAATCATGAGAAAACACCAGACAAGTCCAAACTGAGGGAAATTCTACAAAATACATGGCCTGTATTCTTCAAAAGTGTCGAGGTCATGAGCTGAGGAACTGTTACATATTAAAGGAGATTAAAGAGACATGCCAATTGAATGCCACAAGTGATCCTAGATTTTTCCTAGACCAAAAAAACTATTTTCTTTTCTTTTGCTGCAAAAGACATCAGTATAACAATTGGCCAAATTTGAATATGGTCTGTGGATTAAATAAAAATACTTGGATCAGTGTTAATTGCTTGATTTTGATCAACTTACTGTGGTCATGTATCAGAATGTCTTTGTTTGCTAGGAAATATACACTGAAATATTTAGGCAACATGTCTGCAACTATACTCTCAAATTATTCAGGAAAAAAAAGCAAATGTGGTAAAATGTTAGCATGTGAGGAATTTGCATGAAAGGTATATGGGAATTCTTTGTACTATTTGTGCAACTTTTCTGTAAGTCTCAAATTATTTCAAAATAAGACGTTATGGAAACATCTTTATTTGTAGTTACATTTGATTCTTTCTCCAAAATGATACTTCTCTTGATGTTCCAGTTCTCAGGCTGAATGGGGTGTGACATTAGATGCTAGTTAGAATTATTTTTTCAGGTTAATACTCTATGGGAAAGGCAGAGTGCTGGAGTAAAAGATTATGGGATGAGGAGTCAGACAGGGCTCTGCTCCAACCTCAGGACTCCTATCTACTAGCTATATAGCACTAAGAACAAGCTTAAGTTGGCTATAGGAATAATGGGGACCACAGTAACACCTAGCAAGATACCCTATCAGCACTGGGTGTTCCATAAACAGAAGCTCTCATCATCCATTAGACCTTAGACACTTGTTATCCCTTTCTGTGAGAAAAGCTAAATAGAACTATCACCAATAGATCCTAGGATGTCATCTGGAGTGACTAAGCTTTTTTGGGCCTGCAAAGTAAGAGCTGAGCTCAGGTCAGCAACATACAAGTTCTATATAGTTCCTTCAGAATGAATTGTGATGAGCTTGTACAACCAACCATACTGACTCCTGCCCCTAGAGGGGCTGCTGGAATTTTAGTTTTGCTCCACCTGCTGCTCTAAGGTTCTTAGCTGGAGGACTCAAAATACCCTGGTGGAGTGCCAAGCCAACTGCTTCGGCCATGTCCCCTTCTTCTTGGTTAGTCACGATTTGTAATAGGGAAGAAGAGAAGCAGAAGCTAGGAGTAAGTGATTCCCCTCTCCCTCTGCCTTGCTGACTTCTCTTAAAAGGTTCTGAGTTAAGAACCCTCAGACGGCTGAAAGCCCTATAAAGTTCAAAGTCTTAAATATGATCAGAAATTGACTGGGTTGAAAAGAAAACAGACTGTCAGGCTGAGGTCAGATGCGAGGACCCCCCTGACCTGGCAACTACCACCACCACAGTGGTGGGTAATCTACATATCAGGTGGGAACTCTACCAAGTGTGGGCCTCAAGTGTGGATAAGAGAACAGAACAGCCCACCTACAAGCAGTGGACATGCAGCGTAATGATCCTGTCATTCCTCAAACCCCCTCAAGGTCAACTAATCATATAATAAACACTTGCAGAAATTTATCAATTTCCTTTTCTTGTAATATTTTATAGGCTAAATGTTCTAACTTTCAGGATTTTTAGAGGTAGAGTCCTAAACATTTTCTCTTCCACCTAGATTCTGCAAAATCTGTTTTGAATGAATCAACTTCCAAGATCTTCTTTCACCATCAAATGAGGTAACTGCTATAGTTTATAATACTCTATTAGCTGTATAAAGTAAGAAATGCCACAAAACAGTACAAATTCATTTTCAAATCAACAGCAAACAGATTCTCTGCCTTGCACATCCAATATACTATCCTGCCAAGTGCTTAGAATCAAAATTAACTTTTGATACTTCAAAGTGGTGGCAGATTTTAGAAAGGTCTTGAAAAACCATTCTTACTGTTCATCTGTAATCTATTTCCCATTAAAAGTTGTATGTCCTAGAAAAGATACAATTCTCTGATTCATTTCTGTGAGACTAGTTTAGAGTAGGAGAACAACACAAATATCTAAAGGAAGGAAATGAATATACATCAGGCTCTTCAGCTTTTTACGCAGGGTAAGTTACAAGCTCCTCAAGGGCCTGATTTATCTCTGAGCTGTGAGTCCTGCTTGTAAGCAGACTCCACTGAACTCCTCCAAAACTTGAGCTTCCTGAGCTGGAGGCAGAAACAGATGAGTAAGAAGGGCAGTGACTGCCCCACCTTCAGATGGGACTGTCTATACACTGAAGTGTGCAATGATGGGGCAACAATATGCAGCAAATGAGATTCTTCCTACTATGTGGCATTTGTAGAAATAGCCATGATTATGTTCATAGTGAAGAATACTCTGAAAATAAAAGAAACTTTTGTATCTCTAAATGGATCTTTCAGTTTCCTACCCCTTGCATATTTAGAAAGGAACAGCTGTAGAACAGTAACTTTAAATCATCGTTACAGAGCTTAAAAAGGAATTTTCCTTCACGTATTTCAATTCAGGGAAACAACTGGTGACTTTAAGTAAAGCACTGATCACCTTAGCTGGGAAAGGCATTTGATAATAACCCCCCCTCCCCAAAATGATTATCTGAGAACTGCTATAATAATTAGGAGAAAGTTCTTAGTCTCAGCAATACACCACTGGTGCTTTGGACAATTTTCTGTCACTTTTAACAACATGAGATGTTACAGGGCAAACCATCACTGTGTGGACAACAGTGCCCTGGCAGACCTGGAGAACAGGTTATGGCCACCGGTTTTACTACTAACAGCATGAAGTTCAGACTTTTTCCACCTTTAAATCACCGAATGTGAATTTTTTCCACCAAGATATCCTTTTAGGCAAATAGCAAGCGCCTATATTCTACCACAAATTTCGTGTAGGATCACAGAGTCTTAAGGTAAGAAGTAAATAAGCTTAATGGGCATTTAGTTCAATGGGCTTTCATTTAAGTGAAGCCATACAAATTGCACAAGATTGGGTCTGATGAACACGCCATTAAAAAACAAGTTTCTCCAAAAGCATAACATGGTTCGAGTGATCAACAGCCACTGTGCGTCCTCACTTGATGTCCCCTGTCCAGACAGCTTCAAATATCTGTCAAAAATGTATACTGACTCTTCATGTGTGCAGCTAACAAATAACAGACAATCAGAACTTTTTCTGTGTCTGTGTTGAGCACAAATAAAGTATCATATCCTGGAACCAAAGCTTTTATAACACATTCAACGCAGGCACATCAACCACTATGAGAGGTAAAAAAAAAAAAAAAAAAAAAGTAAAATATATAAAAACTTAAACACCCTACAGCTTTTATCTAAGTACCAAGAAAAACAAAAGAACAAGCATATGTTGAAGGGGGAAAAAAGAAACAACCACTCACTGTATAGTTTTCAATGTTAAATCATCTATGTGGAATATCACATACCCATCTCTTTCTATCTTATTCTTAAATAATACCAATGTTGTCCACATCCTGGCTGGTAACCTCTGCGTACACCAGAGCTGTCGACCTTTGTCCTACAAGTGAGTTCAGAGCTGAATTCTTTCTTTCACCATTCAGTTTGACTCTTGCAGCTGTCCCCGCCACTGAGCCTGTTCTGATACTTTCCCCTCCTTCCTTTTTGCCTTTCTTCTCTCCTCCTCAATAACAGAGTAGTTTCCTGATCAAAGCACCAAACTATTAATTATAAGCTTTTATGCCTTTTTGACACAATCATAAGGCAGGAAAGAATTATTTTTTGCTGGTTCTCCTTTTCACGATTGAAGTATTTCAATGATTGAAGTATTTCATGGTTAGAATATTTTATTTTTTTAAGTGGATCTTTAAAAAAATGTTAAGTGCAGTCACAAAAGGACAAAGACCATATGATTCCACTTAGATGAGGTCCCTAGAGTAGACAGATTCATAGATAGAAAGGAGAATGATGGTAGCCAGGGACTGGGGGGAGGGTATAATGGGGAGTTAGTGTTTAATGGGTACAGAGTTTCAGATTGGGAAGATGAAAACAGTTCTGGAGATGGATGGTGTTGATGGTTATACAACAATGTGAATGTGCTTAATGCCACTGAACTGTACACTTACAAATGATTAAAATGGTAAATTTTATGTTATGTGCGTTTACCGCAATACAAAAAAGCAAAAAAAGAATTTAACATTTAAAAATAAGTTGCTTCAGGGGCGCCTGGGTGGCTCAGTTGTTAAGCGTCTGCCTTCGGCTCAGGTCATGATCCCAAGGTCCTGGGATTGAGCCCAGCATCGGGCTCCCTGCTGTGTGGAAAGCCTGCTTCTCCCTCTCCCACTCCCCCTGCTTGTGTTCCCTCTCTCGCTGTGTCTCTCTCTGTCAAATAAATAAATAAATAATCTTTGGAAAAAAAAAATAAGTCGGGCGCCTGGGTGGCTCAGTCGTTAAGCATCTGCCTTCGGCTCAGGTCATGATCTCAGGGTCCTGGGATCGAGTCCCGCATTGGGCTCCCTGCTCAGCGGGGAACCTGCTTCTCCCTCTCCCACTTCCCCTGCTTGTGTTCCCTCTCTCGCTGTCTCTCTCTGTCAAATAAATACATAAAATCTTTAAAAAAAAATAAAAATAAAAAAAATAAGTTGCTTCATAAAATAACACATTGTTTTTTTCTTTTAACAACAAAAACCTATAATGACTTTAAATGTGATTAAACAAGTGAATTTAAACCAGTTTAGGCTTCATCAGAAATCATGATACAGGAAAGTGCAAACTTCTAATTCTAAAAATGAGTACAGTCCTTCCCCTTGAACCGGGAAATTCACCAAGCAAACTGGACTCTGTTAAATTCATTCGATTCATACAATGCATGCCCTGGAAGCCTAGGTGTCTGTCTTTCACAATTACAGTAAGTTCTTACTGCTGGAGCCAGGTTCTGCTGAAGTCACTACTTTTCCTGTCGTGACGGATTTTGGTCCAGAGGGAACAGAGGAGTGGGTAAGTGGTAATCTTTGAGTACTCACTGTGCCGCAAACCCGAGGCAGTGCCCAACTGGGCCTCTTTGCTGGTTTGAGATGAGGAACAGCCGAAGGAAAAGAACTTTGTGGAATGCTGCTAAAGGCTATTAAAAATAAATCACAGAACCTTGGGGTGGGAAAAGAACAGCTCTCAGGTTGCTTGTCCAAACTAGAACCCCCTCTGCTATATTCCGGACATTCAGTCATTCAGCCTCTTTATAAACATGACTTCCCCACACCTAACCCATTTCTAAACTGGCCTAGATGTGAAAAAGTACCTTTCCTATTGACTTAAACTCTGTCTCCCTCAAATAAGAAGGGTTTTTTTTGTTGTTTTTACTATTATTATATTTAAAAATTTCTAATGTTTTTAAACAATTGATTTAGAGGTAATTTTTCTCAGGTGTATTAAAAAATAGTTTGCAAATACCATTCAAAAAATTTCTGTGGTCTTCATCAAGCTTTCCTTAATGTTACTATCTTACACATAACCACCATATAGTTATTAAGACCAGCAAACTGCTATTAATATAATATTAACTATAGAATTTACTCAACTCTTATTAATGGCTTCCCAAAGTCCTTTTTCAGGACCTGGATCCAATCCAGGCTCCCATGATGATTTAGTCATCATGTCTCCTTAAGTTCTCCCTTAAACTGAGGTAGTTCCTCAGATACTCATCTTTTGTGACTTTGACACTTTTGAAAACAAAGTCCCTCGATTTGGGTTTGATGTTTCATCAGATTATGGTTATGCATTTTGGCGGCAGGAATCTCACAGAAGTGATGTTGGTTCTCGGTGGATCCTCTCAAGAGGTACATGGCTTTGGGGGGGTCTCATTCCTGTGGAGGTGAACTTCCAACACTTGGTTCAGGTGGGGGTCTGTCAGGTTTCTCCACTGTGATTATCTTCTCCTTTGTATACGTCGTAATGATTCTGTTAATATGTAACTACTAAGTATCTTATGGGGGAGATATTTGGAGACAGTGTAAATACTTGTTTCTCATTTAAACTTTTAGCCACTAGTTTTAACATCCATTGAGGATTCTTGCTTGAGATGACTATTACTGTGATGGTTGCCAGATGGAGATTTCTTGTCATGATTCCTTTTGTATTTATTAACTAGAATTCTTTAAGAACTTTTTTTTGCAAGTTATTTATTCAAGTATTTTATATCAGCATGGGCTCATGATACCTGCTTTATTCTATTAGTTATAATTCATTATTATCATTATTTAAGCTCAAATTGTCCCAGTCTTAGCCACTAGGAGTCCTTTCAAGTTGGCTCCTGTGTCCTTTTGTTAGGTCTCCCAATTTTCTAAGCATTAGCCATAGACTGTTCCAAACTCATCTTGTATTTTCTCTTGTGCCAGCCTCCAAAACATTTTCCCAAAAAGTCTTGGTTCCTTTAATTGGAAAATGTTATTTAGAAACCAAGAACTCACTGCTATGAGGTGTCACCCACGTCACATACCCACACAAATATAGTACATTTCTGTATCTACCTACATATATTGAAAACTGTATCTAGAACCCCTCCACTCCATCTAGACCCCACCTCACATACCCACACATGTATAGTATGCATTTCTCTATCTATCTACATATATTAAAAACTGGAAGTTCATACTGATAACTCCAATTCTAGTTCCACACCACAGGGTTCATTCTAGCCCTCAACCCACCCCTATCTGTAATTTCGTTCTATTAGTGAGAAGCCTGGCTCACTCTCATTATCCACAATATTTACCTATTTGCTCAATCCTAGAACACACATACAGTGGTTTAGGAATTGCTAAGTCACACCCCTGTGAAAAACAAATCTACTAAAATTTGGGGCACCTGGGTGGCTCAGTTAGTTAAGTGTGCAACTCTTGATTTCAGCTCAGGTCATGATCTCAGGTCAGGAGATCAAGCCCCACATCAGGCTCTGCCCTGGGCATGAAGCCTGCTTAAGATTCTCTCTTTCTCCCTCTCGCTCTGCACCAACCCCCTGCTTGCATGCTCTCTCTCTCTCAAAAAACGAAAAACAAAAATAATAATAATAATTTGGGGGGGTTATTGGATTTAGACTTAAAAGTATATAGTCAAAATACTCTTTCCCAAAGGTTCTTGGGTTACTTTTCTTCTTTATCTTCCCTCCCTTAGTGTGGTTTCATTATTTATTTGTAATACAGTTAAGAATCGTCTGTTACCACTCTGGAAAACTGTATGGAGGTTCCTCAAAAAGTTGAAAATAGAGCTACCATATGATCCAGCAATTGCACTACTGGGTATTTACCCCAAAGATACAAAAGTAGGGATCCGAAGGGGTACGTGCACCCCGATGTTTATAGCAGCAATGTCCACAATAGCCAAACTGTGGAAAGAGCCAAGATGTCCATCGACAGATGAATGGATAAAGAAGATGTGGTATATATATACAATGGAATATTATGCAGCCATCAAAAGGAATGAGATATTGCCATTTGCAACAACGTGGATGGAACTGGAGGGTATTATGTTGAGTGAAATAAGTCAAACAGAGAAAGACATGTATCATATGATCTCACTGATATGAGGAATTCTTAATCGCAGGAAACAAACTGAGTGTTGTTGGAGTGGGGGGTGGGGTGGGAGGGATGGGGTGACTGGGTGATAGACACTGGGGAGTGTATGTGCTCTGGTAAGCGCTGTGAATTGTGCAAGACTGTTGAATCTCAGATCTGTACCTCTGAAACAAATAATGCAATATATGTTAAGAAAAAAAAAAAAGAAGAAGAAGAAGAAGAAGGTAGCAGGAGGGGAAGAATGAAGCGGGGGAAATCGGAGGGGTAGACGAACCATGAGAGACGATGGACTCTGAAAAACAAACAGGGTTCTAGAGGGGAGGGGGGTGGGAGGATGGGTTAGCCTGGTGGTGGGTATTTAGGAGGGCACATTCTGCATGGAGCACTGGGTGTTGTGCACAAACAATGAATCATGGAACACTTCATCTAAAACTAATGTTGTAATGTAAGGGGATTAACATAAGAATAAAAAAATTAAATAAAAAAAAAAAAAAAAAAAAAAAAAAAAAAAAGAATCGTCTGTTAGAGTTTTTATTTAATTCTGGATTCCCCTCACATCCTGGTTGTCTAGTTAGTTATTCTTCAGGTACAGCCTCAGAACTATATAAAAAGATGTACTCAGAGAAGTGACACTTCCTTCTGTTCCTTCTGTCCCATTCCCGCACTCTCTACCCTGCTCCCAGTGGCTTCTTACAGGTAATCACACCCATTCATTTCTGGTTTGTCCTTCCTATGTGTACACGTGTGTGCTTTATACAAACAAGCAGATACTTGTATACTTGTCTCCCCTTCTTTCTTGAATGAAAGAGAGGATACAATAGATGTTTACTTGCCCTTTGCTCTTTTCATTTACCAGCATATCCCAGTTTGCAGAAAAGAGTTAACACAGCAGGCCTGTTATCCATAGAAAGGCCTGCTTGCAAGGGTTGCCTTCGCTCATCTGGGAACTTATATTTGGGAGAGTTTCCAACATTCCCTAATGATAAGAGTGGCTCAGTGCATCCATATGACAATGGGTATATGTTGGAACACCTGCTTTCCTTCTGGAAATCTGGAATTTTGGTATGTGCCAGGCAGAAGATCCCTGTGTGACCAGCACCCAGTAAAAACCCTGGGTTCTAAAAAGCTTCCGTGGTAGGCCACATTTCACATGTGTTGTCACAGTTTGTTCCTGGAGAAGTATGTGTATGTATGTGACTACAGTGGGAGAGGACTCTTGGAAGGTGGCACCTGAGATCTTCTGGACTCTGCACCATTCTTCCCCTTTGCTGACTGCTTTATATCCTTTGTTACAATTAATCTTAGCTACAAATATGACCATGTGCTGAGTCCTGTGAGTTCCAGGGAATCCCCAAACCTGTAGGTAGTCTTGGGGAGCCATGACACACCTGGAAATCACGCCATATCGGTACATGGAAATCCTCCTCAATTCTTTATTACAGGTGCATAGTGTTCCATGTATAGATGTACCATACACTATGGTTTATTGAACCTTTCTCCTATATGTGGACATTTAGGTTGCTTCCAACATTTTGCAATGCTGCAAACAGTAACTTTGAGTATGTGTATTTCTATAATTTGGAGGTATATATTCAGGGTAGATTCCTAGAATTGAGAATGTTAGGTCAACAGGTCAGAGCATATGCTTTCTGGTTAGGTGCAGCCAAATTCCTCTTCTGAAAGGTGTTATCAGTATGCATTCCCACCAGCAACCTGTGAGAACACCTTTTTCCTCACAGCCTTGCCAAGCAGATATGTTGTTATAATTTTTCATTTTCTCCAGTCTAATAGGTAAAAAGTGGTATTTCAACTGTTTAAAATTACATTTCTCTAATTATAAGTGAGGTTGACCATCTCTTCATGTGTTTAAGAACAAGCACACGAACACACACACGTACACAAATGAATCATCTATTCAAGTCTTTCCTTCATTTTTCTATTGGGTTTTCCATTCCTCACTCTAAGAGTTCTTTATATATTAGTGGGGTGCTTGGCTGGCTTGGTCAATAGAGCATATGACTCTTGATCTCAGGGTTGTAAATTCGAACCGCACACTGGGCATAGCGATTACTTAAAAATAAAATCTTAAGGGGCGCCTGGGTGGCTCAGACATTAAGCGTCTGCCTTCAGCTCAGGTCACGATCCCAGGGTCCTGGGATCAAGCCCCGCATCGGGCTCCCTGCTCAGCAGGAAGCCTGCTTCTCCCTCTCCCACTCCCCCTGCTTGTGTTCCCTCTCTCGCTGTGTCTCTCTCTGTCAAATAAATAAATCTTAAAAAAAAAAAAAAAGAGTTCTTTATGGGGTGCCTGGGTGGTTCAGTTGGTTAAGTGTCTGCCTTTGGCTCAGGTCATGATCCCAGGGTCCTGGGATTGAGCCCCGCACTGGGCTCCCTGCTCAGCAGGGAGCCTGTTTCTTCCTCTCTCTCTCATATAAATAAAACCTTTTTTAAAAAAGAGAGAGTGCTTTATATATTAGAGAGATAAGTCCTTTATCTGTGATATATATTGCAAAATGTTCTCCTAATTCATCAATCGTGTTTAATTCATCAATTGTGTTTTGTCTGTTTGTGGTGTTTTGCCAATCTAGCAAGAATTCTTATATTGATGTCCAAGGATGTCCGGGCTCTGCAAACCTTCTGAAATAGTAGTCTGCTTTTCTGAGAGATCTGCAGCATTCATTCAGATTTTCAAAGGGTCCTGTGACCTGAGAATGACTGAGCTATCACTAAGTCTTTTACGGAGCCTGTGCCCAATAGAACCACTTCTGCTTGACAGCTTTCCTAATTCTTGAAGGCTTCTCTTGATTCTTCTTTCATAGGACACACCCAAGCAATTGGCCTCTAATGGTGTATTTTTAGATTTTGTCATTAGTGTGAATTCTTTATCATGAGTGCATTTCTGGTTTTCTATACTCTTCCTACACCTGATACATGTGACACCAGGCTCAGCATGGGGAGGAGAGGACAGGATCCACTTTGGCCAGTGACCCCAACCCTGACACATTCCTTGCTTTCCCTCTGTCCTCCCCACCACAGGGGCCTCTTGAGCTTATCTGAGTGCTGGGGTGGGGAGAGGGGCCTGTTAGTGTGATATTCTAACTATAGACTAACCAACACACAACAGAATATAACTGCTACTTCTCAGTCCAGGTAACACATTTCTGTTCATGTACATTTAAGAGCAAATTGGCTTTTCTTGGTGGCTATCCCACAAAGTTAATTCTAATTGACTAGCTAAAGCCTATAGCTCTTTTGTTTCTCCAAAAGTACTTCTACTTTTTTTTTCACTTATGAAGTTCACTTTTTGGAACCAAGTAAAAAAAATCTTACATTTGTATCTATTAAACTTCATTTTGCTTTACAAAACTCAAAATAGGGGGCGCCTGGGTGGCTCAGTCAGTTAAGTGGCTGCCTTCGGCTCAGGTCATGATCCCAGGGTCCTGGGATCGAGCCCCGCATATGGCTCCCTGCTCCGCGGGAAGCCTGCTTCTCCCTCTCCCACTCCCCCTGCTTGTGTTCCCTCTCTCGCTGTGTCTCTCTCTGTCAAATAAATAAAATCTTTAATTAAAAAAAAAACAAAAACCTCAAAATAGTCTTTATCTCTGGTGGAGCTGGGAGGAAGAAAGGGACAGTAATTTTCTAGATCTTAGGTTGGGAGGCATATATATATATATATATGTACTGTATTCATTATGTACTTCATAATTTATGTATATGTACTTTTTATTTTATACCAAATATTACATGAAGATTTAGGTAAATTACAGATAATTTTCATCTTGTTAGACCGAGCCCACCATATCAAGAAGTAAGAAATTTTTAGATCCTGAATCTGTTACCTCATTTATTTTTTTTTATTTTTTATTTATTTATTTATTTATTTATTTATTTATTTATTTATTTATTTATTTAAAGATTTTATTTATTTATTTGAGAGAGAGAGTGAGAGAGAGAAAGAGCACAAGAGGGGGGAGCGGGGGAGGGAGAAGCAGACTCCCTGCCGAGCAGGGAGCCCGATGCGGGACTCGATCCCGGGACTCCAGGATCATGACCTAAGCCGAAGGCAGTCGCCCAACCAACTGAGCCACCCAGGCGCCCCCCTCATTTATATTTTTAAGGGTAGGTTATCATAGCATAAAATCTGATATGTTACTTAATTACTGCTATCTAAAGATTCACCTATTCCTAACTACGGTCAATGTATGAAACCTATTAACAACAATCAATTTTGCCCTGTAACCTGTGTAAACAAATGACATATTTATATAGTGGGAAATGGAGCTTAGCCCAGAAAGCCCAGGGAATATGAATTTATTTGTGGGTCTAGAGCGGGGGTTGGCAAACTATAACCCATGGGCCAGCACCTGTGTTTATAAAAAAGGTTTACTGATATACAGCCACACTCATTCATTTATGTATTGTCTATGCCTGCTTTCATGCTACAAGGGCAGAGCTGAGTAGTTCTGACAGAGACCCTATGGCCTACAAAGTCTAAAATGGCCCTGTACAGAAAAAAGTTTGCTGAACCCTGGTCTAAGGCACCATCCAGAGGAGAAAGTAAGTTTTCTAGTGTACTTGGCAGGTATTTTCCTTTAGGAGTCTAGGTTCCTCAGGCTATCACAGCTCACTGATCATTAGTTTTACCTACCTGAACCCTATTACTCTAATTTCACACTTACAGAGAGAGATTTCACTTTCCATGTAGGCTTGCCTACAGGGAGAAGACATACTGATCAGCCAGTGTGACCATTCCTACAAAGTAATGATTCCACTTTTCACTGTGAATTAAAGAACTGGCTTTCTGATTTATAGTCTCTCATGAAGTAGATTAGCATGGGTCAGTCCTTTGGAGACGATAACCTCTGATATACCAAAAAATAAAAGTCAAGTTTCTGGACCTGCAAAGCTAAGGACCAGCTCCTGAAATATGGAGACCCCTCTAGGGTATCCATCCTATGAAGCCCTACCTGGGTCAGCAGAGTCCCTCAAGAGATATTTCTGTGACATATCCCTCCATCCTACTTGTGATGCTACCAAAACTTAAGGAATGAGTGCCCATCATTTCTCAAAATCAGATGCAGAAATATCACATGACTACCATAAGACTCAACATTCCACATACAGTAGCTGCTTCTGAGAAGTGACACTTTTTCATTAGATAAGCACTTCCTCTCTTCAAGTGTCTGATGTGACACAAATGTTTTAAAAAATCATCAAAAGAAAGTTAACATCAAACTCAACATTTTCGAAATGTTTCAAGAACAAATCATAAGCTACCTGTCAGCATCTGTACTTTATCATGTGAAGTGTTACTCTGGAAAGCTGTCATTCACACTCATCTGAATTGAGATCTCATGCCTTACCTGACTTGGGCTGATCTTTTCTTCAGTAGCTGTGGAATGTTGATGTGGGTCTTCCTTTGCTCCCTCACAGGGGTCTCTTACAATTTCCGCCTGGTCCCCTTGATCTCTGAAGACCTTTAGCTCCATGCTCTTGGTTTTCTCTTCCCTATCCAAGATCCCAGAAGCCACAGAACCTCCTGCTGTGGAGTCCACCAGCCCACACCGCCCAGGCTCACCCCCATGATCCAAGGCGCCAGAAGTTTCTTCACAAAAACTTTCCGCACGAGTCCTCTGCAGCTCCAAGGGCACTGCCCTACTCTGACTTATAAGAGAGCTTGAGGCTCCAGGTTTTACATCTGGAATCACACTTGGCTCAGGGTCAGCATGAAGCTCTTTGGAGACACTCACAGGGAGTTCAGAGTATAATTCCTGTACCACGGCAGACATGGAGGAATCAAGTGGAACTGGCTGAGTCTCTACTCCGGATGACAGCATTAGGGCAGATGGAAGATTATGGAGTCAAGTCTTTTACATCAAATGGTTCACCCTGACACAAATCAAAGGAAGGGATAAAAGTTTAAAACCTTGCAGGGTAGAAGAAAGCTGTTTCAGCTAAAACTGGCTAAAATAAGGACAAAAAATTCCACCTCAATTGCTGACAACAATCTGGCACCAAAACATCCTCCTTAAAGACTGTGAATTAGTGGAAAAATAAATACCTTAAACCTTTAATAGACATCTGTCTAATCTCAATTCAAATACTGCCTTATGAACAATTCTCAATTTAAACCTGGAGGGCCAGCAAATGTAGATGAGAATAAGACATGTCTGAGCATCCAAGGATAGAAATGATGTAAATTAGAAGATAAAGATGATTTTCTACTTGTTTTCAGGGCATGAACCTTGCCTGTTTTGTTCATTGCTGTTATCCCCACTGCCTGGGAGAGGCGCTCGGCACATAGAAGGTACTCAGTAAATACTTGTGGAATAAACATATACTGAGGGATTCTGAGGAATTTGATATACTGACTTTTCCTCAAGAATAATTCTCTATGGGGGCGCCTGGGTGGCTCAGTTGGTTAAACGACTGCCTTCGGCTCAGGTCATGATCCTGGAGTCCCGGAATCGAGTCCCGCATCGGGCTCCCTGCTCGGCAGGGAGTCTGCTTCTCCCTCTGACCCTCCTCCCTCTCATGCTCTCTGTCTCTCATTCTCTCTCTCTCTCAAATAAATAAAATCTTAAAAAAAAAAAAAAAAGAATAATTCTCTATGCAAGTTTAGAGACAACAGAATTCCATTCCTTTACTGCTTACCAAACACTTGAGCTGTGTCTACCCAGACTGGCACAAGACACTACTAAACCAGACCTTCAGCAGAATCCTCTCTTTTATTCAGTTTCCAAGTGCCTTCACAGACACAACTAATTTGATTCTCGCAACCCTGTGAGCAAAGTAGAGCAGCTATCACCATCCCGTTATAGATCCTAACATCACACTGAAGAGGTAAAAATGACCTGCCTAAAACATTACAGGGTTATCTGAGGGGGTGGGGTGGGGGGGGATACCCAAGGGGCTTCCAGTGTTGGGAATGTTCCACCTCTTGCACTGGATAGTGGAAACATGAGTTATTTGCTAAAATATGTATATTTGTTTAGTTCATAAAACTACATTATTAAAGTTAAAACATACACACACACACACACACACACACAGCTAGGGAATGGTACACTTGGAACTAGGGTTTCCTGATTGGTAACCTTTCCATTTTAGCCTACCAAATGTGTGCAGTTTCCACAACAAAATCCACTTTGACCTAACCAAGGTGGAAACTGGTTAACCAAATAAGATACTACTTGCTTTCATTCTTGATGCTTTCCCTAATCCTAATAAAAGGAGAGAAAAGGTGAGAATTTTCTAGCAACTGAGTTTGTAACAAGGATTTACCTGAGGTATTGATGGCAAATCCCTTTGGCCAAAATACACACAGGAAAGGACAGTTCAGAAAGCCAGCAGATTTCTACTCCTACCACTTTCTAACATCCATCTTTTCCCAAAATAAACATACTACATACAAGCAAAATCCATTGTTGGCTACCCAACTGTTTTGACTATTGAGTTGTCTCACCTTTTCTCCACTGATCACATTCAGATTTCTGAGCAGGAGGGACTCTCCAATACACCATGTAAATCTTTACAATTCAGTTTCCTTGGACGCTGCGTTGGTGGTATAGTGGTGAGCATAGCTGCCTTCCAGTTTCCTTGGACCCTGTCTCTATTCCTGCCCTGATTTTCTGGGGGGGAGCCCATACGTCACTTATACAAAAGGCACTTGCTCTACCTCCAGGTCAAGAAGCACCTGCTCCTTGATTATTCATGGGTTTACAACCTTTCCTCCTTGCACAGAAGATCCCATCCATTGACATGTGCTATCAAGACTGAAGCTGGGGGCTGAGGCGGGACAGATGACAGGTCCTTTCACTTTGGACCATTCTGCCTTTCTTCTGGTTTTCCAACCTGTGGTGGGTAGTTTACTTACGCACATTCCTATGCTTTCAAACTGGGTGTCCTTAATGTTTTGAAGGACTCTTCCCCAAAGGTAAAAGTATATAACATGACAGTACTAATTTAAATACTAGAAATTATAGGAAATCAGACTGTTGGTCCATTAAGTTTAGAGAACACAGGAAAGCTGATGAAAAAATCTGGATCCAAAAAAGCAGCAAGGAGAGAGAAACTGTTGTGTCCAGAAGTATGGTGAGAATCAAATGAGACACTTTCATAAATGGTGCTGACAAAAACGTATCCTTTCTGGAGCTACAATCTTCCCCTTTCTCCTCTAGTTCCTGGATATTTTTAGAGGCACTTTAGATTTTAGGCCACTTAGTGTCTGTGTGTGCATGTGGGGGTTAACAGCTAAAGTAGAATTACTATTGGATGCCAAAAAAGGGGAGGAGGTCCTCATTTTCATTTGGTTCAGTTTCCCTTTCCCAACAACAGATACAATCCAGTTTTTGGTTATCACACCACATACAGACCAGAAGAGTAAGTGCAGGAAAGGATACTGTAGAAGAGCAGGTTTGTTGATGGAGATCAGCTCCCTGGATCTCTTGCCACCACATGCTCAAGAGCTCCTCTCCCTTACCTGCCACTAAGGTATGAGTGTTCTCAAAAGTTTAATCCTTGACACGCCTCCCAGGCTTCACTTTTCAGATGATCTCATCGTTTTTGCAGTCTTTATATGTGGATGACTCAAAACTGTCCCTTTAAGTATAGGTGACCACACGAGCCAACAATTCCACTCCTAGGTATATATGCACAAAAACTAGTACACAAATGTTCAGAGCAGCACTATTCACAATAGCCAAAAAATGGAAACAGCTTATAAGGCCATCAACCGATGAATGGATAAACAATGCGGTACATCCGTACAATGGAATATCACTTGGCTGTAAAAAGGAAGGAAATACTGATTTGTGATAAAACATGGATGAACCTTGAAGATATTATGGTAAGTAAAACACACCAGTTACAAGGAACCATATAAGTTCTCATATATATAAAATAGCCAGAATAGGCAAATCTATGGAGTTGGGAAGTGAATTAGCGGTTCCTTAGTGAGAGCTGGAAAAACTGGAAGTGACTGCTAACAGAGTTTCTTTTGGGGGCAATAAAAATGTCCTAATATTGATTGTGGTGATGGTTACACAACTCTGTGACTATGCTAAAAACCACTAAATTGTACAATTTAAGTTGGTGAATTGTATGATATGCAAATTATATCTGAAAGCTGATTTAAAACAAAAACACCTGTCCCAGCCCCCATCTTTTCTCAAATTCCTGACCTATGTTTCATTTATAAGGGTGGTACCCCTCCCAAACTTCACATGTCTAAGATAGAACCCATTCAACCCAATGAATAATTGAGTCTTACTACATATAAACAGCTATTTGAGTAACGAAGATGAGTAAGATGTTCTCAGTAAACTTACATGTTTATTTTTTATCCTGTTGCCTCTCTCAGTAACAACACCCCCATTATTCTAGAGCTCAGACTTGAACCCCCAGAAACAACTACATCTGACCTTCCACCTGTTGTTCCATTAGCACTTGTAGCCCACGTACTCAACTCCCGCGGTGTCTCTAACAAATCCCACTCCTTTCCATCCCCATGGCCTTAATTCAAGATTTGTTCTAAACACAGGATCATGCACAAACACACATTTACTAAACAGATCTGCATCATGAAGAGGCAATATTAATAATCACATAGACTGGTTCCAGATATTCTTCAAGGAAAACAGTGCCGTTACATTTCTTATGCATGCCTCTGTGCTGTAAACTGGCATCGGTCAAAACAGATTTTTAAAGCTTTGGTTCCCCCCAAATAACTTCTAATTTTCAAAAGCCAAACACCTCTTGAATCTTCTATTTCGTAAAAATATAATTCTAAGAACTTTCAACCTGTAAAACAACTAAGCACATTGGCTGTTGAAACAAAACAGACTTCTCTCCTTTTCTCCTTGCCCCATCCTGGGTCCTCGAGTTTCTGAGCAGTATCTGCAGTTGAGTCACCCAGAACAGGGAGTACCTCGGCTGGAACCATCAGAGTTGAAGTAATATTTAGATGTAAGTCTAGAGCAGCAGATTAAAATTATTCTCAGCTCACTAGCTTGCACCACCAAACTCTTATTTTAGCCATCTATCAAAATATTGGTAATGGGGGCGCCTGGGTGGCTCACTCGTTAAGCGTCTGCCTTCGGCTCAGGTCATGATCCCAAGGTCCTGGGATCAAGTCCCACATCGGGCTCCCTGCTCGGCGGGAAGCCTGCTTCTCCCTCTCCCACTCCCCCTGCCTGTGTCCCCTCTCTCGCTGTGTCTCTCTCTGTCAAATAAATAAATAAAATCTTAAAAAAAAAAATATTGGTAATGTTACAGACTGCAGGAACAGAACAAAATTTTAACAAGACATTCAAGTTCTTTAAATTTCTAAATACACTGGACCAATTAAAATGATGGTGTAGAGAAACATAACTCTACAAAGAAGGCTGCCTGGGATAGTTCATCAAACTAAACATCAAAACTCTTTAATTTTGGTAAAATATGAACATAGGAAAACTGTTTGAAAGAATGTAATCCAAATATTAACAGTATTACCCTGAGTGAGAAGATCACAAACAACTTATACGTTGTTACTTTTTTTTTTACAGTAAATATGTATTTCTTCTGTTAAAACATTTTAAAAAATATTTTCCCAAGATCCAAATAGGAATAAAGAATAACTGGTAAGTGTATTAGCCCTTTATTTTTATCAGTATCTTTCCAAATGTCAGCTCTCTGCCTCAACCATAAAAATTTTTACATTAAAGCGTTAAGTAAACTTGAAGAGAAAACAGTGAGTTACATATGCTCATAAAATGAAGACAGGGATTTATAGCTTAATCCTTACTAATGACTTATAACCAACCTACTGGGTGAGCACAGTGGATAAATATCTAGTTTGAGGTATAAGCAAAAAATAAATCATAGATTCACAAACAACTCTTACAACTGCTACTGGCTTGTCATCTTTACCATGACACAAATGAGAATTAGATTGTTTAGGAAATGGACTTATCCCTGAAAAAAGACCCATATTTGTACGGAGTATGCAGTAAAGTTATCCCAATAAAAGAAGAAATTCTTTTGAATTGAGAACAATCATCTCAAAACCTTTCTATGTCAAATCCAACAGCGGTGCTGGGAAGCAATCTAGTTGCTAGTCTCCGAATTGAGAGACCAGGGTCCCTATCCTGCTGGCTGTTATGGCCTTGAATGTGTCACTTAACTTTCCTGGGCTTGTTTTTCACATGTAAAAAGAACAAGTTAAACAAAATAATCTCAAAGGGTCCTGCCGCCCATAAACATCCCATGACCCTAAATGATAACTTTTCGGGGCGCCTGGGTGGGACTTTGTTAAGTGTCTGCCTTCAGCTCAGGTCATGATCCCAGGGTCCTGGGATCAAGCCCTGCATCAGGCTCCCTGCTCAGCAGGAAGCCTCCTTCTCCCTCTCCCACTCCCCCTGCTGTGTTCTCTCTCTCGCTGTGTCTCTCTCTGTTAAATAAACGTTTTAAAAAAAAATTTAAAAAATGGTAACTTTTTTATTTCTCTTTGTTTCTCAAAGTACATCTATAGATACCAATAATGGTGGTAGAGTTCCAACTAAGCCCCACTGCAGACACTCAGGGCATAGGAGGTAATTTAAGAACACTTTATACACAAAAAAGATGGAAAGCTTTTTCTTAGTGGCAGTGTTAATTCCTATCCTACCAAATAACAAAAACATGAAAAAAAGAAAATATAGTGCTGCAGTTCTCAATCTCATTAGAATACATTTTATAATACTACAAATTTGACAAAGTGGCCCTTTCAGCTTAGTAGTTCAAGCACTCCCTAAAACAAAAGTTCTGGGGGTACAAAGTTTACAGCAATGAGTAAAATGTAGAAAAAAGAATCAAACAAAGAAAACAGCAGAACAGAAAACCATGTGCCCAATAATCCCCAGTCTGAAGGTCTTTAATTCCAAAGCAAAAGGGCTGCTCAAAATGAAGAACAGTTAGTAACACCGGGTGCTGCCACACTTGTGTCAAGGGACAATACTCACAAAATCGATCAGGCCCTCAGAAGTTCACAACACTCCTTTCACCTTGAGAAAGGGGCTTTCTTTTCCAAGATTCGGACACTGTAGCCAATGCCTCCATGAGGGCATTCGGAGAAGGGGCCTCTTCTTGAGGGACAGAGAAAGAAGAATCTTTTAACAAGATCTCTAGACAAACAGAAAGTCGGGTAGGGAAGTCTATATACTAAACAGGGCCCAGCTCTTCAACATGGAGTGTGCAGGAAATCTCAAAAGCATCAAGCACTGTTTCCTTTTTCCTTCCTTTATTAGCATGCAGAAAAAGGATCCCTCTGTCTCCACATGGGGAGTGAAACAGCGAAAATGCTCCTGATTTCTGACAAAGGCTTTCTGCATAAAAGATTTTCATTTCTTTTTCAAAGGAAGAAGAGAAGGAAGCCATCTGTGCCACTCTAAATACACGGCAGGAAAGAGTCCTCCTCTCAAAGGTACAGAGCCTTATTTTTCTTGGGAGAGAAAAAAAGAAGTTGGAAGCTCCCTCTTTGAGGAGGGGGAGGTGTGCAGATAGCAGGAAGCTTTTTAATCACTACAGCAGGTAGGGGGAGTGGGAGAGGATATCTCTAACCAGTCAGGAAGAAGTGATAGCTTCTGTGGACAAAGGGAAGGCTGGCTTTTAGTATCAGCCCTCCCTCCCTCTTGGACTATAGACCTGTTTCCAAAAACAAAGTCTTTTCTCTTGATCATTCTGAGGCCCTCTTTTGTTAATTTGGGGAGCATGGAAGAATCTAAAGGGAGTAAATATGCCTTTCTCCACCCCAGGGTGGGTAAAAGTCTCCTTTCCAGTGAGAAAGGATGGGTTGAACACCTGTGATGTGGGGGTGGGGATGGGAGGAGGCATGCATGGAAAAATGTGGGTCTCTATGGAAGATAACTAGTTTTCTTTCTTTAAAAACA
Organism: Mirounga angustirostris; assembly: GCF_029215605.1. Taxonomy (NCBI): domain Eukaryota; kingdom Metazoa; phylum Chordata; class Mammalia; order Carnivora; family Phocidae; genus Mirounga; species Mirounga angustirostris. The sequence goes on from NW_026991722.1 coordinate 90,811,736, forward strand.
ACAAAAACAGCAGCAGCAAATTAAGTAACAATGACAGCAACAATTTACCAAAAGCTTACTAATGTCCTAAGCACTTACACAAATTCTCCCTTAGCCCTCAAGACAATGCTCTACAAAGAGGACCCAAATTAGAGATGGGCTAATTGAGACTCAGAAAGGTTAAACAACTAACCAAGGTCACGAAGATGGGAAGTGGGAGACAGACTTGCAACTACCACATTCCAGACGCCATGCTCTTAACTGTGCAAGGGAAAGGAGCTCATTGCACACCAAGAGACTTGAGGGAAGAGAAGCGAGGCTCCGTCGGTGGACATGATTGGGGGTGGGGGGGGAAGAGACTGACTTCTAATACCACACAGAAAATTCAGGGTCTTCCTCTTTATATCTAGGGGTAAAGGTGAAAAATAAAAGAAAGAAGGTAAGTCTCTCTTTTACAGGAAAGGAAGACCCCCCCCCAACACTTTTGGGCAAGTTGAGTCTCGCTCTTCATCTGGGGAGCGCTGAGCAAATCGGGGGAAAGGTCTTGTTGAGGGGCTATCTACTACCCCTCCTATTGAAATAAGTTTAGAATCGCCCTCTCACACCCCGGGAGCGGGTATCGCGCCGCTGACAAACGCACAGGAGCTGGGGAAGAGCGTACGCCCACAACAAGGGGCGTCGCCCTCCTCAAGAAGTTGGGGGTCCCCCGCCGTATCGAGGTTGAAGAGTATCTCTCCCCCGTCGGAGCCATGACTTGGAGAAGCCGTTTCCCCCTCGCGACGCGGGGCCTGGTCTCCTCCCTCTCCCCCGGTCGTTCCGCCGCCCGCAGAGCAGCCTCCGTTCCCTTCAGCGCCCCAAGAGGGAGGGAGCCCCGGGCTCCCCCTCACCCTTCAACGCCAGGCGGAGGGTCCCCTCAGGGTGGAGTGGGGCGGGGCGGCTGCGCCCGAAGCCTTCCCGCCCCCGGCCTCTTACCCCGAGGCCTGCTCCGCGGCCAGCGCTCGCCCCGCCAGCTCGGCCTTTGCAGCCGCAGCCCCGTCGCCGCCAAAGCTACCTGAGCCTACCGAGCCGAGAGAGCCCGGGGGCGCTCCAGCCGCCACCTCCTCTTCGTCTCTATGGTTTTCTTCCTCCTCGAGCCCCCCCCACCCCCACCCGCACTTCCTCATCCGGGGCCCGAGCCAGCCATGCGGGCTCACCCAAGTCCCGCCCCCGCATGGCGCGCGCGCAATCCTAGGGGCGGCCCTTCCCGCGTCCAGCCTCCGGCCCTGGGCGGGCCCTAGCAGCCCTCTGCCCCGCCCCCGCGGTCCGGATTCTTAAAGGGGAACACACGTTTTGCCCCAGCACTTATTGAACCATAGGGCCCATTGTCTCCACTGCTGCTACCCTGGTCCAGTCCACTATTTTCCTGGCCCGAATGGCTGCAATTCTAGGGGACTCTCTCTGGCAGCCCAGGAGATATTTTTATAATTTGAATCAGTGTGTTAGGTCCTGTCAGTGCCCTGCTCCTTTTAATCACACTGACCACTAAATCTTAAAGGCACCTCTGCCTCCAGTCCTGAAAGGCATCTTGTTTTAATATCTTCAAGGCTTAAACACTGGCTGAAATTGTCACGTTGCATCTATTTATTGATTAGTTCATCATATGTCCCTTCCCATGCTTGTTCATCATTCTGTGGTCAGCACCTAGCGTGGTGTTGGGCACAAGTAAACATTCAACAGACATTTGAAGGAAGGAAACAAGGTTTATTCAAAAGGGAATCAAAAGAGCACCTGGGTGGCTCAGGCGGTTAAGTGTGCAACTTTCGATTTTGGCTCAGGTCATGATCTCAGGGTCCTGGGATTGAGACTGTGTTGCGCCCCATTTGGGGCTCTGTGCTTGGTGGGGAATCTGCTTGAGATTCTCTCTCCCTTTCCCTCTGCCCCTTCCTCCTGCTTGCATGCACTCTCTTTCAGATAAATATTTAAAAAGGGGGGGGTGTGAATTAAGGAAGTTCAGAGAATAGAGTCAACTTGATCCAAATCACACAGCCTTGTATTAAACACAGAAATCTGTTGCTTTTTGGACCTTATCAATCTGGCAGACTATAGAACTAGAGGTTTGGAGGTTTATGGGAGATTTTAATTCTCTCTTCTCTGATCAGGATATCTTTGAGCCAGTCAACATGTGAACCATTTTGGCCAAGATAGTGGTTTTCCCACTCAGGGCGGGAGGTATATAAACCCAAATGCCAGCCCTATTATTCTACAGCCTGTGAATGCATAGATCATCTGTATATGTGTACAATTCATACATAGGCTACTACAGATGGTACTGGGATGATTTAACTAGAAATTCACTTTAAAACATTTCTACATTTACAGTGTCCACATTGTCCAGTTCTTTCTCAGGCAACTACCTGCCTATAGAAGGGGATCTGAGAAACCCAGTATTACTGGTTTGTCTTTTTGCCTCAGGCTCTAGCATGACTGCCCAGCACCATTGTTGATCTTGTCTTCATTTTATTTTAAAATATTTATTTATTTATTTATTTATTTAAGGGGGTAGGGGCAAAGGGAGAGAGAGAGAGAATCCTCAAGCAGACTCCCCTCTGAGTACGGAGCCTGACACAGGGCTCAATCCCACAACCCTGAGATCATTACCTGAGCTGAAGTCAAGAGTTGGATGCCCAACTGACTGAGCCACCCAAGAGCCCTGATCTCGTGTTTTTTTTTTTAATGTGATATTTTGTTAATAGTGGATTTTTGTATTAATTTTTATTTTAAAAAATTATTTTTAAATATTATCTTGTTCCCTGAGCTTTTTTGACATCTCCTTAATATTTTGTGCCCTAATATTTTGTGCCCCACTAAAGACCTAATGTAACATGTCCCTCATTTCATTTGGTCCTCAAACACTTTCTGAACAAGGAAATACATGTACTTCTTATTTCCATCTGACAAGGGAGAAAATTGAGAAAAGAGAATTTGGTGCAAAGCCACGCTGCCAAAAACAGGCTATTGTGCAGGTGGTTGTAGCACAGCAATCTTAGAATCAAGGATCCCCTAGACTAGATCCCCAGTTCAGGAACTAACTGCTCCAGCCGTCACTAACCTTGACCAGCCTTTGACAATTTTTTAAAAGCTCAAAACCTATCAAGGTTTTTGTTTTTTGTTTTTTAAGATTTATTTGTTTATTTGACAGAGAGAGAGCACAAGTAGGCAGAGCGGCAGGCAGAGGGAGAGGGAGAAGCAGGCTCCTCACTGAGAGGAGAGCCTGATGAGGGTCTGGATCCCGTATCAGGACCTGAATTGAAGGCAGACGCTAAGAAACTGAGCCACCCAGGCGCTCCCTGTCAAGGTTTCTTACAAGTTTTTGCCAAATTAAAAAGTGAAATATTTGCAGTTCTAAGATAGGACACCAATTACAGACATCTCTCAGGAGATGTAATCAAATTTCCTTGAGGGCCAGGGAGAGAGAATCCCGTTAGTCCCCCTGGAATGGAAGGACTTCCTACCAGCCACTGCTGCTAACAAAACAGTCAGGGGGATCTGAATGTGTCCCCTGAATTAGCAACATTAAAATCTTTTATAGTTAACATTTTATCACTGAAAGTTTTTGTAACTGTTGCGGTCTACTTGATTACATGTTCTTACTTTTATAAAAAATTACAATTATTTTATAGGTTTTAAACTTCTGAATCCTAAAGTAAAAGTATGGATGCTTAAGGAAGCTCTTGTCTTCAGCCCTCCCCTCCCCTGCCTTCGCCCACTCCCGTCTCCTTTGTGGTATGCGTTTTTTTCTTTAAACATTCAGAAAATTTCCAAAAACCGTAAGTCAATTAGATGGAGCTGGCAACTTGTCAGGAGCCCTTGGCGAGTTTCTGGCACAGCCCACATAGCTTTGATTTTCTTCTTGAGAACTGAAAGATGTCCTGACAGGGGCTTAGGCTGAGCTCCTGGGTGTATGGAGGATGCTGGTTAAAAGCTCAGCCTTCAGAGCCCAGTTAGACTCGACTGGGACAGGATCCATCCTTGCTTCCTTCTGAGGACTTTCGTGTCCCCTGCCTGTTTACCTTTTGTGAAATACAACAGTACCTGCCACCTAATAGGGATGTGACCATTTCATAAGGATGTCTGTGAAAGTTACGGTAGCTATTATTATAACCAGGGAGGAACGGAATTCATTTGGGGTTTCGAGGGATTTGAAAAGCACACCTCAAAGTGAATACTTCCCAGCAGGGTCCATCGCACTAAGTCGCAAGTGCTCAGCCCTTTGCATTTTACAAATGCGGAAACTATTTTGTGCTTCTCAGTAGCCCCGTGAGACCAGGCGAGGGTCCACAACTTCGTTTACAGATTCGGGGAGACTCGCCTGAGTTTGCCCTGTTGGGGGATCACTAAATCGGAAACAAAGCTTTTGGGCATGGATCTATCTGAGAATGTGTGGGAAGCAAAGGATTTCCTTTCTGCCGTCGGGCCAGCGAGCGGGAAACGTAGCGGACAGCTGGAGCTAGAGGCCACAGGCGACGCCCCGCCCCTGGCGGGAGCCCCGGATGGGGAAGTGGCGCGGACACCGAGATGAGGCGGAGGCCGGGCCAGAGCGGCCCGGGGCGTGTGGGCGGGAAGGGGGCGGGGCCGCGGGGCGGAGCCACCGGAGCTGCGCGGGTTCTCAGGTGAGCACTCTGTGGCTGGGGCGGGCCGGCAGGAGCTTTGAGCTTGGGCACGGAAGCCGCGAGGGCTGTGGGGGCGAGGGCGGGGCGTCCAGAGGAGGCGCGGGGGACCTCGGGAGGGTCCGGCCCTCGGAGCCCCGGCCTGAAGAGGGAAGGGGCTCCCGAGCTGCGGGTGAGTGGGGCTGCTCGCCGGGCCCGGGCTTGTGGAGTATGAGGGAGGGGGTGGTGGCCCAGGTTCGAGTCCTGACCCCACTCCCCATCCTGCTGTGTGATCTTAGACAAGTCTCCGTGCCTCTCTGAGCTTTAGTGGCCGCAGCTGTGAAATGAGGGTGGGGAGGAGGAGCCGCTGAGAGTTTGTACAGATGGACGTTCAGGGAACGAAGCGCTGCCTCCCTCCTGTTTATCCTCTCCTTGCCCAGGAAACTGACCGCGAAACGTGAACGGTGGGAGTGTCTCAGTGTCTGAGTGACCTTGGGCAAGTCCCTTGCTCTGGCCCACCCTTTCTTTATCTACAAAATGAGTGCGCTAACCTCTTTCAAGATCTCTTTAGTATTTGGGTGTTATTGCTTTAGTTAGAGACAAGGCAGTGAGTGCCCAATTTAATACAGGTTTTCCCTTTAGGGTGTGATAGAATATCTTCTTGGAGGTTGGAACAGACCCTGGCCCAAATTCCCTTTAGTTCCCAGATTCTGTTTTGTCCTCTAACCCTCCTTGTAATTGGAGGAGTGATTTCATCCAAGGGTTGGTGCTACCTCTCCTCTGAACAATACCAGTATATTTAATGGCCTAAAATCAAAGAGCAATTGCGAGGAAAAGTCTGACATTCTAGCCTTTTTGTGTTTCAGTGGCAGAGAGGCAAGATGACTTCTCTCCCCCAAGCTTGGAACAGCTGAAGGAAACAACAGTACAAGATGAGAACAACAAAGGTCTACAAACTCGTCATCCACAAGAAGGGCTTTGGGGGCAGTGGTCAGTATTGATTGATCTTTGGGGGTTGTGTAAATTGGCTGAGGTTCTTGGTGTGTGCAGTGCCTTGAAAATGACACACTGACTCATGTGACAATAGAGGCTAGAGGCAACTTAACTGAGTGAAGCAGCAAGTATAATATAGTTGCAGGGAGGGCAGTAGCACCAGAGAGCAGAGGCCCCTCCTAAAAGCATTTGTATTCTGACTTTTAAGGAACACTGTGAGTGTTGCCAGTCTACTACCTTTCATTTATTTGTATTTTATATTACATGTTTATTGCATACGTCTTATAAAATTGTAGTCTGCACTGGTTTGGCAGATAAAAGAAACTTACATTACATGAGAGCAGTAGTAGATACACATTAGACAGGTATGATCAAAGCATGAAACTTTGCCTGGCTTGGAGGCATAGTGAGAAGGAGCGGGACAAAGCATATTGTTCTGTACTAAACCAGATTTTTCAACTCTGCCTCTAACTTTCCCTGTGACCTCAGGCAAGCCCCTAGTTTACCTTATCTACAACTTCAAGCACATTAGAAAGTTTCTCTGTTTTTCTTAGTACCTTGGGTCTATAAATCTGAAGAATAGGATGGCAATTAGTAATATGATTTGATTTTTCTTTTTGTAAAGGAATAATTTTCCTTTTTGTCCTAACAGTCTTATTTGCTTCAGAAATTGGAATTAACAACATAATGAGTCTTTTTAAAATTGTATTTTACTTTGGATTTGCTCTTGTATATGTGTAAGCCTCCCAAGGGCAAGGACTCCCCAAAAGGGAAAACATTAGTTTCGATATCATAAAGTTTGTGAGGATTGAGTAAGATGATGTATGTAAAGTATTTAGTAGAGTACCAGGTTCAGTGCTACTCAGTAAATATAACCATTATAATTACCAGGACAAGGATATACCAGGCATTGCTATATTTAAAACACAATTTCTGCTAAAATGCACAGTCTCTTGTTAATAGTAGACTTTGTATGCAGTTGATGCCACCTGAACATTTGTGGGGTAGAATTGAGTAGACAACAGAAATAACTTTTTTTTTTTAAGATTTTATTTATTTATTTGACAGGGAGAGACACAGCGAGAGAAGGAACACAAGCAGGGGGAGTGGGAGAGGGAGAAGTAGGCTTCCTGCGGAGCAGGGAGCCTGATGCGCGGGGCTCGATCCCAGGACCCTGGGATCATGACCTGAGCGGAAGGCAGACTCTGCTTAACTGACTGAGCCACCCAGGTGCCCCAGAAATAACTTTTGACAGAGGGAAGGATGCAAGGATATAGTATATACAGTGTATATACAATGTATACAAGTCTACTTTTTCATGTGTATAAAACAAAGATAGGTGCTATACTGTCTCCTGTAGGACTTTAAATAAAAACACATCAAACAAAATTAGGTGCGCATCTGTGCTAAACATAAAGGTTATGAATATGACAAGGTCCCTTGTCCCTAAGGAGCTTTTAGCTTGATGAGACAGATATGTAAAAAGGAAATGGTAAAATGAAACAGTGGAATTTGTGCTCAGGGAGTTTAATTCAGACTATGGAAGTTAGGGGAAGGCATCATAGAGGATTTGGCATAAAACTGTCAATGGAAGCAATATACCAAATAAAATTTGGGATTAACCCAGTGCTTTGCTTTCCTAGGCTGAGCTTTTGTTGGGTCTGATTATATTTGAAATTTAGATATACTTATGTGTCATGGTTTTAGCATAATTAAAGGCTGTATCTTTCCCTCAAAATTAAGACAAAAAAAAATCACTCCCTCTTTATGGTTCTGAGTTTGTTATATATGAAAGCGTTCTCCCCACCCCCAGTGAAGGTGGGGGTGGGAGTAGATAAACATATGAAACTATGTCCTCCCTATATTTTAAGAGTCTCACATACCATGTGAACTGGTATCCAAAGTTTTTCCCTAATCAAGTGCTGCCTTCCAAAATCTAGGGCATTTTACTTGGCTTGTGGGTTTTTTGTTTTGTTTTGTTTTGTTTTTTTATGACATATGAGAGGTGGTGGGCTTTAAGCAGAAGGAATCCTGGGCTAGTAATCAGTCCTGGCTCTTATTAGCTGTTTACCCTTAGGCAAGTCACTTTATCACCTAGGTCATTTCTTCACTTCTGTTAGATCCAAAGATTTATTGTGAGGATCACATTACGACAGTATTTTTGGAAATTCTTTGAACACTATAAATATCAGGGATGGTGCTGCATTTGTGGGACTCAGGCTGTTTTGTTCCTGGGATACGCCAGGTATGTGATAATTTGAGGGAGTAAAGTGTTAATCCCAGAGGTTTAAGTTCCAGAGAGCAAGGGCTGCTTTTTCCCTGGGATCAGTGGGGTGGTAGTAGAAAGAACATGGGCTCTGAAGACAAAGGTCCCGAACACTGTCCAACTCAGCTACTCACTAGCTTTGTGTCTCTGTGTGAATCCTTTAGTTCATCTGAATTGTGATTTAAAATGGAACCTCATCTTCGAGATGGGGTAGTAATACTAACCTGATGAGGTCATGAGGACCCAACATGAGAATGTATACCACAACCTGTCGCCCAGTGAGTCTGTTTTCTGCTTGAGATTGCTAAATTGTCTTTCAGATGATGAGCTAGTCATGAACCCTAAAGTGTTTCCTCACATCAAGCTTGGAGACATTGTGGAGATTGCTCACCCCAATGATGAATACAGGTAAACATCTCATTAGGATCAAGGGAACTAACTGGGCAGCCTGCTGTTGTCAAGTATTTTGTTTAAGGGGCTTCCAGGGCAGGACAGCTCTTAGCCTTTACATAAAACTGTTTCTGCCCTCTAGGATTTGGTAAACCAATAATCTTTTAAAAAGTAGTCTATTCTTTTTGTTTTTAAAGTCAAGATGACAACTCTGTGAGAAATTGTGTAGCATTTAGCCATTTCTGGAGGGCAAGTGCAGAGTTTCTTTGTTTCTAAGAGAACCTCCCCCCCCCTTGTTGTGCTGTAGGTTACAATATATCCAGAGGGATCTGTTTGCCTTTTGTAGGGGGTGAAGAAAGCTGGTTAATTACAGCTTACAGCACCCCATCTCTTTGTTGCTTTCTCCCCCAGCCCTCTGCTTTTGCAGGTCAAGTCACTTAAGGAAGATCTACAGAAAGGTAAGAATTTCACCTCTCTTCTCTAAGGCTTTTGTTTTTACGCTTAGAGAAACTGTTCCAGAAACGGTAAGGAAAGTCTCTTCATAATCTCAGGGAATGAGGGCATAGTACTTCTTTCCTTGTCAAAATGTGTTCGCCTAAAAAAATTGTCAGATTTCAAAACTGCCAAGGAATCGCATTTGTCAGCATCCTAAGGGCACTGAAGAAACCATCTTTATTGTCAGGAGGAAAGTTAACCTGACTAGGTGAAGCTTTATTCTTAATTCAAGAAAAAAAAAATTTGGCAAAGTGTGCTTTCCTAAATATTGTATTTTTTCACAAGATGTTTGTTAAGTGCCTACTCTGGGTGAGAGAGGGTAAAGAAACATACTGATGATTACCTATCACAAATGTAAGGCACTGTACAAGGAGCTTTTTGTAATGTCTCTTTCTTTTTATCTTCCCACACAACTCTTGATTGAGGGATGCGACTTAGTGTCACCGAGGTGAATTGGCTTGCTCGATGTCAGTAAGTGGGGGAGCCAGAGCAGCCATTCTACTTACTCATTCTGGATCAGATCCTTTCTTTTTTCCTCTAATGAGTGTACCATGCTGTTCAAGGAACCAAAATGTTAATTGATAGCAAATTAGGTAATTCCTTAAATAGTACTTAAAAGAAGATTCTGGTTTGCTCTAAAGGACTGTGATATCCACTACTTTTATAATTCAGTATGATGTGGAAGCACTTTATAAAACCCAAATCCTAAGAGTTTCCTCCTCCTCCTCACCACCCCATCTCCTGCCATCTGGTATGTTTCTTACTTACCAGATGTAAGGGATCATTGAAAAGTTTGTTTCTCCCTTAACTATCTCAGCTACTTTCATTCCAAACGAGAAATGATCTCCTTCCTTTTCTGAATTTTCACAGTTCTTTGAACTTTTTTATATTGCTCCTTAATTTCTTTATTTTTCCTCTCTCTCATTTTTTAATTGCTGAAGGCTCAGGTCTTATTTCACATGCTTGTTTCACCTAAAAAGCAGAGCATTCTAAGCTTTAAGATGTTGGAAGGCAGAGACTGTTTCTTGCCCATGGCCAAGGATCATTTGTGTTGCTTGTCAAATGACTGTTTATAGATTAGAATATATTTACCTTGGGGGCACCTGGGTGGCTCAGTTGGTTAAGTAACTGCCTTCAGCTCAGGTCATGATCCTGGAGTCCCGGGATCGAGTCCCACATCAGGCTCCCTGCTCAGCAGGGAGTCTGCTTCTCCCTCTGACCCTCCCGCCTCTCACGCTCTCTGTCTCTCTCTCAAATAAATAAAAAAATCTTAAAAAAAAAAAAAATATATGTATATATTTACCTTCTTTTTCAGAGTATGTTCTCTGATCCAGATTTCTTCTGTTTCAGAAACTATTAGTGTGGACCAGACTGTGACTCAAGTGTTCCGACTAAGACCTTATCAAGATGTTTATGTGAATGTTGTAGACCCTAAGGTATGTCTTTGCTCTGGACTTGAATATCTTTTGGGGAATGATTAATACTGTTCCTAAAAGGTTAGGTCTTTAAGGAAATAATGAGTTATGTAAGTATAGTGTTGGACTTTTAAATATGTGGTCATATATAGGTCACTTAGATTATAGGTATTACATAGGTTGCATTTAAAGCCCTCACCCTTTTTTAAAAGCTTTCCTAAAAAGATTCTTTATATATAGGTACATGTCAAGCTCAATGTAAAATTTTCTATTAAAATACTATAATTTCTCTAGGTGTTCTCCTTTTTTTTCTGAGTTGAGAAATGGTGCTGTAATAGGTAAAAATCATTGTCTAAAAGGTATCATTGACATTATCTAGAGAAATAAAGCACAGAGCTCAATGTCCTATGTATGTGCCAGAATCAAGACTAAACACAGAATTATTACTTTGGTACTTTTTGCACTTAGTCATGATCCAGCTGCTGTAGCATCTGTTGTAGACTTATCATCTGTACTCAAAAGCCTTTTCTGGCAGGATGAAATGCTATGTGTCGGTGTTCAGTTATCAAATGTTCTTCTAGTAGTTTTCTTGTTTGCTAAAAGGTTTCTGCATGGTGAGTGTGCATTATCTTAAGATGAAGTGTGGCAGAGTAACGCAGAGAGATATATTTGATTATCCCTTTTAGGATGTGACCCTTGACCTAGTGGAATTAACCTTTAAGGATCAATATATTGGCCGTGGGGATATGTGGCGATTAAAGAAAAGTTTGGTAAGATGTGATTAAAAAAAAAAAAAGTCTCTTACTTTTCCTGTTATATTAATCCATTTTCCTTGTAGAGATTTAGTAGGGAGAAGGGTATAAAATCATTTCTAATTCCAGCATCACAGATAATTATTGTAAACCCTTTGTGTATCTTCTTCCATTCTCTTTGTAGTTTTTTTGAGCTTTGTTTTGCTTGTTTATAGATTTTTACTCCACATTTTTGGTTAGAACGGGAAATTATAATATTATTTTACATTTGAATGGAACTTTAGCTTTCACATGTTCCTGTCACCTCCCCATGGACAGGTATTTATTACTCTTCATTTATGTGAAAATTGAGATTGAGAGGATAAGCGATTACTCAAGACTAAAAAGCTATAGTCAGCAGTGGACACCGCGCTAGAACCCAGATCTTGTCGCTTCCCAGTTAGACTGCTTTTTGCCGTACCCTTCTCCCATTTTCCTGATTTATTTATTTTGAATTAACATTTTCTACTTAAAATGATCAGTTCATTGTGAGCTGGTGCTGAAAATTTTTCTTATTGGGCATTTTGAGCATTATGAAGCAACAAATTGTAGGTAGAATTTCCATACAGTGAATATTTTCAGAAAAAAATATGTTTGCTCATTTTGTATTGGTTGGGGGAGGGTTCCATTCTATAAAACGAGAGCTAAAATGATAAATAAATGTGTAATTAAATGAGTATGTAAATATAGAAATGTATGCAAATGTATGTGAAGATAAACATGTTAGTGAAGCTGGGCACTTATTTTCCATCTGGTCTTTATTATTGTCTATACTTGTCACACTCTTAAGAACCTACTGTTATACCTGCCCCAGCAGGTTTGCCTATGGGATAAATCTATTACTCCCTTGTTAATTGAACCTTGGGTTGTTAGAAGAAATTAGAAAGGCAGGAAACTTTCTTTGTGACCTTTTATGTCCTTGATGTGTTGTTGAATCTCATATCCTCTCTCTCTCTCTGTCTGTTTCTCTATCTTCCTTAGGTCAGCACATGTGCCTATATCACTCAGAAGGTGGAATTTGCTGGCATCAGGTAGATATTACATCACTCTTGACTTACCAGCTAATACCTGGGAGTAGGATCTAGTGCAGTAACTGGGCTACATACAGCATTTGAGGCATGTGGATGTACATATAATAAAATATACGATAGCTTAAAAGGTTAGATTGTAATAAATAAATACATAAAAGGTTAGACTGTTGTTGCTAAAACAAACCAAAAAATCCCAAATGGACTATAGTAGTTTTAAGATGAGTGGAAGTTGCTGAAGCTACATGGTATTCTGTAGCAAAGGAAGCATAGCTTCATAATTTTAGAACTAGAAAAAGCCTTAGATGAATGTATTTAATCAAACCTTCTCGTTTTACAGATTAAGAAACATGCTTGGAGATACAAAATGACTAGCCCAGTAGTTCCTGATTTGCTGCCTTTTTAACCATATTGTACTGCCTTTGATTTATTAAAATAATTCCTAAATTTCAGTTTGTAAAGAAGAGAGAGAAAGGGACTTTTTGAAAGCCCTTTTAATTCAAAAAGCACAGGGTCCACAGAGTAAGGCCTTCAAACAGTGCAAAAAGGTGTATAATGAAAAACAAATCCTTCTCCTTAGAAGAAATGGTTTCTTACCTGAAATTTATTATGTATAACACAAGCATGTTTACATCTGGTTGACTCACCTTTTTTTTTTTTTTTTTTTAAGATTTTATTTATTTTAGAGAGAGAGCTCATGAGTGAGCGAGTGGGGGCAGGAGAGGGAGCAAGAGAATATTGAGCAGAGTCCATGCTGAGCATGGAGCCCAAAGTGGGGCTCGATCCCAGGACCCCAAGACCATGACCTGAGCCAGAATCAAGAGTCGGACACTCAACCAACTGAGCCACCCAGGTGCCCCTGGTAGACTCATTTTTAATGGCACTAGGATTGACCAGTGGGTTCCAGTGAGGTAGTCTCGTCCTCCATTATGAAGTTCCCCATCAACTTTTCACCTAATGGTTTCACCCATTGATGATTGTTGCAAGATGGTGATTTTCTAATTCAGTCATTTTTCCTACCTTTATTAGCCAGAATCCTTTCTTCTTTTTTTTTTTAAGATTTATTTATTTATTTATTTGAGAGAGAGAGAGAGAGCGTGCAAGCACCCAGAGGGAGAAGGAGGGGAAGAAGCAGACTCCCCGCTGAGCAGGGAGCCCGATGTGGACTCGATCCCAGGATCTGGGATTATGACCCGAGCCAAAGGCAGATGCTTAACTGACTGAGCCACCTAGGCGCTCCCAGAATCCTTTCTGTAAAGAACATTTCATCATCAGCTAGGGCAAATTGGTTAATCTGAACTATTGATCCTAAAGGAAAGAAAGGATAAAGGATTAATTTTTTTCCCCAAAAAAGGGGATGGTTTAAAAATTGGAGGGTCAAGATTCTTTGAGAAATTTTATTTTATTTTATTTATTTATTTTTTTTTAAGATTTATTTATTTGAGAGAGAGAGAATGAGAGAGAGAGCACATGAGAGGGGGGAGGGTCAGAGGGATAAGCAGACTCCCTGCCCAGCAGGGAGCCCGATGTGGGACTCGATCCCGGGACTCCAGGATCATGACCTGAGCCGAAGGCAGTCGCTTAACCAACTGAGCCACCCAGGCGCCCCTTTGAGAAATTTTAGTAAAAGATTTTAAAGCACAGCCCAAGAAGTGACTAAGCCTCGAGCAAAATAAGAAATGCAACCTAGATTCATGCTTTCCAGTACAACTTAGTCTCTCCGAGGTGGTGGGCCAGGAGTCAGGAAACCTATAATCTACTCCTGCACTGCCAGTGATTAGTGGGGGTGATGTTGGGCAGGTCAGAGAGACTCTGTATCTACTCCTCTGCAAAATGAAATGGTTGGTTTAGAATCTTTTTCTGTAAAGGACCAGAAAGTAAATGTTTTACACTTTGGGCCACATGGGTCTCAGGTCTCTGTTGCAAATTTTTTGTTTTTCGTTTTTTTTCCAACATTTAAAAATATAAAATCCAGGGATGCTTGGGTGGCTCAGTCAGTTAAGCATCTGCCTTCAGCTCAGGTCATGATCCCAGGGTTCTGGGATCGAGTCCCACGTCAGGCTCCCTGCTCAGCGGGGAGCCTGCTTCTCCCTCTCCCTCTGTCTCTGCTCCCCCTGCCTGTGCTCTCTCTGACAAATAAATAAAACCTTAAAAAAAAAGTAAAAAAAAAAAAAAAAAAAATATATATATATATATATATAATCCATTCTTAGCTGTGAGCCACATAAAAATAGGAGATGGGCTGGATTTGGCCTGCAGGCTATAGTTAGCTGAGCTCTGGTTTAGAAACCCACTCAGATACCTTTCATTCTTAAATTTCTTGTTTTTCTGTGCAAGTGCCCATATCCACATGGTGCCAGATACAGAAATGAAAACCCTGACATAATGTCAGGTCTAGACTTTCAAAGATCTCTCCTAATATTTTACTCATTCATAGTCAAATGTAAACCACAGTCTTTTACTATTTCTCCAGAAGACTATATATTTATAGTCTTCCTACACTGAATCAAAAGTCACTTTCCTTCCTACAAGGAGGCATGCAAATTAAAAAAAAAAAAAGAAAGAAAGAAAAAAAAAAGATGCTCTGGGCCTCACATAACAAAAGATAGTCGTTATTTATATAAAGTCATAATTATTGAGTTTTTCTGTAATTTAGCCTCTTTACCTAGTAATTTAATTAATACTTAAGGACATATGAGACCGTTTCATTACCTTGAGACCTTGCCTTTGAAGCATCGTTTTTCCTTCAAAGGTAAACATTTTTATTTTCTCTAACTAAATTCCCAATGTATTCTTCAAAATGTTAAAAATAAACCCTGCAATCAGTATTTTAAAAAAATTAAAGGGTGCCTGGGTGGCTCAGTCGTTAAGCGTCTGCCTTCGGCTCAGGTCATGATCCCAGGGTCCTGGGATCGAGTCCCGCATCGGGCTCCCTGCTTGGTAGGAAGCCTGCTTCTCCCTCTTCCACTCCCCCTGCTTGTGTTCCTGCTCTCGCTATATCTCTCTCTGTCAAATAAATAAATAAAATCTTAAAAAAAAAAAAATTTTACAAGAAAAATATTGTACTAAAATCCTATCTCCTAAAAATTAGCATTTTGCCTTTTTAAAAATATGGAACTTAGAAACCTAGTCTGTTTGATTTCATCATGAAGAGATCTCATTTTTCCAGATAATTTTGGGACTGCTAACTAGCTAAGGTTTCTGTTTTTACTTAAAGAAATTTTTTTTCTGACTCACACTCCAGAGGGAGCAACACTAAATAATTTCTGGCCTTCACTTCTCAGCTGTACAGAAGCAGACAGACCAGTGTGGAGAGTCACAGTTAAAGCCCCTTGAAATATCCAGTTTGGATGTTTTCCTGGTAAATCTGTACCGCAGAGGATCTTCTGGGATCTTCTCTGACTTGAGTCTGATTCTGTGGTGGCCATTCTCTTAGAATGTCTTTCCTAACTATAGAATTCATACTAAGTACCACTTGTTTATCACATGCTAGATACTAGGCATATGCTAAGTATTTTTATATATAATACATGCTCAATGTAGACAGTTTGATAGAATAAAGAAGCAGGAAAAAGAAATATTACATTACTACTCAGAATCAATCACTATTAACATTTGACACAGTTCTGCCAAAATATTCTGTCTTCCTCTCCCCACCTTTTGGCTTGAGAACATATAGTATACATGATGTTATGTACTGTCCAAAAAAAAAAAAAAAAAAAAACCCAAGCCCAAAAACTTTGTTTTCATATTTGAAAAAAACATTTATTCTAGAAAATTGGGTAGTACAGAGTATAAAGAAGAAAACTTGGAGCCCCTAGATCTCTCAGTCAGTTATGTTTCTGCCTTCAGCTCAGGCCCTGATCCCAGGGTTCTTGCATTGGCCCACGTCTGCTTCTCCCTCTCCCTCTGCCCCTCCCCCCCACTCATGCTTGCTCGAGTTCTTTCTCAAATTAAATAAAATCTTAAAAAAAAAACAGAAGAAAAAAACTTACAGTGAACTATAAGCCAACTGTGTACAGATAACCACTATTAAATTTTAGTGTGACCTTTCAGTATTTTTTTTCTTTTATTTTTTTAAAAGATTTACTTGTTTATTTGAGAGAGAGAGAATGCACAAGTGAGAGGCTGAGAGGCAGAGGGAGAAGCAGAGGGAAAAGCAGACTCCCCACTGAGCAGGGAGCCTGATGCAGGGCTAGATCCCAGGACCCTGAGATCATGACCCGAGCCAAAGGCAGGTGCCTAACTGACTGAGCCACCCTGGTGCCCCTCTTTTCTTTCTTTCTTTAAAAAAAATTTTTTTTTCAAGATTTTATTTATTTATTTGACAGAGACACAGTGAGAGAAGGAACACAAGCAGGGGGAGTGGGAGAGGGAGAAGCAGGCTCCCTGCTGAGCAGGGAGCCTGATGCAGGGCTTGATCCCAAGATCCTGGGATCATGACCTGAGCCAAAGGCAGACGCTTAATGACTGAGCCACCCAGGCACCCCCTTTTTTAAAAATTTTTAATTAAGTAATCTCCATGCCCAAAGTGGGGCTTGAACTCACAACCCAGAGATCAAGAGTTGCGTGCCCTACTGTCTGAGTCAGGCACCCCTCAGTGTTTTATTTTCATACATACACGCACATGCATGTATTTTTACATAGATGATAATACTGTGTGTACTATTTTGTATTCTTTTTTCCCACTTAAAAGCTTATAAACTCCTTGTAAACATGATTTTAATGGTTCCATGATATTCTGTTGTCTGGATACATCATAATTTACTTAACCTGTCTGCCATTGCTGGACATTCAGGTTGTTCAAAGGTGTGTTAATGCAGATAACACTACAGTGAATATACTTTGCATTTATTTTAACTTCACATTCACAGAATGATGAAATTTAGTTGTAAAGGATAGTGGAGATCACTGAGCCCCCACAGCTCACTCCATAGAAAAGGGAGGGAAAGCACCTACCCAAGCTTCTACATAAATCAAGGGCTAGTGCCTCCCAGGTCACCTTCATCCTCAGGGCTTGGCAGTATGCCATTCTGCCTCTTGTAGAAAGCCATGTGTGCTCCTGGGCTCTGTCCTGGGTGATAATGGATTTTGCGTTGCATCAGTCAGTGGCAGTTTTTCTTCCCTTGAACCAGCAGAAAAGAGAAGAGAAGCTACCTCGGGGCCATTCTCAGTTCCTGTTTGGGTAAGGGCAGATTTTGGGTTTAGGAGCAAAGGTCAAGATTCCATTTTCTGTGTGTATGTGTTTTATAAAAGAACCATTTACATTGGAATAATAACTTTCACAGTTCACCAAGTTCTCTCATTTACAGTATCTTACTGGATCTTTTCAAGAGCTGTAGAAGATGGATGGGGCAGGGTTCTTATTAACACATTTACTGATTTTTTAAAAACTGGCTCAGAAAAATTGCGGCTTGGGGCGCCGGGGTGGCTCAGTCAGTTAAGCATCTGCCTTCAACTCAGGTCATGATCCCGGGGTCCTGGGATCGAGCCCCATGTGGGGCTCCCTGCTCAGCGGGGAGCCTGCTTCTCCCTCTGCTGCTCCCCATGCTTGTGCTCTTTCTCTCTTGCTCTCTGTCAAGTAAGTAAAATCTTAAGAAAAAGAAGGAAAGATTGTGGCTTGACCTCCACAGGGAGTGGAGGGGCTGGAATCTAAGCCCAAATTTTGTAACACTATTAGCAGAAGTTGGTGAGTTAGCTCATGTTAGAGGCCTGGTTAATCCGGTATTTATTAGCCTGTATGCAGAGTGCTTTCTGCTAATAGAACTCAGAGATCATGGGAACATTGGAAACCTTCCTTATGTTAAACAAACCGAAGTCCCTTCTCAGATGAGCTCGTGGCAGTTGTCCACTCACAGACACACTTGGGCAAAGGAATACCAAGAGGCACCCCTTTTGGTGAAAGCAGAGTTGGGAAGCATATTTAAAAGAACATGGGCTTGGTCCAGCTTTCTTCATTTTACAGATGGGAGGGAGAGCCAGCAAGGCTGACTGATTGTCTAGTGTTTCTCAGGTAGCCTGAGCTGTGACTCATGGTATACAGCATTTTCCTTGCTTTGATTTTATCTTTTCTTCTTTTTTATGAGGACTGATTGCTTAGGGCCAGGCAGGAATTTGCACTGGGGTTGGTAGAAGAGAAGGACTTGAGTGGTTGATTGATGGATGATTACAAGGTTCTCAGATAACAGCTATCCCTTTCTCTCCAGGATAGCATTTTTTTCTTTTAAGATTTTATTTATTTATTTGAGAGAGAGAGACAGAAATAGTGAGAAAGAGAGAGAGAGAGGGCATGAGTGGTGAGGAGAGGGAGAAGCAGACTTCCCAAGCAGGGAGCCCGACGCAGGATTCAATCCCAGGACCTCAGGATCATGACCTGAGCCGAAGGCAGACACTTCACCAACTGTATCACCCAGGCATCCCTCTCTGGGATAGGATTTTGTGTTCATATTTACCATTGTTGGGACGCCTGGGTGGCTCAGTCGGTGAAGTGTCTGCCTTCGGCTCAGGTCATGATCCCGGGGTCCTGGGATCAAGTCCTGCATTGGGCTCCTTGCTCAGCAGGGAGCCTGCTTCTCCCTCTGCCTGGTGTTCTCTTGCGCTCTCTCTGGCAAATAAATAAATAAAATCTTTAAAGAAGAAATACTTACCATTGTTACAGTTCTTGCTAATACAGGTAGCTACTAGTACTCTTAACTCTGGCACCTTGTATCCCAGTGCTTTCCTGAATAGTTTCCCCACAGTATCTGGTTTAATTCTCTGAACAGCTCTATAAAGTAGATGTCATTATTTCCTTTTTTAAAATAAGGGTGCTGGGCCTCAGAGTTATTTCCCCATGGCCATTCAACTAGTTAAGGACACTCAGACCTGAGATTCCTGCCAAGACTAGTTCTACTCAAGGCTGGTCAGCTCAGAAGGCCATGCTCTTTGAGCTGTGCTATCCATTTTATGCCCTTAATAAGTTGCAGAGGAAAAGACTTAATTAAGCCCCCAAAGTGCAATACGACGTTGCCATGAAAACTTTTCAGCAGAATGGCCTCCACTGAATAGGGACTCTGTCCCATGCCTCCTGATTGCTTGTGTTCTAATCCGGATATTAAGATAGACTTTGTTTCTGTTGAAACTTACCATATCAGGGGTGCCTGGGTGGCTCAGTCATTTAGCGTCTGCTTTCGGCTCAGATCATGATCTCAGGGTCCTGGGATTGAGCCCCGCGTCGGGCTCCCTGCTCTGCGGGAAGCCTGCTTCTCCCTCTTCCACTCCCCTGCTTGTGTTCCCTCTCTTGCTGTGTCTCTCTCTGTCAAAAAAAAAAGTAAAAATAAAAATAAATCTTAAAAAACTTATCATATCAAAGATGGGATGAGCAAAAGTGTTCGTCGGTTCTTCCTAACTATTTTTGTGACATGGACCCTTTTGAGATTTGACAAAAACTGTAAATCTCTGCCCAGAAAACTTTGCATGATTTCAGAGGATTCATGGATGTGCCAAAGCCCTTCCTGAGACTTGCATGTTGCTGTTGGACTTCCAGATTAAGAACTGTCATAAAATTCAGTATACTCTGAGGTGGTTTTTTTTTTTTTTTTTTGGTATTTTTAATGACAAAACAGACCTAAAACTGCAGCTTCTGGAAGAACCACTTGTTCTTGCTGGTCTCAGACGTCTCCTCGAACTTGACCTTGGCCTCTCGTCGGGCCTTGCGTTTAAGAGCAGGGTCTCTGAAGACATCCTTGTTGAGGACAGTTTTGTCCAAGGGGATATCCACAGAGAACCTTGTGGGCTTGAGGTGATTGTAGTTACAAACTTTCACAAAAGACTTGATCTTTGACCTCTTGGTGATTTTCTTCTTGCCTATGGTAGCTGTTACTGCAGGGATAGCGGTCAATTCCAGCCATCAGAGCATGGCAGTAGGGACAGTCTGAGGTGCCATCTTGAATGTTCTTCATGATGACCACTTTGTGTCTGGAGTAGCATCTGGCCAGGACCAGCACCACCTTCCCGGGTTTCATGAACTTGCCCATCTTGATACCAGCCACCCCAGCCTATAGCTGAAAGGAAGAAAGGGCACTTCTGCTCCACTCTGAGAATTCTTTATGTTGTGTAATCTGTTCATGGCATTCTCTCTGGAAATCTGTAACTGGGCAGCTCATATGGGGATAAGTATTAGAGTACAGTGAGCCACCCTGAAGTCATCCCTGTTTCTTTGTGTTTTATGTAGGACTTGCAATAACCCTTGTGTGTATATCTTTTCAGGGCACAGGCTGGTGAGCTGTGGGTCAAGAATGAGAAGGTCATGTGTGGTTATATCAGCGAAGATACCAGGGTGAGATTGATAAAATGCCTTTTGGTTTTGTTTCTTCATACCATTATGTCTGAGTCCTGAAACCAAAAACAAATCAGAAACAAGTAAAAACTTGATAATTTCCTGATGGGTACTGTTTACCCAGGTAGAGAATATTGTAGTATTGTCAAGGACTCCTGGAATTCTAATGTTTTATAGTTGGATCTCTCCAGTTTGGGGTCAATCTTTTGTTTTATCTTCTTTTTTTTTAAATTTTTATTTATTTATGAGAGAGCGAGAGCAAGCACAAGTGGAAGGAGGGGAGAGGGAGAAACAGACATCCTGTTGAGCAGGGAGCCTAATGCAGGACTTGATCCTAGGACCCTGGGATCATGACCTGAGCCAAAGGCAGATGCTTAACTGACTGAGCTACCCAGGCGCCCCTTTGTTTTCTTTTCTAAAAGAGGTCTAAACATGGAAATACAGTATCTAGCACTTGCAGGCTTCGATGCTTGCTAATACATAGCAGAAGTTAAACTCAGTAGAAGACTGCCGTTGGTAAACATCAACAGAGACTTTTGCAAAGGAATTTCCTTCTTTGGCTCTCTATTCCAATTGGAAAAATCCAAACTGAACAGCTGTAAACATTACCCATGCTGGTGAAACCACTTGTCTGCTCTTCCTTGTTCTCATCCCGTGCCTCCTTTGAGAGCAGTGGTTTGAATGGGGGGTGATCTTGCCTCCACTGGGGTCTTTTATCAATGTCTGGAGACATTTTTATGTGTCACAGCCAGGATTTTGTGAGGAAGGTTGGTAAACATGATATAGTATATACGACAGATCTCCAGAACAAAGAATTACCTGGTCCAAAATCGCAGTGATGTGATGGTGGGGGGGCTGTCTCACACATTATGGGATGTTTAGCAGCATCCCTAGCTTTTGTGCACTATATACCAGTAGCACCCTGGGAGTCGTGACAACCAGAAATGTCTCCAGGTATTACCAAGGGCCCCCTGGAGGAGCAAAATTGCTTCTGGTTGAGAACCAGTGCCTTTATAGGAACCCCTATCTGAATTCTATTTTTGTGTTTTTTTCTTGTTTACGTAGTGTTAGTACATATGTATTTTACCCTAAACAGTGTATTACTTGTTTTGCTTATTTTTGAGCTCTATTAAGGTTTTAGGTAGCTTTTTTGTACCTAATGCTATATAGAGAGAGAGAGAGAGAAAGAGAGAGAGAGAGTAATTTTTTTTTTTTAAAGATTTATTTATTTGAGAGAGAGAGCGAGCACAGGTGTGCGAGCAGGGGGAGGGGCAGAGGGAGAGGGAGGGGAAGAGAATCTCAAGCAGACTCCCACTGAGCGCAGAACCAAATGCAGGGCTTGATCTCATAATCCTGAATACATGACCTGAGCTGAAATCAAGAGTCGGACACTTAACTGACTGAGCCACCCAGGAGCCCCTATATATATATTTTTTAAAGATTTATTTTTTAATTTGAGAGAGTGCAGTGGGGAGGGGCAGAGGGAGAGGGAGAGAGCCCCAAGCAGACTCCACGCCGAACACAGAGCCCAACACGGGGCTAGATTTCACGACTTAGATCATGACCTCAGCTGAAACCAAGAGTCAGACACTCAATCTACTGTGCCCCCCAGGTGCCCCCAATACTATATTTTTAATCTATAATTAGGAGTGTATAGGTCTTAGGTAAGATAATGGCAAATTATTTTTCAAATTCTTTGGACCAGGTAATACTCCTAGTAGCAATATATAAAATCTCCTGTTGTTTTTCACTTTTTCCTACATTTGGTGTTAGATTTTTAAAGTTTTTGCAGCTCTAATGGGCACAAATTGTTATTTTATAGTGATCTAGTTTTGCTTTTCCCCACTTTTCTAGAAATTCACTCTTAAGCTTAACTTAGAAAGACCATGATAATTTGGCATATGCTTACCTCTTCAACATCATTCATTCACATATTTAATAAATAATATGGAAGCACCTCCTGAGTGTCAGCTACTGTGCTTTTTTTTTTTTTTAGACACTTAATTTGAAAAAAATTGGTAAAGATGGGTGCTTGGCTGGTTCAGTTGGTAGAGCATGTGGCTCTTTATCTTATGGTCATGAGTTCGAGCCCCATGTTGGGTGTAGAGATTACTTAAAAAAAAACCAAACACCAGACTGGTGTAGAACATTATCCATGAACATCCTTCACTCTAAAGATTTTATTTATTTGTCAGAGAGAGAGAGTGCACAAGCAGGGGGAGCGGCAGCCAGAGAGAGAAGCAGGCTCCCTGCTGAGCAAGGAGCCTGATGCAGGACTCGATCCCAGGACCCTGAGATCATGACCTGAGCCGAAGGCAGATACTTAACGACTGAGCCACCCAGGCATCCCTATGAACACCCTTCATTATAGAGGGGAATTCAGAGTGGGGAATTCCCATTCTGTGGGGATGCATGGGTGAACAGCACAGATGAAATCCTTCCTGGTAAAGAGTTTACACACCCTAGTGGGGAGACATATGTAAGTAGGCACCCAGTCCGTAAATGTAATTACAGATTATGATGAGTACTCCAAAAGAAATTAATTGGGTGATGAGAAAGACTAACTGAAGGTGGCCTTCTTGTAAACAAATGAGATATATTAAACATTCTTCGGGAAACAGCATTACAAGAGAGAGTAACAGATCATTACAAAGGTGGTCAGGGAGGTGTCTTTGAGAAGATGTTAGAAAGGTGAAACTTAGCCAGTGTATGGAGGTTGAGGCAAAGAGCTTTCCAGGCAAAGGAAACAATTTTGAGAGGCCAGTGTGGCAGAAGCATAGGAGATGAATAGAGAGAATGATGTCGGTGGGAAGGTGGACTGGTTGCAGCCAGTTCACACAGGTCCTTGTAACCAGTGTAGAATTTATTCTAAGGATAATTGGAATCCATTGAAGGATTTTAAGTGGGGGGAGTGATTCCCAATTTATGCTTTCAAAAGATCACTTATTCATCCAGTTGGATTTTGTTGTTGTTACATAAGTTAACCTATTTATTACAGGCTAGTCATGTTTCAAATAGTGGAGCTTCTACTGGTCTCTGAATTCCTTTCGTCCACTGATGGCTGACTTCACTGTGATGGCAGAAGTGGTGTTGTGGGCCCAGGCACCACTGGCTACTGTTTGCATGTAGTAACCATAGTGCCAGATGCCCACAGCTCATCTTTTCATCTTCGTTTTCTCACAGAAGGAGCATGTGTACTTGGTGTGCTGGCTTTCTTCAATTTTCTTCACCATTTTCCTGAGGGAGACACCATAATGGGTGCTGTCTTTACCAGCGATTCTGACCTTCATGGTGCATTTAGCCATGTCACCACAAACTAGGTCCGAGTTCAGAGCCATTCATTTGGATTTTGTTGAACAAAAAACCCCCAAAGTAACAATGGCAAATTGATGCTCCAAAGTCAACTTTTTTCTCTCTGGTAAAAGAAGTCCATGGGAAGACCGTTCCTGGCTGGTATGGCAGCGTCACTGTTATTGGTGAGCTAAGGCTCTTTTTGTCTTCCTGTTCTGCCATCCTCAGGACTGGGCTTCCATGATGAGCTGGAGCTGCTGTAACCACATTCATATTCCAGGTAGAGGAGAGAGGAAGGGAAGAAAGACAAGAGGGATGCACCTTCCAGTCATGTTAGCTTCAGGATGTGACATTTCTGTTAACATCTTATTGGCCAGAATTTAGTCACACATAGCTACTCAGGAAGCCGGGAGGTTTAGTCTTTTGATTGGGTCCTTTACCTCTTGGAATAGAATCAGCTTCCCATTACTTAGGAAGAAAGGTTGTGCCATAGGCACCCATAGTGGCTCTGTGTAGAGCATTGTTTGTAGGGGCAAGAGCAGAAGCAGAGAAACAAGTCAGGAAGGTAGAAGACTGTGGCATGGACTAAGGTAGGAGCTGTAGCATTGGAGGGATGTGGGCAGACTCGAGATGCATTTTGGGGTAGAGTCCACAAAACTTGCTGATGGATTGGATATGAAGCGTGAAGGAGAGAGAAGAATTGATCAGCTTGATGGACTGATGGTGGTGTCCTTTATGAGGTGGGGAAGACTGGGGACGAGACATTTGGGAGCAATTGAAGAAAGTTGTGAGATACCTGTTGGACTTCTGAGAGGAGAAATCCGGGGAGGCAGTGGAGTCTGGAGCTCATTTTGTCACTTCTCCCATATGTCCCCATACCCCACCCTGTCCTGCCCTTGGGAACCATTTGTTTGTTCCTCAAACATGCCAGGTTCTCTCTTGCATCTGTGTCTTTGCACATACTGCTCTCTCCTGCCTGGAGCATTTAGGTCCTGCCTTCCCTCCTTACAAGCTACTCATCCATCCCTCCCTACTTGTCTCAGGCTCCCTTGCTTCTGGAAAGCCTTCCTGGTTCCTTGAGGCAGTCTGGGTATGAAGGACGTGTCCGATGTGAATTATAATTTATTAGACTGGCAGCTCATCAGTTGGCATGTCTTAGCCCAGGTTCGACATTCATAATGAGGTTTTCTTGACTTTTCTAGGTTGATTTACTGCTCCTTCTACATTTCTTATGAGAACCTTCACGGAATGTTTGTGTATGTTGCAGTCTTTTGCATGTTTTAATCCTCTACTCTAAGCTCCTAGAGGGTAGGGACAAGATCTTCTCTTCATGGCTTATGATGCCAGGGATGAAGCTTGCTTTTAGAAGTCCCATGTCACAATTAAGAAAAATCTTCCAGGGGCACCTGGATGGCTCAGTCGTTAAGCGTCTGCCTTCGGCTCAGGTCATGAACCCAGGGTCCTGGGATTGAGCCCCACATCGGGCTTGCTGCTCAGCGGGAAGCCTGCCTCTCCCTCTTCCACTCCTCCGCTTGTTTTCCTTCTCTCACTGTCTCTCTCTCTCTCTCAAAGAAATAAAAGCTTAAAAAAAAGAAGAAAAGAAAAATCTTCCATCATTGCTCTTTTTTTTTTGGTGGTGGCGGTAAAAAACATATAAGATATACTATCTTAACCATTTTATTTTGTTTTATTTATTTTTTAAGATTTTTAAGTAATCTGTATACCTAGTGTGGGGCTCGAACTTACAACTCTGAGATCAAAAAGTCTCATGCTGGGACACCTGGGTGGCTCAGTTGGTTAAGCAGCTGCCTTCGGCTCAGGTCATGATCCTAGAGTCCCTGGATCGAGTCCCGCATCAGGCTCCCTGCTCAGCAGGGAGTCTGCTTCTTCCTCTGACCCTAACCCTGCTCATGTGCTCTCTCTCATTCCCTCTCTCTCAAATAAATAAATAAAATCTTAAAAAAAAAAAACAAAACTTAAAAAAAAAAGTCACATGCTCTACTGACTGAGCCAGCCAGGTCCCCCCACCTTGTCTTAACCATCTTATTTTATTTTTAGAGAGAATGAGAGCGAGTGGGGACAGAGGGAGAGGAAGAGAGAATTTCAAGCAGGCTCCACACCCAGTGCAGAGTCCAGTGCGGGCCTGGATCTCATGACCCTGAGATCAGGACCTGAGCCGAGATCAAGAGTCAGACACTTAACTGAGCCACCCAGGGGCTCCTGTCTTAACCATTTTAAAGTGTATAGTTCAGAGGCGCTTGGGTGGCTCAGTCGTTAAGCGTCTGCCTTCGGCTCAGGTCATGATCCCAGGGTCCTGGGATCGAGCTCCACATCGGGCTCCCTGCTCAGCGGGAAGCCTGCTTCTCCCTCTCCCACTCCCCCTGCTTGTGTTCCCTCTCTCGCTGTATCTCTCTCTGTCAAATAAATAAATAAAATCTTTATTTTTTTATTTTTATTTTTTAAAGATTTTATCATCATTGGTTTTTAATGCACCTACATTTTTGTTTATTTCAGGTGGTGTTCCGTTCTACGTCGGCTATGGTTTACATATTTATTCAGATGAGCTGTGAAATGTGGGATTTCGATATTTATGGTACAGTTCCTAAGTGCTGGTTGTAGTTGCCACTCGGTAGACATTTCTGGTTTCTCCCAAGTTGGTATCATTTTACAGTAAGCTATTGACATTCTCTAAAAATGTGTCCTGAAATCTTTACAAATCATCAAATGCCAAAATAAACAAATTGAAAGTAAATATTTTACATATATGTATATATATATGGTGAATTCCATGAAATGCTATAAAGTATTAATGAGAAATCTGACTTCTCAGATCTTTAATTGTTCTGAAAAGTCATAAAGTCACTCTATGGCTAGGAACCAACACTTTCTTTGATACCATTCATTTCTCTTCCTGTCACTCACAGAAATCTCCATGTTTGTCTCATTTTATTAGAGTTACTATGTAATGAGTAGAGGGCAATAAAGCTGCTATGAGGTGTGGCTACTGTGACCAACACACCAGCCCTATGGTACATGTATTTCAAATTTGGTTTAGCAAAATTACAAACTAATTTCTTTTAAAAAATTTTTTATTTAAATTGAATTAACATATAGTGTATTATTAGTTTCAGAGGTAGGGTTCAGTGATTCATCAGTCTTATATAACTCCCAGTGCTCATTACATTACGTTCCCACCTTAATGTCCATCACCCTATTACCCCATCCCTCCTAACCCCCTCCCCTCCAGCAACCCTCAGTTTGTTTCTGGTGATTAAGAGTCTCTTATGGTTTGTCTCCCTCTCTGGTTTTGTCTTGTTTTATTTTTCCCTCCCTTCCCCTATGATCCTCTGTTGTGTTTCTTAAATTCCACATTCCACATTTCTCTGATTGACTTATTTCACGTAGCATAATACTCTCTAGTTCCATCCATGTCTACAAACTAATTTCTGTTATGGGTCATCAAAGTCACTCAAGAACAGTAGAAACTGGAGCTGATAATTCAGTGAATGCCCAGGGTCATCTTCTAAGCAATTTTAAGCATCATTGTGAGAATACTCACAATTAGAGGTTAGATGGTCCTCTCATTCTGAAGGTAACACTGCATTTTTCAACCATCAAAACATTTTCAATCTTGGCTTTTACCTTAGAGCCACAGCTTCTTACTGAGTGAGGC
Source organism: Mirounga angustirostris (assembly GCF_029215605.1). Taxonomy (NCBI): domain Eukaryota; kingdom Metazoa; phylum Chordata; class Mammalia; order Carnivora; family Phocidae; genus Mirounga; species Mirounga angustirostris. The sequence continues at coordinate 90,838,999 of NW_026991722.1, forward strand.
AAATATTAAATTTGGCTTCATAGAAAGTCTAGGTTGAAACTACTTTTATACATCCGGCTTTTATGATCTTGTTTTAAGTATAGCAGAACCCACCGTGTGTTTGGTCCCATTCCTGCTATTTTACTGAGAGAAGATACTGTAAACAAGAAATAAAGATAATCTTCACCCTCTTCTCATTGTTGCTTTTCAGGGGATCTATATTTTGAGAAAGCTGTGAATGGTTTCCTTGCTGATCTCTTTACCAAGTGGAAGGTATGTTTCTTATGCACTAAATCTCATTGCATAGACATTACTATTGCAGATTTTAGAAATACACCCACTTCTTTTAAGCTGCCTCTAGTTAAAGTATCTTAGCTAAAGCCTAAATTGATAAAAGTCTAGATTTACATTACTTTAACCACCTCAACATGGTAAAAGTCATTTGTGAGAAACCCACAGCTGACATCAGACTCAATGGTGAAAGACTGAAAACTCTCCCCATTAAGATTTAGGAACATGATAAGGATGCCTGCCTTTACCACTCGTATTCAGTGTTGTAACTAGAAATTCTAGCCACAGCAACTAGGCAAGAAAAAGAAATAGACTGCACCCATATTGGAAAAGAAGAAGTAAAACTACGTCTATTCACAGATGAACTCTTATATGTAGAAAATCCTTAAAAATCCACAAAAAACTGTTAGAACTAATAAATGGATTCAGCAAAGTTCAGGGTACAAAATCAACACACACCATCATTTGTGTTTCATCAGCGATGAATAGTTTGAACAGGAAATTTAAAAACAGAATTAAATTTTAAAAAGAGAATTACATCAAAAAACAATTCCATTTACAAGAGCATCAGAGAGACTCAAATACTTGGGAGTAATTTACCCAAGGAGGTGCACGATTTGTATACTAAAATCTACAAAACTTGCTGAAGTAGATTAACAAAGATCTAAATAAATGAAAAACAACCCATGATCATAGACTGGGAGACTAAATACTGTTAAAGTGGCAATACTACTCAAAAGAAACTGTAGTTCAGTCCCTATCAAAATCCCAACGGCCTTTTTCTTTGCAGAGATGGAAAAGCTGATTCTAAAATTTATGTGCAATAGCAAGGGATCCTGCGTAGCCAAAACAACCTTGAGAGAGAACAACAAAGTTGGAAGACTCTTACTTCCAAATTTCAAAACTTACTACAAAGCTGAAGTAGTCAAAATAGCATGGTACTGGCATAAAGATAGATGATATAAGTCAATGGAATAGAATTGAGAGTACAGAAATCAATCCATACATCTATGGTCAGTTGATTTTAGACAAGGATGTGAAATCCATTCAACGAGGGAAGTCTCTTCAACAAACGGTTCTGAGCCAAATACCCATATGCAAAAGAATGAATTTGGATTCTCACTACACATCCATATACAAAAATTAACTCAAGGTGGGGTGCCTGGGTGTCTCAGTTGGTTAAGCGTCCAACTCGTGATTTCGGCTCAGGTCATAGTCTCAGGGTTGTAAGATCAAGCCCTGCTTTGGGCTTCCTGCTCAGTAGGGAATCTTCCTCTCTCCCTCTCCCTGTGCCCCTGCCCTCGCTCGAGTGCTCTCTGTCTCTCAAATAAATAAATACATCTTAAAAAAAAATTAACTCGGGGCACCTGGGTGGCTCAGTCAGTTAAGCATCTGTCTTGGGCTCAGGTCATGATCCCAGGGTCCTGGGATTCAGTCCCGCATAGGGCTCTCTGCTCAGCGAGAAGCCTGCTTCTCCCTCTTCCTCTGCCTGCTGCTCTGCCTACTTGTGCTCTCTCTCTGTCTGTCATTATGAATAAAATCTTAAAAAAAAAAAAATTAAAAAAATTAACTCAAGGTGGATCAGAGACCTAAATAGGAGAGCTATTTGAGGTCACATTATGTAGTGGAAGAGAGCATGGAGTTTGGATAAAAACAGACTGGGTTTGAAATTATGGTTCTACTCTGATTTGCTTTTTTATCTTGGAGAAGTAGTCAGTCTCCTGGGCCTCTATTCTCTTTTCTGCAAAATGGAGCTAATAATATATTGTTCCTGCTTCACAAGGTGTCTTAAAGCATCTGTACATAGTAAGGTCTCAGTAGGATCCTGGTCTCAATTGAATCTAAGTCCCATCTTCCTCAGCCATACGGGAGCAATGTCCTTCAGCTCTGAAGGGTACAGAAGTAGAAATACAATGCTTGCCCCCAGAGACTTACAGATCTTCTAGGGAGCTTACATCTCTGTATTTGAAGCAATAGCAAACCGTATGTTTTAGGGGTTGAAACTTTATTTACTTTTGAATTTGGGCCTGGAAGGCTGAAGAAGTTTTGGATGGTTGGGAAGGAAGATGGAGAGGGTGTGTCAGATGAACAGTTCGAGCAAAAGGATGTAGACAGGCGTGAGAGTGGGGTGTGGTCTAGGTCACTTCACAGAGGGTTTGTGTGGGGAATAATTAAGTAATGAGATGGATTAGAAGGATAGGGTTGCATCAAGCCAGGCAGTTTTGGACTTGACAGGAAGTGTGGGAGCTATTAAAGATTCTCAAGAGGCCAGTATGATCAAAGTCAGTGAGAATTTGAGAAAGAAGAGTCCAGTGGCCAGGAGCAGTTTGGTGAAGGGACACGCTGGAATTAAGCAGACCAGCCAGGAGGCTTCTGCAGTCATGTGGCTTAACAGTGATCAGGCCTTGGTGTCTTCCTGAGTATGGTACCTGAAGTTTGGGGTGAGCTGAATAATGGTTACCTTGGACCACATAATGGCCATTTCAGTCTGTGAAAACCTTCATTTCAAGTCTGGCTCAGTTGTCTCTTAGATGTCCCCTAACCCAAGATTCTGTAAGTAGATGTATGATTAGATGTAGCTGCAGGATTTGGCATAGGCCCAGTCATTGGTTTACAGGACTTTATTCTTAGGATTTATTTTTTAAAATCAAGAACTTGGTTTTGTTTTATTTTTTATTTTTTAAAGATTTTTATTTGCGAGAGAGAGCTTGAGACAGAGAGAGAGCACACAAGCAGTGGGGAGGGCAGAGGCAGAGGGAGAAGCAGACTCCCTCCTGAGCAGGAGCCTGATGCGGGACTTGATCCCAGGACTCTGGGATCATGACCTGAGCTGAAGGCAGATGCTTAACCGACTGAGGCACCCAGGCGTCCAAGAACTTGGTTTAATTTAATTTAATTTAATTTTTTAAAAAAGATTTTATCAGGGGCGCCTAGATGGCTCAGTCGGTTAAGCGACTGCCATCGGCTCAGGTCATGATCTTGGAGTCCCGGGATCGAGTCCCGCATCGGGCTCCCTGCTCGGCGGGGAGTCTGCTTCTACCTCTGACCCTCCCCCCTCTCATGTACTCGCTCGCTCTCATTCTCTCTCTCAAATAAATAAATAAAATCTTTAAAAAAAAAAAAAAGATTTTATCGGGCGCCTGGGTGGCTCAGTTGGTTAAGCAACTGCCTTCGGCTCAGGTCATGATCCTGGAGTCCCGGGATCGAGTCCCGCATCAGGCTCCCTGCTCAGCAAGGAGTCTGCTTCTCCCTCTCCCGCTCCCCCCTCTTGTGCTTTCTCTCTCTCTCAAATAAAAAAAAAATCTTAAAAAAAAAAAAAAGATTTTATCTATTCATTTGAGAGAGAAAAAAAAATCATGAGCAGGGGAAGAGGTAGAGGGAGAAGCAGACTCCCTGCTGAGCTGGGAGTCCAAAGTGGGGCTCGATCCCAGGACCCTGGGATCATGACCTGAGCTGAAGGCAGATGCTTAACCAACTGAGCCACCCAGGCGCTCAAGAACTTGGTTTTAAAGCAGGAGCTTGAAAATGAATTAAAATAACTTTCTGTAACCACTCTGTATTGATTTAATGATGTTTGGTGAAGGTTGTTTATTCTTTATTCCTCCTGTTTAATAACTTAGAGTTAGCTCTTTGGACAGCAGGATTGAGCATAGGAGTTCATGAATTCATTTCAGAGCCCAAAATATAGTGGTGGGAGTAATAGTAGTAGTCCTAGTTAATATTTATTGATTATTTTGACATACCAGGTATCTTGATAAGTGTTTTGTCCACATTATCTCACTAAACTCTTGCCCCTATAATACAGGTAGGGAAAATATAGCTCAAAGAGGCTGGGTAACTTGCCCATGATCAACAGCATGTAAAAGCAGAATGAGGATTCTAATCTGGTGCCTTCCATTCACCCAGAGCTAGCCTGAGATCATAACCTCTGTGCTGTCCTGTCCTGTCTGTATTACTATAATCCCAGGCCATGTTGCCTTTCATATTTATCCCCGTCATCACATGAGTTGAGAGGCTCATATGGCCACACCAGCCCATTGTAAGGCATTTTTTTTCTGTATATCACTTACACCAAAATCAGGTAAATCTGGAGTTGAGTTTGGAGCTCTGGGCATCCAATAAATTTGTTGGTGGCTAATGAAGATCTGCTCTTTCCTAAGCACTCTGCTCTGGGTGCTGTGGCTTGTATTTAGGAATTTCTGTCCACTTGAGATATATCCATGGGGGAATATAAGGTGGCATGTAATGTACATCATGTTGTGTATATAACCTACATAGTGAATGCAGAATTGTGTAGTCAGTGAGTATGGTGGGTTAGAGATGGGTCACTGTGACAAGCTCTCGTCTTCAAAGATCTGGGAGGAACTGAAACTGGGCTTGCTGGCTCACTGGTGCAAGCCAAATTTCATGCTGTCTGTAAACACCCTATTTCCAGAACCTTGATCTCCAGACTCCATGGAAATGTTTATTCTCACTAGTCCCCATCCCAGTCCAAAGGTACTTCATTGCCTTGGCTTCGACTCCTATATCTCAGATAGCTCCCAAGCCTCATCTTTATGACAGTGGTAGGATGTGGGGATGTGTTTGATTCTCACATCCACCACCATGGGTTTTCTTGTTTCCTAAGCTGCTGTTCTGAAGAAATTTTAAAAACACCATGAAGCAGGTACAAATACCATGATCATTTGACACTGGGCTGATCTAGTTCATGCCAAATCAAGAACTGGGAGATAGTGATCCATACTTATTGGTGATTTGCTGTTTTTAAGTACTTTCTGCATTTCTGGTCACGTAGTGGTAAATTTCAGAGCCAGGACTCAGTCCAGATCTTCTCACTCCAGCAGTGCTGTGTTCATTGCATTATGCAACCTGTAGTTATGTAACATCATTCAAAACAGTGTGCTGCCTCTCCTAAAATTAAGAATATTGTGTTAATGCAGTCTCCTTCATTGTGAAGTGAATGAAATAAACGTGAGCCTCTTTTTCTCTACTTATTCCTAGGAGAAGAACTGTAGTCATGAAGTAACAGTGGTCCTATTTTCTAGAACTTTCTATGAAGCAAAATCTCTTGGTGAGTAAGTCTTTCTCCTATAGTTCTTTTTTGTTAAGCTTGCCTCCTGTTCCTTACATCTTTCCCTTTGCAATGCTCATCTTTCCTACTTTTTCTGTTACGAGCCCAGGGTAAAATGGAAAATCGTACAGTCCATTAGTGGATGCAAGAAGTCTGCGGGCTGTGATTCATCTTAAAGCCAACTTGATATATAATTTTATTCATTAATTTATTTATTTGTTCATTTATTTTGGTGATGCAAATTTTCAACCCAGAAGAGGGAGCATAGAAACTGAATTTCTCTTCTCATTCTGATCTATGTATGTTGTTTCTCTTTTTCAGATGAATTTCCTGAAATAAACCGAGCCTCAATTCGACAGGATCACAAGGGACGGTACTATGAAGACTTTTATAAGTATGTTTGAGTGCTTTGCTATGCCTTTTTTTTTTTTTTTAAGATTTTATTTATTTATTTGAGAGAGAGAGCATGAGCGGGGGCGGGGGGCAGAGGGAAAGGGAGCCTGATGTGGGGCTTGATCCCAGGATCCCAGGATCATGACCCTAGCCAAAGGCAGATGCTTAACCAACTGAGCCACCCAGGCACCGTCTATGCCTTTTTTGTTTGTTTGTTTGTTTCTTTCTTTCTTTCCTAACTTAAAAAAAGTTAACCTTTTCATTTTGGAATAATTCTGGGTTTACAGAGAAGTTGCAAAGATAGCCCAGAGAGAAAGTTCCCAAATACCCTTTACCCAGTTTCCCCTGTTAACATTTCATAACCAAGGTACATTTGTCAAAACTGCAAGATTAGCCCTGGTATATTACTATTAACTAAATTTCAGATGGTTTTCAGATTTCCTCAGTTTTTCTATTTTATGTTCCAGGATCCAACCTAGGATACCACATTGCAGTTAGACTTTCCAAACTTTAATACTGTGAAAAATTTCAAACTCCCAGGAAAGAAGAATAAATAATATAATGAATTCACATACCCAACACCTAGATTTAACAGTTATTATTATGCCATATTTGCTTCATCTGTTTTGTTTGTTTCTTTGTTTTGCTCCATTTGTGTTTTTTTGGCTAGATTTTATTTTAGAGTAAATTATAGATATTGTGACGTTTTTGTTCTTCTGTATATCTAAAAAATAAGGGCATTTTCACATATAACCACAATATCATGGTCACATTGAACAGAGTTAATTCTATAATATCCAATATCTAGTATATATTCAGATTTTATTAATTGTCTCTGAAATAACTTATGTTTGATTTGCTTGTTAAGTCTAAATCTAAAGCAGTTTCACCCTTCCTTTTTTCCCCTAAACATTTGATGTGTTGAAGAATCTGGGTTGTACTGTGCTTCTCCAACTTTCATGTGCATATGAATCACCCCTGGGGATCATGCTGATTCCAGTAAGTTCAGGAGTCCTGGGGTGGGCCTGAGATTCTGCTTGTCTAGCTAGCTCCGTTGCTTGCATAGGTTGGTCTTTGTATCCCATTTTGAGTAGGAAGGCTATAGAAGACCCCTTCTGGATTTGTCTTATTGCATCCTTATGGTGGTGTTTATTTATTTTCTGTAAACCAGAGGCTCCAACTGGGGCAATTTTGCTGCTACTTACCAAGGACATTTGGCACTGTCTAGGGATTTTTTTTTTTTTTTTAATTGTCAAAATGGTGTGGGGGAGGTAGGATGGGGAGGTTGTACAACTGATATCTACTGCACAGAGGCCAGGGATGCTGCTATGCATCCTACAGTGTGCATAGGACAGCCCGAACCACAAAATTACTTAGCCCAAGATACCAGTTGCTGAGGTTGAGAAGCCCTCTCTAAAGACTTGATTGGATTTAGGTTGGACCTTTTTAGTAAGACTTATCTCATTGCTGATGCCCTGTACTTCTCATTGCATCAGCACAGGATGTAGATCAGTCCAGTTGTCCTGACAGTGCCACTGAATAAGGGGACACTTTGTGAGATGATAGAAGCATAGCAGATGCAGTTGGATGGGGTTGCTCAATGGCCTGGAGCTGAACACCCTTGATCTTTTAAATCCTCGGATCCTTGGGGAAGTTTATCATGTGACTATTGGCACTTCAGGTGGATGATAGAATAGATCTCAAGGCTTTAGAAAGCCTTTTGCTTTGTAGGTTTTAGATGGATTGTTTTATTCTTGCCTGAGGTACCAATATTTTTTTTTAAAGATTTTATTTATTTATCTGACAGAGAGAGAGAGCACAAGCAGAGGGAGCCTCAGGCAGAGGGAGAGGGAGAAGCAGGCCCCTCGCTGAGCAGAGAGCCCGACTCGGGGCCGATCCCAGGACCCCGGGATCATGAGCCAAGCCGAAGGCAGACGCTCAACCAACTGAGCCACCCAGGCGCCCCCCCCAGGATTTTATGTTTAAATAAAAAGCAACTCCTTTTATACGAAGCACATTTCCTCATCTTACTATACTTGTTAAAGCCCTTAGAGACTGCTTCTCTCAAACATACTACTCTGTTATTGGTTCAGTCTTGCTGCCTCAGGCTATTTCCTTCTGTAACTAAGAGGAGGAACCCTTTGCTAATTTCCCTTACTACCTCAGACTGGGAAATTAGTGTCTCTGTTTCGCAGAAACACTTTACTATGTGGGTTTGTTTTTTGTCTTGGATGACCAGTCTTCTCCCCTACCCCCAACCTGGAGCCTTAAACATATTTCTTTGTAGCTAGTTCCTTCCCAAGTCCCAAGCCAGCACCAAATGCCAATTTGTATTTTTCCCCCCTTCTCAACTTTGTCATAGTGTTCCTAAAGAAGAAATCTTTTATAACTGTATATATTTTTTTAAATTGTGATTGTGGATAAGCCCCAAAGAGTGACAGAAGTTATGGAAAGTTTTTAGGCAGTTTTTTGGGCAACCTTTTAAAATTTTACAAAAAGTTTTTAATTATGAGAAAGTTGAAGGAGGAATATAATGAATATCTGTATACTTTTCACCAAATTTACTACTTATTAACATTTAATAGACACATGATTATACTTCATTATCTGTCTCCTAAGAATAAGGACATTGTAGAAGAATGTCAGATTTTGCCAATTGTCCTAATATTCCTTCTTGAGGTGTTTTTCCTGATCCAGATTTCTTTATAGAATCATGTATTGTTTTTAGCTTAGATAATTTTCTGTTTGTTTTTACAATATGTTATTGTGAAAATTTTCAAACACAGAGACAAGTTGAATGAATTGTATAGCGAACACTCGTATACCTACCACCTGGGTTCCATAATTACCATTCACTATACTGTTGACCCTTGAACAACATGGGTTTGAACTGCCTGGGTCCACCTATATGTGGATTTTTTCGATAGATACAATACAGTACTGTAAAGGTATTTTCCTTTTTTTTTTTTTTTTTTAAGATTTATTTATTTATTAGAGAGATAGAGCACTCGTGCATGGCAGCAGGGGGAATGGCAGAAGGAGAGGGAGGGAGAGAGGGAAAGAATCTCAAGCAGACTCCCTGCTGAGCACAGAGCCGGACTCAGGGCTCTATCCCACAACCCTGAGATCATGACCTGAGCCGAAATCAAGAGTCAGACGCTCAACTGATTGAGCCACCCAGGACCCCCTCCTTATGATTTTCTTAGTAACACTTTCTTTTGTCCAGCTTATTTTACTGTAAGAATATAGTATAAAGTACCTATAACATACAAAATACATTAATGGACTATTTATGTTATCAGTAAGGCCTCTAGTTAACAGTAGGCTGTTTGTTAGTAGTTAAGTTTTTGAGGAGTCAAAACTTAACGCAGATTTTTGGTTGCACAGGGCAGGGGCGTCAGTGCCTCTAACCCCCATGTTGTTCAAGGGTCAACTCTATTTCCTTTATCACTTATCAGATTACCTTTTTATATCATTTAAGAAATAATGCATCTTTGTAGAAATTTTGAAAAATCTACAGAAGAGCATAAGATAGAAAATAAGAGTGGCTCCACTCTCCCAACTGAGATGGTAATAAGATGGTAATAGTTATCATTTGTATTCTGGACTTACTGTGTATAGGACACTCACTATTCTAAGCACTTTTTAGTATCTTGATTTCATTTAAATATCATAGCATTCCTTGTGATGGTTACTGTTACCCCATTTTACATAGAAACTTGCACACAGAGTTTAAGTAACTTATCCAAAGTCCATGGAAGATTAAGTGATGGAGTATGCACTTGACTCAGAAAGTCTGGTTCAGAGTCTGTGCTTTTGACCACTGTATTCTTCAACCCCATACTGATCATACTTTAATTTATTGGTTGATCTTCTTTTGGGTCCTGTATCCCTGTGGGAATTTCATGAAAGTAATGGGCCATTTCTTACCCCAACAAAACCATTTATCCTTTCATGCTGTTAAATTCTTCATACCACTTCAGTGGATTCCTGGAATCTTTTTATTTTACTTTTTTTTTTAAGATTTTATTTTTAAGTAATCTCTACATGAAATGTGGGGCTTGAACTCATGACCCTTAGATCAAGAGTTGCATGCTCTTCCGATTGAGCCAGCAGCCTCCCCTGATTCCTGGAACCTGAGAACCTCTTTTGGCTTAAGAATATATGAAGTTATTTCTACATAATGAATATGAATGAGTATGAATTCATTTGAGTATAATTATGGACATATTAAAACAGATTGTAGAAAGCATGAATGAGTTACAAATGTAGATTTACCATGTATAGGACTATATCATTAATATATTAAAAATTTCCTCACATCATTAAAAAGTCAACCCCAACATTTTTTAGATCAAAAGAAGCTTTGATTGTGTTTTTCTTACTTAAAAATAATACAGGGGGCACCTGGGTGGCTCAGTCTTTAAGCGTCTGATTGGCTCAGGTCATCATCCCAGGGTTCTGGGATTGAGCCCTGCATCGGGCAACCTGCTCAGCGGGAAGCCTGCTTATCCCTCTCCCACTCCCCCGCTTGTGTTCCCTCTCTTGCTGTGTCTCTCTCTGTCAAATAAATAAAATCTTCAAAAAAAAAATAATAATACAGGTTTATTTTAGGAAAATCACAAAATACAGTTAAGTACAGGGTAATACAATAAAAAACACCCTCAATTCCACTCCCGAGATGCAGTCATCATCACTTGGGTGTATCAAACCCTATTCTCTGCTTATAGAGACAAAAAGTAGTTTTCACAGAGATATGGTCAGACTCCCACGCTTTTTTTACATGATGTTTTAAACCAGCATTTTCCACTTACTACATCACAAATGGCGTTCCCTATCAAATACTCTGTTTCCATAGCATCATTTTTATTGCTATGCAGACATTTCATTTGATTGCTAACTATTATTGAACACTGAAGTGATTTTCAACTTTTCACTATTGTCAAAAGTTCTACCAGTGCATGGTCTTACAGTCTTTAAGCATTACCTTAGTTATAACCTTAGCATAACCTTATAACCTTAGGTATAACCTTATAACTTAGCATAACCTTAAGCATAAACTTAGGATAAGTTCCCAGAAATGGAGTTATTGGGTCAAAGATATTCTAGATCTGTTAAGGCTTTTCATTTGTGTAGCCAAATTGCCTTGCAAAACCATTGAAGTAAAAAAATCCTGTTTTCCCAATAGTCATGTTATTTCTCTGTCCTTGCCAACACTGAATACTATTTTCTTCCTTTTTTTTGACTAGTTCCCAGTTAGAGTGGAAGAAAAGTTAGCACACTGAGTCTTTTTTTTTTTATATTGAAAGTAACATTTATTTATTTGACATATAAGTTTGTTACCTCCCGACTTTTTGATTTGTAAAATATGAAGAATTTTACAAGTTGGATCTCACAATTCCTGCCCTAAGCTGCAGGCAGTTTCCTCCCACCTGCACCATTTACCTTCACCCCACCCACCCCCCTAGCACACTGAGTCTTAATAGTCATTTCTTTTATTACCAAGAGTGAATGTTTTCTCATGCTTATCGGCCTTTGTACTTCTCTTTTGTGAATTGTATATTCATCTTCTTAGCTAATTTTTTCATCTTTTTTGTTTTTTGTCTTATCTCGGGTCTGACTTTGTAATCCAAAGGGAAATACTTTTAATACTGTGGTATGTTTCTCTGGATCTTTTTCTGTTTGGCCCATTTTATTAAGATTTATTTTTTTTATTTTTTAAGTAATCTCTATACCCAATGTGGGACTTAAACCTACAACCCTGAGATCAAGAGTTGCATGCTGTACCAACTGAGCCAGCCAGATGCCCCTGTTTAACCCCTTTAAGTTGAATGATTTTTTTAGCTTGCTTTGTTTTTAATAAAATCAAATATACTCGGGTGAGAATAGCATTGTGAACCTTCATATACCATTACTCATATTAAACGGTTATCAAAGAGGATCATACCATTTTTAATAACTATATAATATTTTGTTGTAGTCTAAAATTTTATCATAATTTAATTATTTATTAGATATTTAATCTTTTTTTTTTAAAAGATTTTATTTATTTATTTGAGAGAGAGAGAATGAGAGACAGAGACCACGAGAGGGAAGAGGGCAGAGGGAGAAGCAGACCCCCTGCTGAGCAGGGAGCCCAATGTGGGACTCGATCCCGGGACTCCAGGATCATGACCTGAGCCGAAGGCAGTCGCTTAACCAACTGAGCCACCCAGGCGCCCAGATATTTAATCTTTTTCTGATGTTTTAAAAAAGATTTATTTCTTAGAGAGAGAGAGAGAACAAGCAGGAGAGGTAGAGGGAGAGAAAATCTCAAGCAGACTCCATGCTGAGCGCAGGGCCCAATGTGGGGCTTGATCTCTTGACCCTGAGATCACGACCTGAGCCGAAACCAGGAGTTGGACGCTTAATCGGCTGTGCCACCCAGGCGCCCCAGTCTTTTTCTAATTTTTTTAATTGATCTCTGTCTGCTGTAATAGATACATAGTTATGCATTCCTAAGTCTTTCTTGCTTTTTTTTTAAATTAAGACTTTAATTTTTTTAGAGCAGTTTTGGGTTCCTAGCAAAATTGAGAGAAGGTACAGGGATTTCCCATACACTCTCTCTACCAACACCTACATAATGCCCTTCTCATCATTATCAACATCCTTTACCAGAGTGATGCCTTCGTTACAACTAATGAACCTATACAGATATACTGTAATCACTGAAAATCCATAGTTTATCTTAGGACTTGCTCTTGGTATTTTACACTCTGTGGGCTTGGACAAATATTTAGTGACATGTCTCCATCATTATAGTATCTTACAGAGTATTTTCACTGCCCTAAAAATCCTCAGTGTTCCACTTACTCATCCCTTCCCCCAAACCCCTAGCCCCTGGCAACCACTGATTTTTTTAGAGTCCGTATAGTTTTCCTTTTTCCAGAAAGTCATGTAGTTGGAATCATACAGTATGTAACCTTTTCAGGTTGGCTTCTTTAGCTTAGTAATATGCATTTAAAGTTCCTTCATGTCTCGTCATGGCTCAATAGCTCGTTTCTTTTTAGCACTCAATAGTATTCTATTGTCTGGATATACAATTTTGTTTATCCATTCATCTGCTGAAGGGCATCTTGGTTGCTTTCAAGTTTTGGCAATTATAAATAAGGCTTCTATAAACATCCATGTGTAGTTTTTGGTGTGGACCTAAGTTTTCAACTCCTTTGGGCACATACCAAAGAGTATGATTGCTAGATCATATGATAGGAGTATGTTTAGTATTGTAAGAAACCACCAAACTGTCTTCCAAAGTGGCTGTGTTATTTTGCATTCCCACCAGCAGTGAATGAAAGTTTCTATTGCTTCACATCCTCACCAACATTTGGTGTTGTCAGTGTTCTGGATTTCGACCATCCTAATAAATATATAGTGGTCCCTTATTGTTGTTTTAATTTGCATTTCCCCTTATGATGTCATGTGGAGCATCTTTTCATATGCTTATTTGCCATGTGTGTATCCTCTTTGGTGAGGTGTCTGTTTAGGTGTTCTGCCCATTTTTAAATTGGGTTGTTTGTTTTCTTATTGTTGACTTTTAAGGGTTCTTTGTGTATTTTGGATGACAGTCCTTTATCAAATGTGTCTTTTGCCAACATTTTCTTCTAGTCTGTGGCTTGTCTTCTCATTCTCTTGACACTGTCTTTTCCAGAGCAGAAGTTTTTAAATTTCAATAAGGTCTAGCTTATCAATTTTTTTCTTTCATGGATGTGGCTTTGGTGTTGAATCTAAAAAGTTATCATCTTACCCAGGGTCATCTAGGTTTTGTGCTATGTTATTTTTTAGGAGTTTTATAGTTTTTCGTTTTATATTTAGGTCTATGATCTATTTTGAGTTGGTTTTTAAAATTTTTTCTGCCAAAACCCAGGATCGAACCATATTTTTTAGTTAATTTTTATGAAGAGTGTAAAGTCTGTGTCTAGCTTCTTTTTTTTTTTTTTTTTGCCTGTGGATGTCCAGTTGTTCCGGCACCATTTGTTGAAAAGAATATCTTTGTTCCATTGTGTTATCTTTGCTTCTTTGTCAAAGATCTGTTGATATATTTTGGGGATTCTATTTCTGGGTCCTCTATTCTGTTCCATTAGTCTGTTTGTCTACACTTCCACCAATGCCACACTGTCTTGATTACTATAGCTTCTTGAAGTTGGATGATCTTAGTCCTCCAGCTTTGTTCTTCTCCTTCAATATTGGGTTGGCTATTCTGGATCCTGTGTGTTTCTTTTCTTTTCTTTTTAAGATTTATTTATTTATTTTAGAGGAGGGGGAGTGGGGGCGGTAAGGGCACGGGAAGAGGGAGAGAGAGTCTTAAGCAGACTCAGTGATGAGACTACCTGAGCTGAAACCAAGAGTCAGACACTTAACTGACTCTGCTACCCAGGCGCCCCCCTGTGTGTGTGTGTGTTTCTTTCTTTCTTTCTTTCTTAAAAAGATTTTATTTATTTACTTGAGAGAGAGAGAGAGAGAAATATCAAAAGAACATGTGCAGGGGCGGGGGAGAGGGAGAAGCAGCGCCCCCCACTGTGTATTTCTTTAGGATATGTTCCTAGCATTAACATTACTAGATTAATGCAAATGTATATTTTTTCATTTACATTTACATTTTATTTTTTGTAATACAGTCCCATGGTTCAAAAATTGTAAGGTTCAGAAGGTCTACAGTAAACAGATTCCCACCCATCCCTTCTTTTTTTTTTTAAGATTTTAATTTTAAGGGGCACCTGGGTGGCTCAGTCCGTTAAGCCTCTGCCTTCAGCTCAGGTCATGATCTCAGGGTCCTGGGATTGAGCCCTTCGTCTTCCCTGCTCAGCAGGGAGCCTGCTTATCCCTCTCCCCTGCCCCTGCTCAAGCTCCCTCTCTATGTTAAATAAATAAATATATTTTATTATATATATTTATAAATTTATATATAAAATATATAAGTATATTATATATAATATATAAATATAATAAATATATTTATATAAGTAAATATAAATTTATATAAATTTATATATAAAATAAATATATAATATATATTTATTATGATAAATAAACTTATTTGACAGAGACAAAGCGAGAGAGGGAGCACAAGCAGGGGGAGTAGGAGAGGGAGAAGCAGGCTTCCCGCTGAGCAGGGAGCCCGATGTGGGGCTCAATCCCAGAACTCTGGGATCATGACCTGAGCCGAAGGCAGACGCTTAATGACCAAGCTGCCCAGGCACCCCAATAAATAAAATCTTAAAAAATTTTTTTTATTTTTAAGTAATCTCCACACTCAAAGTGGGGCTCCAATTTACAACCCTGAGCCAGCCAGGTGCCCCATTTTTATTTTTATTTGTTTTTAAAGATTTTATTTTTAAGTAATCTCTATACCCAGCATGAGGCTCAAACTGACAACCCTAGATCAAGAGTCTCATGCTCCACTGAGTGAGCCAGCAAGGCTCCCCCCCAACCCATCCCTATCTACTAATCTAGTTCCCTGACCTAGACGTGTTTATTGGATATGTATGTAAAACATACATATAGATGTTTTCTTTTAGGCTTTTTATATACCACCTAATTGTAATTCAGTGTGTGAAAATTTCATATTCCTACTCAATGCTAGGCATTAATATAATCTCAAGGCAATTTTTAAATATTTTATTTTTGTTTTCAGTCTTTGTGACTATTGATGTGATTAGTTTTCTTTGTTAATGTTTATTACGTGCATTTGACTTTAATACTTATTATTGCATGGTAAGTTACCCTAACCTTGGGATTCCCATCTTCTCCTTTCCTCCGAAACCGTGTGAGGGGCCTGATGTATGTAATAGCTGTTCAGTATTTTATGACAATATTCCTTTCAGAGTGGTGGTGCAGAATGAGAGGAGAGAAGAGTGGACCTCACTCCTTGTGACCATTAAAAAACTCTTCATCCAGTATCCAGTGTTGGTGCGACTGGAACAGGCAGGTACTGCATTCATATGGTAGGAGGTGTGGCAGGGAAAGGAGGTGCAGGATGGGAGCTAGGAGATGAAGAGGTTCATGCTTGCTTCCCTCCCAGTGCTGGGCCTAGTTTCTGCTTCTGGTCAGGTTCCTATTTCCAGTTGGGTCCAGTTGTTCTTTAGGTATGCAGTGAGTTCAATAATGTCCCTACTACAGGGTGGCGGGCCCTGTGGAGCCACTTTCCACTTGTTCTTTTAGAGTTCATCTTACATGGGATACTTTTCCTCTCTCATGTCTTTTGCTTCAGAGGGTTTTCCTCAAGGAGACAATTCTACCTCAGCACAAGGAAACTACTTAGAGGCCATCAATCTGTCATTCAATGGTGAGTAAGGATACTAGTCATGGTGAGCTGGCATCTTGTGTACCACATGGCTATGAACTTCTTTTTACTAATGTCCAAAGACCCAAACCAGTTGATAATCTCCCCACCTACCTACCCCAAAGATTAATTGAAAGCAGTAACTTCTGATTGGATGGTTTTAATGGCCAACATTTAGCTTTTGGGTCTACTTTTGGGAATTAACTTGCTGTTCTCATCTGCTTCTCATGGTAACCTGAGAATAAAGAGCTAGAAGGAATCTTCCTTGGGCTGTTTTACTAAAACTGTCTTCTTGCTGTTTTCTACTCCATCCCTCAATTGCTTCTAGGTAATTAAAAAAAAATTTGTTTTAATATACAAAAAGAACTCATTGTTCCTAGAATTCTAATAATCAGAGGTATATCAGGTAAAAATGAAGGTCTCCCCCCTCCCTCTACTGTCATTTCCCTTCTAAGAGGGAACCTTGTTAACAGCGTGGTGTGATTTCTTCTGAAGGTTTGTTCCTGCATTTATATGTTAGCTGATAATGCTTTGTTTGCAAATAACAGAAACGTACTGAATTGGTGTACACAAAAAGGGAAATTTACTCTCAGGATATAGGGACCTGGTGGGGCTACCAGGAAAGGCTTGAACATCATGCAGAAGAAGGTGGGGACCAAGGTGGCTCCAGAAACTGCAAAAGCAGGTATTCCTAGAACAGTGTTCAGCTCCCAGCTCTGCTGTCAGCTCTCTCCTCTCTGTTCAGAATTCCGTGTTCCCAGCAGGGCCTGATCAGCCCAGCTTTGGTTAGGCATCCATTGGCACTGGCCAGCGGTGGAAGTGATGATGTGTGGTCACTTCACTGTGCATATAACCTGCCCATGTGTCTACACCCAGGTGCCAGGGATTCTAAAGCACAGGGTGTTGTCTTAGTGAATCTTTTTGTCATATTGGAATATCTTTGGTTTTCTAAAATCAGGATTATATAGGACAGAAATAAAAATTAACTTGCCAGATTTACAAAGTCCACTCTTTTAAATATTGTCTTAAATTAATATTTGATTTTTGTGAATTTCAATACAGACTCATTTATGGATTGTTTAAATTTAAACGACATGAAACTTGAGCATTTAATGCTGCTCAAGGCAAGTATTAGGCATCAATGAGGGGGTGTTAGTAAAGGCAACAGTGACATAGTCTTGTGTTCAAGCAGTTCTTAATGTAGATGGGGAGAGACAGATGTGCACACGACTAACTAGAATTCAGGTCAGAATGTGTCTGTTGCTGCAATAGAAACATGGACAAAATACTCCGAGGGCACAGAGAGGCTCGCCAGTGGTTGGTTTCTGAAAAGCTGTAACCTCTTCATTTGAGAACTTTTGCTTTCTTTCAAGTGTTTGACAAGCACTACATCAACCGCAACTTTGACCGGACTGGGCAGATGTCTGTGGTGATCACTCCTGGGGTAGGTGTGTTTGAAGTGGACCGTCTACTCATGATCTTGACCAAGCAGCGGATGATAGATAACGGTAATGCTCCCTGGTTTGTGCTGTCTCCCGAGTGTTTATAGCCTGACTTACCCTTAGAACTCTGAGCTCTCCCTGGCTAGAGATCCTGGAGATGTGAATAATGTTAGGGGACAAAAAAAGTTCCATGGTCAAGTCGGTTTGGGAAATGCTGGGTCATACACAGTTTAGGCAGATTCTCTAATTGCAGGTCTTAATGTGTTAGTGTATCATGTCTATCGCTAATGGTACTCAGAGTTTCACAAACATATATGACACTGGAGAACTCTTTTTGGGGGGATTGTTTCAAGTGACCAGTGTGCCATCAGTCTGCCTTGGGGAGGACCGTCAGCTCTTTGGATCCAGGCCTCCCTCCATGATGTGCCATGCTTCCCCACCTTGTACCCCTGGCCTCATTAAATTTGTGCTTCAACGACAAGATGGAGGTGGACTGTAAATCCTGATTGTCCATAAAGAAGCTCCATTAAATGATATGGATTGTTTTGCTTTTTTCCTGAAATAACAAGGTTCCTTTTCCTTTCTGGCCTCGAAACTTTAGTCATGGAGGCCTGGGTTGTCTTTTTGACAAATCATCATCTACAAAGTGGTCAAAGGCTAATTGTCAAGCATTCAGTAATTGCAGGCTGTGATGGGACCTGGTAAAGTGGAAAGAGACAAAATGCCTCTATTTACTTCTTTGCTATGTAGGCAAATGAGGTTATAAATCATAGGATGGGAAGTCGGCTTTGCCTCATACCCTGACCCAGTTCAATAGTACTGTTAATAGATTGGGACACTTATCTCTACTTCTTTTCACCCCCACCCCAAACTCTTTTTGTCTTTTTTTTAGGAATTGGTGTGGACTTGGTGTGCATGGGGGAGCAGCCATTACATGCTGTCCCGTTGTTCAAGGTGATTCGATTTTGGATTGCTTCCTAAAGGCCAGTTCCTAGTACTAGGGTGATCTTGAGAATACTTCAGAACAGGAAAGTTCCTTGTTTTCTAGCTGATCTGTGCACTGGCTTTTTCCCTTCTAGCTACATAATCGAAGTGCGCCTTGTGATTCTCGTCTGGGTGATGACTATAATATTCCTCACTGGATAAACCACAGGTGGGTGTGACCTTGATTCGTGGTAGGTGATACGGGTTTTGAATAACTTCCTTGCCATTTTCTCTTCACATCTGTTAAGTTCTTACGATAAAACTTTTTCGTTAAGAAAATGCGGAAACCAAAGTTCCAACATTTGCTTAGGGCTTCTGTACGTGCAAAGCAGTGGCAGTAATGTAAGAACAGTCTAGGGTGAAAAAAATAAAGGCAAATTCGAAGGACTTATTTCTATTATTAGCCCCAGCTCCTACGATTCCCAGCTCCCACAGATCATAGCAGATGAACATTGTGCCTGGCATTCTGTTTGTGGAAAAATCCCCATGCCTCTTCTTCACATGGGACAAGGCCTCAGTGTTTCTGCTGATTGAGGCTCATGCCTCTGTGTGGAGTGTCTTATGACTCTGTCATTGCCACTGCCTTGTCCCATCCTCATCTTTTTGAATAACTGCAATCATCTTTTTATTTTTTTTTTAAAGATTTTATTTATTTATTTGACAGAGAGAGAGAGCACAAGCAGGGGGAGCGGGAGAGGGAGAAGCAGGTTCCCCACTGAGCAGGGCGCCTGATGCGGGGCTCGATCCCATCACCTGGGATCATGACCTGAGCCGAAGGCAGACGCTCAACAGACTGAGCCACCCAGGCGCCCTGAATTACTGCAATAATCTTAATAGTGTGTCTATTTCTGATCTCTCTCCTTCAGTCCATCCTTTAGATCAGGGTTTCTCAACCTTGACACTACTGACATTTTGGGCCAGATCATCTTTGTTGTGGGGGGGCTGCCCTGTGCATTGTAGGATGTTGAGCAGCATTCCCGACCTCCAACCACCAGATGCCAACAGGACCCAGCCCCAGGGTGACGACCAAAATGTCTGCAAGAACCGTAGTTAAGTTTCCTTTCAAAATTTTCCTATCAAAAAACCTGGAGAGAGTTAAACTGTTTCTTTGAAATTTTCTGGTAGAGCTCATAACCTCCTGGAAACTAACTGTGAGAACTAGATAACCTCAAACCTGCCAAAAGTGAAAAGCCTTGGGCTATTACTTCTTTTTAATGTTTTATGATTTTTAAAAATTCCTGCAGGCTTATGGAAAGTGCAATTGAAACCATTGGAAACTGGGGAGGGAAATCATTTAGACTAAAAAACAACAAAATAAAAAAAATCAAATGTCTGCTGCATTGCCACATGCCTCCTGGGTGGCAGAATGCCCCCTTGTTCCGCACTCCCACCCCCCATTGAGAATCAGTTCTTTGGACCAGTGGTTTTCTTCTTTCCTTTCTAATTTTTTTTCTTAAGCACCAGGTACCCCCTCCTCCTCTTTTTTTTTTAAGTAAAAGTCTTACTTGCAACCAAATATAAGATAGTGAAAAAGTACTCTGTGTCCTAATGTAGTAGGCCTGGATGTCGCACCAGGGAACCCCAGGGATCTGGGGACCAGCATCTGTCAGTTGCTGCTCTACCTGGTTGCCGAAGTCATTTCATGAAAACTAAGTCCTGTTGCTCTTTTTCTCTGATTCCTCACACCATCCTGATGAAGACTAAAGTGTTTGACATCCGAGGCCTTCTCTCCCACCTCTTGCTGTCTTTTATCCTGCATAGCAGATGCACACTTCTCCCACTTCTGGGCCTTTCCACCTAGAGAGCCTCTCCACCTGCCCTCTTCCTCGCAAATGCCTATTTATCCTCTAAAACCCGGCCCCAACATCTCTCTTCTGTGAGTTCTTCCTGTGCTATCCTGGAGAGCCAATAGCCACTTCCTCTTTAGTGCTTCTAGAGCATTCTGCCCTTCTCTGGATTTCTGTTTTAAGCTGGCACTCCACGAGGGGCAGAAGACTGCTTGGCTGTGCCCCAAGCTAAACAGAACCTTTAATTCTGTCTTCTGTTTAGTTGCAAATCTTTGCTGGAGACCAGCCTGAAAATTCATCACAAATGTTGATTCCGGCCTTGTAGTTTTTCCTTTACCTTTGTTATGGGCCTTGTTGCCCTTGTATGGTAGTTGCTCCCAGTCAGCTCTAATCATTCGTAGGTGCAGAATCAAGAAGGAATAGTGGTTTGGCCAGCTGTGTAAGGATGGTCTGGTCACCCAGTAATTACCCTGTTCTGAGTATGCCTCTTCTTTCTCAGCCCAGTGAGAGACTCTGGCTGGTCATACATGTGATTCTGTTACGTACATGTATGTGTAACTGTTCAGTGATGCTCAGTTTTGTATGTTGTCATTGCATTGCTTGACGAGGTCACTTTAAGACAAAGTGCCTGCTTCCTAAGAAGATGCCTTCAGAATCTTCCTCGTCTTGTGTTTATGTTACTGCCATTTTATTTATTTATTTATTTATTTATTTTGTAAAGATTTTATTTATTTATTTGAGACAGAGAGAATGAGAGACAGCATGAAAGGGAGGAGGGTCAGAGGGAGAAGCAGACTCCCTGCCGAGCAGGGAGCCTGATGTGGGACTCGATCCTGGGACTCCAGGATCATGACCTGAGCCGAAGGCAGTCGCTTAACCAACTGAGCCACCCAGGCGCCCCTGTTACTGCCATTTTAAAAACTTGGTTCAAGTAAAATAGTATTTTGAACTTTTTTGTTTTTTCACTTATTCCAGAGAGCAATGTATCTTCTTTTTTGTCAGCCCTCTAATTAGTTTTGGCTTTGTAATCTTTGAATAGACATTCAGATTCTTTTGCCCATAAGAAAACAGCTACTGTTTAATTATACACCATATTTCATGGTTTTATGTTTAGTTTAGGAAATGATTAAAGGACAGAGTAGCTATAGCACCCAAAAATATATGAATTTAAACACTGTAATTTCCTCAAATTTTAATTAATAATAACTTGAAGTTTTCCCGATTCATCACTTTATTTTTCATGCCAAATTGGCTCTCTGATGCCATTTAAGATGGACAATAGATTCACACAGGTGGGGCTTCAGAATCTGAGAGCTGGGATGGCCTGAGGCCTGCTTTTCACTTCTCACTGTGAGCCTTGTTTGCTTGAGCCAGGCAGGGACAGGAGCAAAGAGGGCTCATGGCCTGAGATGCACGGCTGCTCATAGAGGCCATTGTTCTCATCCTGTCCACGAGCCTCTTCAGAAGTGTCCCACAAGGCCAGAGAGCTTACCTGAAGCATAATCAAATTGTCTTCAGTGAAAAATTATCACTCTCAAAGTATTGTTGGTTAGTAATGAAAATTGATCCAAAAAGTAAATTAATAGCAGATATATGTTATAAAACTGGGATATCACAGACTATCCCTGGAGTCTGTTTTAGAGATCATAGAGACCCTCCAATCACACTGTATAGGAGAGGAACCCGAGTTCCAGAGAGGTAAAGTGGCTTGCAAGGGTTGAACAGCAAGTTCATGGCAAAGCTGAAGCTATTGGTTTAACCATTTGAAATTGTGATAGTAGACTGGTTTTGACCTTCAAATACAGCAACTTCATGTGGATAAATCTAATAGAAACCCATTCTTCTGGCTCATATCACTTTTCCACACAAATCTTTTTATTTATTTATATTTTTTTCAAATTTTTATTCAAATTCTAGTTAACATATAGTGTAATACTGGTTTCAGGAATAGAATTTAGTGATTCATCACTTCCACTCAGATCTTTTGTCATTAATATCTGGAAAGAAAGCAGCATCCTCTACCCAGTACTTTACTTGGTACCACTTGAGGGGGCCAAGTGCCAGGGGCTGGTTAGACTCCAGGTCTGACTGCAGTTAGTATTCTTATGTTCTTGTGCACATGAAGTGTTAGATAGTTACTGGGATTGCCCTACAGTCCACTGGTTATCTATTGATACTGCCTTTTTTTTTTTTTTTTTTTTTGCCTATGATCAGAGTTATGATGGAAGGTGGGGATTGGTTAGTATTCAAAACATCTTTCCCATAAGTTAATTATAGATCAAAGAGAACAGAGAGACATGCCTGAGAAATGGAAAAAGCTGTACAGCCTCTATTTACTCATTCATTCAGTATGCCCAGGGCCAGCTTGGGTCCCCCAGTTTTCTTTTGTGCCTGACATGACTGCATTAAGGTATAATTTTCAGAGGGGTAGGAATTTGATGGTTTGTGCCTCCTCTTCTCTTCTCTTCTCTTCTCTTCTCTTCTCTTCTCTTCTCTTCTCTTCTCTTCTCTTCTCTTCTCCTCCTCTTCTCTTCTCTTCAGGTAGGCTCCATGGCCAGGGTGGAGCCCAGTGCAGGGCTTGAACTCACAACCCTGAGATCGAGACCTGAGCTAAGATCGAGTCAGATGCTCAATGGACTGAGCCACCCCCGTGGCATATTTTCTTGAGACCACTTTTTTCTTACCTGAGTTATTCTTGCTTACCAAATGCCATTCAACCCATGAGTGATAAGGACCACCCTTGGGCCCAGCATCATGCTGAGTATCAAGATGCAAAAGTATCATGGTATAAATAGATTTAATCCCTGTCACAAGGAGGAGAGTCTTGTCCAGTTAAGAATCAGGCCTAGCGTGAAGTAGTTTATGGAGAATAAAGAACAGTAATTAAAACCATATGTTTAATGTTTATAGTAACTACAGAACAAGTTAGAATTGGGGGAATCTGTGAAGCCTGAGACATAGGCAGTCACGAGAGAGCTAATCCACGGCTGGGGTTTTAACTGTGTCTTGAAGTTTAAAATGAAAGGCGCTTAGATTAATGACCCTTTTTTCTTTCACAGTTTCTATACGTCCAAAAGCCAGCTCTTTTGTAACAGTTTCACCCCACGAATAAAACTGGCAGGAAAGAAGGTAGGTGTCACCAACTTGCAGCGCCTTCAGGGACTGTCACTCATGTTTATTTTGGTCCCGAGATAAGCCCTTCTCCCCCCATAGTCATTAATAAGTTTAAGATATTTGTCTTAGAACTTTATGATTTTCCACATTAAATACATCAATAACAAGGCATACCCTCAGACTGTAAGAAATATCCTTGGGAAAAGTATGACAATTATTTGTAGTTCCTTAATAATGAAAGAGTTATTCTTGTTATGATGTCACTGGTTTATTCAGACACTGGGACCTCTCAGGTACCTTTGGGGACAAAGACGTGAGCATGCATTGCAGCAAAGGGGAATATGATGAAAAGATCAAATCTTAGCAGTAAAAAAATTCAAACAGGAATTGGATTATCTCACCAAATGGGTTTATTTTACTTTATTTTTAAAAGATTTTATTTTTAGGTAATTGCTACACCCAACGTGGGGCTTGAACTTACAACCCTGAGGTCAAGAGTCGCATGCTGTACGGACTGAGCCAGCCATGTGCCCCTGCTTACCAAATAGGCTTAAAACAAAATAATTATACCAAGTCCTGGAAAAAGTGGTGAAATTGGTGCTTGAGTACCTGGTTGGTGTACCACATACTTATGAAAGGCAGTTCAACCGTGTGTATCAAGAGCAGTGCAAATATTCATGCCACTTGATCAGATAATTCCATTTTGGGCCATGTGGTCTAAGGAAATAACCGAGGATGTTGAATGCGAATAAGGTCTTTGTCCTGTATTATTTATAATAGTGAGAAGTTGAAAATAATAGGGAAATGACTAAATAAACCATGAGATACCCACTTGATGGAATATATTCACAGCCAGTAAAAATGCCAGTTTTAAGAACCTTCAAGGGTATGTTTGATGTAAGATGAAGAGAAAAGCAGAGTGTTAGGTATATAGGTGGCATACCAGGGTGCTCTCACCCATCTGCCCGTTTCTAGCAGAGCTGAACTCTGAAAGCTGTCCCATTGTGGCTGTGTTAGTGGTATCAGGGCCATTTCTTCCTTTTTGGGGGTAATGGGGAGTTAATGTTATTTGTCTAATAAGGAAAATGTTAATTTGGAGGACTGTGAGGATTCCTCCTGAAATAGACCATGTCAAGTAGTGAAGTGCTGACAGAAAGGGACTCTGCCCAGAAAGGGCACCTCCTGCCCTCTCATCACAACCTTTTATGCCTTTATCACAACCCTTCTGGGCAAAGTGGAACACAGAGGAACTTCTCTGCAACATGATCATTTTGTCTTTTTTTTTTTTAAGATTTATGTATTTGAGAGCGCACACACACGTGTGTGAGCGGGGGAGGAGGGGCAGTGGCAGAGAGAATCTCCAGCAGACTCCCTGCCAAGCGCAGAGCCTGATGTGGAGCTTGATCTTATGACCCTGAGATCATGACCTGAGCTGAAATCAAGAGGTGGACGCCTAACCGACTGAGCCACCAGGCGCCCCTGCAACATAATCGTTTTAAAGAAGAAAGAATGAGTATTGTTACGAAAGTTTAAAGGGTCCTGAAAAAGATTTATTTGGGAAAAAAAAAAGCAGCTCTTTCCATTTTCTCTCTGCCTCTGTACGCCATTTCAGCAAATTGGGTGATCCACTGAGTGCTGAGCTCTTGTAGGTGTAGGCAGACTGGTGAGAGTACCATGGTGAAGGGGGAAGCGTGCATGTGGGGCTTGGGGTCAGGTAGAAGCTAGCCATGGTAGGACATACATGCCAGTGGACTGACCAAGAGCATGAAGGGCTGGGCTTGGATTTTGGCTCTTCCACCTACTAACAGTGTAACTTTGAGCAAGTCCCCTTTTCTCTCTAGAATTGAATATCCTTGCCTGTAAGGTGGGGTGTAATGCCCCCATTGGATAGAGTTTTGAGGGTGACCAAGGTGTGAGGTGGGCCTAATAGGGCCTGACACTGAGGTGGGTGGGCATCAAGTGTTCCCTCCTGCCTTTCCATCAGTTACAGTGAGGGGGTAAGGCATGGTCCCTTCCCTGGAGAGCAGCCACCTACATATTGTATCTTTTGAGAAGTTCTATTCTGGCAGAGGAGGGAGTGATTAATTATCTATTTAATTTTACAGCCTGCCTCTGAGAAAGCAAAAAATGGCCGTGATACATGTGAGTATTTTTGAGATCTCCTTTCATCCCTTTTAGAAAGAGTCGCTAAGCCATAGCAACAAGATTATGTGAGGTCATATAAACAGTTCATAGCCAAGTTGGGAGACTTGAGTTCCCTTTGGAAGGTCCCTTAACCACTTTGTATATTTTGTCCCGTCAACTGCAAAATTAATGGTGACAAACCTTGTTTTTCTTTTCCATAGGTCAGTTATAGGGATTGGGTAGAAAATTTTAAAGTACTAACCGCACTGCATATTAAGATGATCTTTTTTAAGTGGGATCACAGAAGAATGAAATACCACCAAAATCTTCCCTTTATTTAGTGCTATACTATTTTTAAAAGATGTTTTATTTATTTATTTTGAGAGAGAGAGAGACTCTAAAGTGGACTCTACACTGAGTGCGAAGCCCGATGCGGGGCTTGATCTCACGACTGTGAGATCATGACCTGAGCCAAAATCAAGAGTCGGATGCTTAACTGACTGAGCCACCCAGGTGCCCTAGTGCTAATGTTATTTTCTATGTCACTTTGACATGTAAGTCATTTAATTTCAGCAACCCCCACTTTTCTCAGGGGGACATGATGGTGATCATCTGTGCCTTGCAGATTTTGATGAAGGCCCTCTGAAGGCATCTGGTTGAAATGTGTTTTAATGACAATTCGTGTGATTTATGCATTTCAGCTCTTGGGACTCCAAAAGAATCTGAGAACGCCCTTCCCATCCAAGTAGATTATGATGCCTACGACGCCCAAGTGTTCAGGCTGCCAGGCCCGTCCCGGGCTCAGCGCCTCGCCACCTGCAGGTTTTTTGCCAGATTCACTTTGGGGTGTATACAAAAATTGCTTGGGAAAACCTGAGGGCCTCTTGGGACCTTCATGAGAGCAACCCTGAAAATGTTTAAAATTAAAATTAGCCAATGGAAGCTATCCCATGTAGATCATTGGGGATTCTGTTTCCAGGTTCTCTGGCCCACCCATTTTGTTAGCTATATTTGTGGGAAGTATTTTCCCCAAATAAAGAGAGTGTTCCTCTGCTTTTTCTAACCAAGAGAAATAATTCACAGATTCTAGAATCTTTTTCTCACTGGGCTGCCAATTTTTTGGGTTTTTTATTCCCAGAAGGCAAGAGACCTTTCTTTAATTGCCTTTTAAATTTGCTCCATGGTATTTGGTCATATGATAGTCTTTAACTGTGATGTAGTTAGATTTACCAATGTATTCATTTCTGAGTATTATGTAAAAAAATACCATCCCTATCCCAGGGCTTCCCCCCACCCCCCACCAGTGGACCAAATACCATGAGTCCATTTTCCAGATTTCTTATATATGCAAGTTTATTTAAGCACAATGATTGGAAGAATATGCATCCCTTCACATTGATAAATGAGCTTATAGTGGCCATATGATTGTCTCCTGTCCTTTTTCCTCATCTCATCCTAAGATGAAAACATTTAGAGCTCAGACAAAACATTTCCTAAATGTTGAGAACATTTAGTGCCGTTAACTACAGCTCTCCCACACATAGATGCTGCTTAGGCGCTCGGTAGTGCTTTCCTTTGGAGTATTTTTTTTTTTTTTGAGATTTTTATGTTTTTGACAGAGAGAGACACAGCGAGAGAGGGAACACAAGCAGGGGGAGAGGGAGAAGCAGGCTTCCTGCTGAGCAGGGAGCCCGACTCGGCGCTCGATCCCAGGACCCTGGGGTCATGACCTGAGACGAAGGCAGACGCTTAACGACTGAGCCACCCAGGCACCCCTCCTTTGGAGTATTTAAGAATGCTTTCATGGTCCAAGATCCTTGGTTTTCTTTTTTCTAATCAAAGTTGGCAAGACCTGGTATTTCAGAGACTTGGGTTATGTGTTCCCTGAGGGAGCAGACCATGTTTTAATTGGTGCTCTGTCCCCTGTGCAGGACTGCGCATACACTGGTGTTCAAATGTTTACTGTTGCAATAGTGTACATATGGTCAGCCCAGGGGATCTGTGTTCAGGCTGTTTAAGCTCTGACTTAAGACAAAATCTTTCCAGGTGGAAAGAGAACAGCTCTGATGCCAGAGGGAAAGCCCTCTCTATAGGTGCTAACTTTTCCATTCTGAATTTTTGTCTCCCCATTGGGCTTCTCCCCTTTTGATCCTTCCTCCTACTGCTTCCAGAGTTTTCCCCCTTAGGGAGTTTTATGTTTTAATAAGGGTATACTGTTTTTTAAACCTTTATTAAGGAAATGTTTGAACATGGTCAAATAGAGTAGTATAATGAAGAGTGATCAGTGTCTTGTCAGACTCATTTCATTACTTTCCCCACATTTTACATTTTGCTTGAGTATTCTAAAGCAAAACCTTTTTTTAAACCTGTAAATACCATAGTGTATGTCTCTAACAGATAAGAATTAAATAATCACAAGTACCAGAATTAACACTAATTCTTTAATATCTTCTAATAGCCAGTCTATATTCAGATTTCCCAATTGTTTCAAAAATGTGTTTTTACAGTTGGTTGGTTTGAATTGGGATCTGAAGAAGATGCAGACATTGCATTTAATTGGAATGTCTTTTTTCTGTAACTGTAGATTGTGTTGCTTTCTTCATTTGGCTGATTGTTGTGTTACAATGTTTAACTTGTCCTCTCTTCTCTGGATTTCCTATAAACTAGCAATTACCTTCAGAGGCTTGATTAGATTTAGGCTCAGTTTTTCGTGCAGGAAGACTCTTGAGGTGGCACTGTGTACTTTGTCTTGCATCATATCATATCCTGCTTAGTTGCCCCGTTTTCAGTGATATGAGATGGATCGGTGGGGATCAACTAGGGTTGGACTGGAGCCGTCACGGCTTTATAGCTATGACCCCAGGACTTGGGCCATTTGAAAACGGTCAGTTCTTACACAACGTCTCAAGCTGGTCAAGCAAGAATACCTCCTACATTATTTCCCAGTCATAGATCACATTGGGGATTTTTGCTATTGGTTTCCCAAGTAGCTTGGGCTGGCAATAGGTTTGGGTGCTTTAGTTCTAGGTGGGGCAGCATCACTTGCTTGTTGGTAACTCGTCGTCTCTCACCTGTCAGGTCTGTGCGAGAGCGGGAGAGTCACAATCGAAAGAGCGCCAGCTCCTGTGACGTCTCATCCAGCCCTTCCCTGCCCAGCCGCGCATTGCCCACCGAGGAGGTGAGGAGCCAGGCTTCTGACGACAGCTCCCTGGGCAGGAGCGCCAACATCCTGATGATCCCACACCCCCACCTGCACCAGTATGAAGTCAGCAGCTCCTTGGGCTATACCAGCACTCGAGGTCAGAGAGCTGAAGCACGGGCACAGCTGGGGACAGATGGGGACAGCTCCCTTCCTGTAGCAGGGGGTTGGGGGGGATGGGATGTGCCAGGTGTGGGGTGTAACTCCCACATCTTAATTATTTCCATGCCAGTGCAATGAGTTTAAGTCACCTGAGCTGTATGTATGTGCCTCTAACACCTTTTCCCCCTTCACTGTAACTGTATACCGTTCCTTATGTTAATGTAGAGCTTTTCTTAGGCCTCGAGTCAAAGGTGTTTGCTTATTTCCTTTTTTAAAAATTTAAAAAAAAATTTTATTTTTTTAAAGATTTTATTTACTTGAGAGAGAATGAGAGAGAGAGAGAGAGAAAGAGAGAGCGCACAGAGGCAGAGGGAGAAGCAGACTCACTGCTGAGGAGGGAGGCCAACATGGGGCTCAATCCCAGGACCCTGAGATCATGACCTGAGCTGAAGGCAGATGCCTAACTGACTGAGCCACCCAGGCGCCCTGTTTACTTATCACTGCCATTTGTGCCATCCTTAAAACAGCCTTCGCCCCATAGTCTGCTTTAAGATTTCTCCTCGCAGTTACCTGCTAACCTGGCTTGCACTAAGGAGCACAGGTGCTGCTTTCTCTGTATCTTATCCTGCCATCCAACAGCACCTGCAGCTGGAGTCTACAGGCCCCTCCTGACTTTTTAAAAAACTTTTTATTTTGAGGGCGCCTGGGTGGCTCAGATGGTTAAGCATCTGCCTTCGGCTCAGGTCATGATCCCAGGGTCCTGGGATAGAGTCCCGCATCGGGCTCCCTGCTCAGCGGGGAGCCTGCTTCTCTCTCTCTGCCTCTCTCTCTCTCTCTCATGAATAAATAAATAAAATCTTAAAAAAAAAATAAACTTTATATTTTGAGATAATTATGGATTCATGGAAAATTGCAAATTACACATGCCCCCTACACCCCCCCCCCCCCCCCCCCCCCCGCCAAGGGCGTCCTGTGTACCTTTCATTCATTTTCCCCCATGGCAACATGTTGTGTAACTACAGACAACATCAAACCCAGGAAACTGACATTGGTACAAGCCACAGAGCTTATTCAGATTTCACCAGCTTAACATGTGCTCATTTGTGCATGTGTGTTTCTGTGCCGTTTGTTTGTTTGTTTGTTTTCTAAGTAAGCACCATGCCCAACATGGGTCTTGAACTCATGACTCTGAGATCAAGTCATATGCTCTACCAACTGAGCCAGCCAGGTGCCCCCTATGCAGTTTTTACTACATGTGTAGCTTTATTTATTTATGATTATCATCATAATTAAGATACCAAACTATTCCATCACTGCAAGGCTCTTTGTGCTACCCCTTTATAGCCATAGACTCTCACTAATCATTCTCTTTCTCTATAATTTTAATTTCAAGGATGTTCTATAAATGGAAGCATAGCCCTTCTGACTTTTGATCACTGACTTAGGAATGTTGAATACACACAGCTGACCCCTTTTGCCCTCCTGGAAGGATTGTTGAAGGGTGAGGAGTGTTTTCTATGCCCCAGGATGTTGAAGAGGAAGGCATCAGCTCCAGCACCATATACACTGTGCCAAAGGCCTAGGAAAATTTTTGACAACAGAATAAAGTTCATTTGTTTTTTAACTGGCTCAAAGAATAAAAAGGAAATGCTGAAAGTGACAGGAGCAGATATTTAATTACGTGACTATAGTATATAACCTGTGTCACCTACATTAATTAGTTTTAGCATTCAAAGGAATTTTAATACATTTGAAATTTTCTAAGTTAGCTTTTTCCCACTTTCTAGAAATTTCTAAGTTTGCATGACAGTTACTCCCATTTTGCTGAAAATATTCTTAGTAGGGTCTGTAACAAAAGCTAAATTAAACTAAACGTTAATTCTTTCAAAACCCTTATTACTCTAAAAGCCAGATCTCTGAGGAAATAACATTGTAGCTTTGAAAATAGTTTTCTTAAAAATTGTCTGAATAGTAGAATTGATTTCAATGTCCTTTAGTGATATTTGGGAGTTTATTGAAAAAGCTAAAAAGCGATTCACTGGGATATTGTAAGGCAGTATAATCTCTAGGCCCTTAGTTTACTGTTTCTCTGCTGTGTTTAGGGGGTCTTAATCTATTTACCTACCCAATGTAACATAGAAAACATTTCCCCTTTCCTCTACATGTATTTTTGACCCACTATATCCCTTAGTCCTATTTCTCATCCTTTTCAAAGCATGAACTTATCTTTTCTTTTAATTGGGTTTTCTCCTTTTATTTTCATGATAACTAGACCATATTCTTTTTTATTTGGTAAACCAGAACATCAATTCATTAACAGTGAAAAATATAGCTTTCACGGAGATCTGAATGTTCTCTTGCATGCAAATCAGCTTTGAGGAATTAACTATTGCTATATACCACGTTCTTTGGTAGACATTGGCTAAATATTGGTGGACAAGACAGATTCCTTGTGCCACGGAATTTGCATCTGTTGGGCCCACTTTCGAGTGAAATCATATGGTATTTGTGTTTCTCTGACTGACTTATTTTGCTTAGTGTAATATTCTCTAGCTCCATCCATGTTGTTGCATATGGCAAGATTTCATTCTTTTTCATGGCTGAATAATATACCATTGTATGTATATACCACATCTTTCTCCATTCATCAATGCTGGATGCTTGGGCTGCTTCCATAATTTGGCTATTGTAAGTAATCCTCCTATAAACATAGAGGTGCATGTATCCCTTTGATTTAGTGTTTTTGTATTTTTTGGGTAAATACCTGGTAGTGTGATTACTACATCATAGGGTAATTCTATTTTTAATTTTTTGAGGAGCCTCCATACTCTTCTCCACAGTGGCTGCACCAGTTTGCATTCCCACCAATAGTGCAAGAGGTGGAATGAAGTTATTTAGCCCCAGCACAAAGGGGCTGTAGTCTCGTGTACCTACACATTGGCTATCTCTGCCAGGGTCTGCCCTTCTAGGCACCAAATATCTGTTTTTATTGTTCCTTCCACATATAGAATATACTCATCTATCTCCCAGGGAAAAAACTCAAGTCATTACATTGAACTCAAAGTGTAAGGTCTCCAGGTGATGTGTGGTCCTCCCTATCCGGTTTTGGGGTGGCTTCATTGGGCCAGTAATTTAGGAACCAGTAATTTAGGAACCCCCTTCTCCCAAGTATTTATTTATTTATTTAGAAAGCATGGGGGAGGGGGCAGGGGAGAGGGAGAGAGAATCCGAAGCAGGCTCCACCCCCAGCACTGAGTCATGACCTGAGCTGAAGTCAAGAGTCGGATGCTTAACTGACTGAGCCACCCAGGTGCCCCTCTCTCAAGTGTTTAAAAAGTAAATCAAATGTTGCATTTCATTATAGTTTGGTAAATGATTTTACTCATTTCTCTCACTCCCTAACGTGTGATGTCCAAGATTCTGGTCAGCTTGGCTAATTGCCTGCCTATTCCTGGTTTCACCGTGGCTCTGTACTTTCTCTTTGTGCCTCCACAATACCTGACAGATGTCCTGGAGAACATGATGGAGCCACCACAGCGAGACTCTAGTGCTCCGGGGAGGTTCCACGTAGGCAGTGCGGAGTCCATGCTGCATGTTCGACCTGGGGGATACACACCCCAGCGGGCACTGATTAACCCTTTTGCCCCCTCACGAATGCCCATGAAGCTCACATCCAACAGAAGGCGCTGGATGCACACTTTTCCTGTGGGTAAGTTGGTTGCTCAGGAAAGAGCCTGGGCTGGGAGTTACTAGTCCTGGTCCTTGTCACTAACCAACCATGTGGCCTTGGTCAAGTATCTCAACTTCTCTACACCTCCAGTGCCCTACTCATGAGATGGGGATAACCATGGCCATTCTGCCTACCCCAGGGGTTCTTGTGAGGATCCTTGAGGACACACTTGGAAAGGGCTTTGTAATTACTGAGCTGTGTAAACCTAAGGGCTTCTCATTTTTGTTTGGAAAGGACTGTACTTTGTCACCTGCTTTCTTTCTTAAGACTAATGCCCTTCATTCTTGTTCATTCCTTCCTCTCCTAGCTCTCTCTGGTAGTGATATTATTGTCTTGGTTACACAGAAGTTATGTTACTCTGTGTTTTCTCAGGGTTCTCTGACAACTGAAAAAAAAACAAAAAGTTTTTGAGAAATGGGTGAACCATTTCTTTTTTTTAGTTCGAAAAAATTAAAAAAAACACAAAGGATAAAATAAGTGGGTTCTATTTTTTATAATGAGAGGCTATACAGAAATAAAAATGAACTACAACCACATCCAAACCTATGTTTAAATTTACAAACATAATGAAAGAAGCCCGACATAAAAAAAAGTACATTCTGTATGATTCCATTTAAATGAAGTTCAAAAGCAATCAAAACTTAAAAAAATTTTTTTCTTCAAATTCACTGTTTTTCCTAGCCCGTCTTTTTTGATCTGTGTTCTCTCCTACAGAGGATGACAGTAAGGTTTTATAAAGCTGTGGCTAAAATTAAACTTCAGCTTAATGGGCTCTGACTGGGCTAGGAAGGAACAGATGCATTAAACTCCAGGGTTTTTTCATGGAAGTGATCCTGCTGAATGCCTGTGCATGTCTAGTTACTTCCTTTTCCACTTGCTTTTAGTGTTAAAAGTTAAATAAGTGAGAAATGAATCTGGTTGTTTGGGCTGTAAGGGGGGGGGGTCACTCCCAAACTCCTCTTTGCCCCCCTTCTCCCTGCCATAATCAGTCACATGATTTGTTTCTTTCCAATGTCTCTTTCCCTATGTTGTTATCCCCACAGGCTCCCTTTGGATTCTCTTACGAGAACTGTTGATGTTTCTTGTGTGACCTCCAGCTCTTCTTGCTCCCAATTGTCAGGCACACTTTACTAAAACACGACTGTCTGGCCCCACTTCCTCTGTTTCCTCCTCCTGCCCACCTGGCCTGCTCATAGTTGAGGCCATCCTTTGCCCAGTTCCCCAACTTGGCATCTCCTCGCTCCTATGCTCAGATGTTCTTCCCCAAGCTCATCTGGTGGTCTCCTGCTTGTCTTTTGCCTCCTCCACATTTGGGATTTCGCACACATTGTTTCTTCTGCCCAGGTACCCTCTCCTTCAGTTCCTGCTAACCTTGCTGAACACTCCCCTCGGAAGCTTCTCCTTCCCCAGGAAGCATTTTTTTTGGTAGATTTCACTAATCGTGATTTCTCTCCCGCCCACCCGATGTCTTTTCTGCACTTGCTCATCCTCTGCTCCTTAGAGTCACCATTGTCACCGTCTCATGTATTAACAGAGTCACTGACATTTCACTTGTGTGTTCCTTGTCGTTTAGTTTGTGTTAGCCCTCCTGGGAGGGGCCCTCTACTCCTCTACGTCAGTGTTTCTCCCCAGTGTCTCAGCTTGACACGCATGAAACAGCGGCTCCTAACGTATTCTTAGGCTGAACAGGGTGACAAATATGAGGCCCCACAGGAGGATGAGTCCTGCTCGGAAGAGGAGATGTCCTTTTGGGAAGCTGGAGGGTCATGTGTGTAATGTTCCCCTTGGTGTGCTCTCCTCTTGGTCTCTCCCAGCACGCATGTCCCAGCAGCTGGAAAGAAGGAAGAGTAAAGCTAAGTACAAAGCAGTAGCTCTTGGGTGGGAATGATGCTCAGTGGATCTTTGTCTGGGTAGGACCATCCGGAGAGGCCATCCAGATCCATCACCAGACCCGACAGAATATGGCGGAGCTGCAGGGCAGCTGGCAGAGGGACCCAACTCACTCCTCTGCAGAGCTGCTGGAATTAGCATATCATGAAGCTGCTGGAAGGTGAGGATGTGCGTAGGCCTTCAGAAGGTCCCTTGAGAAACTCCCCAGCACCCAGGACCATGGCAGAACACAGTCTGCTGACAAAATGTTATGTTTCTAAGACTTGAAGGGACGGGATGAGATCAAGCCCTTCCTTTGTCAGTGCCGTTCTTTTCACGGGGTCACATGCAAAGCAAACAGCCTGACACTGTTGCCACACATGTTACCCAGGCCCTGCTGTAGCTTTCATTCAAAGCACACTTTGTAAACCTCAAACATGAGTTTTGTCTAAACCTCAGCCAAGGGTGAGAACGAGTGCTGAGACAGGTGGTTCATGCTGCGTGTTTTGGGCAGTCTGTGACTTCTGAGAAATTCCACTGTTGAGTTTAGAAGTTTCTTATGCAAAAGCAATGGAAATCAAGGCCTGCGTTTATAGAAACAACTCTTTGAACCCAAGTTCTGAATGCGTTACAAGGCATCCAAGAGAGTCAGTGCAGGAAGAAAGTCATTTAAGCCTTGACAGACATGAGCTGGGGTGACGGCTGGCCTCACTGTTCCTGTGATGCTTTAGGAAACAACTTGGCAAAGGGCAGTCTTTGACCCCTTTTTCAATCACCTCGACATGCCATGGGTTGGATGGGATATGGGCAGGGCGTGACCCTCTTCATCAGGTTAACTTGGTACCTCTTTTCAGTCACTTCATATCCTCCTGTCCATGTGAGCAGGGGGAGGCTGAGGACAGGAAAGGGCGGGCCGCCCAATATATCAGTGGGAGAGCAGTTTTTGGGGGGCCAGGGCAGGATAAGCAGGCCACAGGAGGCCAAAGCTGGCCCACATACCGAGCATGGCAGCCTGGTAGCCTCTGATATGGCTCCCAGTTGTTGCCAGCCCATGTGGCCAGATATTCAGAGCTGTTTTTGATGAAAGCTCCTGGGATACAGGGTGAGCAGGATGAAAGAGGTGATGATCTGCATTAAGCCAGGTGGCTGGGCTCTGTTCTCTGCAGGCACAGCACTTCCCGCCAGCCTGGTGACAGCATGTCCTTCTTGAACTTCAGTGGAACAGAAGAGCTTTCTGTCAGCCTGCTTAGCAACAGTGGTGCAGGTAACCAATCCAAGAGGTAACAGAGTTGGGATGCTTAGAGTTGCAGGCTCACATCTAGAAAAGACATGGGGGCCAGAGAAGCAGGGCCAAGTCTATTTTGGGATCATTTCAGCCACAATTTTGGGTGACCTATTTAGAAGCGGTGCTGTATAATGCATGGAATTATAAATGGGCTGCACATTATGTTTTTAGCCGAGAATACATTGGTTAAGCCTCATTAATCATTGACCTGTCAGTGAGTCGTGACCAAGGGCCCCTTATGAGCTTAGTTTGGAGGGTAACACCAGGGACAGCAGGAGTGGCCTCTGATGTGGAGAAGCTTCCAGATCTGTGAGTAGGGGGCTTACCCAGCAACATAAAAACAATCAGGAGAGGCCCAGAGGGAAACAGTGTGGTTCCAGTTGTGAGATCAGAAAAGAGAAGGGTGGCGTCTGAGAAGTGGGCATGCACCTCAGACTCGAAGGCACAGAATTTGGTTACCTAGAGAATTAGCAGGTGAGGGTTCTAGGTGGAGGTGGGGAGAGTATGAACTTCTACTAACACAGGTTATATGCTTTCTGGAAGCACTTGTATATCTATCCTGTCATGCAATCATTCTAAGAGGGCATATGCTATTAAATATAATTTGCACATGAGGCAATTTAATGCCCAGAGGTGTAGAGATATTACATGAATCTCTCAAGCCCTTGGCCAGGTGTCTTGACTCAGACTGCTGTTCCTCATTTCGACCACACTGTTCAGAGTATCTTTAGGATGTAGGGGAGCAGGAGTTGGGATGGGTAAGGGCAGATTTTGGAAAGCCTCAAAGGACAGCTGCTGTTCAACATGAGTGTGAAAAACATTAAAACTTGGGGGGTGGGGCAGGGTGGAAATGGGGCTGCTCTTCTCTGTCTTAGTTTTCTATAACTAACTTGCATTTCTAAAACTTTAAGCTAAGTTTTAGTAGTAGGTGTAGTGAAAGTGAGTGGTTACGAGAGTGGTTAATGAAGAATTCTTTCATTCATTGGTTGCTTCATCAAACAGTATTTCTAAAGGTTTGTGGCTAAGTCTTGAAAAGCAGTTGGTAGTAAATGAATCCCTAAAGGATTATAATTAATTCATTTCTTTCCTCCTTCCCTCCTTCCTTTCTTTTCTATCTCTGTTTCTTTCTTTTATTCTTTCTCTTTAAATGAGAACACGAATTGAGTAACAATTTGGGGATAAGATACTTTTAATGACTGCACTCAGGGTTCTGAAAATGTCACTTGGCTGCCAGACTCCTGTAAAGTGCCTTCAGAATATCATAAAGGCAACCTTTCCATTTTGTTAATAAACCAAGGGGCCATTTTATAGGAACCCAGACTTTGAACTTCCCAGGCTGTTTGGGGTGGGTTGTACCAAGGAGGGCTGCTCTGGGGCTCGCAAGACTACAGTTTGAGCTAGTTTTACTGGTGACCTGAAGCAGGGGATTCTGGGTTCCAGTGGTAACAGCACTAGTATTTACCCTGACTAGTCCTGGAGTGGTTCTGGGCCTGGGATAGCTAAGGTAGACCAGATGATTCCTCAGAAGATGAGTCTTTTGGAATTTTGAAATCTACTTTGAGGAAAAAAGGAAGTTTCAAAGAATCCTTATTTGGGGATGGTTGTGGAAAATCCTCTAATGACACCATCACGCTTACGCCATAGATCCATGCATCTGATGGGCCTCTCTGCTTGGATGACTCCGGAGGACCTCATCCTTAGTGTACTGACAACGAAAATCATGTCTTGTGGTTCCCCCACCCCCTCTCCCTCTTCTGTTCCCTCTTTCTTCTGACTCTGGCCCCTCCCCTCCATTCTCAACTGTCACTGCTTTGTTTCAGACCCCTGTCATTTCTGGCCAGGATTGTGATAGCAGCCTTCTAAGTGATCTTCCTGCTTCTGTTCCTATCCCCTCTGATTCATCTTCCATACTGTCACCAAGGAGATAGTTCCAAATGCAAATCTGATCAGCCACTCCTCCCCATGTATAAAACCCTCCCGTGGTTCATGGCCTATAATACTGGTCATTGCCTGTCTCCTGCCTGCCTTGTGTCTTCATTTGCCACCACATCCACACATCACTGCACGGAGAAAGAACTCAGGCTGTAGACTCTTTGGATGTGAGTCCTGACTCCACTTCTAATGAGCAGTGAGGCCCTCAGGCCAGGTAACCTCTGTGTGTCTCACTTTCATCATCTGTATCATTCGATGTGATAAACCACGTAAGGTGCTTGGAATGGTGCCTGGCGTGCACGGGGCGTGCTCGCTGAACGAGAGCTGCCACTGCCGGGTATGTTATGAGATGTGCATATGCTACATTCCAGCTATTGCTTGTGGCTCCTCTGAAGATCTTTGTCCTCTTATTCCTTTGCATGGACTAGTCCCCCTGCAGAATATGCTTTTCCCTTACCTTCAACCCTCGTTCTTCCTGGCAGACATCAGCTCATTCTTTATGATTCAAGCCCAACAATACCTTATCTTTGAAGCCCTCCCTGATGGTTCTCTCTCATCGCCAGGCCTTCCCAGGAGATGGTAGGCATGTTTCCACAGAGCTCCATATGCATAATGCAATTGTACTACTTGGCATATCATGATCCCGCTGTTTGTTTCTATGTCTGTCTCTGCACTAGACTGAGAGAGCTTATCTTTATTCATCTTCTCCCCACAGTGTTTTACACATTTATTGACAAATGAATTTGTGCTTCCACGACCAAGCTGCCATATGTGAGAAGCATTTGAACAGTCCACAAAATTATTCTCTTTAATTGGTATGCAAGTGCACAATTACATAAATATGTTCTAGAATATGTAGCTTCTTAGAGAAGGTGTGGGCTCCTTGGATTCTTTTTCTAGTCAGGGTGAGAGCGTTAAGTAGGATCATCCTTACCTTTGCCCAGTCCCTTTACAACCAGTAGCATGTGTTTTCAAAGGGGCCAGGGGTCATCAGGAGGTAGGTTGTAGCATTGGGCTCCCATAGGACTTGAACTCCCATCTTCTATCTTTTTTTTTTTTTTAATTTTATTTATTTATTTGAGACAGAGAGAATGAGAGACAGAGAGCATGAGAGGGAGGAAGGTCAGAGGGAGAAGCAGACTCCCTGCTGAGCAGGGAGCCCGATGCGGGACTCGATCCCAGGACTCCAGGATCATGACCTGAGCCGAAGGCAGTCGCTTAACCAACTGAGCCACCCAGGCGCCCCCTCCCATCTTCTATCTTGTGCTTCCTGATCAATTATGTTAGCCAGCCACAGAAAGGATTAGGTAAAAATCACTCCAATTTTTATTACCATGTACAATAACCAATTAATGTCAGAGCTATCAGGATATATCTCTAATCTTTCCATATATGTCATCACCTCCACTAGCCCCAGCCCTGTCCAAGATACCTTCCTCTTTTGCTTGGATTGTTGCAGTATCCCACAAACTGTTCTTTCAGCTTCCTTCTTTTGTCCTTTCATGTAGTTTATTTCCAGCACAGCAGTTCTTTGTGACCCTCTGAAAATAGAAGTCAGATCATGAAAATTCTGTGCACAGAACCCTCTGGGGCTTCCCAGTGCACCCGGATTAAAGGCCGAAGGTGTTACAGTAGCCGACAGAGCCCCCTGCCTCTTGCGACCCCTTTGTTACTCTCAGATCTCATCTCCTGCTTCCCCCTCGCACTTGGGTGAAGTGGTTTCCCAAATGTATCAGGTACATTCTGCACCTGAGGTGCTTTCTCTTGCTCTGTGCTCTGCTCTGCCCTCACAGCGAAGAGCTTTATGGATAAGGTGCACATGTTGAGTTTGCCCAGGACAGTCCTGGTTTGAATTCATTGTCCTGTATAATTACTAATAGTGTCCCCTTTCACTCTTGAAGGTGTCCTGGATGATAAATGATATGGCCATCCTACCCACAGCCTGTTCTATTCCTTCCTTTAGGTCTTACCCAAATTGCCACTCTTTACCCTGGCACTCCCCATCCATCTTCCCTGCCAGTTATTTCTCCAGAATACCACCTGTCATACTAGTTCTTTTCATTTTGTATTTTTTATTGTAAGCTCCAACAAGGCAAGGATTGTTTCACTCATGGCTGTATCTTCAGAACTTAAAACAGTTCCTGGCACATATCAGGTATTTGAATGAATACTAAAAGCTTTCTGAGGTTAGCGTTCCCTCCACTGAAGAATGCTTTTCTTCCCTGTCTTATAACCTTGTTGAACAATTAACTGGATTCCTTTTCTCAAAGGCTTGGATAATCTTTTTCTGCCTTGCTTGTTTTTGAAGTGACTTTCCTTTCAAGCCATGCTCAATCTTCATGGAATATGGTTTGCTTTCTTCAAACTCACTATACTCTTAGCCATTCCAGAAATGTTTATGGAACTGTAGGCACTGTGCTAAGGCCTGAGAAGAAACAAAACGATTAAGATACCAGTTCTCACCTCAGGGAGCTCTGGCTCGCCATTCACTTGCAGTTCTATTTGAAGCAGTTTTGTGCAGGGTCACAACAATGAAAGGGAAGCCTTCTTGTGGGGAGCTCGACTTAGTGGTTACTGTGCAGTTTGAACATGTGACCTCTGCTACATTCTGATATGATAGATGGGGGAGTGCCCCAGCCCTAGAGTTTAGCCTTCAACCTTTGCTGATGCTCAGGTTCATCATCTTATAAAGGGGATAAAGATCTTTACCTGCCTGCCTGCCTCACAGGGTTGTTGTAAGGAGCAAAGGTAGATTGGGCTCCTTAAGGGCAAAATTGTCACAGTAGGTTCTCATTTGGGGACAAAGTGGGGTCTAAATGAGCAACTAGTTATCTTTTCATTCATTAAAAAATAGAAAAGAGGGACGCCTGAGTGGCTCAGTCGGTTAAGCATCTGCCTTCCGCTCAGGTCATGATCCCAGGATCCTGGGATTGAGCCCCACGTTGGGCTCCCTGCTCAGCCGGGGAGTCTGCTTCTCCCTCTCCCCCTGCTCATGCTCTCTCTTTCACTCGCTCTCTTTCAAATAAATAAATAAAATCTTAAAAAAAAAAAATAGAAAAGAAACAGGAAAACCTTATCTGTGACCTGCTGGGGTTGACAGTTTGCACCATCTGCAGGCACTCAAGCATGACTCAGATTTTCTCCTGCCTTTGGACATGATTCATATGCGAGTCACGATTCACAGGAGTGGTGCCTCTGTGGGTTTCCCTCCTGGCCCTGTAGAATTTCATTTCAAGCATTGTTGGCTGGGACCTCGTACCTATACTCTTCACTTGTTTTTCACCATGCTGCCCAGCAGTGACCAGTGGTCAATGAGACTGGGGAGATAGTTTTTTTTTTTTTTTTTTAATTTTATTTATTTATTTGAGAGAGAGAGAGCAAGAGAGAGAAG
This sequence comes from Mirounga angustirostris, assembly GCF_029215605.1. Taxonomy (NCBI): domain Eukaryota; kingdom Metazoa; phylum Chordata; class Mammalia; order Carnivora; family Phocidae; genus Mirounga; species Mirounga angustirostris. The sequence goes on from NW_026991722.1 coordinate 90,880,010, forward strand.
AGTGTGAGTGAGCACAAGCAGAGGGAGGGGCAGAGGGAGGGTGAGAAGCAGACTCCTCGCTGAGCTGGGAGCCCACCGTGGGGCTCGATCCCAGACCCTGAGATCATGACCTGAGCTGAAGGCAGACGCTTAACCCAACTGAGCCACCCAGGTGCCCTGGGGAGATAGTTTTTATCCCTCTTGTTTCTTTAACTGGGCACCCATTTATTTTTTTATTTTTTATTTTTTTAAAGATTTTATTTATTTATTTGACAGAGAAAGACACAGCGAGAGAGGGAACACAAGCAGGGGGAGTGGGAGAGGGAGAAGCAGGCCTCCCGCTGAGCAGGGAACCCGATGCAGGGCTCCATCCCAGGACCCTGGGATCATGACCTGAGCCGAAGGCAGACGCTTAACGACTGAGCCACCCAGGCGCCCTGGCACCCATTTATAAGACTTGTCAGTCACTGTCATTCCCATCCTTGGTTATAAATGCTGTAGATAATTTTGGGAAAGAAAACAACTGGATGCCATGCTTTCTTTCCCTGTGGTATTGGGACTCAGAATCTGCAACTTGGTATTTGTGTTGAGTATTAGGAACATGTGGCAGCCTGAGAGCTGAAGTAAAAAGTAAATCATAGCACACTGAGGCTGGAGGAAAGGGCCTCAGAGTCATTCACCCAGGCCAGGCTGGGATTTTTGTGGGTAAGGGCCATTTCTGTAGCCCAGAGAGGAGAAGTGACTAGCCCCACGCACAGGCTTGTAGATGTCACCCAGGACCAGTCCTGAAGGCTCCACACTGATTACCCATTTTGGCCTGAGGTTAGCAAGCAAAGAACATGTTCAGACTTCTTCTTCTTCTTCGTCTTCTTTTTTAAAGATTTATTTATTTTTGACAGCGAGAGCGAGCATGTGCATGTACACGAGCAGGCTGAGGGGCAGATGGAGAGGGAGAGAGAGAATCTTAAGCAGGTTCCCTGATGAGCGCAGAGCCCATGGGGCTCTATCCCATGACCCTGAGGTCATGACCTGAGCCAAAATCAAGAGTTGGATGCTCAACTGACTGAGCCACCCAGGTGCCCCAAAATTCAGATTTCTTGACTCTGAAGAGATGTCAAAAGACAAAGCTAAGATGGTGATTTTCAGCATTGGTTCCCCAAGTTGAATATCTGGCTTTGAATGTTGAGAGTGAGGTCTCATTCACAAATGTTAGGTTGGAGCAGAGCTGATTGACCATGGGGGTCTCCCCTCAGTCATCTCAAGTAGTGAGGCCATCATATGCCGATAGCCAGTCCATTTGACTGAAAATAAAATCTTAAAGGCAGAGCTGGTGGGAGCAGCAGTTTGTTGGGCTTGAACTGCAAGAAAACTGTGTATAAAGAGCCTCATAAAAGAGCACAAAATACCTTTCTTTAAATATTTTTCATTGCTTTTTTTTTTTTTTTTAAAGATTTTATTTATTTATTTGACAGAGAGAGACACAGCGAGAGAGGGAACACAAGCAGGGGGAGTGGGAGAGGGAAAAGCAGGCTTCCCGCGGAGCAGGGAGCCCGATGTGGGGCTCAATCCCAGGACCCCGGGATCATGACCTGAGCCGAAGGCAGACGCTTAACGACTGAGCCACCCAGGCGCCCTCATTGCTGTTTTTTAAAAGTAAAATATGTGTGTGTGTGTGTGGCATAAAAGGCTGGTGACCTTAAATGTTCTTTTGTCTGTTAGGAGATGGCAGAGTGCTACTTTTGACCTAGAAGCCAGAGCTGCTCTGAGAATCCCTACTGGTTTGCCTCTTTGAGCTCAAAGAATTGCCCACACAGTTATAAGTTGAACTGGTCCTTTATTAGTGTAAGAATTTCAGTTTTTATAGACCCAGTCTGGATTTGGGTTTTCTTAAAAAAAAAAGAAAAAGATGCACTAATGACAAAATTTAGCATCTAAACCTGTGAGGTAATATATTTAATAATTTCCTAGTGCTCAGTATGGTTTGAGAAGGCTGTTTTTATACCAGTTGCCTTCATACCAGTTCTCAGGCTGAACAAGAAAATCCCCCTCATTGCTTTTTAAAAAATATTTTATTTATTTATTTGAGAGAGAGCGAGCATGAGCAGAGGGAAGGGCAGAGGGAAAGGGAGAAGCAGACTCCCCACTCAGCAGGGAGCCCAGCTCGGAGCTTGATCTTAGCTGACTGGGCCACCCAGGTGCCCCCCACCTCATTGCTTCTTAATAGCCATGCTTTGTGTTTGCATGAAGATGGATATTGTTATCCAAGATAGCTTTTTCAGAAAATTTAGCTCCAAATGGCTTTTGGCTGTTGACAAAGAACAGCTAACATTTTCAATAGCTGAAAACTGGTGCCCCAGATGGAGAGTCAGGAAATGAAGCATCTGTAGAGCTGAGCAGAGTTTAAATGCAGCTTTCACCTATTTACTGTGTGATCTTCCCTAAGTTAATTCACTTCTCTGAGCTTCAGTTTGTCTGTACAAAAGGATTAGTACCTACCTCATACCTGCCTTATAGCAAGGGTTTGAATAAAATGAAACACTGTATTTGTCTGACTTAATAAGTTTTATCTTTTTATTCTGAAGACTAGTAATAAAAAAAAGAAAAATCTACTGAAGGCAGTTCCAAAAAAGAAGTTCTAAAATTGTTTTGGCCAAGTGCCATCATCTTTCTAAATTTTTAAATAATTTTAGGGGCGCCTGGGTGGCTCAGTCAGTTAAGCACCTGTCTCCTGCTCAGGTCATGATGCTTCTCCCTCTCTCTCTGCCATTTCCCCTACTTGTGTGCACTCTCACTCTCTCTCTCTCTGTCAAATTTTTAAAAATTATTAATTTTTAAATTTACATACAGTAGAATTCACTCTTTTTAGTGTACAGTTCTGTGAGTTTTGACAAATGCATACTATCATATAACTACCAACAAACACATCAAGCAAGATAAAGAACATTTCCATTACCCCCCAGATTTTTTTGTGTGGTCCCTTTGTACTCAGCCCCACCCCCTGTCCGCTGGCAATCCGCTGATCTGTTCTCTGTCCTTCTAGTTTTGTCTTGTCCCAGCATGTCATGCACATGGAATCATACAGTATGTAGCTTTTTGAGTCTTACTTCTTTTATTCAGCATATAATGCATTTGAGATTCATCCAAGTTGTTAAATATTCATTACTTTTTATTGCTGAGTTGCATTCCATTGTATGTATGTATTAATTTGTTTATCCCTTCACTAGTTGCAAGATATTTGGGGTGTTTCCAGGTTTTGGCAACTATGAATCAAGCCGCCATAAACATTTACATAACGGGTTTTTGTAAACATTGGTTTTTATTTCTCTTGAGTAATTTCCTAGGCATGGAATTGCTGGGTCAGATGATAAATATCTTTTTAACTTTTATTATTATTATTTTTTAAAGATTTTATTTGTTTATTTTTAGAGAAAGAGAGTGTGTGTGCCTGCAAGCAGGGGGAGGAGCAGAAGGGGAGGGAGAGGGAGGGAACAAGAATCTCAAGCAGACTCCCTGCTGAGTGTGGAGCCTTATGTGGAGCTTGACCCTGAGATCACAACCTGAGCTGAAACTCAAGAGTCCAATGCTCAACTGACTGAGTCATCCAGGTGCCCCATTAATATTATTTTTAAAAGTTTATTTATTTTAGTAATCTCTACACCCAATGGGGGACTCAAACTCATGACCCTGAGATCAAGAGTTGCATGCTCCTCCAACTGAGCCAGCCAGGCACCCCTGTCTGTTTAACTTTTTTTTGTCTAACTTTTAAAGAAACCACAAAACTATTTCCCAAAGTGGTGCACCATTCTGCATTCCTACCATCAATGGATAAGGTTTTCCATGGCTCTACATCCATATTCACACTTGGTGTGGACTTGTCATTTTAGCCATTCTAAGAGGTCTGTAGAGGTAATTTCCCTCATGGCTGAGGATGTTGAGCATCTTCTCCTGTGCTTATTTGCCTTCTGTATATGTTTGGTGAAGTGTTCACATCTTTGGTCCTATTTCTCATCAGGTTGTTTGTGTTCTTGTTCTTGAGTTTTGAGGTCTCTATATATTTTGGGTCAAGTCCTTTGCCAAATAAGTGATTTGCAGATGCTTTCTCCCATGTTGTGGCTTGTCTTTTCAAAGATTCCACAAGGGATTTATATATATTTATTCTTGTTATAAAAGATTCACATGACACACAAATACCTAGAATAAAAACTACAAGTTCTGATTTACCTCCCACTACCTCCTCCACCTTTTTCTCGCAGATAGCCACTGTTGACAGTTGGGTGAGGATTTTTTCAATCTTTTCTATAGTATCATAATTTTCTAGTAAATATATATGTTTAGAAAGGGATATTTAAATATTGATATGTACTTTAAAATTAGTTCTGTTACTTTTCAGGCAAAAAGTTGCATTTCAGAGAACCTTTCTGTTTTTCCTTTCAGACCACCTATAGGGAAAATCATTGTTTTTCTCTTAAAAGTGGTGAGTTTTGATGTGTCCTAGGTCATATTCCAGAAAGCCATGATTTGGAGAAGAAAATTCCAGATGATAAGGATGACCGATGAGTGAAATAAACTTTAAGTGGGTCATTTTGTATTTGCAAAAGATTTCTCCAGTTCGTTGAAATGACTTTGAAATGTGTCCATTTTCTTACAATAAGTGGTGGGTTGCTTTTTGCTGGTGTGTGTATGTGTGTGTGCACGCGCATGTATGTGAATGCTAACAGTGTCATTGGGCAAAGAATGGTATTGATAACCTCAGAGCAAAGTTTTGGCTCATTCCCAAATTTTAGATTGCTCATTTTTCTTGGATTGACTCTTTTGTGCTATTTGAAATATTCAGCATAGAATTTGTACTTGGTTCACATTTTTATTTTTAGCTATAATTTTGGGCTCTTTCAACCATAACTGGCCAGAACTTTTTTTCTGCAGAATGAGCCTTATTAAAACAACCTGTTTTCATCTTTCCATAGGTATGAATCCTAGGACTCAGAATAAGGATTCTCTAGAGGACAGTGTTTCTACCTCTCCAGACCCAAGTAAGAAGGGGCAGCTGATTAGGGTGGGGTCAGGGCGGGGGTGGTCAGAGCATGAGGAAGCAAGGGGGAACCCTGTGGGCAGTCCACACATCTCTGGGGTACCAGAAGACAACGTGGTAAGGGAAAACTCTCCAGCCTCTCCAATGGAAAGTGAGAGGGGAGTGGCCAGGTAACCTGTTCTGGAATGTGATTCAGGGCACGTGAGAATGGTAACAGAATTCCCATGAAGTCCTTACACCCGTGCAGAGCTGGCTTTAGCCCTTAAAAGGCCTTGTGATGGCTCTGAGGAACAAAGGAATAAGAGGGCCTGGAACTGTTTACAGACCTGTAGTTGAAATTGTTTGACTGGGTTGCTTTTTTTTTTTTAATCATCTTTATCTATTGAAATATCTGTGCAGGAAGAGCACATCTAAATGTCCACAATAGCAAAGTACCAGAAAAAAATCCTACCACCCGATAGACTTTATTTTACTTAGCTATAACCAGTAGAGATATATTAAGTCTTTTTTCCCCCGCTTATGATTACCTTAATAACCGTTTTGCTATTTCTTCAGGCCCCTTGTATTAGTCATTTTTTTTTTTTAAGATTTTATTTATTTTTTTGACAGAGAGAGACCCAGCGAGAAAGGGAACACAAGCAGGGGGGAGTGGGAGAAGGAGAAGCAGGCTCCCCGCTGAGCAGGGAGCCTGATGCGGGACTTGATCCCAGGACTCTGGGATCATGACCTGAGCCGAAGGCAGACGCTTAACTGACTGAGCCACCCAGGTGTCCCGTATTAGTCATTTTTAATAGCAGTATCAAACACATCACATCCCAGTTTGAATAATCATTTATTATTGGCGATCATTTGGGTGGTTTCTAGTTTCTTAGCAATAATGTAGAATGCAGGTATAATGCGTGATGCAGTGGGTATATCTTTTCTTTCCCTTCACATCCTTGGGATATATTTCCCCCAAAGTATGGTTGGGAGGTTGATTATTTTCCAGAAAGCTTCCAGCAATGAATAGATGAGCCTATTTCTTCTGTACAACCCTAGCACTGGATTTTGTAATCCATTTTTATCATTGTTAATGGTATTGATGTGGATCCTCCTCAGAGGCCCTCTTTATAGGGCCTGAAGATACTGGAGTTAGAAAAGAGGCCACAGTCTTTTCCCAGGGAAAGAACACCATTAAACTAAGAATCAGGAGCTTTTCTCACCATGGGATTTGGGCCCAGGCATTTGAATTCTCTGTATCTCGGTGTGTACCCAGCAGAAAACATGTCTGAAAGATATTTATGATCCTGAGGGACAGGAAGCTAATGAGAGTCAGAATGATCTAAGAGGGCATAAAGATATGACTGTCTTCTGCTTCTGGCTTTCCACTGTGGTTTTGATCTGGTGTCTTCCTTCTGCTCCTGGTCCTAAAACAAGGAAGTAGGAATAAGCTCATCCCTTCATCTGGCATATAGGGAAATTGGGGTGATCAGTTAGGCTCTTTTTGGGTTGTGTTTTCAATTCTTGAAGTGTTAATAAGTTAACAAGACCTGTGTATAGTCCAACTCATAGAATAAGAGAGTGGAATGGTGGTTGCCAGGGGCTTGAGGGGAGGCAGAAGTGGGGAGTTGTGGATCAGTGGTGTAAAGTTCCAGTTATGCATGATGAATAAATCCTAGAGATCTGTACAGCACTGTGCCCAAGTTAATAATACTGTGTTGTACCCTTAAACATTTGTTAAGAGAGTAGTACTCATGTTAAGTGTTCTTACCACACTAAGACAGAATTCAAACACACAAACAAAATACCCCAGACCTGTGTAGACCATGGAGTTAGGCCCCTTGTAGGTCAAATCATCTTTCCCAAGGCAGTGGTGGCTACATGGGGCATGTTTCCCACTACGACTTAGCACACGGGTCCTCTTCTTGTCCTTTAACTCTGGGTTCAGTGGGACTCTGTTGTATTGGGTAGTGTGTGTCTCTGTCATTATATGGTGGAAAGATCCCTAAGCAGAGAGGCTTCTGATCATGTAACCTCTGGGAGGTTTGGCTTGGCCAGGTGTTTAAAGGGCTCAATGATGTTGCAGTCCCTGCTCCAAGGAGGCCATGTGAGGGCTGATGAGACAACAGCGGTGTATCACGCTGTAAGCCACATTAGCACTGTGCAAAAGATAAAGTGTTGAAGGTGTCCCTTGCTTGAGACTAAGATACAAAGGCATGGAGTATTTCTGCTTCATATTGCCCCCTTGTCTAGAGATTTGAAAAATAATCTTTGCTTAAATTACTTAAAGAGATAACTGCCCTATTACCTTGACTCAGTGATTGTCAACTGGGGAAGGATTTTGCTCCCTGGGGGGACATGGGGCAACGACTGCAGACGTTCTTGGTTTTTACAATCAGGAGATGCCACTGGCATCTAGTAAGTACAGTCCAGGGATGCTGTCCAACATCCTGTAATACAAAGCGTAGCCCCTCATGACAGAGGATTATCCAGTCCAAAATGTCAGTGGTGCCAAGGTGGAGAAACCCTGCTTTAACCAAAGAGCAGGCAACTCAGGACACCATGTGATCGGGCCCGCTCTGCTGATTGCAGCTTTCCTTTCTAGATTGTTAAACTCTGTCTCTTGAAGTTCTGGCCTTGTGACCTTCCCAGACATCCTTCCTTGATTTCTCCTCCTACCCTTTTGGATCTGTGACTTATTTTTACAATTCTGAAAGTATTCCTAAATTCTGCTACCATGTGCTGTTCGCTCCGAAATCTGGCTGAGCTCTTCTTTCCCTACCAGCCACTCTGCAGTCCTCCAGAGAGGCTCTGGCTTGAGCCCTCGGAATGTTGATTTCTTCCACATGTAACTGCCTGCGCTGCCCTGCAGTAACCTCACTGGCATTGTGGCTGTAGCTTAAGATCGGCAGAAAATGAAAAGTACCAGCTGTGAATCCCATTTGCATGATGGGATTGGATGAGCACGTGCACTGCATTGTCTAACAAACTCTGTTTCTCTCTTTCTCCCTCCCCCCACCCCCTTTCTTCCTCTCCGTCCGTTTCCTGGCAATGTTATCACCGGTCACTGTGAACTCCTCCCCCCGCCCCGCCCACGTCCCCCGCACCTGCCCTGGTGACCGCACGCACCTTTCTCCTCTGTTACACGAGGCAGTTCTGACACTGTCTGCTCCCCCTGTAGTGCCAGGCTTCTGTTGCACAGTTGGAGTGGACTGGAAGTCTCTCACTACTCCGGCGTGCCTCCCCCTCACCACCGACTACTTCCCCGACCGCCAGGGCCTGCAGAACGACTACACGGAGGGCTGTTACGATCTCCTTCCGGAAGCAGACATCGACAGGTCGGTGTCAGAGGAGGGCTTCGGATGGGCGTCCAGGCACTGCATTCTCAAACCTGTGTCTTCCTTTTCTGGTTAGAGAATCTTATGAAGCAAAGAACTGTCATTTTTTTCTTCAGGGTTCTATTGACATGCCTTCTCTAGCCATTTCTCCTCACGGGTGCTTTCTCAGATTTTTCTGTGGTGGTTTTTCTGGACACACTAGATCTGATCTTTTTTTCTAAGATTAGCTATTTGAGCTATTCTAGGAATGGCTGTTAGTTATTACCTGCCTTCTTCTTCTGCCTCTTTGAACTGATCATGTCTCCGCAAACTGATTTATAGATTGTTAGTTTTATGAACCACCATGGAATGGTCATCAGGGCTGACTTGTGGAGTCAAAGCAAAACAGAGGATGGGAGTGTGGACTCTTGAGTGTCACTCCGCCCTGGACCAAGCATGTCCATGTGAACAACCGTCTGTTTCCTCAGGAGGGACGAGGAGGGTGTGCAGATGACGGCCCAGCAGGTGTTTGAAGAGTTCATCTGCCAGCGTCTCATGCAGGGCTACCAAATCATAGTGCAGCCCAAGGCACAGAAACCCAACCCTGCCGTCCCGCCCCCACTGAGCAGCAGCCCGCTGTACAGTCGAGGTGAGTTGTTCTCCTTGGACTTGTATTTTTTCTTTTCTACTGAATTTGTGCAAGTAGGTTCTCAGGATGGTAGGGAACAGATAAATTCGGGAGTAATTTTTCAACACCAAAGTTTTGCTTTCTGAATTTTACTTTTACATGAGGAATAAAGTCTCTGCTAGGCCCAGATTTATCTTAAAACTCTCTTTAATCTACTGTTCTCCTTTTAAGGAAGGGGGATATGATCCAGTTCAGGAATGTCACAGCCTGGCTTTGGCAACACCTACCAATAGCAGGGAGCTGAGCCAGGCGTGAACTATCAAAGTACATTGTGAATATTTTAGACCCGATATTTATTTCTAGCACAGTAGCTGGCACACAGCAGGTTCTCAGATGTTACCTAAACCTGGAATTTATACTCCCCTCATCCCATTATGGATGCATCTTCTTCTTTTTGTCACTGAAGCTTAGCACGATGAAGCAGGAATGGATCATCTGTGAGTGGTAGAGACTAATAAGTGACGGAGACTCAGTGAGGCCAGTTGAGTTACAGCCAGGCTCTGCAGAGCTCTTCTAAAATAAGTCAGGTAGAGAGAATAAAGTGTGGGTGCCTAGAATCAAGAAGCAGTGATCGCTTCCCAGAACAATCCATGAGTAACCAGTAGTCTCTTGCTTCCTCCTTGTCGCTAATGAGCCTCCCCGCTCTCCTAAACTCCCAGCTCAAAGCCTCAGATCATCTTTGGCTCCATTAAAGTGCTTTGGGCCACAGGATCAAAGTAGTGTGGACCTGTGAGGGGGAGCTTGGTGGTCCATCCAGTTCAGGTCTTGTTGCTTATGATGAAGCTTTTCATGTTCTAGACTGCACTGAACAGTAATGTTCCTGAGTGCCAGGACTGTCGGCTCCATGTTTTTATCCTCTATAATGGAACCCATTGTGCCTGGTGTACAACAAAATGGGTTGATGAATATAGGAATTCATTCATTCATTCAACAGTATTTTTGAAGCTCCCACTCTGTGGGGCATTTAGTGAGGAAAAATAACGTAAGTCAAACTATGAAGTATAATTACTTGTTGTGATAAAGATTGTGAGGGAAAAATCAAAGGGCTATGAGAATATTTAATACAGGACTTGATCTGGTCTGGAGGGTCAGGGATGGCTTCCTTGAGGAGGTGATGTTTGAGGTGAGACCTGAACTGTGTGAAGGAGTTACTAGGAAGAGAAGCAGGTTGGGAGTGGTGGGCAGGAGTAGGTAGGAAGAGCATGCCAGGCAGAGGGATTAGTATGTGCAAAAATCCTGTGGCAGGAGGCACTGTGATACTTTCTGAGCACCAAAAAGAAGACTGGTGGGGTGGAGTACAGGGAGTAAGCCAGAGATGTGTCCAGACATGTCAGGAGACCCAGGCCTCACAGGGCCATGTGAAGGATTTTGTTCTTTATCCCAAGAGTAGTGGAATGACTTCACCTTTAGTGTCAGTGGCCCCATCCAGCCTTCCTACCTGCTTTTCTCTAGAATAGCTGATCAGTTTCCCTTGGTGGTTCATAATTCCTCTGGCATCCAGTTCTGCTCTGGCTGATTCATGAGCCTTATGTCATGGCTAGCTGGCCAGAGTCTACTCACCTTACTGTACCCTTTCTGTACCTTTTCCCCCTTCAATAAATTTAATCCTTTTATTTCTGTAGTAACAGAAATGGTATCGTTGTTATTACTACTGGAAAAGTGACCACCATAAGTGAGATCGCATCTGATTGAAGATTGGTTGACTACAGGTTATGAGACGGACCCTGTTTCAGTAGTGAACAGAACAGCATCAGCCCTTGTCCTCCAAGTTTATTGTCTACTGGGTGAGATAGTTGTTGAACTATTAAACCACAAGTATTTATTTGATTGCAGATTGTAAAGAGTGCTGTGCAGGATAAAAACAGGAAGTAATTCAGAGTGGGGTCGGTACTATGCTAGGTGCTCATGAACATTATCCCATGACCTTGTCTTCCTGATAGCCAGCAGGGGGTGGTGGCAAGAAAGAAGGAATGCAGGATGGGGGGCGAGCCCCCTTCCTTCCTCCCTTCCTTCCTTCCTTCCTTCCTTCCTCCCTCCCTTCCTTCCTCCCTCCCTCCCTCCCTCCCTCCCTCCCTCCCTTCCTTCCTCCCTCCCTTCCTTCCTTCCTCCCTCCGTCCCTCCCTTCTTTCCTTCCTTCCTTCCCTCCCTCCCTCCCTCCCTTCCTCCCTCCCTCCCTCCCTCCCTCCCTTCCTTCCTTCCTTCCCTCTCTCCCTCCCTCCCTCCCTCCCTCCCTCCCTTCCTTCCTTCCTTCCCTCTCTCCCTCCCTCCCTCCCTCCCTCCCTCCTTCCTTTTCTTTTTTTATTAAAGATTTTATTTATTTGAGAGAGAGAGAGTGAGAGAGCACACAAGTGGGGGGAGGGGCAGAGGGACAAGCAGACACCCTGCTTGACGCAGGGCTTGGTCCAGGACCCTGAGATAATGACCTGAGCTGAAGTCAGACGCAAGCCCACTTTCTAGTTATGGAAAGTGAGACTTGGAGATTTGGTACCCAAGGTCACACCGCTGGCAAATGAAAGTGCTGGGGTTTAACCCAGGGTCCTCTGAGTCAAAGCCTGGCCTCTTATAGGCAGCCTGTCCCTCGCTGCTATCACCTAGGAAGTTTCCACATTCCCGATGAAGGTCCTTTCAACCTCTGCCACCCTCTCTCATCCTGACAACTCCCATGCTGCCTACACTGTGTGACTGTTTCTCAGAACCACACGAGGGGACTGTTTTATCTCGAGATCATGGGAATCTTGTCTTGGTTCTCTTGTCCATCGAGGCATAGTGTCACTCTCTTGAAAGCTTGTATTTTTCTCGATTCCTCATAATTTCCCTCTTTCTGTTGCACAACTCAGTTCAACTAATATTTTTCAAATACCTGCTGTGGGCACAGCACTTTGTCAGGTGCTATGGAAAATTTAAAGACAAACAAGATTGGGTCCCCGGCCTCCTGGAACTTCCAGTTTGTCCGGCTGTGAGACACGCACATGTGGAGCCACATCCAGGGTACAATTCAGACAGCTGATGGGATCTGTTAGCTTTCTGGAGGAAGTGGCCTTTGATGGTGACTTTAAATGACCCATAGGATCTTGGTGGTGGCTCAGGAAGAGAAGGCAGAAAAAGCAACCCAAGCAAATGTTTGGAGAAGAAAGGACAGTAGTCCTTTAAGACTGATGCAGGGTTATTGTGGTGTGGGAGTCATGGAAGCTGACGCCAGGTCGGCTGCCACCATGGGGTGAGGACCTCCACTGCTGGGGCGGCAGCTTGTGCTTGAGCGGAGCAGAGTTCCATTTCAGTCCCGGAGTTGACTCTTGGCCTATTAACATCTAATCTAGAACTTTCCTTCTCAGAGGCCAAGGAATCAAGCTGTTCATTCTTTGAGTGCGTCTTCTGGATGCTGTCTGCACTTCTGGGCTCTAATCTGCTGCTGGCTGGTTTAGTGACAGAAAATTCTGCCAACTTTAGGACTTTTTTATTTTTAACCAAAAATAAGTCTTTTCCATGAAACCGTCCCTCAAGAGAAAGAGTTGCTTCTTTTGTTTCTCCTTTTCTGACTGTATATGGAAGAGAAGCTATTGCCTGTTAAAAGAATGTTCCTCAGCCAGATGGAGGATATGATTTTTCCCCCCCCATTAGGCCTTGTGTCCCGAAACCGCCCTGAGGAGGAGGACCAGTACTGGCTGAGTATGGGCAGAACGTTCCACAAAGTGACGCTGAAGGATAAGATGATCACAGTGACACGTTACCTTCCCAAGTGAGTCCTTGGAAATTTCAGGTTTTCAGCTACTGTCCTGAATTGTGTCCACTCTGAACTTCTCTTTATAACACATACTGTGCACCTAGTGAATATGGAATTAGTTATGTGACACATAATTAAAACCAAGGTAGGTTGAGTGGTTGGTTTTCCTTTTCTTGGAATTACTTGTTTGTTTTCTAGGGTTATTTTACCGTTGTAGCTCACCTGCTTCTAAAAGGGACTTGACTCAGCTTACAATGTTTAGCCTGATTCTTAGCAAGCCAATAAGAAATAAAGAATGGGAGGATAAAAGAATGACAGAGCTTAAGAACTGAGAAATTTCCATTACCAGTCCCTTGGGATGAGTTTGTTACCGCACTTTAGGATTGAATGCCAAGGATGTTGCTAACTGTATTGAGATGGAAAGGTCCAGAAGAAAGGGGTTGGGTGGAGGGAGTGATTCTCTTTTGGACTTCTGGGCATGCCCGTTGTTTTTCAGGTACCCTTATGAGTCTGCCCAGATCCACTACACCTACAGCCTCTGCCCTTCCCACTCAGACTCGGAGTTTGTGTCTTGTTGGGTGGAATTCTCCCATGAGCGGCTGGAGGAGTACAAGTGGAATTACTTAGATCAGTATATCTGTTCGGCCGGCTCTGAGGACTTCAGGTCAGAGAACATACTTTGGCTTTCCATCCAGCTACCTTGGGTGTGCCCAACTTTTAACACATCTGTCCTTTTTTTCTGATTACAAAATGATGTTTGTTTTAGAAAACAAGAACAAAAGCACATCTGCATTAGTTAAAAAACTCAGTGACAAGGGTGGTGGTATTGGTTGCACAACAATGTGGATGTACTTAATGGTATAGAATTGTATACTGAAGGATTGTTAAAGTGGTATATTTTGTTATGCACGTTTTACCACAAAACAACAACGACAGAAACTTCAGTGATGAAGTGCTCTTTGATGGAATGTCAGTGTAGATCATGTTCTGAACCTTTTCCTGACTACCTGTGGTACTGATTTTTGATTTTTAATTTCTATGTGTCATTTATGATTGTGATGATAAAAAACCACAACCCCATTGGGTCTGGGTGCACAGAACCAACCATCCTGACATTTCTGGGATGTAAATTAAAAGTACCCTTTGTGCTCTTCCTCTAGAGCTTGTGTTTCAAATGAAGCCATGAGATGTAGCATCAGACGAACACTCTCTCAAGGGGAGATGGCCCCTCACATACCAACTGCAAAGACAGGCTTGAAATGGGACCTTTACTGGGAGTGCTTTTTTTTTTTTTAAAGATGTACTTCTTTTATTTATTTTTTTTCCCATTTTTAAAAAAATTAAAAATTTTTCGTATTGTTATGTTAATCACCATACATAAGATGTACTTCTTTTAGAGAGACAGAGAGGGAGAGCAGGGGGGAGGGGCAGAGGGAAAGGGAGAGAAGCAGACTCCCCACTGAATGCAGAGCTCGATGAGGGGCTTGATCTCCTGACCCTGAGATCATGACCTGAGTCGAAACCAAGAGTCAGACACTCAACCGACTGAGCCACGCAGGTGCCCCGTGAGTGCTTTCATGACCTGCTTTTGTTCTCCACCACCCCCTGTCCTTCCTTTGGCCCTTCACAGCTTAATTGAGTCTCTGAAGTTCTGGAGGACCCGTTTCCTGCTGCTGCCAGCCTGTGTCACTGCCACTAAGCGCATCACAGAAGGGGAAGCCCACTGCGACATCTATGGGGACAGGCCCCGGGCAGACGAGGATGAGTGGCAGCTCTTGGATGGCTTTATCCGCTTTGTGGAGGGTTTGAACCGGATCCGCAGGCGACATCGTTCGGATCGCATGATGCGGGTCGGGCTCCTTAGGCCCCTTGGGGACTGTGCTTGGTCTCTTCCTGTCTCGGGGGCCTCTCTCTGGCCGGTTTATTTACTCATGGGGTTGGGATATGTCTGAGGACACCCAGCCAACTAAGGGCAGATCTGGAATTCTGGGTATGTGTATACAGTTCTGTAAATTTTAACAGATGTATAGATTCATGTAACCACTACAACTATAATCAGGATACGGAGTAGTTCTGTCACTTCCCAAAAAACCCCTCATGCTACCCTTTATAGTCACACTTTGCTCCCACCTCTAACCCCTGGCAGCCACTGGTCTGTTCTCTGTCATTTTGCTGTTGTCTTTTCCAAAAGTCATATGCACGGAATCGTATAATGTAATCTTTTGAGAAGCTGCCTTCTTTCACTCAGCACAATGCCTCTGGGATTCATCCAAGTTGTCGCTCTTCTCAGTAGTTCATTCCTTTTTAGTGTGAGTAGTGTTGCATCACCAACTGTGTTTTTAACCCCAAGTTCAGTGTTCTTCCCTGCATACGAGCTACGCTTTGTCCACAGCATTGCTTATGATTAGAAACATTTCAAAAAAAAAGAAAGGAAGGAAGGAAGGAAAAGAAAGAAACATTTCCAAAAGACCGTGCATGGTGGAAAGAGCTTTGGTCTTGAAACCAGATGATTAAAGCTTGACCTCCAGCTCCAGTGGGATTCGGGATAAGTCACTTAACTTCTCTGGGACTTAGTTTCTTCTTCCATTATTTACTTTCTAGATCCAGGACAAGGGTGAAATGATCTGTGGAATCCACCTCAAAGAGGCAGTTTGTTTTGAGTCAACAGGCATTTGAGCCTTCAGCTCAAGCAAAAAGCAGTTTTCAGCATTTACCGAGTAACAAGGGCCTGTGTTGCTGCCTCTGTGAATTGGATTCCCAGAGAGCCTGACACACAACAGATGCAGCAGGCATGCTCTGGGCTGTGAGTGGCATCCACTGAGGGAGCCCACTTGGGCTGATGGCCTTGTTTTCTCTTCTCTGCTTTAGAAAGGGACCACCATGAAAGGCTTACAGATGACCGGGCCCATTGCCACACACTCCCTTGAGTCGACCGGCCCCCCGGTTGGGAAGAAGGGAACCTCAGCTCTGTCTGCCCTGTTGGAGATGGAGGCCAGTCAGAAGTAAGTTCCTGCTTGGGGAGAGACTCGTCCCCACCACACAGGCTCCACAGGTTTTCAGTACCCTACCTTGTGAGTGGGGGTGAAATATGATTTCTATCTGTACGGAGCCTGAAATTAAGAAAAAGATGCATACATGAGCAGAGAGCTGGGTTAATACCTGGTAAGTGTCAAATAACATGAAATATGCAGAAATTATAAACTTGCAGTCTGGGGCTTAATTTGAACTACAAATACATTTGCTTTGGCCCACAAAGTGAGGTTTCTTTGTTTGTTTCTTTGTTTTTTTGTTTGTTTGTTTGTTTGTTTTTAAAGATTTTATTTATTTGACAGAGAGAGACACAGTGAGAGAGGGAACACAAGCAGGGGGAGTGGGAGAGGGAGAAGCAGGCTTCCCGCCGAGCAGGGAGCCCGATGCGGGGCTCGATCCCAGGACCCTGGGATCATGACCTGAGCTGAAGGCAGACGCTTTAACGACTGAGCCACCCAGGTGCCCCTGTTTGTTTTTTTTAATAGATTTTATTTTTTAGAGTTGTAGGTTCAAAGCAAACTTGAATGGAAGGAAGAGCTTTCTCATATACGCCCTGTCTCCCACACCTGCATGGATTCCTCCATTGTCAACACCCCCAGCGGAGTGGGCCATTTGTTATAATTGATGAAGCTGCACTGACACATCATCATCACCCAATGTCCACAGTTTACCTTACAGGTCACTCTTGGTGGTGTATATTCTGTGGGTTTCAGACAAATTTGTAATGACATGTAGCTACCATTAAAGAGTAGTTTCACTGCCCTAAAGGCACAAAATATTTTTAAAATATCTGAGCCATGTTTTTTTAGTTTGAAGATTTCAAATACAAATTTGGATTTTATATGAAATTATATAGTATATACAACATGATACATGATTATATTATATATAAAACAATATATTACAGGGCGCCTGGGTGGCTCAGTTGGTTAAGCGACAGCCTTCGGCTCAGGTCATGATCCTGGAGTCCCAGGATCGAGTCCCGTATCGGGCTCCCTGTCGACAGGGAGTCTGCTTCTCCCTCTGACCCTCCCCCTCTCATGTGCTCTCTCTCTCTCATTCTCTCTCTCAAATAGATAAAATCTTTAAAACAACAACAATATATTACAGATAACATAGCACAACACTGTATTACAGATAATAGATAAAATCCAGCCTTTTGAGAAATAGAAGAGCCTCAGTTATAGTACTGGGTCCACATGCATACCCAGCCATGGGAAGGCTGGTCCTTTAGAATGGGTACGTGCCCTCTGGTTTACCGGAGAACCAGCACACCCTCTAGTCTTGGACTTGCCTTATTCCCTCAGGCGTGTGACCTGGCCAGCTTCTCTAGGCATTTGTGTGGTCCCTTCCTAAACATTAAGTGCTGCATTTCCCAGGACACTGGTAGGGCCACATCTTGCCTGGGGGGGAAGTGACAGCATCCCAGGAGGGGGGATTTGAGTTGGCCTTGCAGGAAAGGAAGCATCTATACAGAGGCGCAGGGGGTGGGGGGGAGTGGGGGCGGGACTTGGGCAAGAGGAGAAAGTACCTCCGTGTGCAGGTGGCACCCACTCTGGGAGTCTTCCCTGCCCCTTCGTCCTCCCAGCCAACTCAGATTCTGTGCTTCCCAGCATCCTGGGCCGACATCCATCAGAGCCCTTTCCAGAATTCTCCAAGGTTTGCTCACAGTCCCCCTGGCTTGCCTGTGCTCTGAGAGTAGAGGCTGTGGGTTGTGCCTGGCACATAGGATGTGTACAGTAAGTAGTCATGGAATGATAGAGGAAGGGGTGCTGAGGGTCCCTATACAGATGTTGGGGGAGGCTAGAGCTTGTCTGTCTGGGCTGTGTGGTGCCCAGCAGGAACCTGTGCACATTAGGCTTTCCAGAAGTCACATTGAGTGAGCTTGAGTCATCGTGGAGATGCAATTGGACCGACAGGTGGGAAGTTGGATGCCAAGCTGTCCTTACACATTCTCATAGCAAGAGGGATCCTTTGCAAGTTTTTTTATTTTAATGGAAAATTTAAATTTTAATGGAAAATTTCAAACAGATAAACTAGGCTAGTATGATAAATCCCTGTTTACCTGTCACGTGGCTTCGATGATTATCAACTCATGGCCAATCTTACTTCATTTATTGCAACATATGCATTGCTCTCACCTTCCCTTTTTATTCTTTATTAAATTTCAGGCATCATATTTCTTCATCTATAATATTTCAGTATGTATCACTGAAAGAGAAGTACCCCTTTAAAAAAAAAAAAAGAACCCTAATACTGTAATTTCTCTAAAAGGTTATAGTCATTCCTTAATATCATGAAATATCCAGTCAGTGTCTTTGGTAGAAGTATTTTCTAAGATGAGCCCCATGTATAGGAAGGCCTGGGAGGTGGGCCCCAAGAGGCAGAGACCCTTTGGCAGGCTCCTACTAGTCAGGCAAGAGGCCACAGAGGCTGGAGAGAGGGTGATAAAGAATGGAAAGGAAGGGACACTGGGGGGTGTGGGCAAATGTTGGGCTCATTACTGAGGGAACTGGGTCTGTTTACTTTGTCTGACCAAGGGAAGAGCCCAGAACTCAGCCTGGCAGGTTCTCCCTGTAACTAATCACAGATCTTTCCCGCTGGAAAAAAGAACAAGGAACATATGTTGCTGGGAGCGGTGTGAAGCTGGGGGTGGGGGAGATCTTATTTATAATTTGTCAGTGAGTCATCGTTTAATATGCTCCAAGGAGCCTCTTTCTGCTCAGACTGGAAGAGGAAGGGTAGTTGGGGTGGTAGTGTCCCCCCATGTGTAGGGAAAGATTCTCAGCTAACCTCACAGCAGGAGGCAGGACAGAGAGACCCGAGATTTATTCTCTCCCCAGATGACTGCTCTTGGGTGACTTGCTATGTTTTCTCAATGCAGGAGGTAGAGCAGAGGGAGTCAGACCTTTATATGTTTGCTCACGGTGTTTTTTATTTGTGTGCTTTTCTTTTGCTTTTGCAGCACCAAGCAGATCCAATTTTATTTATTATGAAAAACAATGCTATAGCGATATGGAAAAGAATTTATAAAATTTCATCTGTAGTCCTGCCATCTTACCATAAACTGTGTCTGTTTCTTCCATTTCCCTTCTAGTCGGTATCTGAAGTCATGTACGTTTTGTCAGGCTCTTGTGGAAGATAGAGAGAGGCCCCAGAAGTCTCAGTCTTCTGCTCATTGTCTGCATGGCTGGGACCAGTCTGGGCAGCTGGTTCTGGCTCAGCTGCTCCTAATAGATGAGGATAACCTGATGACAGCCAAGTCAGGATAGAGACCACCAAAAGGCTTTTGTCACTGCTTCCGTGGAGGCTTGGCCGGCAACTCCGTCCCGGCAGAAGGCAGTGTGCCTCCGTGTATGTTTTCACATATACATATATATAGTATAACTGCTTGTTTTCGGGCAGGTTCCCTTCTGAGCCATTAGACAGGAGCCTCCAAGGGCAAGGACAGGGTTTTACTCGCCTCTGAATCCCTGATTCTTAGTCCACAGGTCCCCACAAGGAAGGCAACTCAGTAAATGGGGATTGTCATGTGCATCTGAGGGGACACGGGAGGGGTAACCAGGGCTTCCTGTCCCCGCAGCCTTGGGGAAGTACGAGAGAATGTTACAGTGTGCATTTGTGGATGAGGCTCAGAGGAAAACACACTTCAATGTGATAGAGAGAGACAGTATGGTGTAGGGACATGGGAAAGAATTGAGCGTTTGTTCTGCTTTTCCTCTATGAATTATACCTCAGAGTAAACAAGTAATTGGTGTAGGGAGGTTTGTCTTTGTTCAATATTGCAGCTCATAGCTTCAGAAGGAATGATAGACTATTACCATGTGTGATCTTTAACAAACTTCTGGATCTAACAGAGTTCACCAGTGGCCACTAATATCACCAGAGAGAGAGGGCCAGACATTATAGGCCTCCAGATAGAAATACACACCACTTAAGAGTTCTTGCCCAAAATTGAACCTGAACTGCTCAAGCCATTAGATAGAACTTCTAGTTCTCAGGAAGTAAGTAAACAAGGCACAGAGGAACATGATAAACAGTAAAGGGAGAAAATCAGCACATCCAGACTGTGAATTTACAGGACAAATGAGCTACTTTCTTCGACAAATAAATTGTAAAGATAAAGAAAAATGAAGAGGAATTTATGGCTTAAAAGAGAATTAAGAGACATAACTTATTGCAGCGTAGGGACCTTAGTTGAAACCTGTTTTGAACAAACTGTACAAATGATTTTGGGGAGACAATTGGCGAAATATTTGATATTAGAAAATTAAAAAATTTTCAAGTGTATTGGAATTGTGGTTATGTTTTTTCAAAAGTTCTTTTAGGGATACAGTGCGTACTGAAGTTCTTATGGATGAAATGATATGTATGAGTTTTGCTTCAAAATAATTGGGGTGTGTAGATAAGGGGTATAGATGAAACATGATTGGCTCTAAGTATATAATTTGGGGGGCTGGGTTTGTAGGGACTCATTATCTTAGCCTTTTTACTTGTGTTTGTGTTTGAAATTTTTCCATAATAAAAAGTAGGGGGGAAAAAAGAGTGTAACAGGTTACCATGGAAACTGATTTTTAATCTCCGGTATGAGATGGCTTGACAATCTGTAACAAACATGTCAGAATGTAAGAGTAGGGCAGTCTCACAGACTGGGTTCTTGGGGAGGCAGACTGAGATGGAGTTTAACATGCAGTATGTTTATTAAGGCAAGTCCGTGGGCTCAGGATGTGCGGGAGGGAGGAGGAAATGGACAGAGGGAGAAGTCCAGGTGCAGCGCAGGGCCAGGGACAGCCTTGGGCCACCTCACTCAAGCCCTGGAGCTAGAAGAGCCTTCAGGGATGAGCCCAGTTGGACCAACATGGCCAGACCTATACACCCCCTCGTTGATCATTCATTGTCTGTGGGCCGCTGCGGGGGGTGGGGGTGGGGAGGGGCAGCAAGAGCTCTGCAGTTGGGGCTGTCCCTGAAGGGGCCGACAGCTGAGCCAGCTGGACAATGTGCCCAGATACTGTGGCAGCAAGGCCACAGCAGAGGGATCTGGGCGGCGCCTCACAGTGTCCACCACACGAAGTATATGTTGCAATAAGAATGAAGACTTAAGACTATATATAATGTGAGACTTCTGGAATCTACGAAATAAAAATTCAGTGATGTGTTGAAGCAGTCTAATTTGGGGGAGCATTTAAGTTACGATAGCCCATAGTTATTTTTAGTACAGATAAAAGAAAAATAAACATGGAAGTACGCTTTTATGTGCATCAGAACTGAGATGGGATAAGATGTCCTAAGAAACCATAGTTGTCTTGGGTTATGAGATAGTGCCTGTTAGATTTGTGTGGTTGGGGGGTGAGGCAGGGATATAAGGGCTTACATTTGAAAAATTAGCATATAAGCCTTCAAAATGTATGGGGAATCAACACATTTCCCCATATAGTTTATGCCACATGTTAATGCAACCCTAATTTTCAGAATGTGCTTCTGCTGGTATATTTAAGAAAAACTGAGAACAAGTCTTCCCAGCAGATTAAAAAAATGGTGTTCATGGATGGAGTCACTCACACCATGTCACGTCACTTTTCAAAGTAATAGGTACCGCCATAGTGCTTTTTAAATTGGGCTCTTTCGGGGCGCCTGGGTGGCTCGGTCGTTAAGCATCTGCCTTCGGCTCAGATCATGATCCCAGGGTCCTGGGATCGAGCCCTGCCTGCTTGGCGGGAAGCCTGCTTCTCCCTCTCCCACTCCCCCTGCTTGTCTTCCTTCTCTCGCTGTGTCTCTCTCTGTCAAATAAATAAATAAAATCTTTTTAAAAATAAATAAATAAATAAACTGGGCTCTTTTCTTCTTTACCTTGGAGGAAGGCTGATTGTTCAGGACAATGAATGCAATTAAGGGTATTTGTCGGGCCTGAAGGAGAAACAGAGCAGAAGTGTGTGTTTCAGAGGTGACAACAGAACTGCCTTCATTTCATCTTGGCTGACATGGGCCCTTTACCAGGGGCCTTTCAGCAAGCTACAGACGTGTTTTTCACCTTTCAGGTGTCTAGGAGAACAGCAGGCAGCTGTGCTTGGTGCCAAGAGCTCCTCCCAGCCGGCTGAGAGCAGCAGTGTTGCCATGACTCCCACCTACGTGGACAGCCCACGAAAGGTAAAGGGGACCACTCCAGCACGGAGCTGCCTCGTGCTCTCAGGGACCTGATGTGGAGGGTCGTTCGAATCCAGGGATGAATGTGCTGAGGATTTGGATAAATTCTACCCTGAACCCTCTTAAGCATTATGATTTCTGTGGAAGCAGTTTCTGCTCGCAGTTGTAAGGAAGTTAACTGCTAGATAAATGCAGATACAACATAGTCGAGCTCAACTATATTGGTCAAGTCCCAAGATCTGGCTTGAGCTGTGAAATTGGCCATCTGGTTTTCCTTCAGCCACATCTTTGGCTCTCCCAGACAGGAGGTAGAAAGCTGGTGGGGCAGCTCCTATGAGAGCTCACTCTTTGATAAAGAAATTCCTATCAGTCTGCTTAAACTCCTGAGAAATATAGTCAAATGGAAGCATCTCCTGGGGGAAAAGATCAAAACGTGGGGCCTTGGGCCTCTGTATGGAATAGCAAGTACAGTAAAGGGGCCCAAAACTCCATAGGTCAGGCTTTTTGTATCCTTTAAAACCAATAAACTTGGCTCTGTCTACTTATTCAGGGAAATTCAGAATGTGAGATCATTCTGGTATGGGCGTCACGGTGAGCTGACTGTGCATTCTCTTACCTGGTCTCTATCACTAGAAGATGAAGGAGATTCAATAGATGTATTTTATTTTTCAAAACTGTGGCCAACTTTTATACTTGTAGATCTATCTATGGGTTTGTTTATTTCACTTCCTTACCTTGAAAATTTTCTAGTCGTTAAGTATTTTTTAAAAGCATGATTTTTTAAAAATACATAATATTTCATCATATGGATAGACCTTCATTTATATTTTTTGTTAAAAATGTAGATGGTTTTTGATTTTTAAAAAGTTTTGGTAATTATTCCTTAAGTTTTTACAGTTATTCTGCATGGTATCACAATTATAAATAATACTGCAAACTACATCCATGCACATAATTATTTGACCACCTCTCTTATTATTTCTTTGGGATAAATTTATCCCACAAGGATGGAGGGATTAAAATCCGAGAAAGAGGGACGCCTGGGGGGCTCAGTCGTTAAGTGTCTGCCTTCCGCTCAGGTCATGATCCCAGGGTCCTGGGGTCGAGCCCCGTTTCGGGCTCCCTGCTTGGTGGGAAGCCTGCTTCTCCCTCTCCCACTCCCCCTGCTTGTGTTCCCTCTCTCGCTGTGTGTCTCTAGCTGTCAAATAAATAAAAATCTTAAAAAATAAATAAATAAAATAAAATCCGAGAAGGTGTATCAACTGAGACTATAAGCAGCTTATGTATTCTGTAGACCAGAGGTTGGCAAATCTAAATAAACATTTTAGGCTTTGTGAGCCAAGAGGCAAGATCAAGGCTGTATGTAGGCACTTTTTTTTTTTTAAGTGTTAGGTACTTCTATATCCATTTAAATTTTTATTTTATTTTTTTTTAAGATTTTATTTATTTATTTGAGAGAGAGAATGAGAGACAGAGAGCATGAGAGGGAGGAGGGTCAGAGGGAGAAGCAGACACCCCGCCGAGCAGGGAGCCCGATGCGGGACTCGATCCCGGGACTCCAGGATCATGACCTGAGCCGAAGGCAGTCGCTTAACCAACTGAGCCACCCAGGCGCCCCCCATTTAAAATTTTAAAACCCACCCTTAGCTCACAGAGTATAATACACCAGTAGCCTGCAGGCTGTAGTTTGCTCACCCAGCTCTAGGAAGTGACTTTAGGTATAGTCCCAAGGATAGTCTCTGCATAAAGAATGATCTGTCCGGCAAGAAAGAATCTTTTCACATGTACATAAATCTCAGCAGCATTAGCCCCTCTGCTTCTGTATGTTGCAGCAGAGAAGGGACACAGATGAGAATGCATAGGCACCCTGCGTGCTGCCCACTAGCTGTTACCCATACTTACTGCCATCTTTGAGGATGAGAACCAGTGTCTGGGACAGGCCTGAGAGTAGGAAACTTATAGAACCACAAGCATTAAGGTTAAAATGCACCAATGGCCAAATATTAGATGGCCGTTTAGAACATTCTTCTCATTTTCCAACTGAATGCTAAAATCCACCTGGATGGTTATCATTTGTGGCAGATGTAGATCCCCAGATGGTCAAAGGGAAGCGAAGATGTTTTGAGGTGGTCAAAGGGAAGGCCTCTAGGTGACACACTCAGAAATGCCAACAGTGTTTCCAGTTAGCATCTTGTGTTAGGGTGCGGAGAGTGGTCCCTGAAATTGCATCTCCATAGCCACGCGTGTCCATGGTTTGTTAGTTGAGTTCAAAGTGGTTGATGGGAAATGGCAGCAGTATTGATAAAATGGACCCCTGCATAGTTCAGTGATTCTACTTTGAGAATTGAAGAAAAGTTGTAAGAAAGCCGACCTTCAGACTTACCAAGTGCCATTTCCAAATTTCAGTGATAAAATTTAACTAAAAAGTAAAAATATTTGGAAGGGACAAGAGGACACTTCTTGACTTTAAGAAAGATGAAAGGAGGGGTCTTTGGGAAAGTCCTCTATGTCATTTTTGTTTCAAATACAGGGCAGCCTGGACCCCACAAGACTAGGGTTCGGAGGGGAAGGCCGCTTCAGAACTCTCCCACCTCCCCACCCCCACCTAATGAATGCATATGTTTCTGACACTATATATGTCTCAACTCCTTGGTTATTTTGTTACACAAACCAGTGGAGGAGAAGGTATTGCTGCTTCTGGATCCCAACTTTTCCTGCTGTTGAATCCTCTTCTCCCATCTGGCTGCCATGTTTATTAACTGAAAACCTCAAACCTCTGTATGTCTCCAAGAGGGCTGCTGGTCACCCAGCCAGGCGGGAGGCCAGGAAGCAACCCCTGAAGGCTTTCCCCCACCATTCCCACCAAGCAGCTCTGTGGCCTTTTCCTCTCCCTTGACATAGGTCTGAAGAAAGTTCAGAGCTATGTGGGAGGGTGCGACATCCAAGCCAGGCTCTGATGAGACCTGAGGGAGCTTGGACGCACCTTCTGTCCCTGTGCTTGCTCCCACACAGATGGGACATTCTGCCCAGGAAGGTGTGAGTTCCCGCTAATGCTTTGCATTTGGATATGGTCCTTCTGGGTGGATCTCTCTCTCTCTCTCTGTTTCCCCTCCATTCCCCTCACGTGCCCTTGTTTCTCTCCTTCCCTCCTTGTTTTTATTTTTATTTTTTTCTTTCGCCACCCCCCCCCACCCCACCCCCGACGGCTCACCACGGGTCCACACTCACCCCTTCACTCCCTCGCATTCGCTGCTGCTGCTGCTTCCTCCTCCTCTGACTTCAGGACGGGGCCTTCTTTATGGAGTTTGTCCGCAGCCCGCGCACAGCGTCGTCCGCCTTCTACCCACAGGTCAGTCAAACTCCGAGGGCTCTGCAGCCTGGGCATGCCTGTCCCATCAGCAGAGGCCTTCTGTTCGGCTCTGAACACATGGAAGTGGGCTGAAACTGAGTTTGAAGGGCAGCTGAAATTGAATTCGGTCTCAGAGGTGTGCAGTCCCTTCCGCGGGGTCGGCGGCGGCAAAGGGGGTTGCAAATGGTTAAAGCAGGAGAGCAGTAATCAGCATTGACGCTCGTGTGTCCCAAGTCTGCCTGTCTGTTCCGTGTGGTTGCCACTGAGTCTCTGCCACATCAGCAGCATCTTCCCTTTTAGATGTTTTGTCCATATAATATAAGCAACGTAAAATATGCTTTCTTAAGAACTGAATACTTTTTTCCTCCAAGTACACCCTGATAAATTCATAGCAGTGTGGCAGGAAGTGGTGGAGAAACAGCAAACATTTATTAATAGGCATACGCTCCGTCATAGGCTAGTGGTGGATGAACCTGGGCAGCTCACCTCGCCTCTGGACTTCCCTTAACTCATTTGTCAAATAAAGGGTTTAGACCAGACCTCCATAGGCCTTCCAAGACTAAACAGTCTTCAGTTGCTCTGTGCCAAGCACGTAGTATTCTCTCATTTCATCCTCACTACATGGCCTGTGAGTTAATTTATCCTAAGTTGATACATGGAGAAATTGGGGGACAAAGACGTTGTGCTTTACACAGTACAGGATAGAGCTGGGATTTAAATCCAGGACCAACAGGCTTGACTTGTGACCCCTGCTCTGTAATTGGCTTTAGTAATTACTGTTCTGACAGGTCCTAGGGGAAGAGAAACTGGACTCTCTGCCCTTTATCGAGGCCCCTAAGTATATGAAATCGACTTAGTTACAGAGATTTGAAAGAGTTGAGAGGGTTTATGGAGGAACAGGTGGACTAAGGAGGACAGGACTTGGGAGGTTCAAGGGCAAAGGTTAAGGGATCCCTATTTGGTGAAAGTCAGAAAGCCAACATTGAGTCCTTACTCCGTTGGCTACTTTGCAAAGGGCTTTGCACACACAGTCTTCGCAACAGTCTATGAGGTGTAGATGTTATCACGCCATTTTCCAGATAAAGAAACTGAGGTTTAATACATTATCTGGTCAAAGGCACACAAGTTGTGAGTGGCTGAGCCCCTGCACCATTTAGCACACTGTGCCTGGAGGGAAAGGGGGTAGTGAGCATTGGAGTCTTCCCTTTCTTAAGAGGTCGGATGGTGCTGTGCCTGTCTGTGCAGGTCTTCAGAGGTCTGTGCTTGCCTTTTCCCAGTGAGCTGTGTGACCCTGGCCAAATCCTGATTGGGATCTGAGTTCTAATCAAGAATCTCTGATCTCTGAGTGTGGGAGGCACGCTGCATTTTTGGTGTAAATCAAACTCAGGGTGGAGTTATTAACCTTTTACTTTCTAACAAGAGACTCTGGTGAAAAGTTTTGGACTTGGGTTAGAATTTAACATAAGAAAAATCAGCAGAGCCAGAAGAGAATTATTTTATAAGTCCCGCAATAATGTAGCAGTCCCCACAGCTTCACATGGTGGAATTCCAGATGGAACAAAAATGACAAGTTCCCACAGTTGGAAATCACATATAAAAATGAGCTGTTGGGAGAGGCACGTGAATAAAGTTTATATGACCGACCAAGTGTGTTGTTAAGCTTACACATAAATCAAAAAATTGTCTCTGCTCATATATAGTGAGGGATCCTCTATACTGATACAAATGAAATTGTGCTTGATTTGTTTTTGTTTGTTTTATTTATTATTGTTGTGTTAAAATATACGTAACATGGAATTTGCTGTGTTTGTTTTCTAACACGGTGCGTGGAGAGGGGCACTGAAGTCAGAGGGCTCCCTTCAGGTTTCGTCTTCAGCACTGTACCAGGGAGCTGCTTTAGGCATGTGAATTAACCTCCTGAACCTCAGTTTCCTCATTTGAAGGAAATAAAAATATCTTCTTTGTAGTGTAGTTTTGAGAATTAGAAAGAATATGCATTTCTCAACAGACTTCAAGGGAATGAAATCCTATAAAGCATTTTTCTGTGCACCAAGCAGTTAAGTAACAGGTCAAGGACAACTAGATAACTAGAAAAGCCCCACGTATTTGGAAACTAGGTAACACACTTCTAATAATGCCTGAGGCAGAAACAATATTGCATGTTGCATGGGATGTGGTGGCCAGATACTGGCTGGGATTAGGATAGGATTCCTACGGTGCCAGGTTTCTGTGTCCATTTCAGACAGCTGCTTATTAGAGACTACTCCCCCATTCCTGCAGCCCCTGCTCTCCATCCTAATTCCCAGACCAGGAAGTACGAAGAGTGGGTCATGAGCTCCTTAAGAGAATGGTGCTACATGTTAAAAGACTGTCAGTAGGGGCACCTGGGTGGCTCAGTTGGTTGGGCATCTGCCTTTGGCTTGGGTCATGATCCTGGGGTCCTGGGATCGAGCCCCACGTTGGGCTCTCTGCTCGGCAGGGAGCCTGCTTCTCCCTCTCCCTCTGCCTGCCACTCTCTCTTTCTCTGTCAAGTAAGTAGATTAAAAAAAAAAAAATTCTTTAAAAAAAAAAAAAAAAGACTGTCAGTGTGGAGGCTCTGGCGTCAGACTGGTTGTGAGCCTTTTGGCAGCTATACTAACCTCCCTGAACCTCAGGTTTCTCATCTGCAGAATAGGACTAATTGTGTTTTCTTTGTAGGATTTCTGTGAGAGGGAACTGAGATGAAGCATCTGTGTGGTTAGCTCAGACCCTGGCACGTAGTAAATTCCCCATACATGTATCTATGTGTGGGAGAGGGGAGGGAAGACAGGGGCTGGGGGTACCAGGTAGTGAACCAGCTTGATTGGGCCAGTCAGCTATTTTCCCTGAGTGTGTGCGTGTGTAAAAATGTGCTGGGCCTGGGTGACCTCTCCTATGCCTTTTATCTCTGAAATTCTGGCGTGACCCTGTTGGACCTCATAAAAGTAAGTCCTGCAGCTCTGACTGAGTCGCCAGGGTGTTGCCTGTGATTTTTGCCCTTCACAATAGCTCTCTGCTCAGAAGGGGTTCCTTGTGGCCAAGGGGGAGGAGGGCATCACCTAGACTCTGACACTGCTCACGGTAGGAAGTGCCTGTAAAATTAAAACAGACAGCTGTGCGCAGAGGGTTCCAGGGAACAGGGCCGTGCACCAGTCTTGGAAAATAGGTTCCTTGTGCCACCAGTTCATCATTCTAATGATAATGAACACGTCACTCTGTCTGATAACTGGAACAGAACGACACAGTTCTCTCTGTGCCCTGCTCTCTGGAAATCAATTTTTATCATCACAAACTTGACACAAGAATTTGGAGGGCATGAGAAGACCTTGGTAATGAGATTTTCCTCAGAAGTCAGCCTGATATCTTTAGTCTGTAGTTTGGAGCCTGAAGGAATATCACAGTCAAGCGGAACAGGCTCCTGCCACCTGAGGCCTGAGCTGATGTTAGGTTCTCTTTCCTCCCCCATCCCCTGACCCCCAGCCAGTTACTCTCACAAGCAGGCGTGGGTCTCAGGGGCTCAGTCCAGCAAGAACTCACCTGCTTCTCTCTTTCACTTCCATCACCACCGCCCCACCCCCAGTCCCTATGACCATTTCTCACCCTGGTCCTGAAGGAGCCTCCAGCATGGTCTCCTTGCTTCCATCCTGGCCCTTGGCAGTCTGTTTCCCAGCCTGCGTCCAGGGTTTACCTTTCCACGGTGTATTAGCTTGGACGGCTGTAACAGAACACCATAGACTAGGGGCTTAAGCAGCGCATTGGCTTCTTATAGTTCTGGAGGCTGAAAAGTCCAAGATCAAGGTGCTGATACATTCACTTCCTAGTGAGGGCCCTCTTCTGGCTTGCAGAGGGCCACCTTCTCCTATGTCTTCAGGTGGCAGACAGAGCGAGCTCTGGTCTCTCCTCTTATGATTAATCCCATCATGGCTTTACCCCCATGGCCCCATCTAAACCTAATCAGTTCCCAAAGGCCCCACCCCCAAATATAATCACTTACGGATTAGGGCTTCAACATATGAATTTTGGGGGTACACATTCAGTCTACCCTTTCTTTCCTTTAGGATAAAGGCCAAAATCCTTATGATGGCCTGGAAGGGCCTGCATGATCAAGGCCCTCCCTCCCTTTCCAGCCTCATCTTCTGTCATCCTCTTCCTCACTCTTGGACTCTAGTGACAGGAGCCTTTCTCCACACTGCTCTAGGCACCAGGTTTCCTGCCACAGTGCCTTGGCACACAGTATTCTCTCTGTGCCTGGTTAACTCCTAGCCATCTAGTCAAATCCTACGTCTTAGATTCACATAGCTCCGGTGCGCCTCCTTTCCGCTCTTCTCCCAGTTCTACCTCTGTGTTTGTATGACTGGGATTTGATTAGTGCCCAACTTCATGAGACCGTAAGCCTGTAAGCACCCATAGGGCGGCTGCCATGTCTGTGTTGCTCCCTGTTGATTCTTCAGCACCTAGCCTGGCATTTAGGAGTGGCTCAGTAAGTGCTGTCTTGGACATACTGATGGGGGAGATAGACACAAAAAATGTTTATTTAAACAATGGAACAAGAACAAAAAAAGTGGAACCCTTTTTTTTCCTGGTGGATAAATTACACCAAACCCCGAACTATCACCCAACAAACAGAACCATTCTGGCTTAAGTATGTGGGAGATTGGAGAAGGGTCCCAGCCCCCAGCAGGGGCACCCTGTGATGGCCCCAGCAATGTACCGCAGGCCCCCAGGCTTTTGCAGAGTGCACTTCGAAGCCACGGCTGTTAGGGCCGCAGTTTTCTGCATGCTCGTGGGAGCCCTGGGAAGTCAGAGTCACTGACCGAAGTGGACTTTTTACCCTTTGATCTGTTTTCTCTCTTTGGAGACATGGAGTGAACAAAAAGCTCATGTCCCCGGGGGCTCAGTTCCCCCCACCCCCGGAGGACCTTAGGGTCATATTAATCAACTGTTACCCTCTTCTAAACCCTCCCCCGTCAGTCAGGTTCTTATCAGAAATCTATGTGCAAGACTTTGGCCAGGAGCACAGTTTTACCTGCAGGACATTCATTTCATTCCCAGCTCCTGAAAACATGTTCAGCCTTGCTGTGCATTTTTAATTTTTGAAGTGGTTGGAAATATTTAAAAATCAGGAGGTTTCATACAGAAACCAGGTTTCTGTCTTGTATTATAAAATAAGCTAGACATGGGGCCTGGCTTCCTTCCCGGCAACAGTCACAGGGCCTTGGAGCAGCCCGTGGCCTTTCCTTTTCTTTTCCTTTCCTTTTTTTAATAGCCAGCTGTGCCAATATAGATCTACGGTCCCTATCATATTTTTGTTTGCCACCTTTGCTCTAGAGCAGTGTTGTCCAATAGAACTTTCCGCCCTGATGGAAATGTTCTGTATCTGTGCTATCCAACACAGATGGCTAGTCACACATGACTAGTGAGCGTTTGACAAGAGGCGGGTGCAACTGAGGAACTGAATTTTACATTTTATTTTAATTAATTTATATTTGAACAGCCACATATAGCTAGTAGCTACTGTATTGCATGGAACAGGTCTAGACATTTAAAATGTTATCATCGAGGGCGCCTGGGTGGCTCAGTCGTTAAGCGTCTGCCTTCAGCTCAGGTCATGATCCCAGGGTCCTGGGATCGAGCCCCACATCGGGCTCCCTGCTCGGCGGGAGGCCTGCTTCTCCCTCTCCCACTCCCCCTGCTTGTGTTCCTGCTCTCGCTGACTCTCTCTCGTCAAATAAATAAATAAAATCTTAAAAAAAAAAAAATGTTATCATCGAGGTACTTATTGAGAATCTAGAATGTCACATTTTTCCTACCCTTGTTTACTCTTTTTCTCGCTTTTTCTATCATTGTTCACTGGATTTTCTCATGTATTTATTTTATCTTATTATATGTCTATTTATTGATAATCTCTTTCTTTTTTTTAGAGTGGTGCTGAGATATGAAAATATAAATAACCACTCAGAATCAGAGGCTGGGATGGACATATAGAAGAGGGAGGCTGTACCTGTGAAGAAAATGTGGTTCAATTGAGATCAGAAATCCTGAGCTCCTCCTGGGCATAGAGCTGTCCTAATATGGACATTCCTTGTCTAATGTCTGTTTTTCCTTCCCACTCCCAGATGGCAAACTCCATGAGGGCAGCGGGGAGAGGTTTGATTGGAAGGATATTCTGTCCTTCCCTGATATTACAAACCTTGGGAAACCTGGCTATGGAACTGGGAGTTATTCCCGAGCTCTCTGAATATGAGATTCTGTCACGGGTCCCTTTATAATGCCACTAAATGCCCTAAAGGAGCCAGGTGAGGGGAAAGCCCATTTTGTCTCCTGGTAAGACATAGCAGTATGTTATGTCTACCCACCCTCAAGGTACAGTTAGAGTGCTGGGCTGGCAGATCTGGCAGCTTCCTGGTGGCTGACGGTCCTCCAGCATAAGAAAGTGGGGCTCTGACAGGCACACAAGTTGGAGGGTCCTTGGGGGTGCCTGTTGTGGATGGTGCTAACCTCTAAGACATCCCTGGTGGAGCTCCATCCCTCATCTTCTCCCATGGCTTTGGGCATGTGGGAAAGGGGAAGGAGACAGGGGATTGGTGTTGCTGATGAGGGTTTGTTTGTTTAGTTAACTAAATCCCTGATTTTATTTGGGTTTCACCAGGTTTTCTATTAATGTCCTTTTTCTGTTCCAGTCTCCAATCCAGGGGTACCAAGTTGCATTTAGTTTTCATGTCTCCCCAGTGTCCTCTGGTCTGTGACAGTTTCTCAGTCTTTCCTTGTTTTTTAATGACATAGAGAGTCTTGAGGAGCCCTGGCTAGATATCCTGCAAAATGCTTCTGATTCTGGGCTGGTTTGATGTTTTTCTCATGGTGGAGTTATAGGTTCTTGACAAGAATACCTCAGCGGTGAAGTATGCTTCTCATCACATCATACCAGGGGGTACATGGGATCCACACATCACTGGTCACAGGAACCTTCATCACTTAGTAATGTAGTATTTGTCAGCTGTCTCCATTATGAAGTTACTATTTTTCCCTTTTTATACTCTGTTCTTTGGAAGCAAGTCCCTAACTGTAGCCTACTCAAAAGAGGACAGAGAGATTCAACTGCAGCTCCTGGAGGTGGGGGTGTCTACGCAAGTTACATGGAGTCCCTCTGTAAGGAGGATTTGGGACAAGGTTCTTAAAATGGAGTTGCCTCTGGGGTGTCTGGCTGGCTCAGTTGGTGGAGCATGTGACTCTTGATCTCCGGGCTGTGAGTTTGAGCCCCACTTTGGGTGTAGGGATTACTTTAAAATAAATTTTTTTTTTTTTTAATGGAGTTACATCCAACACCAAGCACCTCCCTCTATTTGCCTTTTCTAGGCCTCTGCGCAAAGACTGCCCTTCTGTCTATCCAGCTTTCCTTGGCTTTCTGTTTATTCCAGAAAGTTACTTCAGGTGCATTAAAAAGTAAAGGCAACCTCCAGAATAAAATGTGACTAAATGGGGAAATATAGGAAAAGAAAAACATAAGATAGGACGTCATCTGAGGTCTTATAAATTATCTAGAGTTTTGTGCTAAATTCAGTCCTGAACTCTCTGGGAGCCAAAGAAAAGTGGGAAATATCTATTCCAGGATTCAGAGTGGTCATGAGATAAAGGCAAACCATTTGCTCAGGGGAAGCATAACCTTTCATGGTATTAAGATCTAAGCAGCCTCTTGAAAGATGGACATCATATGATATAGTACAGGCGGTCAGGAAGCTATGGGGCAAATCTGACCTACCATCTGCTTTTATAAATAATTCTTACCGGAACAGAGCCACGCCCATTCATTTACATTGTCTGGCTGCCTCTGTCCTTCATGCTGAGTTGAGTAGTTTCAACAGGGCCATCTAGCCCACAAAGCCTAAAATAATTTGCTCTCTGCTCCTTTACAAAAAATGTTTGCCAATTTCTGATTCAGAGGATAACTCCTGAACCACATTCCTGCTAAAATAAAGCTGTAGGAATCATGTAAATTTCTGGCAGTTTAGGCTGGTGGGGCAGTTCTCAGGTGCTGTAGATGAGAGTTAACCCCACTGTAGGGGTCTGGAAGGTAGCACCTAAGAGCTGGGTCTAGCGCCCCTCAGTTAGCTTCTTCTCATTTAATTTTATGGTAAAGTACCTGTTTCTAAGTCTTGCTGGTTAGAGGCAGATGGTGATTGGTAATTGCAAGCTGCTTCTTGCCGCATTTCTCTGTGTATTTATGGTGCTAGCAAAGTCTGTGTGGTCTTTTTGCAAATCATTGAGCCTGATGTAGGAGAATGGTTCTTTAAGAACTGGGGGCAACTTTGTGTCCCAGGGCACATTTGGTTGTATCTGGAGGTATTTTTAATTGTCACAGCTGGGAATAGGGGGTGGTGATGGGGGGCTGGTGTTATCAGCATCTAGTAGGTGAAAGCCAGCGATGCTGCTCAACATCTTATAAGGCACAGGACAGCGCCCCCCTCCCCCCGACTCATCTAGCCCCTAATGGCAGTGTTGCCAAGGTTGGGACACCCCATTTTAGAAGGAGTGACTTTTACAACATCCAACAAAAGATTTGGTAATAGAAGGCTCCATTCGGAAGTACTTAAGAACCAACCCCATGTAAGAGGGACTAAGAGTAAGATTTTTCCTGGAGTGCTCTGAAAGGCTTGCTAGTCTCCAGATATCTGCTGTGAGGTACAGTACGGCCCTTCTAGGTGAACAGGTCATAGTCCTGTGCTCCAAGACGTTTAAAGGGAATGAGACCGATACAATATTACATGAAGCAAAATTTGGCACCTGCCAGGAGGGGGTTATAGAGATCCAAAGTAGAGAGTGAGAGAGATGGTTTTCCTTTGGGAGCTGGGGTGGAGTCAGAAGACATTTTATGAAGGGAGCAGCATTTGAAATTGCCCTCAAGACTGATGGGTTTTTAGCCTGTGGTTGAAGGGAAGGGCACCTCAGGTCGGCGGAACACACAGATGGGATTAAACACACGGGGTCTCATTTGGCTGGAAATGTGTATGTGGGTGAGTGGCGGGCCGTGCAGGGCCATCACAGGTCAGGCTGTTTGTGTTGGACCCACAAGGCTCTGCAAGTTTGGTAGCTCATGGGGAGACCTGAAAGATTTCAGAGTCACGGAGTGATGGGATTAGAGCTGGGTTTTTTTAGCAGGATGAAAATGGAGGTGGCTGGCAGGTAAGGTCTTCGGGGGTAGAGGCTGCAGTCGGGGGAGTCGGGTGGGAGACTGTTACAGCCTCCCCTGGGAGAACAGGCGTGACTTGGACATACATTTGAGTCGGCAGAGGTGAGCGAGGCCACAGGACTAGGCCTCTCTTTAGACGTGAAGCTGGAGAAGGAAGGGAGCTATCAGATGCCTCTGAGGATTGAGCCTGGGCACTTAGCAGACAGACACAGGAAAGGAGGGTTGGGGTGGCAAAGGGTAAGCCATGGTGAGGGAGGGCACTTGCTGGGATATTCACCCATTTGTCTCTAATTGTGTTCTCTCTCTCCCGCTTCTCAGTCTCACAGGAATGCTTCTGCCTTCCTTACTATTTCTGTGGAGATTTTTCTTTAGTGTAAATCTGTGGTTTGAGTCAGGTGCTGGAGCCATTTCTTTGGTTCTGGGGATTCACTGTGAACGACGGTTTCCTATCAGCCGTGGTGTGGGGTGCAGGAATTCATGAGCCTGGGCTGGACCCCTTTAGCTCTTCCACCAGGGACCACTGGGGACTGGGAAGGAGAGAGGAATGGGAAGGATCACGTGTATAAATAGCCTTAAACAATTTTTTTTGTTCATTTTCAAATCCCCTACAGGTGTCTGTGGACCAGACGGCCACCCCAGTGTTGGACAGCACCAGTTTGGGGGTAAGCACAAGCCAATCTGTGGATAGAGGCAACAGCCAGGCCTTTGGGAACTCCCAGAACTCAGGGGAACAGAGCTTCCCCTCTGCAAACTCCGGTGACAGCAGGTGAGATTCAGAATGACCGAACTTATGCTTCTGGGCACTGGGGATGGTCTGGCCTCAAAGGCTGTGGAGCCTGGGAGTCCAGAGTCCCAGACCCACGTTCTGACTCAGCCATGAGTTTTACCTGGAAGCCCGGGGCACTCAGGTCTTAGCAGCACCTATTTGATGGGGCTCAGGATCTGTGCCCTGCCTGCCTTACCGGACAGCTAACAGGTGCCCACAGAGACACAGGAAAGTGTCAGACATTGTGCAGGAGTGGGCTTTGGGAAAGGGGCCAGGACCCAGTCTGTCCTGTTGAGTCTGGCACCCAGCATGACACCTGGTGCGTGACTGCGGACGTCAGTATCGACAGCTTGAGGAAATGAATGAGCAGCAGGTTGTACCCGACCACAGCTGTCCTTTTCCTATTCCTGAGTATTCAGAGGAAAAAGAAGCTGCTTGGACCTCATTTACTTGAGAAAGAGCCCCAGCTTTTAATGTGATTCGTCACATCTGAAAAACTTTTTTTTTTTTTTTTAAAGATTTTATTTATTTATTTGAGAGAGAGAGAATGAGAGACAGAGAGCATGAGAGGGAGGAGGGTCAGAGGGAGAAGCAGACTCCCCGCTGAGCAGGGAGCCTGATACGGGACTCGATCCCGGGACTCCAGGATCATGACCTAAGCCAAAGGCAGTCGCTTAACCAACTGAGCCACCCAGGCGCCCCTGAAAAACTTCTTTTTGATTTCCTTCCCAGCTGTGTTAGCCTTACAATGTTCTGCCCAGTCTGTTCTGGTTGCCTCACTGTCCTGCTGACTGACCAGTCCTTGGCGAAACGGTCTCAGATGTGACTTCTACATGCCTTCATCTCAGAGCGGAAGGCCTCCGTGGCAGCTCACCTGGCTGGCCCCAGCCAGCAGCCACCCACTTTCCTTTCTGTCCCTTGGTCTGCCGGTTTTACCTGCATCTGGTGCAGGGCACCTGACTCCCTCTGGCCAGGAGGGATGAGGATCACTTCATAGGCAGCAGACAGCCTGGACTTCTCTAGTCTCTTTTGTCCCCCAGGCCCGTATCCCTGTCAAGCCCGGCTGTGAGTTTTGGCTCTGGACGTGGAGATTGGAAGGCCTGCCTAGGGAGGGAGTGCATTTCTCTGCTTCCTCATTGAGCAGCAGGTTTTGTTCTGCTTTTGGAAGAAAAGAGAAACTGGGGATTCTTAGGCTGGAGATGAGAAGACCAAAAATGACACAAATCAGGACCAATGACGAAAATGACAAAGAACAGGTCCCATTTTGTGATAAAGAACTGATCAGCAGTTGGTACTGCCCCTTGGGAAATGGGCTGCGTAGAGGAGCTAAGTTCTCTGCCATTGAAGACGTTCGTGCAGACGGGACAGCCTCTTGTTCAGACTCTTGTAGTGGGGACGCAGGCATTAGAAAGAAGTTCTCTTTGTTGCGGGGGGGGGGGGGGTCTTCACAGGCTTTTTTAAACCTGAGATTCGGAAATGCTCCACTGAGTCCTGGACCCTCCAAATAGGAAGAGGGGGCTGAGACTGAGGAAAGGGAGAGGTTTTATGGACTTGAGGAGCTTCTGGAATAAGCCCCAGGTTTGGTATGGTGGGCTGCTAGGAGTGTCCCATGCCCAGTGATCTGGGCTCAGCTGCTGAGTATTACGCATGTTTAAAGGTACTGCCAGACCACTGAGGAAGAACTCAGGCGGAAGAAAGATCTGGGCTCTGGAAACAGGCAGATCTGGATTCAAACCCGAACCCTAACACCTCCCAGCTCTTCAACCTTCACCTGCACCTTTAACGTCTCAGAGTTTCAAAAAGTTGACATTGTTGTTATTGTTCAGTATTGTTTACCATTTGGGGCTTTGTGGGTATCAGCTCTACACACAGCCTCACAACACCCCCGAGAGATAGGAATAATATCATCCCCGTCTTCAGATGAGGAAACTAGAGTCCCTCCGGCTGACAAGTGATGATACTGGAATTCTGCCTCCCCTGCTCTTACCAGGTTACCTAGCATTCTCTGGTGAGGTTAAATGGTGGGGAAAGCCTTGGGGGTAAAACCAGAGCTGTGCAGGGAGATCTCTTAGAAGTGGTTGAGGTGTTATTAGAAGGGGAGATGCCTGTTAAGGGAAGCAAGTTTGGACACAAAACCACTTTGATTCTTTTTTTTTTTTTTTATCTTAACGTGGACGCTTTGGAAGTAGGAAACCCCCCATGAGATGGCCCTAGGATGTAGGTGCCCAGGATTTGCTTGAACGCCGTCAGTATCAACGTCATCCTTGGCCTCTGGCTCTGTAAGAAGTAGGGAGAGTGGTCCCTGAGGTTCGTGCTCTTACCCCCTTGCTTTGCTGACTGGACACTCTGTTTACAGCTCTCAGCAGCCGGCAGCAAGCTCCTTAACCTCATCCTCCACCCTGACAGAGATCCTAGAAGCCATGAAACACCCCTCGTAAGTGGTTCGTCACATGTAGGAGTGTAAGGGCGGGAGGATCTCACAGCCCTGAGCCACAGTGACGCTCAGATGCTCAGACAGTGTGATTTGGTGGATTCATAGCTGGCTGTATTGTTCACCAGCTGTGAGACCCAGCATAAGTTACTTGACCTCTCTGAGCCTTTATTACCTTGTTTGTAAAATGGGATACTTGTGGTTAAGTCGCAGGTTTGGCCTAAGGATTAAATGAAATAATTATGTAAATTACCTAGTATAATGCTTGACAGCTAAAGGTAATTCTCTTAAGTGTCAGATCCTTCTTCCTTCCTCTTCTCCTTTCCCCCCATAACACCTCCTTTTGTCCTGTCTTGCAGATTTCTGTGGGTTTAGGAATAGTGTAGAGAAATTGTACTGTGCGGAGCCTTCAGATATTAAATGCTCTAGTGGGAGTCCCTCCTTTTTCATGTTCTCTTTCTGCTTGTTGCCACCGTGCACACATAACCCTGCTCCGTGCCCGCCACGTTGCAATTCAGGACAGGAGTCCAGCTGCTCTCGGAACAGAAGGGCCTCTCGCCATGCTGCTTCATCAGTGCGGAGGTGGTGCACTGGCTGGTGAACAACGTGGAGGGCGTCCAGACGCAGGCGATGGCTATCGACATCATGCAGGTGAGACAGCGCGGGCAGGGCCCGTGGGACCGTCCGCTCAGAGCCCCCGTGAAACCAGAGCCCGTCTCTGAAGCAGCTGTCTTTCTAGTAATGAGACCTGCCGGTTTTGGTGAGGCTCTGCTTTTAGTAAGTGTGAGGCCTGTCTGCAGTCGATGAACACGCAGGTCTTGATTTGAAAGACACTATACCTTCCTTGACTTAAAAACCCGGCAGAATGTCGCATCAGAACTGAAGCTTTCTGGAGGGAGTCCACCCTCTTAAACCTTGGAGGAGTCTGTAAGATTTTCAGGGATTGCCTTCCCTCTGACCTCCAGCCCCCATCTCCCTCTGGTCAACTCCCAAGCTTCTGCCGCAGGGACTTTCTGGCACCCTGTCCTTGCTCTGTCAGAGCACTTAGCACAACAAAAGGAAGATTCTGCCTGTCTCATTCCACTGTCTCCCACCTTGACTGGGCTCCTTGAGGGCTGGGCTACCTTTTTTTTTTTTAAGATTTTATTTATTTGTCAGAGAGAGAGAGAGCACAAGCGGGGGAAGGCAGGCAGAGGGAGAAGCAGGCTCCCTGCTGATCAGGGAGCCCGATTTGGGACTCAATCCCAGGACCCTGGGATCATGACCTGAGCCGAAGGCAGACACTTAACTGACTGAGCCACCCAGGCGTCCCTGGGCTACCTCTTATCATCCCATTTCCATATCACCATGCTGTTTGGCACATGGTAGGCACTTAGAAAACACTTGCTAAATTTAATGACACTGTTCAGAACTGGAATTAAACTGGAGAGGAGAAGAATAGGAAAGGTCAAGTTGGCTGATGTGGTTCACACCATCCTGTCCACACAGAAATCAGTACCATTTGCTGACCAGCAGACTTGTCATCCCTGAAACGTAAAATCAGTAACTGATTTGAATAAGCATGCAATCATCAGTTCTCTCTTTGAGGGTCTCTTAGGGAGTTTTGCATGGCCTTTGCCCTATTACTTATACTCCCATCTCCCTGAGAATCAGATTTCCTTGTTCACACAATGCAATGCTTCTACAACCATTAAAATGCATGAGCTAGAGGGACATGTATCAACATGGACAAATGTCCAAAGCAGGATGTTGAGTGAAAATCCAATATACAAAATGATAATTGTATTACGCCCTTTATTTAAAATTTAAAATCTCACAAAAATACCTCATTCTCTATCAATACATGTGTGTATAATAAAATTATTAAAAACATGCATGAGAATAATGTTACACTAACCATTTATTTCTGGTGAGAGAGGAAGAGGAATGGGACATGGGAGAGTCCATAGAACATTTTGTTTTGTCTTTTAATTAAAAGATCTGAAGTCAGTATAGCAAAATATTAAGTTTGTTGAAGTTGCGTGGTGGTATACATGGATTGTCTTTATAGTTCCCTGTATATTTGAAATAATTGATGATACTATAATATGCATTTGCATTGTATAATATAATTTACTTCAGGAGCAGCATTTATCAAGAGCAATCATCATGGCTGATGGGGGGTGAAGAGTAGGGTCTCCTCAATGTTCCAGTCACTTCCTTGACTCCAGGGAACTGAGGGCTGCACTTCTAAGATGTTCCTCCACAGGAATTTCAAAGTTTCAATGTCTGTCCTTTTAGAAAATGCTGGAAGAACAGCTCATCACACATGCATCTGGTGAAGTCTGGCGGACCTTCATCTACGGCTTCTATTTCTACAAGATAGTCATGGACAAAGAACCTGACCGAGGTCAGAGATGAGGCGACTGCTGTTGCCCACAGGAGCAAGTGTTTTTCCTGGTGGCTTGCTTTTTCAAATGATGGTGCTTCTTGAGTTCCTTGTGTGACTTCGTATTCTAAGTAGACAGATCTGTCAACTTCCTGAGCATTTGTACTTAATTTAAGCAGAACTGGAGTGACGAGTATTTCTTAAAGCTATGGTATGTTCTTGGTCAGAACAGTGTGGATGGAAGATAAACCTACAAGAGGCCAAGGAATCTGGTTCGAGGAAATTCCCATGGGCCATTTTTTGGCTACTAATTTTAATTATAGAGCCCCGTCCCCCGTCCCCATCCAGTGCAGGTGGTTCTGAGTATAGATAGGCTCTTACCTATAACTTACAGCACTTTTTACTTGCTAGACTCCCATTTCTTACCCTAGAAAGACTCAAGTCCTAGCAAGTTTTCTAAGATACATTTTAACTTTTTTTTTTTCCTTTCAATGAGAAAACATAATTCCCAAGAGGGGACCCATTCCAGCAAGGTCAGAGCTGGCTCACATGGTGCTGGAGACACCCAGGATTCAGAGCCACGGCTCCAGTCCACCCAGAGCCCACGGGGACCTTGGCTGGAAGTGACTCCATCCTGCAGACAAACGGCTTCTCAGCCTCTGGGTTTCGGGAATCATACATCAGATGAAGCAACAAGTGCCCCCTCGCTATGCTCTTTTATCCAAGAACGTGTTGGAAGTGGAGCTGTGCGGGTTTTTTCCTGGTAGCGACTAGTGTGTCCGTTGCCGCCTCTCCCCTTGAATTCTCACTTGGACTAATAGTTATTTACCTTCAAGGAGAAAAAAAAACCAAAAAACCTGGTTACTGTTACCTGCTCTGAAATTAGAGGTATGAAACTGAAAAAAAAGATAAAAAATCTTTCTTAATGGAAGAAAAGTTCACGCAACATAAAAATGAACCATTCTGACGTGAACACTTCACTGGCATTCCACATGTTCCCGGTATTGTGCAAACACCACCACCTCTGTCTAGGGTCCAGATCATTTTCATCACCCTGGAAGGAACCCTTGTGCCCATTAACAATCACTGCCAAACTCCTTCTCCCTCCTGCCCCTGGCCACCCTGGTCTCTAAGGATTGGCCTATTCTGGATATTTCATTTAAGTGGCCTGTTGTGTTTGGCTTCTTTCACTTAGCATCGTGTTTTCAAGGTTCAGCCTTGCATCAGCAAGAAAATAGGCATTTGTGTTGAGGGCACTTTCTCTCCCCTTTGCTTTTCCCAGTGGCCATGCAGCAGCCCACCACCTGGCACAC
Organism: Mirounga angustirostris; assembly: GCF_029215605.1. Lineage (NCBI taxonomy): Eukaryota > Metazoa > Chordata > Mammalia > Carnivora > Phocidae > Mirounga > Mirounga angustirostris. Next base: position 90,921,323 of record NW_026991722.1, read on the forward strand.
GACAGCCGTGGAGGACTTCGCCAGCTTCCAGCGCAAGTGGTTTGAGGTGGCCTTTGTAGCTGAAGAGCTCTTGCACTCCGAGATTCCTGCTTTCCTCTTGCCCTGGCTGCCCAGCCGGCCAGCCTCCTATGCAAGCAGGCACAGCTCCTTCAGCCGCAGCTTTGGAGGCCGGAGCCAGGCAGCTGCGCTTCTAGGTAGATGCTCGGCCCAGATGGGGCCTGGGGATGCGCTGGTGGGTGGCTGAGGGAGCGGGTCAGTCAGCCAAGGGGACAACGTCATGTGGACCAGGATTAGAGTCACTGGGCCTTTTATACTGGTACTCTGTCCACACAGTGGGCTTCTGTTATAGCTCCCACTGACCGAGTGGGTCAAGCTCATTATTGTCCCAACCAATGAACAAGTGTCCAAGAGCTCTCAAATCAGGGCACAGTGCTAAACCTGCACAAATAGGAGAGAATAGACAATGGGGCCACTTTTCCCAAGAAGCACCCAGACTACAGGGGATGTGAACTGGTGCTCACTGCTGGTTTAGTACCTGCCAGAAGCCTTCCCGGGACCTTAGTGACCTAGGATGTCAAAAGAGGAAGGAATCTTAGAGGTTGTCCATTCCAAACACTGAGGCTGAGCGTGAATCTTCTCTCCGCCTTTCCTCCCCAAATGTGCTCACCACATCAAGGGATATAAATTGAGTCTTCCCTCCTTTCCTCGGTTCCTGCAGCTCCAAGATAGGGGTACCCACCCACTATTGAATGGTGGTGACCTCTGGTAGGAGATTGGACCTCTGCTCTCAAGGACTGGACTGATGGGTTGGGCTGTAAATGTCTTTAGGCAATGCATGCTCTAGGTAAAGTGTCATGAGATTCACCTCAATGGCAGGTTGGAGAGATCCTAAAAACCCTCTAGAAGGAAGGAAGGAAATGTAACATAGACCAAAGTCCAGGGAAATTCCACCTTCTACTTAGTTTGCCTGGAAATGCCCAGCTCATTGGAAGTCTTACGTAGCTGGTAGAATGGAAATGTTAATAGTCATCATAGTTTCCAGATCCTCAGATTCACTTGGATCCAGATGTGGCTTTGAACCTCACCCCAGCATGCCCAGCACTGTGTGTGAGAGCTGAGGGGGGCATGGAGAAGACAAAACTGTGAAGAGAGTGGCTCCTCTTTCCCCCAGGTAGTCACGACTTACCCTCTTCCTTGTGTTGCATTTCTGACTCTGTCCCTCCTTGAAGTCTTTTGGAACAAAGAGGCCACATACTCCCTACCTGCTAGTTACCAGTAGCACACACACCCCCACCACCACCACCCAGTGTGACAAAATATCTCCCAACGTTGCCCAATGTCCCCACTTACTCCTGGGTTAGAGTTACTGCTTCTGGAAAACGCCTAGGAACTGTCCCCTTTGCATCATCATCCTGGTTCTGGAGGCTGTCCTGACAGTTTCTGCATGAACATCCTCATTTCCAAAGTCTCCTCCTGCAGCAGGCTGGCAGGACCCTCTCCTGTCCGCCACAGTCCCAAGCTCGAGGTGAGATTCAAATCATTTCAGTTTAGCTCTGGTTCTTAGGCACGTCAGAAAAATTGCACTTAAAGAGGAGCAGCGTATGGAAAAATAAGTCATCTGTCCAAAACAGAGGGAGAGTAAGGGAGAAGAGAGGATTTATGTCTTTAGCAGGTAGTTTATTAAGCAGGCGTCTTTCCCCTGGGGTTTGCACATGGGTGTTAGGGGGTCGGCATTGATTCTGAACCGGACAGAATCTCACGTGTCTGCATATTTTCTTGAAGCTATCCTTTTATTAGCTTTCCAGGGCTCCCATGATTGTAGTAGAATGTCACTCATCCGCTTCTTTTCCCATCACCCCTCGCACAGGAAGTGGGTTTCTTATCCTTTTAAACCCAGCACAGCATTATCACTGCTCATTCTGTCCAGTAACATCCCTCAGACCTCTGTTAGGGTATGAGCTACTTCTTCCCAGCTTTTTTTTTTTTTTCAGGTTAGAATGTAGACTTTCGCTGTGTCATTTACTGAAGTGAGAAAGAGAAATTGTCTTTGAATTGGACCGTCGCCGGTGTTGGGTTTTTTTTTTGCCTCAGAAAAAAAAATTAACATGATTTATAGGGGAAAGAAGGCCTGTATATCATTTATGACCTGCTCCCCTTTCTGTTTATTTCGACGTGTTCCTTTTTAAACATTTCAGATTCTCAATTGGAAATCTGTTTTTCTCAGCAGAAAGCTGTTTTAATATTCCTGACGGGTACCACCCATCCTGTCTGCCCTGGCCCGTGGTGACTCCTCCTTCTCCACTCATGTCATCCTGTGTCGCTGAGCTGTGAAGCTGCAGGGGCATCTGAGACCCAGGGAGAAGCAGCACCGCATCCCTTAAGCCCACTCACACACCTTTTGATTTCTCAGCCTTTTTTTTTTTTATCTGATTTATTTTTTTTTTAAAAAGATTTTATTTATTTGACAGAGAGAGACACAGTGAGAGAGGGAACACAAGCAGGGGGAGTGGGAGAGGGAGAAGCAGGCCTCCCGAGGAGCAGGGAGCCCAATGTGGGGCTCAGTCCCAGGACCCTGGGATCATGACCTGAGCCGAAGGCAGACGCTTAACGACTGAGCCACCCAGGCGCCCCTCAGCCGTTTTTTTTTTTAAAAGATTTTATTTATTTATTTGACAGAAAGCATAAGCAGGGGGGAGTGGCAGGCAGAGGGAGAGGGAGAAGCAGGCTCATTTTTTTGATCACCCCACTGGATCTCAGGATCAGAAGAGGCTGCCAAGCCCCTCGGTCCAGACCCTGACACGTGAGCAGTTTCCATCCCCACTCCTTGTAAGTGGGGAGCCAGCTGCTTCTTGAAAGCTCCCCCCAACAGGGCACTCACTCCTGTGACTTCTCTTCCTGTTTCTCAGCAGCTCCGGTTGTGAGTGTTGATCCCTGGGGCCCTACCTGAGACTGCAGTCTCTTCTCCTCCAGTGGCACTGATCCCCTCCCCAGGTCATTGTTAGCCCCCTCACTGTGACCCGGGTGAAGGACCCTCAGCCAGCTCCTTCTCTGGGTTTGCCCCTATTTACTGGGACTCACTGTATCTCACTGTCCCAACATGAGTAAGTCTGTTCTTATGCAGCTAAGGAGTGATTCAGAGAACTCGCCGCCGAAAGCTGCAGCTCAGCTGGGGCTTACACCTTTGTCAACATCAGTAGCCTGCTGGCCGTGTCCATACTGCTGAATCTCACCCTGAAAGTAGTGAAAGCCAGTGGACTCTTGAGCCTGTAAGCACTTGGCTGAACAGGACACTTCCTTGGGCTTCCTCAGACCGGCCTGTTCTGAACTGAATACGCCAGATGGGAAAGGAGAGATGGCGAGGTCACTGCTGGTGTTTATCAAGTGCCCTTTGTTTTGTGCCCCGGGCTTTCCCCCGCACCCTGGGGAGGAATACACCGTCCAAGACCAGAGAGCAAAGCTTTCTTCCTTTGACTGGGGCTATTAAGTAAAAGACTACTGTGTAGTGGTTGGGCCATGAATCAGGAACACAAGGCGGGGACAGAAACTAGTTCTCATGAGACTTTTAGCATCGGAACCACCATGTTCTTTAGCCTGAAGTGTCCCAGGCAGCTGAGCCGTGTCCATGGGAGTCATGGACAGGCCTCAGATGGAGCATTGGTGAGCTTGTAGCTTAAATGGGGGAGGAAGGAATAACAGGAGAGTTGCAAGTGGGGTGGCTAAAGGAGAAGGCAAGAGGGGTGAGTCTGCAACCTCCTGGCAGCCATGTTTTCCTTGATCCTCACCCCTCCTCCTGGAAGCAGCTGGGTGGGCACCATCTCAGTTTGCAAATGAGGAACTAAACCAGGAGAGCTGAAGCAGTGCCCTCAGGGGCACCTGGCTAAATGGCAGAGCATAGATCTTCCAACTCCAGAGGAAGAACGTTTCCCATTTTGCATGCTCTGGTTTTGAGAGCATGAGCTGTATACCTAGCAGCTGAATATCAGTCCGCCCCGGGGGCCATCAGCATCTTAGCTGTAGCTCTACTGCCTCTCCCAACAGAAGTTCATTAAAATCACTGACTCAAGAGCCGTTTTATCCTTGTCAGTGATAAAAGCCACTCAGGGCTTCTACCTGCAAAACCCAGAACTAAACTGATGGCTTCAGATAAAGAGATACCTTTGGATTCGTGGGGGCTGGGAGAATGAGGAGCTGATAATAGTCTGTAGAAACCCTACATCTGGCACTGCCCAGTCAGGCAGAGCAGAGCCCTGATCTTTCCGTTACTTCTGAGCCTCTTTCAGGCCTTTAGTCTGGTCAGGAACTGCCACTGACACTTGACCCATCCTTCAAACATCCCTATCTTGGGTTGAATAGGATTTCTGAGCAAGAGTTCCAGATAGGATGAACTAGTTTGATACCAACCGGGAATCTGAGCAACACAGTTGATGGAACAGTGTGTTGAGCTTCATCGTGAGGTTTCATTTCTTGAGAAAAGATTCTAGAACTATTGTCTTCCTGGGTTGAAACCAGAAAAGCAAGACTTCCTCCTCACTGTGGTCTGGGCTGTCTGTCCAGTGGTGTCCCTTTGTGGGTCACTGGAGGAGGAAGATCTGGGGTTTAGCCTGGCTGAGGTTCCGACTCTGATCTTGGTCAAGGCATTTCTCCTCCATGGGCAGCTGTTTCCTCATCTGTAAATGAAGGAGTTGGATCCAATTAGGGCGAGGCAAACTATGGCGAGGCAAACTATGGCAAGCCAAATCTGGACTACCATCTGTTTGTTTCTTTTATAATAAACTTTATTTTTAGAGCACTTCTAGGTTCACAGCAAAATTGAGTGGAAGGTACACAGGGTTTTCATATACTCCCTGCCTGAGCACCTGCACAACTTCCCCCACTATCCACTTGGGTTCTGACACATGGGTAATGGCGTGTATCCGCCATGATAGTATCACACAGAATAGGTTTTTTTTTTTTTAATTTTTTTTTTTTTAAGATTTTATTTATTTATTTGAGAGAGAGAGAGAGAGAGAGAGCACATGAGAGGGGGAGGATCAGAGGGAGAAGCAGACTCCCTGCCGAGCAGGGAGCCCGATGCAGGACTCGATCCCGGGACTCCAGGATCATGACCTGAGCCGAAGGCAGTCGCTTAACCAACTGAGCCACCCAGGCGCCCACACAGAATAGTTTTACTGCCCTAAAAATCCTTCTGGCTTTGAAAGTAAAGTTTTACTAGAACACCGCCCGGCCTATTCATTTATAGACCTCTGGCTGCTAGTGAGCGCACTGTGATGGCAGGGTTGAGTGGCTGAAACAGAGACCACGTAGCCTATAAAACCCAACATATTACTGGGCCCTTTCTAGGAAAAGTTGGCTGACCTCTGGACTAGGTGATTTGCAGGAAGTTTCTGTGATTTTCTAATAGGTGACTCTGCACTTTTATATCTGGATGCCTGGTTGGTTGTTCTTCCACCTCATCCCACTCCTTCTCCCTCTCTTTCCTGGGGCCCCTCCAATGTGCTGATGCAGCGGCCACTGTCCCAGAGCAGAGGACCGTGACCCTGGATGTGGACGTGAACAACCGCACAGACCGGCTGGAGTGGTGCAGCTGTTACTATCATGGCAACTTCTCCCTGAATGCGGCCTTTGAGATCAAGCTCCACTGGATGGCCGTGACTGCCGCGGTCCTCTTCGAGATGGTGAGAGCCTCCTCCCTTGTGTCGTGGTCGGGGCCTTGGCTCAACTTGCCAAGGGGCACAGCGGGTGCTTGGTAGAGATTCATGTCCCTTTTTTTTCCCTTTAGTTCAGGCTCCCATTACCTTTCACCTGGACTCTTTGGAATAGCCCTTGTAAAAAAATTTAAACACAGTAAAAAATTCAAACAGTTGACAAGGAGCTAGATTAGGGTTTCTCAGCCTTGGCACTCTTGACATCTAGGGACAGATAATTCTCCATTGTGGGGACTGCCTACAGTCCTGTGCTTTGTAGGATGTTGGGCAACATCTGTGACCTCTACCCTAAATGCCAGGAGCACACCCGCCTTGTGACAACCAAAAATGTCCCCAGGGAGGAGGAGTATTGCCTCCAATTGAGAATCCCTGGTCTAGAGTAAAAGTAAGTCCCTCTCCCACCCTTACCCTGTTCCTGGGGACTTCCATCTAAAAGCAACCACCCGGATGTGGGTGGTGGTTGGGCTGAATGGGTGATGGGTATTAAGGAGGGCACTTGTGTGTTATATGTAAGTGATGAATCACTAAATTCTCCTTCGGAAGCCAATATTACATTATATGTTAACTAACTAGAATTTAAATAAAAATTTGAAGGAAAAAATACAGGCAGCCCCCTGGGACCCCTGGCTGGCTCAGTCAGTAGAGCACACGCAACTCTTGATCTCAGGGTTGTGGATTTGAGCCCCATTTTGGGTGTGGAGGTTACTTAAAAATAAAATCTTAAAAAACATTTTTTTAATCATTAAATAAAAGCAGCCACCCTACCACTTTGTTGAATGTACTTCTAGAGAGTATGTGCACATACAAAGCTTTGTTACCTTTTTTCTTTTTAACAGATACGGTAGCTTGGACTACTGACACTGACACTTGTACAGCAGGGGGGTTAGGGATGCCGACTCTCTGTGCAGTGAGAAATCCAAGTAAAGCTTCTGACTTCCCAAAAACTTAACTGCGAATAGCCTATTGTTAACCTGAAGCATTAAAGATTACATGAACAGTCGATTAACACATATTTTGTATGCTCTATTTATTATATACTGTATTCTCATAATAAAGTAAGCTAGAAAGAAGACAGTGTTACTAAGGAAATAATAAGGAAGAGACATTGCATTTACAGTACTCTGTTTATTAAAAAAAAAACAAACCCACATGTAAGTGGACTCATGCATTTCAAACCTGTGTTGTTCAAGGGTCAACTGTATTTGCAATGTGTTTTGTCCTATTACTTATATATCCTCAGTATCGGTATAAATAAATCTGCCTCACTGTCGTGTTTTTGTTTTGCTTCATTGTTTTTAAGGGCTACAGAATATTCTGTTTGTTTGTATCATTGTTTACTTAACCAGTCCCCCATCCGTGAACATCACTGCCTTTAACTCTAGCTCTCAACAGGGGTGGGAGGAGTGTGTGATTTTGCCCCTGTAGGCAGAGGGGCATTTGATAATATCTGGAAACATTTTTACTTGGCACAAATGGTGGAAGAGTGCCACTGGCGTCTAGCGGGGTGGATACCAGGGATGCTGTGCATTATCCTACAATGCATCGCATAGGACAGCCTCTAGGACAGTTAACCAGCCCAGATGTCACAAGTGCCAAAGCTGAGGAGCCGTCTTTTAATTGGTCTTCTACCTGTCTTTCGTCCTCCTAGTCCGCCTGGCCAGTCTGTCTAATCAGGTCACTCGGTGCTCGCACTGAGAAGCCAGCCCAGCCACCCCCATCCCTGGTCCAGTGTCTGTAGAACAAGCCCTCCTTAGCCAGGCTGTCAGGATCTTCCAGGTGCCTTCTTGAACCATCTTTGCAGCCTGCCACTCCTTTAATACACTCTCCCCTTCGCCTTAGAAGAATGTTTTTCTGTGGCTTTAACAGAGTCCTGCTCACCTCCCACACTGGCGCAAGCATCCCATCGCCTTGCTGAGAGCAGCCAGAAGGTTCAGAAAGACTTTACAGAAAACTAGGAGATGACCAAAGAGAGTGAGCACAGCATATGCTGGCAGCGTATCGTTTTTCTATCCAGGGCTCAGAGGCTTAGTTTTGTCCCACAGGGCATGATATCCTGGGGAAGGGATTTGTCTGCGTTTCCGTCTGCCCAGCCCCAGTCTGCCTCTGCATGGCATTAGCACCTCTGTGGACCCCTACCCTGGAACACTGGAATGTTTTCAAGGTCCAGATCAAAAAAGATGTCCAGCGGGACACCTGGGTGGCTCAGTGGGTTATGCATCTGACTCTTGATCTTGACTCAGATCTCGATCTCACAGTTGTGAGTTCAAGCCCTGTGTTGTGGTCCATGCTGGGGATGGAGCCTACTTAAAAAAAGAAAAGAAAAGACACCCAGCCACCTGTCCAGCTCAGCTTACAGAGGACACTGGCTCTGCTCCAGCCAGTCAACACTGGTATAACCACTCCCTCCAGCCAGAACTAACCCTCTGACCCAGTAGGCTAAGCCTTCTCCTTGGAAGCCCTACCTACCAGATAATCCTATCTCAAACAACACAACCGTAACATTCATAGACACACACATATAGTCACAGTTTGGCAGGAAGAAGAGTATTTATCTCCCCAGGGGAATATAGCAACTGTCTTTTCAAAATACACTTTTCACACCAATTCATGTAAAACCCATGAAAGCTGCTAATCCCTTTATCATTACAGTTTTGACCCTTGAACAACACGGGTTTGAACTGCATGGATCCACTTATACATGGATTTTTAAAATATATATAAATACAGTACTGTAAATGTATTTTTTCTTCCTTATGATTTTCTTTTTTTTTTTAATTTTATTTATTCATTTGAGACACAGAGATACAGAGAGAGAGAGAGAGAGCATGAGCAGGGAGAGAGGCAGAGGGAGAGGGAGAAGCAGGCTCCTCGCTGAGCCAGGAGCCTGATGTGGGGCTCTATCCCAGGACCCTGGGATCGTGACCTGAGCCAAAGGCAGACGCTTAACCATCTGAGCCACCCAGGCGCCCCTTCCTTATGATTTTCTTAGTAACATTTTCTTTCTCTAGCTTACTTTATTGTAAGCCTACAGTACATAATACTCATAACATACAAATATATGTTAATCAGCTGTGTATCTTCTTGGTAAGGCTTCTGGTCAACAGTAAGCTATTAGTAGTTAAGTTTTGGGGGAGTCAAAAGTATGCTCAGATTTTTGACTGCATAGGATGTTGGTGCCCCTAACTCCTGTGTTGTTCAAGGGTCAACGGTATTTTGTTAAGTTTTTAGAAATCTCTAGTGTAGATTAATTATTATTTTAAGGTAGTGTCCAAATTTGTTATAAATCACATTTTATTATGTAATTTTATAATATGTAATATTTATTATATTAAAATATGACATTTTAAAATTTACGTAAAATAAAAAGAGCCTTAGAAATTATTTTGGGCAGGGCCACATGGCTGGCTCAGTCGGTAGAGCACGCGACTCTAGATCTCAAGGTTGTGCGTTTGGGCCCTGCATTGGCTATAGAGATTACTTAAAAATAAAATCTTTAAGAAAAAAGAAAGAAAGAAGAAATTATTTTGGTCAAACAGAGATCTTGGTTTTTGTTGTTGATGTATTGTTGTTATGAGTGTTTTTGGGGAAAAAAAAGCTAAGAGTGGTTCCCCTCAATTTTTAATGTAGTCATATTGGTTTAAGTCATGTTGTGGCTCAAACTAATATATATATATATAAATATATATATTTTTTAAGATTTTATTTGAGAGAGAGAGAGGGAGCACGAGCAGGGGAGGGGCAGAGAGAGAATCATACTCTCCGCTGAGCAGGAAGCCCGACTCGGGACTCGATCCCAGGACCCTGGGACATGACCTGAGCCAAAGGCAGACGCTTAACCGACTGAGCCACCCAGGCGTCCCTTGAAATAACATTTGACACAAATCTTATCTGTATGCCAGAGCCACATGCATCAGTTTTGTTTTTTTCAATATACGTAGTTTTCTGGTTCAAAAAGTATCTTAAGACGTAGAAAATCGCCACTGTTCCCTAAGGAAATGGTACTGCTGGGGAGGTTTGTCTTGCTGCCCCAGTTAACTTTCGTTTGGAGTCTTCGGACAGACAGCTTTTGGGAGTTTGCTGAAGAAAGACTCTCATTCTGCCAGGTCAGAGCTTATCGCTTTTGGCCAGAGGCCACCACTGTCATCTTGCGCCCTCATCATGTCCCTTCCAGCCAGGCTGAGTGGATTGTTTTCCTATTTGATACTTTGGGCTTCGTAAATTTTTGATAAAGGACAAATTTAGAAGGACTTAACTTATATCCTGTGACCTTCCGCCAACATCCTATAGAATGAGAAGGCTGTTTAGGAGGCAAGAAATAGTTCTCTCCAATCGCTTCCTTCCAGAAGAAACTGGAGTTGCAGCAGCTCGGGCTGGGAGGAGGAGCTGTGTGCTTAACTCACAGTTCTTCAAGTATTTGTCAGAGGAGGTTAAGTTGTGCTCTTTCCTGCCCAGGACCCATTTGGAGCCAGTGAACGTGAATAAATGAACATGCCAATCAATATGTAAGCTGCCACGGTGGCGGCTTCGCTCCTGGGGAAGTACTTTCTCTTGTCTGAGTTCACTTGGAGGTGACACTGTTTCTGTGCTTCCCACCAGGTCCAAGGCTGGCATCGCAAAGCCACTTCCTGCGGCTTTTTGTTGGTCCCCGTTCTGGAGGGTCCCTTTGCACTGCCCAGTTACCTGTATGGCGATCCGCTCCGAGCCCAGCTCTTCATCCCACTCAACACCAGCTGCCTGCTCAAGGAGGGCAGTGAGCACCTGTTTGATAGTAAGAGACACTCCCCTCTGGACGTTCTGTCTCCATGAGTAAGACCTCTCCCCCAGGGCCACCTTTCTGGGCATCAAATCCAGGCAGGCTAGGGCACAGAGGGAGCCTTTGGACACGGGGGCCAAAAGGATCTGGGTTTCATGCTGGTTCTTCACTTAGTGGCCAGGTAACCCTGGACAAGTCACTTACTGTCTTAAATTCCTTATTCCTCAAATGAGAGCACATAAAGTTTAACGCTGCCTTGCCAACTTGGGAAGACCCTCAGGAGGCCTGGAGCAGATGGTGGGTGGGAGAGGGTGTGATACACTGTAAATCACGAGTGGCACTGGTATTCTCCCCACACTCTCCTTTCCATGCTGCAACCTAACTGGCTTTGGGGTTGGGAATTTGAACCTTATGGGAGGCTTGAATCTGCTGTTTCATGTAAACAGGCTAGAAAAAGGGAGGCATTGATACAAAACAGGTTACAGCGTCCTCTTGTGCAAAGCTGTAGCGTGTCAGCACCTGGAACACACATGTGGCTCGAGTCCTGCATCTCAAGGAAGACAGAGCAGGAGGGGGCTCAGAGGAAGACAGCAGGACTCTGGTCACAGCCCTTTCCCTGGGACGGGGTTGTCTGTCCGTCGGGAGCAGACAGTGGGCGGGGCTGCCCTGCTGCTCCACCCTGGCCCAGCAGATCTCTGAGGGCAGGTGTAGGACAGATCGAAGGACAAGTCTTCACACAGCACAGAACTTTCTATCATTAATTAATTGCTTATTTCGATGAACATATAAATAGCCCCTACAGAGCTCTTGGTGAGCTCACAAATGACCTTTTTAAAAATAAAAAGTTAGAATTGCTGCTGATACGTCAGCAGCCCTTTCATTTCTCAGATATAGAAATTATAAATGTGAAAGGAAGAACTTTTGGTGTGAGGAAGATGGTTTCTTCCCGTGCCTGTGTAAGTCTGTGTCATGGTGGGTAGAAGAGAAGCAGCCCAGGGGGTGAGAGGTCTCGCTAGGTCAGGGAGGCCACACTAAACCTTCCTGCGCTTTTCCTGTGACAGGCTGCCCCAGTGGTACAAACAGCTTGTGTTCCAGAGGCCCATCTGTATATTCTTTATTTACATCTCAGAAGACATTTTTTTTTTTTTTTAAGATTTTATTTATTTATTTGACAGAAACACAGCCAGAGAAGGAACACAAGCAGGAGGAGTGGGAGAGGGAGAAGCAGGCCTCCTGCAAAGCAGGGAGCCTGATGCGGGGCTCGATCCCAGGACCCTGGGATCATGACCCGAGCCGAAGGCAGACACTCAACGACTGAGCCACTCAGGCGCCCCTCAGAAGACATTTTTATATAGACACAGTATTTTCAGTGATGGTTGGGGTTCGAGGTGGGCCCCACAGAGCCACCAGAGGCCATAGATCCTGTGCCCCGTAGAGTTGACAAAGTGCTCTTCACACACACACACACACACACACACACACACACACACACACACACCCCTTCTCGTTTAACCTCACGGTGGCTGACAGAGGACCACTGCAGTCCTGCAGTGCCACATGATTATATTCGTATCTGATGATTTCCAGCCAGGCAACCGCCTCACGCTGCTGTTTTTAATATGCTCGGGAGACACTTCCCCCACAGCAGCCAGACTCTTCTGGGGGTTTTCCACTTTCACTGTCACCGCACAGGATTGCTGGCAGGGCTGGCATTGGAGGACATTTTTGTATGAGCTGCTGGTTTTCCCTGCCTGGTGTAACCCAGGCTTCGGGACCAGCAGCCTCTGTTGGTTGCCATGGTTACAGCTGAAGAAAGGAGTCCCAGTTTAAAGGAATAAGGGCTTGACTCTAAAAATCACTTTTCTTGCTCCTGTGCTACTTCTCTTCCTGTTACCTCCCCTTCCGATAACAGTGGATTCAAAAGCTTAAAAATCTGACAAGGGATCTGCTGTGTTTTTACCTCCTAAAGCCAAAGTCTTTTTTCTTGTTTGCTCTTTGGTTGCCGAGAGCCCTCAAATGTGTTCTAGATAGAAGATTCCAAATGTAGAGAGAGTAGAGAGCCCCTGTTCTTCAGGATGTCTTGTGCAGTTGCTCCTCCAGCCCTCAGCATCTCAGTCCCAAGAGCAGCGCTGGCCCGTTGCCTGTTGCCGAGCGACAGCCTGCCTCAGCGCTCCACCTCCTCGTCAGCTCTTGGTCTTCACACCAGCACCGCAGAAGGAGCGAGGCTGGAGCCATGATGTGGGCGATGGGGGGAGGCACTCGTCTGCTCCCCTGCCCTCCCCAGCCCATCACTTTTCCAAAAATAGTGTTTATATTTATTTGCTTCAATTTCCCCACCCCTAAAATGGAGCTTGTACTATTGTCTTTCCTTGTAGGGAAATGGAGGATGGGTAATAAATTTTTTCTTCTTTTCTCCTTAGAAGCAGATAACATGCATTTAAAGCTTATCTTTTTGTTTGTATTTTAATATCATGTTCCTTTCCACTTTTGGCATAGGAAGTCATTAGAATCAGTCTTACCTCGAGTTCTGGTAGCTCACACTGGTTGCTGAGGACTCCAATTCAGTGCCTTTCTAGACCCTAATAGAGCTTCAGGGAAGGGGTGGTGAGAATGCACCTTTGTTCCTTGGGACGGCGGCTGGTCTCTCAAAAGCAGGTAGTGTGGAAAGCCACGCTTAAGCTCAAGGGGGAAGAATGGCCCAGAGAAGTGAAGGGTACAGAAGGCCAGACCCAGGGAGATTTACAAACCTTGGGATCACACCCTGGCATTTATTTTTTTCTCCTTTCAGGCTTCGAACCGGAAACGTACTGGGATCGAATGCACCTTTTCCAGGAAGCCATAGCACACAGGTTTGTCCCCTAGCAAGAGGGCATCATGGGAGGGCGTCAGTGACTGTCGTGAGCGTCAGTCACCAAACCCAAACCCAGTTTGTTTCATTTCTGGGGAAGCGGATCTAGTTCACCAAAGAGCGACTCGCTGCCAATACCCTGCAGGACCCTTTGCCTTGGTTTCAAAGATAAGCATTAGCCCTCCAATCTCTGTAGCTGTTGTTTTCCAGACCACATTACCTTCTTCCAGTTGAGGGGAAAGCACAGAGCTCCCTCCTTAGCCTCCAACTAGACCTTGAGCCAAGCTGTCCAGGAGATGACATGAGATGAAAAACTAAAACGCTTCAAGAGCCCCTTGACACATGCTGAGAAGATAATGGGGGTTAAAAAGCAATAGATAAGTCCATAGGTATTTACAGGCACTAGAATATATGCCAGGGAGGGGCTTCCCTGGGCTTAGCTGCCTACCCCTCAGGCCAGTCCAGCTTTGTCTCTAGAACGCACCACGCAGTGTTCATTTGCTGCTTCGTGTTAATCATGGCAGTAGCAAGTCCTCTGTTCCCACTTCCATAATCCTCTTGTGGCACCGTCTGCAGTGTCCTGCCATCTCCTCATTCAAGTGTATTCAGCTGTTACCCCTCCACCTTGCACCCCGCTCCCGCCCCCGGCCCACCACAGTCTGGCTTCTTCCTTCCAGCAGGAGGGGGTGCCGACTGGGGGCAGAAGGTAGGGAGCGCAGTGGGTCGGTGGCAAAGGGCGCCGATCTGGGAAGCATGCCTCCACCAGCATGCAGCAGAGGAACCGTGAGCAAGTTCTGGAACTGCTTCACCTTTGTTTTCTCACCACTCACTGGGTTGTTGGGAGGGTTCTCCGGAGTTCCTGGCACCTAGGAAGCCCTGGGTAGGCAGGGGTTATCATTAGGAAGACCCCAGCCAACTGATGAGTTATAAGCAGGTTTGACACTTCCCTTGGATATCATTGGGTGGTGATTGGATTTTGCTGGCTAGATGTCACGCGCGACGTGGCCTTTCGATTTCTTCATGTCTTCTGTCCCATCCCCACAAATCACTGCGTGGACTCCGCTGCATGTCCCTGCACCTAAACCTGCGCTCTCTTCCCCACCTAGACCCACCGAACTCACCTATATCTCCCCCCTAACACATTCTCCTCTAAACCCCCACTACTTTGCTCCACCAGATTCCCAGGTCCCTCCTCTCTCGATCCCTCCTTCCCTTTTTCCCAACATACTCTGTCCATCTTTTATCCTAATCTAGGGGCCCCCGGAGGGCAAGGGTATGCATTTTTCTCATTTTTGTTTCCCTTTATAGCACCCAGCAAAGTGCCTTGCCCAGAGTAGCTTTTGCACAGAATGGAACTCTAGGTGGAATGTGGCTCTGAAATGAAACATTAGCCCGCCCATAAGTTTCATCTCTGAAAGAGTTAGAAACTAGTCCAATAAATAAAATCTTTTAAAAAAAGAAGAAACTGGTCCAGCCTCCCTGGGCCCCCCTGCTGTGGCTCCCCAGCTCCTCCTTCACATTTACATGGTGGGATGGGTGCCCCCCACCCCCACCCTCGCTGTAGTCCTGGCTCGAGTGCTCCCCAAGTGGACAGTGAGGGGGGCCAAGCACCATGGGGTTCAATTGCCATTTTAAAATTAAAGGTCTTCCCTGGTGACCTAAGGAAGAAATGAGGCAAGAATCTGGTCAGGCTGATCCATGCTGAGTAAATAAACAGCCTTGGTTGAAAAGTAAAGGGGAAGGAAGGCAAAATCCAGAGGCATTCCTACACATGGTAGAATCAGCCTATAGATGTTGGGGCTTGCTGTGCACGTTAACTGATCCATGTAACTTGCCTTGACTTCATGTGTTCTCTGATAAGTAATTATTGAAAGCCAGTGTGAAGCTGGCGGCTTATACAGAGGACGCAACGCAAGGAGACAGGTGTTTTACCTCCTTCAGTTCTGCCGACATCACTGCCTTCATTACATAAACCTCTCAGACTCGGGGCGGGAGCCACATCTGTTAACACGTCCTTTTCAGCACTTAGCAGGTAGAGCTGTAATAAATGTGTATGATGGAAATAGAAAAACCCGGAATAGAACAAACCATAGATGAGAAGCAGAATCGAGTAAGTCATAGATGAAAAGTGGCTCCTCCTGCCCATTTCCAGAATGGAACAGCGAAGCCGAGAGCCCCAGACTCGGTTCCTCATTTTTAAGAAGAGGATTTCAATTAAGATAATTCATTCTATTTCAATTTGGAGCCTTTTTTGAGAACCTACTATGTGCTTAGCTGGGAGAACCTAAGGGAAAGAGGTGTGGCTAAGGTGAATTAAGATAAGCACCTTCCCCTTCTCCTTATGTGGATGGGCACCCAGCACGGTGTCGGACCCGATGTGGATTCCAGGGAGAGGCAGAGAAGAGATGCGGGAGGGGACAGGGCGACAGTCCCCAGAGGGATGGTCTGACTGAACAGCTGGGGGGCATGCAGGGGGAGGGGTAGAGGGCAGAGACAGGGCTGGGTGTGGAGTGCAGCTGGTAAGAGGGTTCTCAGCCACTTGGAGATGACTGGAGGCCTGGCAGGAGGAGGTCTGGTGAGGGAAAACAAGCAGCCTGAATGTTCTGTCTTGAAAGAGATTTTCCCAGGTCCCTGTAGCTCAGGCTGTCAGAAAGTCCTCTTGGCCACATTTGCTCCCCCTGTCCCTTTATCTAAGAAGGCCCTAATCTGTCTGTCTTCCTGTCCTTAGGTTTGGGTTTGTGCAAGATAAATATTCCGCCTCTGCTTTTAACTTCCCTGCCGAGAACAAGCCTCAGTACATCCACGTTACAGGTGAGACTCTCCAGGCGAAACGTGGGGCAGGTGGGTCCCTGCGGTGGGAGCCTGTGCACGGGGGCTCCTCCCCTTCACTGAGCCTGTGTCTGCCAAGCTGCCGCAGCCGCCTGGGGAGGGGGGGCCCTCCTGGTGGCGGTGACACGGGGCCTCCCCTTGCTCCTCAGGAACAGTGTTCCTGCAGCTGCCCTACTCCAGGCGCAAGTTCTCGGGGCAGCGGCGGCGGCGGAACTCCACGAGCTCCACCAGCCAGAGCATGTTCTGTGACGAGCGGGTTGGCTACAACTGGGCCTACAACACCATGCTGACCAAGACGTGGCGCTCTAGTGCCACGGGGGACGAGAAGTTCGCAGATCGGCTGCTCAGGGATTTCACGGACTTCTGCATCAACCGCGACAACCGGCTGGTCACGTTCTGGACAAGCTGCCTGGAGAAGATGCATGCCAGCGCCCCATGAGGCCAGGCCACGCCCGGGTCCAAGCGCAGGGAGGGTTTGGCTCTTGCTGTCCATGTCCAGTAGGGGCAGGCGGGCTTTGGGCGGCAGGCGGCAGTGCCCCTGCCGGTGAGTGGGGGCCGTTGCTGCTTGTTCTCCCCCACCCCACCCCACCCCACGAAATGTTCTTCCCCTCGAGGAGAAAGACTCAGGAAGAAACGAGTGCTGAGAGCAGGTGGGAGGCCCAGATGGTCCGTGGGAGGACCTCAGTACTGGGGGCGGGGGGTGAGCAGCCCCCATGAATGTCCTTGGAGAGGGGGTGGCTCCTGGGAGCATCCTTTCCCTCTGCCAGCCGTGGGCTTTTCGGAGCCGTCTGCCACTTCCCGCCCGAAAGTGTGCACAGGATGTAAGATAATTTTGTGAAATAGTGTACCATAGGCTCACACCAACTGTATATACCTGTACATATCAGAAGCAGGAATAAAGTGCCACATGCAGGATCTCTGGCCCCCAGCTGGTTCCTGGCAGCGGCGGTCCCATCCTCGGCTGGGCAGTCGGGCCCCATCGCCAGGGACATAGTGGCAAATGAGGCAGCCACAGAAGGTGAGGAGAACTGCAGAATTCACTGTCTTGGAGAGTCTGGCTGTGGATTTTCTGAAAGATGTCTTTTCACAGGCCCTTGGGCAAGAGCAAAATCGTTTCTTTCAGACCTGGTGTGCAGAGCAGATAGTAGTAGGCGCAGCCGCAGGCTTGTGCTGGCGGAGTGAATCTTTGCTAAGTGGGTGAGCCCAGGTGTGGCACGCGGATGTCAAGGCATTCTTAAAAAAAAAAAAAAAAAAAAAGGAAGTCTATTGACTCCAAGGTTTAGAACCCACTTCTTAAAGGGATAAGATTCAGCATGGTGCCTCAACCTTAGCACCCTGCCCTAACCTGCTGGTGGCAGGGGTGAGGGGCTGCAGGATAGAGGGGACCTGACAGGTACTGCCACCCCCCTCCCCCCAATCCCTCCACACAAGCCCTGTTGATTTCCCTCCTCAGTAGCTTGCGAATCCACCCACTTCTTCCCAGGCCCTCTGCTGCTTCGCCCAGCTCAGCGCAGCCCTCCTTCATCTTCCTCTTCCTCTTGCATGGCTAGGAGAGCCCCCTAACCCATCTCTGCTTTCCCTCCAGGTCATTCTTCACTTGGCACTCACAGTCTTATTTAAAAACCACTCTGATTGTGCCCGCCACTTATTTAAACTTATTTAGACGTCTTTGGGTACTTGAACTTCAAACATCTTAGACATAGCCATGTACAATCTGGTCCCGGGCTGTTCCTCCAGCCACCTGGAACATCACAAACTCTTTAGCGGCTCAGGTCCTTTGCACATGCTGTTCCATCTGCTGAGAACACTCCTCCTCTCCAGGCCCACTCTGCCTTGCTAACTCCTGGTCATCGTTCAGCAGCTCTTTGCTCATGTGTTACTTCTCCAGAGAAGCACAGTGGGCTACCTGTCAGGTCTTCCCACAGCACCTTGTACTTCCCCAGCAACACTCGGCACATTTCCACGCTAGCATGACGGAAGCTTGCCTATTTTGTTTGTCTCTTTGTTCCTAAATGTGCAGCATGATAGCAGATGCTGGAGAAATGATGTTGGCTGAATACATGGAGTGAATGAATGAACTCTGGACTCAAGGGCCAGGTGCTGGGTGTTGCATCTGAATCTCCCCGCACGGGGTTCTTAAGTTACTTAATGGAGCCCGTTTCCTCATCTATAAATTGGAGCTATTTGTGCTACATGTAGATATTTTGAGAGAATGCATCTGTTAATATAGGTGAAAGCACACGGGTTGATTCCTGGTGAGGAACTGGTCCCTGATAAAATCCCATTTTCTTTTCCTTTCTCACCTTCCCTTCCCTCAGACAAACCTTCACTCTTTGTTAAGCGTCAACGTCCTTCATTTATAAAATGGGAGACTGTCTGCTAGTGTGGTGAGAGGACCAGAAGACAGAGGTGTATGAAAGCACTTACTACCCAGCAGGCAGTAAACAAACGCCGGCGGCTCTGACATTCCCGGATGGAAAGTCCTCTTTGCCCTGTTTCTGAGCCAGCTTCCTGCTGGATGTTGCTGGATGTGGCAGCCACTGGCCTGTCCGGCTCAGATCGTGTGGCACAGACATGTGTGGTCCTCAGTATCCTACTTTCCGCCCTCCTCTCTTCCAAAAATGACCCGGGAAAAGAAGGCTTAGAGAGTAGAATGCTAGCCACTCACCCTTCAGAGCTGGGCCTGAAACACCTATGCCCTTGAATCCTAGTTCCCCCACATTCTTCCTCTCTGACCAGCAGCACCTCCTTCCACCCACTTGTCCAAGCCAGAATCTGGGAGTAGAACTCAAGCCTCGTTCAACTCCACCATCACCCGTCCCTCAGGCCCACCCACCTCCCTCCATGCCTGCTGCCCAAATGCGGAGAGAGCCCAGCCTGGGGAAATGTGTGATTTGGTTAGACATGAGGGATGTGTGCGTGCAGATTGGACGCCCCACACCAGGTGTATAAACGTGAATAACCATTCCTTGGTGGAGAGAGAAAGGCAGGAAGCTTGGGGCCAAGAGGACCTGGGTTTAAATCCCAGCTCTGCCATTTCTTCGCTGTGAGAGCTAAGAATGTTCTGTCTCCTGAGTGTGGTTCCTCATGGGTTAGATAGAGATGACATGGCCTCACCTTTCTTCCCAACCCCGCCCCCCACACACACCTCTCTTGAGTGTTGCTCTTCTTCTCTGCTTGTGACAATGTAATTATTTGCTGACCCCTTTCAGCCCCGTAGGCTGAGAATTTCTTCTTGCACACTGTCTAGTCACTGAGAGTCGAGTGAGTGAGCTGGTGAGACCAAGGGAGCAGGTACACGTGGCAGGGCCCCTCACAGGGTCCAGCACAAAGGAGGGGCACATGGACTGTAAGGAGGATCTTGATGCAATCACCAATCTGGTTCCCTAAATTAAGTCATGGAGGGCGCTTATTAATGTTCAGAAATGGGGCATCAAGGCCCAGATACATGCATGACATGCCTTGGGCTCACCCCAGTATAAGCGGGGATGAGGGTGGTCCAGTAAGACAAGGCCTTAGAGCAGAGGGGTTCTTGGAGATCTGGCCCAACCCTTTCATTTTCTCCCAGTTAAGGAAACAGGGAGTGACCTGTCCTAGGCTCTAGGTGGCACTGGGACAAGGACCAGTCCTCCAGTTCCCAGGCCCAGTGTTTTTCTAAGCATTTGGTTATTATAGTCAGTAGTATGGAGGTTGAGAGGGCAGGCGTAGGAGGCAAGTGGCTGGATTCATATTCTAGCAGGGCCACTTGCCAGCATGTGAGTCTGAGTAAGTTACTGCATCTCTCTGAACCTCAGTTTCCTCATCTGTAAAATGAAACACTAGTACCATCACCAGGGTCTTGAAAACCACACAAGAGAATGTGGGTAGAGAGCGTGGACAGTGGCTGGAACATTGTGCCCTCCCTCAACATCAACTGTTAAATTGCCCCAGACTCTGTGACCCCCGGGAGTTTAGAGAAGGGAATAATCAGAGAGCTGGAGTGGACAGGCTAGTCTTTAAAGAGGAAGTAGCCTTGGACCTGGTGGGATGTATAGGAGTCAGAGTGGTCAAGAGGCTGAGCCCAGTGTCCCCACTTGGCCCAGAGGTCTGTACTCCACTAACTATTTGCTATGGTCGTTCTGCCTTATCTAGGTCCCAAGAACTTCTGCTGAGAAGTTTTTTCTCTTGTCAGAGGTGCCACGTTGCCAAGAGCAGGAAGAGGGCTTTCTGACCATGCCACCCTGGCCCCTTCTCGTCGTGAACAGGGTTGTTGCCTGAAGCTGAGCAGCTCTGGAGACATTTCTCAGTTTTGTGGTTGTGCTGGGGTGCACCCAGGCCCTCGGACACCTGAGGAGCACCATCGGCCTCCTGAATGTAGAAATGAATCTGGGGTGGGGAACCACACAGAGTGTGAGATGCAGAAAAACCTGATGGGAAAAGAAATGAGCTAGCATAACACCCTTCCCCTCTACCAAAGGAATGGAAATAAGCCAAGAAGGCTTCAAAGCAGAAGTAGTAGCTGTGTTAGTTCTCTAGTGCTCCCGTGTGAAAGAGTTCGCATAAATTGCAGATTCCAGAGCCTCTCCCAGAGATTCTGATTCGGGGGGGTCTGGGACTCTCCACTATAAACAGACACTCTGTTCTCAGTGGTCCATTTGAGAAACCCTGTTCCAGATTCCTTCTCTGGGCTTCTCCCTGAGTACTCTACACGCAGCTTCAACTAGCCTGGAAATCTGATTCTTAGACCAAAGCAGATTAGAAGCCACACACAGAAAGGCAACATAGTTGACAGCTGAGAGAAATGACATCTGACAGCAGACAGACGGCTGCACGGGGCTGCCGAAGGCACAGGACCACCAAAGCTCACGCGGCTGGGCCAGGAACTGCCAAGTACTACATGGGATAGGCATGGACGCCCATATACCCTGTGTAGGAAGAGACCCATCAAAATAATTAAAATGGAAACTTGAGGTATTACAAGGAAGAAACACATGGTATACGCCTGACACACTGAGGAAGTCTGTGAGGCTTTGCCAACATGGATAGGAAATAGTGGGACAGAGAGCTAAATAGAAGCCAATTTACAGTGAGCCCGAACATTTCAGGTACATATAGTAATGGTCACTCCTTTTTCTTTTTTTTTTTTTTTTAAGATTTTATTTATTTGAGAGAGCACGAGTGGGGTGGGAGGAGCAGAGGGAGAAGGAAAAGCAGGGTCCCCGCTGAGCAGGGAGCCCGATGCAGGGCTCGATCCCAGGACCCTGAGATCATGACCTGAGCCGAAGGCAGACACTTAACTGACTGAGCCACCCAGGCGCCCCAGTCACTCCATTTCTTGAGTGTTGGCTGTGTTCCGGGCAATGTAACCTAGGTACTTTACGTGCCACTGCATCGGGTAATCTTATCAACCATCATCATACCAGATGAGAGTGGAAGGCCCAGGCAGTGAAGCCCAGGGCCACACAGCTAACAGCAGGGCTGGGAATCAGGCCTGTGGGACCCCAGAGCCCAGCCTGGCCTGCTGTGCTGACCCCCTCGGCTGGGTCAGTGAGGCATCGCCACTGCTCGGACCTGGGGCTCTGGCTAGGGGTCCCGTATTCCTTTCAGCTGACTGCACTGTGTGTGGTCCAGCCCTGCTGGTGTACAGATGCTGTGTAACATGTGAATGTGGCCTCACATACAGGCGCTCTGCTGGGAGCACGCTGTGACTTTGAGCGGGGGCCGGTGGCTTTTCCTCACCTCCAGGCTCCTCCCCGGAAGGCCCTGTCTGCTCCTTCCCTTCCAGCCCCACAGCTCCTGACTTCAGCCTGCACGTGCTTTGGGCAGCTCCTGGCTTTCAGGCCATGCCACACACTTGCCCAGTGCCTGGCCTGGGATGCACGGGTTGTGGGGGCAAAGCCAGGCGCCAAGGACTCATTCCTACCAGTCTTTAGATCTGTTCTCCATCTGCTTCTCTGGCTGCAGCAAGATTCATCTGTTTCCTCAATGAATCAGCACATAGTCCTTCAGGAAGAAAATCTCTTCCCACCCTTGTGGGAAGCACAGGGGTGGGTGAGAGTTGTGGCTCTATGACCACCAGCAACCCATCTCTCTGAGCCCTGACATTTTCATCTGAACTCCTCTGGCAATGAGTCTGGGAGAAGCCTTGGGGATCACAGGATGTCAGATCTTTCCTCGACTGGCAGGAGAGCTGAGTGCCAAGAGGGGATGGGAGTCCCTGTCGGTCTCTGAGGTGGCTGGTGGCAGCTGGGATGGGAGCTGAGTCCCTTACCTCCTCTCTGCGCACTGTGGATTGTACCAGATTGCTTATCCAGGCCCAATTTCTCCCCGTTAATACTCATGTGTCTCTTAAAAAGAGACAGAGAATTTTATTTTTAAGCCCAGGGCATCCTGGGAGAGAAACATTTTCCTAATGTCTTTGTTCATCCAACCCCAGTAGCTCACATTCTGGGTTCTTCTCTTCCCCGCAGTCTGGGAGCAACAGGTAGGTGTGACCAGGCGCTGTCCTAGGAAAGGCACCCCTTTACAGGGCAAAATGTCCTGCCTCTCCTCATCCTGTGTGTCATCAGCAGCTGAGCAGACACAAGCTTGAGAGGGCGGGCAGGGCTCTGCCAGAGGCCTGTGAGATTTTTGTCCTGACGCTTTCTCAAAACCCCCACCCCTTTTCCAGATCATCGGATACAGCACTGGAGGAGAACCAGGTGCTAGCCAGCGGTTCTCAACTGGGGGCAATTTTGGCCCCCCTTTTAGGGACATTTGGCAATGTCTGGAAACACTTTTGGGTGTCACAACTGTAGGAAGTTCTACCAGCATCTCAGGGGTGCTTTTAAACACCCTATAATGCATAGGACAACCCCTACAACAAAGAATTGTTCAGTCCCAAACATCAGTAGTGTTGAGGTTGAGACACCCTGAACTAGATTCTGATCGGGGAAGAGGTCCAGATGGCAGGCCCCTCCTTCCTGTGACTTTGGAGGAAAAGATACATGCCACTTGCCCCTGATTATGGGGCTCTAAATCCTTTCTTGATGGCAGCCCCATGCCCAATCTCCTATAGCCATTACTCTTGCTAGGTGCCAAGGCTAGAGTGGCTAAGGGACCTGCTTAGGGCCACACTGCAAGTTATGGACAGAAGCAGGATTAGAATCCTGGCCATACTGAGTGTTTACATGCTGTGGCACGGCTCTTGTGTTTCTCTTTCCTTGTACATAGAGTTTGTCTCTCCAATAACATAGAACTTTTTTTTTTTTTAAGGTTTTATTTATTCATTTGAGATAGAGCGTGAGCAGGGAGAGAGGCAGAGAGAGGGAGAAGCAGGCTTCCCACTGAGGCAGGAGCCCGATGTGGGACTCGATCCCAGGACCCTGGGATCATGACCTGAGCCGAAGGCAGACGCTTAACCATCTGAGCCACCCAGGCGCTCCAGGATATAACCTCCTTAAGGGCAGAGCGCATCTTGCTCATCCTTGTGTCCTCCACTGCAAGTGCCCGTCACACAAAGGGGCTCATTTAGCATTGGTTGAATTCATTCATTCGGCCAACAGTTATGCAAAACTGAACCCATGTCAGCCCTGCACTCTTGGTGGAGGGACACAGATGTAAAGCGCTATAGAAACAGAGGAGGGGGCCTAATTCTATGCAGAGGAACTGGGAAGACTGCAGAAAGGGGCATTTGACCTGGGATTTGAAGGCTGTGTAAGAGTTCTCCGGGCAGGTGAGGAGGACGGGTTGGGGAAGGGATTCTGGAGGGCGGGACGGCTTTGGCACCAGACCAGACAAGAGAACGTGACTGTCAAAACCCGACGGGGAGAAAACTGGAGAGCAATTTCTCCAAACCTGCCCACCTCAGCCCACACTTTCAACAGCTGATTTCCAGAGGGAAGCTTAGTGTTGTCAAGTTCCAGGGTGCAAACCAGAGTGACAAACAGTCCACTGTTGGGAAGCCCTGAGCCAGCCTGGGCCCTGGGGTCGCACCTTAGGGAGGAGGGGACAGAGACAAGACACCTTGCTCACCTGTCAGGCTTTGCTCTTCCTGGTCCTAAATCTGAAGAGCCCGCTTTAAACATACCCAGGCTCCGAGGAGGCAACCGGCATCGCTGATGGGACAGGCGGGGAATGATCCTCTTTCATTATCCCCTTTCTCTTCAGTGAGCCAGAAACCCTGTTCCAGTTTCAGCCTGTCCAAGCTCCCAAAACCACGCTGAGTCTGGGGGATGGGTGTGAGACCCCGGGGGGTTAAGTTCTATGAAATATTTTGAGACCTTGCACAACCAGGTGGAGTCCCTGCAGTTCTTGTCTGACTTCCATGCCCACTACCTGCATGATCCTGAGCAAGTTGACTGGTTGGAACTCAAGTTTGGGGGTGGGGCAAGGACGGTGTTTCTTCTGCCTCTTTCAAGGAATCGGAGTTGAAGACCCAATGCCATCGGCTTTGTGAAGTGGTCCGAATGGCACACAAAATATACCATAATTTTAAGGCAGGCCTGTAAATACTCCCCTCATGGAGACCAAACATTCTGTTTTGGATGTGTCTGGCAGATGTCCCTGGAACCTGGTCCAGCACCAGCTAGTCTGAAGCTTGAGAAGGGAGCAACAGAAAGCAGAAGAAAGGTAATAGCAAGCGCTCTTACAGTGAACTCCAAGCAAGTGCATGCCCATGGGCCGAGTGTTAGAAGCCTGAGGACAGCCCGAGGGAAGCGGCTAGGTGGTGGTACCCCCACTCCTCCGAGGAGAAACTGAGTCTCGGAAATGGACGGACTTAGCCAAGGTTACTGAGCGCACACATGGTGGGGGAGGGATTGAACGCAGGGATTCTCCACCCCCAGGGCTCTTCCCTTAGAGAGAAAGAAGTGGGGGCATGGGAGCAAGAAGCCCACTGAAGGTGGCTTCCATGGTGGGGCAGCCAAGTCCCGGAAGGAGAGATTTCAGGGCTTGGGGCCTGGGCTCCCCACATGGCAGTGAGGGCCACATTCCCAGGCTCTCCAGTGCCTCATCTCCACACTGGCCACAGTTGGTGGCTGGCGCTAGGACAGGAGCAATCCTGGGTGGTCTGACACACAGGATGTGTCTTGCCTCAAAGCAGAAGTAAAACGGGGCGCACTTCCCCTTGCGACACAAGGCAAGTCTGACCACCACCCCCTTGCCACCATCTCCTGCAGGAACCAGGAGACTGGCGGCCTCCTCTGGGGTCCGAGATTGGGGGTAGGGGGGACAGACAAGGTCTGGGGACCTAACCCATGCAGGGAGCTGGGTGTCCACCTCCCAACACACATGGCTTGGGGTCTCCTCGCGCATGCCTCCTTGGGCGGCTTCTGCATGATTGGAAGACACTGTTTCTCCCAGGTTCTGTTATTTAGACTCCAAGGGAGACGGCCCTTTATACAAGTATTCTGTCTCCTGGCAGAATCGCAGCTAGCTCATCACTGCAAGAGGGAGATTCACTTGTGGTTCATTCTCTCATTCATGTTCACAAGTTTGGTCGTTCTCCCGTCAACAAACATCGAGAGCTGTCTATGTGCCAGGTATCATGCGTGGATACAGGAGGGAGAAGGATGGCCAACAAAATGTTACATAGCTCTCTAGTGTTATGGTTGTGAAATAATTCGTTGTGAGAAGTGCAGCAAAGGCCAAGGAGGGGTTGCTGTGAGAGGTTAAAGGGGAGCCCCCAACCTAGTCTAGGACCCAGGGAAGGCTTTCTGGGCATTTCCATGGAAATCTGATGGATGGCAGAGCTTGCAATGGGCAGAGTTGGGAGGAAAGGGGGTTAGTTCCCGGCTGGAAGAACCTAAGAGGGAAAGCAGCTTGGTG
Source organism: Mirounga angustirostris (assembly GCF_029215605.1). NCBI lineage: Eukaryota > Metazoa > Chordata > Mammalia > Carnivora > Phocidae > Mirounga > Mirounga angustirostris. The sequence goes on from NW_026991722.1 coordinate 90,947,244, forward strand.
AGCCCTGGGCAGAGGCTGGGGGCCTGTGTGGCTGGAGAAGGAAGCAGAGACCAGCGCACACAGGATATAGGTTACTTAAGGGGGTCCCCCCCTGTTCGACACATCTTCAAGAGAAATATCTGGAAGGCCTGGTGACTTCAGACAAGCCTTTCTCCTCTCTGGACCTCAGGTCCCTCATCTTTTCAATAAGAATATGTTCACCATGCAAGCAGGATTGCTGAAAAACCCTCAGGTAAAGCGCTAGTTGGGCATCTGGTACCCTGGAGATGCCTGGTAAGTGTAGCCATTAGTCTAACCGTGACCGAGCCGGGCCAGGAATCCAGGCTCCAGGCCCAGCTCCCTAGAAGCCCTAGAAGCGGATGCCCCCCTCCTGCCTCCCCGCCCCCACAGGGCCCCAGGCTCCAGCCGGCTGACCAGTCAGTCTTGGCAGACTCCACCTGCCATGCAGGTGAGGGACAGAGGCGGCACAGAGCTGGCGGCCCCAGGGCTGAGTGGCAGGAGAGCGGCAGGAGAGCTGCATTGCTCGGCAAGGGTAGAGCCACTCTGGAGTCCTTTTCTTCTGATTCAGGGAAGAAATCTTCCTGAAGGAGAAAGGAAGTGTGGCATTGACCACATGCCTGGAGCTGTGTGGGGTGCTTGGCTTGCCACCTGGTTTATTTCTAGCAACAACCCCTCGTCGTGGGTATTATTGGCTGCCTTGTACAGATAAGTACCTGTAAGGATCAGGGTCACCCAGCTGGCACATCGCAAGATCTGGATTCAACTCCAGGTCCTATAACCTTGCCCTGCCCCTGCCCCTCGGTGGTGAGACTTTGGGCTATGTTTTGTTGTATTTTGTATTTCTTCCAGCGAGAGCCCATCGTAGAAGGCCTGGAAACAAAGTGGTCAAGCCTGAGCTTTGATTCTTCATCTGGCAAGAGGCCACGGGAGTATCACACAATGATCCAGGGGGAACCACCTCAGCGATGGGTAGGGCCACCACCCCCCCCCCGCCCCCATTTACAAAAAGGAAACTGAGGCCTAGAGACAGGGAGCAACTTGCCTGAGACAACAAGGTAGCTTAGCAGAGAGCTGGGCCAGGCTGGACTCTCTTTGCGGTCTCCTTCGCTCACCACCTTCCTCACCCTCTCTTGCTGGTCTCCATGGCTCCGTCCAGTCTCCACACACTGGAGGATCCCGGGCTGTGGGCCCTGGACCTCTGTTCTGCATTTCCTTCCTCGGGCAACCCAGTCCCGTGATTCTAACCACCACCTTACCATGCCCGTGGGTCTCAACCTGAGATCTCTAGCCCCGACCCCACCTCTGAACTCCAGCCTGTCTGTGCAGTTGTCTTCTCAGCCTCTCCTGAGTGCTCTCAGAGGGTGACAAACTGGATATGTGTAAAACACAACTCTTGATTTAGCTGTGTCCTCCCGGCTCCCACCCAAGCCTGCTCCTCCCACAGTCTTCCCCATTTTAGTCACTGTACCATCATCTACCCGGTTTTTCAGGCAGAAAGCCTTGGAGTTATCCTGTATTTCCTTCCCTCAACTCCACCCACATCTAATCCATTAGCAAAAATATATTGTAATCTGACCTTCTCACCACCTCCACCTTCATCTGATGCAGCGGCAACCTGACTGTCCTCCTGTGTCCTTTTTTGCCTCAAAGAATGTATTTTTCTCACAGCAGCCAACACGCTTTTAAACATAGAACAGGCTGTGCCATTCCCCTGCCTGAAACCTTCCAGTGACTTCCCATCAATTCGGGATGAAATCCCAACTTTTTGCACAGCCCACAAGGCCCTATGGGGCCTGGGCATCTGGAAGCATCTGTCTCCATTCTCATCTCTTCCTGCTCACTCAGAACAATGAAGCGTCTCTTCTCTCTGTTCCGTGAACACCCCAAGGTTGTCCCTGCCTTGGGGCCTTTGCACAACTCTCCCCTCTTGGAACCGTCTTCCCAAGATCATGGCTGAGTTGCTTTCTCATTGTTGGTGTCACCTGCTGCCTTCTCAGCGAGGCCTTCCTTGTCTAGAGAGGCACCATCCCCTGCTGTCACTGCCCATCACACTACCCTGTTATCTCTCCCTTACAGCCCTTTTCGTCACTGAAATCATCTGCATTGTTTGCCCACTTGTGCATTGTCTTTTCTCCACACTGGAATGTAAGTTCTGGGACTGTTTTTTGTCCCTGCCAAATCCTCAGTACTCACCTCAATGTGAATACATAGCACATGGTAGGTGTTCAGTGAGTGCCTGTTCAAATCAAGTTTATTACAGGTTGCTGTCCCCAGCCGTCTCTTGTAGGACAGTGTTTCCCGGTCCTATGACTTTTTTACGAGAGCAGTTTCTTTAGGTGCTCAGAGGTCACTCCCTTATCTGCCAACTCTACCACCTACAAGCTGTGTGACCTTGGGCAAGTTATTTACTCTTTCTGTGCCTCCGTTTTGTCAGTTGTAAAACAGGGATATTAATAGTGCCCGCCTCACAGGGCAAACATGAGGACTGGATGAATGGATGCATAAAGAATCTTTTTTTTTTTTTTTTTTTTAGATTTTATTTATTTTTTTGACAGAGAGAGACATAGCGAGAGCAGGAACACAAGCAGGGGGAGTGGGAGAGGGAGAAGCAGGCTTCCCGCAGAGCAGGGAGCCTGATGTGGGACTCGATCCCAGGACCCTGGGATCATGACCTGAGCCGAAGGCAGACGCTCAACGACTGAGTCACCCAGGTGCCCGATGCATAAAGAATCTTAAAGCAGTGTGTGGGACATGGCGTTCAGTAACATTAACTCTATTATTAGTTTTTTTTTTAAAGATTTTATTTATTTATTTGACAGAGAGACACAGCGAGAGAAGGAACACAAGCAGGGGGAGTGGGAGAGGGAGAAGCAGGCTTGATCCCAGAACCCTGGGATCATGACCTGAGCCAAAGGCAGACGCTTAACGACTGAGCCACCCAGGTGCCCTTCTATTATTAGTTTTATCACCATCACTACCATCATCACTGTTTGGTTTTTTTTTTAAGTAGGTTCCACACGGAGCATGGAGCCCAGCGTGGGGCTTGAACTCACGACCCTGAAATCAAGCCCCGAGCTGAGATCAAGAGTCGGATGCTTAACCGACTAAGCCACCCAGGTGCCCTGCATCACTGGTTCCTTAAATTGATATATACTTGATGTAATACACCGTGTTCGTTTCAGGCATCCCACATAATGGTTCGCTATGTGTCTGTGTTGCAAAGTGATCAGCACAAAGCCAGGTCAACGTCCACCCCAGTTTCCCTCCTGGAGGAGGTAGGTGTTCCCTCTCTGCCGTCAAGTATTAATACTTACCTCGTGCCACTTTGCCTACAGTACCCTTCAGTGGTCTCCTATTTCAATTAAGAAAAAGACCCAGCGCCTTTAACTAGCCCGTGAGTCCCGCACCTCCTTCTCTAGCCTTAGCCTCTTGCACGTCTTTTCTGGCACTTTCCCCCTGTGCGGTCCCACCGGCCCCATTCAGCTCTTCCCGTGGTGGATGCTCGTCCCACACCAGGCACTTGGAAGTTGCTTTCCCTCCTCCTTCACCTGGTCAGTCGATGCCTGCTCTTCATTCCCATCCCAGCTTGGTCATGACCGCCCCAGCCTCTGTGACCACCGGCGAGCTCAATTCCCTTATTCTCACGCTCCCGGGGCAGCATGAGCCTTTGCACCAGCACTTGGCACACGCATACGTTTGCACCCATCCCCTACATTTAGGTTAATATCTGCCTTTCCTAATAGACTCTGAGCCCCATGAGGACAGAGACCAAGTCATTCCGTGCTCACCTTCGCCCCTGCCGATGTTAGCACAGGTTTGCATACAGTAGGCCTTCTATAAACAGTAAATAAATAGGAGAATGAATGAGTGGCAAGGAGGCCTTTGTTTTGGAGGCTTTGATCAGATCAAGCACAGATCTGCCCCAAGAGAAAAATCTGCTGTCTTCTCAGAACCGACCAGGCTTTATACCGGCCTTCCAGCCGCAGCAGTCCTCCTGACTTCTAGTAGGTTCCACCTGTGAGCAACATGGTCCTGGGCAGCCCCTGCCTGCCACATGCTTTCAGGGGTGCCCACAGAGTTACAAGGGTAGGGACGGCCTTTGCTCATCTAAGCCAAGACAGAACCTGGACATGAGGCTGTGACACAATGGAGAAGTCTGTCTCGCTTCCTGAGCTCCGCTACCCATGGTGCCAGACATGTTCAGCTTTTCCTTCCCTCTCGAAACTGTGTCCTGATGGCAGGGGGCTCTGTTCTTGTTTTTCTGGCTGATGGCGTTTTCTTTAATTGGTTGGAGCAGAGGTCCTTGCAGGCTGTAGACCTGGGCCAGTCCCCAACAGGGTCTGTACCGGGACACGGTGAAATGAGAGAAATGGGGACAATGTAGGGAGTTTTCATAAAGCTAAATGAATTCTCAGATTGTCTGCCCTACTTTATGTGTCAGGATGCCCTTTCTATTATGAAATGAGGGTGATGGGAGGTGGTGATAGGGTTTTGTTTTGTTTTGTTTTTTAATGCCCTTGTTTGTCAAATCACCTACTTAATTTTGTTTTGAAATGTACCGGTCCGTGGACAGTGGCTGAGCCAGGATGAGAACCCAGGCTCTCTCTAGTTCCAGATTAGTACTCTCTCTGCAGCCCTCTCACCCCCAAAGACGGTAAGACGTAGGGGAGACATAAGAGCTGGTTGTAAATTAATGACAAGCTGCCGTGTGGAAGGGGGGCATGCTTGTTCTGGTTGCACAGGGGGCAGAAATGGGGTCACTGGGTAGCAGTTGCAAAATCAAAATGTGCCTGTCTGAAACTGGTACCCAGTGACCCCAAACTTCACCCCGGTTTAGGATAAAGTTTGTTGTTGTTTTTTTTTTAATATTTTATTTATTTATTTGAGAGAGAGAAAAAACACACAAGCAAGGAAGAGGGGCAGAGGCAGAGGGAGAAGCAGGCTCCCCGCAGAGCAGGGAGCCCAATGCGGGGCTCGATCCCAGGACCCTGGGATCATGACCTGAGCCAAAGGCAGATGCCCCTAGGCACCCCTAGAATAAGGTTTTTGACAGGTGAGTATTCAACAATAGGCCAGGCCAGTATTCAACAATAGGCCAGGCCGTTCTACCCAGGCAGTATTCAGGCGGCGGGGCGGGGGCGGGGAGGGGGGGGATGGGGGAGCGGCTACATCCGGGGCTGTTGGAGAAAATATTCAGGCTGGGGGTGAATGCCAATTAAGGACCTTGGCCTTAGATTCAAACCCACCTGGTTTCAGCACCGTTTTTACCACTTACTATCTGTGTGACCTCAGGCAAGAGTTTCCTCCTATTGAAAATAGGGGTGGGGCGCCTGGGTGGCTCAGTTGGTTGGGCGACTGCCTTCGGCTCAGGTCATGATCCTGGAGTCCCGGGATCGAGTCCCGCATCGGGCTCCCTGCTCGGCGGGGAGTCTGCTTCTCCCTCTGATCCTCCCCCCTCTCATGCTCTGTCTCATTCTCTCTCAAATAAATAAATAAAATATTAAAAAAAAAAAAAAAAAAAAAAAGAAAATAGGGGTAATCATGCCTCCCTCAGGCTCCTGCAAGGATTATATAAGGGAGTGTGTTTACAATGCCCAGCCCACACACTGGCCTTCCCTGAGACGTGAATCTTGTCCCCAGGGAGCTTACTTAGCGTCTGGTGGAGAGGAAGAGACTCACAGAGAAAGGATGATATGAAGCAGTTTGTGGGCAAGGACCAGCAAGAGTGGCCCAGACTTATGTGCTGGGCAGTTCTGAGGCTGGGAGATCAGGCATGGGCTGGATGATCAGGGAAGAATTGACCCTTGAGGCACCGCTAGGCTCTGGATAAGTAGAGAGCAAGGAGTGTGTTTCCCAGGAGGAGAGCATTCAGTGGTCTCTGGCACACAGTAGTAAGTGTTAACTGGAAGTAGCTATGAATATCTGAATTGCAAGGGCAGGGGCGCCTGGGTGGCTCAGTTGGTTAAGTGTCCGACTCTTGATTTCAGCTCAGGTCATGATCTAGGGGTTGTGAGATTGAGCCCTATGTTGGGCTCCGTGCTGGCTGTGAAACCTGCTTGAGGTTCTCTCTCTCCCTCTGCCCCTCTCCCTCCTTGCACACACACACACACACACTCTCTCTCTCTCTCAAAAAATAAAAAACACACATAAAAAATAAGCTGCAAGGGCATGATGATCCCTCTTTTCTTGGGCTCTGACAACACTGTGGGCACATTCCTGGCACATCAGACATGCTTGGTGTATGTTGATGAATAAGGGGAAGAAAGGCTAGCCACAGAATAGAGGGAGATATGATTAGTTCTAAGTAAATTGGGGAAAATGAGAGTATCCATCCATCCATATGTCCATACACCCACCCATCTATACACCCACCTATCATCCAGTAATACGTAGACCCAGTCACCTGTCTATCCATCCATCCATCCATTCTATACTCATTCATCCATACTCCCATCCATCATCCATCCATCCATTCATCCATCCATATATACACCTGTTCATCCATCCATCCACTCATCCATATGTTTAAGGCATAGAACAAGAAAAAGTCACTGCCTTTTTGAAGCTTATGACAAGTGGGGCAGGGCTAACAGATATGAATCAAATAATTACATGGACAAGTGTAAAACGGCAACTGTGATAATATGGTACAGATGAAAGGCGTGCATGGTGCCAGGAGGGCCTGTAACAGGGCAATGTGACCGATTCAGGGAGGTCAAGAAAGGCTCCCCAAGAAAGTGACCATTGAACAGACAGCCAAAGGGTGAGGAGGAGTAACTAGAAGAATTGAGGGTGTGGTAGGGGTGAGAATGTTCCAGGCAGCTAGAGCAGAGCACATGGAAGGGCAAGATGAAGTTGGGGTTGTCAGCCTGACAATGAAGGCCTCTGGGGCATGTTAAGGATTTTGATTACTATACTTAAAGGCTCTAAGCAAGCCTCAGGTAACATGAGCAGATTTGTATTTTTAAAACACTGTCTGGCTGTGGTTATAGAAAATGAAAGTGGGGGATGGGATGAGCAAGTGCAAAAGCAGGAAGCCTGTGAGAAGCCAACAGCCGTCCAGGAAATTCATGATGGAACCTCAGCCGGGGAAAGCAGTGGGGGGAGGGGAGTAGTGGGCGACTCAAAGGCCATTTAGGAGATGAAATGATCAGGCAGTAGGTTTGGTGGGAAGGATGAGGGTGAAGGAGTGGTCTCTAGGATGACACCTAGGCTTCTGGATAGAACTGTTGCCAGGCAACAGAGTGAAGGACTGGAGAGAGTGGGGCACAGGTTGGACACACTTTTCCTTGAAGTTATTATGCCCATGTTTGCAAAATAAGGGGTGGGGCAGCATGGGCATGCATAGCTCCCTGGTTGCCTGCACGGGGGTGAGAAGGCTGGTTTAACGAGGTTGCACGTTACAAGCTAAAGAGCTGGACCTGGGAGTTAGGGCTTCTAGCCTTGGCTCTGCATCTAGCTAGCCATGTGACCTTGAGGGGGCAGCTGCACCCCTCCGGGCCTCGGCTCTACCACCGATGGCCTTGCTAGTCTGGCATTTTAAGGGCACAAAGCAGCCTGAGTCTTATTTGTGTCCATTGGCACCATTTACAGCCCCCCCCCCCCTTGGAAAGTTATTCTTTGTAGATCTGCTTTTTCAGAGCCTGAAGAGCATTAAGTCTAGAATGTGAGATCTGAAAGGAATCACAGAGCCCATTTGCCCAATCTTCAAATTTGATAGACAGGGGCAGCACCTGTGTCTGACCTTGGTCTCGATCCTCCTTCACACCCTGCACCTGGAGGAAGCGGTGGGGCAGTTTGTGCCAAGCCACAAAGCTACAGGACAGAAGAGCATCCTTTTGGGGGTAAACCCTGTGTTCCTTTTCTTACTTGGGGGGTGGGTTTTTTTTTTTCTGCAGTCTACAGCCATTTCTTAGGACAGATGGGGCTAGGTAGATCCAGGGGGATGGGCTAAGATCAAAGACGCAAGTGATACTGAGCGTATGGGGAAAGCATAACGAAGGGAACATCCGAAGCTGTGCTGTGCTAAGCTTGGCGTCCTTTCTGACTCTTTGAAGATGCGTCTTGTCATGCACCCCTATTGTGACTCCTGAATGTCCTCCCGGGGCTAGGAGATGCTCTTTGCCAAAAAGGAAAGCAGAAAACCCAGCCTAACACCGCCCCCCCCCACCCCGCCCTGCCGCCCCTGCAAATGAGGCATGGAGACAAAACGCAGTTGGAACCTTGGGGCTGAGGTTTCCATGGTGGCCCCACTCTGCTGCTCTTCCCATTGGCCAGGCGTCCTGCTCCAGCTTTAGCAACAGAGGCTCAGATACCCGTCTCTTCCCTGATTGGCCAGGCTGTGCTGCAGCGCCATGGCAACAGGGGCAGAGGGACCAGTCTCTGCAGAACTTGAGTCACCATCTACCTGGGGTGGAGCTGAGATCCAAAGGGGTGCAGGGGATGCAAAAGGAACAGGTAGCCCCCACCTCAGCTCGCAGTCAGGTGGGGAACCCTCCTCCATGTGTTGCCCAGGGGTTTGGGAGGCTGGTAGGCTTCATCTCTTTATCTCATCTGTCTTGTATCTGACAGCTTCTTCCCTGCCTTTCTCTTGCCTCGGGGCTCCTGTCTCCTGCAGAAGAAAAAACCAAGCCTCTGGCAGTGCCAGAGATTAACTCATTTGCCCAGAATCATGCACGTTGCAATCTAGGATTTGAACTCGTATTATATTGCTTAATTTAAAAGCTTTGGAGGGTTTTTGCTAGAGAATCCAGGTTTGTTTTTTTTTTTTTTTAAAGATTTTATTTATTTATTTGAGAGAGAGAATGAGAGAGAGAGAGCACATGAGAGGGGGGAGGGTCAGAGGGAGAAGCAGACCCCCTGCTGAGTAAGGAGCCCGATATGGGACTCGATCCCAGGACTCCAGGATCATGACCTGAGCCGAAGGCAGTCGCTTAACCAACTGAGCCACCCAGGCGCCCGGGGTTTTTTTTTAAATAGACTTTTTTAGAGCAGTTTTGGGTTCACAGCAAAACTGAACAGAAGGTTACAGGGATTTCCCATAGTCCTTTCAGTTTTAATAGATTTATTCATCAGACAGCTAATGCTTTCCAAAGCATTCTTGCATCTGAATCATTATCTGATCCTCCAACCAGTCTGTGAGTTGGTAATTCAGGGACGAATGACCCATTTTATAGATGAGGACACCAGACATAGCCCAGAGAGGGCAAGTGATTTATTCCATGTCACACAGCTTATTAGTGCCAGAGCTGGGCCTCCAACCCTGGCCTCCTAAATCCTTACTAGGGCTCTACCTCCAAACCATTGCCTTATCCATACCAGGGGGCCTCCAGGAGGGTTGAAGGACTGCTCTGAGGGGTCCTCTCATAAGGCCTGAGAACAGTGCTAAGTAGGATCGGGCATTCCAATGTTTCCAACATGGACCAAGGGGTTCACACTGTAAACCTAGTCCCTGCCAGGCAACCCCTAAATGTGGCTCCAATCCCCGGGAAGGGTCCGTGTCTCATTCAAACCTTGCTCTCCACACACTGCTCCCCCCACCCAACCACTGCCAGCACACGAATAGGTGAAGAAATACTCACAAACTGAACTACAATCCATTTATCATTTCTGTTGCTTGAAGCTGTGCTGAGCATGTGCAATCTAATTGACTCCTCATCACAACCTTAGACGTTTGGTCTTCATTGTGCACCATCTGTAGATGCAGAAGCTGGTGCTCAGGAAGGTTAGGTGGCGTGCCAAAGTCACACAGCTACTCAGTACTGCAGCCAGAATTTCAGCATGGGACCTGCTTGAGAGCAGCCTGGCTTGGACAGTGGTGATGCGCGCGCTGCCCCCACAGAACGCAGCATGGTAACTTGACGGGGCATCTGAGAGCATCTTTTGCTCTTGGCTGTGCAGTTTTTCCTCAGTTGAGGCTGTGGCTTTACCTATTTTTTGGCACTGGAGAAAGTAGGCTCAGAGGATCTGCTTTGTGTTAGGGACTCGGAAACCCTTGGCCCCTGAGAAGTGACTCAGTGTCCTCGACACTGTCTCCCATTGCCTAGATTCTCAGCTTTGTGATCTTTCAGGAGAGCATGGCTGGGCTGCCGGTAATCGGCAACAGAGGGAGAAAGCCAGTGACCTCCTTGGTCTGAATCTGAGCCCCTGCTGAAAATGAACGTTTTGGCAATTTCCTTTCATTCCTGCTCAACTTGGGCTCCCTGAAGCTCTTGCCCCTGACACAAACCCAGACACCTGGCCTGCCTTCCTGACCTCCTAAGGACATTGGTTTTGGAGGACTCAGCAATGTGGGAGCTCACGCCTGCCACTCTGCCCCCTGAAGTGCCGCACCAGCAAGGGGCAGGCACATGATTTCACCACCACCACCACCAATTTGTGGCATCTTCCCTGTGTCAGACCCCACACGGGTGCTAGGGAGATGGCAGGTAACAAACCATTAGGACCCCTGGCCTCATGGAGCCTGCTGCCTGGTGGAGGAGATGGACAACAAGTCTGTGAGTGAATACATTGTGATTTCAGATGGTAACACATGCCCAGGAAGGATGAAACAGGATAACGGGATAGAGAGCGAGTGGTGGGGAGTGTGCTGTTTTGGCCAGGATGATCGAGAAAGGACTGTCTCAGAGGAGGTGACATCTGAGCAGGTACCCGAATGAAGAGGAGGCAGTTGTAGGTTATTGATATCCGCGTAACAAACCCAAACTGTGTAACAAACCCCCAAACTTAGTGGCTTATAACAACCATTTATTATTTCTCATGAGCCTGCGGTTGGCCTGGGTGGTTCCTCTGTCCATTTCTCCTACATGCAGCTGGAGGCACAGCTGGCTGGAAGGTCCAAGAAGGCCTCACTCAGCCTTCTAGTAGTTGGTACTGGTTGTTGGCTGGGGCCCCTCAGCCCCCTGTCACACAGCCTCTCATCCTTCAGTTGGCCTTACATGGTGATCTAGGGGCAGCATTCTAAGAGGGGGAAGGCAAAAGCTGCACGGCTTAGGCTCTGACCTCATAAAGGGTCACTTCTGCCACATTCTGTTGTCAAAGCAAGTCACAGGGCCAGCCTGGATTCAAGGGCTGGGGAGAGACACCACCTCTTGAAGGGGTGAGTGCCAAAATATTTATGGTCATAATTAATCTGCTACATCATCCAAGTAAAGATCTTTGGGAAGAGTACTTTGGGCAGAGGGAAGAGCAGGTGCAAAGGCCCTGGGGTAGGATGGAGTCCAGAGACCTGAACCACAAACTAATGGTTCCTCCACTTCCTCCGTTTGCTGTTCTGTCAGGTGGGAACTAAAGATGCTTCCCTGTCATCCATATGAGGCTTTGCTTCAGGGCAGGGTTAGGATTTCAGTTACTGACCTCTGAGAGGAGGAGGAGGAGAATCAGACACAGAAGCTTGGTTTGGTATCCTCCAAACTCACTGGCATTTGTTGAGCACCATCTGGCAGGAAGGTACTGTGCTGGGCACTGCAGGTCACAGGAGAGTCTGAGGGGTGCTACTCTTGCTGAGCTTATGGGCTGAAAAGGTTGCTCACTACGCTGGATGATGACTGAACTGGCAGGATTGGGCCCTGGGGAAGGCCTAGAGGAGGCAGGATTCCAACAGGGCCTTGGAGGGCATGTAGGATTTAGCTGAAGGAAGGAAACTCTTGATAGCAGAGGTGCAAGGGGGCTGTGGAATTTAGCAGTCCAATGTAATAAATGTTTGATGAGCCTCTACTCTGCACTGAGTGAACGAGATAGGCAGAGGACCTGCCCCACAGTGGGAACCCAGGGGAGGCACCGTTCAGGCTTGGAGAGTCAGGAAGCCTTCCAGGAGAAAACAGCAATGCTGGAGAAGCCTGAGGATGGGTTGGGTCAAGCTCAGTGGGGCAGCGACAGGAGGAAGAGGTCCCGAGAAGGTCCCAGTGGAAAAGATAGCATTTACAAAGGCGAGAGGGGAGGGAGAGCTTGGGATTCTCAAGAAAAGGCAACAAGTTGTGTCCAGAGCAGGGAGTTCATGTGCAAGAGAGGGAAAGGATGAGCTTGGGGCTACAATTGGCCTCGTGGGCTGATGAGAGACTCTGACCTTTTTCCTGAAGGCTGTTTGTGTAGGATTGCCAGATTTAGCAAATAAAAATACAGGTTGTCCTGTTAACTTGGAATTTCAGATAAACAATGAAGAATTTTTTAAAAATATTTATTTGAGAGAGAGGGAGAGAGGGAGAGCACAAGCGGGGGGTGGGGGGTGAGGGAGAAGCAGGCTCCCTGCTGAGCAGGGAGCCCAACGTGAGGCTTGATCCCAGGACCCTGGGATCATGACCTAAGCCGAAGGCAGACACTTAACTGACTGTGCCACCCAGGTGCCCCAAACAATGAAGAATTTTTTAGTGTAATTATGTGCATGCAATATTTGGAACATTCTTATACTGAAAAATCGTTTGTTCTTTATCTGCAATTCAGTTTTAACTGGGCCTCCTGTATTTTCTCTGGCAACCCTAAGCGTGGGACCACAGAAGGGTTTTAAGCAGGGAATGCCATGGTCAGATTTACACTTTGGGAAGCTCCCAGGATTTGCAGGGAAACATACAGGAGGGAGACCAGGAAGGGGTGGAGGATGAGGGTCCTGCTTTGTCTAGCACCCATCAAGGAATGGGGGCATCTCCTCATCATCACTGGTGGAAGGCAAGCAGGCAACTGCAGGCCAGGTCAGACCCCAGCTCTGCTGTGTGAGCCTCTGCTCCCTCCCGGGCCCTCGGCATCCTCGTCTGTCTAATGAGGGGGCCAGTCGATCAGAAGAGATGGTCCACAAGGACCCTTCTCTTCCGGCCATTCTGGCCAGTGAATGGGTGAAACACCTTCAGGTCTCCTCTCTCCAACCTCAGGCCCTGCACCTGGTTTGGGGGAAGCATTTACTGAGGTCCTAGTATGTACTGAACTGGGTCCTCTATCTAGATCACTTGTTTTATTGAATCCTCTCACAACAACCCCTCAAGGAAGGTATCATTCCCATTTCACAGATCGGAGAACAGAGGCTCAGTGGTGCAGTTGCTCCCCGGTCACATAGCTGCACAGTGCCAACGTGGAGTGGAGTCCAGGTCTGGCTGGCGCCAGGGTTCACCCTCCCACTGTCTCCAGGAAATCTCCCCGGGAGCCCCTAATCCCCCATATGTTTATCGCTTGGGCTCAGTCAGCAGTCTCCTTGTCCCCCTGCAGGCAAATGCTGCGCTGGCTCTTTCTGAGTTAAGCCAGGGACTAAAACGGGCCAGTGTAATGCTCCTCTGCTGGGGGCTTTCCAGTTTATGCACCCCTTTTCCATCTATGCCCTCCCCACGACCCATGGAGATGCGGCCCAGCCCCCTCCAGCTCCTCTAGCCTGCAGCTCTGCCGCAGTGGAGTCCACATTAAATATTAACGGTGACGTCAGTTGCCAGGCTGCTTGGTGAGGGCCGTGGCTGCCTTTCCAAGGTGAAACAGTGACCGGAATTCAGCTGGCTCAAATGGCATCCCAGGGGGCTGGCTGTCAGGACTCAGAGAAGATGCTGCTAATGTAAGGCATGGCAGGACTCCAAGTTTTCCTCCCATCTCCCCGGCTCCTCAGGGACTGGGTGGCATCCTGATGCTGACATGATGCATTCTGTAAGCCAAGCACAGTGCTAGGCTCTGGGGATACAGCTCTAAGTGTGACCTTGCCTCCTGGGGCTCCCTCCCCCACTGGCTGGCGGAGGAAGGGAGAAAAAGTCTCAAGGCAGAGGGCCAGAGCAGGTGCCCGGCCCAGCCTGAGGCTGAGGGATCCTTCCAGAGAAGCCAGGGTTAATGCTGAAACCTGAAGAAGGAGCCCGAGTTAGGCGTGGAAAGAGGCGGATAAGTGTGCCAGGCAGAGGGAACAGGCTCAGAGCTCAGATCCTGGTTCTAACTCCTCCTAGCCATTTATCTGCAAATTGAGTTCCCACCTCACAGGGTTCCTATGAAGACTAAATGCAGCCATGGCTGGTGATAGCACAGGGCTTGGGGCATCATGAGAGCTCAGGGGTAGCTGTTAGGAAAACAGCCTTCATGTAATCCCTTTGCTCTGCCAGGAATCCTTACCCCCATTTGGTGAGTAGGGAAAGTGCCGCTCAGAGGGGAGACCTGACATGCCTGGGGTTATACTGTGGATTAGACCCTGGGCTGGACACATGACCCCAGAGGGGTCTGGGGTCTCATCCTCCATCCACAGAGCTATGGCAAAGGAATTACGTTTACTTCCATATTAAAGATGAGGAACCAGTCTGAGAGGGGTAAAGTGACAGGCACGAGGCCACAGAGCAAGTGGACGCTGGATTTGGAACCATCTGGGACTGTCTCAGAGCGCTAGAAAGCCAACCTGAGCTGTCTCTAAGACCCTTATTGTGAGTCTGTGATCCTGTGAGTTCCTGGATGCCCCCAGGCCTTTAGGGCCCAGTGATTTCATGGGGAGGGCATTTCAGGCTGGGCTGATCCACCAACTGTCCCAGGAGGCAGCATCCACTCTTTCCCTCAGCACAACCTCATTCCTCTGGCGGAAGCCCGGGGTGTCTAGCGTGAACAGCAAGCACTGTTGCAACAGGCCCATCTTACGGAGGAGGAAACCGAAGCTCAGAGAGGTGCAGCCCCTTGCCCAGGCTTCCCCAGCTACTGTGGAATTGCCAGGATTTGAGGAGGGTCTGAAAAACTGCCCCATTCAACCCAGGAGCCCTCCTCTGCCTTTCAGCCTCCTCTGACCTGCAATCTCGCCTTCCTCCCCTTTGCTCACTCCTTTAGCTTATCTTCCCCCCGAGCTGTCAATTAGTCAGTTGGCTGTCAGCTGATTAAAAGTGCCCCGCCTCCTGAAAGACTTTGCCACTCACCAAGAGGACTCTAGTGGTGGAATTTCTGCAGTATGCACAAGGTGTGATCAGATTCAATTCAGCACTCACTCGTGGAGAGGTGCGCCCCGGGGGTGGGGGCTCAGATGAGGAATGATTCCCCAGTGTTTACATTCTGCAAGGGAAATGGCAACTTCCTTAGAAAGTGGGAAGCAGGTGGTGTTAAGTGGCAGAGCGTGAACTTGACAGTCAGAAAGACCTGGGTGTGGGGTGCCTGGGTGGCTCAGTTGTTAAGCGTCTGCCTTAGGCTCAGCTCATGATCCCAGGGTCCTGGGATCGAGCCCCGCATCGGGCTCCCTGCTCCGTGGGAAGCCTGCTTCTCCCTCTGCCACTCCCCCTGCTTGTGTTCCCTCTCTCACTGTCTCTCTCTCTGTCAAATAAATAAATAAATAAAATCTTTAAAAGAAAGAAAGAAAGACAGACCTGGGTGCACATTCTGACTGCCCCCACTAGCTCCATGACCGTGGGTAAGTGAGCTTCAGTTTCCCCATCCGTTTGAGTGGGTATAAGAGGAATCCCCACCTCATCGTTGTTGTGAAGATTAAATGAGATCCTATGTGAAATTGCATAGCATCATGCTCGGTGCTTAACAGCTGGCCAGCACACATCAGCTTTACCAAAATAACTCTATGCACGTGGTGGATGCCAGAGTCCCTGGGGGAGTGGGCAGAGGGGAGAGTTCTCCATCAGGAGACGGAGAACCTGGAAGGCTCCCTTGAGGAGGTGAGGTCTCTGCTGGCCATTAAAGGACTTCGAAGCAGAGGAAGAGGCAGCAGGATGGGAAAGGACATTCTAGTTGGTAGAAACTTGTGGATGGAGGCTGGGAACGTGGTGAACCTAGGATGCTCAGGGAGTAGGTGATGAGCTCGGAAAGGCGGCCCAGGGGCACGTGATGAAAGGCCAGGAGGGAGGAGCTTATATCTTTTAAGAGGGAGAGGGTCCTATCTATGACTCCAGTGGGTCTGCCGTGGGTCTGTGTCTCCCGTGTGTGCACAAGCCACGCCCCTGGGGTCAGCCTTCTCCTATGGCTTTGGTCCTCCCGGGTCCCTCTGTTGTTTCCTGAGTGGGGACCAGCCTGCCACTGTTGTCTGGAAGAAGACAGAAGGCTGTCGCAATCTGCTCACCTCCTACTAACATACTAGGTAGGAAAAGATGGGTTTTTTTTTAGCACAGTTGCCTGGCAGGAAACCTCTGTGGAAACTCAGTGATCCCCTTGCTTACTTGCGGGGGTGTGGTTTAAGCAGCAGTGGAGGACGGTTATGCTCCTAGCTCAACAACCAAAAGGCTCTCAGGAGATCAGGGGCTGCAGTGGGAAGAATGAAGGTGGAGTGGGTCCGGATGCAGGCTCCTGACCCCTGCTGTCTGCGCTGCACTTGAGCGAGACACTTAACCTCCCTGGGCCTCAGTTTCGTCATCTGTAAAATCGGAACGACAATACTGACCTTACCTTAACTGAGTGGCGTGCACTGCCCCCCCCCAGCGCCCGGCCTGCTATGGAGTGGGTCCCTGTTACCCTCCTCCACTCGTTTCGACTCGGGGTCCAAACACTGGACCTTTGAAGCAGCCCCGTTTCATCCTCTCGAGTTGCCATGCCGTTGTTTGCTGAACCTCCAGCAGTGAAATACCCTAGACCTTCAGGGCTGGAAGAAAGAACGAACTCTACCATCCTGTCAGTGCGGACTCCCATTTCACAGACAAGAAGTCCAAGGCTCAGAGAGGGGAAGTCACAGCACCACACGCGCCACACAGCCCCTCCCACCTGGTTCCACCTCAGTGGGAATCACACAGAAGCTTGAGACAATTACCCAGATGGTTCCAGTCAAAGGATCTAGAAAATTCTGGTGAAGAAACACAAGCTCCTCGACCATCTGCAGAACTGAAGCAAAAAAAGCCTTTTTTTTTTTTGCCCTTATTCTCACTGTGGTTCCATGGGGGACAGCTTTGCCGTCCTTCTTCAGAGCTGAACTCCTCTGAACCAGCTTGCGGGGGGCGGGTGCTGAGAATGGGCTCTGAGCTCCACCAGCTCACAGACTGTAGCTACCAGGACATTTTCACACTTCGTAATACCAAATACTGCCTTGGGGAGCCAATTGCTCCCAAAGTGGGCTTTGACAGAGTGGTGAAGGGCTCTGGATGGTCCTGAGGTCTGTGGGCTCAGGCTGGTCTCAGACACAGAGCGGTGGGCGGGAAGGGGTGGGGTGCAATTTGGTATCAGCAAAAGGACCCCGAGGCCACAGCAAGTGGCAGAATGTGGGTGTGAGTGGGAGGCTGCAGGTGATCTTTCTAGGTCTCATTTTCCTCATCCATATAATGGGGATAACAACCTCCTTCCATGAGTTGTAAGAATTTGGTGAGATAATATAAGGGGGGAAAATGTCGACCCTTGGGCAGCTACCGCTGATGCTGTTGGTGGTGGTGTTATCACTGGTTTAGGATCAGCAAGGTTACCTGGGCAGCAAGAGGCCTCATTTGGTGGGGAAAAACCCTACAATCCTATGTGGGTGACACTAATATGTGGGCAGGTGGCCCCTCTTGCTCAAGATGGTAACCATGCCAACAGGGTGAAAGCCATCTCTCCAGAATAATACCACATCTCCTCTGTCGTATGTCCCTTGGTGTCCAGACTTCTCAGGGACCTCAGAGTGTCCCAGAGTACCCGAGGGAAAAAAAAAACAGGACGTGCCTTTTCTGGGTCACCTATTCACTCAGCTCTGGTGGCGGGTTCTGGCATTGCTTTGAAAATCCAGTTCTGCAGGAGGAACAGTTGTTACCCCTGGCTCAGGGTGGGATGCAGCAAGGAATTATTCATTCTATGGTCATGATGGCTGGTGCCTCCCATGTGTCGCCACCGTGCAGGTGAGGAATATACGTGCTCTTGCCGATCCCCAACCCAAAGAAATAGGTGTGGTTAGTCCTGTTTTAGGGACTTGCCCAAAGGTACTCAGCTGGTAACTAGCAGGGTAGAATTTGAAACTAAGTGCAGATCCTTGGGGCACCTGGGTGGCTCAGTCGTTAAGCATCTGCCTTCGGCTCAGGTCATGATCCCAGGGTCCTGGGATCGAGCCCCGCATCGGGCTCCCTGCTCCGCGGGAAGCCTGCTTCTCCCTCTGCCACTCCCCCTGCTTGTGTTCCCCTCTCGCTCTGTCTCTCTCTGTCAAATAAATAAATAAAATCTTTAAAAAAAAGAAACTAAGTGCAGATCCTTCTTCCCCATCACACCACTCACATGTCCTCAGGTAGCCAGGGGCAGATTGCTCTGTTCCCAAAGCAAGAGACCCTGTACCGGACGAAGATGCGGCAGACGTGGCCTCTGCACTGAGGATTTGCTCTGAGCTCCGGGCAACATGGTGTGTTTGGCCCTCATGGTTAGTCCTCTTGACCTGGTTCAGGGGGTCTCTCTGGAGTTGTTCAAAGAGAACAACTTTATTGGTGGGACTTAGAGCCCTGGGAGTAAATGTCCCGTCCAAGGCAGCTGTCCTGGGCTTTACTTGTAAGACTTGAGTTAGCAGCCCTTTCTGAAGGGTGAAAATGGGTGCTGGTCAGAGTGTGTAACCTCTAGGTAGGGAGGCTTGTGTATACTTTTTACAATCTGAATGATCCTGGAAGGGAGTCACACCTTCTCAGCTAACACCAAAAGGCAGTGTTGGGCCATCAGGTTTGGGAGTCGGACAGACCTGAGTTCAAATTCTGACTCTGCTGATTACCAGCTGTGACTATTCAAATCATGGAACACTGAAATTTATTTTTTATTACGTTCAGTTAGCCAACATATAGTACCTCATTAGTTTTTGATGTAGTGTTCAACGATTCATTAGTTGCGTGTAACACCCAAAATCATGGAACATTTTTGAGCCAGTTTTCCCATCTATAAGATGGGAATGGAAATTGTACCTACCTTACAGGGGGGAATCTTGAGGGAAAAAAATATACCCATTTCTGCAAAGCTCCTTGCCCAGAGCTGGGAATGGGGCATATGTTCCCTCAAGAGTGGGTGTGGATGGAGTCGCCCAGGACAGAACAGAGTGAGGAAAGCGGAGGGCCTGGGGCAGAACCCCAGTATTTCAGGGTAGGCTGAGAAGACAAGCCCACGCAGGAGACCAGAGAAGGGGAGCAGTGGGGCAGCAGAGGGAAGCCAGGAGGGTGCAGCGTCATGGAGGCTTAGAGGACAGCCTGTCTAGGCAGGGAGAGCAGTTGTGCCCAGGGTGGTCAAGGGGGCTAGGAAGGTGAGAACTATGAAATGACCTTGGACTGGCAACAGGTGGCTACTTGCTAGTGGCCACAGTGAGAGCCGTCTAGGTGAAGGACTAGGGGCAGACAGACCCAGAGTACACTGGACTGAGAGGTGGGTGGGGGGTGAGGAAGTGGAGACAGTGAACTTTGGTGAGAAGACAAGAAAAGCTTCATGGGAGAACCCAAGTGTCCCCCATTGACATTTTTTAGAATTAGAATGCCCTATTCTACCTAATTTTCACTGTTTTGAAATCAGTCTGAGTCCAGCATGATCAGAAAAGCTGGAAGGCCTCTAATCTCTCTAAAAGCTGGAAGGAAACATAGAAATCTCCCAGCGCTGGCTCTCCTCCCACCTCTCACTGGAACGCCATTTTCATGGGGGGGGACAATTAATTATCATCTATCATGCTCTTTAAAGATATCCACCAGGGGAAAGATCAGCCTAGTTTGTTAACCTCAATTCCATTTGTAGTTAGCAAAGGTGACTCTTCAAAGCATGGTGAAAACTTGTGGTGGGGGCCTCTGCTCAGACTCACACTGAAATCCTGTTTCATGGGTACTGAGGTCTTCATTTTGGTGTCACAGCAGGGAGAAGAAGGCCCAGAGACAGGAGACCTAGTATGGAGACCCCAGCTCTGCTCGCTCACTGTGCAAACTGGGGCTAGCCTCTCTTCCTCAGACCTCAGTTTCTCCTTATATGGGATAAAGGGTTGGATGACAGTGACTCTAAATGTCCTACCAGCTTGGACATTTCAGGATTTCTATTCTACGGTGCATTTAATAGTCCTTTGAGTCCAATTGCTAGATGGTAAAACTAGGGTCCAGTCCCTCACTTCTCCCTTCAAATACATCGTACTCTCCAGACCAATATTCTTGGCTTGAAATGGGACTTCCACACCTCTTCTGGTTCCCAATTACCTAAGGATAATAACTCAAATCTTCAGGTTGGCATTTAAAACACTCCATTATCTTGTTTTGCCCAACCTCATTTCCCCACTGCCAGGCCTTTCTTCTCATTGTCTCTCAGATTTTGTTTCTGTCCTCACTGCTAAGCCTTTGTCTGTGCTGGACCCCACTCCCTAATACCTTTTCCCTGACTTTCATCTCCCTCAAAGTCCGGCTTACCTGCACTGGTGTATTTAGATCTAGCTTATGACAAGAGGATGTATCTTACTTATTCTATAGCTACTCTTTCCCCCAGTGCTGAGCATGCGATAAAATTCTCAGAGAGCCTAAGGTCCCTTCTCCTGTGCCACCCTTGGCGTGTTGTACTTAAGTGGGGCTATGTTTTAGTCATTGGGATTTTCCTAGTTTGTCCAAGGCCCAGCCCAGGGCCTAGCATGAGGGACCCTCAGCATAGAATGCAACAACAGGGATGGGCTTAGTGACCAGTCAGCCCATCCACCCCCCTCTTTGCCACAGAAGGAAGTTCAGCCTGGGTTTGAACTCAGATCCTGGCTCCACCAATTACCAGCTGTGTAACCCTGAGTAAGTCACTAATCTGGCTTTGAAAAATGGGGAGACCAGGTGTGCCCACCTGCGTGGTGGGCTGTGAGGACTAAATATGTTTATACCTATACAGGCCTAGCACTGGGCTGGCTCCTAGTAGATATGTCATGTTACTCATCCCATCCAGGCCATCCTGTCCCTCCTCTCATGGAAGGCACAGTATGCCCAAAGTCAACTGTCAAGGTGGGAGCACGGCTCTGCAGCCCGCTGGGTGTGAAACGTGTCTTTGGGAGTGGCAGGTGGGCGTCTGGACAAAGTCTAGACCCGATCCTGCCCTGGCCAGTACGGATCCAGAGGGTGCGTCCCCAAGGAGCCCATGGGCCAGCCAGCCTGGAGTCAAGGCTGGCGAGACGGCGGGGGCGGTCCCGGCCCGCCCCCCCCGGGCACACGGCCTCCTGGCTTTTCCAAACAGTAGGGTTATTTGATTTTTGGGTCCTTCTGCAGTCACACCTCCAACCTGGCCTCAGAGTCGCGCTTCAAAGAAGAGCTGTGCCACTGAGCTACCTACGCAACCGCCATCACCGCGCCCCCTCCTCGGGCTCCGCAGTCCCCACCCCCCTCTCCCTTCTCCCACCTCCACCTATGCGGCGGTAAAATGCAGCACTCACAGGGCGCCTGCGCAGTTCTCGGGCGGGGCGGCGGAGGCGGCGGCGGCGGCAGCTATTTATAGTAGGTGACGTCACCTTGAAATAGACCGTTAGGGCCGGCCCGCCCTTCCCCCCTCCCACTCCCGCCGCTCCCCGCCGCCAGGCCCGGCTGCTCCCACTGCGCAGGCGTCCTCCATCCTCCCATCCCCCCGCGCGGCCGCCTCTCCTCCCTCGGCGGCGTCGGCGGCGCGAGCCACAGCGTGCGGGGCGAGCCAGCGAGAGGGCGCGAGCGGCGGCGCTGCCTGCAGCCTGCAGCCTTGGGCCGGCCGGCGAGCCAGTGCGCGTGCGCGGCGGCGGCCTCCGCGGCGACCAGGGAGCGGACGCACGAGCTAGCGGGCGAGCGGTGCGGGCGCGAGGCGAGGCCGAGCCACGAGCGACATGGGGGACCGAGAGCAGCTGCTGCAGCGGGCGCGGCTGGCCGAGCAGGCGGAGCGCTACGACGACATGGCCTCCGCCATGAAGGCGGTGAGCGCGCCGGGAGGCCGGGTTGGCCGGCTGGGGGGGCCCGGCGTAGGGGAGGGATGGGCGGCCGGGCGGCATCTCCCTCCCGGCCCCGGGCGACCCCGCGACTTCGTTGGGCGCGGCCGCCCGCCGGCAGCCCGCGCTTCCCGCGCCCGCCCCGCCATTTCCTGCGGCCGGGCCGGGGTGGGGTCTCGGGGGAGGAATGCAGCCCCACGAGGAAGGGTGGGCGACAGTGGCCCCTTTCCGGCGGGCGGGGGTCGCCGTATCCCAGCTCGGAGCCCTGGGTGGGGGGGGAGGGGGCCCGAGGAAACGTGAGAGAGCCACATTCCTCGTTCTAGACCGTTCTGCCCAACGTGGGGGCTCGCCTCCCTCTCGCCTTCCTCCATACCCCAACTCGTAATAAAGAATCACCTAGTGAGTGGCGCTCTGTCTCTCCTGGTTTTCTCTGCCACCACCTGAAGTCTGTGTGATCCCGATCTGTTACGCTCTACTCGCCGGAATCGTTCTCGTTCCATCTTCCCACACCCGGGGCTGGCTTTGTGTGCGAAGACCCCCCACCCTGCAGTCTAGACGTGGACGCGAGCTGGAGGGCGGTGGGTGTGGGGCCCCACTCCCAGGTCTGATGCAGCGAGCATCTGCCTGGAGATTAAAATGAGACGTGACTTCTTGGCAAGACAGGGCTGTGTGCCTTTGCATTCCCGAGATCTTCGTAGATTGATTCTGCAACTTGATTTCCGGTGAAGGACTCGTGCCCGGCCACACCCTAGCGCATACCGTGGATTAGACACCACCTGCATATATGAGACTAAGAGTTCCGGTTATCCTCTTACTGTCCCTGTCTCTTTATTTTACCTTTTCTCTAAATGAACATTACTTCTCTGCGTCAAGGTCACACGGTGGTAGAGGTACAACTGACGGCCACCAGCCTGCTACGTTCAACCAGTGTACATCCTCCGGGAGATCTGGGAGGATCCGCCGGGGCCCCACCTTAGACCTAAAGATTCTGCAGCTCTAGGGTTGGGACTCAGAAATCTGCACCCTAATTTTGAGCGGGCTGAAGCCTGACAGTTACTGACCCGAATTATGGCTCATTTGTCCTTTTGCTGGCTTTGTGAGATTTCTTATAAATCCACAAATCGAGAGGCTCCCTAAAATTTCAGAATCATTTGAAGAGCTGCGTTTAAGGCTTTGGTATTAGTATCATATGAAATACGTTGCTGAGGTCAATATTTAGGATTTATCCAGCTAAGACAGACACTTGAAGAGATAGCTTTCCTGTGGTGTCCTTGTTTTAAAACATTGCACTAGGTGTGTTTAGAAACCAGCACTACCACTCATTTGTTGATAAAGGTGATCCTGATTTGAGCCCTGGCATGCTGTCACCGGTTAGTCTAAACCAGGGACAAGCTAGGTTTGGGATCTGAAGCCTTTGTAATTCAGGGGGCCCTCTTCAAGGACGCAAATGTAAAATATTAATTTTGCAAATTTTACAGAATCTACTGTGAATACATTTCCTCTGAAGGGGTTCTGAGCTTAATTTTCTTTGGGATAAGATCCACTTCTCTTCACACAGCAAGTCACACAGCAAGTCACACTTGAGTGAACGTCTTCTCCCCAATAATGGAGTGGCACTGGGATTGTGCAGGCTGAGGCCTCTAGACATTTTAGTGAGGCCTTCGTTCACCCTGTGAGTGGGGCTTGAATAAAGGTGAATTGAGGTTAAGGAAAGATGGCTAGAAAGGACATTCTGGAGCTCTGGGAAACCTGAGGCAACTTGAAATGGGAAGTAAGGAAAGGATTGAGAGATGTAACCGGAATGAAATACAGTTTGGGGAGAGAACAAAATTGGCTTTCTGGTCTTCATAAGCAGGCTTGAATAATGCTATCCTGTAGCTAGAAACTTGTGTTCACAGATTTTTTTCTGAGGCTTAAAGGTAGCATTTTGCAAAGTAATGGACCCTCCCCTGTGTTGAGAATCTGTAATATCTTATCTGAAATGATTGATGGGTTGGATAAGCCATTCAGCATTGAAAAATCAATCCAAGCTCCAATTATGTCATCTGAGAATTGTGATAAACCATTCCTTCAATGTAACTCATTTTAAAAAGTCAGAACTTTTTTTGTCATCTAAATTAATAGAATATATTAATTGGAAAGGACTTGGCAGGGTTCAGTGGGAGACAGTTTCTTAGTTTTACCTATTAAGTTGATATTTGTACATTAAATTCTTAATGTTATTGGGAAGACTCAGCCCCCATTTTATTAATATCATAGGCTTAAAGTTGAGCTTTTGGAAAAAAGGAATTCTGGTAACCTTTTTATGTGGGTTTTCTTCAGGGTGGTGGACAGGTAAGTAGACTGCTCTAGGGTGGACAGGGAAGCAACCTGAGTGAGATGTTCTGATATCACCACACTGTAACCTTGAACTTTAACATCTCTTGGCTTCGAGTCTTTTGAAGTGTAAAACTAGTAATGTTGGTGTTGCTATCAAGTCATTTTTCAGTCTTACTCTTCTAACTTGTTTTCTGTTTTCTTTATAATTTAAATGGTCACCTAATAATGCCTGCCTGTAATCATTGATGTTCCTTATGCTACCAGTGTCACCTGGAGGATGGTGTCGGTAAGCTTTAAGAAAAATCATGCATATTGGAAACAGTAGTGTTGCCTCAAATCATTTGAGAACTGCAGTTCCCTGCCTCACCCCATAATGTGAGGAGGCAAGAAATGCTTTTGAAGTGAACTAAAGGAGTGTCTTCAAGATCTCCTCATCTCATACCTAGCAGCTTGCAAAGAGTGAAACAGTGGGAAGAAGCATTGTGAAAGATTAAGAACCCAGGTCCTCTCTCTGCTGGGCTTGAAATGACCTTACGCAAACATAACCTCTGAAAAATGGGTATCATACCATCTTATAAGAAAGTGAAATAGGGGCGCCTGCGTGGCTCAGATGGTTAAGTGTCTGCGTTTGGCTCAGGTCATGATTCCAGGGTCCTGGGATCGAGCCCCACATTGGGCTCCCTGCTCAGCGGGGAGCCTGCTTCTCCCTCTCCCTCTGCCTCTCCCCTTGCTCATGCTCTCTCTCTCTCTCTCTCTGTATCTCTGTGTCTCAAATGATTAAATTAAAAAATGAAACCTATAAAGGGGGATAAAAATGTCAGTGCATTAGACTTAAGGGATTTAAAGAAAGAGGGTAAATAACCAGATTTCTGGTGAATACTCATGGGTGGACATCATTCATGTCTCTTACTGCCTTAAGTCATCTTTTTATATTAAAACATAGATTGTAATTAAATTTATAAAACATTAAAATTATTTGGGATAGCATGGTGTGTTTTAACATTGATACAGTTGATTACAAAGTTGACAGAGGACAGAAATACATCTGAAGGACTTGAAGAATATCTATAGAAATCTTGAGTGCAGGAAATAAAGCTGCAGCTTAAACAGTTTGAGAGGAAGAGGCACTTGGCCCAACCAGTGGCAAAAGGCTCTTACTCCAACAGCTGTGAGATTATGGGAAGTGGGGGAATGAGCAGGTGGTGTATAAAAGTGGAGAGCTCGACTGAGTTTCTCAGGGTGAGACCTAACCCGTGTTGCAGATATTAAAACTAAGGATGATTTTGAGGTGTACCAAAATTGTGGTTAGTGTGAAATCTCAAAGCCACATCAGTACTGTAGTTTGAAATATGTATAAACTAGAGAGTACTATTTCCCACTAAGTGGTCATTTTTTTTTTTTTTTAAAGATTTTATTTATTTGAGAGAGCGAGAATGAGAGAGAGTACATGAGAGGGGGGGAGGGTCAGAGGGAGAAGCAGCCTCCCCGCCGAGCAGGGAGCCCGGATGCGGGACTGGATCCCGGGACTCCAGGATCATGACCTGAGCCGAAGGCAGTCGCTCAATCAACTGAGCCACCCAGGCGCCCTAAGTGGTCATTTGTAACGTAAGTATTGCTTTGCCATGTATTGGCTGAGGAAAGAAAGAAGGTTCTCGATTCTTGCAATAGCCTGAATTAAAAGGACTTCAATTGGTGAACAGTTCACAGAGCTTTGAATTTCATATTAGTGGTAGAACGCAGTGTCACACTTCCAGATATGGTTTGGAAGGAGATACCCCAAATGTGGTTTTTTTTTTTTTTAAAGATTTTATTTATTCATAAGAGACAGAGAGGCAGAGGGAGAAGCAGGCTCCCCGCCGAGCAGGGAGCCCGATGCGGGACTCGATCCCAGGACCCTGGGATCATGACCTGAGCCGAAGGCAGACGCTTAACCATCTGAGCCACCCAGGCGCCCCCAAATGTGTTTTCTATGTTACAATTTATCAAGTTTATGGAACTTACATTTTACTTACTAGGCATTCAGTAAATGGTAGTTGGTACTCCCATGTGTACATTCTCATTTAATTTTCATAACAACTTTGGATGGACTGACTATGGATAATTGTTAACTTCGTTTTACAAATGAGATTTAAAGAGGCTAGTTTTCTCGAGGTCAGGTTGTAAAGCCAAGACCTGAACTCTTGAATTTAGAACTCTCACTATAACCACTGTATAATAATGGCCCATGAGGCTAAGGCATAATATACATAAATTTTTTAAAGTTTTATTTATTAGAAAGAGCGTGTGAGAGAGGCTGAGTGGGGTGGGGTGGGGAGAGGGAGAAGCAGGCTCCCTGCCAAGCAGGGAGCCCGTTGAGGGGGTCCATCCCAGGACCCCAGGATCACGAAAGGGATAGTATTTCTAGTATACGTTCTGGCATTAGTCATTGTTGGTGACTAACTTGCGGGCCCTTTACACAAGTGGGCTTAGTGAACAAGTAATTTCATCTATCAGATGTAAGTCATTTTTGCCAAGTTTGATTAAAAACAGAATCTGCCATGTATGGTTCTTAGCTATAGCAGGGGAGTGTAGAAGGCAGACTCACACATTTGGATTTGCTTGTTCTGAAGACCAGGAGTTTCGTTTAGCTTAAGAAGTAAAGTATTAATTGAATTTGAATTCCTGCTATGAATTAAGAAGTGCAGAACTATGTTAAATTATATTCATGGTATTTTAAGAAATTGTTTCATATCTTTGGCACCAGTTGTTTTCACACATTTTTTTTTAGTCTATTTTATAAGCCGATAGGCCCTAACATTTCATTGTCTGGGTTATTGGTAAAATTCCTTCCAGCGTCCAAGTAGAGGACACCCGTCTGCTGCCCCACCGTTCGGGTGCTCTTCCCACTCCTCGCTGCAGTGGCTTTCCCGTTGTGGTGGTGGGTGGTGGCACTTCCCTGCGATCGGAACCTGGCACAGCTTCTGAGGCTTTCAGTGTTGGTGCCTCCAGGGACAGTAGCGTGCAGTAATGCCATTCAGATGGGTTGTATTTAATCCCTGCCAATCCCTACAGAAATGTTCAGTTATGTCAAGAGTAAGAAAAGGCAGTCTCTCCATGATAACAAAGGTGGCTGTTTTGACTAATGTTAAGCTTTGAGTGGATATTAACTACCTGAACTCATCGGCTCTAAGCTTGAAGTTTAGCTTCTCTTTGGCTTTCTAGAACTGCAGCCTTGCCCTAGTGAGGACAGGGAGTGGTCTATCCAGGCCTGGGCAAGTGGTGACAGATGGGTACTTTGCCATCTTGGGACCAGGCAGAATCTTCACTCGGAGGGTAGTAAATTGGGGAAGAGTCAGCCAAAAAATCTTTCATACCCTGACTCACTTTTCTTTTTCCTTTTTCTTTTTCTTTCTTTCTTCTTAAAAGATTTTATTTGACAGAGACACAGCGAGAGGGGGAACACAAGCAGGGGGAGTGGGTAGAGGGAGAAGCAGGCCTCCGCTGAGCAGGCAGCCGGACGTGGGGCTCGATCCCAGGACCCGGGGATCATGACCTGAGCCAAAGGCAGATGCCCAGCGGCTGAGCCACCCAGGCGCCCCTCTTCTTTTTTTAATACATACAGGACTCTGCCGAAGAAGTTTAAAGATTTTATGATGTGGTTATGTTTACCTAATTGTTCACGAGAATCGTTTTCTCCTGTTGTAAACTCATACCAAAGGCAAGCTTGTTGGTAGCAAGTGGGTGTGGGTAACTATCAAAGATGGGATAGTAGTGGGTGCGTGTAGCTCTGAAGAATGGGAATGCCCTTCCGGAGAAGTAACATTTACCCTGACTTTGGCAGTGTGGCCTGGCCGTCCAGGGGTGGCATTTTTTGTTTGCTCAGTATTACTTTTGAGGTTGGATGTTTCCCAGATTAAGACTTTAAGTTTTCCCAAATAGTCCTTGTGCTATTTTTGGCAGTGGATCTATTTTTACTCACAAACACATAGTTTATTGCCTGGTGAGTTAGTGGGAGGAGGCCCTTAGGGATTTTTGAGTAAGCGAATGGTGTCATAGGAAGATAAATGAGTTAGTAGCCTATCAGGTTATTTGTAACTTTGAGTACTGTGTAGTCCTAGAGCAGAGGAAATGGGGTGAAGTGAGTGCCCCCGGGCTGGGAGTTGGCACAGCCAAGGCGGCGGTATGCTAAGGACATCAGTCAGAACATTAGTCAAGTGGCTGGCCTGGTGTCCAATCCTTAAGGGAGGTGGAGAGATGGGCCTTTAGAAATGGGAATGGTTCACCAACTTAAGGTTTCCAAAGTGTGTGAGTTGGATTAAGTGGGGTGGGAGGTGGGCAGGCAAACAGGAAGGCAGAAGGCAGAGAGGCTGTGAACGGAGGTGAGGAGTCCCTTAGAGGTGGTGCTGCCCCATGAGGACGTCGTGTTTGGAATGGCTGCCCTGAGGGTAGCCGATGCGGGGCAGAAATGAGGCTGTGTTGAAAATGGCTGGAGTAGAGAGGAGGTTGAGAACCATTGGGCAGGTCTCTTTATCTGGAAAATTCTGTGTCTTGTCTTTGCTTCACGTTCCCAGTTAGAAACCATTTGGAAACTTCTAATTGTAAAGCTGCACTAAATCATCTCCCCAGACTATGCGTGCAGATGACCATCCAGCTGCTTTAGTACCGAGGGGTTAGGACTGCTAGTTACGTTTTCCTTTCTCTTGCGCTACATTGCCTCCCAGTGTCTGCTTCTCTCGGTGTGTGACCGACTTTCCTTAGCTCTCCTGCCTCCAGTAGTTTGGAATTTGAAATATTGGGAACTGGTGCTAACAAATCAAGACTGGCTGTGAATCTTGTTTGTTTTAATAGGCCATCTGATTTCACTTTGGTCTATACTTTTCCAATCTGGGGAAAGCTCAGTTTCCTTTAGTTATCCAATCAAGTAATAAAATGATCTTCCTTCCATAAGTTTCCCTTTCCTGAGTTGTAACCCAGGAGGATTAAAAATACTATATTTAAACGTATCTAGTTATTTCCTAATTAGGCCCTGGCTGGGGTTCTAAGAACAATGCTTGCTTAGCTGTTAGTCACACTCAGCTGATGCTGATAGTGATTCATTCAGACTGGCAGGAAACCAGATGATTGTTACATAAACACTAATACTCCTAGTAAATGATTTTTCATGTGAAGGTGTCATTATAAATATTGCCCAGGAGCCTTTTTGGGCAATTTATTGCTGATGGCGAAGGGCCGCATGAATTCCTGAAACCTACAGAAACAACCAAATTTCATTTACACTAATACCAACCTCGTGCCTTTCCACACCTTTTATTGTTGCTCAGGAAAAACAGAATCCTAGAATATTAGAGCTGAAGAGGTCCTTGGAAATCGTTTAGACCAGTGCCCCTTATTTTACTTTTGATCCCCAGACAAGGTCACATAGCTAGCTCAGGCTAAGCTCCAGATTTCTTAGGGTTTTTTGTGGTTTTTTTTAGTGATGATAATATCTATTGTACAAACACCCTGGGTGATAAAGGTGTTCTGTATTTCACATATATGCACTCAATTTTAAAGATACACTCTGGGGAGTTACCTTGGTGTGTCCTGGTGAACTTAACAAGCAGCTTTATTAGCCACAGGGTGAAATCTTAGTGACTCCTTATAGATATCATTTGCATTTTAATGTCAAGTGCCCTTAGACTGACTTATTGCAGGAGCTAAGGAGCTCTGGAATTCTGTGCTTGCCTCATGTTTTACTGAATATTGCCCTGGAAAAGTGAGTCGTTTGAGAGGATTCAACAATCAGATTTGTCGGAGGATTCAAGATGGAATTTTAATTTATAAGGGTTTCTTCCTAAAAAGACCATATTAACAAAAATAAAGTCTCTTTATATTTCCAATAAACAAATGTGAGCATGTGTTTGAAGGAACTCACTGGAGAAGAAAACCATTGGGGTTACAGGTCTTCACCTGGATTTGAAAGGGAGCATGGATTTGGAGTTAGTAGAGAGATTGCCTGGGACTGGGGCAGAGCACTGAGAAAAGTGTGGAGACCACTCAACCTCTGTGTGAGGAGGAATGAGGAACCTGGTTTGCAGGCAGCCCTCCTAGGGGATAGGCAGAGGAAGCCTGTAGCCAAAGACCACACTGAAGAAAAAAGTGGGGTTGGTTTGATTGAGTAGGCAGAGGTGGAGGGACAATCCCAGGCTAGGGATTTGTAGCAAAAGAGTAGGGGTGCTGGGGACAGGGAAATGGGGGAATTGTTGGTATTTTTATTGGGGAGGGGGTTGCTAGTAGACAATGAAGAACTTAGCGCAAGTTTTCTAATTTTACACATAATGATTATATTTGTTGCTTATGTTCTTGAGTCAATTTTTTTGATCTTTAGAATTTCTGATTCTTCACTGCTCGGTCTTTTCAATCCATGTTAAAGCATGTCTGTTTTAATATGCTGTTAATAACTTTCTCCCTTGAACCTGGCCTTTACAAAACCCTTTCCCCTCAATTGCAGGAGTTTCTGTCCTTCTAGTTTAAATAATATTTTTCTTTGTTGAGTGTTGTATGGTTTCCTAAATGTTTTTTTTTCTTTTTTTCTGGAAATTAAAGACATTTACCAGTAAGTCATATAGTTAAGGAATCCCCCTACTTTATAGAGGCCAATTTAGAAATTAGTAGCTTTGCTGGGGCCCAGACCCAGGTTTTTCTGATTCCAAGTCTATTAGTTTCCTTGGGCTGCCAAACAAAGCACCACAAGCTGGGTAGCTTAAAAGAGCAAATTATATTATTGCAGTTAGGAAGGTTAGAAGTCCAAGATCAAGGTGTCAGCAGGGCCGTGCTCCTTCTAAAGGCTCTAGGGAAAAATCCTTCCGTGCCTCACTTTTTAGCTTCTGGTGGCTCTTGGTAATCCTTGGCGTTCCTTGGCTGGTAGACCCATCACTCCAATTCTGCCTCTGTAATCACATGGAATTCTCTCTGTGTTTGTGTGTCTCCAGATCTCCCACTCCTTATAAGCGCACCAGTCACTTGATTTAGGATCCACCCTAATACAGGATGACCTCATCTTGACTTGATTACATCTGTAGAGGTCCTATTTCCCAATAAGTCACATTCACAGGTCCTGAGGTTAGGACTTCAGTGTAACTTTGGGGGACACAATTCAACAACACAACAAAGTCCAGCGCCCTTTTTACTAAGTACATAGCTGGCTCACGTGGAGTTGGCATCATGAACTACCTAAAGAAAGTTACAGCTTATGAAATTTAACATTTCTCCTAAAAGTAATTGGTGCTTCCATCCTTGATGGCCAGTCAGGGTTTCCTGACTGGTAGGTCAAAGTAGCGCTTACTGCTGAGTAACTGTGCTTCCTTTTAGCAGAGGCTGGGGGCAGGTTCCTGTCACTAATGTATCCATTTGGATTGGGGGAGGTCTGAGTGTACCAGTAGGATTCTCTTGTGTAACCACTCAGGGCAAAACTCTGGCCACTTGACCTGTGTTTGATCTCATCTGTGAAGCTTTTATCTGTTAATATGTATTTGAGGGAGGTGTGATTAGTTCTTTCTAGAATATAAAGTTGGAAGTAGAATCTGGAATGTACTTCCAGTCTATAATCTTAAAACATTTGGCAAAGGACTTGTATGATCTTATTGTTGACGATACCTTCTGCAGAATAGCTGAACCTCCGGGCTTTTTCATCCACTGCTATGTACCACCACAATCTTTCCATGGTTATCTTTATCCCCATACCTCTACCAAGATGAAGGCAACATCTTAAAAGGCCCGAATTACGAATTTCTTAAATCCCTTATCACTGAATATTTTGTTTCAAGTATTTATTTCTTTTTAGAGTACAGTCTTCCTTCAGACAGGATGCATGTCTGATTGATTTTTCTCCAGCTTGTCCACGCTGGCTTGAGAAGGGTTGTTGATTAGGTTCAAAGGAAGATTTCTTTCTAAGATTTTTGGATTTGGATCTCAGTGTTTATCTTTTGGGGATTTTGCAGGTGACAGAGCTCAATGAACCTCTTTCCAATGAAGATCGAAACCTCCTCTCTGTGGCCTACAAGAATGTGGTTGGTGCCAGGCGATCTTCCTGGAGGGTCATCAGCAGCATTGAGCAGAAAACCATGGCTGATGGAAATGAAAAGAAATTGGAGAAAGTTAAAGCTTACCGGGAGAAGATTGAGAAGGAGCTGGAAACAGTGTGCAATGATGTCCTGGCTCTGCTTGACAAGTTCCTAATCAAGAACTGCAATGATTTCCAGTATGAGAGCAAGGTATTTTACCTGAAAATGAAAGGCGATTACTACCGCTACTTGGCAGAGGTAGCTTCCGGGGAGAAGAAAAACAGTGTGGTCGAAGCTTCTGAGGCTGCCTACAAAGAAGCCTTTGAAATCAGCAAAGAGCACATGCAGCCAACGCACCCCATCCGGCTGGGTCTGGCCCTCAACTTCTCCGTGTTCTACTATGAGATCCAGAATGCACCCGAGCAGGCCTGCCTCTTAGCCAAACAAGCCTTCGATGATGCCATAGCTGAGCTGGACACACTAAACGAGGATTCCTATAAGGACTCCACGCTCATCATGCAGTTGCTGCGAGACAACCTCACCCTCTGGACCAGCGACCAGCAGGATGAAGAAGCAGGAGAAGGCAACTGAAGAGTCTTCGGGTCCCGGGCCCTTCCTTCACCCACCACCCCCCATCATCACTTGATTCTTCCTTGCCACAATCACTAAATATCTAGTGCTAAACCTATCTGTATTGGCAGCACAGCTACTCAGATCTGCTCTCCTGCCCCTTGGGAAGCAGTTGCAGATAAATCTTCATGGGCATTGCTGGATTGATGGTTGCTTTAAGCCCTTAGGGGCTCCCTTTTCGAATTGTGCAGATGAGTGCGTTCTGAATGAGGCATTCTATGCCTATTGATCTATGTGAAATCCAAGCAAAAGCAATGGGGAAGTTTAGAAAGGAGAATTAGCCAACACAGGCTACGATTGATATTTAAATGATCCATTTAAAACAAGCTGATAGTGTTTTGTTAAGCAGTACATCTTGTGCATGCAAAAAAATGAATTCACCCCTCCCACCTCTTTCTTCAGCTAATGGAAAACTGTTAAGGGAAGCTGATTACAAAGAGACCACTCCTCCTTTCCATCAGCTTTATAATAAACTGTTTAATGTGAGGTTTCAGTAGCGCCTTGTTTTGCCTCTTTAAATTATGATGTGCACAAACCTTCTTTTTCAATGCAATGCATCTAAAAGTTTTGATACCTGTAACTTTTTTTTTTTTTGGTTGCGATTGTTTAAGAATCATGGATTTAGTTTTTGTAAACTCTTTGGCTATTGTCCTTGTGCATCCTGACAGCACCATGTGTGTCAGCCCACGTCAATCAAGATGGGTGATTATGAAATGCCAGACTTCTAAATTAAATGTTTTGGAATTCAGTGGGTAAATAAATGCTGCTTTGGGGATATTCTGCCTATGTGTGTGGTTTACATCCTCCCCTCTCCCCCAAGGAGCTCTCTTAACAGGTTACCATTTTTAATCCTGCTTTTAGTGTCTCAAACACTGAAGCATTTTTGGCATAGTAAGATTTCTTGCTCTCTGATTCCATTACACATTTTGCAGTATACACTAATTAGACTCCTGAATTTTCAGTTGTTTTCTGTGAACCCAGTCCACATAGCCTCTCTGATCCACTCTTCCTGATAACTGGTGCTGGTATGGGAGTTGAGCAAACAAAAATGCTCGGTCTTCCTCAGTATAGCACCTGACCAGTGAAAGGTCAAGCCTCTGTTTAACTTGGGAGGGTGTAGCTTGACCCACCCTACCGGAATGTCGGTTGATATTTAACACTCAAGGTAGATACTGAGCTTATACATGTCCTCATTTTCTTCATATTCTTTCTGTATTAGATACAATAAAATGGATCCCTGAAATAATCTTTAAAACCTCCATCTACGTTTAAAAAAGGAAAAGGCCGGACACCTTAAGTTCTTTCCCACCTGCATTTACCCCAAGGCTTCTCTTGAGGCTTAGCATTCCCAGCTAGACCTCATTCTCTGGTGATATGGACTCGAGCCCCTCGAGCCCCTCGAGCCCCTCGCAATTTCTATCACCTGCAGCTTGGTGCCCAGGAACCAAATGTGCTTGTTAGTGGATTGGTTCAGTTACACAAAGGTCTTAAAATACCTTAATCTTGACTAAAGCTTCAGACTAGACTGGTGAGAATGGCAGTGGTCTCTGTCCTTGAACTTTTCTGTTGTGGTGGAGCACAGACCTTTTAAGCTTAGAAGTTTAACCTGTTTTCTCATTCTGAAGTAGAGGTAGGACCCATGTGCTCCTAAAATACTTGTTAGAAAGCCTGTTTGAGGGGCGCCTGGGTGGCACAGTTGTTAAGCATCTGCCTTGGGCTCAGGTCATGATCCCAGAGTCCTGGGATCGAGTCCCACATCGGGCTCCCTGCTCTGCGGGAAGCCTGCTTCTCCCTCTCCCACTCCCCCTGCTTGTGTTCCCTCTCTGGCTGTCTCTCTCTCTCTGTCAAATTAAAAAAAAAAAACCTGTTTCAGGTTGACCTAATTGTTAGCTAAAAGTGGTTATTAAGTTTCTCTTCAGTTAGTAGGTCAGGTATTTTAAGGCTACCAGCTTTATGTAGCCAAGATACTTGCCTGTGATAAACATGTAGACATTAAAATTTATTAAATTTGAAATGCCCTTCACGGAAGAGCTTTAAGAAAAACACTCATGTTTTCATTTCATAGCTGTCTAATGAAAGGTTTTGTCCCCACCTTGTGAATGAGGAAAGCTGAGGTGCAGAGCTTGTGGACCTCTGGAATTCACACAGCTGGTTAAGCCGCAGAGGACGGCCTAAGACTCCTAATCCAGAGTGCTAAATGCCCTGGGTTCTGCCAGTGCCATGCTCCAGGCAGGCAGCCTTGACAAGCCACACAACTTTTCGAGACTTATGTCTCATTTTTAGTTAAGTGTAGGATTTGTAATATGTTTTCATTCAACTCAAAGTACTGTGTGTAAGGCATCTTCTTTGGGAATGGGGTTGTGGGGAAGTAAGGACACATAATTAACACTTCAGCTCCATAAGTGATAAATGGGATTCTTTGAGACACATATGCCATAAACCTGGAAGCCTTCTCAACTGCACGATCCCAAAGCTTTCCTTCCCATTTTGCTCATTCATGTTTTAAAACTTGTCAAGATGAATTTATGAAACGATAGGGTCATCTCAGTGTTAGAGCAGGGGAGACTAAACTCCAGAGAAATGAAATGGCTTTTCCAGAGTCACACTGGAAAATTGGTAATAGAACCCAGACTAACATTCAGATTCTTTAAATCTTTGTTCATGGTTCTTTACTATGCTCTTGGGATTGAGAAGGAAAAATGAATGTGGCATACATCGCATTCTGGGGACACTTTCAGTACTTAATATATATTTTTAAAGATTTTATTTATTTGACAGAGAGAGAGACCCAGTGAGAGAGGAAACATAAGCAGGGGGAGTGGGAGAGGGAGAAGCAGGCTTCTCGTGGAGCAGGGAGCCCGATGTGGGGCTCGATCCCAGGACCCTGGGACCATGACCTGAGCCGAAGGCAGACGCTTAATGACTGAGCCACCCAGGTGCCCCACTTTTAATATTTTCATTTAGAGTTGAATGAATTCTATTTGGAAAGGGATTTTTAAATTTATTGGTGCTATTGCTTCAGATTTTCTTTTTTTTTTTTTAAAGATTTTATTTATTTGAGAGAGAGGATGAGAGGAAAGAGAGAGCACATGAGAGGGGGGAGGGTCAGAGGGAGAAGCAGACTCCCTGCCGAGCAGGGAGCCCGATGCGGGACTTGATCCCGGGACTCCAGGATCATGACCTGAGCCGAAGGCAGTCGCTTAACCAACTGAGCCACCCAGGCGCCCTTGCTTCAGATTTTTTTTTTCTTTTTTTAAGATTTTATTTATTTATTTGAGACAGAGAGAATGAGAGACAGAGCATGAGAGGGAAGAGGGTCAGAGGGAGAAGCAGACTCCCCGCCGAGTAGGGAGCCCGATGCGGGACTCGATCCCGGGACTCCAGGATCATGACCTGAGCCGAAGGCAGTCGCTTAACCAACTGAGCCACCCAGGCGCCCTGCTTCAGATTTTCAATAACTCCTCAAACTCTGCTCAAAAATCCTTTTTTTTTTTCTTTCTGGGCGCCTAAGTGGCTCAGTCGGTTAAGCGTCTGCTTTCGGCTCAGGTCATGATCCCAGGATCCTGGGATCGAGTCCCACGTCGGGCTCCTTGCTCTGCCCTTCTTCCCACTCATTCTCTCAATCTCTCTCTCTCAAATAAAATCTTTAAAAAACAAAAGAAAAAAATGTTTAAAAAATTCATTTGTTTCAGTTGGAGGAAAGGGTATTGGATTTTTTTTAAGTTTTTATTTTAGTCATCTAGTGCTTATCACAAGAAGTGCACTTCTTAATCCCTATCATCTGTTTAGCCCCTCCCCTCGCCTACCTCCCCTCTGGTAACCGTCAGTTTTTCTGTATAGTTAAGAGTCTGCTTCTTGGTTTGTCTCTTTTTCCCTTTGCTTATTGTTTTGTTTCTTAAATTCCACATACGAGTGAAATACAGTATTTGTCTTTCTCTGACTGATTTATTTTCACTTAGCATAATCTCTAGCTCCATCCGTGTTGTTGCAAATGATAAGATTTCATTCTTTTTTATGGCTGAATAATACTCCACTCTGTGTGTGTGTGTGTGTGTGTGTGTGTACACATACCACATTTTCTTTCTTTTTTTTTTTTTAAAGATTTTTTATTTATTTGACAGAGCAAAACACAGCGAGAGAGGCAATACAAGCAGGGGGAGAGGGAGAGGGAGAAGCAGGCTCTCCGCCGAGCAGAGAGCCCGATGCGGGGCTCGATCCCAGGACCCTGGGATCATGACCTGAGCCGAAGGCAGACGCTTAACGACTGAGCCACCCAGGCGCCCCCATACCACATTTTCTTTATCCATTCATCAATCGATGGACATTTGGACTACTTTAGGGTATAGGATTCTTGATAATGGAGTTACTCTTGGGTAAATACTTGGCCATCTTAAATCTCTTGAGACTGGGGAGTTCTGGATGTCTCTTGGCTCTGTAAACTAGGCTGCATTCCAACTGTTGGGCCCTCCACACACTCCTCCTATACACTCTTTTTTTTTTTTTTAAAAAGATTTTATTTATTTGACAGCGAGAGCAGGAACACAAGCAGGGGGAGTGGGAGAGGGAGAAGCAGGCTCCCCGCTGAGCAAGGAGACCAATGTGGGGCTCGATCCCAGGATCCTGGGATCATGACCCGAGCCGAAGGCAGACTCCTAACGACTGAGCCACCCAGGTGTCCCCCTCCTATACACTCTTACAGACTGCCTGTCATTCAAGAGACCAGGAGGGTCCTCAGTTTTCAGGAGACCCTCCAGGGAAGCACAAACACGGATTCACAGCTAGCTGGGACTTACAGATCATCTTCCATTATAAAACCCAGTCATTGGGCTGATGAAAGCAACCATTTCAAATACCTACTATGTTCTGTACACCTCAGGTGTGTGGTCTCTGGATCTTTACAGCATCCCTGGAAGGTAGGAATGGTAATTTTTTTTTTAATTATTTTTTTGATAATCTTTTTAACAGATGAGGAAACCAGGTATGAGATGGTATGAGCTAGTAAGAGTAACGCTGAGATCAAAACTGGGGCAGTCCTCCAAGGCTCTTTCCACTACACCATGGGTTTTTTGATCCCCATTTGGAGAAAAGGAGTCCTAGGAAAGTACAATAGCTTGCCTTCCTTCCTCTCTGGTTTCTCTTCTCCAATCTATCCAACATCCCACTCAAATCAAATCCTCCTTTTCAGGCCTAATGAAAAGTTGTCTATTACGAAACCTCTGATCTGTCTGGGCCCCTTCTGCCAGGTGACTTTGGGTCAGTCTTTGCATTATTATTCCAAATTACTGTGTACATTTCTCCTTCACCTCTACTGGGCCATAGGGCCCTATTATGTCTAGCAAAGCAAGGGCTCCAAAAGACTGGGTGAGCTAAAGAATGAAGGAATTCACTGTCAAGTTCAATTTCCTAAAGTCTATCTCCCATGCCGTTTTGGAAAGCAGAGACTGTACCAGGGAGGAGAGGGAAAATGACATTTGCTGACTGCCTTCTGTGGGTGACTTAACAGTCACCCTGCTAAATGGGGCTTTACATACATTTTAAAAATCAAAGCCAACAATCCTGTGAAAGAGGTTGTAGCTGCAACTGAGAGGCTCAGAGAGGAAACAGACTTTCATGTGGGCACACAGCTGGGAAGTGGCAAAGCATGTCATGCACAGGGTTCCCAAGTGCTTGTTCTTCTCATGAGCATGTTGCCTTCAGGCAGAGGCTGGAAGCCTGACATTCCAGGTCTTCCTTTGTGGGACCCTTTCCTTCCTTGTCAGCCAGACTTCTCTCAGTTCCCTTCTTTACATCTGCCTCTTCAAATCAGTCCCTGCACCACCCCTACCTCCAGGACTCCAGGAATATCCAGCAGCATGGACTTCAATGCCTTTCTTCCTCCTAATCCTTGGAGCTCCTTCTTCCAGAAGGGGGGATGCCCATAGGTGCTACAGCCACAGTATGACTCAAGAGGTGAACCAAAGCACCACTAGGTGACACCTCTATGCAGCTGGCTCTATCCTGTTTAACCTGCTCTCACATTGGCTCAAGCCATTACTCTTCCCTTCTGCAATGGCTTTCTTCTCTTGACCTATTCAAATCCTATCTATGAAATCCCATTTCCTCCCTGATAGTGACTTACCACCCTCTCCCTGGGTTCCTGTACTATGGTTCTGTACCACACCATGGCAGCATCACTCCATCTTCAATCATTCAACAAACACACTGAGCTCCTACTATATGGTAGACATTGGGCAGGGTGTATTGCCTGTCCTCATGGGGCTAACACTCTAGTGGGGGGAGATACAAAAAACACATGATATATATATTCTATTCTATTCTATGTAAAAATATAAATATTATAGTAACCATGAAGATGCCACTCAGGTTCTTTACAGGGCCTAGCACACAGCACACAAGAATTTGTTGAATTCATGAACAATTGATTGATTTGAACCAGAATTTTTTAAAAAAGAAATGACCAAAACCAATCCTTTATTTCACCACCCAAGTCTGCCGATGAACCACATAAGAAACAGGGATCTCATGATGCCTCAGGCTTTGTTCTTTGTTCTTTGTAAATCGGTGGTGTGACCTTGAGCAAGTCCTGGCCTCTCGGCAGCCTCCAAAACCGAGGTGGGTGCTTTTGGTGGTCTTCTCGTGCTTTTTCATTTTTGAGATTCTGTTATTTTCAACTGCTCTGGGATGGTCCCCATCCTCTTCCTGTCCTTTTTTCCTGTGCCCCCCCCCTTTCCTTCCGCCCTTCACATTTGTCCCTTCTGCATCCGCCCTCCACCCCCCTTCACTTTCCTGGCCACCCCCTAGTTTCATGAGACGGTTACCATGGCAATCACCTCCTGGAAGTGACATCACTCATCTCCTAGGCAACTGTTTCCAGGGCAGTGACATCATTCAATCACCATGGCAACCCTCCGGGAGGACAGTCCTGCAGTGAAATGGGCAAACATAATTCTTGTGTATATCTGGGGGTTGGGGCAATGCAGGGAGAATATTAAAAGAAGAGAAATATTTCAGGAGCAAGAAGAAAACGCTTTGGGCTTGTAGGGGGAAAATGGGAAACCAGTGTGGGGATGGGAAAGAAGCTCTGGGGTAAACCTCTTCTCCTTTCTAATAACTAGGCTGACCATATAATGTATCGCCAAACTGGGACACTTGAGAGTGAACATGGGCACCATTATTATTATTATTACACCGGGATGACAGGTAAACACTGGGCCTCTCCAACTAAACCAGGGAGTGTGGCCCCCACCCAAAATCAGGCAGGTGCCTTACTCATAACCTCACCTATTGTTCATCGAACAAGCATTGATTTAACTCTGTGTGTGGGCACCAGCGAAACCATAGTGAGCAAAACCAACCTGGGTCCCTGCCCTACCTCACAGAGGTAGGTGTATGTGCTGGGGCTGGGGCTAATCCTAATCACCCAGTGAATAGGAAGGGAAGGCATAGAACACCAGAGACCTGTTTAAAGAAAGTATGTGAAGCAGCCTGGGCAGGAGGGGAGTTCACTAAGTAGGGTTGGGATGGAATGGGGAGAAGTGTTCGGCAGAGGGAACAGCATGTGCAAAGGAAGCATGCAGAGCACCAGGAACTGAAAGGTGATGGCCAATGTGGCATTGGAGGGAGCTGGGTCGGTGGTGAGGACAGAGAGGATGTCAGGGACCAGGCCTCGGAGGACCTTGGAGTACTGGGAAGCCCCATGGAAGTGTTTTGAGGAGTGGGAGACATGATCCTGTCTGCATTTTAAAAATCTTGCCCTTCTCCCTGCTCGGCAGGGAGTCTGCTTCTCCCTCTGACCCTCCCCCCTCTCATGCTCTCTCTCTCTCTCATTCTCTCTCTCAAATAAATAAATAAAATCTTTAAAAAAAAAAAAAAATCTTGTCCTTGCTGTTGTGTGGGGAAGAATGAGGGAGATTGGGTGGTGGGGACCTGGGTGGTGGCAATGGGATGGAGAGACACAGTGGGTAGAGCTGACAGGATTTGCTGAAGCACTAGATAAAACGTGAGGGTGGTGCACCAGGGGGGCTCAGCCAGTTAAGCGTCTGACTTTGGCTCAGGTCATGATCCTGGGGTCCTGGGATGGCGGTGGGCTCCCTGCTCAGTGGGGCGTCTGCTTCTCCCCCTCCCTCTGCCCCTGCCCCTGCTCACGCTCTCTCTCTCAAATAAATAAAATCTTTAAAAAACAAAAACCGTGAGGGTGAGGAAGGCCTTGGGATGGCACTTGGGATAGCATGAGTGACTTGGGGTGGGGGCGTGACCCTGCTTTCTCTCAAATAAGGAAGCAGAGCAGGCAAGAGAGGAGCACAGGGTGCAGTATTTAAGGAGGCAGGCAGTGTCTGGGGCCGCCTTTAAAAGGTGTGCCTCCTTAGATGCTGAGCCCTGGAAGGAGAAGCGTTTGTTTTGTTCTGTTTTTTTTTTTTTTTTTTTTTTTTTTTAGGGGGTGGGGGACCACGTCTGTGGTGCAGTAATAATAATCTCTTGTGTTTATAGCACTGAGCCTTCATTTTCACCAACCCCCTAATAATTGTGGAGAGAGCAGGCTGTAGGCCTGAGGCCTGACTGCCAAAGCATGCCAATTGCTTTACTATCCCCTACAGGAGTCCAGTGAGGGAGCTCCTCACCGGCCCACCTCCCAGATGAGCAAACTGAGGCTCAGATTGCCGGAATTTGCTGAAGGCCTTGCGGTTTACAAATGGCTGCACCAAACCTCAGATTCAGTCTTGCTGACTCCCAAGCCCACCTTTTTAACACCAGACCATGTTTCCCAGCCTCCCCAGTTTCCTGGTGGGAGGGAGGGAGGGAGGAAGGAAGGAAGGAAGGAAGGAAGGAAGGAAGGAAGGAAGGAAGGGAGGAAGGAAGAAAGGAAGGAAAGAAGGAAGGAAGGGAGGGAGGGAGGGAGGAAGGAAGAAAGGAAGGAAAGAAGGAAGGGAGGGAGGGAGGAAGGAAGGAAGGAAGGAAGGAAGGAAGGAAGGAAGGAAGGAGGGAGGGAGGAAAACCAACTGCTTTAAGGCCTCCCACCTCCTTGATCTTCACAACCACCATCTGTGCCGAGGAGCAGAGTGTCTGAGAAATGATGAGACCCTGCAGCTCAGTGAAGCTTCACCATCAGAGTCGCTTTCTCTCACCACAGCTGTTTACAGCTGACCTTTAAGTTTCTGCCCTGGGCAGGTCTCCCCTGCAGGAGGAACAGGTGGGAGGCTGAGAACATGGCTCTGTGCCTCAGCCTCCTCCTCTGTAAAATGGGGATAATGACAGCGTTAACTCCCATCCCATACGTTTGTGCTGAGGTGAAATGAGATGAGGAGAGTGCCTGGCATGGTGTTACGATATAGACCGTAATCGATGAATGTTAGCGGCTGCTAGAATCAGGGCGGGAGGGCAGAAGTGTGGGTGTGCGCATGACACACAGCCTGTGGATGGAGGCGGGAGAGGCAGGGTACAGCGACATGTGGACCAGTTGGTTGCTGAGGGAGAAGCCTCCTCCTCACCAGCTGGCTCTCAGGGAGACAGCATGGTTGTACCCCCTATTCCTAATCCTACACCTGCTGCAGGGGGAGGAGGATGAGTCTGGTCTCCCCCAGGAAAAGGGGGACTGTAGAGAAAGCCCAGAAGCAAGCAGGTGGCGTCCATGAGGCCGAAGCCTGGGGCAGGGCTGGCAGAAGGGAGTAAGAGAGCTACGCCTGGGCCTTCCATCTCCATCCCCACCCCCGCCCTAGCCCTATCATTAAACAACCAAGGTTTTGCTATAGGACGCAAAGACACAAACCACCCTGAACTTAATAAGGAGGGACTAAACATGAGGACTGGGCACACACACGTATACACCCACTCCTCACTTCCTCTGGGTATTAGTCAGGGTTCAAGCAGAGAAATAGTACTAGTAGGAGATGCATATTAAGAAATTTATTGCAAGGAGTTGGCTCATGCTCTTGTGGGGTTGGCTAGGCAAGTCTGAAATCATTAGGTGCAGGCTGAAACTCTTGCCAAGGGCAGAAGCTGGGGTCCACAGGCAGAATTACTTCCTCAGGGAAACCCCAGCTCTGATCTTAAGGTCTTTCAGTTGATTGAGTCAGCCCCACCGAGATTATCTAGGATAATCTCCTTTAAAGTCAATTTATTTAATTGCATCTGCAAAATACCTCATCACATCTAGATTAGTGTTTGATTGAATAACAGGAGTGTAAGTTGGCCTAGTTGACACATTAAAAAAGAACATCACACTCAGATACCAGCTAGGTGTTGTCTTGGGTGGCCTGTGGAACACTGCTTTACTGTATTAATTTATTGACTATTTACTGAGCACTTACTAGGTGTCAGGTGTGGTGCTGTGATTTCCATGCATCTCAGTTAATCCTCAAGACAAACCATGAAGCAGGTGCCCTTCTTGTCCCTAATTCTACAGGTAAGGAAATGGAGCCTCAGAGAGGTGAGGCTCCCAGGGCCACACCATTGGGAGGGCAGGTCTGAGTGCTTCTGTGCTCTGAGCCATCACTTCCTCTGGACTCTCCCTGTTAGCCTCTCCTATCTCTGCCTTGTCTCCTCTTCTCCTGGGGCAGGAAGTTGGGGTTCAAATCGCTTAGTGATGTGGGCATGTTCCTGACGCACTGGGCTTCAGTTTCTTCCTCTCTGAAGTGACTCTATCCTTCCCAGCCTTTCTGGTATTACAGTGGAGTGGAGGGACCATTTTGGGACCGCTTTCTCAGGCCTTTGCTGCCACCTACGGGCTCAACGGTGTTCACCACGTTCCAGAAGTCGCCCTCTGGAAGATATAGGTGAGTTTGCACAGGAGCTGCTGAGGTCTAGCGGGATGGGAGGAGGGGGCAAGTAGAGGAGAGGGGCAATTCTGGGCCCAGTAACAGAGACATTGCAAATTTCACCGGCTCTTGCCCCCACCTCCTCACTCAGTGCCCCCCAGGCGCCTGCTGAATCCTCAAAGATTTCTGGGGGCCCCCGGCGGGAGTAGAGGGTTTTGACCCTCGGCGTGCTCTGCTGCTCGCCTGGCCCCAGAAGGGTCCCGCTGTCCCCCGCCGCAGTTGGGCCCTAAAGCTGTCGGGATGCCCAGGCTTCTAGGGGATCCAAGGGGCGGCCGTGAACTTCTCTCACCCCATCAGGTCACTGGACATGTCCTCAGTGCGACACAGGGTCCAGAGGGGGCCCGCCCACTCCGACAGGAAAGGAGGACAAGGAGACCCAACGGGGGAACGAAGGCTGTGGATAAGAGGGGCGAAATACAGAAAAGCGGGTACTGATGCGCCGGGTGACACACGCGGGTTCCCGCAGCTCCAGACTCTCCACCCGGGCCCCCGCCCCTCGCCCCCTCCCCGCCCGCGCCCCGCCCCCTCCCCGCGCCCCGCCCCTTCCTTCCGGGCCTGCCCACCGTGGGGCGCCACGTGCAGTGCAGGGGCTCCAGCTCTGCCCCTGTAGAGAGCGGAGCAGGAACTGGTTGGTGGCGGGAGAGGCAGCGCGGCGAGTTGACGTGAAGTGAACTGGAGGGGGAGGCTGAGAGGCTGGCGGCCGCCCGCACCACCCGCAGCCGCCAACCTGCCAGTTAGTCTAGTTGGCAGG
Source organism: Mirounga angustirostris (assembly GCF_029215605.1). Lineage (NCBI taxonomy): Eukaryota > Metazoa > Chordata > Mammalia > Carnivora > Phocidae > Mirounga > Mirounga angustirostris. The sequence continues at coordinate 90,991,500 of NW_026991722.1, forward strand.
TCAGTCAGTACAGCCAGCCTGTCCGCCAGTCAGCCAGCCAGCTAGTCAATCCAGTCAGCATGTCATTCCCGCCCACCGTCCTGTCAGCCAGTGCAACCAGCCTGTCCGTCAGCCAGTCAGTCAGTCCTATCAGTCTGTTTATCCCATCCGCTGTCCTGTCAGCCAATCCGGTGAGTTCATCAGCAGGGAGTCAGCCTGTCAGTCCTGTCAGTCCGTCTATACCATCTGCTGTCCCGTCAGCCAGTACAACCAGCCTGTCCATCAGCCAGTCAGTCAGCCTGTCAGGCCTGTCAGTCCATCTATCCCATCTGCTGTCCTGTCAGCCGGTACAACCAGCCTGTCAGTCAGTCCTGTTAGTCCGTCTATCCCATCCGCTGTCCCGTCAGCCAGTGCAACCACCCTGTCAGCCTGTCAGTCAGCCTGTCAATCCGTCTATCCCATCTGCTGACCTGTCAGCCAGCACAACCAGCCCGTCTGTCAGCCAGTGCAACCAGCCTGTCAGTCAATCCCGTCAGCCATCCTTTCAGCCCGTACAGTCAGCCTGTCCATCAGCCAGTCAGTCCTGTCAGTCCGTCAATCCCCTCCGCTGTCCTGTCAGCCGGTCGGGTGAGTCCACCAGCAGGGAGTCAGGCCCCACAGCCAGTTTCTCCATCAGTCCCTCAGCAGTGGTTGAACGTCTTGCTGGGCGGTGAGTGGGCCAGCACGCGGTGCTTGTCACCGGTGTCCGGGTGTGCTGGCCCTGCGCGCAGTGAGGGCTGGTGAGGGAGGAAGCGGGCGGACGCTGGGCTCTCGCAGGCCCTCGGGGAGGAGGGACCGATGGCGGGGAGAGGGGCGCTGGCGGAGCTCCAGTGGAAGGGCCAGGCCCACGCCAGGCGGCTGAGCTACCAGGCGCCGGCAGGGTCCGCGCTCACCGTGCAGATGCGCGTCTGACCGGGAGAGGCCTAAGCCGCTCCCTCCTCGGACGTGGGAGCCGGCCTCCCGCGGGCCCAGAGCCCGCCTCCAGGAGGCTCAGCGCGCAGTGGGGCCCGGTGCTGAGTGGAGAGAGGACTCCTGGCTTCTGGTCTTGGCCTTGCCTCTGCCGCGCAGTGGGTCCTTGTGGGAGCCGCTCAGCCATTCTGGGCTCAGTGTTACCGTGCAGCTCTCTCAAGTGGGGCAAACAATCTCTGTATGCCACCACCGACTCCCCAGCTCTACTCCATACTGTGGATTGGGAATGACACCGCGGGGGTGAAGGCCCAGGTGTGAAGAGGTTATGTCGTTTTTCTGAGGTGAGGGAGGGAGCGTGGAAGAAAGAAGGGGCAGAGGTGGCCTGCACCTCTGGATTACTAGGGCCTGTCACCTCCACCTGGGGACCCCAGGGTTCTGGCCCTGGCGTGTGACTCTGGGCAGGTCCCAGCTCCTCTCTGGGCTTCTGTAACAGTGAGGAGTGTGGATTCCATGATCTCCAAGGCCTGAGACTTGAGTGGAAGTAAAATTCCTGGAGGGGGAGCTCTCTCCAAGGACACTGGAATTCTGACCAGCAGCAGTGTGGGGATTGGGAACAGACTCTGTTGCCTTTTCCATCTGGTAAATGGAAGGGTTAAAGTGCTCGGCCATGTGTCCAGACCACTGGGGGTGGGAATTGGTACCGGAGAGGGTGGTAGCTGGATTTCAGGAGTCAGAAACCTTCCCTCAGCCCAGCATGGATGAGCTCTTTGGACCCTTGTTGGGAGGAGGTCTCTGCTGACCCTGGGAGAGGGAGAGAAGGAAATGGACAAGTCTTAGCCTTACCCTGGGGACAGTGGTCTTCCTTCTTTCTGCTCCAGTCTCTCCCCTTATTTCAAAGCTGGGTACCCAATCACATCATGCCTAGGCCTCCTCAGTGGTCCAGTGAGGTGGGAGATGCAGTTCCTGGAAGCCGGAGGACACCAGGCAAGGCAGGCTTCTTGTAGGGATCTGGGAGGATACCCCTACTAGGTGTCAGCCTAGTGACACTTAATGTAAGACTTGAGAGAGAAGGAACCAACCATGGAGTGGAGAGAGTGTTCCAGACTGAGGGACTACCACCCATTCATTCATTCAGTCAGTCAGTCATATTTATTATGTGCCAGGTATTTTTCTAGTTGCTAGAGGAAGAGAGATGAACAGTAGAAGCGAAAACCTTTCTCTCATAGAGCTTATGTTATAGTGGAAGGAGACAGAAAATAATTTCAGGGAGTGATGAAAGCTATGAAGAAAATGAAAGCAAGGTTTTGGGATAGAAAATGACTATGAGGGGACTATGACAGATAGGGTGGTAAGGTAAGGGAAGGCTACTCAGAGACTGAATGGTGAGAAAGAGCCAGCCATGCGAAGGTCTGGAGGAAGGACATTCAGGACAGAGGGAGCAGAAAGTGGGAATGAATTTAGCAGGTTTGAAACTTATGGCTGGTGGGAGAGTGATGGGCAGTGAGGTGAGGGAGCAGGTAATGAAGGACATGGCCAAGTTAGGCGAGGAGTTTGGATTTATTAGAAGGCACTGGGAAGGTGGTGGAGGGATGTGGCTGGGGGAGAGATCTGATCCCTCTGGCTGCTCTGTGTGGGTGTGGAGTGAGGGGGTGGGAGGGTAGATGTGGAAGCCATTAAGAAGGTACTCTAGTAGTCCCAGCAAGATAATGTTGGCCTGGACTAGGGTAGTAGCAGTGGGGTTGGATGCAAGTGAACAGATATATCTGTGGGCTGGATTGAAAGGATTTGCTGACTGTTAGGATGTGCGACAGAGGTGAAGGAAAAGGATGACTCTTTGGATTTTAATTCCAGCAACTGGATGGATGGTGATGCCATTGACTGAACTGGAGTGCGTTGTAGGGATGGGTTTTGCGGTGGAAAAAGAGAATGCGGTTTTGGGGAACTTACAAAGATTTCTTTTTTTTTTTTAAAGGAATATAAAGCTATTTATTGACCACTGTTTACCGGTATTTACATTAAAGTAAGCAATATACAGTTGGATAACATTCTGACTACAAAGTTATTGTTTTTCCTGGTTTCTGCTGAACCAGTAACTCAAAGATTTCTGTTAGGCAAGTGGAGATGACAAGTAGGCAGCTGGCAAGACCCTGGAGCTTGGGGAAAGGATGGGTCTAAAGGTAATATTTGGCTTGGGGCACAGGACAGTGCTGGTAAGGCCAACAGAGACAGTGCTGTTCAAGGAATCAGAGCTAAGCTGTCCAGTATAGTGGCTACTAGCCATATGTGGCTGTTGGGCACTTGACATAACGGCTTATCTGAATTGAGATGTCCCGCAAGTGTAAAATACACACCAGATTTAGAAGATTTAGTATGGAAAAGGAATACAGAGTATCTCATTAAGGACTTTTTTTTTTTTAATTGGGGATGCCTGGGTGGCTCAGTCAGTTAAGTGTCTGCCTTCGGCTCAGGTCATGATCCCAGGGTCCTGGGATCGAGTCCTGCATCGGGCTCCTTGCTCAGCAGGGAGCTTGCTTCTCCCTCTGCCTACAGCTCCCCCTGCTTGTGCTCTCTCTCTCTCTGACAAATAAAAAAATAAAATCATTTAAGATTTTATTTATTTATTTGAGAGAGAGAGAGAATGAGAGAGAGCATGAGAGGGGAGAGGTCAGAGGGAGAAGCAGACTCCAGGATCATGACCTGAGCTGAAGGCAGTTGCTTAACCAACTGAGCCACCCAGGCGCCCATAAACAAACAAAATCTTTTTTTTTTTTAATCTTTTTATTTTTATTTTTTTTTAATTCTTATGTTAATCCCCATACATTACATCTAGTTTTAGATGTAGTGTTCCATGATTCATTGTTTGTGCACAACACCCAGTGCTCCATGCAGAATGTGCCCTCCTCAATACCCATCACCAGGCTAACCCATCCTCCCACCCCCCTCCCCTCTAGAACCCTGTTTGTTTTTCAGAGTCCATCGTCTCTCATGGTTCGTCTACCCCTCTGATTTCCCCCGCTTCATTCTTCCCCTCCCGCTACCTTCTTCTTTTTTTTTCTTAACATATATTGCATTATTTGAACAAACAAAATCTTAAAAAAAATTTTTTTTATTGATTACATGTTGAAATGCTAATATTTTGGACCTATTGGATTATGTAAAATATATTATTAAAATTAATTTCACCTGTTTCTTTTTACCTTTTTTAATGTGGCTACCAGGGCATTTAAAATTACACTTGTGACTCATATTGTATTTCTGTTGGGCTGTACTCCTCTAAGAGGGTAGGGCTGGTGGGACATTGTAGACTGTGGCTGGTCAGGGCACCAGGGAACTGCAGTGGTTAGGAAATTGAAACACTACCATAGAGAGCAATCCTGCATAAAACCCAGCATAGGGCCTGTTGGCCTGGTTCTCCTTTGTTCCTCTTCCTGGGATCCTGTCGGAGCAGAACTGAAGCACACCCCTCTGGACTTCCCAACCCCTTGGCTGTCTCAGAGTTGAGGACAGGGCAGAAGGGGTCCTAATATGGTTACAGTATGAAGGACTCAGTAGGTGCTGGTACCTCAAATGCTGAATTATCTTCCTCTTCATATCACCCCTGCCTGACATCACCCTGCCACGGGAACATTTCCACCCCCTGGGCTGAGCAGGGTATGCCAACCAAGAGCTGGGTAGCCAAGGGAACCCTAAAAGGCCATAAAACTCAATCATAATTTATATGAAATAAATGTGGCTGCAACCCATTTTCATCCATTAACATTCTAAACACCTTGTTCAAACTGTGCCTGTAGTGTTTCTAGTTGGCAGGATAAAGAGTGGTGAGATGATGAGAGATTGAATTCACTTCAGTTACTTTGATGTGACTTTTGTGAGTACCACTGTGTGTCAGATGCTGTGCTGGGTGCTTTGGGTTGTTTAATGCTCTGTCTTTAGGGGTGCCTGTGTGGCTCAGTCGGTTAAGCATCTGCCTTTGGCTCAGGTCATGATCCCAGGGTCCTGGGTTGGGCTCCCTGCTTAGTGGAGGGTCTGCTTCTGCCTCTGTCCCTCCCCTCCCCTCGTGCTCTCTCTCTCAAATAAATAAATAAAATCTTTTATTTATTTATTTATTTTTATTATGTTAATCACCATACATTACATCATTAGTTCTAGATGAAGTGTTCCATGATTCATTGTTTGTGCATAACACCCAGTGCTCCATGCAGAACGTGCCCTCTTTAATACCCATCACCAGGCTAACCCATCCTCCCACTCCCCTACCCTCTAGAACCCTTAGTTTGTTTTTCAGAGTCCATCGTCTCTCATGGTTCATCTCCCCCTCCGATTTCCCCCCCTTCATTCTTCCCCTCCTGCTATCTTTTTTTTTTCTTAACATATATTGCATTATTTGTTTCAGAGGTACAGATCTGTGATTCAACAGTCTTGCACAATTCACAGCGCTTACCAGAGCACATACCCTCCCCAGTGTCTATCACCCAGTCACCCGATCCCTCCCACCCCACCCCCCACTCCAGCAACCCTCAGTTTGTTTCCTGAGATTAAGAATTCCTCATATCAGTGAGGTCATATGATACATGTCTTTCTCTGATTGACTTATAAATAAATAAAATCTTCTAAAAAATTCCCTGTCCTTAAAGAATATATGTCCAAATGCCTTTGTATAGGGACAAATGCATGGAGAAATAGAGATGCACGAGAGCTCAGAGGAAGAAAATTAAGGCCAGTGTGTGTGTGTGCGTGTGTGTGTGTGTGTGTAACTTTGAACTCAGAGAAGGTGCCAGGTGTATCAGAGCATACGGGCAGGATTTGGCCATGTAGTGGAGGGGTGGAGAGAGGATTTTCCAGGCACATTGGACAGCAGAAAAGGACATGATTCAGGAAAAGGCAGGGGGAAATATTTGGCTAGGATGCTGGACAGGTGGAGCAGAGTCCTAGGAAAAGAAAGTTGATGGCAGATCTTTAGAGGCCTTGATTTCCAGATTAAGGAGATTTGGCTTTAGATTGTAGGCACTTGGGGGTTATTGAGGTGGGACTGTTCTGGACAACACTGTGCTTGGGAAGAAGAAACCACTTGCCTGGAGCTTTTGAGGCTCAGAGAGCACAAGGCAAGGAGAGCTTGTATGAGGAAAGGAGAGAGGTAAAGAGCACTTCTGGGATTACCCTGCAAATAAGGCAGTGTGGTGTAGTGGTTAAAAGCATTGGTTTTGGACCTGGAAAGACCTGGTTTGGGTGTTATACACAACTAGTGAATCGTTGAACACTACATCAAAAACTAAAAAAAAAGGGGCGCCTGGGTGGCTCAGTTGGTTAAGCGGCTGCCTTCAGCTCAGGTCATGATCCCGGAGTCCCGGGATCGAGTCCCGCATCGGGCTCCCTGCTCAGCGGGGAGCCTGCTTCTCCCTCTCCCTCTGCCTGCCTCTCTGCCTACTTGTGCTCGCTCTCTCTCTCTGTCAAATAAATAAAAATCTTTAAAAAAAAAAAAACAACACTAAAAAAAACTAAAAAAAAAAAAAATTCCCCATCTGCTCAAAAAAAAAAAAAGGTCTTTCCTTTTTTTCCCTTTGAACCAGTCTTGCAATTTTTTTTGGGTAGTAACTTTATTGAGATATAATTTATATACCATACAATTCACTCATTTAAAATATACAATTCAATGGTGTTCGGCATATTCGTAGAGTTATACAACCATAACCACAATTACTTCTTCTTTTTAAAAATTGAGATCTAATTTATATAGCATAAAATTGACCATTTGAAATGTACCTTTTGTTGGTTTTAAGTATATCCAAAAGGTTTTGCAAACATCACCACTCTCTAATTCCAGAATACTTTTATCACTCCTAAAGGGAACCCAGTACCCGTTAACAGTCACTCTCATTCTTCTCTCCCCCTAGTCCCTGACAACCATGAATCTACTTTCTGTCTTTATGGATTTTCCTGTTCTGGACATTTTATATACATGGAATCATAAATATGTGGCCTTTGTGTCTTGTTTCTTTCACTCAGCACAATGTTTTCAAGGCACATTCATGTTGTATCAGTAGTTCATTTCTTTATTTTAATTTTTAAAATTTTATTATTTTTTAAAGATTTTATTTATTTATTTGACAGAGAGAGACAGCGAGAGAGGGAACACAAGCAGGGGGAGTGGGAGAGGGAGAAGCAGCCTGATGCGGGGCTCGATCCCAGGACCCTGGGATCATGACCTGAGCCGAAGGCAGACGCTTAATGACTGAGCCACCCAGGTGCCCCTCTTTCTTTTTTTTTTTTTTTAAGATTTATTTATTATTTGAGAGACAGAGTGTGTGTGTGTGTGTGTGTGCACATGGAAGTGGGGGAGGGGCAGAGGGAGAGGGAAAGAGAGAATCTCAAGCAGACTCCCTGCTGAGCGTGGAGTCCAATGCAGGGCTGGATTTCATGACCCTGAGATCGTGACCCCAGCTGATATCAAGAGTCTGATGCTTAACTGACTGAGCCATCCAGGTGCCCCAATACTTCATTTCTTTTTGTAGCTGAATAATATTCCATCATATGGATATACCACATTTAGCTTATTCTTTTGTCAATTGATGGACATTTGGGTTGTTTTCATCTTTTGGCTGTTGCGAATAGGGCTGCAATGCACATACAAACAAGTTTTTGTGTTTTCAACTCTTTGGGCTATATACCTAGGAGTAGAATTGCTGGATCATATGGTAATTCTATGTTTAACCTTTTGAGGAGCCACCAAATTGTTTTTCACACTGGCTGTACCATTTTACATTCCTACTAGTAACGTGGAAGAGTTTGATTTCTCCACGTCCTCACCAACACCTGTTATTGATTGATTGATTGATTATAACTATTGTAGTGGGTGTGAAATGGTATCTCATTTTAGTTTTGATTTGTGTTTTTTGATTTGTTTGATGTTGAGCATCTTTTCATGGTGTTTGTCATCATCTGTTCTACTCTTGCCTTGAGCTGAGTCAAGAGTCAAGAGTCAAGCCCTGATGGATAGAACTGTATCATCCAGAGGAGTTTCTTAGATGTGCCTGTGGCATAGTTTGGGATTCTTTTGATATAGGCCTGGTAAATTCTCTCCCAGGTCTTACATGAAAACCTTGCCCTGTGGGAGTTCCTTAAAGGGCTCTGGGAAATAGTGAGACTTAGACATTAAACGTGCAGTCTAAGTGCCCTTCCTCTGTTCTGGTTACCCCCTCTCTATCTGGCCTCATCCCAGTCCTTTCCTCAGGCATTGGACCTTTTCGGCTGGCTGTACCATTCTCAAGGGGTAACAGTTGTGTCTTTGGGAGCTCTTCTCCTTTGCCCTGACAGATTCTTTATTATTTGTTTATCTGAAGTTTATCCACTGTAGCCTGTGTCCACTTTGGCCTCAAGGAATGCTTCTCTCCACTGCCTACTCATTCCCAGTTATCTTAGATTTCTTGGCCTCTAAGGTTTTCTAGACTCTCGCTCTTAGTCTTGGGTAGACTGGGATGGTGAACTTTCCAATGTGGGGGCCCCTCTTGCTTTGGCACAGCTGGAGGAAAAGTTGGAGACTGGCTGGCTGGCCTCCCCAAGGCAAAGAGTGTCAGGATGGCAGATGATTCATACTTCAGTTATCACCAGAAATGGTAAGGAGGTCTCTGGAGGGCCCTGGCTGGGGAGTAGGAGGAGGTTACCATCCCAACCCTCATGGTAGGAACATGCCTGTGATGACAATGTGTATGTCATTTGTGGGGTGGTTTGTTTTGGGCTCAGGGGTTCCTTCTTTCTGCAGGATGGCTCTCATGTTCTCTGATCTCTCACTCACTCTCAACATACATTTACTGAGTGCTATCTCTGCAAAGCACTGTGCTAGGCCCAGAGACTAGAGAGCTCAGCATTTGAGGACCTCATAGATTAGGGAGGTAGATATAAATGCAATAGGATGTGATGTGTGTTATAATTGAGGTGTGTGTGTGAAATACAGTGGGAACACAGCTGAAGGAGGAGTACTTCTGCCTTGAGAGAAAGAATGGGTAGCTTAAGCTTCAGGGAAAATGTGACATTTTTTAAAAAAGATTTTATTTATTTATTTATTTGACAGAGAGACAGCGACAGAAGGAACACAAGCAGGGGGAGTGGGAGAGGGAGAAGCAGGCTCCCCGCAGAGCAGGGAGCCCGATGTGGGGCTCAATCCCAGGACACTGGACCACGACCCGAGCCGAAGGCAGACGCCCAGTGAATGAGCCTCCCAGGTGCCCCAAGAAGGTGACATTTGAGCTAGGTCCTGAAGGAGGGGAGGCTGATATAAGGGATCAAGGCATTCTAGGTAAAGGACTCAGGATTCTTTGTACAGAGTCACATCAAGAATGATTCTGGGGGAAGCTCAGAAGCCCACCACATTTCCTTTCTTGTGTCTCTCTCTTCAGCTGCACTGGGCAAACCTTGAAGTCAAGAGACCCTGTCTTCCAGAGAAGTGGCCCAGGTCCCAGACTATCGCTTGGGCTCCCATATAAATTCATTTGTCCTATGTCCCACCCACTCTAGATGCAGCCAACTGATGTGAGAAACTCACTCATTCTAAGTGTTACTGGGAATGGATGGCTTAGTGAATTAAATAAATAATCCACTCATCTAGTATTTATTTTGGTTTACTATATACAAGGCATATGAATGATTACAGTGTTGTGCTTAATAGGCAGGACTAAAATGAGAATGGCTTGGGTTTGAATTTGAATTCTATCCACAGCTGGGAGACCTCACTTAAAGTATTTAACCTCTCATTTTTCTCTTCAGTAAAATAGAAATAATAGTGCTCTATAGGGTTGTGGAGATTAAATAAGATAGTAAGCACACTGAGCATGGTGTTTGATATGATAAACATGAATTAAATGGTGGTATATACAGTATATACATATAAAATGTATTATATATACACTCATAGAATGTACATATATAATATGTACACAGTGTGCATGCACACACACACACATGCACACATATAAAACCTCCTTACTCTTAAGGAGTTTAAACACTTCAAATAGGAGGGAAAGGTACTCAAATAAACTATAAAATAATACTATATTTTTCCCAGGTTATGTATTAGCATTTGAAACAGGGAAATTCTAGAGGCATTAATCAAAGACAGTTATTCCCAGGAAGATTAATTTTTTTGAAGGGGAAAGTAGGGCCAATGAATGGAAGTTGCTAGGAGGTAATTTTTGTCCTAGCATAAAAGTGAAGTTTTTAAGAGAGTATCTTGGGGGTAGTAAGATCCTCATGTCCTGGAAGGTGACTAAGTAGAGACTGGCTGATTTGTTTGTAGAGAAGCTTCTTGTATCTATTAGAAGGCTGCAGAGGGGATGCTGGGCTCGTAAGGGACATTTTGCAAGGGCTCTCTTTTTCCCACTTCTGTTCCCAAAAGCCCTTGCCTTCTATTTGGGTGGCTTCCTCCTTTGTAGGACCTGGAACCCTGCAGTGCCAGTGGCGGCTGTCAGAGCAGGTACCTGCTGCAGGTGACCTGGCATCTTATCTCCCTTGCCCTCATCTCTTCCCTGCCTTTTCCGGCTTACCTCCTAAAGTAAAAATAACCCCGGGCGCCTGGGTGGCTCAGTCGTTAAGCGTCTGCCTTCGGCTCAGGTCATGATCCCAGCGTCCTGGGATCGAGTCCCACATCAGGCTCCCTGCTCGGCAGGAAGCCTGCTTCTCCCTCTCCCACTCCCGCTGCTTGTGTTCCTGCTCTCGCTATCTCTCTCTCTCTGTCAAATAAATAAATAAAATCTTAAAAAAAAAAAAAATCTAAAGTAAAAATAACCCAGGGCGAAACATTAACTGTGAAACCATAAATACACGTGAAGCTCAGGTGACTTCCATCAGGCTGGACTCTCATTGCGCTGTTATCAGGTGCTGCCTTACTTCCCTATGGGTGGGGAGGGTGGAGTGGCTGGAGGGGGGCGGGCAGTACTCCTTCCACCCTGGCAGAGTATAGAGGATGCATCCAGGGCCCAAGGATCAGGTGAGGCCTGTTTAAATCTGATCCTTGGGGCTTGGGGAGAGAACACAGCGGGCATTTTTCAGCACCAACAGATGATGTGCCCTCACTTATATGATCAGGAACTTGCCTAGCTTGATGCCCTGATGTACACGTACATATGTATAGTGATTTTATAGACAGCTACATAGTGCTGAAAAACACATCTACCACTCATGCACTGTGTGTGTTCCCCTTCGTTCTGTGTCTTATTCATGTCCAGGAACTTGCACAATGCCTGCAGCATCAATACATCTTTGTTGAACCGATTGGCGACCGGTGAGTGAGCAAATATTTGTGCCCAGTGACATACTCATCTGCACATATACACATTTTTCAGGAGGGTACCTGCAGATACACGTGGTTGTTCACATTATATCAGCACTACACACACACACACACACACACACACACTCAAACTAAACACAATAGCTTAAACATACCTTCCATACACACCTGCACCTAATAGTCATTTGCATATTAATTTGTGCATATATTTACAGGTTTCTGAATGACCCTGCTGAACAGCAAAGGTGGCTATGATGAGAGAATATGGTTCTACAGATGGGGGACGGGGCAAAGATGATATTCTGGCTGGGAAGCCCATCTCCAAGTTGTGTATTGGGTTGATTGCTCACACTAAAAGCTTTCACCCGCCTCTTCTCTGCTGGAACACAGCAGGAGGAGGGAAAGGGCTGAGTGGAGCATACTAGAGCAGGTAGGACCAAGTTCAGTGTCTCCTAGCTCCTTGTAATCTCTTCAAGAAACTATATTGATCTGACTGGGAACTGCACTGGGCTGTTTTTCCCCTAGAGAATGATGATAAATGATGAGAGAAAAACAGCCGTAGATTTACAGATGTGGAGCCCCCAAGCAGGCTGGAGCCAGCATGAAGGTATTTATAAAATGTATGCATGTTCATGTGTTATGGAGGTGGCAATAGGCTGCAGTTTCTTAAAAAGAGGGGGAGGCTATGATTTTACTGTGTGCTGCTCACCCGAAAGCCCAGGTATGGAGGGCAAGACCTCTGGTGTGTGGTTCGGGCTCTATCACAACTTGCCAGCTAGCCTTGGGAGATTGCTTCATCTCCATGTTGAGTTCTTTACACTCCACTTTAGTGGTCACCTGCCTCACAGGGTTCTTGTGAGGATCCAAGGAGCTAAGAGAGCTTACAGGTGCTTTGAAGAGCTAAAAACATTTCTTACTGGTCAGGGCTTATTTATGAGCTTGGTGAAAAGCATTTCAAGTGTTTCAGCATCCTCAATCAATTAACCTGTGCATTCATGAATTTTAGCATTGATCTAGACCTAAGAGGCCATTGGATCTAATCTTTCACTCAGTGCTGGAATCCCCTGTATAAAATCTTAGATAAGCCTAATTTCTACTCCTAAGGGGAGTCGCCAAGTAGGACGAAGTACCCATAGGAGAGGTCACTAAAACCCCTGACAGTCGGTGCTAAGTGCCTTATACTAGGATATAATATAGTATAGTGAGGTAGTCAGAGGAGGCTGTTGTAATGGGGCCTTGGGGAATCCGAAAAGGTCTCATGGATGAAGTGAGAATTGGCAGAATTTAGTCACGGGGAAAGGGAAGTTGGGAGAGGGGAATGGAGCACTCTGGGTAGAGGGTCAGGGGATGGTACATGGGCCATGGAGACTAGAGAGGGACAATGCCTTACCAGAGTTACTAATGGTAAAGATTAAAAGGCAAAACAGGAGTAACCAGGTTAATTTTTGAGTCCTTTCTGGAACTGACCCAGTTCAATGGTTAATCATTTGACCCTTTAGGAATTACCTGGACCCTGTCCCAGGCATACATACACACAACTGGATGATCCAGTGTGGCCCGGAGCAGAGCTGAGTGGAAATTTGGAAGTCACCCTGTCCAAGCCTGACTTCTTTCCTGGGGCAAAACTGAGGCCAGGAGAGGACAAAGAGAGGGACTGAGATTTCCCAGCGAGTCAGTGGCAGAGCAGGGATTTGAATTTAGATCTCGGAGTCTAAATCATCATCACCTGGATCTGAAAAGTGGGTTGGGTTTGGGAGGCTTTTGCCTAGTGTTGGTTAGCCTGCAAGTTTGGATCCTGCTTTGTAAGTGTAGCTGCATGTATTTGTTAATTGTTTCTGGGTGCAGAGCTCAAGATTGCACATTGGCTAGGCCCCTGCAAGTAACTGAGGTAGGCTGTTTCCTGTGCCTGGGGATTTCAGGGGTGACCAGAAGGCTCTCCGTGTTCCTACCTGGTTAACTGATAGTTAACATTCCACTGGTAGACCTTTATGTCTACAGCTCTAGGCTTTGATCTTTTTTGAAAGGCTGTTCTGCTCTGGGAGGAAGAACATACACAGTAATCTGTGACAATAGCTCAGTGTAAATGGTGCGAGCAGATCCCTTCCTGAGAGCCAATATCGGTGGGGAAAGAAACCGTGAAGGTATTCAGAGCTACATAAAGATAAGGGCAGCCTGGGAGACTCAGCCCTCACAATCTAGTAGAGGTTAGGAGCTCTGTTTTAGAATCAGGCAGGTTTTTTAAAAAATAAAAAAAGCTTTAAATTAAGGTTTCCCCTCATTACAGAAGAATCAGAAAACATGGAGGGCGATAACAGAAGACATAAACTCCAGTCTCTTTCACACCTTCTCCCTTAGGTGACCATCATTAATACCTAGGTATATGTCCCTCCATTCCTGTCTTTATGCATCTTCTGGGTGCATGTGGGAGTGTATATATGTGGATATTATTTACAGTTGACCCTTGAATGATGCCAGGGTTAGGGGCACCAAACCCCTGCACAGTTGAAAGTCCATGTATAACGTTTGACTCCCCCCAAACTTAACTACTGATAACCTACTGTTGACCAGAAGCCTTACTGATAACATAGACAGTCAACTAGCACATATTTTTTATGTTATATGTATTATATACTGTATTCTTACAATGAAGTAAGCTAGATAAAAGAAAATCTTATTAAGAAAATCATAAGGAAGAGATAATACATTTATAATACTGTACTGTATTAATTGAAAAAAACTATGTGTAAGTAGATGCACACAGTTCAAACCTGTGTTGTTCAAGGGTCAGCTGTATATGTATACGATATGCATATAAATAGGAAATAATATGTACTTGCCTAGATTTCACTCTGGTCTGGGAAGTACATGCCTATGGGCGTCTCAAAACAGATGCCTTTGTGCTTAACCATGATGCCGGTTTGTTCTAATATCCTCTCCTTGTCACTCTTCATTATCCTCTAGCGGAAGGGGTTGGCAAACTTTTTCTGTCGAAGGTCAGAGAGTAAATATCTTGTTTTGTGGGCCGTATGGTCTCTGTCACAAGTACTTGACTCTACTGTGGCAGCATAAAGCATAAAAGCAGTCATGGGCAATGTGTAAATGAATGGGTGTGGCTGTGTTCCAATAATACTTTATTTAGAGACACTGAAATTTGCCTTTCATATAATTCTCACATGTTACAAAATTCTCTTCTTTTAACTTTTTAACCACTTAAAAATGTAGAAGCCATTCTTAGCTTGTGGGCCATACCAAACAGGTGATGGGAGGAATTTAGTCCATGGGCCTCTAGAATAGTTGTATCGAATAGAACTTTTTGCTCTGATGGAAATGTTCTATGTTAATACAGTAGCCATGAACCACATGTGCTGAGCACTTGAAATGTGACCGTGCAACTGAGGAACTGAATTTTCACTTTTATTTAGTTTAACTATTTTAAATTTAAATAGCTATATGTGGCTTATGACTTTTGTTGGACAAGGTATTATTTTCTGAGGGCTGCTACAACAAATTACCACAAACTGGGTGGCTTAAAACAACAGGAATTTATTCCCTCACAGTTCTGGAGAATAGAAGTCTAAAGTCAGCGTGTTAGCAGAGTCATACTGCTTCTGAAGGTTCTAGAGAAAAATCCTTTCTTGCTTCTCTGCTAGCTTCTGGTGACTCCTGGTAATCCTTGGCATTCCTTGGCTTGTAGATGCATCTCCCCCTCTGTTGTCACATAGTGTTCTCCCTATATATTTATGTCTCTGCTTCTCTGTTTATAATGATACTAGTCATTGGACTTAAGGTCCACCCTAATCCAATATGACCTAAACTAATTACATCTGCAAAGACTCTATTTCCAAATAAGGTCATATTCTGAGGTTTTGGGTGGTCGTGAATTTTCAGGGAACACTAAACAACCCAGCATAGATAGAGTAGCTCTAAAGAGTGGTTCTCAAATGTAGTGTGCATCAGAATCACCTGGAGGGCTTTATTGGGACACAAATTACTGGGTCCCATTCCCGGAGTTTCTGACTGGTAGGTCTTACCTGTCTAACAAATCTCAGGTGATGCTGACCTTCTTTTCCAGGGATCACACTTTGAGAACCACTGCTCTAGAAGACTTCTGTTAGTTTTCTTTTCTTTTCTTTTTTTAATTTTAAAGATTTTATTTATTTATTTGACAGAAAGAGAGAGAGGGAGGGAGCAAGCACAAGCAGGGGGAATGGCAGGCAGGGGAGAAGCAGACTCTGTGCTGAGCAGGGAGCCTGATGTGGGGCTCGATCCCAGCACCTGGGATCATGACCTGAGCCGAAGACAGCCGCTTAACTGACTGAGCCACCCAGGCACCCTTCTGTTAGTTTTCTATGGCTGCCATACAAAGTACCACAAACTGGGTGTCTTTTTTTTTTTTTTTAAAGATTTTATTTATTTATTTGACAGAGAGAGAGAGAGAGAGAGAGATAGCAAGAGCAGGAACACAAGCAGCGGGAGTGGGAGAGGGAGAAGCAGGCTTCCTGCCGAGCAGGGAGCCCGATGTGGGACTCGATCCCAGGATGCTGGGATCATGACCGGAGCCGAAGGCAGACGCTTAATGACTGAGCCACCCAGGTGCCCCAAACTGGGTGTCTTAAAAAAAAGAAATTTATTATCTCATAGTTCTGGAGGCTAGAAGTCTGAAATCAAGGTGTCAGCAGGGTTGCTTCTTTCTGAGAGTTCTGTAGAAAGGATCTGCTCCAGGTCTCTCTCCTTGGCTTATAGATGGCTGTCTTCATGTTCTCATGGCATTCTCCTTATATATGTCTCTCTATGTCCAAACTCCTCCTTTTTATAAGGACATGAGTCATATTGGATTAGGGCCCACTCTAATGGCTTCATTTTAACTTGATTACTTCTTTAAAGAGCCTATCTCCAAATAAGATAACATTCTGAGCTACTGGATGTTAGGACTTCAACATATGAATTTTGGAGAGGACGAAATTCAACCCAGAGCAAAGCTTGACTGTGTATTTGTCAAGAGCCAAGGGGTATCTTCTTGGTGGCCCTGTGTACAAGAAGACCTTGCTTCTCTTGTCTTCGAACTTTTGATAGAAGCTGCCCTAGATGGGAGTTTCCAGAACTAGCAGGCAGGAGTTTTGGCTTCCAGTTCTGCTGTGTTGACATCTGACTGAGGGATCTTGGATAAATCACTATCTTGAGACCTTAGTATCTCCCTGGTGTTTGGTGATTTCTGGCAATCTATGATTCCCAGGTGGCAAGACAAGGTTAGTTTTTGGTTAGGTCTCAGCTTCTATGCTGTCTTGTAGACCTTTGATTTGTGCTAATGAGATCAAGGTTGGGAATCTGATTTTTGAGGGACTCATTGATTTTTTTCTGTGCTTTATCAATTTTTCATTAATTAATTAGTTAACTAATTAATCTATCAAACACTTCTTGAACATCTGTTGTGTACTATGCATTGTGTTCAATGGGACAGGATCCCAGACTTTCTGAACTCAGTCTGGTGGGGAGATAAATATATAACCATATAATCAGAAACACATTTGATGTGTACTGTAGCTGTGTCGTAAACGTCATGAGCTGTGGGTCCTTAGGAGAGCGAGTTGGATGATTCTGCCTGGTGTCAGGGAAGGCTTTAGCAAGGAAATGAACTGTATCTTAAAGGTTGAATAGTAGTTCTACAAGGAGAGAGGGCCAGAAGAGGAGTCTAAGTAGAGGGAACAGCTTGTGCTGTTCCTGGTTGTATGAAAGAGTAATTTGATATGGTGGTGCTCTGAGACTTGTGGATGACTAGTGGGAGACAAGGCTGAAAATGTAGCTTCAGGCCACACCATGAAGGATGTTATTTGCCAGGCCAAGTAGCTTAGACTTCATCCTGAGACAAAGGAGGAACCATGAAAGGTTTTACACTGGGGAAGTTATATGTTTGCATGTTTGTTTTAGGGATCTCTCTGACAGCAGCCTGTCAGAGGTACTGGTGCTGGAGGTGAAGAGGCTGGAAGCAGGGTAAACAGTTGGGGGCTAGTCCGACAGCTCGGGCCAGTGATGATGAGGACTGAACCAAGTTAGGGGTCATGGTGATAGAGAGAGGACAAATTCAGGAGCTATTTAACAGATCTTTAGTTTGGGCCACTGGGTGTTTGGTTGTTCAGTGGCTGGTCAGGGAAGAGGAGGGGAGTTTGGCTGGATAAAGTAATGACTTCTGTTTTAGATGTATTGCATTAGGGCACCTGGGGACCACCCAGGCAGGTCTGCGCAGTCAGCTTGTGAACTATAGGTCTGGAGCTCCAGAGAGGGGCAGGGACCATCTCATGTCATCTCTTCCTGCTCATTCCTCCAACCACAGTGCTCTTCTGTCACTTCTTAGATCGTGCTAACCAAACTCATTCCCACCTTCCCACCTTCATTTCACTCTTCCTTTGGTTTTCTGCATGGCTGGCTCCTCTCATTCTTCGGTTCCTCATTCTCAGCTGGCTCCTCAACTCCACGAAGACAGGGACCTCAAGTGTTCTGTTCAGTTCCATATCCGCAGGGCCAAGCACAGAGCCTGGCACACAGTAGCTGCTCAATGAATGTTTGTTGAATGAATAAGTGAACCATAGCTAAAGTCAGGGAATGAAACAGGGGGAAAGGATGCACATTAATATTAAAGGAATCATAGAGGAATCTGAAGGCAGAGCAATTCCCTCTACAGTTGGAGGGGACAATGGAATCCTTTCTGTGTTATTATTTTTGTTGATGACAAAAATATTAAAAATAACAATGTCAGAATACTTGGGTTCAAATTCTTCTCTTACTAGTTATATGACCCTGGGACATTGCTTCAGTTTCCTCATCTGTAAGATAGGGATAATAAAAGTACCTACCTTTCTGGGTTGTTGTGAGGATTAAATGAGATGATCCCTATGTAGACAGGCACAGAGTAAGTGTTCAATAAATAGTAGCTGTTATTATTAAGTGGACATTACCTTATATTAGGCACTAAGCTCAAGACTTTCAATGCAAGTTCTTAATGAATTTCTCTAATAACCTGGTGAAATAGGAATCTTAATTTTAAAAAATAGTTTCCATATTTGAAGAAATGGAGGCTCAGAAAGGGGAAATCACTGAATCACACATTTACTAGCTGGGTGGTGGAGGCACTGGGATTTAAGCCCAGGTTTATTTTACTTTAATGCAGGTGCATTAACCATTATGCCATACCATATAGGGTGACCCTGGAATTCTGGTGTGGTCAAGGGAGCTGGCTGCAGAGGCTGATCAGAACTCAGGGGTTCTGCCTCCTAGATGTTAGCTATCTTGTGCCTGTAGAGGGCCTCTGTAGAAGGGCAATAGAAAGATGATCTCAACACGAGGGACACCCTAAGATCAGTCTTCCTACCTCTGACTGGGAAGGCTGGGCAGGGGACTTGGGATACCTTGTGGCATTTACAGCCCTACCGACCTAGAGATCAGAATTTTATAACTAGTCATCACATTTCTCTCCCATATCTAAACCTTTGGTTTGGATGAGAGACTTCAATTAAAACACAGTCTTTCCCTTTGATGAATCAAATTATCTTCCTACTCATTAACCTTGCTTGATATCATGATAAGTAAGAGGAAATGACTTTTGTATTAGTTGATTGACAACATAGTCTTTTAAGGAAACAGTGTTTTATATATACACAGATACACATGTATATACTGCTCAGCTGTAAACAGGTGCCTCTCAGGACATGTTTCCATATATTCCTGGGAACACAGCCTTCCAAGGAACTTGCTGCATGTGCAAGGGCTCTTATCTAGCCAATTGTGCACACATAGCAAAAAAGAAAACAACCACACAGACACATACAAACCCACAGATGACTCTTAAGTTTGGAAGGACAGTGATTAAGTAGAAAAATAATAAGAATATTAATTTCCATTCATTCTGAGTGCTCACTGAGTGCTGGGGATTGGGTTAAGCATTTTACATATACTGTCTCACCTAATCTTCACAAGGGCATGATCAAGGAGGCTGACCATAGCTATCAGCATCCCCTTGTTTTCCACAAGGAGTCTGAGGCTCTGGAAAAGTTTAGATGCCCCAGGGGTTTGTATGCACAACAAAATTTGGAAGCCTTGTGGTATGGGTTGCTTGAGGTCAGAAAACTAGTAAATCGTAGAAGCAAATCCTGAACACAACTGTGTTCTGACTACAAAATCTTTGTTCTTAACCACTAAGATCTTATCTGTCTGTATTTCCATGACAGGGACAGAGAGAAGAAACATGGCTTTAATTTTTACTGCATAGCAGCATGAGACATCTTCCATAACCATCATCTTCAGCTTAGAAGGAGCTGCTATTAAAAAAATTGTAGTAAAATATACAGAATGTACAATTTACCTATTAAATCATTTCTTAAATGATTATTTATTTATTTATTTATTTATGGGAGAGAGAGAGAGAAGAGAGCACAGCATGGAGGGGTGGAGAGAGAGGGAGAGAGTCCTACCAGACTCTGTGCTGAACATGGAGCCTGATGCAGAGCTGGATCTCATAACCCTGAGATCACAACCCAAGGTGAAACCAAGAGTCCGACGCTTAACCAAATGCATTACTCAGGTGCCCTGTATTAAATCATTTTTAAGAGTGTAATTTAATGGTATTCAAGACAGTCATGAAGTTGTGCAACCATCACCATTATGTTTCCGCAACTTTTTCATCATCCCAGACAGAGACTCTACATCCACTAAACAAACTCCCTGTTACTCCTCCTCCCTAATCCCTTGGTAACCCACTATTCTACTTTCTTTCCTTACAAAGTTGCTTATTCTAGGTACTTCACATAATGTTGAATGTTTTCAAGATTCATTTATATGGTAGCGTATATCAGAATTAGAAGGAAGAGCTTTAAGATAAATCAAAAGCCAGAAAGATGTCTTCTTTTACTGGGCAAAGAGTTCACATAGAGATGCCTTTTTTTTTTTTTTTAAGATTTTATTTATTTATTTGACAGAGAGATACACAGTGAGAGAGGGAACACAAGCAGGGGGAGTGGGAGAGGGAGAAGCAGGCTTCCTGCCGAGCAGGGAGCCCGACTCGGCGCTCGATCCCAGGACCCTGGGATCATGACCTGAGCCGAAGGCAGACGCTTAACGACTGAGCCACCCAGGCGCCCCTAGAGATGCCTTCTTTTACATAGAATTCACATAAAGTGATGCTATAGTTCACATAGAGTGATGCTATAGTCAGAAAATCAAACAGATTCAGTGTGGGTTTGGACACAGCCTGGCTGAGCATTCCTGAACTGGTTAGGAAAGAGGGATTCAGGAGGTTTGGGGAAGGTGTTCTTGAATAAGGATGATCCCAAGATGGACACCCAGGCTTTCCCCTGGATCTCTGGCTTGAGGACTTTGCCCCAAACAGTCTCTGCGTTGCTCCTTGCTTCAAATCTGGTAGGCTTCTCTTATGAATTGGGAGGGTCTGGTCAAGAATTTGACTCTTGCCTGAGGTTGCCTGAAGTTACAAAGAAGTCAGTGTGATGTAGTGAAAACAGCAATAGAAGAGGAGGGCTTCCAACTGGCTCCCTCATTCCTCACTGTGTGATCTCTGACATTTCCTGTCATTGAGCTCTGGTTTCCATCTGCAGAGGACACTGCCAGAGGGACTGTTGTTGTGAGGATCAAGATGAAATTGGAGATGTGAAAGGAGTTTTTCTGCACACGTGTAGATTATTGTGTTTCTGTAGGGACCAAGTCTGCTGACCAAATAGATGGCTTTTTCTCTGATATCCCCAGTTCTATTCACTGAGGGCACCCAGTCTCAGGCCCCAGGCTCCAAATTTTCCTAGAAAACATATGGGATGATAGGTTGTCCCTCTTGCCTCAGACTTGTTTGTGGACTGGAGGAGGGGAGAGACTTAGGGGAGGAGGTGGTGAGTTATTTTCTCCTCTCCTTTTTACAAACCACCCAGCAGTTTGGGGGAAGATGGTTCAGGTGAGAAGCAAGGAAATTGAACCAAGGAAAAACTGAGCTTTAGTGTCTTCATCTGTAAAATGGGTAGGAATGTTTTTGTCATGGCGTGTGTGTGTGTATGTGTGAAAATTAATGAGGCGATGAATATAGAGTGCCCTGTAAGAGAAAAAGGCACCAACTTAAGTGATTATTATGATCTTGCTGATTGGCTTAGCGAAGGGGCTGGAGGTTGTGTGTGTGCAGAACCTGAGCAAGTAGGTCAGCTGGAGGCACTAGCTTGGAAGTTCTCAGGGGCAGGGAGTACACTGTCTTGCCCTCAGCTTCTAGCACAGTGCCTGGAACATGGAAGACCCTCAAGAAATATTTATTGAATCAAAGAATGAGCTAAGCCAGAGTTGAAAAATTATAAAGTCAAGCCAAGTTTCCTTTTATTTATTTATTTTTTCTGATTCCTTTCTCCACTTGTGTGATGCCACCTTTTCTTTCCCTCCTCTGTTCCTCCAGGAAAACAGTCTTAGGGCAGGACCTAATGAGAAACAGTGTGGAACAGTAGAAAGAGCCCTGGACCAGGAATCAGGAGACCAGGGTTTCATCCTGGCTTTGACACTGGGTGATGATGGGCCAGTCTCTTCAGCATGGGCTCATGTTCCTCATTAGTATTGTAAGAAGTTTGGCTTGGCTAATATTTAGGTTTTGTTCCAGTTTTAGTGTTTCAGATTGGACGCTATACTCACACTAAGGTGAGTGTTATTCTTCCAAGAGTATTTGCATTTAAAAACAGAACAGAACCTTACACCAGACAAAGGAAGGGCTGATGGTGGAATGGTAGGCTACCTTTTGTGGCTGGGAGAGGTATTTCTCTGTCATCGCCCCACCTAGGAAAGTACAGATAAGCTGGGTCCTGAACCCAGCCCCTGAAACTTGCCAGCTCCTAAGTTCAGCCCTGACTCATACTCAAGGAAGTGGTAGAGGACACGGTGGAGCAATCTTTGAGAGCAAGGCCTTTGCTTGATTGGTCTGAATCCCTGTGAGCAGCTGCTGTGAATGTGCCTGGATTCTTGGACATTCCCTGGGACTTCACTAGGGATTAGTAGGCCTGATGGGTAAGAGGAAAGGGTTGCAAGGAAAGAATTGGTCATTGGAGAGCAGGAGGACTGGATTTAGTCCTGAGTCTGTTGGTTGTTTTGATAGTTGTGTGACTTGAGCAAAGTCCCTTCTCTCTGAGCGTTAGTTTCCTTATATATAACATAGGGGAGTTGAACCCTCTGGTCTCTTCCATGCTTTGGCCATGCGGACCTTCCAATTCCCCAGATGCACCATAATCTCTCTCTGTGGGCATTTGCTCACCTGGAACACTCCCTTACCCCATTTCCTACACCACTTACCTAGCTCTGTCCTTCAGGGCATGATTTTCAGGGTCCAGGCTTCCTCAATGTGTGACAGTTGCAAGCAGAACACAATATAACGTGGTGAGGACTGTGGAAAACTGGAGAGTACATGTCCCATTGAAGCTATTAGGTACTTTTAAAACATGGTGCTAGTTAAAAAAATTGTCTGTGGTTGAATTTGTCCCAGGCACCATGAATTTGCAACCTCTGGCCTATAGATATACAAAGCCTCTTCCCAAGGCTCTCCTGGCATCCCACATTCTCCTTTCATAACACTTATCATTTTATGGTAATTATTTGTTTACTATAGCCTTTCTTTTTTTTTTTTTTTAAGGTTATTTATTTATTTATTTGAGAGAGGGAGAGCATGAGCAGGGCAAGGGGCAGAGGGAGAGGGAGAAGCAGACTCCCCCTGAGCAGGAGGCCTGACGTGGGGCTCAATCCCAGGACCCTGAGATCATGACCTGAGCCGAAGGCAGATGCTTAACCGACTGACCCACCCAGGCGCCCTTACTACAGCCTTTCCTACTAGGCTGTGAACTCCATTTGAGCAGATAGCTAACTGTTTTACCCTCAACAGTATCCCTAGCCTCGGCACAGAACTGGCACATAGTAGGTGTTCAATAGATATCTGTAGGTGTTCAATAAATATCTGTAAAATCAGCAAATGAATTTATTAAGTGGAGACTTAATAAGTAATTGTTGGGTGGATTATTATTTTTTTAAAAGATTTTTATTTATTTATTTGACACAGAGAGAGAGAGAGAGCACAAGCAGGAGGAGCAGCAGGCAGACAGAAAGGGAGAAGCAGACTCCCCGCTGAGCAGGAAGCCTGATGTGGGGCTCAATCCCTAGGACCCTGAGATCATGGCTGGAGCTGAAAGCAGACACCTAACGACTGAGCCACCCAGGCGCCCTGTTGGGTGGATTATTATAAGGGTCTTTCAGTGATGCTGTTTGATTTCATTTTATTCCATTCTCTGGCCCTGAATAAACTGCAGCACCAGCCTCCCAGCTAATGATTTAAACTCTTTAGGTTCCAGCTTACCCAGTTTGTCTGGTCAAGCCCCTAACACTTTTTGAACAATGTCCTTCATTTCCTTCAGTGGTGTTTAGGTTGGGGAAGGCAACTAGCAACTCTGGAATCATTAGCTTGCTTGTTCATCCAGAGAAGTCAACAGAAATACTCATACTATCTCACACTTACATAGTTTTAGATGTTTCAAGACCCTTAGGCCCCATCTAAGGGGCCTTCTTTTTGTGAAGTAGGCTTAGAAGGCATAAATTATCCTCATTTTATAATGAGAAAAATTGAGATTCAGAGAAGTTAGAGCTGCATAGAGATCTATAGCAATAGAACCTTACCTAGAATAGGTGTATTGTTATTCCTCCCTCCCATACTTGAGACAGATGTAAATCATTAGTGGCCTTCTTTCCGCTGAACTCAAACTCTGCCTCAGAATCCTACTTAACACAACATTCTAGTCAGCCATCATGTAGTTGAAGTTGACACTTGAGACTATTGGCCATCTGTAGCTGGTAATCCTTGCTTCTGCAATCAGGCAGTTATTTATAGAAAAAAGGTTAATTTATTTTTTCAAGAGGGTCTGAAGTTCATAGATAATCAATACCAGCTCCCTCTACCATGAAAGGACATCATTGGTATTATGCTATTCTTTCTGTCTGTCCCCATTTCAATAGTCTTTCAGGCTTTCTGATCTTGGCTGTCCTGATCTTGCCAGAAGTATGTTAGGAAGAAGGAAGGTCTCCAAGTACTTCAAGGAAGCCCCAGAACACGGTCTCCTGACTCCCGGTCATGTCTGTTCTTTTTATTCTAGTTCTTAGCTTCTGCTGACTCCCCCATTTAGTGAGTCCTGACCCAGACAAGGCATAGCTCCACTGATCGGCAGGGGGGTGGGGGGTGGTGGGGGGGGGTGGGGGGTGGTGGGGGGTGGAAACCATCTCAGTGCAATGCTGGATATCACCACGAGGTGACGCTGTAGCTTCCCTTGCTTTTAGTTTCTACCTTGATGGAAAATGTCTACATTTGTCCAATACACAACAAATAGAACTGTGACTAATGTAGGGCTTCACGAATTAAATAGATGATTTAATTGTTCTATTTCAAGTCTGTCAGGTTTCAGATGGCTACAAATATTTTTGTTTCCTTGCTGTGCTTTTAAGATAATGGCAGTGTCTTACACTACAAAGCATGGGGGCTCTAAACCCTAACCCCAACCTTATACATATAGACTTCCCAGAGCTTTCTGCCATATCCTAGGTTTCTTTCAATAAATTCTCTGAAAAAGAGGCAAAATGGAGGCAATAATCTAGTCTTTCCTTCCTCTTGCAATACTCTAGGAGCCTTAGGCCCCTTAGATGACACTGCTTTCATTCTATCCTTTTATTGGCTGAGTAAGTGATTTGTATATGCAAGATACTATCATATATACAGTGAAGCCATGAAAAAGCAGAGCTTGGCCTTCAAGTTGTTCATAAAGCCTGGAGAGCTTTCCAGCAAAATAAATAAATACATAAATAAACATTACCCTCACCTACCGGAAGAACCCTATCACCCTCTCCCCTCCCACTCATCCACCTCAGCTGCTTGGGCTGATCTGCGTCTGGTCTCCTTTACTGTTTACATCTCTATGCCTTTGCTCACGTTCTCCCTTATCCTATCTCAGGCTATGGAATTCTACCCATTCTTCAAGATCAGGCTCTGAGTTGTCCCCTCCATGAAGTCTTCCTGGAGCTTCCAAGGCTCACAAATCTCTTTCGTCATAGCTCTTTGCTTGTTCTGATATTATCACACTCTCTCTTTGTCTTATACTTATTTGTGTATGTGCTCTTTGGTTCAGATCTCTTTGTCCTTTTAAAAAATAATTAAATTGTATATCTTTAGCTAAAGCTCTGCCCTTCAGCCTTTCTTCCTGCTTCTCCAGAGGTAACTATTTTGAAGTTTTCATTTATTATTCCTGTGTTTATTTATTTTTTAAAAAGACTTTATTTATTTATTTGAGAGAGAGAAAGAGTGAGAGAGAACATGAGTTGGGGGAGGAGCAGAAGGAAAGGGAGAGGGAGAAGCAGACTCCCTCCTGAGTGTGGAGCCCAATAAGATACCACTTTACACCAGTTAAGTGGCAAAAATTGACAAGGCAAGAAACAACAAATGTTGGAGAAGTTGTGGAGAAAGGGGAACCCTCTTACACTGTTGGTGGGAATGCAAGTTGGTACAGCCACTTTGGAAAACAGTGTGGAGGTGCCTCAGAAAATTAAAAATAGAGCTACTCTATGACCCAGCGATTGCACTCCTGGGTATTTACCCCAAAGACACAGATGTAGTGAAAAGAAGGGCCATATGTACCCCAACGTTCATAGCAGGAATGTCTGCAATAGCCAAACTGTAGAAAGAGCTGAAATGCCCTTCAACAGATGAATGGATAAAGAAGATGTGGTCCATATATACAATGGAATATTACTCAACATTCACATCCTTTTTTATACCTGCTATTGTTAGTCTTTTTTCATATTGGCTCATCAGATAGGGATAGAATGAAATTTTTCAAATTAGTTTCAGGGGTAGAATTTAGTGATTCATCAGTTGCATATAGCACCCAGTGCTCATTACATCAAGTGCCCTCCTTAATGCCCATCACTCAGTTACCCCATTCCCCAACCCACCTCCCCTCCAGCAACCCTGTTTGTTTCCTAGAGTTCAGCATCTCTTACGGTTTGCCTTCCTCTCAATTTTCATCTTATTTTATTTTTCCTTCCCTTCCCCTATGTTCATCTATTTTCTTAAATTCCACATATGAGTGAAATCACATGGTATTTGTTTTTCTCTGACTGACTTATTTTGCTTAGCGTAATACTCTCTACTTCCATCCACGTCATTGCAGATGGCAAGATTTCATTCTTTTTGATCGCTGAGTAATATTCCATTGTTTATATATACCACATCTTCCTTATCCACTCATCTATTGATGGACACTTGGGCTCTTTCCATATTTTGGCTATTGTGGACATTGCTGCTGTAAACATTGGGGTGCATGTGCCCCTTCGAATTACTATGTTTGTATCCTTTGAATAAATACCTAACAGTGCAATTGCTGGGTTTTAGGGTAGCTCTATTTTTAACTTTTTGATGAAATTTCATACTGTTTAGAATGAAATTTTAAACTGTATTTCTCTTATTGTTATTGAAGTGGAGCATCTTTTTATTTATTTTTATTTTTTTAAAAGATTTTATTTATTTATTTGACAGAGAGAGACACAGCAAGAGAGGGAACACAAGCAGGGGGAGTGGGAGAGGGAGAAGCAGGCTTCCCATGGAGCAGGGAGCCCAATGTGGGGCTCGATCCCAGGACCCTGAGGTCATGACCCCAAAGGCAGATATGCTTAACGACTGAGCCACACGGGTGCCCCGAAGTGGAGCATCTTTTTATATGATTATTGGCCCTTTAGATTTCCTCATTTTGAATAGCTTATTCATATCCTTACCACCTTCCCCCCTCCCCCATTGGGTCATTTTTTTTTTCTTATTGAATTATAAAAAGTGTTTTTATATCCTGGATGTTTATTTTTGTGCATATGTTTATTCTCTGTCCTCACAGACTTGATAGTCAAATGAAGAAACAGGAAATGGAGTTTGGTAGGTGCTATGAGAAGCACGCAGGGCTAAAGGGTATGGGGAAAACACTTAAAACAGATTTCTGGGGAAGTGGGAGGATTTCCAGAAGTGACATTTAATTTGAGATCCAGGGGGATGAGGTAGCCAGTTGGGGAACTGGGCCATATCTTCTTCTTTTTATCCCCCTAAGAACAATTTTTCTTTTTTTTTAAGATTTATTTATTTATTTTTGAGAGAGAGAGCAAGTGAGCAGGAGGAGGGGCAGACAGAGAGGGAGAGAGAATCCTCAAGCAGACTCCCCATCAAGCACGGAGCCTGACTTGAGGCTCAGTCTCACGACCCTGAGATCATGACCTGAGCTGAAGTCAAGAGTCAGATGCTTAACCAACTGCGCCACCAGGCACCCCTTGAACAGTTTTCTCTGCCCAGTACCTTCCACTTTTTGAGCATTATTTAGTATTTGTGGAAGTGAAATGGAATTTCAGGCAGAGGAGAGATTTTGGGCATGTAGGACCCTGTAGTATCTCTCAAATTTTACTCAGCGGAAAAGTCTAGGGGAATTCAGCTTCCTCTGTGCAGTGCTTGGAATTTCATAAATTTTAGAATTGATCTAGACCTAAGAGACCATTGGATCTAATCTTTCACCCAGGGCTGGAATGCCCTGTATAAAATCTTAGATAAGTGGTTAACCCACTTCTGCTGTTTAGTCTTTGAAGCTCACTCCTTCATGAGGCATCTCATTCTATTTGCAGATAAACTGTTGTTTGAACTCTTTCTTATATTGAGCTCTGTGCCCTTTTTACCCATTGTTTCCTGTCTGCCCACTAGAAACACAAAAAATATCTGTTCTTTCCACCTGATCACCCTTCAAATACCTAAAGACAATAACTTTGCGCTTTTTGAATCTCCTTTTCTCCGAATGAAACATTTCTAGTGCAATCAACCTCCACTTTCATTTTAAGGCATTCATGGATCACCTTTTCCAACTCAATGGGTCTTTGTTACTGACCTCCTGGGTCAGACTTATTTTCTTGAGGAACCTGAGAAGAAAAAGTAGTCCTAAGGGATCTATATTCACTTGTGGGGAAATAACTGCCTTGGGCTATGGTTCTTTTTTTTTTTTTTTTTTTAAAGATTTTATTTATTTATTTGACAGAGAGACACAGCAAGAGAGGGAACACGAGCAGGGGGAGTGGGAGAGGGAGAAGCAGACTTGCCGCCAAGCAGAGAGCCTGACATGGGGCTCGATCCCAGGATGCTGGGATCACGACCCGAGCCAAAGACAGATGCTTAACGACTGAGCCACCCAGGCGCCCCTTGGGCTATGGTTCTTAAACTTGATTGCATATTAAAACCACCTGGAGGAGTTTTTCTCTTATTAAACTCTAAAGAAATGGTAGTTTATTAATTCACTTTTGCTCAAAATCACAGATCTTTCACTGTAGTTTAAAAAATTATTATTATTGGGCGCCTGGGTGGCTCAGTTGGTTAAGCGACTGCCTTCGGCTCAGGTCATGATCCTGGAGTCCTGGGATCGAGTCCCGCGTCGGGCTCCCTGCTCAGCGGGGGGTCTGCTTCTCCCTCTGATTCTCTTCCCTCTTGTGCTCTCTGTCTCTCGTTCTCTCTCTCTCTAATAAATAAAATATTTTTAAAAAATTATTATTTTTTTAAAAGATTTTATTTTATTTTTAAATTTTTTATTGTTATGTTAATCACCATATATTACATCATTAGTTTTTTTTTTAAAGATTTTATTTATTTATTTGAGAGAGAGAGAATGAGAGACACAGAGCACGAGAGGGAAGAGGGCAGAGGGAGAAGCAGACCCCCTGCTGAGCAAGGAGCCCAATGTGGGACTCGATCCCGGGACTCCAGGATCATGCCCTGAGCCGAAGGCAGTCGCTTAACCAACTGAGCCACCCAGGCGCCCTACATCATTAGTTTTTGATGTAGTGTTAAAGACTTTATTTTTAAGTAATCACTACACCCAACATGGGGCTTGAACTTACAACCCTGAGATCAGCTCCACTGACTGAGCCAGTCAGGCACGCCCCTCCAAAATTATTTGTAATATACATACACTAAAATTTACTGTTTTGGGGTGTTTAGTTCTATGAGTTTTGACAAAAACATAGTCATGTAACTATCACCACAAACAAGATACAGAAAACTTCCATCATCCCCCCCACCAATTTTGTCTATTTGTAGTAAACCCCCATCACCAACAACTGGCAATTGCTGATTTGTTCTTCATTACTATAGTTAAGTGTTTTCTAGAATGTTGTATAAATGAAATACTACAGTATGTAGCCTTGAATCTGATTTCTTTCACTTAGCATAATACATTTGAGATTTTTAATGTTCCATATATCAGTAGTAGTTTCTTAATTTTTATTGATGAAATAATAATCCATTTTATGAATATACTATTGTTTGTTTATCCTTTCCCTAGTTGAGGGACACTGTTTCCAATTTTTGACATGTATAGGTTTTTGTGTGAACATAGGTTTTCATTTCACTTGAGTAAATAGGTATGAAGGGGATTTCTGGGTCACATGCTAATTACATGTTTAATTTGATAAGAAACTGCCAAACTGTTTCCCGAGTGACTATACCATTTTACCTTCCCACTGACAATGTATGAGAGTTTCAGTTGCTCCACATCCTCTCCAACACTTGGTATTGTCAGTTTTTTGAAAAAAATCATTCTAATAGGTTTGTAGTGGTATCTCATTGTGGTTTCATTTTACATTACTAATGACTAGAGATGAGCATTTTTTCATGTGCTTATTTGTTGTCCATATATCTTCTTTGATGAAGTATCTGTTGAAATCTTTCGCCATTAAAAAAATTGAGTTCTCAGGACGCGTGGGTGGCTCAGTCATTAAGCGTCTGCCTTTGGCTCAGGTCATGATCCCAGGGTCCTGGGATCAAGTCCCACATCGGGCTCCCTGCTCGGCAGGAAGCCTGCTTCTCGCTCTCCCACTCCCCCTGCTTGTGTTCCTGCTCTCGCTATCTCTCTCTCTGTCAAATAAATAAATAAAATCTTTAATAATAAAAAAAAAGAAATAAACAAAAATCTTTAAAAAAATTGAGTTCTCTTATTCTTTAAAAAAATTTTAAGAAAGATTTTATTTATTTATTTATTTGAGAGAGGGACAGAGAGAGCATAAGCTGGGGGAAGGAACAGAGGGAGAGGGGCTCTCTGCTGAGCACTGAGCCTGATGCGGGGCTCAATCCCAGGACCTTGAGATCATGACCTGAGCTGAAATCAAGACGCTTAACAGACTGAACCACCCAGGCACCCCCGAGTTCTCTTATTCTTGAATTTAGAAAGTAATATATTCTGCAAACAAGTAAGTCCTTTCTCAGATAATGTGATTTGCTAATATTTTCTCCTAAATTGTGGGTGTCTTAGGAAAACAAAATTTAATATTTTGAAAAACCCTATTTAACAATTTTTCTTTTTTTCTTTTTTTTTAAATTTTTTTATTCTTACGTTAATCCCCATACATTACATCATTAGTTTTAGATGTAGTGTTCCATGATTCATTGTTTGTGCATAACACCCAGTGCTCCATGCAGAATGTGCCCTCCTCAATACCCATCACCAGGCTAACCCATCCTCCCACCCCCCTCCCCTCTAGAACCCTCAGTTTGTTTTTCAGAATCCATTGTCTCTCATGGTTTGCCTACCCCTCCGATTTCCCCCCCTTCATTCTTCCCCTCCTGCTATCTTCTTCTTCTTCTTCTTTTTTTTTTTTTCTTAACATATATTGCATTATTTGTTTCAGAGGTACAGATCTGAGATTCAACAGTCTTGCACAATTCACAGCGCTTACCAGAGCACATACCCTCCCCAGTGTCTATCACCCAGTCACCCCATCCCTCCCAACCCACCCCCCACTCCAGCAACCCTCAGTTTGTTTCCTGCGATTAAGAATTCCTCATATCAGTGAGGGCATATGATACATGTCTTTCTCTGTTTGACTTATTTCGCTCAACATAATACCCTCCAGTTCCATCCACATCGTTGCAAATGGCAAGATCTCATTCCTTTTGATGGCTGCATAATATTCCATTGTATATATATACCACCTCTTCTTTATCCATTCATCTGTCGATGGACATCTTGGCTCTTTCCACAGTTTGGCTATTGTGGACATTGCTGCTATAAACATTGGGGTGCATGTACCCTTTCGGATCCCTACTTTTGTATCTTTGGGGTAAATACCCAGTAGTGCGATTGCTGGATCATATGGTAGCTCTATTTTCAACTTTTTGAGGAACCTCCATACTGTTTTCCAGAGTGGCTGCACCAGCTTGCATTCCCACCAACAGTGTAGGAGGGTTCCCCTTTCTCCGCATCCCCGCCAACATCTGTCGTTTCCTGACTTGTTAATTTTAGCCATTCTGACTGGTGTGAGGTGGTATCTCATTGAGGTTTTGATTTGGATTTCCCTGATGCCGAGCGATATTGAGCACTTTTTCATGTGTCTGTTGGCCATTTGGATGTCTTCTTTGGAAAAATGTCTGTTCATGTCTTCTGCCCATTTCTTGATTGGATTCTTTGTTCTTTGGGTGTTGAGTTTGATGAGTTCTTTATAGATTTTGGATACCAGCCCTTTATCTGATATGTCATTTGCAAATATCTTCTCCCATTCTATTGGTTGTCTTTTGGTTTTGTTGACTGTTTCCTTTGCTTTGCAAGAGCTTTTTATCTTGATGAAGTCCCAATAGTTCATTTTTGCCCTTGCTTCCCTTGCCTTTGGTGATGTTTCTAGGAAGAAGTTGCTTCGGCTGAGGTCGAAGAGGTTGCTGCCTGTGTTCTCCTTTAGGATTTTGATGGACTCCTGTCTCACATTGAGGTCTTTCAAGCATTTTGAGTCTATTTTTGTGTGTGGTGTAAGGAAATGGTCCAGTTTCATTCTTCTGCATGTGGCTATCCAATTTTCCCAACACCATTTGTTGAAGAGACTTTTTTCCATTGGATATTCTTTCCTGCTTTGTCGAAGATGAGTTGACCATAGAGTTGAGGGTCCATTTCTGGGCTCTCTATTCTGTTCCATTGATTTATGTGTCTGTTTTTGTGCCAGTACCATACTGTCTTGATGATGACAGCTTTGTAATAGAGCTGGAAGTCCGGAATTGTGATGCCGCCAGCTTTGCTTTTCTTTTTCAACATTCCTCTGGCTATTTGGGTTCTTTTCTGGTTCCATACAAATTTTAGGATTATTTGTTCCATTTCTTTGAAAAAAGTGAATGGTATTTTGATGGGGATTGCATTGAATGTGTAGATTGCTCTGGGTAGCATTGACATCTTCACAATATTTGTTCTTCCAATCCATGAGCATGGAACGTTTTTCCATTTCTTTGTGTCTTCCTCAATTTCTTTCATGAGTATTTTGTAGTTTTCTGAGTACAGATCCTTTGTCTCTTTGGTTAGATTTATTCCTAGGTATCTTATGGTTTGGGGTGCACTTGTAAATGGGATCGACTCCTTAATTTCTCTTTCTTCTGTCTTGTTGTTGGTGTATAAGAATGCCACTGACTTCTGTGCATTGATTTTATATCCTGCCACTTTACTGAATTCCTGTATGAGTTCTAGCAGTTTTGGGGTGGAGTCTTTGGGGTTTTCCACATAAAGTATCATATCATCTGCAAAGAGTGAGAGTTTGACTTCTTCTTTGCCTATTTGGATGCCTTTGATTTCTTTTTGTTGTCTGATTGCTGTGGCTAGGACTTCCAATACTATGTTGAATAGCAGTGGTGATAGTGGACATCCCTGCCGCGTTCTGACCTTAGGGGGAAAGCTCTCAGTTTTTTCCCCATTGAGAATGATATTTGCTGTGTGTTTTTCATAGATAGCTTTTATGATATTGAGGTATGTACCCTCTATGCCTATACTCTGAAGAGTTTTGATCAAGAAAGGATGCTGTATTTTGTCAAATGCTTTTTTTGCATCTATTGAGAGGATCATATGATTCTTGTTCTTTCTTTTTTTTTTTTTATAATGAGATGCTTGTGAGCTTTTTTTTTTTTAAGATTTTATTTATTTATTTGAGAGAAAGAGAGACAGAGAAACAGCATGAGAGGGGAGAGGGTCAGAGGGAGAAGCAGGCTCCCCGCCGAGCTGGGAGCCCAATGTGGGACTCGATCCCAGGACTCTGGGATCATGACCTGAGCCAAAGGCAGTTGCTTAACCAACTGAGCCACCCAGGCGCCCCGATTCTTGTTCTTTCTTTTGTTAATGTATTGTATCACGTTGATTGATTTGCGGATGTTGAACCAACCTTGCAGCCCAGGGATAAATCCCACTTGGTCGTGGTGAATAATCCTTTTAATGTACTGTTGGATCCTATTGGCTAGTATTTTGGTGAGAATTTTTGCATCCATGTTCATCAGGGATATTGGTCTGTAATTCTCCTTTTTGATGGGGTCTTTGTCTGGTTTTGGGATCAAGGTAATGGTGGCCTCATAAAATGAGTTTGGAAGTTTTCCTTCCATTTCTATTTTTTGGAACAGTTTCAGAAGAATAGGTATTAATCCTTCTTGAAATGTTTGGCAGAATTCCCCTGGGAAGCCATCTGGCCCTGGGCTTTTGTTTGTTGGGAGATTTTTGATGACTGCTTCAATTTCCTTAGTGGTTATAGGTCTGTTCAGGTTTTCTATTTCTTCCTGGTTCAGTTTTGGTAGTTGATACATCTCTAGGAATGCATCCATTTCTTCCAGGTTGTCTAATTTGCTGGCATAGAGTTGCTCATAATATGTTCTTATAATTGTTTGTATCTCTTTGGTGTTGGTTGTGATCTCTCCTCTTTCATTCATGATTTTGTTGATTTGGGTCATTTCTCTTCTCTTTTTGATAAGTCTGGCCAGGGGTTTATCAATCTTGTTAATTCTTTCAAAGAACCAGCTCCTAGTTTCATTGATCTGTTCTACTGTTCTTTTAGTTTCTATTTCATTGATTTCTGCTCTGATCTTTATGATTTCTCTTCTCCTGCTGGGTTTAGGCTTTATTTGCTGTTGTTTTTCCAGCTCCTTTAGGTGTAGGGTTAGGTTGTGTATTTGAGACCTTTCTTGTTTCTTGAGAAAGGCTTGTATTGCTATATACTTTCCTCTTAGGACTGCCTTTGCTGCATCCCAAAGATTTTGAATAGTTGTGTTTTCATTTTCATTGGTTTCCATGAATTTTTTTAATTCTTCTTTAATTTCCTGGTTGACCATTCATTCTTCAGTAGGATGCTCTTTAGCCTCCATGTATTTGAGTTCTTTCCGACTTTCCTCTTGTGATTGAGTTCTAGTTTCAAAGCATTGTGGTCTGCAAATAGGCAGGGAATGATCCCAGTCTTTTGGTACCAGTTGAGACCTGATTTGTGACCTAGGATGTGATCTATTCTGGAGAATGTTCCATGGGCACTAGAGAAGAATGTGTATTCTGTTGCTTTGGGATGGAATGTTCTGAATATTTCTGTGAAGTCCATTTGGTCCAGTGTGTCATTTAAAGTCTTTATTTCCTTGTTGATCTTTTGCTTAGACGATCTGTCCATTTCAGTGAGGGGGGTGTTAAGGTCCCCCACTATTATTGTATTGTTGTCGATGTGTTTCTTTGCTTTTGTTATTAATTGCCTTATATAATTGGCTGCTCCCATGTTAGGGGCATAGATATTTACAATTGTTAGATCTTCTTGTTGGATAGACCCTTTAAGTAGGATATAGTGTCCTTCCTCATCTCTTATTATAGTCTTCAGTTTAAAATCTAATTTGTCTGATATAAGGATTGCCACCCCAGCTTTCTTTTGGTGTCCATTAGCATGGTAAATGGTTTTCCACCCCCTCACTTTCAATCTGGAGGTGTCTTTGGTTCTAAAATGAGTCTCTTGCAGACAGCATATCGATGGGTCTTGTTTTTTAATCCAGTCTGTTAGCCTGTGTCTTTTGACTGGGGCATTTAGCCCATTTACATTCAGGGTAACTATTGAAAGATATGAATTTAGTGCCATTGTATTGCCTGTAAGGTGACTGTTACTGTATATTGTCTGTGTTCCTTTCTGGTCTATATTGCTTTTAGGGTCTCTCTTTGCTTAGAGGACCCCTTTCAAGATTTCTTGTAGGGCTGGTTTTGTGTTTGCAAATTCCTTTAGTTTTTGTTTGTCCTGGAAGTTTTTTATCTCTCCTTCAATTTTCAATGACAGCCTAGCTGGATAGAGTATTCTTGGCTGCATATTTTTCTCATTTAGTGCTCTGAATATATCCTGCCAGTCCTTTCTGGCCTGCCAGGTCTCTGTGGATAGGTCTGTTGCCAATCTAATGTTTCTACCCTTGTAGGTTACATATCTCTTCTCCCGAGCTGCTTTCAGGATTTTCTCTTTGTCTATGAGACTCATAAGTTTTACTATTAGATGTCGGGGTGTTGACCTATTTTTATTGATTTTGAGAGGGGTTCTCTGTGCCTCCTGGATTTTGATGCCTGTTTCCTTCCCCAAATTAGGGAAGTTCTCTGCTATAATTTGCTCCATTATACCTCTGCCTCTCTCTCTCTTTCTTCTTCTTCTGGGATCCCAATTATTCTAATGTTGTTTCGTCTTATGGTATCGCTTATCTCTCGAATTCTGCCCTCGTGATCCAGTAGTTGTTTATCTCTCTTTTTCTCAGCTTCTTTATTTTCCATCATTTGGTCTTCTATATCACTGATTCTCTCTTCTGCCTCATTTATCCTAGCAGTTAGTGCCCCCATATTTGATTGCACCTCATTAATAGCCTTTTTGATTTCTACTTGGTTAGATTTTAGTTCTTTTACTTCTCCAGAAAGGGTTTCTCTAATAACTTCCATGCTTTTCTCAAGCCCAGCTAGTATCTTTAAAGTGATGATTCTGAACTCTAGATCTGACATCGTACTAATGTCCATATTGAGTAGGTCCCTGGCAGTCGGTACTACCTCTTGCTCTTTTTGTTGAGGTGATTTTTTCCGTCTTGTCATTTGTGCAGAGGAGAATAGATTGATGAGAGAACAAAATGC
Source organism: Mirounga angustirostris (assembly GCF_029215605.1). Lineage (NCBI taxonomy): Eukaryota > Metazoa > Chordata > Mammalia > Carnivora > Phocidae > Mirounga > Mirounga angustirostris. The sequence continues at coordinate 91,027,671 of NW_026991722.1, forward strand.
TAGCAGAGTAACAACGTCCCCAGAAAATATACTCTAAACAAATCAGAAAAGACCTTCCAGAAAGTGGTTGCTTTTCTGTTCAGAGAGTTGTTGCTCTTCTTTTCTTCGATCTCCTGTTGAGTTTGTAGGTGTTCAGAATGGTTTGATCCCTACCCAGCTGAATTCCTAAGAGGAGACGAAATCCAGGTCTCCTACTCCTCCGCCATCTTGCTCCGCCTCTAACAATTTTTCTTTTATGGGCTATGCTTTTGGGTGATATCTAAGAACTCTTTGCCTAATACAAGATTACAAAGATTTTCTCTTTTGATTTCTTTAAAGGTTATAGTTTTACATTTAGAGGTCTTTGATCCATTTAGAGCTTTTTTTTTTTTTTTGTATAAGATGTGAGGTATAAGTTGAAGTTCATTCTTTTGCATATGGATGGTCAATTTTTCCAGTACCATGTGTTGAATATACTATTGTTTCTCTATTGAATTGCCTTTGCTGCTTTGTTAAAAAAATAAAATGGGGGCACCTGGCTGGCACAGTCAGTGGAGCATGTGACTCTTGATCTTGGGGTTGTAGGTTTGAGCTCCACATTGGGTGTAACATTAAATAAAAATAAAATCTTAAGAAAAATCAAATGGACATGGACAACACCAAAGACTAATGAAGATGTGGATCAACAGGCACACTCATTCACTGCTGGTGGGAAAGCAAAATGGTACATATACCTTGGATGACAGTTTAGAAATTTCTTACAAAACTAACCATAGTCTTACCATAGGATCCAGCAATCATGCTCCTTAGATATTTACACAAGTGAGTCAAAAACTTATGTCCACACAAACCTGCACACAAATATCTATAGCAGCTTTATTCATAATTGCCAAAAATTGGAAGCAGCTAAGATGTCATCCTTCAATAGGTGAATGGATAAAGAAATTGGTACATCCATACAATGGAATATTATACAGTAATAAAAAGAAATGAGCAATGAAGCCATGAAAAGACATGGAGGAAACTTAAATGCATATTGCTAAGTGAAAAAAACCCATCTGGAAAGGCTAGCTACTGGATGATTCAAACTATTTGACATTCTAGATAAGGCAAAACTATAGTGACAGTAAAAAGATCAATAGTTGCCAAGGGTTGGGGAGATGGGGGAGGTTATGAATAGTGGAACATGGGATTTTGAGGACAGTGAAACACAACACAAAGAGTGAACCCTAATGCAAGCTATAGACTTTAGTTAATGATAATGTATCCATATCAGTTTATCAGTTGTAACAAATGTACCACACTAATGAAAGATACTAATAATGGGGGGAACTGGGGTGAGGGGAGAGGGAGTATATGGGAACTCTCTGTACTTTCTATTCAGTTTTTCTGCAAACCTAAAACTTTTCTAAGAAATAAAATCTATTAAATAAAAATATAATCGATTGACCATATTTGCATGGGTCGGTTTCTAGACTCCTTTTTTCTTCTGTTGATCTATGTATATATCCTTTCATCAATACTGTCTTGATTACTGTAGCTTTATATAAGTAAGTCTTGAAACAGGGTAAATTCTCCAACTGTGTTGTTCTACGTCAAAATTGTTTTGGCTATTCATGTTCCTTTGCCTTTCTAAATTATAGAATAATCTTTTCAATATCTACAAAAAATTTTACTTTGCTAGTAACTTTCTTGTACCATCCCCTTCTGCTGGGATTTTTGACTGGGATTGTGTTGAATCCATAGATCGATATGGGAAGAACTGACTTTTTAACAATACAGAGTCTTCTAATCCATGAACCTGTTAAAAAGGAGACAAAAGGCACAAATTGGAGTCACTTGTGCTAAGCCCACATTGCCATACTGAGAGTCAATACTTAATTGCAGTTTCAGTCTCTTCTAGGAATGTAACCTTAACCAATTAATCTGAATCTACCTGGTCCATTCTAGTGAGATAATCTGACTGATGATGACCTTGCCTGAAACAATCCACTCTTGGCTAGTAACTTTCTTGTACCACCCCCTTCTGCCTATAAAAGCAGAAGAGTTCCATTTCCATTTTGTTCAGCTCCTTGGAGCTTCTGCTAGGTGGGATGCTTCCCAATTCATGAATCATGGAATAAAGCCAATTAGATCTTTAAATTCACTCAGTTGAATTTTGCTTTTTTTTTTTTTTTAGCAAACCTGATAAATTTCTCCATTTATTATTTATTTTATCAGTGTTTTGTAGTTTTTTTTTTAAAGATTTTATTTATTTATTTGAGAGAGAGAGAATGAGAGAGAGCACATGAGAGGGGGGAGGGTCAGAGGGAGAAGCAGACTCCCTGCTGAGCAGGGAGCCCGATGCGGGACTCGATCCAGGGACTCCAGGATCATGACCTGAGCCGAAGGCAGTCGCTTAACCAACTGAGCCACCCAGGTGCCCTGTAGTTTCCAGCATACAGATCCTGCACATATTTTTTTTCTAAAATTTTATTTAAATTCCAGTTAATATACAGTGTAATATTGGTTTCAGGAGTAGAATTCAGTGATTCATCACTTATATACAACACCCAGAGCTCATCATAAGTGCCCTCCTTAATACCCATCACCCATCTAGCCCATCCTCCACCCACCTCCCTCCATTAACCTTCAGTTTGTTCTCTCTCGTTAACAGTCTCTTGTGGTTTGTTTCCCTCTTGCAGAGCAACATTTTTTTTTAACTTTGATGAGGCCCAATTTATCAATTTTTATTTTTATGAATGCTTTTGGTGTCAGAAACTCTTTGCCTAGCTCTAGGTACTAAAGAGTTTCTCCTATGTTTTAAAGTTTTACATTTACACTATGGTCTATTTTGAGTTTTTTTTTAAGATTTTATTTTTAAGTAATCTTTATACCTAACATAGGGCTCGAACTCACAATCTCAAGATCAAGAGTCACACTCTACCAACTGCGCCAGCCAGGTGTCCCTATTTTGATTCTTATATAAGGTGTAAGGTTTAGACTGAAATTATCATATTTTTGCATGTGAATGTCTAATTGCTCTAGCACCATTTGTTTTATTACTTCAAGTTTTAATTTAACTTTATTTTTTTTGTCAAGCAGAAGTAACTTTTATTAGTCTAATGAGCAGGGAGCAGTGCCAATGTCCCAACTGTGCACTTCTCTAACTCAATGCTTCCCAGACCTTCATGTGCACATGTTACCTGGGGATCTGTTTAATGCAGCTTCTGATTCAGCAGGCCTGGGGTTGGATTGAGACCCTGCATTCCTTTTTTTCCCAGCACTATTTGTTTTAATTTGCAATTCCATAGCAAAATATGATGTTGAGCATCTTTTCATATGCTGTGTTCCATCTGTGTGTCTTCTTTGGTGAGATGAGATCTTTGGCTTATTTTATTTTTATTATTATTTTATTTATTTTAAAGATTTTATTTATTTATTTGACAGAGAGAGACACAGCGAGAGAAGGAACACAAGTAGGGGGAGTGGGAGAGGGAAAAGCAGACTTCCCACTGAGCAGAGAGCCCAATGCGGGGCTTGATCCCAGGACCCTGGGATCATGGCCTGAGCCGAAGGCAGATGCTTAATGACTGAGCCCCCAAAGCACCCCTCTTTGGCTTATTTTATTTTTTATTTTATTATTTTTTTAAATTTTATTTTATTATGTTATGTTAGTTACCATACATTACATCATTAGTTTTTGATGTAGTGTTCTATGATTCATTGTTTGCATATAACACCCAGTGCTCCATGTAATACATGCCCTCCTTAATACCCATCACCGGGCTAACCCATCCCCCCACCCCCCCACCCCCAAAACCCTCAGTTTGTTTCTCAGAGTGCCCCTCTTTGGCTTATTTTAAAAATTGTTTCTTATTGTTGAGTTTTAGGAGTTCTTTGTGTGTTTTGAATGACAGTCCTTTATCAGATGTTCATTTTGCAAATATTTTCTCTTAGACTATGGCTTGTCTTCTCATTCTCTTGACAGTGTCTTTTGCAGAGTAGAAGTTTTAAATTTTAATGAAGTCCAGACTATCAATGATTTCTTTCATGGATTGTACTTATCGGTTGTATCTAAAAAGTCATCACACCTCTAAGGTCACCTAGATTTTCTCCTGTGTTGTCTTCTAGGAGTTTTATGGCTTTGCATTTTCATTTAGGTCTATGATCCATTTTGAGTTAAGTTTTGTGAAGTGTAAGGTTGGTTTACCCAAATATTTGCATTTCTGTTATGTGTTCTTTATTTCTGAAGTTTTAAGTTTTCCTCTGGGATTACTTCTCTTCAACTTGAAGAATTTCCTTCTGCATTTCTTTTAGAGCAGATCTGTCTGCTGTCAAATTTCTCTTAGTTTTCTTTAAGCTGAGAATGTCTTTGTTTCACCTTCTTTCTAAAGGATATTTTCACTGGATATAGAATTCCAGGTTGATGGTTCTTTTCTTTCAACAATTTAAAATGTTGTTTTACTGTTTTCTAGCCTCTGTAATTTCTGGTGAGAAACTTGTCACTCAAACTGCATAATATTCCATTCCTATATGCAATGTGTTGTTTTTCTCTGGCTGCTTTTAAGATGTTTAAAAAATTTTTCTGGGAGGGCACCTGGGTGGCTCAGTCAGTTGAGCGTCTGACTCTTGGTTTCAGCTAAGATCTTATGGGCTTTTGAATTGAGCCCTCACATTAGGCTCTGTGGTCAGTGGGGAGTCTGCTTAAGATTCTCTCCCTCTGGGCGCCTGGGTGGCTCAGTTGGTTGGGCGACTGCCTTCGGCTCAGGTCATTATCCTGGAGTCCCGGGATCGAGTCCCGCATCGGGCTCCCTGCTCGGCGGGGGGTCTGCTTCTCCCTCGGACCCTCTTCCCTCTTGTGCTGTCTCTCATTCTCTCTCTCAAATAAATAAATAAAATCTTAAAAAAAAAAGATTCCCTCCCTCTGCTCCTTCCCCCACTCCCACTCTCTCTCTCTCTCATATATAAATAAATCTTAATTTTTTTTTTTTTTTTGTTTTCAGTTTAATGTATTTGGACATGGTTTTATTCAAGTTTATCCTGTTTGGAGGTTTCTGAGTTTCTTGAATTGGTAAAGTTTATGTCGTTCCCCCAGTTTGGGAAAATTGCAGCCATTATTTCTCCATTATTATTATTTTTTCCTGTACCAGTCTTTTCTACTTTCCTTCAGGGACTCTAATTACATGAATGCCAGACCTTTTGATATTGTCCCACAAGTCCCTGAGGCTCTGTTAATTTTTTCAATTTTTTTCTTCTTGTTTTTCAAATTGGATAATTTTTATTGAAAAATCTTCAGATTTGCTGATTATTTTCTCTACATGTTCATTCAGTTATTGATGCCATCCAGTGATTTTTTTTTTTATTACAAATATTGTATTTCTCAGTTCTAAATTTTCCATTTGGCTTATTTTCTCAATATTTTCTATTGAGAATTTTTGTCTTTCCATTAACTTCAAGGGTATTTGTCTTTACCTTACACAGTATGGTTATAATAGTTTTTTAAAAATGTTTTACAATTATAGATTTTTATTTATTTTTTTAAATTTAAATTCAATTAATTAACATATAATGTATTATTTGTTTCAGGGGTACAGGTCTGTGATTGATCAGTCTTATATAATACCCAGTGCTCATTCCAACATATACCCTCCCCAGTGTCCATCACCCAGTTACCCCATCCCTTCACCCCCTGCCCCTCCAGCAACCCTTAGTTTGTTTCCTATGATTAAGAGTCTCTTATGGTTTGTCTCCCTCTCTGGTTTCAGGTTGTTTCATTTTTATCCTCTCTTCCCCTATGATCCTCTGCCTTGTTTTCTTAAATTCCACATATCAGTGAGATCATATGATAATTGTATTTCTCTGATTGACTTATTTCACTTAGCATAACACCCTCTAGTTCCATCCACATCATTGCCAATGGCAAGATTTTATTTTATTTTATTTTATTTTTTAAAGATTTTATTTATTTATTCGACAGAGACAGAGATAGCAAGAGCAGGAACACAAGCAGGGGGAGTGGGAGAGGGAGAAGCAGGCTTCCCACTGAGCAGGGAGCCCGATGTGGGGCTCGATCCCAGGACCCTGGGTTCATGACCTGAGCCAAAGGCAGATGTTTGACGACTGAGCCACCCAGGCATCCCAAGATTTTATTTTATTTTTTGATGGCTGCATAATATTCCATTTTATACACACACACACACACACACACACCACATCTTCTTTATCCATTCATCTGTTAATGGACATCTGGGCTCTTTCCATAGTTTGGCTATTGTGGACATTGCTGCTATAAGCATTGGGGTGCACATACCCCTTCGGATCACTACATTTGTATCCTTGGGGTAAATACCCAGTAGTGCAATTGCTGGGTTGTAGGATAGCTCTATTTTCAACTTTTTGAGGAAACTCCATACTGTTTTCCATAGTGGCTGCATACCTTGGACTATTTTAGATGCTTCATGTAAGAGGAAGCATGTAGTATTTGTCCTTCTGTGACTATTTCACTTAGCACCTTGTCCTCCAGATTCATCCATGTTGCCCCAAATGGCAGGATTTTCCTTCTTTTTTTTTTTTTAAGATTTTATTTATTTATTCATGACAGACAGAGAGAGAGAGAGAGAGGCAGAGGGAGAAGCAGGTTCCCAAGGAGCAGGGAGCCCGATGCGGGACTCGATCCCAGGACCCTGAGATCATGACCTGAGCCGAAGGCAGATGCTTAACCATCTGAGCCACCCAGGCGCCCAAGGATTGTCCTTCTTTTTAAAGGCAGAATACTATTCCTCTGTGTGTGTGTGTGTGTGTGTGTGTGTGTGATGTTTTCTCTATTCATCTGTTGATAGACACATTGGGTTGTTCCCATATTTTGGCTATTGCGAATAATGCTACAATGAACATGGGAGTGAACATGTCTTTTTGAGACCCTGATTTCCTTTGAATATATACCAAGAAGTGGAATTCCTGGATCATATGGTAGTTTTATTTTTAATTTTTTGAAGTATCTCCATACTGTTTTCGATAATGGCTGTAACATTTTATGTTCTTAACAAGTGTACACGGGTTTCAATTTCTCCATGGCCTCTCTAACACTTTTTATTTATTTTTAATTTTTTTATTTATTCTTTTTTTAAATTTTATTTTATTATGTTACATTAGTCACCATACATCATTAGTTTTTGATGTAGTGATCCATGATTCATTGTTTTCATATAACACCCAGTGCTCCATGCAGTATGTGTCCTCCTTAATACCTGTCACCCCACCACCCTCCCCTCTAAAACCCTCAGTTTGTTTCTCAGAGTCCATAGTCTCTCATGGTTCATCTCCCCCTCTGATTTCCTCCCCTTCATTTTTCCCTTCCTTCTCCTAATGTCCTCCATGCTATTCCTTATGTTCCACAAATAAGTGAAACCACATGATAATTGACTTTCTCTACTTGACTTATTTCACTTAGCATAATCTCCTCCAGTCCCATCCATGTTGATGTAAATGTTGGGTATACATCCTTTCTGATGGCTGAGTAATATTCCATTGTATTTATTTTTTAATAATAGCTACCATAACAGATGTGAGGTGATGCCTCATTGTGGTTTTGATTTGTATTTCCCTGATGATTAGATGTTGAGCATCTTCTCATATACCTGTTGGTGATTTGCATGTCTTCTTTGGAAAAATGTTTAGGATCCTTTGAACATTTAAATTTTTTTTTATTTTTAAAAGATTTTATTAATTTACTTGACAGAGAGATAGAGAGCACAAGTAAGCAGAGCAGCAAGCAGAGGGAGAGGGAGAAGCAGGTTTCTGCAGAGCAGGGAGCCCAATGTGGGGCTTGATCCCAGGACCCTGGGACCATGACCTGAGCCGAAGGCAAACGCTTAACCAACGGAGCCACCCAGGCGCCCCTCCTTTGAACATTTTTAAAGTCATGTTTTGTTTGTTTGTTTTGTTTTTTGCTATTGAGTTGTAGGAGTTCCTTACATATTTTGGAAATTAACCCCTTATCAGATATATAGTTTGCAAATATTTTCTCCCATTCTGTGGTTGCCTTTTTCATTCTACTGATTGTTTTCTTTGCTGTGCAGAAGCTTTTTAGTTTGATGTTGCCCCATTTATCTATTTTTGCTTTTGTTGCCTATGCTTTTGGTGTTATATCCAAGAAATCATTGCTGAGACCAGTGTCAAGAGGATTTCCCCTATGTTTTCTTCTAGGAGTTTTATGGCTTCAGATTTTATGCTCAGATTTTTAATTGATTTTCAATTAGTTTTGTGTATGATGAAAGGTAAGGGTTCAATTTTATTCTTTTGGATGTAGATATATAATTTTCCCAAAGCATTTATTGAAGAGACTATCCTTTTTCCATTGTGTATTTTTGGCACCCTTGTCAAAGATCAATTGACTGTATATTTTTGGGTTTATTTCTCGACTCTCTATTCTGTTCCATTGGTCTATATGTCTGTTTTTATGTCAATACCATATAATTTTTCTTTCTGTAGCTTTGTAATATATTTCGAATCCAGGAAATGTGATGCCTCCAGCTTTGTTGTTCTTGACCAAAATTGCTTTAACTCTTTGGGGTCAACTTAAAATTTTTTTTCCTATTTCTGTAAAAAAGTCTTTGGGCTTTTGATAGGGATTGCATTGAATCTGTAGATTGCTTTGTAATTCCTCCAATCCATGAACATGGATGTCTTTCTATTTAGATAGTTGTTTTTTATATTTTGTCTGGAGTTTTTAGTTTTAATCAGTGGAAGAGATAGGTTTCATTGGGTTTACTTTATCTTCATCAAAACCAAAAGACTTGGGAATTTTTCTTTGACTTTTCAAAAATATTAATAAATGCAGGGAAGACTTGAAGCACAGTCGAGTCTTTACAGAATGCCTAGTGATCCTCCTGGAACACTAGAGGATAGGAGACCTATGAAGTGCTACTATGAGACCACCTCCTACTCACCTTCTCATCTCCCCTGGGAGGCTGTCGTGAAACAGTTTTTCATTGCCTCCCAGAGTCTGATGAAATATGGGACTTGCTGTTTGGCATCCCCTCAGAATAGAGCTGCAGAATGTAGAATCACTTAGCTGCAGTCTAGAATTAGCTCCTCAGCAATGGGATATCTCGCAACTTACATTGCAGTCGTCTGGTCCTTTTTATTTTGGTGTCATCTTTTGGTGTGTAGGACAAGTACCACAGGGAGCTGGCACCTTTGCCAACACTTCTTTTTGCTGTTCATGTAAGTAATAAACTATCTGAATCTAAAAGTGGCCCATTGTATCTTTACTGACTGAAGCAGTCAGGCCTTGATATTTGCTTTGTCTTGTTTGTGCTTGACATTAATCAGTTGCTATTATAAATTTTGTATTCTTATATTTTCTACAAATGGGCTCAGATGACTACTAAAACCCAATGTTGGACAATTTTTTAAAAAAGATTTTATTTAGGGGCGCCTGGGTGGCTCAGTCATTGGGCGTCTGCCTTCAGATCAGGTCATGGTCCCAGGGTCCTGGGATCAAGCCCTGCACAGGCTCCCTGCTCTGCAGGAAGCCTGCTTCTCCCTCTCCCACTACCCCCGCTTGTGTTCCCTCTCTCGCTGTGTCCCTCTCGCTGTGAGAGAGATAGCGAGGGAGAGAGCACAAGCAGGGGGAGTGGCAGGCAGAGGCAGAGGGAGAAGCAGCCTCCCCACTGAGCAAGGAGCTCGACGTGGGGCTCAGTCCCCGGACTCTGGGATCATGACCTGAGCCAAACCAACTGAGCTTAACCAACTGATCCACCCAGGTGCCCTAAGTTGGACAATTTTTTAAAAACATTTTTTATTGTGGTAAAATATAAACACAAAATTGATTATTTTAACCATCTCTAGTGTGCAATTCAGTGGCATTAATTATGCTTAATATGTTGTGCTGCCATCACCACTATCCATTTCAAGAACTTTTTCATCATCCCAAACAGAAAATCTGTACTTATTAAGCAATAACTCCATTCTGCCCTACTTTCATCCTTTGGTAATCTCTATTCTACTTTCTGTCTCTGAATTTGCCTCTTTTAGATGCCTCATATAAGTAGAATCATACAATATTTGTACTTATGTGTCTGGCTTATTTCACTTAGCATAATGCTTTCAAGGTTCATTTTCTTTGAACTTTCAATGTTGACATTATTATGGGGCACCTGGGTGGCTCAGTTGGTTAAGTGTCTGCCTTTGGCTCAGGTCATGATCCCAGGGTCCTGGGATCGAGCCCTGCATTGGGATTCTTACTCAGTAGGGAGCCTGCTTCTCCCTCTGCCTCTGCTGCTCCCCCTGCTTGTGGTCTCTCTCTGTCAAATAAATAAATAAAATCTTAAAATAATAATTTTGACATAATTTTAAACTTAAAAAAATTTGCAAGAATGGTACAAATAATTCCCATACACCCTTCACCCAGATGTTCCAAATGTAACATTTTACCACACTAGCTTTTAATTTTCTCACTTTCTCTTTCCTCTCTCCCCATGTATATGTATATGAGTATGCACACACACACACACACAAGATTTTTTTTTGAATTATTTGAGAGTTAATTCTAGGCATGATACCTCTTTACCCCTAAATACTTCAGTGTGATTTTCTTTCTTTCTTTTTTCTTTTAGAGAGGGAGAGGTTGGGGGAGGGCAGAGGGAGAGTGAGAATCTTAAGCAGGCTTCATGCCCAGTGTGGAGCCTGACATGGGGCTTGATCTCACAACCCTGAGATCATGCCTGAGCTGAAATCAAGAGTTGGATGCTTACCCAACTGAGCCACCCAGACGCCCCCTTCAGTGTGATTTTCTAAAAGTAAGGGCATTATTTTTACAAAACCACAACAAATCAGGGATTAACATTGATATAATACTATTATCTAATTTACAGACCTTATTCATATTTTGACAAGCATCCCAAGTAAAAAGAAAAACCCAGATCATATATTACATTCAGTTGCATGTCTCTTTAGTTTCTTTTCATCTTGAGCATTTGCTCAGTCTTTGTATTGCATGACATTGATATTTCTAAAGAGTAAAGACCAATTGTTTTGACCTGGGAGAGTTTTAAAAACTATTCCCGGGCTTCACTTCACAATCTTCTGTTAAACTGGGTAGACATGAGACTTGCACATTGATGTATTAAAACTACAACAGATACAACAGAAACTTTCCAGCTGGTTATAATATGCAACCAGGTTGAGAAACCCTGGGCTTTAGGACTTTAGAATAAGGACAGAATCCTGCTGGGTGGGTCAATTAAGTAAGGTAGGACTTTGGCTGGGCCTTGAATGGTGGTTAGTTGGGCCAAAGGCACAGACTAAGATGGCAGCTATGCCTCTTACTACCTGTGATTTGGGGCCATTTACCTCACTTCTCTGAGTAAATTTCTTCATCTGTGAAACCTGGTAATAAATCTCACCTTATAGGGTTCTTGTGAAAATTAAACTAACCAATATATTGAAAAATGCCTAGCCTAGTGCCTAGCACATAGTTAGTAGCTGCCATAATATTAGCATGGTAGTGTTAGTATTCATATTATTATTAAAGGGCAGAGCATTCTGAGCAGGAGTAAAGCTGTTGAGGAAGGAACAGTGAATTATGTAAGGAACATTTCTCCAATAAGATTGAGGACCATATATATCTGCTCATCCTTGGCTTCCCCAGTGCTCAGCTATGCGCAGAGTGTTGTTCAGGACAGGCTGGTGAGAGTCAGCAATGGGGTAGTTAGGGGAAGAGTGCTCTACCAGAGGAGTAGTATCTAAAATCATGGGAAGTGGGCTTCATGGGTGGTATTCAGCTGGTGGTGTGAGGAGTCCTAGGAGGAGCATGGGACTCTTTGTTAGGAGTGAGGGCACAGCAAAGTGTACCAGACTCTGAGACTTCTCTTGATGTGTTTGTTTATTTATTTATTTATATTTATTTATTTATTTATTTATTTGACACAGAGAGCAAGATCACAAGCAGGCAGACAGGCAGGCAGAGGGAGAGGGAGAAGCAGGCTCCCCACTGAGCAGGGAGCCCGATGTGGGGCTCGATCCCAGGACCCTGAGACCATGACCCGAGCTGAAGACAGATGCCCAACCGACTGAGCCACCCAGGCGCCCCTCCCTTCATTCTTTTTTTTTTTTTAATTTTATTATGTTATGTTAGTCACCATACAATACATCATTAGTTTTTGATGTAGTGATCCACCATCCATTGTTTTTGTATAACACCCAGTGCTCCATGCAGTACATGCCCTCCTTAATATCCATCACGGGGCTAACCAATCCCCCTTCCCCCCTCCCCTCTAAAACCCTGTTTGTTTCTCAGGTCCATAGTCTCTCATGGTTCATCTCTCCCTCCAACTCCCCCCGCCCATTTTTCCCTTCCTTCTCCTAATGTCCTCCATGTTATTCCTTATGTTCCACAAATAAGTGAAACCATATGATAATTGACTTTCTCTGCTTGACTTATTTCACTTAGCATAATCTCCTCCAGTCCCATCCATGTTGATGTAAAAGTTGGGTATTCATCTTTTCTGATGGCTGAGTAATATTCCATTGTATATATGGACCACATCTTCTTTATCCATTCATCTATTAAAGGGCATCTCGGCTCTTTCCACAGTTTGGCTATTGTGGACATTGCTGCTATGAACATTGGGGTGCATATGGCCCTTCTTTTCACTACATCTGTGTCTTTGGGGTAAATACCCAGCAGTGCAGTTGCTGGGTCATAGGGTAGCTCTATTTTTAAATTTTTGAGGAACCTCCACACTGTTTTCCAAAGTGGCTGTACCAACTTTCATTCCCACCAACAGTGTAAGAGGGTTCCCCTTTCTCCACAACCTCTCCAACATTTGTTGTTTCTTGCCCTGTCCATTTTGGCCATTCTAACTGGTGTAAGGTGGTATCTCAGTGTGGTTTTGATTTGGATTTCCCTGATGGCTAATGATGATGAACATTTTTTCATGTGTCTGTTAGCCATTTGTATGTCTTCTTCAGAGAAGTGTCTGTTCATCTCTTTTGCCCACTTTTTGACTTGATTATTTGTTTTTTGGGTGTTGAGTTTGAGAAGTTCTTTATAGATTTTGGATACCAGCCCTTTATCTGTAGTGTCATTTGCAAATATCTTCTCCCATTCTGTGGGTTGCCTCTTTGTTTTGTTGACTGTTTCCTTTGCTGTGCAGAAGCTTTTTATCTTGATGAAGTCCCAAAAGTTCATTTTTGCTTTTGTTTCACTAGCTTTTGGAGATGTATCTTGAAAGAAGTTGCTGTGGCCGATGTCAAAGAGGTTACTGCCTATGTTCTCCTCTAGGATTTTGATGGATCCTGTCTCACATTGAGGTCTTTCATCCACTTTGAGTTTATCATTGTGAATGGTGTTAGAGAATGGTTGAGTTTCATTCTTCTGCATGTGGCTGTCCAATTTTCCCAGCGCCATTTATTGAAGAGACTCTCTTTTTTCCATCGCATGTTTTTTCCTGCATTGTCAAAGATTATTTGACCGTAGAGTTGAGGGTCCATATCTGGGTTCTCTATTCTGTTCCATTGGTCTGTATGTCTGTTTTTGTGCCAGTACCATGCTGTCTTGGTGATCACAGCTTTGTAATATAGCTTGAAATTGGGCAACGTGATGCCCCCAGCTTTGTTTTTCTTTTTCAACATCTCCTTGGCAATTCGGGGTCTTTTCTGATTCCATACAAATTTTAGGATTGTTTGTTCCAGCACTTTGAAAAATGTCATTGGAATTTTGATCGGGATGGCGTTGAAGGTATAGATTGCTCTGGGTAGCATAGACATTTTAACAATGTTTATTCTTCCGATCCATGAGCATGGAATATTTTTCCATCTTTTTGTGTCTTCTTCAATTTCTTTCATGAGTGTTTTGTAGTTCCTAGAGTATAGATCCTTTACCTCTTTGGTTAGGTTTATTCTGAGGTATCTTATAGTTTTGGGTGCTACTGTAAATGGAATTGTTTCTTTAATTTCTCTTTCTACAGTTGCGTTGTTAGTGTATAAGAAAGCAACTGATTTCTGTGCATTGATTTTGTATCCTGCCACATTACTGAATGGCTGGATGAGTTCTAGTAATTTGGGGGTGGAGTCTTTGGGTTTTCCACATAAAGCATCATGTCGTCTGCGAAAAGAGAGAGTTTGACTTCTTCTTTGCCAATTTGAATACCTTTTATTTCTTTTTATTGTCTGATTGCTGTTGCTAGGACTTCTAGTACTATGTTGAACAACAGTGGTGAGAGTGGGCACCCTTGACGTGTTCCTGATCTTAAGGGAAAGGCTCTCAGCTTTTCCCCATTGAGGATGATATTCGCTGTGGGTTTTTCATAGATGGATTTTATGAGCTTGAGGAATGTTCCCTCTATCCCTATACTCTGGAGAGTTTTAATCAGGAAAGGATGTTGTATTTTGTCAAATGCTTTTTCTGCATCAATTGAGAGGACCATATGGTTCTTCTCCCTCCTCTTATTAATGTGTTCTATCACATTGATTGATTTGCAAATGTTGAACCACCCTTGCATCCCGGGGATAATTCCCACTTGGTCGTGGTGGATGATCCTTTTAATGTACTGTTGGATCCTATTAGCTAGGATTTTGTTGAGGATTTTGGAATCCATATTCATCAGGGCTATCGGTCTGAAATTCTCCTTTTTGATGGGGTCTTTGCCTGGTTTGGGGATTAAGGTAATGCTGGCCTCATAGAATGAGTTTGGAAGTTTTCCTTCTGTTTCTATTTTTTGAAACAGCTTCAGTAGAATAGGTATTATTTCTTCTTTGAATGTTTGGTAGAATTCCCCAGGGAATCCGTCATGCCCTGGACTCTTGTTTTTTGGGAGGTTTTTGATCACTGCTTCAATCTCATTACTGGTTATTGGCCTATTCAGGTTATCAATTTCTTTCTGTTTCAGTCTTGGCAGCTTATAGGTTTCCAGGAAGGTCCCCATTTCATCCAGATTGCTCAGTTTATTGGCATATAGTTGTTGATAATAATTTCTAATAATTGTTTCTATTTCCTTGGTGTTGGTCGTGATCTCTCCCCTTTCATTCATAATTTTATTAATTTGGGTCCTTTCTCTTTTCTTTTGATTAAGTCTGGCCAGTGGTTTATCAATCTTATTAATTCTTTCAAAGAACCAGCTTCTAGTTTCATTGATCTGATCTACTGTGTTTCTGGTTTCTAATTCATTGATTTATGCTCTAATTTTAATTATTTCTCTTCTAATGTGTGGCTTAGGCGTCGTTTGTTGCTTTTTCTCTAGTTCTCTAAGGTGTAGAGTTAGTTGGTGAATTCGGGATTTTTCTATTTTTTTGAGTGAGGCTTGGATGGCTATGTATTTCCCCCTTAGGACCACCTTTGCAGTATCCCATAGGTTTTGGACCGATATATTTTTGTTCTCATTGATTTCCATGAATTGTTTAAGTTCTTCTTTGATTTCTTGGTTGACCCAAACATTCTTGAGCAGAGTGGTCTTTAACTTCCAAGTGTTTGAATTTCTGGCAAATTTTTTCTTGTGATTGAGTTCCAGTTTTAGAGCATTGTGGTCTGAGAATATGCAAGGAATAATCTCAATCTTTTGGTATCGGTTGAGACCTGATTTGTGACCCAGTATATGGTCTATTCTGGAGAAAGTTCCATGCGCGCTCAAGAAGAATGAGTATTCTGTTGTTTTAGGGTGGAATGTTCTGTAAATATCTATGAGGTCCATCTGCTCCAATGTATCATTCAAAGCTCTTGTTTCCTTGTTGATTTTCTGCTTAGATGATCTGTCCATTGCTGAGAGTGGAGTACTGAGGTCTCCTACAATTAACATATTGTTATCAATATGACTCTTTATTTTGGTTAACAGTTGGCTTATGTAGATGGCTGCTCCCATGTTGGGGGCATAGATATTTATGATTGTTAGATCTTCTTGTTGGATAGACCCTTTAAGAGTGATATAGTGTCCTTCTGTGTCTCTTATGACAGACTTTAGTTTAAAATCTCATTTGTCTGATATAAGAATTGCTACCCCAGCTTTCTTTTGAGGTCTGCTGGCATGGAAGATGGATCTCCATCCCTTCACTTTCAGACTGGATGTATCTTTAGGTTCAAAATGAGTCTCTTATAGACAGCATATGGATGGGTCCTGTCTTTTTATCCAATCTGCAACCCTGTGCTGTTTTATAGGAGTGTTTAGGCCATTCACGTTGAGAGTGATTATTGAAAGATATGAATTAACTGTCATCATGTTGCCTGTGAAGACATTGTTTTTATAGAGTGTCCCTGTAAATTTCTGTTGTAGATCACTCTTGGGGTCTTTCTCCTTTTATAGAACCCCCCTTAATATTTCTTGCAGGGCCGGCTTAGTGGTCACATATTCTTTCAACTTCTGCTGGTCGTGGAAGCTCTGCATCTCTCCATCCATTCTAAATGAAAGCCTTGCCAGATAAAGTATTCTTGGCTGCATGTTCTTCTCATTTAGTACCCTGAATATGTCTTGCCAGGCCTTTCTGGCTTGCCAGGTCTCTGTGGATAGGTCTGATGTTATTCTGATGTTCCTCCCTCTGTACATAAGGAATCTCTTCCCCCTAACTGCCCTTAAGATGGTTTCCTTGGTTCTAAGATTTGCAAGTTTTACTATTACATGCCAGGGTGTTGGCCTGTTTTCCTTGATCTTGGGAGGGGTCCTCTCTGCCTCTAGGACTCGAATGTTTCATTCCCCAGATTAGGGAAGTTCTCAGCTACAATTTGCTCAAATACATCTTCTAGCCCCCCCTCTCTCTCCACTCCCTCCGGGATTCCAATTATTCTGACATTGGAACACCTCATGGTGTCACTTATTTCTCTGATTCTATTTTCATGGATTCTGTGTTGTTTTTCCCTGGCCTCCTCTTTTCCCTTTTTGTCTTTTAATTGGTCTTCCAGGTCGCTTATTTTCTCTTCTGTCTCAGTTACCCTAGCTGTTAGATTATCTAGATTGGATTGGATCTCATTGATAGCATTTTTAAGTTCTGCAAATTCACTTTTTATTTCTGCCCTTAGAGACTCTATGTTGCCATTAATTGATTTCTCCATTCTAGCCATTGTCTTCACAATTGCTAGCCTGAATTCCATGTCTGACATCTTGGTTATGTCTGCATCCATTTGTAAATCTGTAGCATAAGTCATAATCTCTGAGTCTTTTCTGTTTTGGGGGCTCCTCCTCCTAGTCATTTTGTTGATGGGTATTTGAGGGAATGTATAGAGTCCAAATTATTGACCAGAACCCAAGCAAGATGCACCTGTTTTCTTGGGACCTTAGGGTTGCTGGCCTCTTGTTTTCCCAGCCTGTCTTCTGCGAGAGGGGCCTGCCGCGCTGTTACTCAGGCAACCCTGTTTGGGCTGAGTTGCCCTGCGCCCCTGTGGTGGGGGATGGGCTCAGTGGGAATCAGTCTTTGGGGCTTTTGTTCTCTGGCGCCTTTCCCTGGTGGCTTTCCACGTCTCTTCTGTGAGTCAGAGCAGAAGAGACCGTTTCCAACCCTCTGCCTCAGAGCAGAGAGACCGCAGTCTGTTCTTCAGTGAGCTCTCCAGGCCACACTGTCTCAGTTTCTGTCCGTGCTGCTATAAACTGCAGCGGCCTGGGTTGTGCACCCCTCCACAGCGCTCCCAGTCCTGCCTCCAGGTCGGGGCACATCTCTGCCCTTTGTGCTTCTAAAACGGCCATCTGCTCCCAGCTCGTGCAGGCGCGACTCCGCCGCTCCCGGTTTCCACCCCGGGGGTTGCAGTTCACCAGCGGGACCGGCGCACCGGGTTTCCGTCTTGGAGGCTGCAGTTTGCGTGCGCGGGACCGTCGCTCCGTTTTCTGTCCAGGGGACTGCGGTTCACGTGCGCGCGACCCCACCGGTCTGGTCCTCCACCCTGGGGGCTGCCCTAAAGTCCTTTTCTGATGCTACCAGTCTGCGAGTCTGTGCCCCGTCCACACCGGCGGTGTAGGATCCCCACTTCCAGGCACCCTCCCGCCGTCGTTTATCCTCCGATATCTGCCCACAGAATCATGGCTCTCCGCTTCCTACCTCAAAACCAACCGCCTGGGATATTCTGTTTGCAGAGATTCAGATCTTCTTACATCTCAGGCTCGTTTTGTGGGTGCTCAGAGTGGTCTGGTAGATATCCAGCTCAATTCCGGGGACCAGTTGAAATAGGGTCCCCTACTCCTCTACCATCTTTCCCACCTCTCTGATGTGTTTCTGTTTTAAATACATACTGGGTGGCTATGGGAAAGTTTATTTAAATACAAACCCACAGGGCACCTGGGTGGCTCAGTTGGTTAAGCGACTGCCTTTAGCTCAGGTCATGATCCTGGAGTCCTGGGATGGAGTCCCACATCAGGCTCCCCCTTCTCTGTGGGGAGCCTGCTTCTCCCTCTGCCTCTGCCTGCCACTCCCCCTGCTTGTGCTCACTCTCTCTCTCTGTCAAATAAATAAATAAAATCTTAAAAAAAAATACAAACCCACAAGATTATATGGTGGGCAAGAATTTCCTTTTCGACTAATGACTTTCCACAAGACTGTGAGATATGACTCTCCAGCATCTGGCTTGGCTGCCTCCTTCTGATTGGACCTGGTTGTGAAACAGGTCTCCTCTTGTTAGCTGCTTGTGGCTCCCCTGCCCTAGGAGGCTGAATAATGACCCCCAAAGATATTCACATTTGAATCCCCAGAACATGCGAATGTTACCTTATATGTGATTTTGCTGATGTGATTAAGGATTGACAAGGGGAGATTATCCTGGATTGTCCCAATTGGTCCAATGTCATCACAGGTATTCTTGGAAGACAAAGACAGAGGGAGACTTGACACAGAAGAAGGCAATGTGGTCACTGCAGCAAGGTGCTTCAAAGCTTTTGGCTTTGAAGATGGGAAAAGGGGCCATGAGCTGCAAGGAGTGCAGTTCTAGAAGCCAGAAAAAGCAAGCAAACAGATTCTTTCCTAGAGCCTCTGGAGGAATTGTAGTCCTGCTGATAGCTTGATTTCACCCCAGTGAAACTGATTTTAGACTTCTGACCTTAGAGTCAAAACTGTAAGAGAACAGATGTGTATGTTTTCATTTTCAAATATAACATAATAACAAGGACAATTTTTATTGAAAAATGCTGAGTAACAAAAGCAGGGTACAAAATTATATGTACACAGTTTGCTCTCCAAATAATTATAATTATGTATGGCTCTTTGTGTGTGTGTGTGTGTATGTGTGTCTGTGTATATGCACGTTGCAGGGGGTGTTATACATGCATACAATAACATAAATAAAACCTGTAAGGAAAATAGTAGAGTTTATCTCTGGATGCTGGATGATTTAAAAATACTTTTCTTTTTTTCTTTTTTAAAGATTTTATTTATTTATTTGACAGAGAGAGACACAGCAAGAGAGGGAACACAAGCAGGGGGAGTGGGAGAGGGAGAAGCAGGCTTCCCTCCGAGCAGGGAGCCCGACGTGGGGCTCGATCCCAGGACCCTGGGATAATGACCTGAGCCGAAGGCAGATGCCCAACAGTTGAGCCACCTAGGCACCCCTTAAAAATACTTTTCAATAGTAATCATGTTCCATACCATATGGAAATGCTCGGCCACAGTTTGATAGTCAACATAGAAGCAGCAGAGATGAGATACACAGTACAAGGGATTTTTTTTTTTTTTAAAGAACAAGGGAGTCTTGATATCATTTGGCTTTCTGGATCCAGTCATGCATAAATCTAGCTCCCCTATTGCCCTTCCCACAATTTTGTTCAATATATAAATATGTTACTCACACTTTGTTTTTTGCCTGTTTTGCTTTGCCTTATGTAGATTTAAACTGGGTTTTATCACTTGAATCTAATCTGTGTGTTGTTTTAGGTTACCAGGTTTGTGGTAATTTGTTATAGCAGCTATAGGAAACTAATACATGTGCCCACTGACATCTTTTTTTTTTTTTTTTTAAGATTTTTATTTATTTGACAGAGAGAGAGCGAGAAAGGGAACACAAGCAGGGGGAGTGGAGAGGGAGAAGCAGGCTTCCCGCTGAGTGGGGAGCCCAATGCGGGGCTCGATCCCAGGACCCTGGGATCATGACCTGAGCCGAAGGCAGACGCTTAACTGACTGAGACACCCAGGCGCCCCCCCACCCAACCCCGACATCTTCACCCTTCTTCCTTCTTGGAGCAGTTGGATATTCAAGATGCTGTTCTTGCATTTGTCAATCATAACATGGGCTGTGGTTGAGATCTGGTTTATCACTCCTTCTCTAGGACCACATGCAATACTGAACCAGTTAATAAATGTAAAGAATGAACCAGATCTTTGGGGTTATATGATGCAAATAATTCAGATGGATTTTTTACCAAATACAATGATCTTTTTTCCCTAAGTAGCTAATTTAATACTGAATTAAACTATAGTTAGCAATACTCTATTATGTACTTGAAAGTTACTAAGAGAGTAGATCTTAAATCTACTTTTGTTCTCCGCACAGTACAAAATGGTAATTATGTGAGGTAATGGAGATGTTAACTAACTTTATTATGGTTCTCATTTTGCAATATATACATATATCAAACCATCACATTGTACATCTTAAACTTATACGATGTCATATGTAGTTGTATCTCAATAAAACTGGAAAAAAATACTAAATTGACAAAGTTGGCTAGTTTTATATAAATCAGTACTTTCCCCTTCAAAATGATTGTTTTAAAATGTGATTTTTTGTTTCTCACCAGATTAATCAAATTTACACTCACTGAAGTTGCTTATTTTTGCCTTGAATTCAATGATTGCCCCTGTTCCATTCCGGTGTTCTGTGAATAGACTCTGAGGCCAAGTAGCTCCCTGAAATATCTGGGCTCCTCACCTCATCTGGGAAAAGGAAAATTTCCCAGGAAGAGGGTGTGACAGTGCTCATAAGGTGATCAGTGTTTTTTGCTTCAGAGACAGGTATTACTTGAAGAGGGTGGTGCCAGACTCTTAGGCCAAATTCTTTCTGAACTGAGCGGGTAAAAACATGCCCCTGCCTGACTCAGCTGGAGGAACGAAGGAGTTCTATCCCGAAACCTAGTGTTCCTTTCCAAATAAAGCATCATGGAACTGGGGCTGCCCTCATGGATCATCTGAGCACAGTGAGTTCAGGGCAGAAGTGAGGCTTGTCCAGGTTTATATGCCATGACTATGGCAGAGAATCCCAGGGCTCTGCCCTTGACCTGGGCTGTCTCTTATTTGGTAAATACTTACTGAGCACCAGCTGTATGCTCCAACTTGCCTCTATGCTCCTAGTCACAATCTGTACCTTCTCTCCCTCTCGCCAAGTTAGCTCCCTTCCCCTGGGTCATTATCACTGATCTTTTGTGACACTGCTTACATCACTCTTCTGGGGAGCTTTTTCTGACCCCCTGCCTCCCAGGACACAGCCTTCATTCAGTGCCCTATCTGAAAGCTCTAGAGCACTGTGTGGGTGTCTTTGTCATAGCACTGACTTATCAAACCTGTTGAGGGGTGAAATGAGGGCAAGTATCAAGGTGGCAGTGTGGGATTAGAAGCCGTGAGTTCTGGTTCCAGCTGAGCCAGCAGGCCTCACTGGGCCTCAGTGTCCCATTTGTGAAAGGTGGAGAATGAGTTATGCCCTCTCTAGTGAAATTTCCAGGGATCACATTCAAGCTGTGTAATTTCCAGGTCTTCAAAAGGAGCTTAGCGAGTTGCAACCAAGAAGAGCAGATTTAGAAATGCAGACCAGTTGGCTTTCTGGGTGCAGTGAGCTGGCTTTCCCAAGACTTTAGCTCTGGGCTCCTCAGTGAGGTAGCTGAGGAGCCACGATGGCTTTGTTACACATGTGTAATCAGGGAGCTGTGATAACAGTATTCAAGACTCTGCTCCTGTTAAACATTTTTGCAATGGGGTATGTTGGCATGACTTAGGTTATCACATAAATTGTGTACCTTCTGAGAGGGGAGTGTGTGGTTTATTGACCTCTGAAAGAACCAGACTCATTATGTGATAATGAGCCTCGCTAAAGGTCACAGAGAAAGAGCCAAGGGTCCTGAGCTGAGCAGAGCTCCCTGGAATCTCCTCTCCAACCCTCCACCCACAGGCCATCAAGACTTTAGGCCCCCATCAGAACCTGAGTCTGGTGCAGCTGGAAATGTGGGAAAAGGGGTGGTTGCATGATGTTGGGATCTCCGAGAGGATGAAGGAGGCCAATGAGCCAAGGAGGCAGGGAGATGCTGGTGGAGCTGGGTTGTTGAGAATCTGATGGTTCACAGAGAACCAGTAGGTCAGAGAGGGGAAGGGATTTTTCGGGGTGACATGGTGAGTGAGGAGTGGAACAGGGACTGGAAGCCAATATTCTGAGTTCCTGCCCAGGTTTTTTTTTTTTTTTCCCCTCCCCTGGATACCTTCTCTGGGCACATTTTTTATTTTCTTACTCCCCACCCCCTTTACTTAGATATAATTGACAAATAAAATTGTATATATTTAAAGTGTGCATTGAAATGATTTGATATATGTATACTTTGTGGGCACATATTTTTAATGTGTGGTTAAGAGCAATGGGTTCAATGAGAGACGATGGACTCTGAAAAACAAACTGAGGGTTCTAGAGGGGAGGGGAGTGGAAGGATGGGTTAGTCTGGTGATGGGTATTAAAGAGGGCACATTCTGCATGGAGCACTGGGTGTTATATGCAAACAATGAATCATGGAACACTACAAAAAAAAAAAAGAGCAATGGGTTCAAATTCTAGTTCTGTCCTTTACAAGTTACTTAATCTTTCTAAATTTCAGTGTTCTTATCTACTACTTGAGGATAATATCACGTATCACATAAGGGTGTTGTAAGGATTAAAGGGGAGGGTAATGTTTATAAAGCACTTGTTACAGTGGTCAATAAATGATAGCACACCATTGCTTAATGATAATTCTTTTGTTGTTATTCTAACAATGGTCTCCATAGAATCATTCCCTGGGCCTAAGGGAGTGGGGGTTTGGTGCAAGGCCTTGAACTTCGCCCTCTTCTCTGGCTCTGCTCCCCTGCCCTGTACCCTTTATCTCCTTTCTCCTATAGATTAGGACTTGTCCTGGTTGTGAGCATCCCCTAACACGCATGATGCCAGAAATCTGGAGGGCTTCAGGCCATCTCAGGTCATGTAAGCATTTTTGTAGGTGGTTTCCAAAGATGGTCTCTCTCATACTCTCTGAGTCCTATGCTCTGGCCTTGAGTGGGGGCTGCAAAGTGATTTTGGGGATATTCATGCTACCTCTTCCTTCCAACTTTTAGGGCAACTGACTTGCTCGTTTAATACCTTTTTTTAAAGAGAGCTTTCTTCCAAAGGGTGAGGACCCCTTGTTCTCCCAGCCCTTGTTCACATTCATATCCTTTCCCTCTTTGAAAAGAACTGTGCCTGACATTCTGCATGGAGCACTGGGTGTTATGCACAAACAATGAATCATGGAACACTACATCTAAAACTAATGATGTAATGTATGGGGATTAACATAAGAATTAAAAAAAAATCTTAACCCCCCCCAAAAAAGAAAAGAACTGTGCCTGTTCTAAACACTTCCACACTCCACCTTCCTTTGAGCCTCCCATGAAGATGGATAGTAGCTTGCATTTGATGCATGTGGAAACTGAATCTCAGAGTTGAAGTCACTAGTCCAAGGTCAAAAAGCAAAGTAGAAGCAGACTCAGGACTTGGATCTAGGAATCTTGATTCCTATTCCAAAGTTCTTGCCTTGTGTTAAATTCCTGGAAGAATTCCTGCCACTGGATTAAGGGGCATCCAAGGCCTTTAATAACATAGTCTGGAGTCTTGTCTCTCAAATCATCATTCTCATTCTCTTCTTGCTCACCCCTCAGGAGCCTTGCGTTTGCTCTCTCTACCTGAGAGGGCCTTCCCCCAGACATCACATGGCTTAGTCCTTCATTCCTTCCATACCATTCATAAGGGGTCCTGCTTGATCACCCTGCCTTTTTCTGGCCATCTTTATCTCTGTATTCTGCTTTGTTTTCCTTTTTAGGACCTATCGTTGCCTGATATATTATATGCACTATTTGCTTGTTTTTTCAAAATTTATCTTCTACAACTAGAATGTGAATAAGGACTGTATCTTCTTCACTGTGGTTCCTCTAATGCCTAGATCAGTGCGTGTGGCACATAGAAATTATTCAATAGCAATTTATTCAATTATATAAACAGATACAGTAAATTTCCATCCAAACTGGACTAACCACGTTTCCTGGCTTTTGCCCATGCAGTTCCCTCTACCTGTTGTACCAGACGAGCTTTATACATAAAATAGCTATTTTTAATTAGATAGGTTTCTTTCTTTTTTTAACTGAGGTATAATTGGCATATACCATTATGTTAGTTTCAGGTGTACAGTGTAATGATTTTACATATATGTACATTGCAAAATGATCATCACAATAAGTCTAGTTAACATGTATCACCACACATAGTTAGTTTTTTCCCCTTGTGATGATAAAAATATTCTCTTAGCAACTTTCAAATATATAATACAGTATTATTAACTATAGTCCCAATGTTGTTTATTATATCCCCAGGACTTATTTATTTTATAACTGGAATTTTGTACCTTTTGACCACCTTTACCCATTTTGCCCATCCCCAAAGCCCCTGCCTCTGGCAACCACCAGTCTGTTCTCTGTGTCTATACATTCTTCTTTTTATATTCCACATATAAGTGAGATCATATGGTATTTGTTTTTCTCTGTCCTACTTTTAAATAGGTATTTTTATGTTGCCTTCTCTGTAAAGCCTTTCTTGGTTCCTCAAAGATACTAATAAACCTGTGTTAAACTCAGAATAGAAAATCACCTCCTGGGATCATCTTCTGCCTACGCCTATACTTATGTAGGTTACACTTAGGTAAACCTTTCTCTATATCAGGCATTATAAAAATCGCAAACTTGGACTCATGAGTGCCAATGTCAGCTTACTCTTCTGTTCACTGCACCAGAACAAATCTTGCCAACAGAGTCACTTCTTGTCCCATCGATAGCCCCTTTGACATCCAGCAGGATGAGGACAGGTTAGATGTAAGTTTTGCCTATATTCATTTGTTTTTTTTTCTAATTATGCCTGCAATATATAATTTTATTTGAAAAAAAAAAAAAAGGGCATATAGACAAGCCAAAAGAAAAAAAGTTATTCTTGGGCGCCTGGGTGGCTCAGATGGTTAGGTGTCTGCCTTCAGCTCAGGTCATGATCCCAGGGTCCTGGGATCGAGCCCCACATCAGGCTCCCCGCTCAGCGGGGAGCCTGCTTCTCCCTCTGACCCTCTCCCCTCTCATGCTGTTTCTCTCTCGCTCGCTCTCTAAAAAATGAATAAATAAAATCTTTAAAAAAAAAAAAGAAAAGAAAAAAAGTTATTCTTAAGTCCATATCCTATAAATTGCCACTGTTAACATTTGGTGTATGTATCCTTTCAGACTTTATTTATTTATTTATTAAATCTTATTTTATTATGTTATGTTAGTCATCATACAATACATCACCAGACTTGAAAATATGTATTAAATATAATACAGCTATGTATTAAATATATTCATATTTATATTATCTACTTAAAAATAAGCATCACATGTTTACAAAATGAGATTGCACTATGAATAACATTTTGTAGATCTAAACATCCTTTTTATGACCACAAATTATTCTAACATATTGATATGTTTATATTTATTGAATAAATACTTTAGTTTTGGATGTTTAGGCCATTTAAAGTTATCATTGTAGATATTACTGAGATGAATGTCTCTCACACTTGTCTGATTTTTTTTTAGGATGAATTCCTAGGACAGGATCTGTTAGTGAAAGGGCTTGATTATTTTTAAGATTTTTATATGTGACACCAAGCTCTGCTCTGCAGATGACACTCCCCTCAGCAGAGTGTGAAATTGTGGGTTCTCGCATATTCTTACCATAGTGGGATTTAGAACATTTTTTTTGCAGGAATTTTTCTTTTTTTTATTGTGGTAGAGTATATATAACATAAAATTTATCATTTTAACCATTTTAATTTCAGTGGCATTAAGTACATTCACACTGTTGAGCAACCATGACTGCAATCCATCTTCAGAACTTTTCCGTTATCCCAAACTGAAATTCTGTATCCTTAAACCTAGCTCTCTATTTCCCCTCCTCATAGCTCCTGGAAACCTTTATTCTACTTTCAATTTCTGTGAATTTGCTTATTCTAGGTACCTCATTTAAGTGGAATCATACAATGTTTTTCCTCGGTGGCTTTCCAGACCAGCAAGGAAGCCCCATGTTCCCCCCCACACGCTTTTATTGTGGTAAAATAGACATAACTTAAAATTTACAATCTTAACCATTTTCAAGTGCAAAGTTCAATGGTTTTAACTACATTCATACTGTTGTGCAACCATCACCACTCATCAACATATGAATTTTTGCGGGGGACACATTCAGGTCATAGCATATGCTTTGACTTCTCTTGAATAAATATTTAAAAGTGTAATTATAAGTCATAGGATA
Organism: Mirounga angustirostris; assembly: GCF_029215605.1. Classification (NCBI taxonomy): domain Eukaryota; kingdom Metazoa; phylum Chordata; class Mammalia; order Carnivora; family Phocidae; genus Mirounga; species Mirounga angustirostris. The sequence continues at coordinate 91,054,126 of NW_026991722.1, forward strand.
GGTATAGCTTTCACTTTACAAGAAATTGTAAATTTTTTTGTTTTTGTTTTGTTTTTTAAAAAATTTTATTTATTTATTTGATAGAGAGAGAGAGAGCACAAACAGGGGGAGTGGCAGGCAGAGGGAGAGGGGGAAGCAGGCTCCCCGCTGAGCAGGGAGCCTGACATGGGGCTCGATCCCAGGACCCCAGGATCATGACCTGAGCTGAAGGCAGACGCTTAACCGACTGAGCCACCCAGGTACCCCTGCAAATTTGTTTTGAACAATGTTTGGAGAAGGCAGAGCATTAGATTAGGAGTTCAGAGACCATGCTATAGATTTGGACAGGTAACCCTTCCTCTTTGGGTCTCAATTTCCACTATAGAATGAGGGGGTCGGTTGAATGCTCTTAACTCTTCTCAACCAAAGAGTCCATTATTCTTAGAGGTTGTAGAAATGGAGAACCTGACACATGCCCGATTCAGGCATTACAAAACTGGCTCTTAAGGCTACTCACCAGCAGCATCCTATGCTCAAGAAGTTACAAACAGGCTTCCCATATCAGGGCTTTGTGGGTGTAATCATGTTAATGACAGTTGTATTCAAAGAGGCCTTTGCCCCAAAGAACTCACAGCTCTTTCACATGGGATCATGACTTTGGGGAATATGGAAGGAAGCCCTCCCAGCCCGGGTGGCTTTCCCAAGGAGTGGAAGTAGGAAACAAGTGGGGAGTGACTCAAAATGAGTCAAAATAAGACATTAAAAACTGGGACCTGGAATGACTACTGCTGGTTGGAGAGCAGAACAAATGGGCTTTACAGTGGCCCTCCATTAAAAATGAGGCCCTATGCTTGGGTCCACAGCCTAAACCCATATAACAAATTCTGGCTTCTACACTCTTTTCAAGCACAACCCCTAAACCAAATCCTTTCTCTATCAGCAACTGCAGTCGTAGCAAGGACCAATTCCTTGTCCTGCCTACCTGTCAGAGCCAAACTGAATCTGGAAGGTCAACCAACAGGCTCTCTACCAATTATAGAATCACTCCAAAGACAAAGATTTTAGGATTTTGCATTTTGGATCATCACAGTGGTTCTTTCTGTAAGTGTATCCCATCTAAAATTAATGGTTCATCTCAGATTTTTATTCTGTGCTTTGGGATTGACATTTGTGTATACACCTAAGTGGGTATATATGTGTTTGTGTATGTACAGTTTCATTCTTAAACATGTTATATAATAATTTAATCAAAACCAACCTAAAACATCAGGCTAAGCCCCAGGCTGTTGATTGTTACACCTTTGTCATCCAAGGTAGTGAGAATGACACTCTTCTTTTCTTGCTTCCTGGTAGGATTTCCCAAACTTGGAAAAAACCTATTGAAGAATTTGCCCAAGACTCTTAGAAAACCCAAGAGATTGGGGACACTTGACTGTGGGTTAGGTTTTTCCCTCTTACTCAGACAGAAGATCATTCTTTAGCTGGGTCTCTGCTTTATTGCTTTTCGTTAGTATTTTTGGTGTCTCAGCAGGAGCAGATGAATCATTGTTTGGAGTGTGTGTGTGTGTGTGTGTGTGTGTGTGTGAACAGTAATAATTTATAATGACTCCTAAATAATTGTGTGAGTATAGGATGAAGGTAGTATTAAATAGCATTGAGATATCTTTCCTTTGGCTGGCAATGACTATTAGAAAGTTTTCTATGTGTAGTAAAGGAAAGCTCTTTCTGCAAAGCCAGTTTTGTGGTTCAGTTATCTTCACACTCATAAACATTGTCTGTGTAATCAAGTCCATTTCCTTTGCTTTACTTTAAGCCCAGGGAAGATAATGAAACCAAACAGGAGCCCATAGACCTGGGTTTCAGCCCTGGCTCTCCCACCAACAAAGTGTTTGACTTTGACCAGGGTCCATTCATTCTCTGGGCCTCAGTGTCTCACTGGTAAACTGTAAGGTCTTTCCCCATTAGATTGTGTACCTTTGTACCTTTGCATCTTGCTATCTATGGCAAATGGAACAGTGCCAGGCATGTACAGGACACTCAAGATGAATTTGTTGAGTGAGTGAATATATTACTGAGTCAAGTTTGAAGATCTCTGAGGTCCCTAACTGCTTTGATATTCAGTGATCCTAGTGTAGTATTTATTCTCCTTCTCTCTCTTGACTTTCTTTCGTACCTCCCTTCCTCCTGCTATCTATTGATCTAGTAAACAATACATTCCCATGGTTCATAAATTACATAAGTATTTATAGAGAGAAAGCCTCCCAGTCATTCAACTTTTCTCCCTGAAGTCAATCAATTTTGCCAGTTTCTTGTGTATCCAAGAGATTTTTAATGTACACGTAAGTAGATCTGTACCTATATTCTTCCCCATCCTCTATTTTATATTAATGTTAGCATACTATATATTGTTCTGCACACCTTGAGTTTTTAAGCTAACAAAATCACGTTGAGATCAATCCATATTCATACATAAGAGTTTTATTTTTCTTCTTCTTTTTTTTAAATGGCTGCATTGTATCCACTGAGTGGATAAACCATAATATATTCAACCAGTTGGGTATGGATGGACGTTTAGGTTGCTTCTAATCTTTTTCTATTACAAATAGTGCTGCAATAAATAACTGTGAACATAGATCATTTACCTGTATGTAAGCCTGTCTGTAGTATAAATTCTTACAAGTAAAATTATTGGGTCAAAGGTTATATACATCTATAATTTTAAAAATAGACTTTTTTGAACAGTGTTAGGTTACAGTAAAATTGAGTGAAAAGTATAGAGTTCCCATATTACCACCCCTTTAGCCCCATTCTCAGCCTGTGTCACCATCAATATCTTGTATCAGAGTCATACATTTGTTATAATTGATGAATATACATTAACACCTCATTATCACCCGAAGTCCATAGTTTACATTAATGTAGAGTTCACTCTTGATGTTGCATTCTATGAGCTTTTTTTTATTATGTTCAGTTAGCCAACATATAGTACATCATTAGTTTTTAAAGTAATGTTCAATGATTCATTAGTTGCATATAACATTCAGTGCTCATCACTTTATGAGTTTTGACAAATGTATAATAACATGTATCTACCATCATAATATCATAGAGAATAATTTCACTGCCCTAAAAATTCTCTGTGCTCAGGTATTCATCCACTTTTCCTCTCTAACTCCTGGCAACCATGGATCTTTTTACTGCTTCCATAGTTTTACTGTTTATGAAATGTCATATATTTAGAATTATATATGACATTTAGCATATAGCTTTTTCAGATTGGCTTTTTTTCACTTATTAATATACTTTTAACATTCCTCCATGTCTTTTCATGACTTGATAGCTTACTTCTTTCTTTTTAAGTTTTTTTTTTATTATTTATTTGACAGAGATAGTGAGAGCAGGAACACAAGCAGGGGGAGTGGGAGAGGGAGAAGCAGGCTTCCTGCTAAGCAGGGAGACTAATGTGGGGATCCCAGGACCCTGGGATCATGACCTGAGCTGAAGGCAGATGCTTAACGACTGAGCCACCCAGGTGCCCCGATAGCTTACTTCTTTTTATCATTGAATAATACCCCATTTTCTGCATGTACCACAGTTTACTTATTCATTCACCTACTAAAGACATCTTGGTTGCGTCCAAGTTTTGGCAATTATGAAGAATTATTTATTATGAATAAAGCTGCTATAAACATTTGATAGTTTGATAGTTTGGTTAGCAGTCCTTTATCAGATATGTCCTTTTTTTTTTTCTTTTTTTTTAAATTTATTTGACAGAGAGAGACACAGCGAAAGAGGGAACACAAGCAGGGGGAGAGGGAGAGGGAGAAGCAGACTCCCAGCTGAGCAGGGAGCCCGATGCGGGGCTTGATCCCAGGACCCTGGGATCATGACCTGAGCTGAAGGCAGATGCTTAACGACTGAGCCACCCAGGCGCCCCTCAGATATGTCCTTTGTAAACACATCATGTTCATAACAGCATTATTCATGATGGTTGAAAGATGGAAGCAACCCAAGTGTTCATTACTGAATGAATGGATAAATAAAATATAGTATATCCATACAACGGAATTATTTAGCCTTAAAAAGGAAGGAAATTCTAACACATGCTACAACATGGATGAACTTTGAGGACATTATGCTAAGTGAAATAGGCCAGTCACAGGAGGACAAATACTATATGATTCCACTTCTATGAGATACCTGGAGTAATCATATAGACAGAAAATACAATGGTGGTTGCCAGAGGCTGGGGAGTTATTGTTTAATGAGTATAGAGTTTTAGTTTTGCAAGGTGAAAGGAGTTCTGTGGATGGATGGTGGTTGGTGCACAAAAATGTGAATGTATTTAATGCCACTAAACCACACACTTAAAAATGGTTAAGATAGTAAATTTTATATTATGTATATTTTACCACAATTAAAAAACACCTATAGTTAGATTTATTTAGTCAACAGATATTTATGGAGTTTTGGCTTCAGGCCATGTTTAGGAGGCACTGGAGATAGAACCTTGAACAAGACAGTCCTCTCAGAGATGAAAATAGGCAGTAAGCAAGTAGCAAAGAAATCAACAAGAAATAAACTTACATTTTGTTATGAGTACTGTGAAAGTCACTGAATTGGGGTGGGGGTGGGGTTGTTTTAGTTCGGGTGGTCAGGGAAGATGGTGGTTCTTAATTTTTTTGGAGTCACTAATCTGAGAATCTGATAAAAACTGAAAACACAAGAAAACACAAATCTGACTATAATTGTACATACAATTTTAGAATCCGTGGATGTTCAAAATCCACCTCTGAGGGGCCTATGAATCTAAGGTCAGGAACCCCTGCTTTACTGGCTTCCCAGTACTCTATGGATGAATTCTAGGATGCTTAGTATGCCACACAAGATATCCTGTGGTCTAATTCCTGCCCACATCTCTGGCCTTATCTCCTGCTGTTCTGCCCAGTCATGCAGACCACAACCACTTACCGTTCTCTGAATATGCATACTGTGTGATCTCACATCTCAAAACCTCATCTCAGCTGTGTTGCCTCAGGAACTCCTACTTATCCCTAAAGATTCAGTGCAAATATACTCTCTTAATGATTATTTCTTTTGCCCCCCTCTCTACATCCCTTTGGTAGATAAAATAAGGCATGTTCTATCTCACCTTCCCTCACTGTTAGAGCATCTATCACATTATAATTGTTTGTGTTCATTATTTTAATTCACTTATGCACCCAACTAATATTTATTGAGCATCTACTATATGCCAACCCCACTACTAGGCACAGTGATGGCCAAGAGACACTGGCACTTCCCTCATGATGCTTATAGTCTTGTGGGTTCATAGACAGTAAATATAGCTATGCAACTAAATGTGAATTATAAACTGAGACAGGAAGGATGAGAATAGGGCTTGAGAACTAAGTTCTCAGAGACTTTCAGGCTAGGGGTGGGTGCAGGTCAAGAAGCTTCTTGGAAAAAATTTAAGATGAAAGGATTATGACAGTTAGCCAGGTGAAGAACAGGGAAGAAAGTGTCCTTGCATAGGGAACAGCATGTGCATATCAGATGTAAACTTTCCTTGATGAGCTGGGAGGGCCCCAAGGCAGAGATTGCATCTTTTTTTTTTTTCTTTCTTTCGCTAATGTGTATTTTCTTCTTTTCTCCTCCCTTACTTTCTTGAGGTGTCATTGGCAAAATTATATATATTTAAGGTGTACAATGTGATGATTATATATATACACATATTAAAATGACTACTACAGGGGTACCTGTGTGGCTCAGTTTGTTGCCTTCAGCTGCCTTCAGCTCAGGTCATGATCCCAGGGTCCTGGGATCGAGCCTCATGTTGGGCTCGAGCCTCATGTTGGGCTCCTTGCTCAGCGGTGAGCCTGCTTCTCCCCTGCCTGCCACTTCCCCTGCTTGTGTTTGCTTTCTCCTTCTCTCTCTGTGTGTCAAATAAAATCTTAAAATGACTACTACAATTAAGTTAATTAATGCATCCATCACCTCACATAGTTATCATTTTTTTAATATCCAAAAAATATAAGGAACTCTGAGAAGTCAACAAGTACATGAAGAGTGCTTGACGTCATTAATCATTGGGGAAATGCAAATCAAAACCACAATGAAATATCATCCCATGCTTTTTAAAATGGTTATTATCACAAAAACAAGAGGTAAATGTTGGTGAGGATGTGGAGAAAAGGGAAACTTGGGCAGTGTTGTAGTGTAAATTGGTGTAGCCCTTATGGAAAACATGGAGTTTCCTCAAAAATTAATAGGGGGCGCCTGGGTGGCTCAGTCGGTTAAGCGGCTGCCTTCGGCTCAGGTCATGATCCCAGGGTCCTGGGATCGAGCCCCGCGTCGGGCTCCCTGCTCAGTGGAGTCTGCTTCTCCCTCTCCCACTGCCTGCCTCTCTGCCTACTTGTGCTCTCTCTCTCTGTCAAATAATAAATAAAATCTTTAAAAAAAAATTAAGAATAGAGTCTACATGGGAGTAAAATAATACGGTATTTGTCTTTCTCAGTTTGACTTATTTCATTTAGCATAATACTTTCTAGGTCTATCCATGTTTTTGCAAATGGCAAGATCTCATCCTTTCTTATGGCTGTGTAATACTCCATTGTGTGTGTGTGTGTGTGTGTGTGTGTGTCAAATATTCCTTATCTATTTGTCTATTGACAGACACTTGGGTCACTTCCATATCTAAAATAAAACAAATGAATAAGCAAGCAAACAAAAAACAGAATCAGACCTATAAATACAGAGAACAGACTGATGGTTGCCAGGGGGAAGGAGGGTGGAGGGATGGGCAAAAGGGGTGAAGGGGGGTGGGAGATACAGGCTTCAAGTTTTTGAATGAATAAGTCACAGGAATAAAAGTCACAGCATAAGCGGTATAGCCAGTGATATTGTAAAAGTGTTGTATGGTGACAGATGGTAGCTACAATTGTGGTGAGCATAGCGTAACATATAGAGAAGTTGAATCACTATGTTAGAGGGAGAGAGGAGAGAGAGTCCCAAGCAGACTTCATGCTGAGAATGGGGCCCGACTTGGGGTTCGATCACAGGACCCTGGGATCATAACCTGAGCCAAAACCAAGAATTGGATGCTTAACTGACTATACTACCCAGGCAACCCCCAAATAAAATATTTTTAAAAAGATAAAAAGAATAAAAAGAGAACTACTATATGATTCAGCAATCCCACTTCTGGGTATATATACCAAGGAAATGAAATCAGTATGTTGAAGAGATAGCTGCACTTTTACGTTCGTTGCAGAGACTGTGTCTTATTCAAGGTTGTAATCCCTGTATCAGGTATAGAATGGATACTCTGAAGGAATGAATGAATGAAGTTTCTTGATGTAGAATTATCAGGGCCAGCCATTAGATGGGAGAGGATATTCTTTTGATGGTGAGATAAATTCACCTTTTCATTCCCAAATGACTAGCTGAACAAATGAATGAAACTCATGAAATTTTAGGACCAGTCAACAGGTTGGGAAGAAATTATCTGGGTGGGAATTAAATTTTTATTGTCTCCAGGCCTGATGTCTTGTGCATAGTTATGGGTTTTTAATTTTTATTTTTTAATGGAGGTGAAATTCACATAAAATAAAATTAATCATTTGAAAGTGAATAATTCAGTGGCATCAAGTGCATGCAACTGTTACTTCTATCTACTGTTATTATCCCAAAAGGAAATCCTGTGCCCACTAAGCACATGAATAGGTTTTAAGCTCCTGAAAGACAGGGACTACCTTTATTTTGTTCACTTTGTACCCCTGATGCCTAGACAGATGTTCAACTGGTATTTGTTGAATACATGAATGACTTGTCGTTCCTACTGTTACCTTTGTGGGTTTTTCAGTTGCCCAAGGATTTTTGAGCCTGGTTTTTTCATGTTCCTGGAATCCTAGCCTCAGTGTGGGTTGATGGATGGGTGGCAGTTGGCTGTGTGGGGATAAGGTTCACAGGTGAGAGCTTTGATGAGTTCCTCAGCCAATACCTGCAGGCCCCTGGCTACCTGGGAGCTGCTTCTCTGTCTCATCTCGCAGAGGGAGTTAGAATGCATGGGATGACAATCACATTGAAGTGTGGCTGTCAGAAAGCTGTCAGAAAGCCTTCTCCAGGACTTGAGTGACAGTTAACTCTGCTACTTCACGTGCTCTCATTCTGGGCTGTGGGTTTTCAAAACACCAGGTTGTTTGGCAGGAGATAGTGCCTGTAATGCTGCTGGCTTTTGCTTCCATCTGTTATAACTAGTGAATCAGTGAAATGTCTCACACCTACAGGGAGTTGGGGCCAAATGCCAACCCCGGGATGAAGCAGGGAAGGAATAGAGGGATGCTACCTGGGGAGTAGACTTGGAATCAGGGCTAAGGCTTTACTTTCCCTTCTCCCCTTCTCTCCCTACCCTCTTTTTCAGTAGTTAAAATATAGGCTTTGGTATTACACCCACATGGGGTTAAGCCCTGGCTTGGCCATTTACTGGCTTGAGCAAGTTACTTAACCACTTTTGAGTTTCAGTGCTTCATCCATAAAATGGGATAACAATAGGGTCACTGTAAAGCTTAAAGTTGTACCACTTGTCCCAACACACAGTATAGGTTTTCCTGTTCATATCTGTCTTCTCACTTTGAGGGCAGGGCCCCAGCTCAAGGTCCCATAACTTTGAGTCTAGGTAGGTGATGAAGACAAAGATTAAAGTTAACATTTTATTGAGTACCATATATGTGCTTGGCAGTGTGCTGAAATATTTTCTTTCTTTTTTTTTTTTTTAAAGATTTTATTTATTTATTTGACAGAGAGAGACAGCGAGAGAAGGAACACAAGCAGGAGGAGTGGGAGAGGGAGAAGCAGGCTTCCCACGGAGCAGGGAGCCCGATGTGGGGCTCGAACCCAGGACCCTGGGATCATGACCTGAGCCAAAGGCAGACGCTTAACGACTGAGCCACCCAGGTGCCCCTGAAATATTTTCCATATGAGGCACAATTCAGCCATGTATGCTTCCCACACTGCTTTAGAGCTGTTGAGCTCATAGGTGAGGAGTGTCTAGGGAGGGTGATATTCCTCCTTTACAATTTTAGAAATGGTAGTGAGCAGTAGAAAATGTCAGCCCTGGGGCCATCAGATGTAGTGAGGGATGAGATTTAGGATGAAGTGGTGTTGACATGCTTGTGACATGCAACTGCCCAGGGTTTACTGTCCCCAGTTTATAAATGAGAGACAGAGGTTCAGGGAAATTCAGGGCCCTGACTAGAGTCGTAAAATTGGCACCAGGATCTTTCTTAAGAGACCAGTTTGTCAAATTCTGCCAATTTGATAGGTAAGAAAACAGTCTTAGAGGGTGAAATGACTTGTCTGAGGCCACTTGGCAGAGTAACCAGTGCCTGGACCCACGTCTCCCGATTCTGGGCCATGTGCTATTCCTGCTGCCCCAGGCTAAGAACCAGGGCTGAGTCAGTACCCTGTAAAGAGCTCTGGGGAAGGTAGGCTAAGACATCTTGCAGCATCTCATCCTGTAGCTTCTTCCTGAAGCTTGTCTGGGATTTGGAATATAGAGCAAAGAGCTACAGCCCACCACCAAGCAACCTGGGTTTTGGTTGATATGCATGGTGGGCACTCAGCAAGCCTCTGTTATTTCAAACTGGATCCCCGCTGTAGAGGTGATTCTCAACAAACATTGGGGGCTTACCCAACATGACGCAGCATGGCAGAGGCCTAGCCAGGGCTTAGATGATTGGATGGAGACCACCAGGGGTCAACTCCTTATTGATTTCAGCTTTAGAAGGAGGGCCAGGAGCATTTTGTCCTTCTTAGCTTTCTGTCCTTCCATTTACTCCCTTCATGCCCAGATACCAGCTTGGGGGCTGGGGAGAAAGAGCAAGCAGCCTGGGGCCAACTCATGGATTCCCTCTCCTGGCCCTTCTCACTTATCCTCACCTCCTCTTTGCCTGGCAGCTTTTTGGCTTTTACCCTTCTGGGGCCTAGACTCATCCCCTCCAGCAGTGCCCTCCTCCTCACTCCACCCTTCCCAAAGCAGCTCCAATCTTGCTTCCTCCATCAAATCCTTCCATATTCAGACTCCTTCACCACTGATTGCAGTAACTAAATAATGACCATCCAGAGATACCAGGCCCTAAATGTTGGAACCTGTAAATGCTACCTTATTTAGAAGAAGGGTCTTTGCACATGTGATTAAGTTAAGGATCTTGAGATGAGGATAGATGATCCTGGATTATCCTGGGCCCTAAACACCATCACAAATGTCCTTAGTTACAGAGGGATATTTGACAGACAAAGAAGAGAAGGCATTGTGAAGATAGAGGTAGATTGTATGATTCCTTTTGTATAAAGGCACCTAGAATAGTCAAATTCATAGAGACAGAAAGATGAATGGTGGTTTCCAGGGGAAGGTGAGAAGTTAGTATTTAATGGATAGAGTGTTTCTGTTTGGGATGATGAAAAGTCTTGGGGTATGGATAGCAGTGATGGTAGCACAACATTGTGAATATATTAATGCCACTGAATTGTGCACTTAAAAAGGGTTAAGATGGACAATTTTATGTTATGTATATGTTACCACACAAACACACACAAAGGTGGAGACAGAGATTGGAAAGATGTGACCACAAGCCAAGGAATGCTGACAGCCACCAGAAGTTGGAAGAGAAGAGAAGGATACTCTCCTAAAACCTGAACAGTGCAGCCCTGCTCAAACCTGGGTTTCACCCAGTGAAACCAATTTTGGACTTCGGCCTTCCAGAACCCTGAGAGGTACATTTCTGTTGTTTTGAGCTGCCATATTTGTGGTAATTTGTTAACAGCCGCCACAGGAAGCTAATACACTGATCAGTAGTCTGCTTCCCACAGTTGAGCTTCCAATAAGGAAAAGGAACAAGGAGAGAAAATTATAGCAGCCCTCTAAGTCCCTCACCTTTGCCTTTTTGTTGTCAATGAGGCCCCTTTGCACCCTCATCTCATTTGGACCTCATAAATACAGAAGACAGTCCTTGTCCATGCCATTTTACAGATGTTCAAATGGAGGATCACAGATGTCAAATGAGCTATCCTTGGTCTGCTGCTGGTTGATGGCTGAGCTAAGATTCAAACCAGTCATGTTGTTTCCCCTCTCCAGGTAACTTCCCAAACTCATAGCCTCTGCACCTGGGCTGTTTATTTCACTCTGTGACAAGAGTTCAGGAGCTTGGCCATCACACCATGGGATTCCTTGACATGGAGCACAGTATGGCCAGTGAGAGGTGGACACTGCACATTTGAGGCTTGCTGGGGAAGAGCTCCTGGGCTGGTAGAAGCAGGTAGGGATTCCTGTGGGACCTGGACAGATGAGTAGTGTGGAAGGGAGACAGAGGAGAGGAAACAGGAGAATTCCCACTCAGTGATGTCACTACACTCCAAATCCTTGGTTCCTCCCCTGCCAACTGTAGATGTTAGCTTAGTGACTGCAGAGTCACTTGGATAATGTATTCCCAACACTCAGGGTTAGCTGTGAATCTGTGGGCACCTGGTTTTTCAAGCTTAGGACCCCAATCTGACCTGAGATTGCGAACCTGTGTGGACTCAGGTGAGGTCTGCATCTTGCTCTTAAGTCTATCTTTCCTCATCAGCCTCATCTTCCCCACAGTCTGGCTCTTTGGCCAGCTTTTTTCTTTCTCTTGGGGTTCTGGTAATAACGCCCCTTTTTGTGACCAGACCCTGATTTGGGTTGGCACCAGTGAGGACAGGAGAGAGGCCAACAGGATCCTTACTAATTAGCAGTGGCCCAGCAGCTCTGGCCAGCTGTGGGGGGCAGATGGTGCATCATACTGTGTTCCCCTGGAAGCATCTGTGTAGGGGAAATAATTCTTTTCTTTAAAAACTAGGTTGTATAGCATGATTTTTTAAAAGGTGTACAATGTGATCATTTAATATGTACATACAGTGTGCTATGATTACCACAATTAAGTTAACTAAACACACCCAGCACCTCACATAGTTACCATTTTGTGTGCTTGTGTGTATGTGTGTGTGTTTATGGTGAGAACACTTAAAATCTACTCACTTGCAACTTGCAAGTATACAATGCAATATCGTTTACTATAGTAATCATACTGTACATTAGATCCCAGACCTCATTCATCTTATAACTCTAAGTTTGTAACCTTTGCCCAACATCTCCCCATTTCTCCCACCCCCTAGCCCCTGGTAACCATCATCCTATTTTCTGTTTCTATGAGTTTGACTTTTTTTAGATTGCACATATCTGTCTGGGTTATTTTACTTAGCATAATGTCCTCCAGGTTCATCCATAGCGTTGTAAAGGGCACGATTTCCTTATTTTTTATGGCTGAATAATATTCCACCATACATACATGTACATATGTGTGGTACGTATATATACCACATTTCCTTTATCCATTCATCTGTTGATGGACACTTTAAGTTGTTTCCAACTTGATTATTGTGAATAATGCTTCAATGAACATGGGAGTGCTATCTCTTTGAGATACTGATTTCATTTCCTTTGGATATATACCCAGAAGTGGGATTCTGGATCACATGATAATTCTATTTTTTTTTTTTATAAACCTGGAGAAGGCATCATATCATATTTTTTTTTAATTTTTAAAGATTTTTATTTATTTATTTGACAGAGAGGGAGAGACAGCGAGAGAGGGAATACAAGCAGGGGGAGTGGGAGAGGGAGAAGCAGGCCTCCTGCGGAGCAGGGAGCCTGATGTGGGGCTCGATCCCAGGACTCTGGGATCATAACCCGAGCCGAAGGCAGATGCCCAATGACTGAGCCACCCAGGTGTCCCAATAATTCTATTTTTAATTTTTTGAGGAATCTCTGTGCTGTTTTCTTGAGTTAAATTGTTCTTTTAAAGGGGACTAGTGATGGGGCATCTGGGTGGCTCAGTCATTAGGCGTCTGCCTTTGGCTCAGGTCGTGGTCCTACGGTCCTTGGACCGAGCCCCACTTCGGGCTCCCTGATTGGCGGGAAGCCTGCTTCTCCCTCTTTCACTTCCCCTGCTTGTGTTCCCTCTCTCGCTGTCAAATAAATAAATAAAACCTTTTAAAAAAATAAAGGGGACCAGTGAGGAACAGAAATTGCAGAAGGGCCTCAGGCATCCTGGAGATCCCCTGTCCACACCCCATAGTGGGGAGGTTACTTGCTGGTGACATGCTTATTTATTTATTTAGAGGGCGGGGGAGGGACAGAGGGAGTGGGAGAGAGAGAATCTTAAGCAAGCTCCACGGCCAGTGTGGAGCCCGATGTGGGGCTCGATCTGACAGCTCTGAGATCATGACCTGAGCCAAAATCAAGAGTGGGATTTTAACCAACTGAGCCACCCAAGCACCCCTATTTATTTTTTATTTTTAGCCCCAGCTTGTCCTCTCCTGGAACATCCCTCCCTCCCACCTTACCTGGCTCACTCCTCTTTCATGGTCCCCCCTTTTTTAAAAATTTTATTTTATTATGTTATGTTAGTCACCATAAAATACATCATTAGTTTTTGATGTGGTGATCCAGGATTCATTATTTTCGTATAACATGTGGTGCTCCATGCAGTACGTGCCCTCCTTAATACCCATCACTGGGCTAACCCATCCCTCCACCGCCCTCCCCTCTAAAACCCTCAGTTTGTTTCTCAGAGTCCATAGTCTCTCATGGTTCATCTCTCCCTCCGATTTCCCCCCTTCATTTTTCCCTTCCTTCTCCTAATGTCCTCCATGCTATTCTTTATGTTCCACAAATAAGTGAAACCATATGATAATTGACTTTCTCTGCTTAACTTATTTCACTTAGCATAATCTCCTCTAGTCCCAGCCATGTTGATGTAAATGTTGGGTATACATCCTTTCTGACAGCTAATATTCCATTGTGTATATATGGACCCCATCTTCTTTATCCATTCATCTGTGGAAGGGCATCTCGGCTCTTTCCACAGTTTGGCTATTGCGGACATTGCTGCTATGAACATTGGGGTACATATGGCCCTTCTTTTCACTACATCTGTGTCTTTCAGGTAAATACCCAGCAGTGTAGTTGCTGGGTCATAGGGTAGCTCTATTTTTAATTTTTGAGGCACCTCCACACTGTTTTCCGAAGTGGCTGTACCAACTTGCATTCCCACCACCAGTGTAAGAGGGTTCCCCTTTCTCCACAACCTCTCCAACATTTGTTGTTTCTTGCCCTGTCATTTTGGGCCATTCTAACTGGTGTAAGGTGGTATCTCAATGTGGTTTTGATTTGGATTTCCCTGATGGCTAATGATGATGAACATTTTTTCATGTGTCTGTTAGCCATTTGTATGTCTTCTTCAGAGAAGTGTCTGTTCATCTCTTCTGCCCACTTTTTGACTTGATTATTTGTTTTTTGGGTGTTGAGTTTGAGAAGTTCTTTATAGATTTTGGATACCAGCCCTTTATCTGTAGTGTCACTTGCAAATATCTTCTCCCATTCTGTGGGTTGCCTCTTTGTTTGAGTTTTTGTTTTGTTGACTGTTTTGTTGACTGTTTCCTTTGCTATGCAGAAGCTTTTTATCTTGATGAAGTCCCAAAAGTTCATTTTTGCTTTTGTTTCACTAGCCTTTGGAGATGTATCTTGAAAGAAGTTGCTGTGGCCGATGTCAAAGAGGTTACTGCCTATGTTCTCCTCTAGGATTTTGATGGATTCCTGTCTCACATTGAGGTCTTTCATCTACTTTGAGTTTATCTTTGTGAATGGTGTTAGAGAATGGTCGAGTTTCATTCTTCTGCGTGTGGCTGTCCAATTTTCCCAGCACCATTTATTGAAGAAACTGTCTTTTTCCCATTGCATATTTTTTCCTACTTTGTTGAAGATTATTTGACCATAGAGTTGAGAGTCCATATCTGGGCTCTCTATTCTGTTCCATTGGTCTATATGTCTGTTTTTGTGTCATGGCCCTTTTCAAACCAGAGCTTTCCAGGCCTTCCCCCAACTCCACCTCATTCCCAGGTCAAAATCTTTGCCACACATTTGGAACGTTAGTATGTCTCTTTCAAAGCACATATCACAATGCTAAGTTTATAGGTATTTGTCTCATTTTTGATGATGGTCTATCTCCCCCATTAGGCTAGAAGCCTTGTGAGGGCAAGAACCCTGTGAATCTTGTGCACAGCTCTATCCCTAGCATTGGCACCCATGACCTGGCACATAGAAGCTGTTCTTCTGTTGCAAGAATGAATGAATGAATGAATGAATGAATGAATGAATGAATATATTTTCTGGTCTCTTCCAAGATGCCATTCCTTTCCTTCTCTGGCCATGTTCTGCTGTCTGAGAAAGATCAGAGGACAGCTCTTTCTCTCCTACTTCAGGTCCTTCCTCCTGCTCACTTTTTAGATTTGCTCATTGCCAGACTTCACTTTTGGAGATTGGCATAGGCTGGCTGTCTGCAGCTGGGGGTTTAGGGCTGGACTTTTGCTGTGGCTGAGCTCACTTCCAGACCAGCCTAGACGTTCCCTGAGGGCAGGGGCTCTGCTTGGTCAGAGCCAGGTGAAAATGCTCTGCTGAATTTGGGAACAGATGGACATGGATGAAAGGCAAGTTGCTCCAAGCTGCAGCTGATGCTGAGCTGGAAGTTTTGGAAGGCATCCATGTTGAAGAGCCCCTGCTTCCAGGTTCTCCAGAAGAGAAACTCCTGTTCCCTGTGGCCAGGCATTATGATGGGCTCTGGGCAATGGGTGGGGGGAAATGGGGAAGACCTACATGGATGCTGCCCAAATAATGATTCTCTGACTGCAGACTCAATTGGAAGAGCATGTGCTGATGAGGGAGAAGGGGAGCGGACCTCAGAGGCAGTGAGGTACAAAGGAATGGGTTGCTGGCATTTCGGGCATTGGATGGTGGTCTAGTGCTGGGCAGGGAGGGCCTGAGGCAGAACAGAGTCCTGGCAGGGTTTATGTGGTCATCCCCCTCCCTGTACCTTATCACCCCAGCAAGCCTCCCCTCTTCAAAGTGGCTGCTCTTTGGCCTCCAGCGCCAACCCCTGAGAGCATCTCCAACCCTCCTCTGAACTAGGCTTGCCCTTGCCTAGGCTGCAGGACCAGCTCTGTCACTGGCTTACTGTGTGACCTTGGGTGAGTCAGGCCTCCTCTCTCAGCCATCTCTGTGTTGAGCCCTGACTTTTGGCTTAGACATGTGTTTCCAGATGGGAAGACTGAGTCCGCAGGAAGGGTCTGCGCTTGGTGAGCTCCATGGAAGGGATTCTCTAGTATCCTCCCTCCTACCTGCCTCAGATCTCATTACTGGGTGAGGTGCAGGGCGAGGAAATAGCTCCCAGTGGGATCCCTTCTCCCAGTCTCTCTTTCTTCCTCCTTATAGTGGGGGTAACAGTGGCTCTGGGGACCGCAGAGCAGTCAGAAATGTGGGTAGGTGGGTGGCTGTCCCTGTGGCCAAGAGACTGCAATTGTTCTGAATTTCTTTCCAGCAATATTTGACAAATGGTCTTCCCCAGATTTTTCTCCACAAAGACCAAGAACTTGGCTGATTCTTGGGAACAGTCCTGCACCCATTTTACACATGGAGAAGCCTGTCCGCAGAGGGTTTGGTACTGATCCTGTGGCAGGTGACCTGAAGCCTCTAAGCCCCTGGCCCCAGGCAGCCTGGTTCCTCAATGAAGCCGCACCCTCTCTGCCCCTCGGCAGAGCAGGCCAGGCTGCCCGG
Organism: Mirounga angustirostris; assembly: GCF_029215605.1. Classification (NCBI taxonomy): domain Eukaryota; kingdom Metazoa; phylum Chordata; class Mammalia; order Carnivora; family Phocidae; genus Mirounga; species Mirounga angustirostris. Next base: position 91,070,795 of record NW_026991722.1, read on the forward strand.
CCAGGTGCCCACTGCGGGAGCACAGCGGGCCTTTGTGCTAGACGGGCACCACCCTCTGGCCGGCCCCGCCCCACTCACGGAACAGCCCTTACCTGCCGGCCTGCCACCCTTCTGCCAACAGCTCCGTCTGCTCCTCCTTCAGTGCGGTTTGCGTCCAAGGCTGCTCCCCGACGGCGCAGCGCAGGAGCTCCACTGCCCGGACGCGACTTCGCGGGTGCCCTCTCCCCGCCTCTCCGGGGTTGATCATTAACCCGGAGGCCGTATAAGGAGCAAGGGGCCTGGGCGGGAGGGACGCATCGCCGCCGCCGCCGCCGCCGCCGCCGCCGCCATGGACAGTACCACCTGGAGCCCCATGACCAACGCCACTGCCGCACCCCTCGCGGCCTACGAGCGCATCCGCAATGCGGCCGACATCTCTGTCATCATCATCTACTTTGTCGTGGTGATGGCTGTCGGGCTGTGGGTATGTGGGGGCCCTGAGACGCGGGCTGAGGGGGCAAGGGCCACCAGGAGGGACAAGGGGGGTGCAGAGAGGAGCGAGGGCATCGGTGAGCTGTGAGGAGGGGACGATGGGCTTAAGGGTCTGTGGAGCGGGTTGAAAATAACTTGGAAGCGCTTGAGAGGAGCTCGGGGCGGGGGCACAGTGTGAGGTGAGGGGGGTAAGCAAGGATGAGCAGAAAGGAGAGGGGTGCCCACGGGAGCTGGCGAGGAAGATCCACGGAGGATAACCCTGGCCTGTGAGCAGAGAAGGAGGTCGGGGGGTGGGGAATTGGAGAGGCTGGGGGCCAGTGTGAGGGGCAGGAGAGGGACAGCTTGGGGCTGCAGGGAAGATCCCTGGGCTTGGGAGATAAGCCCCAAGGAGGCTAGGACTATCCTGCCCCTTCTTAGTCATACAGTTTTAGATGGGGGAAAAAAACACACACACACACAACAGTTTAGAGCAGGGAGGACACAAGCCTTTGCCAGCTGCAGGGGCTGCGGGGCAGCCCCAAATGGAGGGGTGCTGCTGGGGTTCCTCTGGGAAATGCTGATCTGCAGGCCAAGGGGCTGGAATGAGTGAGAGTTGGCAAAGCTGGGTGGAGGAGGAGGAGGAGAGGAGGAGGAAAACCGGAGGGTGGCCTGGTACTGGTGAGAGGGAAGTGCCTGTGGCTCCCTTTGGGGACTGGGGACACACCAAACCAGAGAAACTTGTTCTTAGCAGCCTTGGAAATTGGAACTTGGGAATTTTACCATGACAGGCTCTGGCACACCCAGCAACTAGAAGATGAGGTATTTTAAATGTGCACATATTCCAGGGGCGCCTGGGTGGCTCAGTCAGTTGGGCCACCGACTTTTGGTTTCGGCTCAGGTCATGTTCTCTTGGGTCGTGGGATTGAGCCGTCTTTGGACTCTGGGCTCCGGGCTCTGCACTCTGGGAGTCTGCTTGAGGATTCATTCCCTCTGCTCCTCCCCCTAGTCGTGCATGCGCACGCTCTCTCTATCTCATAAATAAATAAATCTTAAAAAAATATAAATGTGCACATATTTCAGACACTCTCAATGGCTTTGGTTGGGATGTTGGGCCAGGAGGCTGCGATGTCAGCAGGTGGTTCAACTCTTGATTTAGAGGGGAGGAGGGTGGACATTAACCCTTCCATGGCTACAGAGTTTTGTTTAGTTTAGCTTAGGTTTTTTTTTTTAGAGGTAAAAGGAAGTATTTTTTTGGTTTGTTTGTTTTTTAAGTAATTATAGAAACCAGATGTGACTAAAAGCCTCTCCGAGTGTCACAAGGGGTCAGTGTGACTGACTGTTCCCCAATAGTCTTACCTTCCCAGAAGTGTCCAACTAGGAGCCAGGATTCTCAAGTTTACTACTGGCTTTGACATGGTTCTAGCTCTACGACCTTGGGAAACCCACCTCAGCCTCAGTTTACTTAGGTGTAAATAGGTACAATCTTATCTATTCTTATGACTCCCCAAGGTTGTTGTGAGGATCTGCAGAGATGAACCTGAAAATTCTTTATGGAGTCTGGGAGTCTTTTTAAATACTATTAATCATTTGCCCTCCAAGCTATGAGCCAGGCCCTGAATTGTAAAATGGGCAAAAAGGATCAACTGGGTAGGACATCTTCACAAAAAGCCCCAAGAAAAGGAGGGGAGGAATGCTAATCCCCATTTTATGAGAAGGAAACTGAAGCCCTATGTGGTTGTGATTTGCCTAAGGTTGCAACACATGGAATTGTTCCTGGAACTCAGGTCTTTTGACTCTTGGTTTTCCACAGAACCAAGGGCTTTGCCACCTTGCCTGCCTTCCTCCCCCCACCCCTCCCCAGCTTATAAGTGCTGTAGCCAAGATGTGAATCCATCATTTGCTAGCTGTGCCATACTGCCCGTTTCCCAGACAATCACCGATAATCTCTCTTCCCCTAACCAATCTTATTTTAGCCCCTGCCAGTCCTGCTGATTATGGTGTTTACACTTTTTAAGTATCTGTGAATCAGTATCACTTGTCCTGTTAAATGCTACTTAATGAGCCTGCTAATATTTGTCTACATTTAATCCTCCCCATTAATCAGTGCTTCTGGACCCTGATCATTTGACATGCTGGATTTCTTCCAATTTACATGCCTCTTTTTTTCTACTGGAGTATCAAATTGCCTTGGTTTGGGGATAGGCATCTTGACTCTTGCATGATCTCTGGGCTGCCCGGACAGAGCAATCCTGGCCTATTGTGCTTCCTCATCTTAGAAAAGGCACCCACAGCTAATGTCCCTCTGTCGCCATCCCCATCTCTTCCAACATTATTTTGTTCTGTTTTACCCTCTTCCAGGGCTGCCTCATCCAACTATACAATACAGTATTTTAAACTATGGTCACCATGATGTAAGTTAGATCTCCAGAATTTATTCATCTTATAATTTTGCCTTTTACCTTTTTTTTAAAAAAAGATTTATTTATTTTTATTTTTATTTTATTTATTTATTTTTTTAAGATTTTATTTATTTGACAGAGAGAGATACAGCGAGAGAGGGAACACAAGCAGGGGGAGTGGGAGAGGGAGAAGCAGGCTTCCCGCCGAGCAGGGAGCCCAATGCGGGGCTCGATCCCAGGACCCTGGGATCATGACCTGAGCCAAAGGCAGACGCTTAACGACTGAGCCACCCAGGCGCCCCGATTTATTTATTTTTAGAGAGAGAGATAGAGCGTGTGTGTGAGCACACGGGGGGCGGGGAAGGGCAGAGGGAGAGGGAGAATCTTGAGCAGACTCCCCGCTGAGCGTGGAGCCCAACTTGGGGCTCTATCTCACCACCCTGAGTTTGTGACCTGAGCCAAAACCAAGAGTTGGAGGCTTAACCGACTGAGCCACCCAGGCGCCCCTACCTTTTACCTTTTGATCAACATCTCTCCATTTCCTCCACCCCCTAGCCCCTGACAATGAATATGTACTTCAAAATATCACATTGTATCCCTTAAAAATAAACAATTTTTATTTGTCAGTATACCTCAATAAAGCTGGAAAAAGTTGTAATATGGTAACACAAAGTAAAAAAATGTAAGTGCTGTGAATGAGGTATGGAGGGAGTTCTCTAGATGTTCACAGAAGAGAGAGATTATTTTTGTTTGGGAAGGGGAGGAGGCCATAGTAGAGGAGGAAGTTTCTGTGGAGGAGTGTGAGGCAAAGTTTCATGGGGAAGGTCACATTTGAGGGGCCTTGAAGGATCGGTATGTGGGGTCTGGGCTTGTGGAGAGGAGGGGATGAACATTCCAGAGAAGAGAAGGCCTGGTGTAGATACACCTCACCTTGTCTTTGGAGGGCAGCTATGCTCACCACTCTACCACCAACGCAGACTCTCTCCTTGTCTTTTATCCATCCCCAATATCTTTCCTGAATTATCCAGTCCCACTCTAGTCTCTACCATCATATTCTTCCTCTAAGCTCTTCATTTCTGAGACCAACTTGGAAATGTTGTGTCTGGGCCCAAAAACCACTTTTTGTGTCCCTCCAGTACCACCTGGGGCATGTCAATCTGCTTTGACTTCAGAGTGACTTTCAGAATGGCCTTTCCCTGGCAAACTCCTGGAGCCTGAGTCCTTGGGACATATTTCTGTTCAGCCCCTAGCTAGCTTCTTTGCTCCTTGGGTCTGCTAGTCCTTTTGCTATTCCTAGAAAAACCACTACGGAAGCCCTAACAGTATGTCCTATGGGAGGGAGGACCCCGCCAGGAGTCCAGAAAGATCTGAGCTGTGTTCTCCCTGGCACTGCCTGGCACACAGGTGTGCTTAACAATCTATGTGGATTAAACAAATAATGCAATATATGTTAAGAAAAAAAAGAAGAAGAAGAAGAACGTAGCGGGAGGGGAAGAATGAAGCGGGGGAAATCGGAGGGGTGGACGAACCATGAGAGACGATGGACTCTGAAAAACAAACAGGGTTCTAGAGGGGAGGGGGATGGGAGGATGGGTTAGCCTGGTGGTGGGTATTGAGGAGGGCACATTCTGCATGGAGCACTGGGTGTTATGCACAAACAATGAATCATGGAACACTTCATCTAAAATTAATGATGTAATGTATGGGGATTAACATAAGAATAAAAAAAAAAAACCAATCTATGTGGATTGTTGAATGTGTGAATGACCCTGCCTCCTAAAGGACTGAGTCCAGTCCATCTTTGGAGTCTGAGCACTCAGCAACACGCTATCTGTTGTAGACATGCTGAATAAATGGTGAGTCTAAGTGTCTGAAATGTAACCATCTGAGATTAATTCCTTTGGACCAGTGATGCTCTTTGGCCTCAGGGGTCATGTGTGAAAATGCAAACACCTTTGACAAGGCTTAAGTCATTATAGGCCATTAATATTTTCAGGGAGATTAGCAAGTGATCAGCTAAGGGAAGGCCATTGACATAGAAAGAGGGAGGGCTGTACTCTAAACCTTGGCTAATTGAATTTAAATTAAAAAAAAAAAAAAAGAAAGAGGGAGGGGGAAGGAGGCCACAGGCAGAGACACTGTCCCAGTTTTGAGCTGGAGGACTAGGCCTGGGCCTGAGCTGGACCAGGAATAAGCTGAAGGTTGAGAGGCAACATTCCAAGGGTGCTGGTGGTCATTTATTGAAAATGCATGTCATTCTTCTCCTCATAAACCTTCAGTGGCTCCCCACTGCCTATGGAATAAAGCCTATAATTTTTAGCTTGGCATTTGAGGGTCTGCGGTCTGCCCTCACTTCTCACCCCTCTCCTCATTCATATGCCTCAGCCAGGTTCACCAGGTAATACTGTTTACTGTTCCCTTCCTCCCCACACTGCTGCAGTTCTACCTCTGGGTTATTGCTCATGCTGTTCCCACAGTCTGAAATGTCCTTTCCTTCTTTTCTCTAATCAATCCCACTCTATCTTCAAGACTTGCTGAAGTGGTGCTCCTTCTGTGCCTTCCCTGACACCCCAGTCAGAAGGAATCCCCTCCTTCCTCTGTATTCGTAATAATCATCATTAGTACTCACAGTACGTTGAAAAGTAATGTTTCCAGCAAGCTCCTACCTACATCCTGGAGAGGAAAGTTTTGAATTGAGTTTGAATGTTCCATCTTTAATGTATTTAGTATGAACACCATGCATTCCTAAAACATTTTTCTTCTTCTTTTTTTTTTTTTAAAGATTTTATTTATTTATTTGAGAGAGAGAATGTGATAGAGCATGAGAGTGTCAGAGGGAGAAGCAGACTCCCTGCTGAGCAGGGAGCCCGATGCGGGACTCGATCCCGGGACTCCAGGATCATGACCTGAGCCGAAGGCAGTCGCTTAACCAACTGAGCCACCCAGGCGCCCTCTTTTTTTGTTTTGATAACATTATTGAGATATATAATTCACATACCGTATGGTGTTTTTAGAAAGAATGGTATTTCATTAGGCATCTTGAGTATGCTTGTAAAAAAAGCACAAAAAGTTCCATTTCCCCTTATTTAACAGACAGACAAACGGGTCCAGGTGGAGTGACTTGCTTGAAACCATACTGTGAACTCATTGCAGAGCTAGCACCAGGGCAAGCTCTTTAAACCCTCTGAGCTCCAGTCTTCTTGTCTGTCAAATGTAGGTCCCTGCTTCCTTCATCTAAGTATAGAGGAGCTTCAAGGGTGTAAGGAAAGTGGACGTGTTTCGGCACGTGAAGTGGGTAAAAGAAAGTGCAAGTATATGGGGGTGGGGTGGGAGAGGTGTGTCCTTTTGGCTGGCAAAGTTGCTCTGTTCTAGTTTACTATTACATTTTTGACCTTTCCTTCTCAGGCTATGTTTTCCAGTAATCGTGGGACTGTTGGAGGCTTCTTCCTGGCAGGACGAAGTATGGTATGGTGGCCGGTAAGTTTTCTCTGAAAAACTACTTGCTTAACTACAATATTCTCCATAGGAGGCCCTTTTCTTCTTGGCTTTGGGAGGCACTGATTCTACCTTCCTGCCTTAAATCTCTGATAATGGGTCTTCTGCTCACCAGGTCTCCTGGGTACCCTTAATCTCTTGTGGTAAAGGAATAGCCTTTAAATAAATAGTGCTTGGAATCTTTCATGGTATACATGGTGGAAGAGACTGCACAAGGTGGACAGTGTGGAGAAGCAAAAAGAGCACACAGACTAGGTGATCTAGGGCACATCTGAGCTACCACTTTTGTACGTATAAAATGGGGATGGTAATATTTACCTTCCAGGAGTGTTATGAGAAATGGATACCTCTTATGGGGTGGAAACTCAATAAATAGCTCTTTTACTACCTTAAGAGTCCCATGATAGAGAGACTTTGTCTGTCCCACCTTGGGAGCCTAATGAAATGCCCGATACACAAGGGAACCTCAATAAATACTCATAGAACAGATGGAGGAGGAGCCCCCTACTGTTCCTACACTTTTCTTCATCTCTTGGAGGATTTTGTATTTTGTATATTTGAGAGGTATTTTTCTTGATACTTGTACATGGGCAGAACTATCTCAGTCAAAGGACATGTGCATGCATGGAATAGAAACTGGGAAGCCCCTTCCATCCTATCAGCACAGAGCTCTGGCTGGCTTATCAGTTCAGTCCAGTGACCATCTCAACTCAGAGTTCTCACCAAAATGACTGGTTGACCAGATTGGCCAAGTTGTGCAATTCCTTGGACTTAAGATATAAGCAAGACTGGCTGGTGAAAGAGGGTGGGTAATGAAGCATAGAAACAATTAGAAGAAAGTGAGTGTGAGTTGATTGGAGGAAGAGAAGAAAGTAAAAATTGTCACTGTCATATGCAGAGCTTGAGAGGAGTTGCAAGGAAATCACACGACACCCTGCAGTTGGCCTTTGATCAGCTGTTTTGGGATGGACTTTAATAACTGGAATCTTTACAGCTTGCTTGGGTTATCCCTGAAGTCATTTCTGCCTTATCCCTAAGGTGGCTAAGAATACTGGGCAGATGCTGATTTATATCATAGTTCCCTCATGGTGCTCCCCCCTGACATATTTTATCTTCTCAATCTTTGTACTTTGGTGCTTTCCTAAAAGCTGGTGTTGAATAGGAAGCTCTGATCACAAAGTCCAAGACAAGGCTAGGGTAGTCCCTCTAGAACTGCACTGTCCAGTATGGTAGCCACTAATCACATGGGCTATTTAAATTGAAATTAAAATTAAATAAAATAAAAAATTTCTTTCCTCAGTCATCCTAGCCATATTCCAAGTGCTTAATAGCGACATGTGGATATGTCTGCCAGATTAAACTGTACAGATCTAGAATGTTTCTGTCATCATAGAAAGTTCTATTGGGCAGTGTGCTGTACAGATTTCAGAGCCAGTGCTGGATGAAATCCTAGTGGACTTGAGATTTGCTGAATTAGAGAGTTGGATAGGAAGTTTACTTTAGTTATTTTGAAAGCAGTGCACCCCCACCCCATCTAATGCTTCAAGGCTCCCTGCAGTATACCTGCCAAGTACTCAGCTGCCCTCAGTTTGCATCCGGGCCTCCTTTTTCTTCCCTCCCCCCACTGTGACAGGAAACTCTCATATCTCTTTATATAAAATTTCTAGGGCTGATTTATTAGGAGTAAGACATCAGCTTCTAATCCCTGGTCATGGAGAAGCCAATGAGAGTGGGAGGCGCTGAGAATGGGGCAGAACCATCCTTAGGAAATAATGCATTTTGGGCTTGGCCTGGGAACACATCACATCTTAACTAGCAATGATGTCTTTCTTCCTGATAGCACCCAGGAGTGGGTCTGGCGGAGATTTGGTTGGTGAAAGGAATTAGCCTTACCCAAAGCATGTAGGGTTCAATGGTTCAAGTGGGGTTTCCTGTGGGTGTTGTTTTCCTTACTCATGTTTCAGTGTTAAAGACTATACTTTCAGGGATCATTTCTATAGTTTGTTACTCATGTTTCAGTGTTAGATTACTCTAACCAACAGAGAACTGTGGCATCATTCTTCTTTTGTACAGAAGTCACTACTTCCTTGATGAGGCTGAAATTCAACTTCTTCTTCCAACAGTGGTTTCCATCTAAGGCTTTGTGAGATTACATTAATGGTTTACAAACTTGCCCATGTATCAGAATTATCTGGGTGTGCTTTCCAAAGATACAGATATCTAGGCCTCCCTTCAGACCTATTAAAAAAAAAAAAAAAAAAAAAAAACCTTGGAAGAGAGGCCCAGGAATTTGCATTTTAAAAAAGCTTCCCGGATGCTTTGATAATTACTGGTTTGGGTAGACTCTTAGCTATCTGGTCAGATACACTGAAAACATCATCTGTTAGGGATGCTGGACAGAGGGATTCTTGGTTGGAGGAGCAATGACTTCTAAGTCCCTCTCAACTTTGAGAATGCTTTAATTCTAAAAAATTCTATAGTAGAACAAGCATGAGCTTTGAGGTCATCATATCTGATCTGCTACATTTACTAGTTGTATGACTTTGGCCAAGTCACTGAACTTCCCTGAGCTTCAATTTCTACCTCTATAAAGTAGGAGAATAATGCCTATTCTGGAGTGTTCTCATCAGGATTAAATAAGATAACCCATGTACTCCACTCAGCACTTGGCAAGTACTCAGTAAATGAGAATATTAAGAAATGGAAGGAAGGTCAGGAGTGCAAAGGCAACCTTCCCGTTGGCATTTGTCTGGGCAGAGCACTTAGTGCCCAGTAAATGAGAACTAGCATGTATGTGAAACTAGTGTTGCTGCTTCACTTAAATTTAACTTTCAGATCGACCATGAGAATAAATGAACATGATTTATATTTATATTTATTTATACTACTATAAATCATCAATCCAAGCTACACAATGACCGCATTTTAACATCTCTGAGATTGGCTTGTGTATTATAATCAATCAGTGGCATGCCACAGCTTAAGTGGCAATGCTTTTTCTTTCTTGGTGCTACATGGTATGTCTTAACAGTAGTTGGTGTCTTAGATTCAATAAAGTATGGTTATATTCTAAAATAGTGTGTTTGAAGATATGTTCACTGCAGAAATATCTCAAAGGCTGCCCTCCTCCTCCTTCCCAGCAAACTGACTTTTATTTATTTTATATAAGGGGAATCTGCTAAGAATTTGTTTGAGAACAAGGCTCTGCTAATTTATAAAATTTAAAGACTGTTAGGGCGCCTGGGTGGCTCAGTCGTTAAGCATCTGCCTTCCGCTCGGGTCATGGTCCCAGGGTCCTGGGATTGAGCCCCGCATCGGGCTCCCTGCTCAGTGGGAAGCCTGCTTCTCCCTCTCCCACTCCCCCTGCTTGTGTTCCCTCTCTTGCTGTGTCTCTCTCTGTCAAATAAATAAATAAAATCTTTAAAAAAAATTTAAAGTCTGTTAATTTAGAGGAATAATAATTTTTATTCTAAAATTTAAAATGGTTTTAAAGTACTATTGCAATACATGCTTGAAAGAAGGAGTTAAAGGAGAAGATGCGAATCTAAGTACTTTCCCTCTAAAACTGAAAAAGAATTCAAACTATATTAAATATATGCATCTAGATTTCTCTTTGTATTAAAATTCAAAGTCAATTCAATTCTGTCTGTCAGGTCTGGAAGTTCAGAACTGTAACATCAGTTCTCAAAATTGCAAGCCCAAGAAGAACATCACAGCGCTAACAGGCTTTCTGGAGCTCACATCTCTGTCAGAAACCCTCTACTGGGACACTTTGTCCCCTCAATCTGCCGTTAGCCATGTTGCTTTGTGCTGTATGTAGCAGGAGTGAGCAACCAGAGAAACTTTGGGAAAAGAGTTCTTAGGTTATTTTAGGAAGGGAGGACCTTGGATTAATACACCAGAGGCCAGGGGGTCTTGGGTAGTCACCCACAAAAAAGTAGGAGGAAATTGTATCTTGCAAAATCTGAAAGGAGATTGAACAGAGAGGTCAGCTGGGGGCATTCCTGGGGGCTTAGGAGGCTGAAAGGAGCAGTTATGACCTGTAACAGGTGAAGATTTAGGAGCTCTGGAAAAAGACCCTATTCCTAAAAAGTTAATAAGGCTGAGAGAGAGAAATCATTTGTGCCTTGGCCTGGGAATAGAAGTGAGGGACAATTGAAGAAGAAGAGCAAGGACTCCAGGGCTGGGTGACAAGAAAAGACAGCTTACACAGGAGGCCAGGCAGGAAGGCCTCTAGAAACCTGAGTCACACATGAGCAAGCCAAGCCAACTGAGTAATATGAAACCATGAAGCTATACCTTTTGTAACTTTGGGCTGGTTGGTGGCCCAGGATTCCCTTCTGTGGTTGACAGCTTTAATAAACAGCTGCCTGTGTGCTATGTTGTAATGGTTATTTGGGGATGTGGGAGATGGGGAAGCAGGAATGTGAGCATTGAAGGGGAAATTCCCCACTCTTTGTATAGTGGTAGCAGAAATTACTCAGAGAGGCTGGGCCTCAGATACACAGCCCAATGGAGAATTCTTGTTTCGGAGGAGGGTTTGGTTATACTTACCCAAGTCAGCTCCAAGGGAGCAGTGGGTTATAATGGGGTTGAATAAACCCTTCAACAACCTCCTTCAATACAGAAATAAGCATTCCAGGGGGCATGGGAACCTCACAACGAATGAAAGGACTTGGCTTGTCCCAGCTTTGTGACATCAGGCAAATCATTAACTTCTCTGAGTCTCAGAGTCTCCTCTGTAATGGGGGACAGTCAGATTGAGGATCTCAAAGTCTCTTTCAGTACTAAATGTTTAAGAGTCCACACCACAGAGGAGGAAACAAGAATGGGTGTGGGCATGCTAGCCAGTCTATTGCCAAAGAGGATTTTGAAAATTGAATGCCTCTCAATAGCCACAGTTATTTCCTTCTTTTATTATTAGAGAATCATCAGAGAGGAGTATATCACAGTGATGTAGGGCGAGGGTTGACAAATGTTCTCTATAATGGGCCTGATAGTAAATATTTTGGCTTTGTAGGCTATATGATCTCTGTCACAACTATTCAACTCTGTTTTTGTAGCATGAAATTAGCCATGGACAATGCATAAATGGATGGGCATGACTGTGTTCCAGTAAAACTTTATTTATAAAAAGAGGCAGAGGGCCAGATTTGGTCTATAGGACTTAGTTTGTTGACCCCTTGTTCAGGCCTAGAATCTGGAGTCAGGCTGATGGGGTTCAAATCCAACCTCTGCCCTTTAATGGTTGTGTGACCCTGTTTGAATTACTAAGCATCTCTGTGTCTTGCATTTGTTATCTCTACAATGGGGATAACAGTACTTACTTGAGATTGTTGTGAGGACAGATGCACAGTAAACTCTCAGCTTTAGCTTTTGTTTTTCTTTTTTCAACTGAAAACTTTTTAAGACTGTCATATCTGAGTGATCCAGCAAGAATGAAGATTAACCCAATGGGTTGCCCAAGTTCATATAAGATAATTACAAAGCTAGGACTCTTTCTCTTTTTCTGGTTATTCAGGTCCCTTTCTTCCTACCCTTTGGGATGGAAGTTTTTGAGATCAATTGGTATAGTCTAAAGGTTTATCTGAAAACCAAGAAATTCTTTCCTTTAGGGTTGAACAGAGACCCTGATGAAAATTTTCCCTGAGGAAAGAAGACAACTTTTTATACTTACTAAACTTTCTTGAGTAAAATATATCTGATTTAATACTTAAGTCTTTATATCCTAATGATCAAATTAAAGTTTATTTACTTAGGATGATACTGGAGTGGGTCTTGGAAGAGTCTGGCAGGCCTAAGATATAGGTGGTAACTCATGAATGAGAGAGAAAGAGCATGAACTAGGTGAGTGGACACAGGAGAGGCAGAAGAGCTCTCATCAAGGGAGCAAATCTCAGGAAGATGTGAGACTGAAGACAGACAAGTACTTGACCTTCATAAGCCTGGGTAGAAGTGACCAGTAAGTCCAGTTGACCCTTTCTTCCCGCTCTGATTGTTTTCTATTTGTATGAAGCTATGTGTAATTTTGTTTACCCCAGAGCTGAGGCTATGTTTTTCTTAATCTTTTTTTTCTTCTTCTAATACCTAGTCCAGGACCTTGCATCTAGTGGGCATTTGAGAAATATGTGCTGAATTAAAGAAATAAGAGGGAGGAGAGGGACATGTCCTTAGACACTCATGCTGGATCCCCTTGTTGATGTCACCTAAGACCTTAGCCTGCATTTTGCTCTCTGGAGCAATGGCCACAGAGTGTAGGCAGTGGTAAGAATTTAGGAGGTTAGGAGGGTTCTGGGTCCAAGTCAAAGTCTTCCTCCAGCAGTGCTCCACATTTCTGTTTCTGTGTACAGAGAACATTTTTTTTCTTCAGATTTTGTTTTTTTAAGGCTCTTGGTAGTAAAATTGGAAAAGCAAATTTCAGCCCTCATTGGACCCCTTGGAAAAGTCTGCTATGAGTATGCTCCCTTACTATCTCAGACATTTGGTTTTTCTCAAGTTGAGTCAAGGTTTTGCAAAACTTGGTTGGCAGGTCCCATAGATATGTATCTCTTTTGTGATGAGGGTTTTTTGCTGAATGTGACAGTTGCTACCTTGCTCTTGAACAGCCTGTTTTCTCTCTTCTCCTTTTCCTCGTCCTCTACCACCACCTCATCCTTCCCCTTTCTTCTCTTCCTTCCCTCACCTTCTCTTTCTGTCCTTCTTCCCCTCTCTCTCTTTTTGGTGGGGCCCTTTCCCTGTCACTCTTCATGACTTAATCTCCTCTGAGGAGTTTCTCTGATTAATGCACAGCCACTCACCCCCCCCACCCATGTATTCTTTGTGTTCTTAGGCATCAGTTGATGGGTGTGTAGCCAATTTCCTGTCATCTAGTTGGTGCATAAACTCCTGGTTTCTCCTTTCTCTCTGGATACCTTCCCAGCATTTTCTAACACATTAGCACGCTCCCAGACAGAGAAAGGAAAAAGTAAATTATAATCAACATTTCCAGTTGTTTGAAGTCAGAAGAGTGCTGAAACTATCGGTTAAGATGAAGACTTTGGATTATTCATGTTAGAAATGTATCTGGGCTTTCCCTTTCTACCATCGGCATGGCACATTTTAGGTCACCTAGAGCTATATGTTTCTCTTTAGGTAAATTTTATATTAAGGAGGTGATTTAGAGTTGGGACTAAGACCATGGGCCCTGGAGCCAGGCTGCTTTGTTTTGAACCCCAGTTCCCCCATTCCTAGCTTTGTAGCCTTGGGTGAGTTACTTAACCTCTCTGTGCTTGTTTCCTCAACTGAAAAATAGAGAACATAACACCTATCTTATGGAGTTGTTTTGAGGATTCAGTTAATTAAAATACATAAATCTTTTATAACACTACACAATTAGTACTACCCAAGATGGCTATTCTTAATATCATCATCATCATCATCATCATCATCATTTTTTAAAGTAATCTCTACACCCATTGTGGGGCTAAAACTCATGACCCTGAGGTCAAGAGTAGTATACTCTATGGACTGAGCCAGACAGTGACCCCCATCATCATTATTATTGTATCTCATCTCCAGATCTTCCTTCTTAAACTGTGAATTCATTTATCCATTTATGCATTGCTATTATTTCATTCTATATTTACATGTTGATTACCTACTATGTGCCACATTCTGTGTTAGGTGCTGGCATATATTAGTGTGTGTGTGACACAGTCTTACAAAATATATCCAAAATTACAAATAGTGGTAAGTATTAAGAAGGAAGTGTATTTGAGTCAAGGGTGAGAGGGAAGGAAAGGGGTCTTTCTCAACCTACATAAGAGGATCAGGAAAGGCCTTTCTGAGGACTGAGCATTTAGGCTGAGACATGAAGGATCAGGAGACAGCCATTCTTCCAAGCAGAAGGAACAGAATGGTCAAAAGCCTGAGGTGGAAAGGATCTTGGGATAGTTGAGGAACTGAAAGGAGGCCAGTGTAGGGGAGACAATGCATATCAATCAGGCACTTTGAGTGAGGGACCCCAAGTTGTTGATGATCCCAAGGATGAGTCCATCTGAATTGGTGAGAGGGTTGGTCTCTAGCCTCCTTTACCTATAAATGCCAATAGAAGACCTCCCCTGCCTTTTGTGCCAACAACCCATGGGAAAATCCCAGCCTTGGCAGTGGTTTCCTGATTTCCTGCTCTTTTGGTTCTTAGGGCAAGGAGAGAGATTTGTGAAGATAATGAGTGAATGGCTACCATTGTTCATGAAGGACATAAGCTGACGTAAAGTAAACAGAGATTATAATGGCTCTGGAGCAAGGTGTGTGTCTAAATATTTACCAGAATCTCAGAAATAAAATGGTCTGAATATATGAACCCCACCTTCTTTTCTATCCCAGTCCAGGAATTGTGATCCTTAAGAGATGGCAAAAGTCAAAGGTTAAATCTTTCCAAATCTTTCCTGTGAAAAAATATCTTTAATGGAATCAAATACTAATTCAGATTAAAGACCAGTTCCCCAGAGGATAGGGCAGAATCTGAAATAAAAGCATGATGGAGATATACACATGCTATTCTTAAATTTACAGTGAGATGGGTAGGGGAGTCTGACCTGAGTGTGCCCCTTCAGGGATGCTCAGAAGGGAATGTCTAGGGAAGAAGGAAAAAAGTCTGAGTGGTGCTATGGCCTCCCCTTCTGTCCCTTGGGTGTTGGTCATGTTTGGCTGTGGGATGTTGGGCAAATCACTGTTCTGGTCTTCAGTCTTCTCACCTGTAAAATGAAGATGAGAATAATCCTTATCTCACAGACTATAGTGAGTATGATGTAAGTTAAAGTGAATGGGGTGCCTGGCCCCACACTTGGCCTACAGGAGGCACTGTAAAAGTTAGTCATCCCTCTCCCTTTCTTATTCTCCCAGGACAGACCTCTCAAACTGTGGTACCCACACCAGCAGCATCGGCAAGACCTGGGCTCTAGTTAGAAAGGCAAAATTTCCAGCTTCAACCCAGACCCACTGAATCAGAAAGTTGAAAGGATGGGATTCAACCATCTGTGGTTTAACAAAATTTCCAGGTGATTGTGATTAGAATTGCCAGATTTAGCAAATAAAAATATAGGGTGGCTAATTAAATCTGAATTTCAGAGAAACAATGAATACTTTCTTAGTGTAATATCTTATGCAATATTTGAACATAATATTATTAAAACTGAATTTGTTTATCTGAAATTCAGATATAACTGGGTGTTCTGTATTTTTACTTTAGATTCTGGGGGTGCTTGGTGGCAAGCCTGCTTCTCCCTCTCCCACTCTCCCTGCTTGTGTTCCCTCTCTTGCTGTCTCTCTCTCTGTCAAATAAATAAATAAAATCTTAAAAAAAATTCTGTAGATTCTGATGCATGCTACAGTTTGAGAACCATTGTCTGATGATATCTCAAGGCAAGCATCTAGCACAGCCCAGAGAAAGGGTGGAGAGGAGGCTCTGGGATATTCTTGTATCATTCCTTAAAGGGAAGATAGAAGTTGGGAGCAAAAAGCCATCTCTAGAGCTCTGGACATTCTGGGTATTATATGGTCCATTAACAAAGAAAACAGTTTCCTGAAATTAACTGAGTGTATTTTCCAATTGAGCTGTGAAGATCTTGCTCCCTCTAAGAGAAAACGACCATTCTGTTTCTTTCAGGAAATTCGGGGCACTCCATAAAAACATGGGCTGTACAAAAGCATTATCAGTATTCAGAATTGCATGCCTTTGTGGAACAGAACTTTTTCTTTTTTTTAAATTTAATTTCAATTAGCCAACATATAATACATCATTAATTTTTGATGTAATGTTCAGTGATTCATTAGTTGTGTATAACACCCAGTGCTCATCACATCACATGCCCCCTTATCTTTCTTTTCTTTTTTTGTCCTCGCCTGCCACTTTCCTCATACAGGGGCAAAACTTTTCTTTTTTTTCTTTCTTTTTTTTAAAAAATATTTTTATTTATTTGACAGAGAGACACAGCGAGAGAGGAAACACAAGCAGGGGGAGTGGGAGAGGGAGAAGCAGCCTGATGCGGGGCTCGATCCCAGGACCCTGGGATCATGACCTGAGCCGAAGGCAGACGCTTAACTACTGAGCCATCCAGGTGCCCCTAGGGGCAAAACTTTCTTAATGGTGTCTCATATTTGTCACCTCATTTAAGCCTGAGAACCCTGTTGTGAGGTAAGCTAAGGATTCTTATCCTCATTTTATAGTGGAGGAAACTGAGGCTCAAGACCAGGAAGTGACTGGCTCATGGTCATATAATTTGTTTTGACAGAGCCAAGATTAGAATAAGATTCGAAGTCTCCCAGTGTGCTTAGAAGGAAGGGAAGAGAGTGGGGTCCATACCACTTAATTATGCTTTCAAGCATGATTATTGATACTTTTTGTAAATCCATTAGCTGCCTCTGATGGTGAAACAAGGAAGACACACGCAGATGTCGTCCATTGCCTTAAGCAATTCTTGACTCTTGGGTTAGAGTTTGGAGTGTCATACTATTTTACTTTCTTAAAGGTGTGGAAGTAAAGATAACATTAATGTGTAAACTTGAATCACTTTCTTCCTCTGGGCTATAATTTTGTTTTCATTTGAAAATAACAAGCTTGACCCTAATTATTTCCAAGGTAATTCCAGCTCTAACATCAGACGACTGGCTGTTGGCAAGTAAATAGGCTGTCCCATATATTTCCTATTTTCTTTTTCCTGTCACACAGAACATAATTTTTAGGTAGCATTCAATGACATTTTCATGTCTTTTCTTATATTGCCCCCAACAAAGACATAACTTTCCTGCATGCTTTGTTCTCAGGCTATGCAAGTGAATCTGAGACAGTTCTGGAATGATTTCCCTTTATTGTTAAAGGTTTTAAAGAATTGTGTTCTGCTTATAAAATTACACAAACTCATTGTGGAAAGATTAGAAAAGTACAAAAAAGGTACAAAAACACATTCATTATTTTCTCTTTCATAGATAACCACTGTTAAACTTGGAGATATGTCCCTATCTCTATCACTATCTCTCTCTATAAAACCTTGTATGTTATTTTTTATTTGACATTTTATCACTTTCATCTTCCCATCATAACAAATTCTTCAAAGATTTTAATGGCTGTGTAATACTCCACCACAGGTATGTACCTTAATTTATCCGGTTGTCTTCCTATTGTTGGACATTTATGTTGTTTCCAAACTTTCCTGTATTGTAAATGACATGGCAATGAACATACTAATGAAATTCTTATATATAAATCTTTGTATTTTGGATAATTTGCTTAAGGTAGAGTACTAAAAGTAGGATCATATGGTGGAAGGAGATGAGATTTTGATATGTACCAACAAACTACTTCTGGAATTACATTTAGGTCAGAAATATATGGGAGAACCTATTTACTTGCCTGTTTGATGGACTAACCCAGAAGGTCACATTCCACCTGAGGTCTTGTTGTTACTAACACTGATCTTACAGGTCACCACATTAACATCTCAGAGTAGTGCATAGTCCTAGCATGCCCCATTGTTCTGCTGGGCACCATCTGGGCCTAGCAGGCCAAGTTTATTGCCTCTTGCTCAGGAGAGAGCCATCCTTGACACATCCCTATGAAGAGTCCCAACTCTAAGCAGCCAGTGGGAATAAATACAACTCTAAGGCACTTGATCGCCAGCATCCTAGGAATTGCTACACCAACCCACTCACTCACTCAGCAGACTTTTATGGCATGCTTGTCATGTGCAAGAAAGGTTCTATGCTAGACAGAAGCAGAAATGCTCTTTGAGGACTAGAAGATATGTGGGGGGCAACACTTGTGCAGAAACAGTGTCATGCCCCAGGAGAGTGCAACAGACGAGGAGTGGGAGTAAGAGATTGGAGGAGGAAGAGATCAGCTCTGAATGGTGTCAGTGGAGAGATGGAACTAGGATTCCTTTTGAAGACTGGGTCAGTGTTTTGGGGACATCAGAGTTTGATGGAGAGGAGATTCAAGCAGAGGGAAATGGCATAAATAAAAACAGAAGGTAAGAAAGCCCAGAGCATATCTAGGAAACTGACTCAGTGTAATTTAGCAGAGTGTAAGGGATACAAAACAGTATGGAGAGGCTGCTGGGGATGGAGAAGGAGGAGGGGGCTGGGTTGCAGACAGCCTTGAAGGCCTGTAATTTCTGATGAGATTCAAGTCCATGGCCAGTGAGGATTAGACACATGAAAAGAGGAAGCTTAGCCCAGAGAAGATTTGAGGGTAGGCACAACCCCTTTCCTTAGACATTGGGAGAGCTAGCTTGTGGAAGAGAGATTTGACGTGTTCTGTATCACTCCAGAAGGCAGAAGTAGCCAGATGGGTAGATTTCAGCTCAAGGTAAAGAAGAACTTTTTAACCACTAGAATTGCTCTATGGTTTCAGCTGCGTTGTAAAGTGGGGAGCTCTCTGTCAGTAGAGGTGTGCATCCAGAAACTGACCATCACTTAGGGGGTTGTTGCAGAGGGGATTCAAGCTGTGACATCTGTGGGTCCATACAACTCTGGAAGACTTATGATTCTATAATTTCTCCATATATTTCCTCTCCTGCCATCTTTCTAGGGTAGTAAGTTTAGGCAGTAAAATGTGATTATGAATTTCCCAAAATTCAAAGGGAAACATAGTCTTTTTGCCATTTTTGATGTCACATTATGTTATTTCCCCAATTACCATGCTATCAAACCTGTTGGGTGTGGTCAGACCCAGCTCAACTTGCACAATTACAGCAAAGCCATCTAAATACTTGTAATAGCTTCCTGAATCCCATCAGGGGATGAGGAAGGCTTGGAAAGTAGTCAGAAGGAAGGTCAAGCTGGGGGAATTTTAGATGAAGTCTAAAATCCTGAACTCATAGGGATGGTGGGAGGAAATTATAGAGAAGGCCATGATTATTCATGTCACCGGGTCACTCCCTGGATGGGATGTGATTCCCAAATGGGCATGAATGTGGGTGAGGAGTGGACAGAGTGTTTGGGAAATCAAAGTGATGAAAGCATTGTTAATGAGCTTTAGTGGGAGGAAGGGCAGAGTTGAAAACCTGGCGGGGGAGTGGAAATGATAAAGCAGTGGTGTCTGTTACTAGTCTGCTTGGGCTGCAAAATACCATAGACTTGGAGGCTTAAACAAGAGAAATTTATTTTTCCACATTTCTGGAGGTAGGAAGCTCAAGATCAAGGTGCTGTCAGGGTTGGTTTCTGGTGAGACCGCTTTTTCTGGCTTGTAGATGACTACCTTCTGTCTGTGTATCCTCTTTTCTGAGTAGAGAATGGGGGGGGACAGGGGAAGGGGGGAGGGAGAGGGAGAGGGGAGAGAGGGAGAGAGAGGGAGAGAGAAGGAGGGAGAGGGAGAGAGAGGGGGAGAAGGAGAGAGGGAGAGAGGGGGAGGCGGAGAGGGGGGAGAGAGGGAGAGATGGTATCTCTTCCTCTTTTTATAAGAACCAGTCCTATCAGATTAGGGCCCCACCCTTATGATTTAATTTAACCTTAATTACCCTATCGCCAAATAAAGTCACATTAGAAGGTTAGGACTACAACACATAAATTTTTGGGGAACACAATTCAGTCTATAACATTGTCCATCGTAAGTCTTGTGAATTGTCTTTGTCCTCTTGGAGGAGAGTAAGGACTCTGATTGAGGGCTGGCTAAATGTCAGTCATTACTGATTCATAATCTCATTTGACTCCTGAATAACCCTGTCATGAGAGAAATTGAAGCTCACAGATATTATGATCACCCAGATAGTAAGAGGTCAAGAAAGTATTCAAACTCTAATTTTTTAATTTCATACTTCTCACTGGAGGGGATTTTAACTTGAAATCTTGTTGAATTCCTAGGACTACATCTTTTTTTTTTTTTTTGTAGATTTTTAAAAGATTTTATTTATTTATTTAAGAGAGAGAGAGATAGTGAGAAAGAGAGAGAACATGAGTGGGGGGTGGGGAGAGAAGCAGGCTCACCACTGAGCAGGGAGCCAGACGCAGGGCTCAATCCCAGGACCCAGGGATTATGACCTGAGCCAAAGGCAAATGCTTAACCAACCAGGCACCCCGAGGACTACATCTTTAAACCTAGAACTTCCAGGAAGACTGCTTGGCAGGCCCATTTGGGGGTTGTGGAGGGTCTTTGAATATGGCTTGATCAGAGTTGTGCTTTGTGGAACTGGCCATGTAGGTAGGGGGAGACTGGAGATCATCCAGAAGCCTGCTGAGAGATAATTACAGCCTATACAAGGGCAGTATAAGAAGTGCTAGATGCCTTTAACATTGTGAAGGCAGAGTCAGGGTTTTGGTAAATGATTGAGTTAAGGCCATGGGGTGAAGGGAGGAAGTCCAGAATGAGGCCAGGGCAAGTGACTGGTAGAATAGTAGTGATCATGACAGAAATTAACTGAATCTGGGCAGGACATGTGGTAACCCCAAAGCTCTCCTGATCCCCATTCCATCAGATGGTGAGGGAGTACCTCAGGAAAGCCTGCAACTGCTTAAAGTCCAGTGTTTCCCTTTGCGGGGGATGTTGGAGAAGACTTCTTGAACTTAAGGTTAATCTAAGGTAGTTAATCATTACTGGTAATTATGCCCTTAATAGTACAACATTAGGCTTAATAATTTATCAAGTGAGAGATGATAAATGCAAAGGTAATAGGCCAGGTCAGGCAGGCTGCATGCAGAAGGGAATTCAGACTAAAAGTGGACTGTTAGCCCCACCAAGTTTTGAGGAGAAAGAGGTGAATGTCTCTGAACAGCCTCCTTTCCTCCCAATTTCCCCTTCTTTTTTAAATTTCAAGTATAATTAAATACAATGTTATATTAATTTTAGGTATACAATATAATGATTCAACAATTCTATACAACTCTCAGTGCTCATCAAGATAAGTGTACACTTAATCCCTTTTATCTATTTCACCCATCCCCTGAAACCTCCCTTCTGGCAATCAACAATTTGTTCTCTGTATTTAAGAGTGATTTTTTTGTCTCTTTTTTCTGTTTGTTTTGTTTTTTCTTAAATTCCACATGTGAATGACATCATATGATATTTGTCTTTCTCTGACTGACTTATTTTACTTGGTATTATACTCTCTAGGTCCATTCAAGTTGTTGCAAATGACAAGTTTTCATTTTTTTTTTTTATGGCTGAGTAATATTCCATTGTATATATTTACCATATCTTCTTTATCCACTCATCTATGGATCCATTTTCCTCTTAATAAATGGCACCCACCTACTCAAGTCCTGAATCTAGGAGTTACTCTTGATTACTCTCTCCCTTATTTCCCACATCTGATCCATCAAGGGTAATTCCTAGATTTAGGACTCCTGTCAACTTTATTTCTAAAATACTCTTCAATCTCTACACTTGCCTTTGTCTTGACTGTTACTACCAGAGACCAAGCCACTGTCCTCTAATGTAGATACAGCATTAACTTCCTATACAGTTTCTCTGTTTTCCCCCTTACCCCAAGCACTACATTCGCCATGTGCTTGAGAACAATCTTTAAAAGCAAATTAAGTCCTGTCCCTCCCCTGACTAAACACTGTAGTGGTGGGGTGCCGGGGTGGCTCAGTTGGTTGAACATCTGACTCTTGATTTTGGCTTAGGTCATGATATCAGGGTTGTGAGATTGAACCCTGTGTCGGGCTCATGTGCTGGGCGTGGAGCCTGCTTAAGATTCTCTCTCTCCCTCTGCCTCCCCACCCACCAAAAAAAAAAAACAAAAAAAAAAACCCCTCCAGTGGCTTCCCACACTTAGAATAAAATCCAATAAAATCCTTGCCTGCTAGGACCTATATGATGTATGCCTGCCCAGCTTCCCAGCCTCATCTCACAACACCCTCCTCCTTGCCTACCACACTCCAGCCACTCTGGCCTTTTTGCTTCTCAACTATGACTACTTTCTTTCTGATTTTGACATAGTGGACTTCTTTTATCACTTCAATCTTAACTTAGAGGTCATCCACACAGAGGGATCTCCTGACTCCAGTTGAAACGTTATTCTATCACATCCTCTCTACTCGTCATTCTCTGATCTTTTTTTTTTTTTTAAGATTTTATTTATTTATTTGAGACAGAGAGAATGAGAGAGAGAGAGCATATGAGAGGGGGGAGGGTCAGAGGCAGAAGCAGGCTCCCTGCCGAGCAGGGAGCCCGATGTGGGACTCGATCCAGGGACTCCAGGATCATGACCTGAGCCGAAGGCAGTCGCTCAACCAACTGAGCCACCCAGGCGCCCCTCTGATCTTTCTTTTTAAAAAATTTATTTATGTTTCCTCTTTTAGAATATAAGCTTTTTTTTTTTAAGTTTTTATTTTTATTTGAGAGAAAGAGAGCACGAGTGGGGGTGGGGCACAGAGGGAGAAGCAGACTCCCTGCTGAGCACAGAGCCCGATGCAGGACTTGATCCCAGGACCCTGAGATCATGACCTGAGCTGAAGGCAGACCCTTTTTTTTTTTTTTTTTAATTTTATTATGTTATGTTAGTCACCATACAATACATTGGTTTTTGATGTGGTGATCCACGATCCATTGTTTTCATATAACACCCAGTGCTCCATGCAGTACGTGCCCTCCTTAATACCCATCACCAGGCTAACCAATCCCCCCTCCCCTCTCCCCTCTAAAACCCTGTTTGTTTCTCAGAGTCCATAGTCTCTCATGGTTCATCTCTCCCTCCAATTCCCCTCCCCCCCAATTTTTCCCTTCCTTCTCCTAATGTCCTCCATGCTTAGAATATAAGCTTCTGGGGTGCCTGGGTGGCTCAGTTGGTTAAGCGACTGCCTTTGGCTCAGGTCATGATCCTGGAGTCCCTGGATCGAGTCCCGCATCGGGCTCCCTGCTCAGCAGGGAGTCTGCTTCGTCCTCTGACCCTATCCCCTCTCGTGTTCTCTCTCTCTCATTCTCTCTCTCTCAAATAAATAAATAAAATCTTAAAAAAAAAAAGAATATAAGCTTCTGAAGAGTAGGGATTTTGTCTGTGCTATTCACAGTGGAATCTCCAGGGTCTAGAAGAGTGCTTGATACATTGAGTCGATACTAAATTAATATTCATTGAGTGAATTAATGAATGCAATTTTATACCATTATCTTATCATTCCAGACACCTTCTGGCCTGGCCTTCAGGGAACTCCTTCTCTTACTTAACTGTTTGGTACTAAGCATCCATTGCCTTATATTGGGGATAGGGGCTGATATAGTTAGGACAGTTTCTTGGAGTAATCTGTCTTTTGGGAAATAGCGTTCTGTGTTTTGTTCCAGATTTGTTCCATCTTAGGGATATTAGACAAGTAACTACCAGGCTTCCCCCATTGCTCAGCAAGAATGGGGATAATTATACTAGTTTGGTACTTATCAAATGGTGCTATGCTTCTCCTCCTGGGTACAGAAGGACTCTAGAAATTTCTAGAGTTCTCTTGGACTTCAGATACAGTTGAGTTGATGGCACAGTATCTCATGATTGGTTAGTGCAAGATCCCTCTCTTGTTTTACTTGATGTTTTCTGCTTCATCTCCCATTCACAGTCTCATTCTCCTTTTTCCTTCCAGGCTTCCAATCTTGGGTTTTAAATATATATCCTTCCAATCTGTCTTCTAACCTATGTATTTAGATATATGTATATCCTTGAAAAATGCAGTGTATGTGTCCATGGAGTCTAGTAAACCTTTGTAAAAAATAAAAAATAAAAATACTATATTGATTTAGAGAGTTATTATTAGTAGCATCTCATGTTACTTGGGGGATTTTTAAAAATTTTTTATTTAAATTCAACTAACATATAATGTATTATTGGTTTCAGAGGCAGAGGCCAGTTCATCAGTCTTATATAACATCCAGTGGGGATCATAGAATTTAATAGCTAGGAATCATCTGTAAATTATAGACTCTAACCCCTGCCTTCTCTGATAAGTGAGAGGACTAAGGCCCACAGACTTCCTTTAAATGATTCCTTTTATCAAAACTGTCCACATTTACTGGGAGCCAGTATTGGTCAACATTTACTGAGAGCCAGTCCTTTGTCAGGAGTGTTGGAGGACACAGAGATGAATGGCACAGGGCCTGCTTCTGAGCGGACAGCCTTTTGGAAGACTTATAAGGAAGGCTTGGTGGGCTGTGGAGTTTCCCATGTCTTCTTTGTTATTGGCCATTGGGCTGAGAAAGGACCCAAAGATGATCTGCTTTGGGGATACACACTGCCTCTTCCCCAGTCTTCTCCTTTTCATCTTCACTATTATGTAAGACTCCATATCCACCTTGTGAATCAGTGATCCCTACAGACATTCAGTCAAGTTCCCAGGCTGTCTCTGCTCTTTCTTGTCCCTCTTGTGGGTGACATGCCTCTTCCCTGTTTGGTCTACCTCTGAGTGTCCTGGTGGAACAGAGTCCTTACCAGACTTTCTCTTTGTGTTTCCAGATTGGAGCATCTCTCTTTGCCAGTAACATTGGAAGTGGCCACTTTGTGGGGCTGGCGGGGACAGGAGCTGCTGCAGGCATTGCCATTGGAGGCTTTGAATGGAATGTGAGTAACATCAGAGACACTGTGTCCTGGAGCTGGAAGGAGGTTTAGCAGTCAGCCAGTTCAATCTATGCTTAGAGATGTTCTAAGTGTTAGGGAACCAACCAGGGCCACTCTCTGAGGCAGTTGGAGGAGGGGCACAGCTTCAGGAGTTCCATGGTCCTGCTCCCCTTCCACAGAGTAGCATGAGAAAACCACTGATATGATGGCAATAGTGTTTTTTCCTTCTCTTAAAAATCCAAATCCTTCTGTACCCTTTTGACCATATTGGAGGTTTGGAAATTCTTACCACCAGATTTCCATTATCATTATTATTATTATTTAAAAGTTCTCTAAGTGGTATTTTACTCCTTGTAAACCAGAGAAGAGGCAAAAGGAGCTATGATGTCAGCGGGCAGCCCCCTGGGGTCCCCTACACTATTGCCCAACTACCATTCCTGTGGGCCAATCAGGCAGCAAAGCCCTCTTTGAGTTTCTGATGGCCACTTAAGGAGTTGTCCCCAGGGCCCCAAGAGAAAATGCTTGGTGATTTTCCTGTAGTATTTGAGGGCAGGCAGCAGAATGGGCTAAGGTTCCTCCTAGTTTGACTCTACCTATTTTTTTTGTTTGTTTCAGGCCCTGATTTGGGTGGTTGTCTTGGGCTGGGTTTTTGTTCCCATTTACATTAAGGCTGGGGTAAGTATTTGCTCTATTATTCTATTTTGTGCTATATATATACACACATATATATATACACTATATATAGACACATATATATAATATATAATACACATATTATATATGATACACACATATATATACATATATTATATATATACACACACATATATAATATGAGCTCCATCCTCCTGAAGGGCAGAGGAGACTTTATAGCATAAATGGCAGAGAACACCTGTGCCTTGGTTTTCTTTTCCAGGTTATAAAATTTTGACTACTTTTAGAGGCATTCAACAGATCCACTCAGCCATGACTTGACTGTCTAAGAAGCCTTCTAAACAACCTCATTCTATTCAGAGCCCTCTTAAGCATCATGTCCCCTCACATTGGGTGTGCACTTGAAAGGCACTGCCATGCATTTGTTCATGGTATATGGCTGTGTGCCTCTGCTCCTGGAAGGGAAGCAGCATGAGAAAAATAACTGTATTTCCCCTTCATTTACAAATGTCAGTAGTTCTTGCAGCTGGTACTCAACTATTGAATGCATGCTCAGTCTCTTGACTAAATCTCTCTGACATTTTACATAAGACAGCTTTGGTGGCACCTGTTTAGTGAGATATAATGAATACCTACATTAGGAGCTGAAAGCAATACAGAAAAAACACAGGGCAGTCTCTACATCTTCTGGAGGCTCATGGACCTCATGAGCAGTCTCTACATCTTCATGGAGGCTCATTGGTGACATGTGTGATCCCAGAAGACAGTAGGCTCAGGGTTGAGAAAATGAGACAGAAGTACAGTCAGAATTTGCAGAAAGTACCTGGGAGAACAGGTCTGCAGCTACAATCCTTGGCAAGGTGAAGCACACACCCAGCCAATTTGGTGCACTGAACAGATGCTATCATTGGTATAATGTCTTGTTCACAGTAGGCACTCTGTATAGGAATGCATATCTATCACCTCCTCTTTCAGGGCAAAAATCTGCTTTCTTGGTTATGTATTCATGTATTCATTTAAAAAAAGTGTCTATTGAGCACCTTCAATGTCCTGGGATAATGCTCTAAACTTGCAGTAGTAGGGCATATGGGATTGAGATGGGATTGAAGAATGGGGGCCATCTGGCTACCTTAAAGACTTCTCTGACCCATGACAGTTAACCTTTGATCATACTTCTGATGCCATGGTGGATGCCACTGCTCTGCTTGCTCTGAGTCTTCTGGTCACTTTGGCTGGCAGTGACCTCTCTTACATCCCATGCAGGTGGTGACAATGCCAGAGTACCTGAGGAAACGATTTGGAGGCAAGCGGATCCAGATCTACCTCTCTATTCTGTCCCTGTTACTCTACATTTTAACCAAGATCTCGGTGAGTCCACTGCCCTGGGGACTGGCATTAGCTGTCTACTGACCAATGTCTACCTGCCCACTCCTGCTCCTCAGCACATATTGGCCCACCAAGGGGCAGCAGTATTTGTTTCTATTAACTTGGTACCTTAGGTTTTCTTGCTCCTTAGGGTAAAGTCCTATTTCATGCATCAAGGAGTCAACACATGGAACTCCTTACCCTCTACCATGTGGAAGGTTAAAAACATAAACAGGTTCGAGGAGTTTCAGTGAAAACTGTTCTTAATAGAAGACTGAAAGGGAATTAGCAATATCTAAGGGCCGGTTCCAACCTTAGAGTTAGCTGTGAGCCTTTGTGCCTGAAGGGATCAGAATCTGGCTCCAGGTGATGTTTCTAATACACTTAAACATGGGCAGTCAGTGACAACTCTTGAAGGGACCTCAGAAATTCTCCCTTTTCTTTTATGGATAGGGAAATGAAAACTGGGAATTGAAAATACTTGCTCAGGATCCTGAATCAGGAGTAGAACCCAAACTTCTGGCTCCACTTCAGTGTCCTTTTCATTGCACAAGGCTTCTTGTCTGTTATTATTTTTTAATCTGTTTTTTTTTTTTTTTTTCTGATGTTGCTCATGCTTTTTTGTGTCATTTCTAAGAATCCATTGCCAAATCCAAGGGTTGAGAGAAAAGTGACATTTTCTGAGACATAGGGAGTTACAAAGTGCTCACTGCTCTATTAGTTTTCTCATTGAGTATGATCAGTTTTCCTCTGTTTTCTTGTCCTTCTCTATCCAGCACCAAAGGTAAGATTGGAGCAATCTCAGCATCTTGCAAAAGATCTGTCCTGGATAAAATTTGAGTTAGGTTGGATCTGAAATGAGTCTTCTGCTCTAGCTAGGTAGTGTGCTGAAAAACCAGCTGCTAGTGCTTTTATTTTCCTGATCACTTAAAGCCAAGACAACAACAATATTAAATAACATTTGCATTTTTTTTATTTTGGAAAATTTCAAACATGTATACCCAGAGATAGAATAGTATAAGGAACACTTGTGGACCTAATACTTTTCACTCAGCTTTAATAATGATTATCATTTGGTCATTCTTGTTCATCTATTTCTTCTACTTTTTTTCCCAGCAGTATTTTAAGTCAAATACCAGACATTATGCCATTTCGCTGTGACTTCTTCAGAATACATCTTCAACTTTTAAAAAACATAACCATTGTGCTATTATCACACAGCAAAATCTATAGGAATTTCCTAATTTAGGTGGTTTAATACCTGGTCCATATCCAGATTTTCCTGATTATATAAAAAAATGTCTCCTTATAGTTGATTTCTTTGAATCAGAATCTAAATGAAGTCTACACATTGTATTTGACTATACTTTCTTTAAAGGAAATATCTATATCTTCAGCTTACCATAATTATTTTTCTCTTTTGTACCATTACCTCCCAGCCCTAGTCCTGGCCTACCTGTGCATACTTTGCTTTTTTTTTTTAATTGGGTTTGTCTTTTTTTGTTGTTAAGTTGAAAGAATTCTATATATGTTCTGGGTACTAGACCCTTATCAGATAAAGGATTTGCAAATATTTCCCCCTCATTCTGTAGGTTTTCTTTTTCATTTTCTTGATAATGTCCTTTGAGGCACAAAAGTTTTTTTGTTTTTTTTTTAAGATTTTATTTATTTATTTGAGACAGAGAGAATGAGAGAGACAGAGAGCACATGAGAGGGGGGAGGGTCAGAGGGAGAAGCAGGCTCCCTGCCAAGCAGGGAGCCCGATGCGGGACTCGATCCAGGGACTCCAGGATCATGACCTGAGCTGAAGGCAGTCGCTTAACCAACTGAGCCACCCAGGCGCCTTGAGGCACAAAAGTTTTAAATCTTGATGAAGTCCATTTATCTACTTTTATTTCTGTTGCTTATGCTTTTGCTGTCATTTCTAGGAATCCATTGTCAAATCCAAGATCATGAAGATTGACCCCTATATTTTCTCTGAAGAGTTTTATACTTTTAGCTCTTACATTTAGTTCTTTGATCCATTTCGAGTTAATTTTTGTATATGATGTGAGGCAGGGGTTCAATTTCACTCTTTTACATGTGTTTATCCAGTTCTTTCAGCACCATTTGTTGAAGAGACTATTGTTTACTCATTGAATGGTCTTGCACATTTTTATACAACTCAATATAAACACGCTCTTGCCTATAGGGCTGATAGAACTTTGTTTTGGAGTTGGGACTGATTCCCAGAGCACTGCTCCCTCCCTGCCCAGCTTCCCGACTCAAACTGCTACTGTCCTTGACTGGTGCTTTTGTGTTTTGCCACCAATATGATGATTTCACCACCTTCACTTTCTCCTCTCCTCCTTCAGGGTTAGTTTTTAGTTATAAGATGAAGACCCTGGGCTTTTCAATGCTATGGCATTAGATATCAATGTGTAGAGACTAGACTGGGAAATGCTGGTAAGGGTGGAGAAATCAGGCTTCCTGAGGGAGAGAAGAGCAGATGTAAGAAGAGAAAAAGGAATGTAAGCAGGGAGGGAGAGGAGGTCATTCTGGAGCTAGGTGGGGGTTGGCAAGGGAACTGCTCCTTGGTTCAGCTTGTGAGGTGGCACCTGTCTAATGAGCATGTAGAGGAGACTACTGGGATTTCCCTTTTTGGAATCAAGCCTTCTCCAAGTCCACAGTTCAAGCGGGTATAAGTCTGTTGACTGTAGTTGTCATGGAAAGGGTACTCTTTGCCCTTGGAGCTGGTGTGAGGTAGTCATATAAATAAACTAAATGCCCAACCTCTCTTCCTGCCTTGCACTCACATCACCTATTGTTCAGGTTACTGATTAAACCTCCCTTGACCTGGGAGCCCCCAGATAGCTGAGGGGCAGTCTCGCTCAGCTCAAGTCCTGTTGGATCCCATCCCCCAGCAGTCAGCTTTTTCTGAATTTTGCTTTTGAAAAGTACTTGGTATAGGCTGCTCCCTCTCTGTATAAGTTCTGGGCTCCTTGCTGGAGGCCTTGCCCACCATCCTACCTGCCCTACCTGCTTCCCAGAGGCAGAAATCTCTTGAATATTGTGTAAGAAGGATGATAGCTGCCTTTTATTTAATGCCAGTCTCTTTGCTTAGATTCCAGAAGGGGCTTTACTTTTTTCATCTCCAGTTCACATGAGTACTGCATGGTAAGGATTTCTATTTTATTTTCCACTTCATGGATGAAATAACTGAGTCTCAAAGAAATTAGGTAATTTGTCCTAAATCACACAACAAAATCAGGCATTGGAACCCAGTTGGAACCCAGCTCTCTAGTACCAAAGTCTGTGTTCTTCTCACAGTTCTGCTCTATGTTTGGATGGGATAAAGACATAGCATGATGGAATGGCATAGATCATCTAGTCCTATATTCTACACTCTCATTTTATAGCTGGAGAAACTGAGGTCCCAGGAAGGGAAGGGACTCTGTGGGGTTAAACAGTAGCAGAACTAGGATGAACAGCATGGTCCCTGTTATTGACTCAAAACCTTTGGCATTATGTGGCCCCTGACTTCTAAATCTTTCATTCCTTTGGTACAGAGTCAGTTAAAATTCAAGACCATGGGAAAAAATAAGATAGCCAGTTAAATAACCTTACAATATGAACAAGTTTCCATGAGTAGGATTTGAGAGGACTGTGAGGAGAGAGCATCAACTGCCCACTGGTGTATGAAGGATCTGAAGGAGGGACATTC
The DNA here is from genome assembly GCF_029215605.1 of Mirounga angustirostris. NCBI lineage: Eukaryota > Metazoa > Chordata > Mammalia > Carnivora > Phocidae > Mirounga > Mirounga angustirostris. The sequence goes on from NW_026991722.1 coordinate 91,101,367, forward strand.
AAGCAGAGGGCAGGGGCAGGGAAGGGTTGACACGTAAGACTTTGTCTTTATAAGTTTGGCTGACTTCAGGTTCACCATGAGTCATAGAGCATGAAATCATTAAAATAATTACACTGATGGTGAATGTAACTCCTAGGAACTCACATTAAGATAACACATGAGTTCAAAGTTCATTGAGAAAAGAAAATAATTATAAACTAACAAAGTAAAATAGGTATTTATTTACATTGCACACAAAGATTAATCAATCTTGTTGTGTGTATGTAAAGGCATGGATAATTTGTGATGGGCAAGAAGAGAAGAAGGGTGGCCTTGTGAGATCCAAGTCCACACAGGAAACAACTAGGGACCTGCCAGGAAGGCTTAGAGGAGGCTATAGGGATCCAGTGTGTGTGTAATTGATAGCAGAGAAAAAGCATTTCGGTGCAGGGCCCAGATATAACCCAGGCCATAGAACAGCAGTGGTGTGGAATCTTGACTATGGCTACCATCTTGTGGCCAGGTTTTGGGCTCTGAGACCCAGATTTGATTATTCCTCTATGTACTTCTCTGAATTTTACTGGCTCCCTGCTGTCCCGTTCCTGGCACCCTGTCTTATCAAGTTCTGAGAAGAATTCTGGTCTGTAAAATTTCCCAGTATCATGTATCTTATTTAAGTGTGCACAGTGACTTGAGATAAGCCTCAGATTTTATGAATTACATGTGATGACCGAATGTCCCTGTTTCTATTTCCTGGGGCTATTAACATGACTGCAGTAAACTTTTATAGCAACTCCACTGTCCATTTTGGATCCTTGAGTAAAAATAAGAGTTTTGGCTTTTACTTAAGGTCTGAATACTCATTACCTGAGCCATTCACTTTCACAAATGAAAAGAGAAATTTGAGCAATGGGGCTCTCCATCTCAAATGTCGTTGCCAGGCAGGATTTATTGGGTGCTCAGATATAACTCAGACCAGAATGGGCCACAAAGCACACATATAAAATCATAGGATCTCAAAGTGTCAGAGCTGAGACAAGTAATCTATGCAAGTCTCATGGTCAGAGACTCAGTTACTCTAAGAGGTTTCCCAGCTGAATCTGTAATTTTATTATTCCCCATGAGTCTCATGGACGTTGTTCAGTCAAATTTTCAAAGTGATGGGAACAAAGCTTTTGAGCTGAATCCAACTGCCTGTTTTTGTAGATATGTTTTTTTTTTTTTTAAACATTTTATTTATTTGAGAGAGAGAGAGAGTGAGTGCACAAGTGGCAGGGAGAGGCAGAGGGAGGAGAAGCAGACTCCCCACTGAGCAGGGAGTCTGATGCGGGGCTCGATCCCAGGACCCTGGGATCATGACCTGAGCCAAAGGCAGATGCTTAACTGACCGAGCCACCCAGGCGCTCCTGTAGATATAGTTTTATTTGAACATGGCCACACCCACTTGATGTATTGTCTATGGCTGCTTTCATGTTTCAACTGTAGAATTGAGCAGGTTGGGGGCGCCTGGGTGGCTCAGTTGTTGAAGCGACTGCCTTCGGCTCAGGTCATGATCCTGGAGTCCCTGGATCGAGTCCCGCATCGGGCTCCCTGCTCTGCGGGGAGTCTGCTTCTCCCTCTGACCCTCCTCCCTCTCATGCTCTCTGTCTCTCATTCTCTCTCTCGCAAATAAATAAAATCTTAAAAAAAAAAAAAATTGAGCAGGTTGGACAGACTATATGGTGTATAAAACCTAAAACATTTATTACCTGAAACTTTATAGAAAAAGTTTGCTGACCCTTGATCTAGAATATGATAATTTTTGATTTCATTTCAAGTTGGTTTTGCTTAGCATGATTGGGTAAATTTGCTTGTTTCCTTCCTTTTTTTTTTTTTTATTAAGGGCTAAGAGAAGTTTAGAGAAGGAGCAATCTGGGAAGAGCTGTGAAACAAATGGTCTCATTGGATTATAGGAGAGTTCTTTTCTATCAATGCTGGTGGTGTAGTTCCCTATTCATTCCCATACTTTTATAAATAAAAAAATAACAAAATGCTTCAAACATACAGAAAAGTACAAAAACTAATATAGCAAATATCACCACCCAGATTCTATAGATCTTAAAAAATCTCATTTTTTAAAGAAAAGAAATAAAACATTACAGCTATGATGGAAAGCTTATTTCTACCCCCTTTTTTTTTTTTTAAAGATTTTATTTATTTATTTGAGAGAGAGAGCGCACAAGCAGAGGGGGGGGCAGAGGGAGAGGGAGAAGCAGACTTCTTGCTGAGCAGAGAGCCCAAACCGGGGCTCAATCCCAGGACCCTGGGATCATGATGAGCTGAAGGCAGATGCTTAACTGACTGAACCACCCAGGAACCCCTATTTCTACCTTTCTTGACCCCGTTCTTAAAAGTTATACATGTCTTAAACTTGGTATGTTTTCTTTTGGTCTGTTTTTATATTTTTACTACATATATATGTATATTTATATACCTATAGAGAATATAATGTGTTTTAAAATTTCTGCTCCCCCCACTTTTGAAACTTATAAGAAAAACGGAACAATGGTATTTAAGAAAATCTAAAGTGGAAAAGCACCCATAATCCTATGACTCTAATTCAAATATTTCATATTGTGTCTTTGCCCGTATGTGTGTTTTCTTTTACAGAATTGCAATCAGTATGTGCATACCATTTTGTCATCTTTCTTCCCCATCTTAGCATCAAACTGTATACATTTTCCCATGTTTCCATCTTCATAATTATTATTTTGGGGGGATGTGGAACTTAATGGTTGACATAATTTTCAGCAAGACATTTAGAAATCCTCCAGTGGACCAAAAGCTCTCAACAGTGGTCACCTTTGGTCTGAGTGATGGAAGTAGGAACACTTTTACTTTTCCATGTATAACTTTCTGTGCTGCTTTTTTTCAACTATACCCATAAGTTATTTTATTTTAAAAGTAAGTAAAAAATGTTTTTTTAAATGATAAAAGATCTTGCTCTCTGCAGAAAATATTCCAGAAAAGAGAACTCTTACCTTTTAGTGTTGTTGGAAAGTCACTGGACTTGGAGACAAAGAACTGGATTTTAGCTCTTGAGCTTGTCATTAATTTTGTCTTTCTCATCTGTAGAGTAGAGACAATATATTTGTCCTTTTACCTTATTTTGGGGATCAAAACAATGAATGTACCTGAAAACATTTGGTAAACTATAAAATTCCCTGGATATGGTGGGAAAAAAAACCCCTAGTGAAGCAGATAAAGTTTGGGCACCTAGGATTCAAAAACTAATGTCAGAGCACCTGGGCTAATGTGAGCTTAGGTATGGCACAGTATCCTGAGGCACTTCTGCTGGCTTTCAGAGTTGTAAGGGCAGAATTTACTCCTGAGGTTAGAAGTGTAATCAATAAAGGGGCCCCTTCAACTGAAATAACTATGTGATGATAAAGAGGCATGGGAGCAGAGGGTCTAGCATTAGGAATACTCAGAATACTCATCACAATTCCAATGGCTCAGTGTGCAGAGTCAGGAAGGAGTGGCCATTTCACCCTTAGCAAGGCTGAAGTGCAGCTGGGGGCTCTTTCTTCTTCTTTGGCTTTAGAAGATAGGATGGAACAGGCCCAGGACCTGGGAGGGGAATGTTTTCTTTGGCTGCAGGACTTTCGCACTTCCAGCCCCTGAGAATCATAAGCACTCAGAGTCAGAGCTTCTTACTTTAAAGATGAGAACACAGAGACATGGAGAGGTGAAATTTTTTTTTTTTTTTTTTTTTAAGGATTTTATTTATTAAACAGAGAGAGAGAGCACAAGTAGGTAGAACAGCAGGGAGAGGGAGAGGAAGAAGCAGGCTCTCCACAGAGCAGGGAGCCTGACGTGGGGCTCGATCCCAGGACCCTGGGATCATGACCTGAGCCAAAGGCAGCCGCTTAACCGACTGAGCCACCCAGGTGCCCCCCCCCCCCTTTTTTAAGGATTTTATTTAAGAGGTGAAATGTTTTATCCAAGGTCACTCAGGCCTATAATCGCAGCACTGGTGTTAAAACCCAGGTCCTCTGACCGCTAGCCCTTGGGTGGTCTCTTTCTAAGTCACCACTCTCTCCTTACCTTCTGACTCTGCGTCTCCTCCTCCACCAGGAAAGACAATGATATTAAGTACCCTGGGGCTAGAGAATCTGCAGGGGAGCTAAGGCAGCAATCCTTAGGAGACCCATCTTGGGAGAGGGAGTTGTGCATTAGCACATAAGCTTGGAGCTGGTGTGAGACAATCTCTCTGCCAACTAAAAGAGGCAGGGAATAGGAGATTTGACTGGTGGGGAGCTGAGCCACTGGAGGGCCCCAAGGAGCTGTAAGGAGGTGGAGGTGGGGAAGCTAAGATTGGAGAGGAGATGCAAGGGCACCATTCCCGGGGTTATGACTAGGTGGCCTGTTACACGCCCTGAAATATATTAGGTTTTATGCAATGAAACAGCTCGTGCATTGCACCTGGGGGGAGGGGTCTAGTTTCTTTCACACCTAGCAATTTGAAAATAAAAGATTTACCATGATCATCCCTTAATACTACCCATCCTGGTAGTATTTTGGAACTGCCATGAAAGTTCATTTTGGGTGACTCTGGTACTCTCTGTTTGGTTTAAATTAGCCACTGCACCATCCTGCCAGGTAGAAGGGTTTTTTTGTGTGTGTGTGTTTGTTTTTTTTTTTTAATGGGGCTAAATGAGGCAGGGAGGAGAAAGAGAATTGCATCAAGAACATAACTGGTGAATTTGGGAGTGAAGAGGGAACACTTCTCCCTAAAGTTTCATGAAATAATCTAGATAAAGCCACCTAGAAACAAGCTTGCCATGCAAAAGATAATTGGTGATGTTCTGGTTGTGTTTGAGTCAAGGTGGACTCCATCTGGGCTGAGAAGATAAAACTATGATGTTGCTGAAGTTTCTCTCCACTCCAGAGTATGGGTGGGGTTTCCCTCTCATGGACTCTTTAGTACTTGCTTTTGGGAATAGATCTGATAAACCTTTGCACACTGAGGTGTAAATGATAGAGAATAGCTTAGATCAGCAGTCTGCAGGTGGGTTGGGAAGAACCTCAAGGTTTAATGGTTATTCCTTGGCAAACAAAGTTCTGTAGTTAAATAAGTTTATGAAGGGTCATTTGCCATGTTCCCTTCCTGGGGATTCACAGTACATACTGTATATTAAAGGCTCAGGGAAGTTGTGTGGTGAGGAAACTGTCTTAACTTCACTTAATCCAGCATTTCACAGATCTCTGACTAGGGAATCCTTTTCTCCCCCCATGGGATATCTATTATCATCTTGAATAAAGCTTGTTGAGAAACTTAGGAATAGAGCATGACTCTGAGGTATTTGTGTTTTTATTTTATTTTATTGTGGTAAGAACACTTAACATGCCATCTATCAAAATTTTGACAGATTTTAAGTGTAAAATACATTATTGTTGACTATAGGCACAATGTTGTGTGGCAGATCTCTAGAGCTTACTCATCTTACTTAACTGAAACTTTATGCCTGTTGATTAATAACTCCCCATTTCCTTCTCCCCTCAGCCCCTGGTAATCACCATTCTAGTCTTTGATTATACAAATTTGAGTGTTTTAGATACTTCATATATGTGGAATTGTACAGTACTAGTCTTTCATATTCTTACTCAGGGATAAAAATATGAACCTTTAACTGGGGGATTTTAGCCAAAGGGCAAGGGGGGTGTGGGCCAACATTGGGCCCAGAAATCACAGGTATTGACATTACTCAGGAGACACCTTCTGCTACCCCCTCCAAGTTTGCCTCCTTGTCTCTGCAGCTGAAGTGCCTCAGCCAGGCCCTGGGTGCAGCCTGCAGTCAGCTGGCCTCATTCACCCCTAACTCTGCCTCTTCTCTTCTTCCAGGCAGACATCTTCTCTGGGGCCATATTTATCAACTTGGCCCTGGGTCTGGATCTGTACCTGGCCATCTTTCTCTTATTGGCAATCACTGGCCTTTACACAATCACAGGTGAGTCCATACAAATGACTCAGCCAAAGCCCAGGAAAGGAGGAGGAAGTAGGAGACATAGCTTCACCTCTTGAGGAGGAGAGATACACCCAGGAAACAGTTTTAGAATGGAGTGTTTGCTTAGTCCCAAAGCTCAGACCCTAACAAGTTATATGGGAGTCCCAGAAAACTCCAGTGTTGGCCGGAATAGTTCATGTAGCTTCTTCTAGGAAGTGGGGCAGGGACTGGCCTTCCAGGTTGTGGATAGAAATTGGCTGAGTTGGGAAAATCAGAGAGGGAGTGCCAGGTGCAGGGATGAAGAGAGCAAGGGAATGGAGTCAGGATTGGGCATGGCATGGGGCTGGGGCAGGGTGAGCAAGCAGATGCGTTTGGCTGGAGAAGGGTGGTCAGTGGGAGGTAGTTGAGGTGTGTGTGGAGTGATAAGCCCTGATAGTTCAAAAGAGGTCACAGTGCAGGGGGCTTGGAAGCCAGAAGGAGGCCTTGGATTTGATGTGATAGGCGCTGGAAGGCACTGTAGGTGGGAAGGCAGGGAGTGACACAAAAAAGAGATTTTAGAGGAAGACTCGAGAAGTGACTGGAGAAGCTGATGAAAGGAACAGTTGGGGACACCTTTGCAGAGGTGTTACTCTGTTCCCGATAGGGGAGCCTGGGTCAGCAATGGAATTTGGAGACAAGAAGTTACACAGCTCTGGGGACAAGAAGTTACTTAGATGGTCTGAGTAAAGAGAGAGCAGATGTGCATGGAAGTAGCCCTTCGAAATGTGCAGATTCGGTAACACCCAAACACCTTGTAGAGATGTTAACTCTTTGCTCTTCCTTGCCTTTGTGGGAGACAGTTCTTACCACAGCCATCTCCTTTGCACCATCTTCTGCCTTCAGTCACATCAAACTCTTCCTTCTCGAATAGGGAGGAACAGTCTCCTTTTTCCAAGGTGTTCCCAGCATTTCTGTGAGAAGTAGAGGTGTGGGAACATGTTGGGTAGTAGATTGTTATAACAAGACAAGGGAGGGAAGGAAGGAAAGGCAGACAGGTGACTGAGGGGTGTTCTCAGAGGATGCACAGAGGGAGAGGGAGAGGGGCAGGGAGTGGGCAAAGGAGGCAGGCTGGACCACACAGACAGGTGGTCCTCCTACGTTAGGTCACATGTATTATTTCCTTTGCCTGTTTAGGGGGCCTGGCGGCTGTGATTTACACCGACACTTTGCAGACGGCGATCATGCTGGTGGGGTCTTTTATCCTGACTGGGTTTGGTAAGTGGGGCTGGGGCAGGCTGAGGAGGCAGGGAGGCAGAGGAAGAGGCCTAGGGAGAAAAAAATCAAGTCTAACCTCCCTGCCTGCTGCTGGCCCAGGCAGTGAGCTGGGTATCCTCTGCCCTCCCCAAGGGAGTGGTCTAGCCTGAATTGACCACCACAGTGGGTGTGCAGGGGCACCTTCCTCAGCCCTGGAGATCTCAGGCTGGGCCTGCTCTCCACAGAGAAACTGGACAAAAAAAGGGATACATCTAAATATCCATCAGGCTAAGTATATTCAATGTTGTATCTAAACCTCAGATTACATCTTGTCTATATTTGATGTTAAATTGTCCTTTATTTTATGAATTGATGATAGTAAGTGATCATTTTCTTGTTTATGTCCTTATTTGACAAAATTTAAAAAACTAGCCTGTCTATGTTGGCCCCTGACCCCGATTTTGAAATTTTATTTGTCTGTAAAATCCTAAAGACAAGACTGGAGACCCTAGATCCAGAGGTACTTGTTATGGGAGAATATAAAATGCATTTTGTTTTTTAAGAGGGCCCATACTTTCTGTGTGTCCTGTGAAGCCTCTTATCTACTCTCTATTCTGTTTCCAAGAGCTTCCATTTGTTTTTCCCTAGTGGTGGTGGTAGTGGTGGTGGGGTCTGTAGGACACACAGCAAAGAGGTGATAGGGCTCCAGACTCCTTACCCTTTCTCTGTCCATCTTACCACATTGTTGTGACCAGGGATGGTATGGCTGAGTCTGTGGGTCTCTAGGTCTCTGTGTAGGATTTTAAAGGCTGCTGCTGACAGCAAAGGGTGAGGGGAAAACGTCTTTGAATCTTCAAAACCAAGGTCTTTCTTTTAATAAGTCCAAGTACTTTCCCTTTTTAAAAAGGTTTATGGTTAAAATACTTTCACAGGTTATTGGTTTAGACCCTTACAGGAGCCCTCCCACCCCCAGGAGGCTAGGCAGGGTTAATAATCCCATTCTATGGATGAGAGAGCTGAGGCCCAGAATAGGAAAGTGACTTTCCCAAGAGCACACAGTGAGGGTGGTTTCTCAGGCATCTACAGGAAGAAACCCGAATGAAGAGTTGAGAGTTTTAGGATGTTTGTTGCTGATGCTTTCCAGCTTTCCATGAAGTGGGAGGGTATGATTCCTTGATGAGAAAGTACATGAACGCCATTCCAACTGTGATTACTGATGGAAACATCACCGTCAACAAAGACTGCTATACACCAAGAGCTGACTCTTTTCACATCTTCCGAGATCCCCTCAAAGGAGACCTGCCGTGGCCTGGGATCATCTTTGGGTTGTCCATCCTTGCCCTGTGGTACTGGTGCACAGATCAGGTACCCGTGCTTGATGTGTGGGGTGGATGGGGTATTCCCCATGTCTCTACAGGGACCCTGTCTGTCTATGGCTTGTGGTGTTAGGTACGGTAGGGCTAGGCTCATATGGTCTGGGGTCACTGAGCCTTAGTGACAAGGGGGTGGCAGGCCAAGAACCAAGAACATGTGGGAGGGGAGCTGAGGGTAGCCAGAGGGCGTTGAGAAGTCTCTGGCCTGCACCCCTCTCTTACTGGCTTTCCCTGGCAGGTCATTGTGCAACGCTGCCTCTCAGCCAAAAACATGTCTCATGTGAAGGCCGGCTGTATCCTGTGTGGGTACATGAAGCTGCTGCCCATGTTCCTCATGGTGATGCCAGGAATGATCAGCCGCATCTTATACACAGGTGATCCCTTTTGCTGGACTCAGCAGCCACTCTCTCCCACTTTTCTGGCTCTGTGTCACTTCTAAAGCCCTATAGCTCCCTGCTCTTCCTCTTCTTTTTTTCTTGCCACAATTACCAAGCATTATTGTTCCCCCTTTACATAGCAAACAACTTGAGTTCACAGAACCTGTGGGGTTGTCTTCCCTGGTTCCTTACAATGACAATTACTTTCTCCCCTTTTGCAAATTCTCTGAAGTCATGATTCACTTCCAGCTGTAGCTTCTTCCAGCTAATATGTGCTAGCTTTTTGCTCAGTCTTCCTTCCTCAGTGTGTAAAATGTCTTTAATGTCAAAGGACCCTGGCCAGTCTCTAATTGCTTGATGCTCAGAGCCCTGTTTTTTGGGCCATTTCTTTGAAGAGCCCTGAGCCTTGTACTTTGCTATCTAGGGTAATAAAGTCTTTTTGACCCTTTTGTGGCTTCTCCAGCATTGCATTTTTTTTTTGGTCAGCCATCATAGGTCAAAACTGTTTCCTGGAATATGAAATAATGGCAAAAAAGAGAGCACCAGGGAGTGAAACTTTGGTGAGCTCCTAAAATGAAGACAAGACAGTCTGGGGGCACTTGCTGCCATTGGCTATTAATAGCATTCCTATTAGGTCTTTTACACTCCTATACTGGCTCACCTGTCATGAGAAAAATATTCCTAACTGAATAATTTATATTGTAATGGGTATAACACACATAAAAGTATTTGAGATAGTGCTATAATGAATCAGCGCTCTAGGGAGCGGCACTAAATGATATATCTGTAGTAGGTACCTAATAAATGTTTGTTGATTTAATTCTAAAGAAGTTACTGGAATTTTCTCCCAGTCTCTAGATCCTTTCCCCTTCCCATCCCAGGCTACTTCTTGTCTTTCTCTATACCAGATTTTTCACATTTTGGAAGTACTACCCAATAGCCCTCCCACTGGGGAGTTCCCTCAGTCATCTGGGTGTTTAATCCTACTTGCAGGGGCGCCTGGGTGGCTCAGTTGGTTAAGCGACTGCCTTCGGCTCAGGTCATGATCCTGGAGTCCCGGGATCGAGTCCCGCATCGGGCTCCCTGCTCGGCGGGGAGTCTGCTTCTCCCTCTGATCCTCCCCCTCTCGTGCTCTCTGTCTCCCATTCTCTCTCTCAGATAAATAAATAAAAAATCTTAAAAAAAAAAATCCTACTTGCAAAAAAGCTGCTTGAAATAAACCTCAAAATTAGGAGCCACAAGTCACTATGATCTTCAGGAGAAACAAGACCGTAGTCAGCGCTAAGCTGTATGGAGGCCTCGCTAAAGTCTAAAGACTGTGCCGCTTCTCTTCCCGCCCTGAGCATTGCTTTGCTTCCCCCACTCCTCTGCCTAAGAACCCTTTTCTCCCCAGTCAGATCTTGGAGATGGTCACACCAGCAGGGCATGGGCATGGAAGGGCTCAGCTTGGAGCTGCACTCTCTGTGGAACCAATTCAGGGCCTTGGGCAGGGATGTGCTGTTTGAAGCCTTATTTTAAGAAAGTGAATCTTGTGGGACGCCTGGGTGGCTCAGGCGTTAAGCGTCTGCCTTCGGCTCAGGTCATGATCTCAGGGTCCTGGGATCGAGCCCCGCATTGGGCTCCCTGCTCCGCGGGGAAGCCTGCTTCTCCCTCTCCCACTCCCCCTGCTTGTGTTCCCTCTCTCGCTATGTCTCTCTCTGTCAAATAAATAAATAAAATTAAAAAAAAAAAAAAAAAGAAAGTGAATCTTGTTCCATACAAATTTTAGGATTGTTTCAGCTCTGTGAAAAATGTCAATGGTATTTTGATAGGGATTGCATTGAATGTGTAGATTGCTCTGGGCAACATAGACATTTTAACAATGTTTATTCTTCCAATCCAGGAGCATGGAATGTTTTTCCATCTCACTGTGTCTTCTGCAATTTCTTTCATAAGGTTCTGTAGTTTGTAGAGTACAGATCCTTTACCTTTTTGGTTAGGTTTATTCCTAGGTATCTTACAGTTTTTGGTGCAATTGAAATTAGTTAATCAGAAAAATACAATTATCATATGGTTTCACTCATATGTGGAATTTGGGAATAGGGAATAGAGGACCATAGGGGAAGGGAGGGACACCTGAATGGGAAGAAATCAGAGAGGGAGACAAACCATGAGAGACTCCAGACTCCGGGAAACAAACTGAGGGTTGTGGAAGGGAGGGGGTGGGGGGATGGGGTCTGGGTAATGGTCATTGGGGAGGGCACGTGATCTGATGAGCACTGGGTGTTACACACAATTAATGAATCATTGAACACTACATCAAAAACTAATGATATATGTTGGCTAATTGAATTTAAATAAATAAAAAAAGGAAAGTGAATCTTGGAAATATTTCCCCGATGTCTGCTTGCTGACATGGCTCTTCATCTTTCCTCAGAAAAAATTGCCTGCACTATCCCCTCGGAATGTAAGAAATATTGCGGTACTGAGGTTGGCTGTACCAACATCGCTTACCCGACCTTGGTGGTGGAGCTCATGCCCAATGGTGAGAGTCATCTTGCTGGCAAAGTCTTTTTTTGGAGGCTGATTTGGCTTCCACTTTATGTAGATTTCTGTGGCCTTCTGGGGAAAAGCCATTTCTGAGCCTGCATCCTGCCCAGTAGGGAAGGCTTCCCTCTGGGTGTCCTCAGTTTTTGAACATGTCTTCCTTCAGTGGAAAGGAGACATATGACTTGGTTGAGCTCTATGAGACCTAGCATGTGTTCATCAGTCAGGTGTGGAAAAGAGGTGATCTGAAAAGGTGCTAGTGAAAAACACAACTTTTCCATGCTCATCTAGAAGATCTTTTGGAGCTCTCCAACGGACATTAACATGAAAGCTTAAACTAAGTGGAGTTTTTTCTTGAGAATGAATTGATATTCCAAGGAGGAAGGGCAGAACAGTTTTAGCTATTGAATGAGGAAGTTTGAGGCAGTAGATGGATGGGCCATAATGGGGCTTCTCACTACAGAGAATGTGTTATCCTAGGTAATTGAGTACTTGGCGTCCAGAATAGTTAGTTTTGGGTTGGACCTGTAGGGCTACTGTTCATGTTTCATGTCGAAGAAAAATCTAATTCTGGATCAAGGGATGCAAACCTCATTAGGTTAGGGGGTCTCAGGAGACTAAAAATTCAAAGGTATTGATCAGGAAAATTTATAATAAACTTATAAAGTTTTATTACTGAGAGGAAACCTAGAGACTATCTAGTTAAATCTCTTCATTTTATAGTTAGGGAAACTGAGACGTACAGAAGGAAAATGATTTTTTTCCAAGGCCACACAGCAGCTCAGCGTCTAGCTTGCTTAACTGTGCTCAAGGCTGGAATTGAAGAATTTTTTTTTTTTTAAACCACAAACTGGATGTGTGACCTTGGGCAAACCATTTGCATTCAAATTCTATAAAAATGGGGGTAATTGTTAACTATGCCACTGAACTGGGCTGCTTATTAATTAAGGTTGCAATTAGAAGAGTCACATGGCTGGTTCTTTTAGAGTTCTGGTTTGGATTACACTGAACTATGTGGGGGTGTTTATGTTATTTCTCTTTCTCTTTTTTTAAGATTTAAAACATTTTTGTAATGATTTACTTATTTTATTTTTATTTATTTTAAAAAAGATTTTATTTATTTATTTGTCAGAGAAAGAGAGAGAGAGAACAAGCAGGGAGAATGGCAGGCAGAGGGAGAAGCAGGCTCCCTGCTGAACAAGGACCCCTGAAGTGGGACTCAATCCCAGGACCCTGGGATCATGACCTGAGCTGAAGGCAGACGCTTAACTGACTGAGCCACCCAGGAGTCCCTACATATTTATTTTAGAGAGAGAGAGAGAGAGAGAGAGAGAGCATGAGTGAGTGGGGGGAGGGGCATAGGGAGAGGGAGAGAATCTTGAAGCAGACTCCCTGCTGAGAATGGAGCCTGACTCGGGGCTCGATCCCAGGACCCTGAGATCATGACCTGAGACAGAACTAAGAAATCAACTGACTGAGCCACCCAGGTTCCCCTAAAAAAATTTTTTTTTAAAGTAATCTCTATACCCAATGTAGGGCTTGAACTCACAACCCCGAGATCAAGAGTCGCATGCTCCACCCAGAACCATCCAGGTGCCCCTGTTTACGTCGTTTCTTTAGAAGGGCAGATTGTGGGTGAGACTGTAGTTCTGAACACTGTGCTAGAGTGAACTGTACATGATAGGAAAATGCACAACATGAAAGACAACAAAATGCTACGTTTACATGTACCATTACCATTCCCTCATCTTCAGCTAGAATCTGGCTTCTATAAACACTGAATTTTCCAGTGACTCCCTGTGCTAGATTAAATAGATATTTTCCATTCCTTATCTTACTTGACCCCTCAGTAGCATTCAGCATTATTGATCACTCATCTTTCTTCCGTTATCTCTTCTCTTGGATTCCATTATACTATACTCTCCTATTTGTCTGTTTTATCTCCATCCTTTAGGCTGCTCCTTTTTGTCTCATTTGAAGATTCAGCCTCTTCCACTTGGTTGGTAAATGTTGCCCCACCAATCTGTCACTAAATTCTGTCCATTTTGCCTCCTAAATGTCTCTTCTATTCATCTATCTCTTTCTATTTTTACCTCTATCACCCTACACTGATATACCATTATTTCTTGCCAGAGCCACCGTAAAATTACATTCAACAAATATTTATTGAGTGAATAGGAGAGTTTGATAAGAATGTAGTACAGAGGGGAGAGCTTTATCCCAGCTTTACAATTAACTAAAGTAACCCTGAACAAATGGCAGAACTAGGGCTCGAAGCCCTACCTACTAACTCCTTGAAGTGGACCTTTGTTTTGTCAACTGAAAAGTGAGGGAATTGGACTAGAGGATCTTTGTAACTCCTGTGGTTAATGTGGTACAAGCTCGGGAGGAACCATTAAAAAACTCCCAACAGGGGCACCTGGGTGGCTCAGTCAGTTAAGCGTCTGCCTTCGGCTCAGGTCATGATCCCAGGGTCCTGGGATCGAGTCCTGCATTAGGCTCCCTGCTCAACAGGGGGCCTGCTTCTCTCTCCCCCTGCCTGCCCCTCCCACTGCTTCTGCTCTGTCTCTCTAATAAATAAATAAAATCTTAAAAAAAACCCCTCCCAACAAATGACAAAATAATTGAAGCTGGCAGCCTTTATTTTCCTTCTTGCAAGGCTGTAGATGAAAACAAAACTATAAAATTATTTGCAAATACAAAACCTAGAGGAATGATAGAATCATGTACCAAAAAGATCTCAACAGGCAGGAATGTTGACTCAAATCTAATAAGCTCAAGTTTAATAGAGGTAATATGTCAAGTTCTGTATATTTGGGCCCCCAAGCCCAATTATAAAGAGTATTGTAAGAAACTGAGGGATCTTTAGTGTGGAGAAGAGAGAGTTCAAGAGGACATGAATTATCTTTGAATATATGAAAGATGGTAAAGTGGGTCAACAGTGAGACCTCTTCTATTGGGTAGCTTAAGGACTGTGTCTGAGGCTATAAAGAGGCAGATATCAGCCTAGTTAGGATTGTCCAAGAGGGAGCAGACTCCCTGTGCAGTTGTAGATTTCCTGTTGCTGGAGAATTTGGGCAGAAGAAGGGATTCTACCAATGGATGGTAAGCCTAGGTGACGACTAAGGTTACTTTTACTTCCAAGACTGTACTCTCCATGGTGGGCCCTCAGCATGACCTGGCCTTCCAGCCTAGCAGGGATAACTTTATGCTGTCCTTGGTATGGAAGTAATGATAGAGATTATAGCCAACCATGCTGGCCAGATTGGGAGAAATTTTATTTATTTATTTAGATTTTATTTATTTATTTGACAGAGAGAGTGAGAGAGCACAAGCCGGGGGAGCAGTAGAAAGAGAGGGAGAAGCAGGCTCCCTGCCAAGCAGGGAGCCCAATGCGGGGCTTGATCCCAGGACCCTGGGATCATGACCTGAGCCAAAGGCAGATGCTTAACCATCTGAGCCACCCAGGTGCCCTGATTGGGAGAAATTTTAAAAGGACAATCCCTTATTCTGATTTGGGCAGGTGTAGTATTATCCCCATTCAACACACCAAGAGATGAGGCCTAGAGGTTAGCATAACTTGCTTAGGGTCAGAGTTTGGAAATATAGCCTTGTCTTTTGTTTTTCAGTGACAACTTTATTGAGCTATAATTCACATACATATGATTTATCACTTAAGGCATACAATTCAATGGTTTGTTAGTATATTCAGAGGTGTGCAACCATCACCGTGGTTTTAGAAAACTTTTATCATCTCCAAAAGAAATCCTGTACCCATTAACAATCATCCCATATTTTACCCCAACCCCCTTAGCCCTAGGCAACCATTAATCTATTCCCTGTCTCTATGGATTTGCTTGCTCTGAGCATTTAACATAAATGGGATTATACAATAGTTGTACTTTGTGTCTGGCTTCTTTCACTTAGCAGAATGTTTTCAAGGTTTATCCACATTGTAGCATGCATTAGTACTTCATTCTTTTTTACTGATAAATGATATTCCATTGCATGGGTATATCACACTTTATTTATTCATTTATCAGTTGATGGACGTGTTATTTCAGCTATTATAAATAATACTACTATGAACACTCATGTTCGAGGTTTTTTTTAAAGATTATTTTAGAGGGAGAGAGAGTGGGGAAGGGGCAGAGGAAGAAGGAGAGAGAAAATCCTAAGCAGACTTGCCACTGAGCATGGAGCCCAATTTGGGATTCAATCTCATGACCCTGAGATCATCACCTGAGCTGAAATCAAGAGTCAGGTGCTCAACCGACTGAGCCACCCAGGTGCCCCTCATGTTCAAGTTTTTATGTGGACACATGTTTCTATTTCTTTTGAGCAGATACCTAGGAGTGAAATTAATAATCATATGGTAATTGCATGTTTAACTTGAGAAACCGCTAGACCATTTGCCACGGTGACTGTGCCCTTTTACATTACTGCCAACAATGTATGAGGGTTCCTATTTCTCCACATCTCCACCCACACTTGTTGTTACGTCTTTTCTTTCCTTCTTTCTTTCTTTCTTTCTTTTTCTTTTTCTTTCTTCCTTCCTTCCTTTCTTTCTTCCTTCCTTCCTCCCTCCCTCCCTCCCTCCCTCCCTCCCTCCCTCCCTCCCTCCCTTTCTTTCTTTCTTTCTTTCTTTCTTTCTTTCTTTCTTTCTTTCTCTCTCTCTTCCTTCCTTCCCTCTTTTTTATTATAGCCACCCTAGTGGGTACAAAGTAGTATTTTATTGCAGTTTTGGTTTGAATTTCCATGATGTTGAGTATCTTTTCATGTGATTATTAGCCACTTGTTTATCTTCTTTGGAGAAGTTTCTATTCAAGTTCTTTACCCATTTTAATTGGATTATTTGTCTTTTTTATTATTCAGTTATACATGTTCTTTATATATTCTGCATACTAGACCCTTATTAGATATATGAATTGCAAGTATTTCCTTCCATTCTATGGACTTTTTACTTTCTTGAGAACCTCATCTTTTGAATCCTAGTTTCAATCTTTCTGCTATACCATGAATTTTTAAGTAAAAGACTTTATAAAACTCCTTTTAGATGGACTCACACACACACCATTACCACCATCACCATTAACCACCATCACCACCGTCATCATCATCATCATCATCATCATCATCATCATTCAATTGCAAAGTATTTACCTCGTATATATTTTGTCCTTATCTCTTTGTTGACTGCTTTGGGCTTACAATATAATATCTAGTCTTTGGAGAGACAAGTTGGAGAACATGGCATGGTTTCAGAAGGCAAACAAAGCTTGAGTTCTCACAATTTCTAAGTACAAAAGAGTTGAGTTGCTGTGTGTGCCACTCAGAATCTCCTTCTCTTTCAGGGCTGCGTGGCCTGATGCTGTCAGTCATGTTGGCCTCTCTCATGAGCTCCTTAACCTCCATTTTCAATAGCGCCAGCACCCTCTTCACCATGGACATCTATACCAAGGTCCGGAAGGGAGCATCTGAGAAAGAGCTCATGATTACAGGAAGGTAAGTGCAGCTTCTCCTTGCCACCCATTATGAAAGCCTGAATGATATGTGCTAACCCTCAAGGTAGAGAAGACTGGTAGATGCCTGGTTAGAATGGGAGTAACCTCTGTGGCTAGTTATATTTGCACTTCAGTGGCATTTAACTTTAAATTGAAGATCATCAAACAATGCCTGTCTGGAGTAACACATGACATCAGAAATCATCTAATCTAACCCTCAGTTTATCAACAAGCAATTTCTTTATTTATTCATGAGAGAGAGAGAGGGAGACAGAGGGAGAAGCAGGCTCCTCACGAAGCAGGGAGCCCAATGCGGGGCTCAATCCAGGACTCTGGGATCATGACCTGAGCTGAAGGCAGATGTTTAACCAGCTGAGCCACCCAGGCACCCAAAAGGAGGCTCGTCTTGCCTAAATCCAGGTAGTCTGGACAGTGGCGGAGCCAGGACTGGAACTCAGGCCAAGTGAGTCCTTGTCCAAGGCCCTTTATACTGCCCCACGTGGCCCTCCTCAGCCCTCGACACTGTAGCTCTTCACATGGGCCATCTTCAAGGCCCAGATGCCTCTGATGCCTTGACCATTTGCTACAACATTTTGCATGACCCTTGTGAGGGTCAAGTGATACTGTGCTTGGGAACATGCTCTGTAAAGTCTAAAACAACATGCTATACATACATTTGTTATTGCCAAATGGGATAATGGACACAACAGGATACTGAAAGCCAGAAGGGTTGATACATGGGTCAGAGGTGCTCATAATCTTGACTATCCATAGAACAGATGCTTTGGATAGAGGACTAACTAAAGCTCTACTATGTCTCTTTGTGGGGCTATGGCAGGTCAACTTCCTCAGAGCAGGGGGATCAAGTCCCTGTGATGTCAGTCAAGAGAAATTTCACAGTGAGTGCAGGAGGGGTATGGACTGCCACCTCATAGATCTCATCAATAAGATTAGGGCAAAGGAAGGAAAGGGAAAATGACAGGCCATTGTCAGGTGATGAGCCACCTGGCACCCAGGGGAGATCTGACCAGGCCCGAGTCTACTATTTTGCTTCACAGAAAGCAACACCATCACCCTGACTGTTTCTTTTCCTTAGAAAGGACTTTACTGTTTCCCAGCCCCCTGTTATCTATAAGGCTCGAGATGCAACATGAAAAGAGAACCATTTTGTTGCTTTGCTCAGGGCTGGCCCCCTTGGCTCTGAGATTGTTGGGGCTCACACTTTTATGCATCCCATGATTGCTGCCCTGGAGCTTATCCCTGCCCTAGATGAGCTTACAGAAGACAATCCCAAACTTTGCTATGGGGACTGTAAGAGCAATCAAGGAGTCAAAGAAGGGAGAGGTGAACATGGCATGCAGTAGTTGGGGAAGCTCCTGGAAAAGGGAGGCCTGAGCTGAGGCCAAAATGGTGGGTAGGATTTGGGTAAATGGGGGGCAGTGGGAAGGGCATTCCAGAGAGAGAAATATATGAGTGAAAACACTGCTTTGCAAAGGTTAGTTTAAGACTCTTTTGCCTTAAATTCATGTAAGTGAGGTAAGGGAATCATAGCCTTCTTTCTAATTAAATCAAGAGCACAAGTAAGAGGAGCTTGTAAGGGAACCCTCCAATCTCTTCAAAACTTGAAGTGAAATTCAAGAGGAGAGCTGGACATACTTGGTAGTGTCCCTTTCTATCTAGACTGTTCCTTTATAAACTCTTTTTGGCTGTGGTTTTCACTTTATGAAATGAAGAGGAGGAGAAGAAAATAAAATTATGGCCTTTACTATTTATTGAGTACCTACTGTTTGCTAGGTGTTTTGCTATAGCTGATCCTTATTCCAAAATTGCAAGGTCAGTCATATTATTCCCAATTTGCATATGGAGAAATTGAGACTCAGAGAGGTTAAGCAAGGTGTCCTATGTCACATAGAGAAAAGAAAGATTTGAATCCAGGACTGCTTGGCTCCCAAATCCATACCTTTGTTCCTACACTCTGCTACTTGTCGAAGTGTGATTCTCTATAGCAGTGACTGGTTTAGGTTAGTTAAGTGCATTTCACTTATTCACGGGCACAGATGACTTTCTCAATGAGGCAGAATACAGAGGGAAAAAAACCCTCAAGAATGAATTTGCTAATTATTTTTCCTTGTTGTGGTCATATTACACACACATACGACATGTATCTATAATATATAATAAATGAAATTATGCACACACATATAAATATATACATTTATTTGCATATGTATTTGCTAGTTATATATATACACACACACAAACACATCTGATACATAGTAATATATATTTATTCATATAGAGCCATTTATTGACACTGTACTGGGGGGCTTTGATTTCAGGTTGTTCATCCTGGTGCTGATAGGCATCAGCATTGCCTGGGTGCCCATTGTGCAGTCAGCACAAAGTGGGCAGCTCTTCGATTACATCCAGTCCATTACCAGTTACTTGGGACCGCCCATTGCAGCTGTCTTCCTGCTTGCCATTTTCTGGAAGAGAGCCACTGAGCCGGTAGGTATCGTTTATGCATGTCCTGAAAAGCCGCTCTGACACAGAAATTCCCACCTGGAGCTGCATAGTCTTCATGGGAGGAATTCTCTTTCCCAGAGATCTCAAGCGGGAATCGATGTGCCACTGAAGATTTGTATGGGAAAGCCTTCAGAGACTCTCCTGGGTTCACATTCTTTTGGATCCCCCTCTCCTCCTTACTACAGGTTCCAAACTCATTCCCAACTAATGATGTACATTTTCCACCCAATCTGGGTGATTTTGACCTGATAACATGGCACTAGCCGGGAAGATTGTAACCCCTGGGCGAGCAGCTCCTGAGGAAGTCCTAGCACAGGGTCCTTCTAGTGGTTCTGCAGTGAGCTTGGCTTCCTGGCCAGCACTTCTCAAGACCCAGTGAAGGATGAAGTCCTAGGGCTCAAGCAGTTTATATGCAAAACAACATAAAGTAGATCCTAATTGAGTGGCACAGAACATGAGAAGGGATTCACGGAAAGGCTATATATAGCACAGGGTGAAACTGAGAGGGAAGAGAGGGTATTCAAAGCAGAGAGAACAGCACCAGAACTTGGAGGCAGAAGTGCAAGGCAAGTGTAAGGGTGAGGGGCTTGTAAGGCATCTCACCTGGCTCAAGAGGGAGTTTGTGTGTATGGATAATGGAAGATACGCTAGAAAGGCAGGTTAAAGTTAAATTAGGAAAGGCTCCTTTGAAAACCATGCTAAAGAGTTTGGGTTTTCATTGGGGTGCTGTTACAAGTTTTGAGCCACCATGAAAAGGATGCCTTTGGATATGCCTTCTGACTGGGGTGTTGCTCACCTGGCTCTGTATCAAACCATCTGCACACCCAGGGAAGGCGGGGATGGAGTGGGGGTGCTGACTATGTAGCTTGTTGTCTGAAGCAGTGTAAATGATGACATATTTTTGGCTAGAGATAACCCCTTTCTCCCAGTAGGACAAAAACAAAAATATGCTTGAGAAATACCTCACTGGAGTGACCCAGCTTTGAAGTGCAAAATTACGTGTGCTTCTCTTCATTCAACATTTGCTATTAGGAACATAGTCCAGATTTGCTGGTAACACAAAACTGCACGCACAGATAAATCCCCTTGAGAGATCAGAATTAAACCTGCAAGTGATCATGACAGGTTAGAGAAATGGGCACACTCTTAGGATATATTTCAATAGAGATTAGCAGAAGCTGAGATATTTCTAAAATAAAAGTTAGTAAAGTGTGGCTAGAAGCCCAGCTGGGTATTGCTGTGGACTAAAAACAGATTCAGTTCGGGGTGCCTGGGTGGCTCAGTTGTTAAGCATCTGCCTTCGGCTCAGGGCATGATCTTGGGGTCCTGGGATCAAGTCCCGCATTGGGCTCCCTGCTCAGTGGGAAGCCTGTTTCTCCCTCTCCCACTCCCCATGCTTGTGTTCCCTCTCTCGCTGTCTCTCTCTCTGTCAAATAAATAAATAAAAAAAAAATCTTTAAAAACAGATTCAACAAAGGACTGTGGCATTCAAAAAATAAGGCTAAGAATTGGGATAGAGTGTAGTGGTTCTCAATTGGGAGTGATTTTGCCCTTCCCCCAAGAGACTTTTGGCAATGTCTGGCAACATTTTTGATTGCTTTGATTCAGAAAATGCTACTAGGATCTAGTGGGTGGAGGCCAGGGGCTAAACATTCTTCAGTGCACAAGATAGCTCCCCACAAACCCATCCCCAAAAGAATTATCCAGCCCAAATGTCACAGTGCTGAGGGTGAGAAGCCCTTGCTAGAGTCTCTGGAGAGTAGCACGTAGAGACTGCAGAGTGATTCTCAGGACTGGCCAGGGATGGTGTTTGATGAGGAGTGACTCTAAGGCTTGAGGAAAATGTCAAAATTTCCCAGATTTTTCAAGAGCCTCTTGAGAATAAGATTAAAGGAACAAGAAGAGGAGGCTAATTGCCAAAAGAGAAGGGCTATGTGTTGATTAATTGAATTTATTTATTTATTTATTTATTTATTTATTTATTTATTTATTTATTTATTTATTCGTTTTATTTATTTATTTATCAGAGAGAGGGAGCACAAGTAGGCAGAGTGGCAGGCAGAGCAGGCAGAGGGAGAAGCAGGCTCCCTGCTGAGCAAGGAGCCTGATGTGGGACTTGATCCCAGGACCCCTGAATCATGACCTGAGCCAAAGGCAGATGCTTAGCTGACAGCCACCCAGGCGTCCCGCTAATTGAATTTAAATTTAAAAAAAGAAAAAGAAAAAAAAAAAGAAAAGAAAAAACCCACAAAACACCAAAAAAGAAGGAAAGTTTTATAGCAGATTTTATCAATATTATTCCTACAAACTAAAGTAAAAAAATTTTTTTTTGAATGAATAAGTGTATGGGGAATAAATGAGGAACATCTTTTTCTCTATCATCTATCTATCTATCATCTATCTATCTATCTATCTATCTATCATCTATCATCTATCTTATCTATCATCTATCATCTTCTATCTATCTAGCAGATAAGTCCAGATGCCAGACATAGGGCTAGGTACTGGCAACACAAAGGGAATAAATCCTGGTTTCTTCTCTGGGCAAATTCCCAGTTCAGATGGGGAGACAGAGAAGTGAGTGAGTGATTCCATAGCAGTGGGATTGGTACTGGCATGGAGGTGTGTCTACAGTGCAGTCACAGTGAGGAGGATGTGCCCACTCAATTCTGTTTTGGGAGGATGAGAAGGGACATTTAAGCTAGAAAAAGGTTACCAGGAAGGGAAGAGCTTGTGCTCTCTCAGACAGAGTGACCTGTACAAAGACCTAGGACATAAATACACATGACATGATAATGGAGCATATCTGGGATATAAAGTGCAGGGGTGCCCATGGCTAGGAAAGTTCAACAATCAACATTTGACAGGAAGGCTCTTTTTTTCACCTTTCTATGAGCTCACTGTACTTTTTCACTGGTCCTTTTAAAATGTGGCCTCTAGATTCAGACCTGGTTCTCTAGGTGAGGACTGACCAAAAAGGAAGCAAGAAGGAAGTAAGGAAGGAGGGGAAGGAAGGAAGGAAGGAAGGGAGGGAAGGATTAAAAAATGCTGAAAAATTGTACCCCGGTATTTTTAGTCTCTTAAAGACTTTCCATATTTCTAATATGCAAACCCAAAACTTAATGTAAAGACACATAGTATAATTTTATGTTCTCAAATTAAAAACAGTGACTTTAGATCTATAAAAGGGGCTAAAGAAGAAAGTAGTATTTATATTTTGATGGAAACTTGCCTTTCTCTTCCATCCCCAAAAGACCCAATTTGTTTTTCAGTGTCTTCAAGGAAAACAAATTACTTCACAAGTAATTACATTACCTCTGAATATGCCTAAATCTGGAGGCTGATGGTGATAGTAGCTACAGGGAGGAGATTAAAATTATTTTTAAAATTAAAAATTAATTGGGCGCCTGGGTGGCTCAGTTCGTTAAACGACTGCCTTCGGCTCAGGTCATGATCCTGGAGTCCCAGGATCGAGTCCCACATCAGGCTCCCTGCTCAGCGGGGAGTGTGCTTCTCCCTCTGACCCTCCCCCCTCTCATGTGCTCTCTCTTTCCTCTCATCCTCTCTCTCAAATAAATAAAATCTTTAAAAAAAAAATTAAAAATTAATTTTTGGAATTAAGACTTTGGGTTGATACTTGACACCAGGTGTTAGACACTGTTACCCCATTATATTATGAATCTTGTTTTATGACCCAGGTAAAATCATGTCACTGAAACATGATACACACACCCTCTGAAGGCTTGGGCCTGACATCACGCTCTTAGCCATATTCTGAACGCCAGCGTTCTGGCTTCAGAAGGCCTGAAGCTATCATTTGTCTCTTTTTATTCCTTTGCCCCCAGGAATGCCCAGCTGTTTTGTGTGTTTGGTGCTAATTAGCCCAGGGTTTTCTTTCACAGGGAGCCTTTTGGGGACTGATCCTAGGATTTCTGATCGGGGTGTCCCGTATGGTGACTGAATTTGCCTATGGAACTGGGAGCTGCATGCAGCCCAGCAACTGTCCCACAATTATCTGTGGTGTGCACTACCTGTACTTTGCCATCATCCTCTTTGTCATTTCTGTCATCATCATCGTGGTTGTCTCTCTCTTCACCAAGCCAATTCCAGATGTGCATGTGAGTATCCATTTTGGGGAATGTGTCCTGCCCTTGTTTCATGCTCGTGCTGCAGCACCCATCTTGTTGCCCTTTGCTCAATTAGACAACTCACACTCACATGACTAAAACAGTCCATGCTTGCCATTGGTTTTACATAGAAAGACACAAGCCAGAAAACAGGGTGTGCCAGCAAGGTGGTATCAGGTGTGTGTCCTCAGCTGGAGTCCTCACAGGAGTTCCTATTTCAATCCAGGGGCTAGTCTCTGGATCCTGCTCCCCAGGTGACAGCCCAGGTGCAAGGGAATGAGATCACATGGGTGAGCACAGGGGCTAGCCTGGTTTAGATGCTCATGTCTCATATAGAAACTTAGATTTCTTCTAGTAGTCCCATGGCATAACTTCCAGGGGTCCCAGCAAGGAACATACTTAGTTACAAAAATCACCACACTCAGGGAAATTTGAAGTATGATATACCCTTAATTTTTTCCCCAATTAACCCTCTAAACAATTACCCATATAATTCGAGAAATTTCAAACAATATCAAAGTCAAATTGATTCAAGAGTCCAAAAATGGCAAGTACTCTTCTTTAACTCTAGATGTTACCCTTGGTTTAGGATTTATTCACAGCCCTCCCAATGCAGATGAAGATTTCCAATTATAGGCCATTTTTACCATAAGCAGTATAATCTGGTAATCCACACAGCTAATATTTTACCTTTTTCAGGTTTTCAAGGAACAGAGCTAGAGTTAACCCAAGATCATATTTGTCCATAGAGAAAGAGAAAGGGTTTTTCTTTTAGTCTTTTAAAAAATTTTTAAAATTCAATTAATTAACATATAATGTATTATTTGTTTCAGGGGTACAGGTCTGGGATTCCTTAATCTTATATAATGCCCAGTGCTCATTACAACACATACCTCTCCAATGTCCATCACCCCATTACCCCATCCCCCCACCCCCTCACCTCCAGCAACCCTGTTTGTTTCCTATGATTAAGAGTCTCTTATGGGTTGTCTCCCTCTCTGGTTTCATCTTGTTTCATTTTTTTCCTCTCTTCCCCTATGATCCTCTGTCTTGTTTCTTACGTTCCACATATCAGTGAGATCATATGATAATTGTCTTTCTCTGATTGACTTATTTCGCTTAGCATAATACCCTCTAGTTCCATCCACGTTGTTGCAAATGGTTAAGATTTCAATTGTTTTGATGACTGAGTAATATTCCATTGTGTATATGGACCACATTTTCTTTATCCTTTCATCTATTGATGGACATCTGGGCTCTTTCCATAGTTTGTCTGAGAAAGGGTTTTGTTAACTTTTTACCCATGCACACACAAATACAGGGACTTATGGAATCCCTAAGAGACCTTCAACCTCATTGCCAAATTTTCAAAGCTGTGACTAATCTTAATGTCAAACAAAGACTGCTTTTATAGCAGAAGAACCACCATTATGTTTTTTGGCTGAATCTGTCAATAGGTTTTTCGTGTTGTATTAACTGCTTCCCGATGTCTCAGCATTTGCAAGTGCTGCAGTCCCAAACACATTAGCTCAATGATTCCTCTTGAAGTAGAGAAAGCAAGGTAGTCACCAAAGAGGGCATAGTTGGAATGAATACATTTCATTGACTTTCAGACTTCTTCAAGTTTCTGGTTCCATGTTCATAGAAACTGTGTCTCCAGTGGTACTCTATTCTAATATGGCTCATGATTCTACAGATTATCTTCTTATAATGTGACAAACACATAGTATAAAACTCTGCTCTTATACTGCTGGTCTGAACAAATAGGCATTTAGTCTTCATTCTTAGCAATAGTGCTGAAAGAGACAATTTAGTTATCATATATAAGAAGAGTTCATTCATTCAAGACAGACATTTCTTTATTCAAGGCAGTCTCTTAGTCTTTGAATATTATAATAAGGGCTTGTATATTCATGTGTATAATTTACATTGAAGTGCCCAACTTATTTAGAGATAATGTGGCTGGAAACTGTTATCTATGTTTTTGTTGGTACTGAGAGACCACAGTACCTCTTTTTTTTTTTGTTGTTGTTTTTATTTTTTAATGAGTTTCATTCAGCAAACACTGGCCAAACTGTGTTCTAGAGCATTAACTAGCCATCCACTGACACCTTTCAGGAAGTGATGCACATCTCTTTTTTTCTCTCAACTTCTTGGCATGAGACACTATTTGGATCTTTCTGCCAACCTGTTTTGCTTTCTCCACAGCTCTACGGCCTGTGTTGGAGCCTGCGCAACAGCAAAGAGGAGCGTATTGACTTGGATGCAGGAGAGGAGGACATTCAAGAAACCCCAGAGGAGACCATTGAAATAGGTGATTTGTGATTCAGAGCCTATCCCAAGCCCTAAAAATTTACTCCTCCAACAGAAAGACCATCTTACTGAAGTCTTTACAAAATGCTTACATCAAAGCTCAGATCTCTCTTTAGAAGGGAATAATGAGTGAGGTGGGGGATGAAATGGATAAATGGGTTTTGGGAAGTTCACTCTGAGGCCAGGTCAAGGGGAAGAGAGGTGCAGAATCACCCCCGCCTCCTTACACCTCATAGTTCACAGTTCTCAGTAAGTATCAGTGGCGTATTTGCCACACTGACTTGATTTGGAGCATGACCAGGGAGAAGGAAAGAGTCAGAGCCTGAACTGAAAGTAGATGGATCCTAAGCTATTGTCAGTCTAGTGACATCAGGAAGATAGGTGAGAAGCTCTTGGGAGTCTTATGTCCACATAAGATATAGAAAATAAAATTTCTCTGAAGTCCAGTAAGATAATGCTTAGTCAGTGTTCACAGACTTATCCTGATCATGGAGAAAAGCTTTCCTCAGCTTTTGTGTTGGAACTTTTTCTCCTTACATGGGACTGGTGCACACATGAAGGATGGTTGTGGAGATGTGTGGTGTGCCAAGATGTGGGAGAACAAGGTCATAGGTGCTTTATCTGGTGCTGGGCTAGAGGTCTCATCACTCCATCTGAAGGGAAGCACAGACAGAGCAGAATAAATTCTGAATATGGCCATCAGAAATATCACAGAATCCTAGCTCTGGAAAGGGCCCTAGAGATCATTTGGTCTTAAGGCCTTATTTTACAGATATGTAAACTGAGACCCAGGAAGGGAGAGGCTTGGCCTATTATCCCAGCTCTGATACAATCTGCTCTTGGTCTCTAAAGACTTTTTAGTTCTGAAACCTGTGACTCTGCATGTACTAGAAGGAACCTGGAACCATAGGCAGTTGACCATGTTATTGAAAAAGACCTTTTCTGCTTCCTTGGAGCAGGGAGGCATGAACATGCTGCCTGCTTCCCCCACTTCCCAAAGTGTCTCCACATTGGTCATAAGGCTTGAGATGGGTGAGAAGACAGTGAGGGTGGGCACGTCAAGCCTCAGGAGGGCTTGCAAGCAAGTGAGCGAGCAAGTGCAGGTAGAGGAGGTGTGGCCAGAAGAGTGCTAGCATCCTGCCCAGCCCGTCCCGCAGGTGCAGGTGCGAGCCAGGTAGCAGAAGTTAATTACTTCTGGAGGAGGAGCAAGATGGTGGATGAGTAGGAGACCTAAATTTCATCTGGTCCCAGGAGTTTAGCTAGATAGGTATCAAACCATTCTGAACACCTACAAACTCAACAGGAAATTGAAGAAAAGAATAGTAACAACTCTTTGAACAGAAAAGCGACCACTTTCTGGAAGGTAGGACGTGCAGAGAAATGAATCCAAGGCGATATTTGGGAAGATAGACTGTGGGGGGAGGGAACCTCCATCAGCCAGCTACTGGCAAGTGATAGAGCAGTGGAGCACAAAATCGGAACTTTTAGAAGTCTGCTCCACTGAGGGACATCACTCCAGTGGCTAAGCAGGGGGTGGAACCCTCAATGGGACAGTGTGGTCTCAGGACCCTCAGGGTCACAGAAAGACCGGGGGTGCCTGAGTGCAGCAGAGCTCCCAGGTATTGGAGCGGGGAAGCTGGCTGCATAGACGGAGCTGAGGAGTGGGCTTTCAGCTCGGTGTTGCCATAAACTGTGATCTGGGGCACAGTCGGGACACTACTCTTCGAGCAGGGACCCAACAAGTGGCAGATCTGGGGAGACTCCCCTTTCTTCCCCAGGGAGGAGTGGCACGGGACTGCACCCCAGGAATCTGCTGGGTTTGGAAAGGCCAAACAGGGTTGTGTGCCAGAGATAGAAATGCTTGGTCACAGGCTGAGTAAGCATGGAGTGCTTCCTGAGCCCAGGGAGAAAGGAGTGATTGACTGCTTTTCTCTGGGGGCTCACTGAGGAGTGGGGCCCCGAATTCTCAGCTCCTCTGGGGTGGAGATTGGGAGGCCACCATTTTCACTCTTGTCCTCCAAAGCTGTATGGAAAGCTTGTAGGGAACAAAAGCTACTGAGAGCAAACTGAGCAGATTACCTAGCCTGGCCCCTGACAAGGGTGGTGCAATTCCATCTTGGGCAAAGACATTTGAGAATCACTGCAACAGGCCCTGCCCCCAGAAGATCAGTAAGAACAGCCAGCCAAGATAAAGTTTACCGATCAATGAGAACGGCAGAACTCCAGCACTAGGGGAATACAGCATATAGAATTCATGGCTTTCCCCACCATGATTCTTTAGTCTTTCAAAGTTAATTTTTAAAATTTTTTTTATTTTTTCTTTTTCTGTTTTTTTTTTTAATTTTTCTTTTTCCCTTTTTCAACCAACATCTTATCAATTCCTTTTTTTAAAATCGTTTTTAATTTTCATTTTTAGAGTCAAATTCTATCCCTTCGTTGTAGTTAACCTTTATATATATATATATAAAGTTTCTCTCTTTAAAATTTTGGAATACAGTTTCTTCTAACAGACCAGAATATACCCTAAATCTCTAGTGTATGGCTTTGTTCTAGTCTCCTGCCTGATCACATTCTCTCCTGCCCTTTTTAAAAATTTTTCTTCTCTTTTCAACCAACTTCTTATCTTATCAATTCCTTTTATAAAGTCTTTCGTAATTTTCATCTTTATAGTCATATTCAATCCCTTCACTGTATTTACCCTTATTTTTGTACATTTATAAGTTTTTCTTTCTTTAAAATTTTGGGAAGCAGTTTCTTCTAACAGACCAAAATACACCCAAAATCTAGTGTGTAGCTCTGATCTATTCACCAGCCTGATCATATTCTCCTTCTTTTTTCTTTCCATTTCTTTTCCCCCCAGTTTTGTGTCTCTTCTGATTTGTTAAGTGTATATTTTTCTGGGGTCATTGTTATCCTTTTAGCATTTTGTTCTTGTATTCATCTATTCTCCTCTGGACAAAATGACAACACAGAAAAACTCAACTCAAAAAAAAAAAAAAAGAACAAGAGGCAGTACTGACTGCTAGGGACCTAATCAATATGGACATTAGTAAGATGTTGGAACTAGAGTTCAGAATGATGGTTATAAAGATCCTAGCTGGGCGTGAAAAAAGCATGGAAGATACTAGAGAATCCCTTCCTGGAGAAATAAAAGAACTAAAATCTAACCAAGTTGAAATCAAAAAGGCTATTAATGAGGTGCAATAAAAAATGGAGGCTCTAACTGCGAGGAAAAATGAGGCAGAAGAGAGAATCAGTGATATAGAAGACCAAATGATGGAGAATAAAGAAGCTGAGAAAAAGAGAGATAAACAACTACTGGATCACGAGGGCAGACTTCGAGAGATAAGTGATACCATAAGATGAAACAATATTAGAATAAGTGGGATCCCAGAAGAAGAAAGAGAGAGAGGGGCAGAAGGTATATTGGAGCAAATTATAGCAGAGAACTTCCCTAATTTGGGGAAGGAAACAGACATCAAAATCCAGGAGACACAGAGAACCTCCCCCCAAATCAATAAAAATAGGTCAACACCCCGACATCTAAGAATAAAACTTACAAGGCTCAGAGACAAAGAGAAAATCCTGAAAGCAGCTCAGGACAAGAGGTCTGTAACCTACAACGGTAGAAACATTAGGTTGGCAGACCTATCCACAGAGACCTGGCAGGCCAGAAAGGACTGGCATGATATATTGAGAGCACTAAATGAGAAAAATATGCAGCCAAGAATACTCTATCCAGCTAAGCTGTCATTGAAAATAGAAGGAGAGATAAAAAGCTCCCAGGACAAACAAAAAGAATTTGCAAACACCAAAGTTTCCATACCCTGAATGTAAATGAGCTAAATGCTCCAATCAAAAGACACAGGATATCAGATTGGATAAAAAAACAAGACCCAATATGCTGCCTGCAAGAGACTCAGTTTAGACCCAAAGACACCTCCAGATTGAAAGTGAGGGGCTAGAAAACCATTTACCATTCTAATGGACATCAAAAGAAAGCTGGGGTGGCAATCCTTATATCAGACAAATTAGATTTTAAACCAAAGACTATAATAAGAGATGAGGAAGGACACTATTTCCTACTTAAAGGGTCTATCCAACAAGAAGATCTAACAATTGTAAATATCTATGCCCCTAACATGGGAGCAGCCAATTATATAAGCCAATTAATAACAAAAGCAAAGAAACACATCAATGACAATACAATAATAGTAGGGGACTTTAACACCCCCCTCACAGAAATGGACAGATCATCTAAGCAAAAGATCAAGGAAATAAAGGCTTTAAATGACACACTGGACCAAATGGACTTTCTAGATCTATTCAGAACATTCCATCCCAAAGCAACAGAATACACATTCTTCTCTAGTGCCCATGGAACATTCTCCAGAATAGATCACATCCTAGGTCACAAATCAGGTCTCAACCAGTACCAAAAGACTGGGATCATTCCCTGCATATTTTCAGACCACAATGCTTTGAAACTAGAACTCAATCACAAGAGGAAAGTCGGAAAGAACCCAAATACATGGAGGCTAAAGAGCATCCTCCTAAAGAATGAATGGGTCAACCAGGAGATTAAAGAAGAATTAAAACAAATCATGGAAACAGATGAAAATGAAAACACAACTATTCAAAATCTTTGGGATGCAGCAAAGGCAGTCCTAAGAGGAAAGTATATAGCAATACAAGCCTTTCCCAAGAAACAAGAAAGGTCTCAAGTACACAACCTAACCCTACACCTAAAGGAGCTGGAGAAAGAACAGCAAAGAAAGCCTAAACCCAGCAGGAGAAGAGAAATCATAAAGATCAGAGCAGAAATCAATGAAATAGAAACCAAAAGAACAGTAGAACAGATCAATGAAACTAGGAGCTGGTTCTTTGAAAGAATTAATAAGATTGATAAACCCCTGGCCAGATTTATCAAAAAGAAGAGAAATGACCCAAATAAATAAAATCATGAATGAAAGAGGAGAGATCACGACCAACACCAAAGAAATACAAACAATTATAAGAACATATTATGAGCAACTATATGCCAGCAAATTAGACAATATGGAAGACATGGATGCATTCCTAGAGATGTATAAACTATCAAAACTGAACCAGGAAGAAATAGAAAACCTGAACAGACCCATAACCACTAAGGAAATTGAAGCAGTAGTCAAAAATCTCCCAACAAACAAGAGCCCAGGGGCAGATGGCTTCCCAGGGGAATTCTACCAAACATTTCAAGAAGAATGAATACCTATTCTTCTGAAACTGTTCCAAAAAATAGAAATGGAAGGAAAACTTCCAAACTCATTTTATGAGGCCACCATTACCTTGATCCCAAAACCAGACAAGACCCCATCCAAAAGGAGAGTTACAGACCAATATCCTTGATGAACATGGATGCAAATATTCTCACCAAAACACTAGCCTGTAGGATCCAACGGTATATTAAAAGGATTATTCAATACGACCAAGTGGGATTTATTCCTGGGCTGTAAGTTTGGTTCAACATCTGCAAATCAGTGTGATACAATACATTAATAAAAGAAAGAATGAGAACCATATGATCCTCTCAATAGATGCAGAAAAAGCATTTGACAAAGTACAGCATCCTTTCTTGATTAAAACTCTTCAGAGTGTAGGGATAGAGGGTACATACCTCAATATCATAAAAACCATCTATGAAAAACCCACAGCGAGTATCATTCCCAATGGGGAAAAACTGAGAGCTTTTCGCCTAAGGTCAGGAACACAGCAGGGATGTCCACTATCACCACTACTATTCAACATAGTATTAGAAGTCCTAGCCTCAGCAATCAGACAACGAAAAGAAATAAAAGGCATCCGAATCAGCAAAGAAGTCAAATTCTCACTCTTTGCAGATGATATGATACTTTATGTGGAAAACCCAAAAGACTCCACCCAAAACTGCTAGAACTCATACAGGAATTCAGCAAAGTGGCTGGATATAAAATCAATACACAGAAATCAGTGGCATTTCTATACACCAACAAGACAGAAGAAAGAAATTAAGGAGTAAATCTCATTTAGAGTTGCACCCCAAACCATAAGATACCCAGGAATAAATCTAACCAAAGAGGCAAAGAATCTGTTCTCAGAAAACTATAGAATACTCATGAAAGAAATTGAGGAAGACACAAAGAAATGGAAAAATGTTCCATGCTCATGGATTGGAAGAACAAATATTGTGAAGATGTCAATGCTACCTAGAGCAATCTACACATTTAATGCAACCCCTATCAAAATACCATCCACTTTTTTCAAAGAAATGGAACAAATAATCCTAAAATTTGTATGGAACCAGAAAAGACCCCGAATAGCCAGAGGAATATTGAAAAAGAAAAGCAAAGCTGGAGGCATCACAATTCCGGACTTCAAGCTCTATTACAAAGCTTTAATCATCAGAACAGTATGGTACTGGCACAAAAAACAGACACATAGATCAATGGAACAGAACAGAGAGCCCAGAAATGGACCCTGAACTCTATGGTCAACTCATCTTTGACAAAGCAGGAAAGAATGTCCAGTGGCAGAAAGACAGTCTCTTCAACAAATGGTGTTGGGAAAATTGGACAGCCACATGCAGAAGGATGAAACTGGACCATTTCCTTATACCACACACAAAAATAGACTCAAAATGGATGACAGACCTAAATGTGAGACAGGAATCCATCAAAATCCTTGAGATTTTGCCTTGAGATCCTCAGCCACAGCAACTTCTTCCTAGACATATCACCAAGGACAAGGGCAGCAAGGGCAAAAATGATCTTTGGGACCTTATCAATATTAAAAGCTTTTGCACAGCAAAGGAAACAGTCAATAAAACCGAAAGACAACTGACAGCGTGGGAGAAGATATTTGCAAATGACATATCAGATAAAGGGCTAGTATCCAAAATCTGTAAAGAACTCATCAAACTCAACACCCAAAGAACAAAGAATCCAATCAAGAAATGGGCAGAAGACATGAACAGACATTTTTCCAAAGACATCCAAATGGCCAACAGACACATGAAAAAGTGCTCAACATCACTTGGCCCAGGGAATTCCAAATCAAAACCTCAATGAGATACCACCTCACACCAGTCAGAATGGCTAAAATTAACAAGTCAGGAAACGACAGATGTTGGTGGGGATGCGGAGAAAGGGGAACCCTCCTACAGTGTTGGTGGGAATGCAAGCTGGTGCAGCCACTCTGGAAAACAGTATGGAGGTTCCTCAAAAAGTTGAAAATAGAGCTACCATATGATCCAGCAATTGCACTACTGGGTATTTACCCCAAAGATACAAATGTAGGGATCCGAAGGCGTACATGCACCCCGATGTTTATAGCAGCAATGTCCACAATAGCCAAACTATGGAAAGAGCCAAGATGTCCATTAACAGATGAATGGATAAAGAAGATGTTATGTATATACACAATGGAATATTATGCAGCCATCAAAAAAATGAAATCTTGCCATTTGCAATGACGTGGATAGAACTAGAGGGTATTATGCTAAGCGAAATAAGTCAGTCAGAGAAAGACAAGTATCATATGATCTCACTGATATGAGGAATTTGAGAAACAAGACAGAGGATCATAGGGGAAGGGAGGAAAAAAATGAAACAAGATGAAACCAGAGAGGAGACAAACCATAAGAGACTCTTAATCTCAGGAAACAAACTGAGGGTTGCTGGAGTGGTGGGGGCTGGGAGGGATGGGGTGGCTGGGTGATGGATATTGGGGAGGGTATGTGCTATGGTGAGTGCTGTCAATTTTGTAAGACTGATGAATCACAGACCTGTACCTCTGAAACAAATAATACATTATATGTTAAGAAAAAAAAGAAGATAGTAGGAAGGGAAAAATGAAGGGGCAGAATCAGAGGGGGAGACAAACCATGAGAGACTATGGACTCTGAGAAACAAACTGAAGGTTTTAGAGGGGAGGGAGTGGGGATGGGTTAGCCCGGTGATGGGTATTAAGGAGGGCATGTATTGCGTGGAGCACTGGGTGTTATACATAAACAATGAATCGTGGATCACTACATCAAAAACTAATGATGTAATGTATGGTGACTAACATAACATAATAAAATAAAATAAAAAAACCCCCACAAATATGTCTCCACATTAGCAAGAATATCATAGATTTAAAGGCTAACTTATTTCACTTAGCATTATACTCCCTAGCACCAACCATGTTGTTGCAAATGGCAAGATTTTATTCTTTTTTATGGCTGACTAATATTCCATGGTATATCTCTATCTATCTATATCATCTATCTCTATCACATCTTCTTTATCCATTCATGTATTGGTAGACTTGGGCTGCTTCCATAAATTGGCTATTGTAAATAATGCTGCAATAAATATAGGGGTCATATATCTTTATGAGTTAGTGTTTTCATATTCTTTGGGTAAATTTCCAGTAGTATGAGAACTGGATTACATGGTAATTCTATTTTTTTTTTTAAGATTTATTTATTTATTTGACAGAGAGAATGAGAGAGAGAGCACATGAGAGGGGGGAGGGTCAGAGGGAGAAGTAGACTCCCTGCCGAGCAGGGAGCCCGATGCGGGACTCGATCCAGGGACTCCAGGATCATGACCTGAGCTGAAGGCAGTCACTTAACCAACTGAGCCACCCAGGCACCCCTGGTAATTCTATTTTTAATTTTTTGTGGAACTTCTGCACTCTTTTCCACAATGGCTGTGCCAGTTTGCTTTCCCACCAACAGCGCATGAGAGCTTCTTTTTGTCCACATCCTCACCAGCGCTTGTTGTTTCTTGTGTTTTGATTTTAGCCATTGTGCTAGGCATGAGGTGGTATCTCATTATACTTTTGGTTTGCATTTCCCTGATGATAAGTGATGTTGAGCATCTTTTCATGTGTCTGTTGTCCATCTGTATGTCTTCTTTGGAGAAATATCTGTTCATGTTTTTTGCCCATTTTTAAATTGGAGTATTATTTTGTGTGTGTGTGTTGAATTGTATAAGTTCTTCATATGTTTTGGATACTAACCCTTTATCAGATACATCATTTACAAATATCTTCTCACATTCAGTAGGCTTTTAGTTTTGTTGACTGTTTGCTGTGCAGAAGCTTTTTATTTTGATGTACTCTCAATAGTGTATTTTTGCTTTTGTTTCCCTTGTCTCAGGAGACATATCTAGAAAAATATTGCTGTGACTGATGTCAGAGAAATTACTGCCTGCACTCTCTTCAAGGATTTTTATGGTTTCAGGTCTCACATTTAGGTCCTTAATTCATTTTGAGTTTATTTTTGTGTATGGTATAAGAAAGTGGACTAGTTTCATTCTTTTGAATGTAGCTGTCCAGTTTTCTCAACACCAGTTGTTGAAGTGACTTTTTCCCATTGCATATTTTTGCCTCCTTTGTTGAAGGTTAATTGTCCATATAATTGTGGATTTATTTCCAAGCTTTCTCTTCCATTCCACTGATCTATATGTCTATTTTTGTGCTAATACCATAATATTTTGATTACTACAGCTTTGTAATATATCTTAAAATATAGGATTGTGATACCTTCAGTTTTGTTCTTCTTTTTCAAGATTGCTTTCACTATTTGAGGTCTTTTGTGGTTCCATACAAATTTTAAGATTATTTGTTCTAGTTCTGCAAAAAATGCTGTTGGTATTTTGATAGAGGTTGCATTAAATCTGCGGATTGCTTTGAGTAATATGGAAATTTTAACAACATTTATTCTCCCAATCCATGAGCATGGAATATCTTTCCATTTCTTTGTGTTGTCTTCAATTTCTTTCATCAGTGCTTTATACTTTAAGAGTATAGGTCTTTCACTTCCTTGGTTAAGTTTATTGCTAGGTATTTTATCATTTTTGGTGAAATTGGAATGTTTTCTTGATTTCTCTTTTTTACACTTAATACATTATTAATGTATAGAAATGCATTAGATTTCTGTATACTGATTTTGCATCCCACAACTTTACTGAAGTCATTCACCAGTTCTAGTAGTTTTTTGGTGCCGTCTTTAGGATTTTTTTTTATATGTAGTACCATGTCATCTGCAAATAGTGGAAATTTTACTTCTGCCTTACCAATTGGATGCTTTTTACATAAAAAGCATTCATTGTCTCATTTCTGTGGCTAGGACTTTCAATACTATGTTGAATAAAAGTGGTGAGGGTGGACATCCTTGTCTTGTTCCTGACCTTAGGAGAAAGGCTCTCAGTTTTTCCCCATTGACCATAATGCTTACTATGGGTTTTTCATACATGGCCTTTATTATGTTGTGGTATGTTCCCTCTAAACCTACCTTATTGAGGGTTTTATTGTGAATGGATGTTGTACTTTATCAAATGCTTTTTCTGTATCTATTGAAATGATCATATGGTTTTTATTCTTTCTCTTATTGATGTGATGTACTATGTTGATTGATTTGTGAATAATGAACCACCCTTGCATCCCAGGAATAAATCCCACTTGATCATGGTGAATGATTTTTAAAAATGTATTATTGGATTTGGTTTGCTAGTATTTTGTTGAAGATTTTTTTAAATCTATGTTCATAAGAGTTATTGACTTATAGTTCTCTTTTTTTGGTGTCT
Source organism: Mirounga angustirostris (assembly GCF_029215605.1). Classification (NCBI taxonomy): domain Eukaryota; kingdom Metazoa; phylum Chordata; class Mammalia; order Carnivora; family Phocidae; genus Mirounga; species Mirounga angustirostris. The sequence goes on from NW_026991722.1 coordinate 91,137,904, forward strand.
TTATCTGGTTTTGGTGTCAGGATGATACTGGTTTCATAGAATGAGTTTGAAAGCTTTCCTTCCTCTTTTATTTTTTGGAATAGTTTGAGAAGACTAGGTATTAATGTTTGGTAGAATTCACCTGTGAAGCCGTCTGGTCCTCGACTTTTGTTTTTTGGGAGTTTTTTGATTATGGATTCAATTTTATTGCTGGTAATTGGTCTGTTCACATTTTCTATTTCTTCCTGATTCAGTTTTGGGAGGTCTATGTTTCTATGGAGGTTTATCCATTTCTTCTAGATTGTTCAATTTGTTGGCATATAATTTTTCATAATATTCTCTTACAATCCCTCGTATTTCTGTGGTGTGGGTTGTTATTTTCCCTTTCATTTTTGATTTTGTGCACTTGAGTCCTCTGTCTCTTTCTCTCTCTCTCTTTTTCTTTGATGCATCTGGCTAAAGGTATATTAATTTTGTTGGTCTTTTCCGCAAACCTGGTTTCAACAAACCTGGCTCCTGTTTCATTGATCTGTTCTATTATGTGTGTGTGTGTGTGTGTTTTAATTTCTATTTTGTTTATTTCTTCTCTAATCTTTATTATTTCCTTCCTTCTACTGGTTTTGGTTTTGTTTGTTCTTCTTTTTCTAGCTCCTTTAGGTGTAAGATTAGGTTGTTTATTTTAGGTTTTCCTTGCTTCTTGAGGTAGGCCTGTATTGCTCTACACTTCCCTCCTAGAACAGCTCTTGCTGCATCCCAAAGATTGTGGACCATTGTGTTTTTTTTTTTTTAAAGATTTTATTTATTTATTTGAGAGAGAGAGAATGAGAGAGAGCACATGAGAGGGGGGAGGGTCAGAGGGAGAGGCAGACTCCCCGCCGAGCAGGGAGCCCGATGCGGGACTCGATCCAGGGACTCTAGGATCATGACCTGAGCCGAAGGCAGTTGCTTTAACCAACTGAGCCACCCAGGCGCCCCCCACTGTGTTTTTAGTTTCATCTGTCTCCATGTATTTTTTGATTTCCTCTTTGATTTCTTGGTTGACCTACTCATTGTTTATAGCATGTTATTTAACCTCCATGTGTTTGTGTTTTTTTCCCAGATTTTTTCTTGTGATTGATTTCTAGTTTCATAGCATTGTGTTAAAAAAGATGTATGATATGACTGATTTTTTAAAATTTGTTGAGGCTTATTTTGTGGTTTAATATGTGATCTATTCTCAAGAATGTTCCAAGAGAAGAATGTGTATTCTGCTGTTTTAGGGTGAATGTTTTGAATATGTCTGTTAGATCCATTTGGTCCAGTGTGTCATTTAAAGCCACCATTTCTTTGTTGATTTTCTGTTTAAATGATCTATACATTGATGTAAGGGGGCTGTTAAAGTCTCCTACTATTATTGTATTGCCATCAGTTTCTTCTTTTATGTTTGGTATTAGTTGCTTTATGTATTTGGGTGCTCCCAGGTTGGGTTCATAATTATTTACAATTGTTATATCTCTTGTTGTATTGTTTCCTTTATGATTATATAGTGCCCTTCTTTGTCTCTTGTAATAGTCTGTTTTAAAGTCAATTTTGTCCAATGTAAGTACAGCTACCCTGGCTTTCTTTTCACTTCCATTTGCATTTTCCCTCCCTTCACTTTCAGTCTGCACATGTCTTTAGGTCTGAAATGAGTCTCTTGTAGGCAGCATCCAGATGGGTCTTGCTTTTTTATCCATTCTGTCACCCTATGTCTTTTGATTGGTGCATTTAGTCCATTTATAGTCAAAGTAATTATCGATAGGTATGTACTTATTTCCATTTTGTTACTTGTTTTATGGTTGATTTTGTAGTTCTCTATTTCTTTCTTCTCTTGCTCTCTTCTCTCATGGTTTGTTGGATTTCTTTAGGAATATAGTTGGATTCCTTTTTCTTTCTTTTTTTTTTCACATATTACCAGTTTTTTATTTTGGGTTACCATTAGGTTTGTATATTACATCTTATGCATATACAGTCTATATTAACTAGTGGTTGCTTAAGCTTGAACCCAATCTTTACTCCTCTCTCCATCACGTTTTAGGTATATGGTGTCATATTTTACATCCTTTTATTTTGTGACTCCCTTGACTGATATTTTATAGATATACTTATTTTTATTGTTTTTGTGTTTCTTATTTTTCCTACTCCTACTTTTCTTTCCACTCAAAGAGTCCCCTTTAACATTTCTGGTTTTGTGGTCATGAATTCCTTTAACTTTTGTTTGTCTGGGAAACTTTTTATCTCTCCTTCTATTCTGAATGATGGCCTTGCTGGATAGAATAGTCTTAGCTGCAGGTTTTTTTTCCCCTCTCAGCACTTTGAGTATATCATGTCACTCCCTTCTGGCCTTCAGAGTTTCTGCTGAAAAATTAGCTGATAGCCTTATGGGGTTTCCCCTTTATGTAACTGTTTTCTTTCACTCCCCCCCTTTTTTTTTGCTGCTTGAAAAATTCTTTATCTCTACTTTTTGCCAATTTATTTATTTATTTTTAAATTTAAAAAAAAATTCAATTTAGTTAACATATATGTATTATTATGTATCATTAGTTTCAGGGGTAGAATTTAATGATTCATCAGTTGCATATAACACACAGTGCTCATTACATCAAGTGCCCTCCTTAATGACCATCACCCACTTACTCCATCCCCCCAACCCGCCTCCTCTCTAGCAACCTTTTGTTTCCTACGATTAAGAGTCTCTTAGGGTTTGTATGTCTTCTTTGGAGAAATGTCTGTTCATGTTTTCTGCCCATTTCTTGACTGGATTTTTTGTTTTTTTGGGTGTTGAGTTTGATAAGTTCTTTATAGATTTTGGATACTAGCTGTTTATCTGGTAAGTCACTTGCAAATATCATCTCCCATTCTGTGGGTTGCCTTTTAGTTTTTTTCCCACAGTTTCCTTTGCTGTGCAAAAGATTTTTATCCTGATGAAGTCCCAATAGTTCATTTTTGCTTTTGTTTCCCTTGCCTTTGGAGACGTGTCTAGGAAGAAGTTGCTGTGGCCAAGGTCACAGAGGTTGTTGCCTGTGTTCTCTAGGATTTTGATGGATTCCTGTCTCACATTTCATCCATTTTGAGTTTATCTTTGTGTATGGTGTAAGAAAATAGTCCAGTTTCATTCTTCTGCATGTGGCTGTCCAATTTTCCCAACACTATTTGTTGAAGAGACTTTTTTCCATGGGATATTCTTTCCTGCTTTGTCAAAGGTTAGTTGACCATAGAATTGAGGGTCTATTTCTGAGTTCTCTAGTCTGTTCCATTGATCTATGTGTCTGTTTTTATGCCAGTACCATACTGTCTTGATGATTACAGCTTTGTCATAGACTTGAAGTCTGGAATTGTGATGCCCCCAGCTTTGGTTTTCTTTTTCAATATTCCTTTGGCTATTTGGGGTCTTTTCTGGTTCCATGCAAATTTTAGGATTGTTTGTTTCAGCTGGGTGAAAACTGCTGATGGTATTTTGATAGGGATTGCATTGGATGTGTAGATTGCTCTGGGTAGCATAGACATTTTCACAATGTTTATTCTTCCAATCCATGAGAATGGAATGTTTTTCCATTTCTTTGTGTTTTCCTCAATTTCTTTCATAAGTGTTGTATAGTTTTCAGAGTACAGATCCTTTACTTCTTTTTTATTCCTAGGTATCTATGGTTTTGGGTGCAAATGTAAATGGGATCGATTCCTTGATTTCACTTTCTTCTGCTTCACTGTTAGTGTGTAGAAATGCAACTGCCTTCTGTGCATTGATTTTACATCCTGAGAGTTTGCAGAATTCCTGTATGAGTTCTAGCAATTTTTGGGTGGATTCTTTTGGGTTTTCTATGTAGACTATCATGTTGTCTGTGAAGAGTGAAAGTTTGACTTCTTCTTTGCTGATTTGGATGCCTTTCATTTCTTTTTGTTGTCTGATTGCTGAGGCTAGGACTTCTAGTACTATGTTGAACAACAGTGGACATCCCTGTCATGTTCCTCAGTTTTCCCCCATTGAGGATGATATCTGCTGTGATTCCTTCATATATGGCTTTTATGATATTGAGGTATGTTCCCTCTATCCCTACACTGTGGAGGGTTTTTTTCAAGAAATGATGCTGTATTTTGTCAAATGCTTTTTCTGCATCTATTGAGAGGATCATATGGTTCTTGTCCTTTCTTTTATTAATGTGGTGTATCACATTGATTGATTTGTGGATGTTGAACCACTTTTGCAGCCCAGGAATAAATCCCATTTGATTGTGGTGAATAATCCTTTTAATGTACTGTTGGATCCCATTAGCTAGTATCTTGGTGAGAATTTTGGCATCCATATTCATCAGGAATATTGGTCTATAATTCTCCCTTATGGGGTCTTTGTCTGGTTTTGGGATCAAGGTAATGCTGGCCTCATAGAATGAGTTTGGGAAGTTTCCTTCCATTTCTGTTTTTTAACAGTTTCAGAAGAATAGGTATTAACTCTTCTTTAAATGTCTGGTAGAATTCCACTGGGAAGCCATCTGGCCCTGGACTTTGTTGGGAGATTTTTGGTTACTGATTCAATTTCTTTGCTGGTTATGGGTCTGTTCAGCTTTCTATTCCTTCCTGTTACAGTTTTGGTAGTTTATGTGTTTCTAGGAATTTATTGACGTCTTCCAGGTTGCCTAATTTGTTGGCATATAGTTGTTTATAATATGTTCTTATAATTGTATTTCTTCAGTGTTGGTTGTGATCTCTCCTCTTTCATTCATGACTTTATTTATTTGGGTCATTTCTCTTTTCTTTTTGATAAGTCTGGCCAGGGGTTATCAATCTTATTAATTCTTTCAAAGAACCAGTTCCTAGTTTCATTGACCTATTCTACTGTGTTTTTTTTTTAATTTCTATATTATTGATTTCTGCTCTAATTTTTCTAATTATTTCTCTTTTGATGGATTTAGGCTTTTTTTCCCTGTTCTCTTTCCAGCTCCATAAGTGTTAGGTTAGGTTGGGTTGTGTATTTGAGACTTTTCTTGCTTCTTGAGGAAGGCCTGCATTACTATATACTTTCCTCTTAGGATTGCTTTTGCTGCATCCCAAAGGTTTTGAACTGTTGTGTTTTCATTTATGTTTGCTTCCATTAATTTTTAAAATTCTTCTTTAATTTCCTGGTTAATGCATTCATTCTTTTATTTTATTTTATTTTATTTATTTATTTGACAGAGAGACACAGCGAGAGAGGGACACAAGCAGGGGGTGTGGGAGAGGGAGAAGCAGGCTTCCCGTGGAGCAGGGAGCCTGATGTGGGGCTTGATCCCAGGACCCTGGGATCATGACCTGAGCTGAGGTCAGACACTTAATGACTGAGCCACCCAGGTGCCCCTAATGCATTCATTCTTTAGTGGAATGTTCTTTTTTAAATTCTTTTTTTTTTTTAAGATTTTATTTATTTATTTGAGAGAGAGAGAATGAGAGACAGAGAGCACGAGAGGGAAGAGGGCAGAGGGGGAAGCAGAGCCCCCGCTGAGCAGGGAGCCCGATGTGGGACTCGATCCCGGGACTCCAGGACCATGACCCGAGCCGAAGGCAGTCGCTTAACCAACTGAGCCACCCAGGCGCCCCTGGAATGTTCTTTTTTAAAAAAATTATTTATTTGAGAGAGCAAATGAGAGAGAGAGAGAGAGCATGAGAGGGGGGAGGGTCAGAGGGAGAAGCGGACTCCCCGCTGAGCAGGGAGCCCGAGGCGGGACTCGATCCCGAGACTCCAGGATCATGACCTGAGCCAAAGGCAGTTGCTTAACCAACTGAGCCACCCAGGGCCCTAGTGGAATATTCTTTAACCTCCATGTATTTGTGGTCCTTCCAAATTTCTTCTTGTGGTTGACTTCACGTTTCATAGCACTGCAGTCTGAAAATATGCATGATATGATCTTAATCTTTTTGTATCTGTTGAGGGCTGATTTTGACCCTGTAGGTGATCTCTTCTGGAGAATATTCCATGTGCACTCGAAAAGAATGTGTATTCTGCTTTAGGATGAAATGATCTGAATATATCTATTAAGTCTATCTGGTCCAGTGTGTCATTCAAAGCCCTTATTTCCTTGTTGATGTTATGCTTAGATGATCTGTCAATTGCTGTGAGTAGGGTGTTAAAGTCTCCTACTATTATTGTATTATTATTATTAACCAGTTTCTTTAATTTTGTTATTAATTGGTTTATAGAGGCATAAATACTTATAATTGTTAGATCTTCTTGATGGATAGATCCCTTTGTTATGATATAGTGTCCTTCATCTCTTATTACAATTTTTGGTTTAAAATCTAGTTTGTCTGAAAGAAGGATGACTACTCCAGCTTTCTTTTGATGTCCATTTGCTTTCAATCTGGAGGTGTCTTTGGGTGTAAAATGAGTCTCTTGTAAGCAGCATATCAATGGGTCTTTTTTTTTTTAATCCATTCTGATACCCTGTGTCTTTTGTTTGGAACATTTAGTCCATTTACATTCAGAGTAATTACTGAAAGATATGAATTTTGTGCCATTGTATTACCTATAAAGTCGCTGTTTGTAGATTTTCTCTGTTCCTTTCTGATCTTTGTTAACTTTAGGCTCTCTCTCTGCTCAAAGGATCCCCTTTAATATTTCTTGCAGGACTGGCTTAGTGTTCACAAATTCCTTTAGTTTTTGTTTGTACTGGAAACTCTTTATCTCCTCATCTATTCTGAATGACAGCCTTGATGGATAAAGTATTCTTGGGGGTATATTTTTCCCATTTAGCACATTGAATATGTCATGCCAGTCCTTCTTGGCCTGCCAGGTTTCCATGGACAGGTATGCTGCCAGTCATATGTGTCTACTCTTGTAGGTTAAGGACCTCTTGTCCTGAGCTGCTTTCAGGATTTTCTCTTTATCTTTGTAATTTGCAAACTTGACTATAATATGTTGAGTTGTTGATCTATTCTTGTTGATTTTGAGGGGGGGTCTCTGTGCCTCCTGGACTTGAAACCCTGTTTTCTTTCCCAGATTAGGTAAGTTCTCAGCTGTAATTTGTTCAAATAAACCTTCTGCCCTTTTCTCCCGGTCCTCATCTTCTGGGACTTCTATAATATGGATAATATTTTGCTTTATGGAATCATTGAGTTCCCTCAGTCTACCTTTGTGCTCTAGTAGGTTTCTTTCCCTCTTCTTTTCAGCTTCCTTATTTTCCATCATTTTATCTTCTGTATCACTTATTCGCTCTTCTGATTCATCCATCTTCATTTTTATGGCTTCCATTTGGGACTGCATCTTGGTGATAGCATTTTAAATTTTGGCCTGACTAGATTTTAGTTCTTTAATCTCTAAATAAGGGATTCTCTAGTGTCTTGTATGCTTTTTTCAAACCCAGTTAGTATCTTTAAAATCATTGTTTTAAATTCTAGTTCAGTCATCTTACTTATATATGTATTGATTAAATCCCTGGCAGTGAGTACTCCCTCTTGTTCTTTCTTTTGGGGTGAATTTCTCCATCTTGTCATTTTGTCCAGAAAAGAAAAGAAGAAAGAAAAACAGCAAAAACAATAATAAACAACAATAGAACAACAACAAAACCCCTCTAGATCCTGGGTGTGTTTTGGTCTGCTTGTTAAAAGAAACTAGGTCTCAAATAAGAAAGAAAGAAACACACACACACACACACTACAATGTAAGTAAACAAAAAATTTAAACATATAAAGTATATATAAAAATAAAAATTAAGAACGGTGGTCCACTGGTAGACTTGCAGCATTTTTTTTTTCTCAGATCTCTGATTTCTTGGGTTTTCAGAATGATTTGATAACTATCTGGTTGTATTTGAGAGACAAGACAAACAGGATCCCCCTAGTCCTCCACCATCTTGACTCCTCTACTTTTTGCCATTTTAATTACTGTGTGTCTTGGTGTGGACCTCCTTGGGTTGATTTTGTTGGGGGTTCACTGTGTCTCCTGGATCTGGATTTCTGTTTCCTTCCCCAGGTTTGGGAATTTTTCAGCTATTATTTCTTCAAATAAAATTTCTGCCCTCCTTTTCTCTCTTCTCCTTCTGGGATCCCTATAATGCAAATGATATTACAATTGATAGTGTCATGGATTTCCCTAAATCTATTTTTATGTGTTATTATTATCATTAATTTTTCATTCTCCTGTTCAGTTTGATTGCTTTCCATTACTCTGTCCTCCAGGTCACTGATCTATTCTGTTTCCTCTAGTCTACTATTTATTCATTCTAGTGTATTTTTAATTTCAGTTATTGAGTTCTTCATCTATGATTGGTTCTTTTTGTTTTCTTTCTCTTTGTTAAGGGTCTCACTGAGGTCCTCCACTCTTTTCTCAGTGAGTATTTTTATGACTGTTACTTTAAATTCTCTATCAGGCATATTACTTATTTCCATTTTGCCCAGGTTTCTTGCTGTGGTGTTGTCCTGTTCTTTCATTTGGGACATATTCCTCAGTCTCCTCATTTTGTCTAATTCTCTGTGTCTGTTTCTATATATTAGGAAAGTCAGCTATGTCTCCTGCTCTTGAAAGTAGTGACCTTATGAAGAAGAGGTCCTTTTGTGCCTTGCAGTTCAGTGTCCTCTGTTCACCAGAACAGAACTCATCCAATCTTAACTCAAAGTGAGGAGGCATGATAGTGCAAAGACATAGTGTGGGATTTGGATTCAAGAAGAACTGGGATTGAATCCTTACTTCTCTACTTACTCCTTGTGCAAGTGATTCCATTTTTTCTAAAGCTTAGGTTCTTAATATAAAAATATTCTAAATGATAACCTATGCCTTATAATAGCACTGTTGGAAACATTAAACAAAATAATGCTCCATTATAAGAATTGACTATAATTATCACCATTATGATTGCTACTAAGGAAGAGTTTTCTGAGTTGGTCTGAAAAGGGTGAGCAGCAAGTGTGCATCTATCAGAGATTCCATAGAGGAGTTTCCCGCTGGCTAGAGAATTGGCTTAGTGACTTCTGAGATCAATGGCAACACTTGAATTCTGTTGTTTCTTGGTCAATTCATGGTGAAAGCAGATGGAAGGCCCTGACCCATTAAAATAAAATAAATTAAGATCTCTTGAGGGCTTTTATAGATAATGGATGTCACTGTAACCATTCTCTGAGAAACAGCAGCATGAAGCTGTATCATCAACCCCATCTGTAATCATCACCATCGTTGTCATCATGATTGGTAATGATATGATCATGACATATTTTAATTATGAATACATTACTCTAGTGATTCATTTTAGCACCATATCTTACTTTTAAGTTAGATAATACAAATATAATTCTTCCAACTTTACAGATGGGTAAATGAGATATAGAGACTTGCTCAAGACCATCCAGATAACCATGCATTTATCCCTTGTGCTGGTCAGTGACCCCAACCTTTTGTTACTTCTTCTCCATTATTCTATTTTGGTGGAGTGACCAAAGTGGAGGGGTACAAGGAGACTTGCCCCTCTTTCTTATGTTAATGAGAGAAAAGAGAATAGAAGGAGACTATTACTTCTTGACATCTGCTACACACTGGGCATTCTCTCATAAAATCTTATAATGAAGAAGGTATTATTTATCCAATTTTACCTGCACTTGAAGATTAGATAGGTGTATTAGCAAAACCATAAAGCTGAGTTTTGGTTGCAGTTCTGACACATGTATGTGCTTAATCACTAAGGTTATTTGCAATTCTAAAAGTCTGTGACTCTTAAAAATCGGGGAGTGGAGAGCAGTAGTCTCTGACTATGGTGTTGAAACACAGTGGGCTTGGGGCGCCTGGGTGGCTCAGTTGGTTAAGCGACTGCCTTCGGCTCAGGTCATGATCCTGGAGTCCCTGGATCGAGTCCCGCATCGGGCTCCCTGCTCTGCGGGGAGCCTGCTTCTCCCTCTGACCCTCTCCACTCTCATGTGCTCTCTCTCTCATTCTCTCTCTGTCAAATAAATAAAATCTTAAAAAAAAAAAAAAAGAAACACAGTGGGCTTGATTTCATATCTAGTGAGCCATAGACCTGGGATTCTAATCCAGGTCTGTCTACTTTTAATGCCTTACCCGGGCTCAGAGGAGAGAATCAGTTCCCTTGGTGGGCATCCACTTTGAATGGCAGGGCCAGTTGGGTGGTTTGATTCAGCAATATTGATATGCAACATCAGATCTTAAGCTCTGGAATTGTTCATCGTTGCTGCCCTATGTCAGGCAGTACTCAGACCAATTATTACCACATGGCTGGATCTGTTATAAAGCTTTGGAACTTTCAGGTGTAGCTAATATGCTCCTGAGTCATGCAAGTCTCACTGCTTTCCAGTGATGTGGTAAACAGATACGAGTTTATGTGGTTTGGAGGTGGATTTTCCTTGTTCATATGTCATAGTTTCCCAGTCCATGGTTAACATTTCTTTTCATAGACTATTATTTCCTGTTTGATTCTGACTTTTCTAAATAAAAATGTATTTGTGTTGGCCTGATAGAGATAAAGCTTAATTTAGTTGATCATAAAGATGTAGAATCCACCTATTACCATCATCTTATAATTAATTAAGTTTACTCAAACATTTTGTACCATTTCCATTCCTGCAAACAAGAAAATTGGGAAATGTCTGAAGAATGGCAGATATTTCCTTTTCATGGCATCTTCCCCGGAACCTTTCCTCCTGCCTCTTGCTTCTGTATCTAACCATCGTTTTATACCTTTCCCCTGATACAGAAGTTCCTGAGGAGAAAAAAGGATGCTTCAAGCGGGCCTATGATCTATTTTGTGGCCTGGACCAGCAGAAGGGCCCCAAGATGACAAAGGAAGAGGAGGAAGCTATGAAGCTGAAGATGACAGACACCTCTGAGAAGCCTTTATGGCGAACAGTAGTGAACATCAATGGCATCATCCTGCTGACCGTGGCCGTTTTCTGCCATGCATATTTTGCCTAAGCCTTGCCTTCTTTGGCAGGCCTTGTTCAGGAAGGCCAGACTTTTTACTCTCCCTCCTTTACTTCTATTCTCTGGTGTTAAGCTGGTGGTAAACCAGCCAGTTGTAAATTTTGCCCAGTTGATAAATGTGTACAGGTGTAATTACAGGATAACTGAAGAAAAATCATTAATTTGCTTTTAACTTATGTATTTGGGGCCAGTGTGATATCATCAGCTGTATATATTAGAGCTGCAGAAGGAAAGTCCAACTCAGTCATGTCCAGGAAAAGGTGCAGTAAGAAAGAAGCCCTGCCATGTGTGATGCAAGTTTTTCTCAGGTAGATTCAGTGTGTCAGTGTTGTTTGTGATCCTTGAATATTATTTTAAGAGTTGTAGTCTCCCTGGTTCATGCTGCTTTCCCTTCATGACCTTCTCCCCATCTTTTTAAAAGAGAAATATTTCCCCTCTCATCATACACCTGTCAAGTTCTTCCTGGCATGAGAAAAATCAATCTGATAAACTGATGAATGCATTGAAGCTGAAGATAGGAACTTGATAGGGTCCCTGGCCTGGGCGTTTTGCTCTTTGAAGGGAAAGCTTGGGGATGGCAGGACTTACCCCAAAGGGAGGGACCCAGGCACCAGCCTCAGGCCAGTGGGGAAAGTGGATAATCTTGAGTCAAAGGGATTTTCTGGTTTTCTTTAAATTGTCTGTTATGAGTTCCTCATGTTTGAGATTTCACGTATTTTGTCATTTGCTGTGTCTGGAATGTCTTTGGCACTCAGCAATGGACTTATGGACCAAATGGATGATTTGGGCACTTATTTATAAATACTTACTTTATTTTTATGTAAGCCTGGCCCTAGGTTATTTTTTTTTAATTAATTTTTTTTTTTTTTGGTGGCTGCACAAAGTACACAGTACACACTCTGGTGACTCTCATCAATTGGAATACATTTTCCAGAGGTCACTCTTCCTCATGGTGTGGATGTTGACATATGAGCTTAGAAGCTGATCTATGTCACATAATAGAACAAATGTACCTCTTGGAGGATCTGTTATTTCAAAGCAGCCACACTCTCCTGTAACATGGAAACACTTATCCCAAGATTCTCCTCTCCATGAGTTCATGTGATCACAGTCCTTCCTTTTTGGGGTGTCTTGAGTGATGATCATCTATTGACAAAAGTTAGGGTAGGTGGTCTCTGTTCTGAGTAGTAGCATTCAACACTTTTAGTTGACAGGAGTGTATTTCTTGTTGAAACTGTTTTCTAGGGAGAAGTTTTTAAATATAATTTTAATTAATTAACTGATTAATTAAATTCTTTTAGTCCCACCCATGAAATCTCAATTATGTTGTAATATAAACTTTGAAGTTAAGAAAAAGTCACAATGTTAGTGTTGACTGATTTCAAGCTAGTTTAGGAAAGAGCTGGGATCTGAGGTGCTGTGGAGCTAAGAATGGTTCCTAGGCATACAAATGGTTCAACAGGCAAAGGGATGGCTTGTTCTTGTGGAAGGAAGGACACTATTTGATACACCCTCCATATTGCCCTTAAGTGAGGCAGAGAAGAGGGGAACGTGGAGAATTTCTTGTGGCTGGCATTACTCAGCAGACTCAGTTTCATGTGGAGTTTGTGGTATTTTTGAGCTTTGAAAAGATAAAGGGAAAGGATTGAAAGCTGGTGGATGAAATGTGCACAAAGTATCTAGATTGTCCTGGATTCAGTTTCTGGCATTGCCAATGATTCATGTGTATTTTGTGGTAAATTATTTTGTCTCAACTGTGTATTTTTCTCTTTGAAAAATGGGGACTTTGGTGCTTATAGCATCTATCTACCTCTTCTGGGTGTGACTAGGTCACTTTGTAAAGAGGATGACAGATACATACATGAAAGATGCGAAACAGATGTTATATTAAGTGGAATTTAGTCCCATAAATTAAAATGTATTACTTTGATACTAATAAAAACATTAAAAGATGTAACATCCAGCTTTCCTATTTTCTAGATATTCTAAACAGATACTGACCATATGTGTGGCAAGCTTTAGTTGGCACAAGATGTGGATTAGGAAATAGGAGCCAAGAGAGTGGAGAATAGAGTCTGGCAACTTGAATAAAAGGTAGCAAAAGAGATGATTTCACTTCAAAATCTCTACTAAACATGAGGTAACTCTACTTTCAATGCATAATGTCTTTTTAGGACAGACTAAGTCCCTTGGGTGACCAGGGGCCAATAAGTGATAAATTGTACTAGAATAATTTCAGGAGTACATAGAAGAGGTACTTTTTTCCTCAAATGGAAGATGGGTATTTGGGAACAGAGTGACTTTTTATTATGGTCCGTTTATAGAACTGAAAAATCATGTCCTATTAGGCAAAAAATCTTATTTGAATAGAGTTGACTATTTTATTTATTTATTTTTATTTTTTAAGTTTAAATTTAAATTCAAGTAGCCAACATATAGTACATCATTAGTTTCAGATGTAATGTTCAATAATTCATCAGTTGCGTATAACACCCAGTGCTCATCACATCCCGTGCCCTCCTTAATGCCCTTCACCCAGTTACCCCGTCCCCCCATAGATGACTATTTTAAAAAGAATCTCTCCAAATGAAATCTCCTTTCCTGCAGAATGAAGTTAGTCTGTGGGCCTTTGGTTTACCTGGGAGCATTGTTTAATTTTATGTAACTGAGTCAGGCATTGGTGTTCACTTAGAGGATTTCTACCTTTGGAGCTCACTGGAACCTACTCTTTCCTGGTGTGGAAATCACCATCTCCTAAAAGATGCATTACAGCTTGTCCTGCTTTACAAAAGCAAACCTTGGGAGAAAAACATATGGGCACTTAGTTGGTGGAGAGTAGTTTCTTAACTTCTTAACAATCTAGCCCCAAGAAAACTTCTTCTAACCTTCAGGTTGGATTTTGGGGAATGAAATTATTTGAATGAGGTGCCATTGCCTTGATGGGTTGGTAGTACGGAATTAGAGAAGTGTGGGTGAGGTTGATGGCACCAGTGCTGCTTGATTGGCACTGGGTGAGTGTTGTTTAGCCCAGAGCTCCATATTCAAATCACGAAAGCTCCTAGTCAGCTTTTGTAGTCCTAAAAGCAACTTTAAGAATATGTGATTTGATACAATTAATCCCCTGCTTGAAAAACTGTTAGCAGGTGGCGCCTGGGTGGCTCAGTCATGAAGCGTCTGCCTTTGGCTCAGGTCATGATCCCAGGGACCTGGGATCAAGCCCCACATCAGGTTCCCAGCTCCACGGAAAGCCTGCTTCTCCCTCTCCCACTCCCCCTGCTTGTGTTCCGTCTCTCACTGTGTCTCTCTCTGTCAAATAAATAAATAAAATCTTAATAAAACAAAAAAAGAAAAGAAAAACTGTTAGCAAATGCCCACCTGATAAAAGGGACCTTCTTGGGCACCTGGGTGGCTCAGTCGGTTAAGCATCTGCCTTCAGCCCGGGTCATGATCTCAGGGTCCTGGGATTGAGTCCCACATCGGGCTCCCTGCTCAGGGGGAGTCTGCTTGTCCCTCTCCCTCTGCCCTGCTCATGTGTGCGCTCTCTCTTTCTCTCTCTCTCTCTCAAATAAATAAAATCTTAAAAAAAAAAATAAAACGGACCTTCTCTACACATGAGTGCTGGAAGCATGTACATGTGCATTTAGGAATCAGATAAAAGGCTTAGAGCAGTAGTTCTCAAATGATAGCCTATATCAGAATCCCCTGGAGGGCTTGTTAAAACACAGATTACTGGGGCTACTCCCAGAGTTTCTGATTCAATAGGTCTGAAGTGGGGCCTGAGAATTTGCATTTCTAAGTTCCCAGTTGATTTTGATGCTGCTGCTCTGGGGACCACACTTTGAAAACAACTACTTAGAGTTAGTTTCCAAAGAAGTTTCATTTCATCACCAAGGCAGGCAGAACTGGAAGAACCTCTTTCTCAGGCCCTATTTTGAGATTTTTATTGATGTATCAGGACCAAAACTCTTTTCTGAAACCAAAGTTGTGTAGGTATGGCTAAGGCACATTACGATGCCAAAGTATAGAAAAATCCACCTGCTTTACATTTAGGGCCTACCTGCTTAATTATGACCTCCTCACTATATGCCAAGGCTTAACATTTTACCAGCTTGACTTTTATTTTATATTTCATACTCATCACGTACCATATACATGCTGGCCCTCAAAGTCAGTTTTACAGGTAGAATTTTTTACAGATGGTGGGGGCATAAGGGGAAAAAGCACTTACACTTATTGGGCATCTTCTATGAGCCAGATCTTGTAGGCAGTACCAAATGACCCCACCTAATCTTTACAATAGTTCCATGAAGTAATTTGGAGGAAACTGAGGTTCAGAGATTTGGGGACTTACCCAAGGACCTTGGATGGACTTTGATGGTCATGGCCTAGAGGCTGACAATCCCCTCTCTCTGTTACAGAATTTCCCAAGGCAGCCTTCCAACAGCAACACGTTTCTCCTTTAATTCTGAGTATCTTGGAAAGGGGTGGGACGTGGACAAGTCAGGAGACCAACATCTATTGAGTCCTATTTATTTATATTAACAAATGTTATAAATTTGTAACATTTAAATCAGTGAGTTAAGCATTTCTATTTCTGTTTTCAGATGAACATTGAAGGTTCAGGGAAGTTGATTGTTTTGCTCATGGTGGATCTGTCTCTAGAGCCTGTACTCATAGTTTTGGTTTAGGTGAATATCTCCTCCCTACCAAATAGTGATAGAAATATATCTTTTCTGTCAAAGTAGCTTCTATTCTTCCATGGGGGCTCTTTCAAGACTCTCAGGACATGGATAAGGATGTTTTCTAGTTGTGAGGCTCCGAGAAAAGCAGAGAGTGTGTGTAAAGGGATTAATATCCAGGCTGGTCTAAGAAGATTCAGAGTTTCTGTTATCTTGAAAATTCAGTTAAGATAAATATGCAATGTTACGTCTAAAAACCCGTTATTCAAATCTCTGCACCTGGGTTGGAAATTAAAGCTGCTTCTCTGTCAGTGAACCATATGGCTCAGAGCCTTTAGTTACAAGTGAGATATTCTACTCTCACTGATATAATTTCAAATAGCCAAGTTTCTCTATAATTTTAAATAATGCATTTTAAGTACCATGTCCTTGATGTGAGTTAACACAAGCTATTTTTACAGGCTCACACTCCCTGTCTGTCATTTTCATATGCCAGCTATGACCACTCCAGGGCCAGGATCCTGACTCAAGAGTTCTAGTTCTTAAGTACCACACTACAAGGTCTACCCAGAGATGTTGAAAAGGAAAATTTAACTTGTTGGAATAGAATACTTGGAGGATGGGCTAAAAAGCAGAATGGACAGCACTGAACTTAGTGGATAGAAATATGAAGCCCAGGAATTATACCACAATGTACTAAAAAGAGGTAAAATGATGGAAACTATGAAATAAAACTCAAAAGATATAACCCAGGAAGTCCAACATTCATCTCACCAGAGGGCCAGAAAAAGAGTAGGCAGAACATAAAGAGAGGAAATGATGCAAAGAAAGCCAGCAGTTGATAGCCAGACTATTCAAGGGATTCCTGTGAACCAACAAAAAAAGACAGGAGGAAACCATTAGGAAAAAGATGGATAAAGAATATAAAAAGTCTTCAAAGAGAAGTAAATCAGGATGACATCATAAAAATGGTGACATCAGCAAAATTTGGAGTGGGCCACTCCAATCTCTCACCTACTGACAGAAACATTGAACAAGGGGCAGAAGCTGTCAGAACCAATTTTGGGAGAATTCAGGAAAACAAAAGTTTATAGCAACCAAACAAGCACTGAATCAAGAAGATACTACAAAATGTTGACTGTCACCAAAATAGTGACTGTCACCCTCTCTCTTGTGTGGTGGCAATCTTAAAACAGCAGCAGTCACAAAGTATCAGTTGTCTTAAAGTGGGGGCAGCCTGTGTCCCCATTTCCCTCTGTCCAGGGGAGAAGAGCAGACCACATTCACAAATTACTGTGTATGCCTAATCTAACCTGTCTGAGGGATGCCCGAGGGACTGACACAAGGTGTTCCTCTCTATTTCACTTAACTCTGAACTCAGACTGGAAAAGCTTGAAACACTGAAAGCCAAATTAAACAAGCTCTAGACACCTAAGATTCTACTCAAAAACCTACAATAGAAAAAAAAAAAAAAGCCTACAGGGGGAGGAGGCAAAATGGTGGAGGAGCAGGGGATCCCATCTCAACTGGTCCCCAGAATGTAGCTGGATATCTCTCAAAACATTTTGAACACCCACGAAATTAGCCTTAGATGTAAGAATGTATATCTGGATCTCTACAAGCAGAAAAGCGACAGCTTTTTGCAAGGTAAGTGACTGATTTTTGCAAGGTAGGACGTGTGGAATCGTGAATCTGCGGGGATATCGGAAGATAAACAGAAGGGGGAGGGTACCTCCATAAGCTGGCTCTTGGAAAGTGATAAAACACCGGAGTGCAAAATCAGAACCCTGAGAAATCTGCTCTGGAAGGGGCTCTGGAAATGAAAAGGCAGAATCTAGATAGGGCATTGTGGTCTCGGGATATGAGGAACCACAGAGAAAAGGGGCTTCCTGAACTGGTAGAGTGCCTAAGCAGTGGTGCCAGGAAGCAGGTTATGGTCAGCAAGCCCAGGAAGAGACTCTCCGTTTGGATTGCCATAAACTGTGAGCCGGGCCGGTTAATAGCTCTTCTCTTGAACAGTTTGAGAAAATCTGGAACCTGCACCTGCAACCTGGCAAAAACTCACAGAGCAGTTGTGGGCCGGAAAGGCCTTTAGAGCAGGACCCAGACATGATCCAGGAGCTTTTGGTGTGCACAGGAGCCTGCAGCTGCTTGAGGATTTAGAATCATAAAGGGCAGTGGCACTCCTGGGCCCATGGGATGACCTCTGAGAGAGTTGCTATGGGTGCACATTGCAGGAGCTTGCAGTTTTGGTGGTGCATACAGAAGTGGAGACTGTTTGTCCTGGAGGGTTTATTAAAGAGGGCAGACTGAATTTTCTGCCTTGGCAAAAGGTTTGGCTGTGACCATTTTTGCTCTGATCCTCTGAAGAGGCGCAGAAAGCCCCCAGGGAACAAAAGCCACAGAAAGGACCAGTTTCCACTGAGCCCATCCCCCAGATAGGGGGTGGGACAAATCTTCGCAGGCAGGGTTACCTGAGAAAGAGCGCGGCAGGTCCCTCCCCTAGAAGACAGGCTGGAAGAACAAGGGACAACAATCTTTTGGATCCCATAAGACTGTAAAATCTCAACACCAGGGGAAAATTGTATATTGAGCTCCAGATGTAGCCTCATGACTTGTTCATTTTTTGGATAAAATTCTCTTTTTCTTTTTTTTTTCTTTTTCTCTGTCTTTTTTTTCTTTTTACCGTCTCCTAATTTCAGCTAGATGTTTATTATATCAACTTATAGTTCATAGTAGCTTTTTAATTTGTATTTTTTCACACCTGTATTTTTTATAGATATATGCTTTATTTTAGTTCTTTTTTAAAAAATTTTATTTTATTGTTATGTTAGTCGCCATACATCATTAGTTTTTGATATAGTGTTCCACACTCATTGTATTTTAGTCCTTTTCTCACTCTATTCTATTTTACCTTTATATATATATATATATGTTTTACATTTCTTGTAATTTTGGGACATAGTGTCCTCTAACACACAGACCAAAATACACCCAGGAACAACTGAAACACCCTGCTTTGTCCACACTGAGAGATTCTAGCCTCCCTTCCCCTCCCCACCTTTTAAAAAAATTTTTAATTTTTAAATTTTACTCTTGTGTTTAATTTTGGCTTTGCTTTTTCAGTGGTAGCTTCTGACCACTCTGGATTTTGCTAGGGTGCATCTTGCTTGGGTTGTGGTTGATATTTTGGACTCTGTTCATTCACTCAACCATCCCTTGACAGAATGACTAGGAGGAGGAACTCTCAATAAAGAAAACAGAGACCGTGTCCTCTGCCACAGAACTAATGGGTATGGATATAAGCAAAATGTCAGAGATAGAATTCAGGATAGCAATCTTAGAGTCAATAGCTAGGCCTGAAAAAAGCATTAATGACAATATAGAATCTTTAAGAGCAGAAATGAGATGTAATCAGGCTGAACTAAAAAGATGGTATGAATGAGATGCAGTCTAAACTGGATACTCTAACAGCCAGGGTAAATGAACCAGAAGAGAGAATTAGTGATCTAGAAGATAAGCTGATGGAAAGGAAGGAAGTTGAGGAAAACGATAGGCTGCTAGTAACACATGAAAAAAGGATTCCAGAGAGTAATGATGCCATGAAACATTCCAATGTCAGAATTATTGGGATCCTTGAGGGGATGGAGAGAGAGAGAGGGCTAGAAGGTATATTTGAGCAAATCATAGCTAAGAACTTTCCTATTCTGGGGAAGGAAAAAAGAGTTCGAGTCCAAGAGGCAGAGAGGACCCCTCCCAAAATCAATAAAAATAGATCAACACCCCAACATATAATAGTGAAGCTTGCAAATTTTACAGCTAAGGAAACAATCCTGAGAATAGCCAGGGAGAGGAGGTTCCTTACATATTGAGGGAGGAACATCAGAATAACATTAGACCTGTCCACAGAAACCTGGCAAGCCAGAAAGGGCTGGCAAGACATATTCAGGGTACTAAATGAGAAGAACATGCATCCAAGAATACTTTATCCAGCAAGGCTGTCATGCAGAACTCATGGAGAGATAAAGAGCTTTCAGGACAGGCAGAAACAGAAAGAATATGTGACCACCAAGCCAGCCCTGCAAGAAATACTAAGGGGGATTCTGTAAGTGAAGAGAAACCCCAAGAGTAATATAGACAAGAAAGTAACAGAGACAGTCTACAGAAACAGGGACTTTACAGGCAATACAATGTCACTAAATTCATATCTTTTGATAGTTACTCTGAATGTAAATGGATTGAATGCTCCAGTCAAAAGACACAGGGTATCAGATTGGATAAAAAAGCAGGATCCATCCATATGCTGTCTACAAGAGACTCATTTTGAACCTAAAGGCACATCCAGATTGAAAGTGAGGAGATGGAGAACCATTTACCAAACTAATGGACCTCAAAAGAAAGCTGGGATAGAATCCTCATATAAGACAAATTAGATTTTAAACCAAAGACCATAGTAAGAGATGTAGAGGGACACTATATCATACTTAAAGTGTCTATCCAACAAGAAGATCTAACAATTGTAAATATCTATGTATCCAACATGGGAGCAGCCAAGTACATAAACCAGCTATTAACCAAAATAAAGAATCATATGGATAATAATATATTAATAGTAGGAGACCTCAACACTCCACTCACAGCAATGGACAGATCATCTAAGTAGAAGATGAACAAAGAAACAAGAGCATTGAAGGACACATTGGATCAGATGGACTTCATAGATATATACAGAACATTCCACCCTAAAACAACAGAATACTCATTCTTCTTGAGTGCACATGGAACTTTCTCCATAATAGACCACATACTGGGTCACAAATCAGGTCTCAACTGATACCAAAAGATTGAGATTATTCCCTGCGTGTTATCAGACCACAATGCTTTGACACTGGAACTCAATCATAAGAAAAAATTTGGAAGGAATTTAAACACTTGGAAATTAAAGAGTATCCTGCTAAAGAATGATTGGGTCAACCAGGAAATTAAAAGAGAACTTAAACAATTCGTGGAAACTAATGAGAATGAAAACACATCAGTCCAAAACCTATGGGATACTGCAAAGGTGGTCCTAAGGGGGAAATATATAGCTATCCAAGCCTCTCTCAAAAAATTGGAAAAATCTGAAATGCACAAGCTAACCTTACACCTAAAGTAGCTGGAGAAAGAACAGCAAATAAAGCCTAAACCAAGCAAGAGAAGAGAAATAATAAAGATTAGAACAGAGATAGTGAACTAGAAACCAGAAAAACAGTAAAATAGATCAACGAAACTAGAAGCTGGTACTTTGAAAGAATTAATACGATTGATAAACCTCTGGCCAACTTATCCAAAAGAAAAGGAAAGGACCCAAATTAATAAAATCATGAATGAAAGGGAAGAGATTACAACTAACACCAAGGAAATAGAAACAATTATTAGAAATTATTACCAGCAACTATATGCTAACAAATTAAGCAACCTGGAAGAAATGGTTGCCTTTCTGGACACTTATAAACTACCAAGACTGAAACAGGAAGAAATAGACCAGTAAAGGAATTGAAGCAGTAATCAAAAACCTCCCAAAACACAAGAGTCTAGGGCCAGGTGGCTTCACAGGGGAATTCTACCAAACATTTAAAGAAGAAATAATACCTATTCTGCTGAAGCTTTTCCAAAAAATAGAAACAGAAGGAAAACTTCCAAACTCATTCATTTTTTTTAGAGTAACAAAAAATATTTTACTAAAACATAAGATTTACAGAAGTTTCCAGACAAGCCATACAAAATGGTCACAAGCTTTTTCTTGAAGGAAGGATTCTACACTTGACAGCAAAGTCACAATATTATTAGTGAGGGCTGTGATGTTTGTTTAATGTTCCCATTTTGGTTCAAACAATCAAGCTTGTCCATCTACAGCATCTAAATAAAGTTAGATTTGGCTAGAGAGCATATTCTAAAGAACTGGTTAGCTGCTTTTAACCAATGCAATTAGATCACCATAAGAAGGGGGAAAGGAGCCCATAAAATTAAAATAAAACTACCTCCCCCCCTCAAAAAAAGTAATAAAGAAAAACACCCACACCCCTGCAGCTAACCCTGACAACTACCTTCATTCACAGTGCTTTATACTCAACATGATGGGGGAAATGAATAAAAGCAGAGAAGGGCCACTGCTTTTAAACGTTTCACAACAATCCAGATAGTACGTCTAGCCTCTGCTCATGCTTTACAACAGTGAATCAGGACAAGACATAGATTTGCTAATGTGCATTTAATCACCGAAGGACTGAAAATGTCTGGGCTTTTATTCTATAATGTTTCTAAGACTGTGTCCATTAAATGCAAACAAAAAAGGAAGAAGTCTTGGCAGAACAGGAGAAGTGATGCACACTTGATGATCAGATCGAATTTTAAGTATTATTCATGGCATATAGCCTAGTCCATGCTCTAGCTGTTTCTATGGCTTGGGCTTCGTTGGTCTTCCACTGCTCTACTACATCATTTGCTAATGGATCATCTGGATTGGGAGCACTTAACATAGCCTGGATTGATAGCAGAACTGTGCAGATCTGCAGTGCTGGGAACCACTTATCTTTCAAAATATCTAAACATATTCTTCCCAACTTGTCTACATTAGGATGATAAATTTTGGTCATGAAACGTACTTTAGGGGCTGCCATTGGGTATTCTTCTGGTAGGAATAGTTCAAGCTTAAAAGTCCTTCCCTCAAAGGGGGAATCATGGGGGCCATCAATGACCACATGAAAATAATGGGCGTTGCTCTCATCTGGTTCTGCTTTAATGCCAGGAACTGGTTCTGCCAGCAAACACTGGGTTTCCTTGATAATCCTGCGGGGCAGCCTGGCCATCTTGTCAGATCCCGAGTTTGGTCTCTGGTCTTGACTCTGGCTCTCCAAACTCATTCTATGAGGCCAGCATTATCCTGATCCCCAAACCAGGCAAAGATGTCAGTGAAAAGGAGAATTACAGACCAATATCCCTGATGAACATGGATGACAAAATACTCAACAAGATTGTAGCCAATAGGATCCAACAGTACATTAAAAGGATTATCCATCATGACCAAGTGGGAATTATTCCTGGGATGCAAAGGTGGTTCAACATTTGCAAATCAATCAACGTGATAAAGCACATTAATAAAAGAAAAGACAAGAACCATATGATCCTCTCAATTGATGCAGAAAAAGCATTTGGCAAAATATAGCATCCTTTCCTGATTAAGACTCTTCAGAGTGTAGGGATAGAGGGAATATTCCTCAATATCATAAAAACCATCTATGAAAAACCCACAACGAATATCATTCCCAATGGGGAAAAGCTGAGAGCTTTTCCCTTAAGGTCAGGAATGCGACAGGGATGCCCACTCTTACCATTATTATTCAACATAGCACTAGAAGTCCTATCCTCAGCAATCAGACAACAAAAAATAAAAGACATTCAAATTGGCAAAGAAGAAGTCAAACTCTCTCTCTTCACAGATGACATGATACTTCATGTGGAAAACCCAAAAGACTCCACCCCCAATTACTAGAACTCCTACAAAAATTCAGCAACGTGGCAGGATACAAAATCAATGCACAGAAATCAGTTGCATTTCTGTACACTAACAATGTGTGGAATCAATTCCATTTACAATATCACCAAAACCCATAAAATTCCTAGGAATAAATCTAACCAAAGATGTAAAGGATCTATACTCTAGAAACTACAGAACACTTATGAAAGAAATTGAGGAAGACACAGAGAGATAGAAAAATATTCCATGCTCATGGATTGGAAGAATAAACATTGTGAAAATGTCTATGCTGCCCAGAGCAATCTACACTTTCAACACCTTCCCTATTAAAATAGCATTGGCATTTTTCAGAGAGCTGGAACAAATAATCCTAAAATTTGTATGGAACCAGAAAAGACCCTGAATCACCAAGGAAATGTTGAAAAAGAAAAACAAAGCTGGGGGCATCACGTTGCCCGATTTCAAGCTATATTACAAAGCTGTGATCACCAAGACAGCATGGTACCGGCACAAAAACAGACATACAGACCAATGGAACAGAATAGAGAACCCAGATATGGACCCTCAACTCTATGGTCAAATAATCTTTGACAAAGCAGGAAAAAACATGCCATGGAAAAAAGACAGTCTCTTCAATAAACGGTGTTGGGAAAATTGGACAGCCACATGCAGAAGAATGAAACTCGACCAATATCTAACACCATACACAAAAATAAACTCAAAATGGATGAAAGACCTCAGTGTGAGACAGGAATCCATCAACATCCTAGAGGAAAACATAGGCAGTAACCTCTTCGACATCGGCCACAGCAACTTCTTTCAAGACACATCTCCAAAGGCAAGGGAAACAAAAGTGAAAATAAACTTTTGGGACCTCAGTAAGATAGAAAGCTTTTGCACAGCAAAGGAAACAGTCAACAAAACAAAGAGGCAACCCACTGATTGGGAGAAGATATTTGCAAATGACATTACAGATAAAGGGCTGGTATCCAAGATCTATAAAGAACTTCTCAAACTCAACACCCAAAAAACAAATAATCAAGTCAAAAAATGGGCAGAAGACATGAACAGACACTTCTCTGAAGAAGACCTACAAATGGCTAACAGACACATGAAAAAATTTTCATCATCATTAGCCATCAGGGAAATTCAAATCAAAACCACATTGAGATATCACCTTACACCAGTTAGAATGGTAAACATTGACAAGGCAAGTAACAACAAAAGTTGGAGAGGTTGTGGAGAAAGGGGAACCCTCTTGCACTGTTGGTGGGAATGCAAGCTGGTACAGCCACTCTGGAAAACAGTATGGAGGTTCCTCAAGACATTAAAAATAGAACTACTCTATGACCCTGCAATTGCACAACTAGGTATTTACCTCAAAGACACAGATGTAGTGAAAAGAAGGGGCACATGCACCCCAATGTTCATAGCAGCAATGTCCACAGCAGCCAAATGGTGGAAGGAACTGAAATGCCCTTCAACAGATGAATGGATAAAGAAGATGTGGTCCATATATACAATGGAATATTACTCAGCCATCAGAAAGGATGAATATCCACCATTTGCATTGACATGGATGGAACTGGAGGAGATTATGCTAAGTGAAATAAGTTAAGCAGAGAAAGACAATTATCATATGGTTTCACTCATATGTGGAACATAAGGAATAGAGCGGAGGACCACAGGGGAAGGGAGGGAAAACTGAATGGGAAGAAATCAGAAAGGGAGACATACCATGAGAGACTCTGGACTCTGGGAACCAAACTGAGGGTTATAGAAGGGAAGGGGGTGGGGGGGTGGGGTAACTGGGTGATGGGTATTAAGGAGGGCACGTGTTGTGATGAGCACTGGGTGTTATATGCAACTAATGAATCGTTGAACACTACATCAAAAACTAATGATGTACTATATGTTGGCTAATTGAACATAATAAAAAAAATAAATAAAAGGCAAATCACAGACCTCAAGAAAAAATATTTGCAATTCATATGCAAATAATAAATATATAGACTAAAGAATATCTATAAATGAATGAAAAATTTATAAAATATATCAAGAAATTCACAGAAGAAAAACTTACAAATAGCTAACAAATATATGTAAACACAATCTCACTAAGTGGAGAAACACAAATTTAAAAAATTAAATTATTTTTCAACCATCAAATTGATAAAAATGAGTTAAGATTGATAATATAGGGGCACCTGGGTCGCTTAGTCGGTTAAGCAGCTGTCTTCGGCTTGGGTCATGATCCCAGGGTCCTGGGATTGAGCCCCACATTGGGCTCCCTGCTCAGCGGAGACCCTGCTTCTCCCTCTCCCTCTGCCTGCTGCTTTGCCTGTTTGTGCTCTCTATCTCTCTGTCAAATAAATAAATTTAAAAATCTTTAAAAAAAGATTGATAATATACTCTACAATTACAGATGTGAATAAATAGGAACTTTCATACTCGGATGGTGAGAGTATAAATTGGTGAATCCTTTTTGGGACAAAATATTAAATGTTTATACCCCTTGCCCCAGTATTCCATTCCTAAGAATCAATCATTAAAGAAAACAAAAGTGGTTAATGGGGGGTGCCCGGGTCGCTCAGTCGTTAAGCATCTGCCTTCGGCTCAGGTCATGATCTCAGGGTCCGGGGATCAAGCCCGGCATCGGGCTCACTGGTCGTCAGGAAGCCTGCTTCTCCCTCTCCGATTCCTCCTGCTTGTGTTCCCTCTCTCACTGTCTCTCTCTCTTTCAAAAAATAAAAATAAAATCTTAAGAAAAAAAGACGTAGTTAATGTACCAAAAGATGAATATCCAGGCACACGTGGTCAAGTATCATTGATAATAGCAAATAATTAAAATCAACATGAATGTTTTTCAGTAGAAAAATGTTCAAATTTTTGGCACCTGATTTTTCGGAATAATGTGCAATTATTAAAAAGAAGGAGGGGTGCCTATATGCACTAATAGGCAAAGATTCCAGGATAAATTTTATATGACAAAGCCAGCCATAGAACAATATATAGAGTAAGATGCATTGTGTAAAAATATGTGTACAAATTAATAGAAAAATTACTTTAACATATGCTTTAAACTGTTAACAGTTATTCTTTGTAAAATTAATGGGAGTAGATGGGACAGATAGCTTGTCAGTGGAGAGTATTTTATTTAATTCTATAGAACAAAGCATTGTTTGAATTATGTAACAATATGATGTGTTTCTTATGTAATTTATTAAAAACATCTTAATGTGCTGATTTACTTCTAAGAAGGTATGTTTTAAAACTACATGTAGTCCTACATAGAGATAACTGTCATTCAGAATGTCAAAATAACACAGAAATAAAGACAGAGAAATATGTATATTCAAGTAACAATTTCAACAAATAATGTTAATATCAAAATTTAGGTTGTAGTAATTGTTGAACAACTCTGAATATTCTAAAATACACTGAATTGTACACTTTATTACATTATTTTATTTTTAAAGATTTATTTACTTATTTTATTTTATTTATTTTATTTATTTATTTTTAAGATTTTTAAAATTTATTTGACAGTGAGAGGAAACACAAGCAGGGGGAGTGGGAGAGGGAGAAGCAGGCTCCCCACTGAGCAGGGAGCCCAATGTGGGGCTCGATCCCAGGACCCAGAGATCATGACCTGAGCTGAAGGCAGACCTTAACGACTGAGCCACCCAGGCAGAGAGAGGCAGAGAGAGAAAGTGCAAGTTGGGGTGGGGCAGAGAGAGAGGGAGAGAAGCAGACTCCATGCTGAGCATGGAGCTGGACCCCACAACCTTGAGGTCATGACCTGAGCCGAAACCAAGAGTCAGACACTCAGAGTTCTGACAGACACTCAGACACTCAACTGAGCCACCTGGGAGTCCACTGAATTGTACACTTTAAATAGATGCATTTTATGATATGTAAATTATTTTTATAAAGTAGTTTATGAAATCAATGGCTTAATATGCTAACATTTAGTGGGAGATGGCTTTATTTAAGACATAAGCTAATAATTTCCATTAAGTTCATAAAAATACTTACAACACATTTCTAGCTCACCTCCCCTCAACTATTAGGAAGTATTTCTATTTTCCTTGAGGTCAGTAAAGTGAGGTTGGGAGGTCACTGTTTTATAGATGAGGAGGTTACTATGTGAGGCAGAGTTGGAAGGGGAATTTCTTCTAAGTGGAAATCTCTAGAAATAGCAAGAATAAGGTAGGGCAATCTACCTGGTGAACAAGAAAAAAAAATTTAGAACAAATGCTCCTAGTTTATACACACATATAGAATCAGCTCCCTGGGCTTTCTAAATTATCGACTCTTTATTTATTTTTATTTTTATTTTTATTTTTTAAAGATTTTATTTATTTATTTGACAGAGAGAGACACAGCAAGAGAGGGAACATAAGCAGGGGGAGTGGGAGAAGGAGAAGCAGGTTTCCCGCTGAGCAGAGAGCCCGATGTGGGGCTCCATCCCAGGACTCTGGGACCATGATCTGAGCTGAAGGCAGACGCTTAATGACTGAGCCACCCAGGCGCCCTAGACTCTTTCTTTATTGACACAAAGGAATAAAAAAAGCTAAAAATCAGGTCTACGGTCACTCATACGATAAAATTACACATTTCTTTCTCCCTTTTGAAATTATCTCCCTTTTGAAGCATAACAAACTCTAAAAATGAAAAAAATTAGTAGAATTATCCTTTGCTTAATAAATAGTGGTTCAGGGGCGCCTGGGTGGCTCAGTAGGTTAAGCATCTGCCTTCAGCTGGGGTCATGATCCCAGGGTCCTGGGATCGAGCCCCAAGTTGGGCTCCCTGCTCAGCAGGGAGCTGCTTCTCCCTCTCCCTCTGCCTGCCTCTCTGCGTTCTTGTGCTATCTGTCAAATAAATAGATAAAATCTTTAAAAAAATAAATATTTAGTGGTTCAGATAGAGTTCAGGCAAAATAGCCATGGACGAAGATGGCCACTGCCAGGAGGAGAATGGCATTAACATTCACTATAGTCCTCCATAAAGGCTTCTCAGATGTGTCTCTCAGCTTCTTTTTTTGGGCTTCTTCCTCCTCTTTGCTCAGTTTGGGGCCTGTCTTCTGCAAACCACAGAATAAGTCATAAGCCTTCCTGAGGCATCCATGGGGTTCCTCAGGATTATCTGAAACAAAAGAGATAAACAAATGATCCCAAAATATGGGAAATAAAACCCCTGTAAATATAGTACAAATGACTATAAAGAATGATTACCATCATTTTTAAGTGTTAGAGGAATCCCTGAGAAAAATATAGATAACTTTGATTATATAAAAATAGAAAACTTTTGCATGGCATAAAGTTCAATAAACAAAGTAAAAACAAGTGACAAACTGGGAAAAAACATTTGCATCTTATACCACAAAGGGTTTAATATCCTTAATATACAATGGACATTTAAAAACAGAGAAGAAAAGACTTCCAACAACCCCATGTAGACACATATACATACATAGATAAACAGTTCTTAAATTCACTCAAAAAAGAGAAATTTGAAAGGATAAAGATATGATTATATATATAATCATATATATATACATATATTATATATATAAAATGCAATATTACTCAACCATCAAAAAGAATGCAATTTTCCTATATGCAATGACTTGGATGGAGGTACAGTGTATTATGCTAAGTGAAATGAGTCAGAGAAATAGAAATACCACATGATTTCACTCATATGTGGAATTTAAGAAACAAAACAAATGAACATAGGGGAAGGGGAAAAAAAAAAGAGAAGGAGGCAAACTATAAGAGACTCAACTGTAGAGAACAAACTGAAGGTTTGCTGGAGGGGAGGTGGGTGGGGGATGGGCTGAATGGGTGATGGGTATTAAGGAAGGCACTTGTTATGTTGAGCACTGAGTGTTATATGTAAGTGATGAGTCACTAAATTCTCCCCCTGAAGCCAATATTACACTGTATGTTGACTAACTAGAATTTACTAATTTTTTGAAAGATTTTATTTATTTATTTGACAGAGAGAGAGCACAAGCAGGGGGAGTGGCAGGTAGAGGGAAAGGGAAAAGCAGGCTTCCCATTGAGCAGGGAGCCCGATGCGGGGCTCAATCCCAGGACCCTGAGATCATGACCTGAGCCAAAGGCAGCCGCTTAACCGACTGAGCCACCCAGGTGCCCTAGAATTTATTAATTTTAAAAAAAAAATTTTTAAAAGATTTTATTTATTTATTTGACAGAGAAAGACACAGCAAGAGAGGGAACACAAGTGGGGGAGTGGGAGAAGCAGGCTTCCCGCCAAGCAGAGAGCCTGATGTGGGGCTCCATCCCAGGACCCTGGGATCATGACCTGAGCCGAAGGCAGACGCTTAACGACTGAGCCACCCAGGTGCCCCAAATTTATTAATTTTTAAAAAAGATTTTATTTAATTATTTTAGAGAGAGAGAGAGCACAAGTGGGAGGGACAGAGGGAGAGGGAGAGGGAATTTTAAGCAGATGCTGCAATGAGCACAGAGCCCCACATGGGGCTCGATCTCTCCACACTGAGTCAAAACCAAGAGTTGAACACTTAACTGACTGCACCACCCAGGCACCCCGACTAACTGGAATTTAAATAAAAACTTGAAACAACAAAAAAAGAGAAATTTGAAATAAAATGACACTGAGATAGCACTACTCATCTGTCAGTGACAAAAGTTAAAAAATTTCATAATATACTATATTAGTTTGTGTGGAAGCAGATACTCTCACACATTGTTGCTAGGAAAGCATGATTCAACTCTCATGGATGGGAATTTGGCATTATACAGCAAAATTGCTTAGGCATTAACCCTTTGATCCAAAACTCAAACCTCTCAAAATCTATCCCAAAGGTAAACTGGCACAATCCTAGAAAACATAATTTTCCAAAACTGATTAACCAAGAAATGGAACCTCTAAATACCTCTATAGGCATGGGTAAACACAAATTTAATCAGGTTAAAAGGCGCTCTCTCTCTCTCTATCTCTCTCTCTCTCACACACACACACACTCTCACTAGACCCTAATGCCTATGGTATTATTAGCAAAATACCAAAATTTTGATGCAGAAATCATTCCAATCTTATTGAAATATTTCCAGTTCATTCTATGAGAATGTTATGATTTTAATACCAAAACCAGACAAAGTACAAAAAAGGAAAACTACATAAACCAGTCTTACTCAGGAACACTGATATAAAAATCCAAAAGGAGTAGAAGGCATTTATCCTTCCCTCAGGTTGAAAAATCTAAGCCAAACCAAATGAAACAATTAGTGTATAGTTCAAGACAACATTTCTTGAAGTGCTAAACTTTGTCAAAGGTTTTAAAAGTACCAGATATACAAAGATCCATGGGGATGGATGCTGGAGAAGTTTCCTTGAAGGAAATGAGAGTAGAACTTAGTTTCAAAGAATAGGCACTTTTTTTTCCTCTTAGAGAGGAGAGGTAAAAATATTCTAAAGAGCTTGGTATATGTGGGAGGAAAGTGAAGGAATCTGCCAGGCTGGAATGGAGGGTATATTGGAGAGAATAGTGAGAAACAAGGTTGGAGAAAAAGGTGGGATTAGATGCTAGATACCTAATCACCATCAATCCAGATTGATTTGTTGAACATTAAATATGTGATTAGGAACAGAGAGACTGGAATTGATTTTCACCTCAGTGCAGGTACACAGATCCATGGATGGATGATGGATGAACGGACAGACAGACTGATGGATAGGCAGACGAATGGGGATATTTTATTTGTAATGAATTGTCTTGGTTTTTTGGGAAGGTAAGATTTTAAAGTTTCAATTTGCCATAAATCTAACACCCTTTTCAGAAACCGAATTTAGTGGCATTAAAAAATAAAGCAAACATAAGCAATTCAGGTACCTAGAGTTTCTACATGAAAAACAAATGTAATCCAGGTATTACCTTCATCAACATCATCATCAACTTCTTCATGTCTTTTCTCTTCTGCATCTAAATCAGTTCGTTCCTCTGTACTGTTCCGAAGAGCCCAACACAGGCGATATAGCTGCAAAGAGACCATAGACAAGCACATTAGTGACGGGAAAATCTTTACAATTATACGATGCTACATTAGTTTATTGTATTGTGCAAAAAAATCAAATGGTGTAGGTAACAAAGAAAAGGTCTTCTGCTGCACTAATTCACAAAAACACACTAACCATTTAAAATTATTTCCGTTTTACATATACCCTTGCTTCACTCATTGTCCTTATCATTCAATGTTAATAGCTGCATCATTATTACTTTCAGTTTGTCTAGTGGTTACATTTGTAACTTTTAAAATATCTTCTTTTAAAAAAATATTGTATTTATTTATTTGGAGAGAGAGAGAGCATAGGCAGGGGGAGGGGCAGAGGGAGAAGCAGACTCCCTGGCCAGCACGGAGCCGACGTGGGGCTCGATCCTAGGACCCCAGGATCACGACCTGAGCCGAAGGCAGCCACTTAACTGACTGAACCACCCAGGCATCCCGATTCATAAGATTCTTAATCCTAGCATTTCTTATACAATATCTAATTTCTTTGCTGAAATATTATTTGTGGATGGGGAAACCTGAAATACATAATGGTTCAAATTAGTTTACCAAAGACATGTCACCAGAAGTCATAACTAAATATTTATGTTGAATATTGGGAGTTGAATGAAAAAGACACTAAAAAACATTAGTTTTCAAAGAAATATAAGTATTCAGCTCTTTTATGGCAATAAAATAACTATAATTTATTATTAATTTTTAGGAAAAAAATGTGTCTAAAGGATCAATGAGACCATTTATCTAATTTATGTTTATGTTTCATAAATATACTGTGTGGTTTGAATTTTCAAAATAAACTGATAAAAATCAATAGTCATTTCAGAGAAAGTCATGAGTAGTGTTGTGAACCTAACCTAACAGAAATAGAAATCTCAGAATGATAATTTTTTTTGGCCTGGGAAGACTGCAAAGTACCTTGTCCAAGTTAAAAATTGTTCTATTTTTCTTTTTCCTGCCACCTGGTACCATGTCCTTTTTTAAAAAAAAAAAATCTCTGAAAGACATGTATCATATGATCTCACTGATATGAGGAATTCTTAATCGCAAGAAACAAACTGAGGGTTGCTGGAGTGGGGGGTGGGGTGGGAGGGATGGGGTGACTGGGTGATAGACACTGGGGAGGGTATGTGCTCTGGTAAGCGCTGTGAATTGTGCAAGACTGTTGAATCTCAGATCTGTACCTCTGAAACAAATGCAATATATGTTAAGAAAAAAAAAAGAAGAAGAAGAAGGTAGCGGGAGGGGAAGAATGAAGCGGGGGAAATTGGAGGGGTAGAAGAACCATGAGAGATGATGGACTCTGAAAAACAAACTGAGGTATCTAGAGGGGAGGGGGGTGGGAGGATGGGTTGGCCTGGTGGTGGGTATTGAGGAGGGCACGTTCTGCATGGAGCACTGGGTGTTATGCACAAACAATGAATCATGGAACACTTCATCTAAAACTAATGATGGGGATTAACATAAGAATAAAAAAAATGTAAGTGGTCTGTATAAAAGAAATAAAAAACAGATTCTGGCAAAAAAAAAAAAAATCTCTGTGTCAGTGTTTGTGTGGTATATGAAATTCTGCTTGCCACTGAACAGTACCAGCCCAGATGACAGCTCTGCTGTGAAGTCTTTTCCAATCTCTTTGGCAACACTAATTACTCTTTTCCTGGTATCCTATAGCAAAGATGAAGATTTACCTCCCAAATGCATCGTGAAGTTTTTTGAGGTTGAGGCCCTTTTCCCAATCCCCTGGAAGGCAAAGAACTCTTATTTTAAAACGTGCATGTATCTACTACTCATTACTCACATGTACATCAGGAATGGGTTTTGTTAGCAGGGAAATTCCCAGGATGACCAGTATGGAAAGAAAAAAGAGAATGATGGCAAAGTACAGATAGTGCACTTCACAGATGACCTTGGGACAGTTACTGGTAGCCAAACAACTACTTGTTCTGTAGACAAACTCTGCAATCATGCGAATGAGGCCAATCACAAGTCCAGTGACTAGACCCCAGAAGGCTCCCTGAAAAAGAAATAAGAATAAAATCAGAGTATTTAGAAAAGATGAGAAGCTCATTTGAATAGAGCATAACTATCATCCTACCTGCTTTCTCCACTAAGAATCAATAATGGCTAACCTTGAGCACAAACTCACTAGAGCAAGGAAAAGGTGCAAATACACGTGTTTGTTAGTGGGCTGCTACTTTCTGTGATCCTGAAATTTCATTGCACCAGGACACTATGTCTACTCTGACCCAAGCTTAAGTTTACCTTGAATTTTATTTTATATATAGA
This sequence comes from Mirounga angustirostris, assembly GCF_029215605.1. Lineage (NCBI taxonomy): Eukaryota > Metazoa > Chordata > Mammalia > Carnivora > Phocidae > Mirounga > Mirounga angustirostris. The sequence goes on from NW_026991722.1 coordinate 91,171,330, forward strand.
TTTCAAAAATTGTGACTTATAGAATAAACAGAACTATGGCTCATGTTAAACAATTTGCAGGGTTGATATTAGATAGTTTTGATAGGTCTATTAAACTTTTTACAACTAAAAGCATTTATTTTCTCTGAGAAGTTAGTGGGGTTGGAAATATGTGTCCTTTATTTCCCTGATCAAGTTGTTATGTTTAGGGAAACAGTATTGCGTAGAAATTAAGAGTATGAGCTTTGGTTGGAGGAAGACCTGAGTCTGAATCCCAAGATCTCACTTACTAATATTAAGTAACATTTGAAAAGCACATACGATATTAACTTTTCTGTGCCTATTCTTCATTTCAAAATTATAATAAAGCTAACAGCTGGCAAGAATGAAGGGATTAAATGTATATGATCCATAATAATCAATTACATATATCATAATAAAAATTAATATATTTTGAATTGTTACTAGTGCGGTGGGTTCTCTTCTGAGCACTTCACATTAAAAAAAAATCTTTTATTTTTTAAAATATTTTTTTAAAAAGATTTTATTTATTTATTTGACAGAGAGAGAGACAGCGAGAAAGGGAACACAAGCAGGGGGAGTGGGAGAGGGAGAAGCAGCCTGATGCGGGGCTCGATCCCAGGACCCTGGAATCATGACCTGAGCCGAAGGCAGATGCTTAATGACTGAGCCACCCAGGTGCCCCCCAAAAAATCTCTTTTAATCCTCACAGCAATCCTATAAGGTAGGCACTATGATTATCTTCATTCTACACAGAATCAAATGGTTTGCTTAAGATCACAATGATATAAAATGGTAGAGCCAGGGTTGGGTCCTGTCAGTCTTACTCCAAAAATTGTGTTCCTTAGCATCGTGTCATGTATGTATATAATATTTTGTAAGAAATATAAAGCCTGTACTATAAGTGTGCCCTATATATTTACACACTTCAGTGGGAATCAGGAATTGTAGCTGACTATAATTAAAATTGAGATGGGCTTTGAGTTGTATAAACACGGTGGAAAGAATGCATTTGTTTACCAGTGAAAGAAATAACTTTCTCACTCTAGCTGAGAAGAAGTTTTCTGATTTTTTTTTGTTTTTTTTTTTATTCTTATGTTAATCCCCATACATTACAACATTAGTTTTAAATGAAGTGTTCCATGATTCATTGTTTGTGCATAACACCCAGTGCTCCATGCAGAACGTGCCCTCCTCAATACCCACCACCAGGCTAACCCGTCCTCCCACCCCCCTCCCCTCTAGAACCCTGCCTGCCCTTCAGAGTCCATCATCTCTCATGGTTCGTCTACCCCTCCGATTTCCCCCGCTTCATTCTTCCCCTCCCGCTACCTTCTTCTTCTTCTTCTTTTTTTTTTTTCTTAACATATATTGCATTATTTGTTTCAGAGGTACAGATCTGAGATTCAACAGTCTTGCACAATACACAGCGCTTACCAGAGCACATACCCTCCCCAGTGTCTATCGCCCAGTCCCCCCATCCCTCCACCCCACCCCCCACTCCAACAACACTCAGTTTGTTTCCTGCGATTAAGAATTGCTCATATCTGATTTTTTTTTAAAGATTTTATTTATTTATTTGTGAGAGAGAATGAGAGAGAGCAAGCACATGAGAGGGGGGAGGGTCAGAGGGAGAAGCAGACTCCCTGCCGAGCCGGGAGCCTGATGCGGGACTCGATACAGGGACTCCAGGATCATGACCTGAGCTGAAGGCAGTCGCTTAACCGACTGAGCCACCCAGGCGCCCAAAGTTTTCTGATTTTTACTTACCTGTTCATTAACTCTTTTACAGAAGATGGCAAGCAGGAAGACAGCTGCAATAGGAGGCCCAAGGTAGCTAGAAATTGCTTCTATATAATGGAACAGTTGTCCATTTTGAGATACCTGCACTAATGGGACCCACAAAATGCTGATGACAATTAATAGAATGATAAATAGTCTGGGGAGAAAACAAAATGATTTAAATATTAAACAAAAGCATTATTGATACTTCTAATGTGCTTTTGTTCTTGAATTCATTCTTGTGGCCATTCATGATTTTCCAAATAAAATCAAACTCCTTGACCTCACATGAAGCCATGCCATGTTTAATGATCTTTAGTTAGCAAATGCCAATAAAGCAAACCCTTGTCTATAATTAGTAGCAATAGCTTCAACTATGAGATTAAACATCCATTCATAACAGTTCAAATGTCAGCAACTGGTTAATAATTCTCTAATGCAATTTATGTAATATATCAATTAGAAAAAGCCACCACACTATTTCTATGAGTAAGTAATTATTTGTACTATAAAGAAAGTGATTCCCATTTTGGTCTTTTTTCCTAGCTTAAGGAAAACTAAGTCAGTTTGCACAGGCTAGAATTAAAATATCCTTTATTGCAGAATGCTGAGTGAATTGGCCAGAAATGTTAATTTGTGTATTTTACTACTTGAGTACTTTGGCATGTAGAAAGAATTGGTTAAAATATTGCTAAAAACCTTTTAGAGGTTCCTGGGGTCTAGGGAGAATGACTAATGCTAAACTCCACAATATTCTGTGCTTATTGTATAAATAAACATAATTTACTGGACTGTCATTACTTCTCTGTGCTCACCTGAAACAGAGAGGTGGGGGGAGAAGTAGGGAACAAGTATTTGGGCAGGAGACTAAGGCACAAGTGTCTCACTGAAGCTTCATAAAACTTCCGCAACCTTGCAGTAATTAAATGTGATAAACCATGGGAAGTCTGAGCCTGATTCCTATAGAATAAAGTTTAATAAACAAATAATACCCATTATCCTTGTTCTCCTTGTTATCATCATTGGGAAGCAAATCATGTACCTTCCTTGCTCTCTCTTTTTTTTTTTTTTTTAAGATTTTATTTATTTATTTGAGAGAGAGAGAATGAGAGAGAGAGAACACATGAGAGGGGACAGGGTCAGAGGACGAAGCAGACTCCCTGCCGAGCAGGGAGCCTGATGCAGGACTCAATCCAGGGACTCCAGGATCATGACCTGAGCCGAAGGCAGTCGCTTAACCAACTGAGCCACCCAGGCGCCCCTTTCCTTGCTCTCTTATCTTCAGTTGTTTTCCATCATATGTGGAATAAAATCCAAAGTCTTGTATGGCTTACATGGCCCTACATAATTTCACCTCTAGCTACCTTTTAGACTATGGTTCTTATCACTCTTCCACTTGCTCATCATGTGCCAACCTCACCCCTGCTGTCCTTAAATACACCACACACATGACTCTTGTAAGAATTCAGCATTTACTGTTCCATCCCCACAGAGACACCCGGTTCACTCCCACACTTGCCTCAGGGCTGTCCTCAAATGCCACCTCCTCGAGGAGGACTTCCTGAACAGCTGTCTTGAGTAGCCCCCATCTTTAATCCTGCTTTAATTTTCTTCCTAGCACTTTTTGTTATTAGATGTAGAATATATTTATTAATTGTCTATCTTCCCAACAAAGGCATAAATTCTACAAAGCAGGAAATTATTTTTCACATATATGTCCTTTTTCATATTTGTATTCTGGGACCTACTAGGCATTTAATAAGAGAGAGAGAGAAAGAAAAATTCATTAATTTATCATTGAGACTTTATTAAGAAGTATTCATACCCAAGATCATATGCCTATTAGTGGACTTCTGCTTCTTGGGCTTACTGAATTCAGGTCTTAACGCTTTCTCTACCACAGAAACATAGATGCCTTACTGTTCTTCTATAGCATTTTTCCAAATGAGCCCTTGGAATTTTCCCTGCAAGTGCTTAATTTACTAAGCACTTGTTACTGTCTTCAGCAAACCACTATCTTTTATATAGGTGGTCAGTTTCTCTTCATACCCTATTTCTTAATGAATGCAGTTGATAAACTACCCTGTAGTAGTGTGTGGATGACTTAATTTGTGACTTGCTTCATGAGATATATATGGAAACTTCTAGAGACAATGTATTAGCCTATCAGAGTAGGTGGGAAATTTATACCCCATGAAAAACACTAGAGTTTCATGAAGATGTAGTTGGAAGAGAGTGTGAGGAGAGGAAGAAATAAAAGACAATCAGAGAGGCATTTGAAAGTCTGAAAAAGCAACTATTTCATTTAAAAATATGGCCCCAAGTTTTGTATCTGGAAAGAGATAAAGTTGGATTAAATGTCCTCTTAATGTCCCTTCCCCATTCTAGAATTCTATTATTTATTTCACTGAACCCAAAGATGAGAAGGCTCTAGCTTACTTTTATTTCTGCATTTTTCCAGAGAAATTTTAGACAGAAATCAGGATGCTCTCACCGTCCTGCTATAAGAAGCTCTTTCTCTGATGCCTGTTTCCTAATCTTGGTGTAGAGGTCCATGGTAAAGAGGGTGCTGGCACTGTTGAAAATGGAGGTCAGGGAGCTCATGAGAGAGGCCAACATGACTGACAGCATCAGACCTTGCAGTCCTAGGGCCAGACGAGAGTGCAAACATTAGTTAGGAATTGGACTCCATGATTTATGAGGACCTTGCCAAACCAGAGAGTTGTTCAGAAGTGTCACCTGGAACATTTACTAACTGATGTGCCTGTCAACATATATCATCATGTGGCATTTTCTGCATATTTCCTGGTGATTTGAGAATAATCCAGTACAGAATTTTAGTTATAAATATAAACTTAGAGATAATTTGCAGGAACTTAAATTTGGGAGAAAGGAAACAGTGTTGTGCCATCTTTCTTTGGGGGAGAACCTCTTGGTTTCCTGAAGACTTAGGGAACTGGAGAGGGAAAAGCATAGTAGGTAGTTCTGTTGAAGTTTTTGGTGGGCAAAGCAAGTAGTTTTGAGATATTATGGTCACTTCATCCTCCAGTTCTCTCTGCTTATTAGTAATGCCCCTAAAACTCCTAAGACAAAGTTGGAATGAGGTGGATGGGTGATGTCATTTGTGGGTCATGCTCTCTTCCTCCTGACAATGCTCATGTGTGCAGGAAAGAGAAAAATCACAGAAGTGTTAGCTGACCTTCGATGGACCTAAGGTGCGAAATCACCTGGTTGTTGCTGAGCACCATATTCTGCTCTGTTTCTGACCAACATAGATCACCTTCTAGTATCCTAGTAATTTACTTTTTTCACATGTGTAATTTATTTTCTATCTCATGAAACTAGAATGTGAGTTCCAAGATATAGAGGATTTTGTGCCTATTTCACTGATGTTTTCTAAGCATCAGGGCAGTGTCTGGCACATAGTAGGCACTCAATAAATAGTTGTAAATTAAATTGATTGGGGTCTATTATTTGGGTATAACAGGTCTAAAGAAAGCAGGATAGTTAACTTCTAGTTTTCTGAGTTTATAAGTTTATGTCTATGCAACACTTTTTTTTTTTTAAAAAATTATTTATTTATTTGAAAGAGAAAGAGAGTGAGTGAATGAGAGAGAGAGCAGACTCCCTGCTGATCTTCGGACTTCGGGATCATGACCTGAGCCAAAGGCAGACACTTAACCGACTAGGCCACCCAGGCACCCAAAGATGAGAAGGCTCTAGTTGCAACACTTTTATTCACAAATCCATCACTTAAATGCTCCTGATTGCCTTGGATGACAATCTTGAATCCAAAGAAGTAAGGATTCTTCTGATAGGAATTATATCTGATTCATCTCTGTATTCCTCAGGCTCAGCACAGGGCTGGTAGCCTACAGAAAGTGCTCAAGAAATGTCTGATGAAAACAATTAAATTAACGGAAGTTAGGATTAAGGATTTATACCATAATCCTTCCTCATGGCCCATCTATAGACCAGGTCTCTGAGGCAGTCCCAGCATTAACAATTTTCTTTTTTTTTTTTTTCAGCTTTATTGAGGTATGATTGATAAATAACAATTATATATAGTTAAGATGTACAATGTGATGTTTATATATACCTGTACACGTGATATGATTACCATAATCAAGCTAATTAACATATCCATCCTCTCACATGGTTTTCTTGTTTTGTGGTGAGAATACTTGAGATCTATTCTCTTAGCAAATTTTAAGCATACATTATTGTTAACTATAATCTCTCTGCTGTACATTAGTTCTCCAGAACTTATTCATCTTATAACTGAAAGTTTGTACCCTTTGACCAACATCTTCCTATTTCCCCCCACCCCTCAGCCCTGGCAACCACCATTCTACTCTATTGTATGAGTTCCACTTCTTTAGATTCCACATATAAGTGACATTATGTGGTATGTGTCTTTTTGTATCTGGCTTATCTCCCTTAGCATAATGTCCTCTAGGTCCATCTATGTTGTTGCAAATGGCAGGTTTTCATTTCTTTTTAAAGGCTGAGTAATATTACATTATCTATACTTATATCTATCTATCTGTCATCTATCATCTATCTATCTATTATCTATCTATCATCTATCTATCATCTATCATCTATCTATCTATCATCTATCATCTATCTATATCTATCATCTATCATCTATCTATTATCTATCTATCTATCTATCATCTATCTATCATCTATCTATCTCTCTATCATCTGTCATCTATCAATCTGTCATCTATCTATCTATCATCATCTATCTAACTATCATTACATTTTCTCTATTCATTTGAGCATGAACATTTTCTTACCATCAGGCATCGGTTCCAGCACCATCATTGGGTAGGCATAGTTAGTGCAGTCGACTTCAACGCCACAGTGTTTCACACATTCAGAAGGTACAACACAGGCCACCTTCTCTGAGGAGGGATTCAGATAAATAGGTTCAGTGAGTGGGGCCCAAACAGGTAAGATCTACAACCATTGGACATAGAGAAAAGTTGTACATCATGGGTGAGAGGAAACACATTTTCTGGGAAATAGGAGATTCAACTTTGAACTCCATACCATGGATCTGGTCCCTCTTTGCCCAGAATATGACTTCCCAAGTAGCTTCCCTTGCACTGACCTAAGGGGCAGGGTTCCTCTTTGGGATGTGGCCCAGCTAGAGCATTAGAGCAAACAGAGGGAGCTGATTCCATCCTCCACAAAAGCTGCAAGAACATAAATCCTCCCAGAGGCACAGAACTCCAGAAATAACAACCACAACAGCCACAACAATACTCAGGAAGTTAATTCTATGTCCAGTCATTCAGCCCAGGGTTTTCCACTTGCATCTAAGAAGTGGTGTCACTTGTGATTGTTATCAGGGGTGACTGCTCATGTGGGATGAAGTCTCCCTTCACTGTGGCAGTTTTACAATACCTTGGCAATTTTTTTTTTGCTTAAACAATATTATGACAACAGATAGCAAAAAATGATTTTAAAAAATCTCCCAGAATACTAACCCCATAACACATCAGTTTCTTTTAGTTTTTTATTTTTTTTTTAAGATTTTATTTATTTGAGAGGGAGAGAGTGAAAGAGAGAGAGCATGAGAGGGGGGAGGGCCAGAGGGAGAAGCAGACTCTCGCTGAGCAGGGAGCCGATGCGGGGCTAAATCCTGGGGCTCTGGGATCATGACCTGAGCTGAAGGCAGATGCTTAACCAGCTGAGCCACCCAGCCAGTCCTTAGGTTTTTTTTTTTTTTTAATTCTTTTCTAATCTTTTTCCACAGAGAAATGTCTTTTTTGCAAAACTATGGTAATTGGTTTTTAAAAAAATTTTATTATGTTATGTTAGTCACCATACAATACATCATTAGTTTTTGATGTAGTGATCCATGATCCATTGTTTTCGTATAATACCCAGTGCTCCATGCAGTGCCCTCCTTAATACCCATCACCGGGCTAACCAATCCCCCTTCCCCCCTCCCCTCTAGAACCCTGTTTGTTTCTCAGGTCCATAGTCTCTCATGGTTCATCTCTCCCTCTGATTCCCCCCGCCCATTTTTCCCTTCCTTCTCCTAATGTCCTCCATGTTATTCCTTATGTTCCACGAATAAGTGAAACCATATGATAATTGACTTTCTCTGCTTGACTTATTTCACTTACCATAATCTCCTCCAGTCCCATCCATGTTGATGTAAAAGTTGGGTATTCATCTTTTCTGATGGCTGAGTAATATTCCATTGTATATATGGACCACATCTTCTTTATCTGTTGAAGATCTTCTTCATCTGTTAAAGGGCATCTCGGCTCTTTCCACAGTTTGGCTATTGCGGACATTGCTGCTATGAACATTGGGGTGCATATGGCCCTTCTTTTCACTACATCTGTGTCTTTGGGGTAAATAGACAGTAGTGCAATTGCTGGGTCATAGGGTAGCTCTATTTTTAAATTTTTGAGGAACCTCCACACTGTTTTCCAAAGTGGCTGTACCAACTTGCATTCCCACCAACAGTGTAAGAGGGTTCCCCTTTCTCCACAACCTCTCCAACATTTGTTGTTTCTTTCCTTGTCCATTTTGGCCATTCTAACTGGTGTAAGGTGGTATCTCAGTGTGGTTTTGATTTGGATTTACCTGATGGCTAATGATGATGAACATTTTTTCATGTGTCTGTTAGCCATTTGTATGTCTTCTTCAGAGAAGTGTCTGTTCATCTCTTCTGCCCACTTTTTGACTTGATTATTTGTTTTTTGGGTGTTGAGTTTGAGAAGTTCTTTATAGATTCTGGATACTAGCCCTTTATCTGTAGTGTCATTTGCAAATATCTTCTCCCAATCAGGGGGTTGCCTCTTTGTTTTGTTGACTGTTTCCTTTGCTGTGCAGAAGCTTTTTACCTTGATGAAGTCCCAAAAGTTCATTTTTGCTTTTGTTTCACTAGCTTTTGGAGATGTATCTTGAAAGAAGTTGCTGTTGCCGATGTCAAAGAGGTTACTGCCTATGTTCTCCTCTAGGATTTTGATGGATTCCTGTCTCACATTGAGATCTTTCATCCACTTTGAGTTTATCTTTGTGTATGGTGTTAGAGAATGATCGAGTTTCATTCTTCTGCATGTGGCTGTCCAATTTTCCCAGCACCATTTATTGAAGAGACTGTCTTTTTTCCATTGCATGTTTTTTCCTGCTTTGTCAAAGATTATTTGACCATAGAGTTGAGGGTCCATATCTGGGTTCTCTATTCTGTTCCATTGGTCTGCATGTCTGTTTTTGTGCCAGTACCATGCTGTCTTGGTGATCACAGCCTTGTAATATAGCTTGAAATCGGGCAATGTGATGCCCCCAGCTTTGTTTTTCTTTTTCAACATCTCCTTGGCAATTCGGGGTCTTTTCTAGTTCCATACAAATTTTAGGATTATTTGTTCCATGTCTTTGAAAAAAGTGGATGGTATTTTGATGGGGATTGCATTGAATGTGTAGATTGCTCTAGGTAGCATTGACATCGTCACAATATTTGTTCTTCCAATCCATGAGCATGGAACGTTTTTCCATTTCTTTGTGTCTTCCTCAATTTCTTTCATGAGTATTTTATAGTTTTCTAAGTACAGATCCTTTGCCTCTTTGGTTAGGTTTATTCCTAGGTATCTTAAGGTTTTGGGTGCAATGGTAAATGGGATTGACTCCTTCATTTCTCTTTCTTCTGTCTTGTTGTTGGTGTATAGGAATGCCACTGATTTCTGTGCATTGATTTTATATCCTGCCACTTTACTGAATTCCTGTATGAGTTCTAGCAGTTTTGGGGTGGAGTCTTTTGGGTTTTCCACATAAAGTATCATATCATCTGCAAAGAGTGAGAGTTTGACTTCTTCTTTGCTGATTTGGATGCCTTTGATTTCTTTTTGTTGTCTGATTGCTGTGGCTAGGACTTCTAATGCTACGTTGAATAGCAGTGGTGATAGTGGACATCCCTGCCTTGTTCCTGACCTTAGGGGGAAAGCTCTCAGTTTTTCCCCATTGAGAATGATATTTGCTGTAGGTTTTTCATAGATGGCTTTTATGATATTGAGGTATGTACCCTCTATGCCTATACTCTGAAGAGTTTTGATCAAGAAAGGATGCTGTACTTTGTCAAATGCTTTTTCTGCATCTATTTAGAGGATCATGATTCTTGTTCTTTCTTTTGTTAATATATTGTATCACGTTGATTGATTTGCGGATGTTGAACCAAACTTGCAGCCCAGGGATAAATCCCACTTGGTCGTAGTGAATAATCCTTTTAATGTACTGTTGGATCCTATTGGCTAGTATTTTGGTGAGAATTTTTGCATCTGTGTTCATCAGGGATATTGGTCTGTAATTCTCCTTTTTGATGGGGTCTTTGTCTGGTTTTGGGATCAAGGTAATGGTGGCCTCGTAAAATGAGTTTGGAAGTTTTCCTTCCATTTCTATTTTTTGGAACAGTTTCAGAAGAATAGGTATTAATCCTTCTTGAAATGTTTGGCAGAATTCCCCTGGGAAGCCATCTGGCCCTGGGCTTTTGTTTGTTGGGAGATTTTGATGACTTCTTCAATTTCCTTAGTGGTTATAGGTCTGTTCAGGTTTTCTATTTCTTCCTGGTTCAGTTTTGGTAGTTGATACATCTCTAGGAATGCCTCCATTTCTTCCAGGTTATCTAATTTGCTTAGCCAAAGGGATCTTGAACAAGAAGAATAAAGCTGGAAGAATCATATTTCCTGATTTCAAAATGTATTACAAAGCTACAGTAATCATGACACAAGATACTGGCATAAAGCCAGAAATATAGACCAATGGAACAGAATAGAGAGTTTAGAAATAAATTGGCACAATTATGGTCAACTGATATTCTTTTTTTAAGTTTATTTTTTATTTACTCTTTCTATTTACATGAAATCCTTATATATCTATATTTTAGTGCATCATAAGTTTTAATGTAGTGTTCAACAATTAATTAGTTGCATATAACACCCAGTGTTCATTACAACACGTGCCCTCCTTAATACCCATTACCCAGTTACCCCATCCCCCCACCCCCTCCCTTCTGTAACCCTCGGTTTGTTTCTTGAAGTCCAGAGTCTTTCATGGTTTCTCTCCCTCTCTGATTTCTTCCCATTCAGTTTTTCCTCCCTTCCTCTGTGGTCCTCCACACTATTCCTTATGTTCCACATATGAGTGAAATCGTATGATAATTATCTTTCTCTGCTTGACTTATTTCACTGAGCATAATCCCCTCCAGTTCCATCCATGTTGATGCAAATGGTGGGTATTCATCCTTTCTGATGGCTGAGTAATATTCCATTGTATATATGGACCACATCTTCTTTATCCATTCATCTGTTGAAGGGCATCTTGGCTCCTCAGTGAGATACCACCTTACACCAGTTAGAATGGCCAAAATTAACAAGACAGGAAACAACATGTGTTGGTGAAGATGTGGAGAAAGGGGAACCCTCTTACACTATTTGTGGGAATGAAAGCTGGTACAGCCACTCTGGAAAACAGTATGGAGTTTCCTCAAGATGTTAAAAATAGAGCTACCCTACAACCAACCTACAATTTATGCCAAAGATACAGATGTAGTGAAAAGAAGGGGCACATACACCCCAGTGTTCATAGCAGCAATGTCCACAATAGCCAAACTGTGGAAGGAGCCGAGGGGATTGAAAGACTCTGGACTTCAGGAAACAAACTGAGGGTTACAGAAGGCAGGGGGTGGGGGGATGGGGTAACTGGGTGATGGGTATTAAGGAGGGCATGTGTTGTGATGAGCACTGGGTGTTATATGCAACTAATGAATCGTTGAACACTACATCAAAAACTAATGATGTACTATATGCTGGCTAATTGAACATAATAAAAAATAAATAAAAGAATGGTAAAAAAAGAAGTATACCCCACTACAGTGAACAACAGAAAGATGTTGTGGTTATATAAGTACCAGGCAAAAGACTAAGGGAAGAAATTTTCTAGAAAAACAGTGACACATTTCATAGTGATAAAATAATCCATTCAAGAAAAAACATAAAAATCCAAAATATAATAATATACTTTAAAAAAACTATATGAAGCATAAATTAACAGAAGCAAAGAGAGAAATAATCAAGCCACAATTATAGTTGCAGATGTTAACACAATGCTCTTAGTAACTCAATGAATAAGGAAAAAAACCCAGTAGTAACATTTAAAAAAAGAGAACACCAGAATTAACCAAATCAACCTTAAAAGGAGCCCAAATCTGAACAGTAATTGCTTAAATAATTAAAAAAACACATGCGCAAAGAAATGAGGGATTTCCTTATTTATCTCAAATGGATTTTTATGCTTTATCTTGGTTCTGTGAGCAGGGATGGCTCCCCGTGTTTCATTCTTATTCCTTTTCTTGTCATTTTATCACCTTTCTTATCTCATCCTTTTCTAATCACTCTCCCCAGGGCTTCTGCACATCATGAAAGGATGCTCCTGTCACTGCAATGTGAAGGACGGACTTGGCAACATCCCTGTTCCGGTTCCCACCTATTTCCTACATGCCCCAGCTTTACAAATAGAACACGAAACACCTTTAATTCTCCTCAATCTTATTTCTCTCTCTCTCATATATCACATGACAGTGAATGCAACTGGAACCCTCAACCTCACCATCATCCTTTCCCTCACCCTCAGTCCAGGGCCACAGTCACCTGTCAGGGTTCTTTATCCTGGACTCTGCACTCACCTCCCTCCTCCAGATTTCCTGCACCTCAAGCCCTCCTGATAGGGCTTTACCTGCTCTGTTGTCATCAGGCACATTGTTGAAGCTGACACCAGGGTGTCTTCTAAGGTATACATTTCTTAGTGCCTAAGTCTGTATTGTATACTTGAAATTTGCTGAGAGGGTAGATCTTAAGGGTTCTCATGACTGGAAGAAAGAAAGAAGGAAAGAAGAAAGAAAGAAAGAAAGAAAAAGAAAGAAAGAAAGAAAGAAAGAGAAAGAAAGAAAGAAGAAGGAAAGAGAGAAGAGAGAGAGAAAGAAAGAAAGAAAGAAAGAAGAGGAAAAAAGTATGTATAGAAGGTGAAGGATATATTAATTAGCTTTATTATGGTGAGCATCTCACAGTTTTTATGTATATCCAATCCCCAAGCTGTACCATAAATGAATACAATTTGTGATTATCAATTATATTTGGACAAAGTTGGAAAATTAAAAAAAAAAGATAAATTTCAACAATCATTTCTCCTGTTTTCAACCTCTAACATCTCCAAATAAAATAAAAACCCAAGCACCTGGGGTGCCTATGTGACTCAGTTGGTTAAGCCTCTGCCTTCGGCTCAAGTCATGATCTCGGGGTCCTGGGATTGAGCCCTACGTCGGGCTCCCTGCTCAGCAGGGAGTCTGTTTCTCCCTCTCCCTCTACTCCTCCCCCCTGCTTGTGCTCTCTCTCTCTCTCAAATTAATAAAATCTTTTTTTAAAAAGATTTTATTTATTTGACAGAGAGAGACACAGCAAGAGAGGGAACACAAGCAGGGGGAGTGGGAGAGGGAGAAGCAGGCTTCCCGCAGAGCAGGGAGCCCGATGCGGGGCTCTGGGACCATGACCTGAGCCAAAGGCAGATGCTTAACGACTGAGCCACCCAGGGCTCCAAATAAATAAAATCTTTAAAAGAAAACAACCCAAGCACCTCACTGACACAGAAGTACTTTCACATCTAAGCTTCAAATTTCCTTGCCCGTTATGCACTTATATTCCATTCGCTCAAAACTACTGTCAAATGATGTAGTTTCCATCCCCTCAGCATGTCATGACTAATGTCCCACCCTCCCCACAAATTGCATCTCCCTTCTGGGAAGGTGGAGTGCCTTATTTGTTCGGCTGTAGGACACCTGGCCCCCACTCCACACCCAGGGAACCAATGTCTCTCCCGCCGCTCTGCTAGAGAGGTGCTCAGCTGTGTGCTTCCCCAGCCCTCTGCTCTCAATCCACTGCAGCCTCGCTCACGGTGTGTGGTGGTGAAGTAGCCCCTTTTTCTTCTCTGACAAACTCAGAAGGCTTCAGTGGGAAGGCTGTTTGTTAATATTAGTTACCTTGGACACTAGTGCATGGATGCTTGCAGACTGACCGTGGGCCAGGCTCTCGCTTCAGAGTCCCTGACATCCTTTCCAGGGACAGACTGAAGTTTGACCAGTGGGCAGCAGAAGGCGCTGTTGGCCTCCCCTAGGTTTGCAAGGTGGCGGGCGGGGTGTGTGTGTGTGAGGAGAGGGGGGGGGATGGTCTCCTGCTGCCTAATCTCCACATCCCCTGGGGCTGGGACCCTGGTGCCTCTGTGTGTTGGTGGGGACTCAGCAACTGTGTCCCCTCTGGCTGAGAGGAGTCTGCTGCTCGAAGGTTACTGTGGAAGGTCCCAGCAGCTGCTTCCTCCCTGATCCCTCCCAGGGGACAAACTCTGAGTCTCTGTGGAAATCAACCCTCTCTGTCTAAGGGACTAAGCTGAGACTTCAACTAGTGGGCAGGAAACAAATCTGTGTGAGGAGCCCCTCCTCCTTCAGGCCATGGAGAAGATAAAAGAGGGCAGGCCCATCCCAGTCCTGATCTGGGGCTGCAGGAGGAGCATCCACCATGGCCTGGTCCTTTCTTCTTGTCCTCCTGGCTCACTGCACAGGTAGGGACATCCCCAGGTATCCATGACAGCTCTTGAGTGGGTGTCACCCTCACTGTCACAGACCACCAAGCAGCTTAACCTTTTGCCCTGTCCCGTTCTCCCACAAGTGTCTGTGTTTGCAGGTTCCCTGTCCCAGCCCGTGCTGACCCAGCCGCCCTCCCTCTCGGCATCTCTGGGAACAACGGCCAGACTCACCTGCACCCTGAGCAGTGGCTTCAGTGTTGGTGATTTCTGGATACACTGGTACCAGCAGCAGCCAGGGAGCCCTCCCCGGTATCTGCTGTACTACCACTCAGACTCAGACAAACACCAGGGCTCCGGGGTCCCCAGCCGCTTCTCTGGATCCAGTGATGCCTCGGCCAATGCAGGGCTTCTGCTCATCTCGGGGCTGCAGGCTGAGGCCGAGGCGGACTATGACTGGGCTACATGGCATGGCAACTCTAAGACTTCCACTATGCTCCAGACCCATGAGGAAATGAGACACAAACCGGGACTGCACTCTCCTGACCTGGTGCACCACCTACAGCAGGGGTTCTGGCCAAGGCTAGCTGAGGGCTCACTTCCATTGTCATTTCTTCTGTTAGTACCTGATTTTCCTCAGACCACTTGATCTCACAGTATCACGTACTTTTGTTCAGATCACAATTTACACGAATCCATTGCTAGTGTAGTCTCACTCTGTTAATGTTGCACTGGTTAAATCCCATGCTCAGAGATAAATAGCTCCTCACCACCCCCAACCTCTTCCCTCCTCTCTCTGTGAAATTCAGGTTGGGACATGGACTGTGGACTCTGGCATCTGGGTAGGAGACACAGGCCAAGTTGTTCCCATATCATAAAACTGCAGCCTCGTCCCCTGACTGGTCTGATGTCCCTGCATCTGATCAATTCCAGGCCAAGACACACTCACTCCCAGGCATGAGCTGTTGATCTGAAATGCAGGCAGTCCCATGAGAGGTAGAAAAAATATTCCTCACACAATGGCCTCCTTTTCCTAGAGGTAGGAAGAAGATAAAGAAGTTGCAAGAAACATCAATGGTGGCCACTTCCACACCACCTCACACCTGGGCCCTTCTCCATCTGTCACTCTTTCAGGTGAGGACCAGACACAGGGGCCAGTATAGGAACCTCTCTTTTTGTCCATGCA
Source organism: Mirounga angustirostris (assembly GCF_029215605.1). Lineage (NCBI taxonomy): Eukaryota > Metazoa > Chordata > Mammalia > Carnivora > Phocidae > Mirounga > Mirounga angustirostris. Next base: position 91,186,886 of record NW_026991722.1, read on the forward strand.
CTCCATACAGGACTCCTCCTGCTCCCAGGCTCCCACGGTCACCTCTGTGTCATTGCTGAGAGTCACCATCTCACAGGGTCCTGGCCACAGGGAGCAAGATCACAGTTGGCCTGACTCTGATTCCACTATGGCTCTTGCCCCTCTGGACACCCCCTTTTTTTCTTTTCAAATTTTTATTTAAATTCTAGTTAGTTGGGTGCCTGGGTGGCTGAGTTGGTTAAGTGACTGCCTTCGGCTCAGGTCATGATCCTGGGGTCCTGGGATAGAGCCCCACATTGGGCTCCCCCTGCTCTGTGGAGAACCTGCTTCTCCCTCTCCCTCTGCCTGCCACTCCCCCTGCTCGTGCTCTCTCTCTGTCAAACAAATAAATAAAATCTTTAAAAAGAACCAAAATAAATTCTAGTTAGTTAACATACAGTGCAATATTGGTTTCAAGAGTAGAATTTAGTGATTCATCACTTACATATGACACACAGCGCTCATCATAACAAGTGTCCTCCTTAATATCCGTCACCCATCTAGCTCATCTCCCACCCACATCCCTGCATCAAAACTCCATTTGTTCTCTATCTTTAAAAGTCTCTTATGTTTTGTTTCCCTCTTTCCTTTTTCTTCCCCCCTACACCCTGACTCCCATATGTTCATCTGTTTTGTTTCTTAAATTCCACGTATGAGTGAAATCATATGGTATTTGTCTTTTTTTACTTATTTCACTTAGCATAATATACTCTAGCTCCATCCATGTCATTGCAAATGACTTGAGTAATATTCCATCATCTATCTATCTATCTATCTATCTATCTATCTATCTATCTATCTATCATCTATCTATCTATCTATCTATCTATCTATCTATCTATCTATCTATCATCTATCTATCTATATCTCACATCTTCTTTATCCATTCATCAGTCATGGACATTTGGGCTCTCTCCATAGTTTGGCTATTGTTGATAACACTGCTATAACCATTAGGGTGCATTTACCCCTTTGAACGAATCTGTATTTTTGTATCCTTTGGGTAAATACCTAGTAGTGCAATTACTGGGTCACAGGGTAGCTCTATTTTTAACTTTTTGAGGAACCTCCATACTGTTCTCCAGAGTGGCTGCACCAGTTGGCATTCCCACCAACAGTGCAAGAGGGTTCCCCTTTCTCTGAATCCTCACCAACACCTGTTGTTGCTTGTGTTGTTAATTTTAGCCATTCTGACAGGTGTGGGGTGGTATCTCATCGTGGTTTTGATTTATGTTTCCTTGGTGATGAGCGATCTTTTCATGTGTCTGTTTGTTTTCTTTGGAAAAGTGCCTATTTATGTCTTCTGCCCATTTCTTTTTTTCTTAAAGATTTATTTATTTGAGAGAGAGAGCATTAGCTGCGGGAGGGGTAAAGGCAGAAAATCGTCAAGCAGACTCCCCACTGAGTGCAGTGCCCAGTGGGGGACCATGAGATCATGACCTGAGCAGAAACCAAGAACAAGAATTGGACACTTAACCTCCTGAGCCACTCAGGTGCCCCTCTTCTGCCCATTTCTTAACTGGGTTATTTGCTTTTTGGGTGGTGAGTTTGATACATTCTTTCTAGATTTTGGATTTGGATTTTTTTTTTATTCTTATGTTAATCCCCATACATTACATCATTAGTTTTAGATGAAGTGTTCCATGATTCATTGTTTGTGCACAACACCCAGTGCTCCATGCAGAATGTGCCCTCCTCAATACCCACCACCAGGCTAACCCATCCTCCCACCCCACTCCGCTCTAGAACCCTCAGTTTGTTTTTCAGAGTCTATTGTCTCTCATGGTTCATCTACCCCTCCGATTTCCCCCGCTTCATTCTTCCCCTCCCGCTACCTTCTTCTTCTTCTTTTTTTTTTTTCTTAACATATATTGTATTATTTGTTTCAGAGGTACAGATCTGAGATTCAACAGTCTTGCACAATTCACAGCGCTTACCAGAGCACACACCCTCCCCAGTGTCCATCACCCAGTCACCCCATCCCTCCCACCCCCCCACTCCAACAACATTCAGTTTGTTTCCTGTGATTAAGAATTCCTCATATCAGTGAGATCATATGATACATGTCTTTCTCCGTTTGACTTATTTCACTCAACATAATACCCTCCAGTTCCATCCATGTCGTTGCAAATGGCAAGATCTCATTCCTTTTGATGGCTGCATAATATTCCATTGTATATATATACCACCTCTTCTTTATCCATTCATCTGTCGGTGGACATCTTGGCTCTTTCCACAGTTTGGCTATTGTGGACATTGCTGCTATAAACATCGGGGTGCACGTAGCCCTTCGGATCCCTACTTTTGTATCTTTGGGGTAAATACCCAGTAGTGCAATTGCTGGATCATATGGTAGCTCTATTGTCAACTTTTTGAGGAACCTCCATACAGTTTTCCAGAGTGGCTGTATCAGCTTGCATTCCCACCAACAGTGTAGGAGGGTTCCCCTTTCTCCGCATCCCCGCCAACATCTGTCGTTTCCTGACTTGTTAATTTTAGCCATTCTGACTGGTGTGAGGTGGTATCTCATTGAGGTTTTGATTTGGATTTCCCTGATGCTGAGCGATATTGAGCACTTTTTCATGTGTCTGTTGGCCATTTGGATGTCTTCTTTGGAAAAATGTCTGTTCATGTCTTCTGCCCATTTCTTGATTGGATTTTTTGTTCTTTGGGTGTTGAGTTTGATGAGTTCTTTATAGATTTTGGATATTAGCCCTTTATCTGATATGTCATTTGCAAATATCTTCTCCCACTCTGTCGGTTGTCTTTTGGTTTTGTTGACTGTTTCCTTTGCTTTGCAAAAGCTTTTTATCTTGATGAAGTCCCAGTAGTTCATTTTTGCCCTTGCTTCCCTTGCCTTTGGCGATGTTTCTAGGAAGAAGTTGCTTCGGCTGAGGTCAAAGAGGTTGCTGCCTGTGTTCTCCTTTAGGATTTTGATGGACTCCTGTCTCACATTGAGGTCTTTCAACCATTTGGAGTCTATTTTTGTGTGTGGTGTAAGGAAATGGTCCAGTTTCATTCTTCTGCATGTGGCTATCCAATTTTCCCAACACCATTTGTTGAAGAGACTGTCTTTGCTCCATTGGACATTCTTTCCTGCTTTGTCAAAGATGAATTGACCATAGAGTTGAGGGTCCATTTCTGGGCTCTCTATTCTGTTCCATTGATCTATGTGTCTGTTTTTGTGCCAGTACCATACTCTCTTGATGATGACAGCTTTGTAATAGAGCTTGAAGTCCGAAATTGTGATGCCGCCGGCTTTGCTTTTCTTTTTCAATATTCCTCTGGCTATGCGGGGTCTTTTCTGGTTCCATACAAATTTTAGGATGATTTGTTCCATTTCTTTGAAAAAAGTGGATGGTATTTTGATGGGGATTGCATTGAATGTGTAGATTGCTCTAGGTAGCATTGACATCGTCACAATATTTGTTCTTCCAATCCATGAGCATGGAACCTTTTTCCATTTCTTTGTGTCTTCCTCAATTTCTTTCATGAGTATTTTATAGTTTTCTGAGTACAGATCCCTTGTCTCTTTGGTTAGATTTATTCCTAGGTATCTTATGGTTTTGGGTGCAATTGTAAATGGGATTGACTCCTTCATTTCTCTTTCTTCTGTCTTGTTGTTGGTGTATAAGAATGCCACTGACTTCTGTGCATTGATTTTATATCCTGCCACTTTACTGAATTCCTGTATGAGTTCTAGCAGTTTTGGGGTGGAGTCTTTTGGGTTTTCCACATAAAGTATCATATCATCTGCAAAGAGTGAGAGTTTGACTTCTTCTTTGCCAATTTGGATGCCTTTGATTTCTTTTTTTTTTTTGTCTGATTGCTGTGGCAAGGACTTCCAATACTATGTTGAATAGCAGTGGTGATAGTGGACATCCCTGCCACGTTCCTGACCTTAGGGGGAAAGCTCTGTTTTTCCCCATTGAGAATGATATTCGCTGTAGGTTTTTCATAGATGGCTTTTATGATATTGAGGTATGTACCCTCTATCCCTATACTCTGAAGAGTTTTGATCAAGAAAGGATGCTGTACTTTGTCAAAAGCTTTTTCTGCATCTATGGAGAGGATCATATGATTCTTGTTCTTTCTTTTGTTAATGTATTGTATCACATTGATTGATTTGCGGATGTTGAACCAACCTTGCAGCCCAGGGATAAATCCCACTTGGTTGTGGTGAATAATCCTTTTAATGTACTGTTGGATCCTATTGGCTAGTATTTTGGTGAGAATTTTTGCATCCATGTTCATCAGGGATATTGGTCTGTAATTCTCCTTTTTGATGGGGTCTTTGTCTGGTTTTGGGATCAAGGTAATGCTGGCCTCATAAAATGAGTTTGGAAGTTTTCCTTCCGTTTCTATTTTTTGGAACAGTTTCAGAAGAATAGGTATTAATCCTTCTTGAAATGTTTGGCAGAATTCCCCTGGGAAGCCATCTGGCCCTGGGCTTTTGTTTTTTGGGAGATTTTTGATGACTGCTTCAATTTCCTTAGTGGTTATAGGTCTGTTCAGGTTTTCTATTTCATCCTGGTTCAGTTTTGGTAGTTGATACATCTCTAGGAATGCCTCCATCTCTTCCAGGTTATCTAATTTGCTGGCATAGAGTTGCTCATAATATGTTCTTATAATTGTTTGTATTTCTTTGGTGTTGGTTGTGATCTGTCCTCTTTCATTCATGATTTTGTTGATTTCGGTCATTTCTCTTCTCTTTTTGATAAGTCTGGCCAGGGGTTTATCAATCTTGTTAATTCTTTCAAAGAACCAGCTCCTAGTTTCGTTGATCTGTTCTACTGTTCTTTTAGTTTCTATTTCATGGATTTCTGCTCTGATCTTTATTATTTCTCTTCTCCTGCTGGGTTTAGGCTTTATTTGCTGTTCTTTCTCCAGCTCCTTTAGGTGTAGGGTTAGGTTGTGTACTTGAGACCTTTCTTGTTTCTTGAGAAAGGCTTGTATTGCTATATACTTTCCTCTTAGGACTGCCTTTGCTGCATCCCAAAGATTTTGAATAGTTGTGTTTTCATTTTCATCGGTTTCCATGTATTTTTTTAATTCTTCTTTAATTTCCTGGTTGACCCATTCATTCTTCAGTAGGATGCTCTTTAGCCTCCATGTATTTGAGCTCTTTCCAACTTTCCTCTTGTGATTGAGTTCTAGTTTCAAAGCATTTTGGTCTGAAAATAGGCAGGGAATGATCCCAATCTTTTGGTACCGGTTGAGACCTGATTTATGACCTAGGATGTGATCTATTCTGGAAAATGTTCCATGGGCACTAGAGAAGAATGTGTATTCCGTTGCTTTGGGGTGGAATGTTCTGAATATGTCTGTGAAGTCCATTTGGTCCAGTGTGTCATTTAAAGTCTTTATTTCCTTGTTGATCTTTTGCTTAGACGATCTGTCCATTTCAGTGAGGGGGGTGTTAAAGTCCCCCACTATTATTGTATTGTTGTCGATGTGTTTCTTTGCTTTTGTTATTAATTGCCTTATATAACTGGCTGCTCCCATGTTAGGGGCATAGATATTTACAATTGTTAAATCTTCTTGTTGGATAGATCCTTTAAGTATGATATAGTGTCCTTCCTCATCTCTTATTACAGTCTTTGGTTTAAAATCTAATTTGTCTGATATAAGGATTGCCACCCCAGCTTTCTTTTGGTGTCCATTAGCATGGTAAATGGTTTTCCACCCCCTCACTTTCAATCTGGGGGTGTCTTTGGTTCTAAAATGAGTCTCTTGCAGACAGCATATCGGGTCTTGTTTTTTAATCCAGTCTGTTAGCCTGTGTCTTTTGATTGGGGCATTTAGCCCATTTACATTCAGGGTAACTATTGAAAGATAGGAATTTAGTGCCATTGTATTGCCTGTAAGGTGAGTGTTACCATATATTGTCTGTGTTCCTTTCTGGTCTATGTTGCTTTTAGGCTCTCTCTTTGCTTAGAGGACCCCTTTCAAGATTTCCTGTAGGGCTGGTTTTGTGTTTGCAAATTCCTTTAGTTTTTGTTTGTCCTGGAAGCTTTTTATCTCTCCTTCAATTTTCAATGACAGCCTAGCTGGATAGAGTATTCTTGGCTGCATATTTTTCTCATTTAGTGCTCTGAATATATCCTGCCAGTCCTTTCTGGCCTGCCAGGTCTCTGTGGATAGGTCTGTTGCCAATCTAATGTTTCTACCCTTGTAGGTTACATATCTCTTCTCCCGAGCTGCTTTCAGGATTTTCTCTTTGTCTATGAGACTCGTACGTTTTACTATTAGATGTCGGGGAGTTGACCTATTTTTATTGATTTTGAGAGGGGTTCTCTGTGCTTCCTGGATTTTGATGCCTGTTTCCTTCCCCAAATTAGGGAAGTTCTCTGCTATAATTTGCTCCATTATACCTTCTGGCCCTCTCTCTCTTTCTTCTTCTTCTGGGATCCCAATTATTCTAATGTTGTTTCTTTTTATGGTATCGCTTATCTCTCGAATTCTGCCCTCGTGATCCAGTAGTTGTTTATCTCTCTTTTTCTCAGCTTCTTTATTTTCCATCATTTCATCTTCTATATTACTGATTCTCTCTTCTGCCTCATTTATTCTAGCAGTTAGCGCCCCCATTTTTTATTGCACCTCATTAATAGCCTTTTTGATTTCTACTTGGTTCGATTTTAGTTCTTTTACTTCTCCAGAAAGGGTTTCTCTAATAACCTCCATATTTTTTTCAAGCCCAGCTAGTATCTTTAAAGTGATGATTCTGAACTCTAGATCTGACATCGTACTAATGTCCGTATTGAGTAGGTCCCTGGCAGTCGGTACTACCTCTTGTTCTTTTTGTTGAGGTGATTTTTTCCGTCTCGTCATTTTGTGCAGAGGAGAATAGATTAATGAGAGAACAAAATGCTAGCAGAGTAACCACGTCCCCAGAAAATATACTCTAAACAAATCAGAAAAGACCTGAAGCAGTGGGAAAAGAAAGGGAAAGAGAGAAAAAAGAAAAAGAAAAAGAAGAAAAAGAAAAAGATAAAGATAAAAACAAAAACAAACAAAACAAAACAACAACAAAAGAAAAACCAGAATGTGATCAAATATGATCTACATGGTATATAGATCAGTGCCACACACTAGATTTGGGGTGTATTTTGGTCTTTTAGAAGAAAGTGCCTCCCAAAATTTTAAAAAAAGAAAAACTTATATATGTACAAAAATAAGGGTTGATATGATGAAGGGATGGAATATGACTGTAAAAAAGGAAATTATAAAAAATTTTATGAAAGGAATTGATAAGAAGTTGTTTGAAAAAAGAAAGTAGAGGATTTAAAAAAAGAAAAAAGAAAAAGAAAAAAAAAAGGGAGAGGATGTGATCAGGCAGGGGAATAGAAAACACCATATACTAGAGATTTAGGGTATATTTTAATCTGTTAGAAGAAACTATCTCAAAATTTTAAAGAGAGAACAACTTATATATATAAGCTAAAAATATGGGTAACTACTATGAAGGGATAGAATATGACTCTAAAAATGAAAAATAAATTTTTTTTTTTTAAAAAGGGATTGATAAGATGTTGGTTGAAAAAGGGAAAAAGAAAAATTCAAAAAGAAATAAAAAGACAAAAAAGACAGTTAAAAAAAATTAACTTTAAAAGACTAAAGAATCATGGTAAAAAAGCCGTGAATTCTATGTGCAGTATTCCCCTGGCGCTGGAGTTCTGCCGTTCTCATTGATCGGTAAACTTGGTCTTGGCCGGCTGTTCTGGCTGATCTTCTGGGGAGGGGCCTGTTGCCGTGGTTTCCAAATGTCTCTGCCGGAGGCGGAATTGCCCCGCCCTTGCCCCCTCCCGGCTAAGTAATCTGCTCGCGTTTGCTCTCCGGGGCTTTTGTTCCCTGCGAGCTTTCCCTACAGCTTTGGAGGCGGAGAGTGAAAATGGCGGCCTCCCAATCTCTGCACCAGAGGAGTCGAGAACTCGGGGCCCCGCTCCTCAGTGCGCCCCCAGAGAAAAGCCGCCAGTCACTCCCGTCTCCCCGGTCTCCGGCCGCACTCCGTGCTCACCCGGCCCGCGACCGCGCGCCTCTATCTCTGGCACCCGACCTCGGGTGGAGTCTCCAAACCCAGCAGATCCCTGCGGTGCACCTCCGTGCGGCTCCTTCCCGGGGAGGAAGGTGAGTCTCCCCGGATCTGCCGCTTGTTGGGTCCCTGCTGGAGGAGCAGGGGCCCGACTGTGCCACGGATCACGGTCAATGGCGACCCCGAGCTGAGAGCCCGCGCCTGGCCTCCGCCTCTGCAGCCGGCTTCCCTGCTCCGTTACCTGGGAGCTCTGCCACACTCATGCACCCCTGGTCTTTCTGTGACCCCGAGGGTCCTGAGACCACACTGTCCCGGAGGTTTCCACCCCCCGCTTAGCCACCAGAGTGATGTCCCTCAGCGGAGCAGACTTTTAAAAGTTCCGATTTTGTGTTCCATGGTTCTATCACTTGCCAGGAGCGGTCAACGGAGGCCCCTTCCCCGCCGTCTATCCTCCCAAATATCGCCGCGGATTCACTTCTCCGCACGTCCTACCTTCCAGAAAGTGGTCGCTTTTCTGATGAGAGAGTTGTTGCTCTTCTTTTCTTCAATCTCCTGTTGAGTTTGTAGGTGTTCAGAATGGTTTGATCCCTATCCAGCTGAATTCCTGAGGAGACGAAATCCAGGTCTCCTACTCCTCTGCCATCTTGCTCCGCCCCCCCATTCTTTCTAGATTTTGGATACTAACCCTTTATGTGATGTCATTAGCAAATATCTTCTCCCATTCCATAGGCTGCCTTTTAGTTTTGTTGAATGTTTCCTTTGCTTTGCTTTGCAGAGCTTTTTATCTTGATGAAGTCCCATCGTTCATTTTTGCTTTTGTTTCCCTTGCCTTTAAAGACTTGTCTTGCAAGAAGTTGCTACAGCCAAGGTCGAAGAGGTTGCTTCCTGTGTGCTCCTCTAGGATTTTGATGGATTCCTGTCTCACATTCAGGTCTTTCATCCCTTTTGACTTTATCTTTGTGTGTGGTGTAAGAAAATGGTCCAGTTTCATTCTTCTGCACGTGGCCGTCCAATTTTCACAGCACCATTTATTGAAGAGACTGTCTTTTTCCATTGGATATTCTTTCCTACTTTGTCTAAGATTAGTTGACCACAGAGTTGAGAGTCCATTTCTGGGCTCTCTATTCTGTTCCATTGATCTATGTGTCTGTTTTTGTGCCAGTACCATGCTGTCTTGGTGACACAGCTTTGTAACATAGCTTGTAGTCTGACATTGTGATGTCACCAGTTTTGGTTTTCTTTTTTCAACATTCCTCTGGCTATTTGGGGTCTTTTCTGGTTTCATAAAATTTTAGGATTATTTGTTCCAGCTCTGTGAAAAATGTTGATGGTATTTTGATAGGGATTGCATTGCATGTGTAGATTGCTTTGGGTAGCATAGACATTTTAAAAATGTTTATTCTTCCAATCCCTGAGCATGGAATGTTTTTCCATGTCTTTTTGTCTTCCTCAGTTTCTTCCATAAGTGTTCTGTAGTTTCTAGAGTACATCTCCTTTACCTCTTTGATTAGGTTTATTCCTAGGTATCCAATGGGTTTTGGTGCAATTGTGAATGGGATCGATTCCTTAATTTCTCTTTCTTCAGTCACATTGTTAGTGTATAAAATGCAACTGATTTCTGTGCATTGATTTTGTATCCTGCCACGTTGCTGAATTCCTGTATGAGTTCTAGCAGTTTTAGGGTGGAGTCTTTGGGTTTTCCACATAAAGTATCATGTCATCTGTGGAAAGTGAGAGTTTGACTTCTTTGCCAATTTGAATGCATTTTGTTTCTTTTTGTTGTCTGATTGCTGAGGCTACAACTTCTAGTACTATGTTGAGTAGCAGTGGTGAGAGTGGGTATCCCTGTCATGTTCCTGACCTTAAGGGGAAAACTCAGTTTTTCCCCATTGAGAATGATATTCACTGTGGGCTTTTTATCGATGGCTTTTATAATATTGGGGTATGTTCCCTTTATCCCTACACTGTGGAGAGTTTTAATCAAGTAATGATGCTGTATTTTGTCAAATGCTTTTTCCTCATCAATTGAGAGGATCATATGGTTCTTGCCCTTTCTTTTATTAATATGTTCTGTCACCTTGAATGATTTGTGAGTGTTGAACCACCCTTGCATCCCAGGAATAAATCCCACTTGGTCATGGTAAATAATCCTTTTAATGTACTGTTGGATCCTATTGGCTAGTATCTTGGTGAGAATTTTGGCATCCATGTTCATCAAGGGTATCGGTCTGTAATTCTCTTTCGATGACATCTTTGCCTGGTTTGGGGATCAAGGTAATGCTGGCCTCATAGAATGAGTTTGGCAGTTTTTCTTCCATTTCTATTTTTTGAAACAGCTTCAGTAGAATATGTATTATTTCTTCTTTAAATGTTTGGTAGATTCCCCCTCAGAAGCCGTCTGCCTGGACTCTAGTTTTTTGGAAAGTTTTTGATTACTGCTTCAATTTCCTTGCTAGTTATGGGTCTGTTTAGGTTTTCTATTTCTTCCTGTTTCAGTTTTGATAGTTTTTAAGTTTCCATGAATGCATCCATTTCTTCCAGATTGCCTAAGTTATTGGCATGTACTTGCTCATAATATGTTCTTAAAATTGTTTGTATTTCCTTGGTGTTGGTTGTGATCTCTCCTCTTTAATTCATGATTTTATTAATTTGGGTCCTTTATCTTTTTCTTTTGAATAAGTCTGGGTGGGGGTTTACTGGTCTTATTCGTTCTTTCAAAGAACCTGCTTTTAGTTTCATTGATCTGTTCTACTGTTCTTCTGGTTTCTATTTCATTGATTTCTGCTGTAATCTTTATTATTTCTCTTCTCCTGCTTGGTTTAGGCTTTACTTGCTGTTATTTCTGCAGCTCCTTTAGATGTAAGATTAGCTTGTGTATTTGAGACTTTTCCAGTTTTTAGAGAAAGACTTGTATTGCAATGTACTTCCCTCCTAGGAACGCCTTTGCTGTATCCCAAAAGTTTTGAACAGATGCTTTTTCATTCTCATTAGCTTCCATGGATTTTTAAAATTCTTTTTTAATCTGGTTGACCCATTCATTCTTTAGCAGGATGCTCTTTAACCTCCAAGTGTTTGCGTTCCTTCCAAATTTCCTCTTGTGATTGAGTTCAAGTTTCAAAGCATTGTGGTCTGAAAATATGCAGGGAATAATCCCAGTGTTTTGGTGTGGGTTGAGACCTGATGTGTGATCCAGTATGTGATCTATTCTGGAGAAAGTTCATGTGCACTCAAGAAGAATGTGTATTCTGTTGTTTTGGGATGTAGTGTTCTGTATATATCTGTGAAGTCCTTCTGGTCCAGTGTGTCATTCAAAGTCCTTGTTTCTTAGCTGGTCTTCTGTTTAGATGATCTGTCCATTACTGTGGGTGGGGTGTTGAAGTCCCCTACTATTAATATCTTATTATCAATGTACTTCTTTATTTTGGTTATTAATTGGTTTATAAAATTGATTGCTCTCATGTTGGAGGCATAAATATTTATAATTTTTAGATCTTCTTGTTGGATAGACCCTTTAAGTATGATATAGTGTCCCTCTTCATCCCTTTCTACAGTCTTTGGTTTAAAATTTAATTTGTCTGATATGAGGATTGCTACCCCAGCTTTCTTTTGAAGTCCAGTAGCATGATAAATGGTTCTCCACCCCTCACTTTCAATCTGGAGGTGTCATTAGGTCTAAAATGAGTCTCTTGTAGACAGCATGTGGATGGATCCTGCTATTTTATCCAATCTGATACCCTGTGTCTTTTGTCTGGGGCCTTTAGCCCATTTACATTCAGAGTAATTAGCGAAAGATATGTTTTTAGTGCCATTGTATTGCCTGTAAAGTTCCTGTTTCTGTAGATCATCTCTGTTTCTTTGTGGTCTATGTTACTCTTGGGCTCTCTCTTTGCTTACAGGATCCCCCTTGATATTTCTTGCAGGGCTGGCTTGGTGGTCACATATTCTTTCAATTTCTGTCTGTCCTGGAAGCTCTTTATCTCTCCTTTCATTCTGAATGACAGCCTTGCTAGATAAAGTATTCTTGGCTGCACGTTTTTCTCATTTAGTACCCTGAATATATCATGCCATCCCTTTCTGGCCTGTCAGGTCTCTGTGGATATTCTGCTGCTAGCCTAATGTTTCTACCCCTGTAGGTTAAGAACCTCTTGTCTCATGACGCTTTCAGGATTTTCTCTTTATCTCTGAAATTTGCAAGCTTCACTGTTACATCGGGGTGTTGATCTATTTTTATTGTTTTGGGTAGGGGTCCTCTCGATCTCTTGGACTTGAATGCCTGTTTCCCTCCCCAGATTAGGGACATTCTCAGCTATGATTTGCTCAAATATACCTTCTGTCTCTCTTTCTCTTTCTTCTATAAGTAGATAAGCAACTGCTTTTTGCAAGGTAGGAGGTGCAGAGACGTGAATCTGTGGGAAGATATTGGAAGATAAATGGAGGGGGGAGGTAGCCTCCATAAGCTGGCTACCAGAAAGTGCTATAGTCTGCCGGGCAAAATCAGAACCCTTAGAAATCTGCTCCAGTGAGGGACATCCCTGTCTGGAAGGGGCTCAGGGGATGAAAAGGGCAGAATTCTGGGTGGATCAGTCAAGAGAGACTCTTGGCTCTGGGAAACAAACTGAGGGTTGCAGAAGGGGAGGTGAGTGGGGAGATGGGGTAACTGGGTGATGGGCATTAAAGGGGGCATGTGTTGTGATGAGCACTGGGTGTTATATGCAACTGATGAATCACTGAACACTACATCTAAAGCTGATGTGCTATATGTTGGCAAATTGAATTTAAATAAAAAAATAAAAACAAACTATATGGCTCCAAAAAATAAAGTCATCCCTGGAAAGTATGATTTTTAAATCTAGTTTTAATAGAGGTTACCAGTGATATTTTTTTCATTTTTTCCACATGTCATTTCTCATATTGTATATTTCTGCATGGTCTATTTTTATTCAAAAGTTAGTAAGCAGTTCTGTCATTGATAAACATGATTCTGATGTGTCAGTTCGGCCTACTGTTCCTCTATGATCTCCCTCTTTTATTGTTGTGCTCATTATAATGGGGAAATGTTGTTTTTGTATATGTTTTTGTCTTTTTTAGTTTCTTAGACTTGGCAGAGTTCTAATCTCCCTCTTGATTGTTCTTTTCTTCACCATATGGGTTTTACAGAGCACTTATTATCTCGTTTTAAAAAAAATAGGCTTTATTTTTAAGATAAATTTTAGGTTTATGTCAAATTTGAGTGGAAAGTGCAGAGATTTCCTAATATTGGTTGCAAAAATAGTCTTCTGTTAGCACCAAATCTTGGGAGTCCTTCCAAATATCTTCTGAGATTCTACTCAGACTTAAATATGGACTAGGGTTTTGGGATCCCAGCTCCTCTCAGGGTCCAATGATGCTTTGAGGAACTCACAATATTTTCTAAATTGTGGCCATCATGGTGATGAAAGTGGTCAATACTGTGAGATATGGGCTGACAGAGCCACTGTTCACATCATGCTCCAGGTCCCTGAGGAAGTAAGGCAAACTCCTCTGCTTGTGCTATCTGGGCTCTCACTAGGTCCTCACTTCCAGTAACAACAGCCAACATCAGGGGAATAACTCCAACCATTTATACCCCATTGCTGAGACTGTGCAGCCCTGACATACAGCTGTCACTTAGAGAATGTCTCTCCCATTGCTAATAGGATATTCTGAGCTTTTCTATCTCTACACAACATCAAGTCCTTTCTCAGGATATAAAATGACTCTAGGAGGACAACAGGGGATGATATGGACTCTTACCTGGCAGAGGAGATTTATTCATCAAAATTATTCTGTTGTGGTCGATTAAAATTAAGAAGTATTGGTCAGGATGAAGTCCCAATAGTTCATTTTTGCCCTTGCTTCCCTTGCCTTTGGCGATGTTTCTAGGAAGAAGTTGCTTTGGCTGAGGTTGAAGAGGTTGCTCCCTGTGTTCTCCTTTAGGATTTTGATGGACTCCTGTCTCACATTGAGGTCTTTCAACCATTTGGAGTCTATTTTTGTGTGTGGTGTAAGGAAATGGTCTAGTTTCATTCTTCTGCATGTGGCTATCCAATTTTCCCAACACCATTTGTTGAAGAGACTGTCTTTGTTCCATTGGACATTCTTTCCTGCTTTGTCGAAGATTAGTTGACCATTATGCAGCCATCAAAAGGAATGAGATCTTGCCATTTGCAACCATGTGGATGGAACTGGAGGGTATTATGTTGAGTGAAATAAGTCAAACAGAGAAAGACATGTATCATATGATCTCACTGATATGAGGAATTCTTAATCTCAGGAAACAAACTGAGTGTTGTTGGAGTGGGGGGTGGGGTGGGAGGGATGGGGTGACTGGGTGATGGACACTGGGGAGGGTGTGTGCTCTGGTAAGCGCTGTGAATTGTGCAAGACTGTTGAATCTCAGATCTGTACCTCTGAAACAAATAATGAAATATATGTTAAAAAAAAAAAAAAGAAGGAGAAGAAGAAGAAGATAGTGGGAGGGGAAGAATGAAGCGGGGGAAATCGGAGGGGTAGACGAACCATGAGAGACGATGGACTCTGAAAAACAAACTGAGGGTTCTAGAGGGGAGGGGGGTGGGAGGATGGGTTAGCCTGGTAGTGGATATTGAGGAGGGCACATTCTGCATGGAGCACTGGGTGTTGTGCACAAACAATGAATCATGGAACACTTCATCTAAAACTAATGATGTAATGTATGGGGATTAACATAAGAATAAAATAAAAAAAAATACATGTCTCTTGAAAAAAAAAAAAAGAAGTATTGGTCAGGGATCTTATAGGACATTTCTGACAGGCTCAAAATAGGATAATTTGGTGAATATTTACCAAAGAGATAATTTATGAATTTGTGAGCAGAGCATCTGGAATCCCCAAAAGAGACTGAAAACCATAACCTAGTGATAGTGGGGACCAGTGATATGTGTGAAGGAAGTGGCAGAAGTAAGATAGGGATGAAACAGGACAATTGGGGATTCCTCCAGGCAATGGTGACCCCACTGGGAGGGGACCTGGGGCATCACTGGTCTTAAAACCCAGTTTCCCCTCTGTAAATGTAAGAAAATGTATCAGAAGCAGGTTATCTGCTTAGAGAGCCAGATGTGTTATTTGAATAGAGGTTGTGATTCTGGGGACACCAGGGGGCGCTGTAAGCCTGACAAGAGGGTGGAGACTGATGTCCACTCCCTTACCACACGGGAAGAGCCTGAGCCTGCACTAGTAGGACTGGGAGCAATGACCCCTACCCATGTATGACTCTCCTGCAGCTGTGACCCTCTAACCTCATGGAGAAACTGAATGCTGTTCTCCCTCAGCCCATGAGGAAACCATTTCTTTCTTCCTTCTCCCTGTGACTAGAACCATCACCAGTGTAGAGTGATGCAGGAACTGGGCATGGGGAATGGCAGCACCATGTGTGCATGAACTGACTCCATTCACAAGAACAAGGGGGAAAAAATGAGAGAGACTCAGTGTCCCTAGTCCTCATGGTGGCCCTCAGGAGGCTGTCCTGTCATGTTTCCTACACGGCTTCATGTCCATTTGCAACATACAATCCACATGAGATCACTGCCTGCTACCCAACTATAGCTCAGAGAGGAGTCCCTGCCCTCAACTGCAGGAGGTGCCTCCCACCCCACCCCACCCCATGTGGGATTCCAGAACTGCCCCCTGCTCCCACTCTGGAGATTTGTTCAGCAGCCCCAGCAAAGTTAGCACAATTAAGGTCCCTGTCCAGGGGACAAAACTTCGGGGAGGGCAAGTGAGGAGGGGGCTCCTTTGATGGGCTGTGGGGAACAAGGGACAGAGGAGTTTGCAAAAGAGCCATGGTAAGGAGAGAAGACACTTGAAATGAGGCAAGTCCAGAGAGGGTGAACGACCTGCTTCATCTCACAATGAACCCTGGTTTCCCTCCATCCCCACCTCTCATGATGCCCGCTGTCCCAGGCACTTCAGCCTGACCTTGGACGCTACACACTCACGTGACCTCATGACCCATCCCAGAGCTGCCCTGGTGTGCAGGTCTGCAAATGTCTCCACCAAAGCCCTCTTCAAAGTCTTGAGAAGATCCTGTAATACTTTCTCAGGAAGACAAAGAGGAGCTGGTCTGTCCTAAACCTACACCCACCTCTGCACTTGGGATACATGATCAATTAGAGGCACCCACAGGGGCTCCAGCCCACATCTCTGTCACTGTTTGTAATGATGACACAGTTGTGGACAATAACCTCAGGATACTGAGGACCCCACAGGTGGGCATGTGACCAGCAGGGGGCACTGTGCATCTCCCTGGGCCCTGCAGGGGAGCACTCACAGCTTGGGGAGCCCCCTGGGCTCAGGGCTGGGCAGAGGCTGAGCTGCCCCTTTGTGCTCCCTGATGAGACCCAGCGGCCTGGTCCCTCAGGGCCTGGCAGAGGCTCCTGTGCAGGGTCCTGTGGGGGTCCCTACAGCTGCTCCCTCCACCTTCTCCTGGGTCCCACGTGGAGTAGGCTCTGCCCTCAGGTCCCCTCTCAGGCTCAAGTATCAGTGGTCAGGTGGGGTCTGGAAGAACCAGAAAGGGGGATGCAAATTTGCCTGAACAGTCCCTTATCTCCCTGGGGGCAGTACGGAAGACAAGAAAAGACTGGGGCAGCCCAGCCCGAGTGGGGCCAGGAGCTGTAACACCATGGGCTATGCTCCTCTTTCTCTATTCAGGTAGGGATAGGCCTGGGGGACAAGGTCTCAGTTCCCAGGCTGTGTCGGTCCCAGTGACTCACACACCATGAGCTTTACTCTGGTCCTTGCCCCACCTCCCATACATGTCTGTGTGTTCAAGTTCTCTCTCTCAGCCTGTGCTAACTCAGCTGCATTCCTTCTCTGCATCCCTGGGTGAATCTTCCCTGCACCCTGAGAAGTAACATCATTGTTGGTAAAATAAATAAATAAATAAATAAATAAATAAATAAATAAATAAATAAATAGGTATACCGGTACCAGCAGAAGTTAGGCAGCCCTCACTGGTATCTCACAAGATTCAATTCAGACAGCACCAGGGATCCTGGGACCAGTTTGCTTTTCTGCATCCAAAGGTGCATCGCCTAATTGAGGGGTTCCGCACATCTCTGGAAACCAGCGGAAGGATGAGGTGACTGTTACTGTCAGATACGGCCCACCAGCCCCCATGCACACCGTGCTCCAGACTCAGGAAGTGAGACAAAATCTGCCTGCACTCTCCAGGCCTGGTGACATCACCCTCAGGTGGCTCTGGGGGTGACTTCTGTTGTCGGATCTTCAACTGACCCCTATTTTTCCTGGAACAAGTAGATTTAACAATGTCATATCCTTTCCTTCAGTTACATTTTTAGACTGATAACCTATTCTCACTGTTTGTGTGTTTTTAAAGGCAAGCTAGCTTGCTCAGAGATGAAAATTACTCAGGAGATTTGTCAGAGGTCAAAGGTGTCGACTCCAGCTCTGGCTCTAGGAGGGGTTCTAAGTGCTTCAATTTGGGCTTCAGGTTTCAAAACTAACATGCAGAAATAAATGGTATTTTATATTCCTATGTATTTATTTATATTTACATACATATTAATATATTTATAGAAGCAATAAATCAACATTTAAAAAATAAAAACAATGCCATTTTTAATTATGAAATCCTTAAAGATAAAACAGAAAAATTGAAAGTCTTAAAACTGGAAAATTACACAACATGGCAAGAGAAATGAAAGGCAACTTGAATAAATGACTAGATACCCCTTACTTGTGGGTCAAAATGCTGAATTTGGCTAAGACAACAATTCTTCCTAAATTTTTCAATTGATTGCCAACAACTTCCTGGCATGAATTAAAGAAACTGAATATCCCTCCCAAATGGACACACACAATTCTTATGAAAATGTTAGAAGAACAGAATTTGTAATGGAACAAATATGAGTTTGCTCCTTGGTGAGCTGCAGGTGGACACGGCCCTAGGTGGAGTTGTCACATGAAGGAAACATTATGTGCAGCAGATAAGGAGATCATGGGGAATCACTTCCGGAGCCGTCACTCCCACAGCAGGGAGAGTGGGTTCTTTTTATTGAGGGTTTTGAATGAATATTCAGAAAGGGGAGACATGTCATCCTGTATAAAGGTGGACAGAGCTTGCATGGGTGTACTTAGAACAGGTGCATATATGTACATCCTATGTTATGTTAATGCAGCCTGTGCTCTTCCCAGGGTGGAGATTTAACAATGAAGCAGAGGTAACTGTCTGACAAAGGCAAGCAAGTCTAATCCTACCACTACTATTCAACATAGGACTGGACATTGCAGAAAGAACCATAAGGCAAGAAAAATAATGAAAGGCATAGGGAACAAGAAGAAAAAGAAACAGTTGTCCCGATTTTCAGGTGAGAGAACAGTCTACATGAAAAATATGAAGGACACTGCAAATATACATATAAATATATAAATTCCAAAAGTAATAAGTAATTTCAGGAGTGTCTTATGATACAAGATGAACATAGAAAGATCACTTAGATGTGTATACACTAGCAATAAACAGGTGAAAACTGAATTAAAATACCACCTAAAACCACTCAACAATGAAATATTTAGGTGCATATTAAAAAAAAAAAAACATGTGCAGGCCACGGATGCTGTACACTGGACAATGCTGGTCCATGGAATCAAAGTGGATCTAGAACAATGGAAAAACATGTGCTGTTCATGGATTGGAAGACTCCATATAGTAAACACATCAATTCTCCCTAAATTATATAAAAGTTTAATTATTTTCCTATCACAGCAAGACAGAGTGGTATGGATGGAGGGAATACCCATAAAAGTATGGATCAGGGGGGTGGAGCAAGATGGCAGAGGAGTAGGAGACCTGGGTTTGTCTGGTCTCAGGAATTCAGCTGGATAGGGATCAAACCATTCTGAACACCTACAAACTCAACAGGAGATCAAAGAAAAGAATAGCAGCAACTCTCTGAACAGAAAAGTGACCACTTTCTGGATGGTAGGACGTGCGGAGAAGTGAATCCGAGGCGATATTCGGGAGGATAGACGGCGGGGGAGGGGCCTCCGTCGGCCGCTTCTGGCAAGTGATAGAGCCACGGAGCACAAAATCGGAACTTTTAAAAGTCTGCTCCGCTGAGGGACGTCACTCTGGTGGCTAAGCGGGGGGTGGAACCCTCCAGGACAGTGTGGTCTCAGGACCCTCGGGGTCACAGAAAGACCGGGGGTGCCTGAGTGCGGCAGAGCTCCCAGGTGTCTGAGCAGGGAAGCCGGCTGCAGAGGCAGAGGCCAGGCGCGGGCTCTCAGCCCAGGGTCGCCATAAACCGTGATCCGCGGCACAGTCGGGCCCCTGCTCCGCCAGCAGGGACCCAACAAGCGGCAGATCCGGGGAGACTCACCTTCCTCCCCTGGGAGGAGCCGCGCGGGAGTGCACCGCAGGGATCTGCTGGGTTTGGAGACTCCACCCGGGGTCGGGAGCCAGAGATAGAAACGCGCAGTCACAGGCCGGGTGAGCACGGAGTGCGGCCGGAGACCGGGGAGACAGGAGTGACAGACGGCTTTTCTCTGGGGGCGCACTGAGAAGTGGGCCCGAGTTCTCGGCTCCTCCGGGGCAGAGATTGGGAGGCCGCCATTTTCACTCTCCGCCTCCAAAGCTGTACGGAAAGCTCGCAGGGAACAAAAGCCCCGGAGAGCAAACGCGAGCAGATTACTTAGCCGGGAGGGGGCAAGGGCGGGGCAATTCCGCCTCCGGCAGAGACGTTTGGAAACCACGGCAACAGGCCCCTCCCCAGAAGATCAGCGAGAACAGCCGGCCAAGACCAAGTTTACCGATCAATGAGAACAGCAGAACTCCAGCGCTAGGGGAATACTGCACATAGAATCCATGGCTTTTTTTCTTTTTTTAAAGATTTATTTATTTGACACACAGAGAGAGAGACAGCTAGAGAGGAAACACAAGCAGGGGGAGTGGAAGAGGGAGAAACAGGTGCCCGGCTGAGCAGGGAGCCCGATGCGGGACTCGATCCCAGGACCCTGGGATCATGACCTGAGCCGAAGGCAGATGCTTAATGACTGAGCCACCCAGGCGCCCCGAATCCATGGCTTTTTTACCATGATTCTTTAGTCTTTCGAAGTTAATTTTTTTACCTGTCTTTTTTTTTTAATTTTTCTTTTTCCCTTTTTCAACCAACATCTTATCAATCCCTTTTTTAAAAAACATTTTTATTTTCATTTTTAGAATCATATTCTATCTCTTCATAGTAGTTACCTGTATTTTTGGCATATATATATAAGTTGTTCTCTCTTTAAAATTTTGAGATAGTTTCTTCTACCAGATCAAAATATACCCTAAATCTCTAGTGTATGGTTTTTTCTACTCCCTGCCTGATCACATTCTCTCCCTTTTCTTTTCTTTTTTTTTAAATCCTCTTCTTTCTTTTTTCAAACAACTTCTTATCAATTCCTTTTATAAAATTTTTTTATAATTTTCATCTTTACAGTCATATTCCATCCCTTCATCATATCAACCCTTATTTTTGTACGTATATAAGTTTTTCTTTCTTTAAAATTTTGGGAGGCACTTTCTTCTAACAGATCTAAATACACCCAAAATCTAGTGTGTGGCACTGATCTATGTACCAGCCTGATCATATTTGATAATAATCTTTTTTTGTTTTGTTTTGTTCTGTTTTTGTCCGTTTTTTTTTTTTAAGATTTTATTTATTTATTTGAGACAGAGAGAATGAGAGAGACAGAAAGCACATGAGAGGGGGGAGGGTCAGAGGGAGAAGCAGGCCCCCTGCCGAGCAGGGAGCCCGATGCGGGACTCGATCCCGGGACTCCAGGATCATGACCTGAGCCGAAGGCAGTTGCTTAACCAACTGAGCCACCCAGGCGCCCCTGTTTTTGTTCGTTTTTATCTTTTTCTTTTTCTTTTTTCTCTCTTTCCCTTTCTTTTCCCCCAGGTTCAGGTCTTTTCTGATTTGTTTAGAGTATATTTTCTGGGGATGTTGTTACCCTGTTAGAATTTTGTTCTCTCATTCATCTATTCTCCTCTGGACAAAATGACAAGATGGAAAAAATCACCTCAACAAAAAGAACAAGAGGTAGTACTGACTGCCAGTGACCTACTCAATATGGACATTAGTACGATGTCAGATCTAGAGTTAAGAATCATCACTTTAAAGATACTAGCTGGGCTTGAAAAAAGCATGGAAGTTATTAGAGAAACCCTTTCTGGAGAAGTAAAAGAACTAAAATCTAACCAAGTAGAAATCAAAAAGGCTATTAATGAGGTGCAATCAAATATGGGGGCGCTAACTGTTAGGATAAATGAGGCAGAAGAGAGAATCAGTGATATAGAAGACCAAATGATGGAAAATAAAGAAGCTGAGAAAAAGAGAGATAAACAACTACTGGATCACGAGGGCAGAATTCGAGAGATAAGTGATACCATAAAAAGAAACAACATTAGAATAATTGGGATCCCAGAAGAAGAAGAAAGAGAGAGAGGGGCAGAAGGTATACTGGAGCAAATTATAGCAAAGAACTTCCCTAATTTGGGGAAGGAAACAGGCATCAAAATCCAGGAAGCACAGAGAACCCCTCTCAAAATCAATAAAAATAGGTCAACACCCTGACATCTAATAGTAAAACTTACGAGTCTCATAGACAAAGAGAAAATCCTGAAAGCAGCTCGGGAGAAGAGATATGTAACCTACAAGGGTAGAAACATTAGATTGGCAACAGACCTATCCACAGAGACCTGGCAGGCCAGAAAGGACTGGCAGGATATATTCAGAGCACTAAATGAGAAAAATATGCAGCCAAGAATACTCTATCCAGCTAGGCTGTCATTGAAAACTGAAGGAGAGATAAAAAGCTTCCAGGACAAACAAAAACTAAAGGAATTCGCAAACATGAAACCAGCCCTAAAAGAAATATTGAAAGGGGTCCTCTAAGCAAAGAGAGAGCCTAAAAGCAACATAGACCAGAAAGGAACACAGACAATATACAGTAACAGTCACCTTACAGGCAATACAATGGCACTAAATTCCTATCTTTCAATAGTTACCCTGAATGTAAATGGGCTATGCCCCAATCAAAAGACACAGGCTATCAGATTGGATTAAAAAACAAGACCCATTGATATGCTGTCTGCAAGAGACTCATTTTAGACCCAAAGACACCCCCAGATTGAAAGTGAGGGGTGGAATCACAATGCTTTGAAACTAGAACTCAATCACAAGAGGAAAGTCAGAAAGAACTCAAATACATGGAGGCTAAAGAGCATCCTACTAAAGAATGAATGGGTCAACCAGGAAATTAAAGAAGAATTAAAAAAATTCATGGAAGCCGATGAAAATGAAAACACAACTGTTCAAAATCTTTGGGATGCAGCAAAGGCAGTCCTAAGAGGAAAGTATATAGCAGTACAAGCCTTTCTCAAGAAACAAGAAAGGTCTCAAGTACACAACCTAACCCTACACCTAAAGGAGCTGGAGAAAGAACAGCAAATAAAGCCTAAACCCAGCAGGAGAAGAGAAATAATAAAGATCAGAGCAGAAATCCATGAAATAGAAACTAAAAGAATAGTAGAACAGATCAACGAAACTAGGAGCTGGTTCTTTGAAAGAATTAACAAGATTGATAAACCCCTGGCCAGACTTATCAAAAAGAGAAGAGAAATGACCCAAATCAAGAAAATCATGAATGAAAGAGGAGAGATCACAACCAACACCAAAGAAATACAAACAATTATAAGAACATATTATGAGCAACTCTATGCCAGCAAATTAGATAACCTGGAAGAAATGGAGGCATTCCTAGAGATGTATCAACTACTAAAACTGAACCAGGAAGAAATAGAAAACCTGAACAGACCTATAACCATTAAGGAAATTGAAGCAGTCATCAAAAATCTCCCAAAAAACAAAAGCCCAGGACCAGATGGCTTCCCAGGGGAATTCTACCAAACATTTCAAGAAGAATGAATACCTATTCTTCTGAAACTGTTCCAAAAAATAGAAATGGAAGGAAAACTTCCAAACTCATTTTACGAGGCCACCATTACCTTGATCCCAAAACCAGACAAAGACCCCATCAAAAAGGAGAATTACAGACCAATATCCCTGATGAACACGGATGCAAAAATTCTCACCAAAATACTAGCCAATAGGATCCAACAGTACATTAAAAGGATTATTCACCACAACCAAGTGGGATTTATCCCTGGGCTGCAAGGTTGGTTCAACATCCGCAAATCAATCAACGTGATACAATACATTAACAAAAGAAAGAACAAGAATCATATGATCCTCTCAATAGATGCAGAAAAAGCATTTGACAAAGTACAGCATCCTTTCTTGATCAAAACTCTTCAGAGTATAGGCATAGAGGGTACATACCTCAATATCATAAAAGCCATCTATGAAAAACCTACAGCAAATATCATTCTCAATGGGGAAAAACAGAGCTTTCCCCCTAAGGTCAGGAACGTGGCAGGGATGTCCACTATCACCACTGCTATTCAACATAGTATTGGAAGTCCTAGCCACAGCAATCAGACAACAAAAAGAAATCAAAGGCATCCAAATTGGCAAAGAAGAAGTCAAACTCTCACTCTTTGCAGATGATATGATACTTTATGTGGAAAACCCAAAAGACTCCACCCCAAAACTGCTAGAACTCATACAGGAATTCAGTAAAGTGGCAGGATATAAAATCAATGCACAGAAGTCAGTGGCATTCCTATACACCAACAACAAGACAGAAGAAAGAGAAATTAAGGAGTTGATCCCATTTACAATTGCACCCAAAACCTTAAGATACCTAGGAATAAATCTAACCAAAGAGGCAAAGGATCTGTACTCAGAAAACTATAAAATACTCATGAAAGAAATTGAGGAAGACACAAAGAAATGGAAAAACGTTCCATGCTCATGGATTGGAAGAACAAATATTGTGAAGATGTCAATGCTACCTAGAGCAATCTGTACATTCAATGCAATCCCCATCAAAATACCATCCACTTCTTTCAAAGAAATGGAACAAATCATCCTAAAATTTGTATGGAACCAGAAAAGAACCCAAATAGCCAGAGGAATGTTGAAAAAGAAAAGCAAAGCTGGCGGCAATATAATTCCAGACTTCCAGCTTTATTACAAAGTTGTCATCATCAAGACAGTATGGTACTGGCACAAAAACAGACACATAGACCAATGGAACAGAATAGAGAGCCCAGAAATGGACCGTCAACTCTAAGGTCAACTAATCTTCGACCAAGCAGGAAAGAATGTCCAATGGAACAAAGACAGTCTCTTCAACAAATGGTGTTGGGAAAATTGGATAGCCACATGCAGAAGAATGAAACTGGACCATTTCCTTACACCACACACAAAAATGGACTCCAAATGTTTGAAAGACCTCAATGTGAGACAGGAGTCCATCAAAATCCTAAAGGAGAACACAGGCAGCAACCTCTTCGACCTCAGCCGAAGCAACTTCTTCCTAGAAACATGGCCAAAGACAAGGGAAGCAAGGGCAAAAATGAACTCTTGGGACTTCATCAAGATAAAAAGCTTTTGCAACGGAAAGGAAACAGCAACAAAACCAAAAGACAACCGACAGAGTGGGAGAAGATACTTGCAAATGACATATCAGATAAAGGGCTAGTATCCAAAATCGATAAAGAACTTATCACACTCAACACCCAACGAACAAAGAATCCAATCAAGAAATGGGCAGAAGACATGAACAGACATTTTTCCAAAGAAGACATCCAAATGGCCAACAGACACATGAAAAAGTGCTCAATATCGCTCGGCATCAGGGAAATCCAAATCAAAACCTCAATGAGATACCACCTCACACTAGTCAGAATGGCTAAAATTAACAAGTCAGGAAATGACAGATGTTGGCGGGGATGCGGAGAAAGGGGAACCCTCCTACAGTGTTGGTGGGAATGCAAGCTGGTGCAGCCACTCTGGAAAACAGTATGGAGGTTCCTCAAAAAGTTGAAAATAGAACTACCATATGATCCAGCAATTGCACTACTGGGTATTTACCCCAAAGATACAGATGTAGGGATCTGAAGGGGTATGTGCACCCCAATGTTTATAGCAGCAATGTCCACAATAGCCAAACTGTGGAAAGAGCCAAGATGTCCATCGACAGATGAATGGATAAAGAGGTGGTATATATACACAATGGAATATTATGCAGCCATCAAAAGGAATGAGGTCTTGCCATTTGCAACGACGTGGATGGAACTGGAGGGTATTATGTTGAGTGAAATAAGTCAAACAGAGAAAGACATGTATCATATGACCTCACTGATATGAGGAATTCTTAATCTCAGGAAATAAACTGAGGGTTGCTGGAGTGGGGGGTGGGGTGGGAGGGATGGAGTGACTGGGTGATAGACACTGGGGAGGGTATGTGCTCTGGTAAGCGCTGTGAATTGTGCAAGACTGTTGAATCTCAGATCTGTACCTCTGAAACAAATAATGCAATATATGTTAAGAAAAAAATAAAGAAGAAGATAGCAGGAGGGGAAGAATGAAGGGGGGGGAAATCGGAGGGGGAGACGCACCATGAGAGACGATGGACTCTGAAAAACAAACTGAGAGTTCTAGAGGGGAGGTGGGTGGGAGGATGGGTTAGCCTGGTGATGGATATTAAAGAGGGCACGTTCTGCATGGAGCACTGGGTGTTATTCACAAACAATGAATCATGGAACACTACATCAAAAACTGATGATGTAATGTATGGTGATTAACATAACAATAAAAAAGTATGGATCATTATTTTCAACTGAAGTGCAAAAATCTTTCAGAGAAGGAAGGAAGGCGTTTTGGACAAATGACCACAGAAGGACTGGATATCCGTAGGGGGAAATGAATCTCACCTCAACCTCCTACCTTACAAAACTATTCACTAAATGGATCATAGACTTAACTGTAAAACATGAAATTATACAGCTTTTAGAAGGGAACATAGAAGAAAATCTTCAGGATCTAGGGTGTGTACAAACATGTTTAGACAAGACGCCAACAGCACAACCCAGAAAAGAAAAAAATATATTAAATTGAATTTCATCATAGATACATTCTTAATTCTTCCTTTACTTTATAAATTAGTAAGACAATTAAAGTAGCTAAAAAATAGCAGATTAGGGGCACCTGGGTGGCTCAGATGGTTAAGGATCTGCCTTCAGCTTGGATCATGATCTTCAGGTCCTGGGATCAAGCCCCATGTCAGGCTCCTTGCTCAGTGGGGAGTCTGCTTCTCCCTCTCTCTGTCTCTCCCCTGCTTGTGCTCTCTCTGTCTCTCAAATGAATAAACAAAATCCAAAAAATAAAAATACAAAATAAAGAATAGCAGATTAATATACAACTCAATTTATGGAAGAGTAGTTGGAATCCATTGCTTTAATGTACATGATTTATAAAACATTCAAAATGTATGCATATTCTAAATCACATACCAATGGAGGGATATAATGTTTGCAGTATCTTTTCCAGGGTAATTGTAATTGTGGTAAATGTTTGCATCTCCCTTAGATCAGTGCTCTTTCTGAGAGTGAAAAACACTGTAGTAATCATGGACATCGCTATGGGATCATACTATCTGTGAGTCATATCACTGATGTGTGAATAGACAGGGACCTGGTGAGTTGCAAAAACCAGCAAGACTCTTAATGGCTTTGGGCCAAGATAAGTTGGATGCACTGTGAACAGCAGGGCACACAGTGGGACCGCACTGTGGTCCCTGCAGAGCTGCTCAGTGAGGACCAATCACTCAAAGGAGCCTGGGCCTGGAGCCTGGTCCCTGTGCTCCCTGATGGGGACTCAGCAGCTGTGTCCCCTCTTGCCTGGCAGAGTCTCCATATCAGGGACCTGTGTGTGTTCTCAGCAGGTGCTTCCTCCCAGGGCTCTCCTCAGGGGTGAGGCCAACCCCCATCCTCCTCAGTGTGTGGTGTGAGCTGAGCTCCAGCACCAGGGCTCAGGGAGGGGCTGGGCAGTCACTGGGTGGACCCTGTTTGCATGGAGAGCCCCTCCTGTGGCAGAGGCTGGAGGAGAAAAGGAGGTCTGGGGCAGCCCAGCCCACTATGGGGACCAGGGGCTGTGTCACCATGGCCCAGACTCCTGTCCTCCTTGTGTTCCTCTGTCACTGCCCAAGTAGGGACACAAGGCAGCCTTCTAGCCTGTGTCAATGCCCTTGGATCACAACTTTGGGGAAATTTACTGTTTGTCACCTCATCACCCATGAGTGTCTATTTGCAGGTTCCCTGTCCCAGCTTGTGGTGACTCAGTTTCCCTCCTTTTCTGCATCCCTGGGATCATCAACCAGACTCACCTGCACCCTGAGCAGTGGTTCCAATGTTGGCATCTATGGTATAAGCAGGTTCCAGTAGAAACTGGGGAGACCTTTATAGTATCTCCTCTGGTTCTACTCAGACTCAGATAAGCACCAGGGCTCCGGCGTCCCCAGCCGCTTCTCGGGCTCCAAAGACGCCTCGGCCAATGCAGGGCTTCTGCGCATCTCGGGGCTGCAGGCTGAGGCCGAGGCAGACTATCACTGGGCTGCAGCTCAGGGTGCTGGGAGCAGGTATCACTCCTCACAGCGTCTCAGATAAGGAGGGAGCGAGACAAAAACCCCTGTGCAAACAAATCATGACTCTGAGGTCATTTTGAGTAAGAAACTTACCCAGAGACACATGCAAGGGGGATCTTCTGCAGAAAGATCTGTTCTTGAGCAGGGGAAAGAGAAACACACAGGATACGTCTGTAATGTGAGACAGCATAAGGCATCCCACGAAGACATGGACAGATCCATTCTATAATGTGTGTCACTCCTGATGTATCCATAACTGATACATTGACAATAACCCTGGTCACAGACACAGTCTCCTCTCTCTGAACCAGCTACACGTGAACTTGGACCAGATCCTACAGGCTCTCCCTGACGACAGCCCCTACACCCTCCTCCTCTTCTCCTCTTGGCTCTCGCGTCCCTCAGGCTTCAGTCTCTCCCTCTGGCTCTTCAGGTCTCAACTCCATCTCCACATCAGGATTTCAGAGAAAATTGGAAATGATCTTGCTGTAGTCTCCAGGCTCCAGGGTCCATCTCTAGGGAGGAGAATAAACATAAAATAGAGCTGCATGAAACCCTTCGTATTCTCCTTCCTGCTCTCAGGAGTGCCCACACTCCATTTTTTATTTGCAACAGGCCCAGTCAATCTCCCTAATATGAAAATAGTTATTACATTTTCTTAAAAAGGATGTGTTCATCTAACCTTCAGGTATTTGCACATGAAATCTATTGATTGTTACCCCCTTCAGAATTAACTGATATCCTACCTGTGGTAAGTATTGGAGGAATCCACAGACAAAGGATCAGCTGCATATTTTAAGATATGTCCCTTATTTTTCTTATGTTCCAGATTCTTGTTCCTAAGAATTCTCCAGACAGTAGATCCATCAGAGAAACATTTTTCTATGGTAACTTAAGTCCCGGCTGTAGTGTTTTTTCACAGCCCTTCCCCACCCCCCCAACATTAGCACTATTTTCTTCTCACTCCCTGGTAGACACCTGGGGCCATGGTGGACTGTGGGTCTGGCTGGGATGTGAGGGCAGGAAGCAGGGGGCTGTGTGCTCCCCCCTCCCACCCTGTGCTTCCAGACACCTGAAAACTCCACAGTTGTAGGTCTTGTGTCTGCAGAGAGAAAAAGTTGACAGATTTCTTGTCATTCAATAGGACCTAGACTCCTGATTCAGTGAATAGTTAACAGGTTTGCTCTCACATGAGTCCTCCTGGCCTAAATAAATACTTTTCCAGTAAAAATCTTTGAGATGCATATCTTTAAACAGAGGATCCAAGACCTTGGAAGTTTTTAAAGAGAATCACCATGAAGAAACATCTCTCAGGGTGTTTAAATGCCATAAGGGGGACAGGGGACCACTTAGCCTCATTTTTGGTCACACACACACACACACACACACACGCACACACACACACACACACACCCCTCCTCTCCCTGAGTAAATAGCATCCTGGACTCTGCAGTTTCCAGGCTTCTCTGTCCCTCCAGAAGTCAGGGTCAACCTGTGCTCACCCAGCCATCCTCAGTGTCACAATCTCCAGGAAGCAGAATCCTCACCAGCAGGAAACACTGGAGACATCTAGTGTGACTGGGGTCCTGTCCTCAGGGCAGCAAGGATGGGCTCTGAACACCTGAGGTCCTGGGATGAGGCTGATGCTCAGGAATCCCAAGGGGAGTCTCTGTCCCCATGGGCACCTCAGCCCCCGACCATATCTGGGCTCTAGTCAGGGCCTGAGGATGATCAGTACCTTGATTCTGGGACCCCAGCCTCACGGCTGCTCCCACGAAGCTCAAGGCATGAGTCACATGTTCCCTGCACTCTCAGGGCTGGGCTGTCACTCCTTCAGTCACCCCAGTGACACTTCCAGCCAGGCTGGACCTCTGCTAAGTCTTCTGTCCCAACGCAGGGCCACAGGGCTTGTGACCTCAGGGACACAGTCCCTCTTATCTCCACTTCTCCTCCACTCACATGTGGGACATTTGACAGAAACTTCTGGGTTCAGTTGGCCTTGGGTGGTAAATTCATTCCTGTAGTCATGGGTGGCTGAATGAATAACGCTTCCATCCTGAACATGCTGGACACAGTTGAGGGACTAGAGCTGTGTCCACCCCAGAGTGGTCTCACCCCAAATCCTTTGTCCTAGAAGTTGTCTGTGTTTGGCAATTTTGTCAGCAGGATAGTTCTCAGTTCATCAGAACAGGCCCCTGAAGTGTTTCACTGGGCATCACGTTGACTTTTCCTACCTGGAAGACCAGATGCACCGTAAAAATAAGTGAGTTTAGAAAAAGTATATAAACCCATATTCTCCTGAGAACAGAAGGCATTTCTGCACCACTGTTTTCCATCCATTTCTTTAACCACTCTTTCCACCCATATTCTCTCTGCACTAAGCACAGGTCTGGGGAAAGTACACTCCTGATTGTACCTGCATCTTCACACTGACATTGTCGTTGAGTTTAAATCAATCTTACTGAATAGAATTACGTATAAAATAACACACGTTCATTTTAAGTATGAGGTGGCTCAGTGGTGACTGACACATAAACTCTGCCACTAGGTCCCTGTCACAGCATCTGTAGCTGTCATTCCTTCCTTGCTAGAACTTCCAGCACATTTGTCCTTTGTGCTCTGAGGTCAGGGACACACACACTCACGTGGCAGGGCTCCTGCAGACTCGTGTCTGTGCTGGGAGGACGGAGCCGGGGAGGGAATCCCTGCCGTGTGTAGACAACTGTGTTCCAAGCAGGGGGAAACAGTGACAGGTGACAAAGATGCTCCGTGTGTAACCCTCTAGGAATGCACGTGACGGCTTCCACACACAATCTGGGGAGAAGAGTTCCCCGTCTCCTCAGTGCTGTGAGGACCTCAGCGGAAGGAGAGCTCTGGAAATCAGGGAGAAAGCACATAAAAGGAAAGTCCCAGCATCCTGCAGAGAGGCGAACCTGTGTCCACGGGGACCCGTCACTGCTCTGGATCCTGATCTCTAAGAAGAGTTTGTATAGAGACACCATTTCAGTCCTGACCCAGGAACAGAGAAGGGAGCCATGAACAGAGTCACTCGAAGACTGTTAGATGAGCATATAGTGAGTCCTGAAGTAATGGGAGGTGACATATAGGGACACCTGGTCAGGCCCTATTGCAGGGAACAGTGGACAAAGCAGTGGGATGGGGGTGGATATCTGATGGGTCCTGGTCACCAGTCATACAATGATGTGTCTGGGTCTGGACACCAGGGGGCACTTTGGTCCCATTTCTGAGGAACCAAGGCTAATCAGAGCTGGGACCTGCCACATGGCCTTGCCTGTGCCCTCTGCTCAGGGCTCACAGCTCTGACCTCTCCACCCCTGCCCCCACACAGCCCCTACCCTGCCAACTCCCCCTGGCATCCTCAGGCACAGGGAACTGAAACTGGGCCAGGGAGGGTTCAGAGGGCTGGGGGTCTCATTTGCATGGAGAGGTCCTCCCTCTCTCAGAGGATGAAGAGGCGAAGGGAGAGATTAGGGGAGGCTCTGCTCAGCTGTGGGGCCACAGAAGGCAGGATTGGTGATGACCTCCACCATGGCCTGGTCCCCTCTCCTCCTCAGCCTCCTCGCTCACTGCACAGGTGACTGGACGCAGGGACAGGGGAAGGGGTCCTGGGAGGACATGAAGGGCCCTCCTTCCTCTTTTTGTCTCCAGACCCCAGCATCACCCTGTCTGTGTCTCTCCCCCTTGCAGGGTCCTGGGCCCAGTCTGTGCTGAGTCAGCCGCCCTCCGTGTCTGGGGCTCTGGGCCAGAGGGTCACCATCTCCTGCACTGGAAGCAGCTCCAATATCGGGGGTAGTTATGGTGTTAACTAGTACCAACAGCTCCCAGGAAAAGCCCCCAGAACCATCATCTATAGGAATAGCAACCGGCCCTCAGGGGTCCCGGATCAATTCTCTGGCTCCAGATCTGGCAGCTCAGGCACCCTGACCATCACTGGGCTCCAGGCTGAGGACGAGGCTGAGTATTACTGCTCAGTGCCGGACAGCAGTCTCAGTGCTCACACAGTGCTCCCGGCCTGTGGGGAAGTGAGACAAAAACATGTTGTCTCTCAGCAATGGGTCTCCCTCTGCAGCTCCCCCTCCTTGGCCAAGTCAGCTCCTTCCTTTGTTTGGTCTACACTGTAGTCTGAACTAATCTCAAGGTACATTGGCTACAAAATATTCCAAATTCTCTTAAATTCAGCCCCTCCAGCCTCTCCTAAGCAGGAAGACATTGTTTGGTTTTCTCCTATTGAGGAGAAACTCCTGGGTGCCAGGGGCAGGCTGCCTGGGTAACAGAGTCAGCTGATGAGGGAAACAAAGGCAGGAGAAATGTCGCTTAAAGTAAATCTCCTACAGCTGCAGCCCCTGATAGATATCTGACCCATGCGGAGTGTGACCTTCCTTAAGGACCTCATGGCTGCCTTAGTGCCTTCCTGTTTGTGTTTGATTAAAGACTGAAGTAACCTCATCTTCATAGCAGCTAGCCCCTCGATTCCTGAAATCCTGGCTTCCAAATTCCTTATTTACACTATCCCTCACCTCCACCAGTTAAAAAGTATATAATCAGTCACTCCTCACAATGCCAGTGAGCTTTCTGTCCATGGGTCCTGTCCCCGGGCTATAGTAAAATCATCTTTTTTCAACATTAAATGTCTCAAGAATTCTTTCTTGACCATTAGGCTTGACAATCCCATATCACTGTGACAGGTCAGGATAGAACCAGAGACAGGGAGTCCACCTGTGTCTGACGGAGGATAGAGCACTGTCCAGTGAGTGTGCATTCACACCACTTACTGAGCACCTACCATATTAGTCTAGGGATGTGGGACATATGTGGACATGACAGGAAGGGTCTGCAGGCTCAGGGAGATGAGAGTGTGTGGGGGAAGAGAGAGGACACAGAAGCTAAACATGTCGTCATGGAAAGCTGTGTCTCAGGATCATGAGGAGGGGTGAGGTTGGTGGGGTGGAGTGGGAGCATTGGAGGGGTGCACAGGGAAGTCCAGAATCTCATGTGTCATAATGGCATCCCTGTTCTGCACAGACAATGAAGGAACAGGAGGGACCATGTAGGTGGCATGTGGCAGGGGCTGTGGACTCTGTCCCAGTCAGACGAGGAGTTCTGGACAAGGGGTTGATAGGGAGGAAAGTAAGAGTCCTCAGGACCTGGGGGAAGCAAGGACTGAGAATGTGAGTGGGAAGGAGAGGTTAGAGGTGGGGGGGCTTGGGAACAGTGGGTGGAGGGGGTTCCACAAGGTGGGACAGTATGAGTGCCCATCTCTGATGCAGGATGACTTATATCTCATGTTTCCAGGAGATAGGATCAGCCCCTGACCCAGGGAACTGTTCGTCAAGAGTCCTAGGGACGCACGTATCTACTTACTCTTGTCGGACCCTTGATGAAACGTCACCTGTGCCTGGTGTTGTGGAGGAAGTATTTCCTGTGCTCTTCAAGGTCCATTTGGCTGAATCAGATTCAAATTGACATTTGGTGGATATGCAGGTCAAAATCAAAATTAATAGCCTGCATAACGTGAATCCACACAGACATGGAGAATTCCAAAGACAGTCAGGCAACATGACACTTATATGAGTGAAGTAGAGGGATAAGGATCTGAGGATCAAAGAGGAGAAAGAGCATTAGCAGGAAGGTGAGAGATGTTGGCAAAACAAAGGTTGTCCTGCTATGTAGATACATGTCTTAGGTAAAGAGGACACGCTACTAATAGCTCTCTTCCTGGTACAAGCAGGCAGTTTTGGGGGAGGTATAGAGCTTTTCCTAAATCTGGTGAGTTTCCTTTCCTTTTAAGAAAATAATGGTCACACCAAAGTGGTTCAACTTGGGGCAGCCTAGTCTTGGCCAGTTCCCTCCCTCCTCTGAAACTTCCCAAAGTGACACATGTCCAAAGTTGGGCTAGACGATCGTTCAGTTTGGTTGACACTCTCCTGACAATAAGCCAGTTTAGTTAAACTTATTTCAGGAGGGGGGATGCAGGTGTATTCTCAAAATAAGCCCTGGGTTCTAGAAATCAGGTATTAAACAAGAGGCATTTCTATGGAAACAAACAAAATGATGGTTAACGATTGTATCAAAGTATAACGCAGTTAGTTCCGAGTTCTGAGGGTACCCAGGGAGATGATCTCAAGCTGAGATCATCTTCAGATAGAGTGACAGCAAGCTGTGACAATCTGACAGATTTTCCTGGTTTGTAGTTCAAATGTGTCTGCTGATCCCTGAGTGGCCCACAGAGCAACAGGTATGAAGACCGTCTCTATGTGAGCTGCTCTGGAGGTTTTTCTGAAGTTTGCATCGTATTGTTTGTATTTACTTTTCAGGACTTCAGGGGAAAAGGCAGTTTGAGCCCAACTCAGAAAGGTGGGAGAAAAATCGTAATGTTAGTTTTGAGACTTGTAGGCAGACATTGTAGGAAGCTAGAGAATATCAGGAACTAGTCCAGGTTTTAATGAATAGGACTGGAATCAAGTAATCACTCTGGTGTGTTATTGAAACATTTTTTTCTACAATCACCCTGATTTCTACTAAGTATAGCCAAATTAACAGTAATTTGCTCACCAAGTAATTGTGTTTTCAAAAAGAACTTGGTCTGATTATTTACATAAGTGCAGCAAGAAAGGCAATCAACCATAGAGGCTCTTTAAAACCTGCTTTGCTGGAACTTGTAAGAAACCTCTAGATTGACCATTTAACAGCCCGTCCAGGCTAGAAGCCAAACCAAAACTTGTGCCAGATACTTGAAGTTATCAGACTTATATTTTATAATTAGACTCTTGTACGTTTCTTTTTTTTTTAAAGATTTTATTTATTTATTTGACCGAGAGAGCACAAGTCGACAGAGCGGTAGGCAGAGGGAGAGGTAGAAGCAGGCTCCCTGCTCAGCGGCGCTCAATCCCAGGACTCTGAGATCATGACCTGAGTCGAAGGCAGACGCTTAACCAACTGAGCCACCAGGTGCCATGAGAATCTTACAGGTTTCTAACTGCACAGTTGCAGTGTAAATATCAAGTGGAATTAGTAGTGTGGAACACTTTTTTTTTTTCTCCATCTTCAAATAATCCAACAGTCCAAGAAGGGTTTCAAAGCTTGAGAGGTTATCTTTTGATGACACTGACCTTCTCAGAGATAGAGGAATCTGGCTCCAGGGGGAAGGTGGTGGGAGATGCTGGAGGCTGGAGGACAGGGTGGGAGCTGGTCAACCAGCAGAGAGGGGCTGGGTGCGGGGAGGGCAGTGTCCTCTCCCAGGGACCACACCCTGAGGAAGCTGAGAGCTGGAAGCAGGGCTCTCCTCTCAGTCCTGACAGAAGCACTGCGTCAGGAGCACAGAGGGGGCTCCTTCCTTACCTGCACCAATCACAAAACAGTTGGTGCGGGCGCCTGGTGGCTCAGTTGGCTAAGCGACTGCCTTCGGCTCAGGTCATGATCCTGGAGTCCCAGGATCGAGTCCCGCATGGGGATCCATACTCAGCGGGGAGTCTGCTTCTCCCTCTGACCCTCCCCCCTCTCATGTGCGCGCTCTCTCTCTCAAATAAATAAAATCTTTAAAAAAATTTTAAAAATTAAAAAAATTAAAAATAAATAAATAAAATCTTCAAAGAAATAAAAAATAAAATAAAATATATTAAGTATATAAGAGAGTCAAATATGTAGCCATTTGTCAGGATAAATTTCAAGGATACTTTGAACTTGGAAAAGTGAGCAGGAGCAGAAGACGCATGTCCCTGACAGTGTCCTGTTCCCATGGCAGAGACAGGCATCAAACGTCCTTGCAGTGCAGGCTGAGTGGACCTCACAGGAGAATCTAAACCCACAGCAACAACAACTGTCAAACTGGAAGACGGGTCCATGTAGAATTACTGTGAGGTGTGAACCCCCTTGGTACTCGGACAACTTTAGGCCACTTATTTGGTTCAAGATGATGGTAGACTGGTTATGAGCCCAAGCTCCTGGAAGAGGCAAACTCCAATGTCAGGTAATCCTGAAATACCTGGTAACGTAAGCGGTGTGCAATACACCATGTATTTAACCATCTGGAGGTGATTAGTGATCAGGAAATAAGCTGTCAGCCCGAACACCACAGAGGGCTCCTCTTCATTCTACTGCCCGGGGCAGCGACATCATTCTAGATCCAATTGCAAAGGTCTGGACTTCATTCCAGGAGCACCGGGAGGTGTCAGTTGGGCTGGACGACTTTGTGTCTCGGCCCAGCAGGTGATGCTGTGGGACTGGGCCTGTGAGGACAGGCTTCTGGTCCAGACCAAGCAGGGAACTACTCTACTCATTCTTGCACACTTGGCAGGTGGTGTCTTCACTGAAGTGTGACTGCAGAACCTGTGTCCGTGCAGCTGCGTGGGGGCTCAGCTCTGACTCCCTCCCTCCTTCCTGCTCCATCCGCCACCCCATGGAGGTCTTGCCCAGGCCAGTGTTCAGACAGGGACAGACACGCCCACACCTGGAGCGGTTCTTGTCATGAAAAATAATCACCTGCCCTGCTACCTGGGCCCAGGGCAAGAGACCCCTGGGGCGGGGAGGAGGGGAAAGCCACCAATGTGGCCTCATGCAGCTGACTCTGGGGCTTCTCTGTCCTGCCCTGAATGCTCTATGGCCTCCTCCCCCATAGACAAGGAGTTGCCTTTAGGGCTGAAGAGAAAAGCTGTTGGGGTGGGGAGGCATTTGCACCGCTTTGTTCCCAGACAAGCCCCATTCTTTTTGTCACCTTAGAGCCTCCAGCTTTCCTTCCAGGGCCTGTCAGACTGTGGTACTCTGCCGTCCAGGTCATCGGGGTCCTTGTTAGGGGGAAAAGGAACAAAATAGTGACATATATAACAAATTATGATAAATATTACATATTATAAAATTGTATTTACTATATAACCATTATAAAAACAATATATCTGTACAATATATGATATTGAATTACTTATATCATTACTTTATACATACTCTAGTAAATATAAATATCACGTATCATTTAAAATACTGTGGATTATATATGAATATTTTATCATGTGTATTTTACAAGTTGCATGCTGCATATACATATCATATAGTATAAGTTATACATTTAAGTACTGTAAGTTATATATAGAGGGAGGGAGAGGAAAATGAAGGTACTGTATCTGGGAACTACTGTGAGTTTGCTCCATCCTGAGTTACATTTAGAGACCGAGCCGGGTGTGGAGTCACACAAAGGAATCCGTATTTGCAGCAAATAAGGAGATCACAGGGAATAACTTGCAAAGCCTTGACTCCCAGAGC
Organism: Mirounga angustirostris; assembly: GCF_029215605.1. NCBI lineage: Eukaryota > Metazoa > Chordata > Mammalia > Carnivora > Phocidae > Mirounga > Mirounga angustirostris. Next base: position 91,223,823 of record NW_026991722.1, read on the forward strand.
AGGAGTGAGTGGGTTCTTTTCATTTCATATTTGGGATGAATATTCAGAGGGGAGATTTGTCAGCCCCTGTCAAGGTGGGGGAAGGTCGGTCAGGAGGCCTGAGAGCACAGGCCTATAGGGGCATCCTTTGCTCTGTTAATGAGGCCAGTGCGCCTCCTAGTGCAGAGACTTACCCAGACCTGCTCTGTCCCCACAGCCGCTGGGGGTCCTGTCAGCCCTGCTCAGGAAGGGCCCCACATTCTCACACTCACTGTTTTTCTCTGTGAAGGTGTGTCTACACTGCAAGTTCCTGTTCACACTCAGCCCCCAGAGCCAGCCTGCCTCCTCTGAGCACTGCCGCCCCCGTGGGGACAGATTCCCTCTGCTCTCTGCTCCCCGTGTCTTGTCCTCAGCTGCACAGAGGTTCACAGGCTCCCCTGGGTCAGGACTGCACAGGTACCTCCTGCTAGACCCCACTGCACGGAGGAAGCCTGATCAGGGACAGCATGCCAGGACCTCTGTCCTTCCCTGGAGGGTCACTCTCCCATGGAAAACAGGCATTAGGGAAGCAGGTGAAGGAGAGGCTTGCAGAGAAATCGAAGGGGTAGAGGAACCATGAGAGACGATGGACTCTGAAAAACTAACTGAGGGTTCTAGAGGGGAGGGAGATGGGGGATGGGTTGGCCTGGTGATGGGTATTGAGGAGGGCACATTCTGCATGGAGCAGTGGGTGTTATGCACAAACAATCATGGAACACTTCATCTAAAGCTAATGATGTAATGTATGGGGGTTAACATAAGAATAAAAAAAAAGAAAAGAAAAGAATGGTTACACCAAAGTGGCTCATCTTCGGGCAGCCTAGTCTTGGCCAGTTCCTTCCCTCCTCTGAAACTTCCCAAAGTTACACATGTCCGAAGTTGGGCTAGACGATTGTTCAGTTTGGTCGACACTCCTGACAATAAGCCAGTTTAGTTAAACTTATTTCAGGAGTGGGGGATGCAGGTGTATTCTCAAAGAAAGGCCTGGTGTTATAGAAATCAGGTATTAAACAAGAGGCATTTCTATGGAAACAAACAAAATGATGGTTAATGATTGTATCAAAGTATAAAGCAGTTAGTTCCGAGTTCTGAGGGTACCCAGGGGAGAAGACTTCTGGATGTCAAGCTCAAATATCTTCAGAGAGAGTGACAGCAACCTGTGACAAACTGACTGGTTTTCCTGGTTTGTAGTTTAAATGTGTCTGTTGTGTCTGCTGATCCATGAGTGGCCCACAGAACAACAGGGACGAAGACCGTCTCTATGTGAGCTGCTCTGGCAGTTTTTCTGAAGTTTACATCGTGTTGTTTGCATTTACTTTTCAGTACTTCAGGGGAAAAGGCAGTTTGAGTCCAACTCAGAAAGGTGGGAGAAAAATCCCAATGTTAGTTTTGAGACTTGTAGTCGGACATTGTAGGAAGCTAGAGAATATCAGGATCTAGTCCAGGTGTTAATCGACAGGATTGGAATCAAGTATTCACTCCGGTGTGTTACTGAAATATTTTTTCTCTACAATCACCCTTATTTCTACCAAGTATAGCCAAATTAACATTAATTTGCTCACCAAGTAATTGTAGTTTCAAAAAGAACTTGGTCTGGTTATTTACATAAGTGCCGCAAGAATGGCAATCAACCATAGAGGCTCTTTAAAACCTGCTTTGCTGGAACTTTTAGAAGAAACCTCTAGATTGAACATTTAACAGCCCGTCCAGGCCAGAAGCCAACCAAAACTTTTGCCAGATACTTGCCATCAGACTTAACCTGCAACACCTATAGACTTGGGAAATTCTCTGTTTTGCAGGGACCCAAATATGCCACGGTTCCTGCACCTGCCAGGACATGACCTTCTTGAGTCACCCGGTAAAGCTGCTGGAAACTCTGTAAGCAGGTGGCAGGCTGATACTTCCAAGCGGCTTTATTGTCTCCATAAAGTCAATGTTAGTTCCTTAGAGCTTGCTGGTCAGATCTGAGTATATACAGATACGTATCTCTTTCAAATATGACCTTGCAGTCAGAGTCTGAGTAATCTAACCAATGTTTCCAGTTATATCTTGTTACAAGGAAAACAGAATCTTAGGAAACTTATGCTAATAAAGACATTGCCATCAATGTATAAGAATGCTCCCTGATGGTCTCTGAGTTTTGATGGGATCAGGTATGGAGAAAAAATAAATAGTTTCATTTGTTCAGCAAGGTATATTTGGTTAAGTTCTTATAGATCAGTTAGCTTAAGAGAAGTTTCCTTAAATCTGAAGGAACAAAACATTTTTAAAAGACAACAATGTTTCAAAGAGATGTCATCAAAATTATAATCATTTTCCTCTGGACATTCAGTTTCATGTTATTCATTTTTTGTTCTGTTTGAATCCAGTTCTTCTGTTAGTTCTGGCAATTTTTACTTTAGTTTTACTCTCTTAAAGGTATCAGAAACCTACATATTTTCAAAGTTCTGCCCATGAATATCCTTGAAGACGTAACACATTTGCAGTAGCATCCGAGTAAGATGGGAACTGTACGTGACAAGATAGGACAGTGGTCATGGCTACGGATGGGTAGAGGTCATTATGATGCAATTGACAAGGAAATGTGTTATTCCCGTGACATGGGACACAATATCTATCAAACACAAATAAGGAAAGTTATATAGTTATAAGCAAATGTAGGATTTTTAAAAATATTAAAAGTATATATTTTTCAATGCATCAAAGTCCTGATAAACATAGGAAATATTTTGGTAAAACAGAGTGCATGTTTTCCAAGCAGATAATTTTAAAGTGAATAAAAACTTTTGTTTACCATTTTTTTTTGTAAGGGCGGGCCAGTAATTCAAGACAATTTTGACTTTTTCACCAAGTTAAAACAGAATTCTAATTTTGCATCCACATTGTTTGATATTAAAGCTCACTTATTTATTTAAAATTATCTTAATTTTAACCAGTATTGACCATACATACAATTCCTTTCTAGGTTCCTTTCCCAAAAACCTACTACATCTTTCTCCTATTGTCTCCAGACCCCAGCATTACCCTGTCTATGTCTCTCTCCCTTGCAGGGTCCTGGGCCCAATCTGTGCTGACTCAGCCGCCCTCCGTGTCTGGGGCCCTGGGCCAGAGGGTCACCATCTGCACTGGAAGCAGCTCCAACCCCAGGGGTTATGCTCTTTAGTACCACTTTAGTGCCAACAGCTCTGAGGAGCAGCCCCTCAATCTCCTCTTTTATGCTCACAATAATCAATCTTTGGGGGTCCCCGATCAATTCTCTGGCTCCAGGTCTGGCAACTGAGGCTCCCTGACCATCGCTGGGCTTGAGGCTGAGGACGAGGCTGATTTCTCCTGCCCGCCCTATGACAGTGGACTCCATGCTCACACCGTGCTCCTGGGCTGTGGGGACAGCACAGGATGTGACAGGCCCCAGTGCCCGAGAGCAGCCCCCCAGCCTGAGTCAGATCCCCTGGCTCAGCTCCTCAACCACAAGCACCCAATTCCTTCTCTTCAATCTGATGTGTGTGTTGGCAGACTCCCTGTCCCAGCCCGTGCTGACCCAGTCGCCCTCCCTCTGGGCATCTTTGGGATTGACAGACAGCTCACCTGCACCCTGAGCAGGGACATCAGTGTTGGCGGCTCGAACATCTACCGGATCCAGCAGCAGCCAGGGAGCCCTACCCGGGATCAGCTGTACTACTCCTCAGACTCCGATAAGCACCAGGGCTCCGGGGTCCCCAGCCCCTTCTCGGGCTCCAAAGACGCCTCGGCCAATGCAGGGCTTCTGCGCATCTCGGGGCTGCAGGCTGAGGCCGAGGCGGACTATCACTGGGCTACAGCTTCGGCGGTGGGAGCAAGTACCAATCCTCACAGCATCTCAGACAACGAGGAAGTGAGACAAACACCCCTGGACCCACAGGCCTTGTCTCTGAGTCTCTTTTATTGAGAAGCTTCTGTGGAGGCTTTTGTAAGGCAGTGTCCTCTGTGGGGAGACCTGTCCTTGCAGAAGAAGGACAGACACACAGACTATGTTGTGACCTGAGCCAGCACAGGCGTCCCAGTAGAACACCTGGGTGACAGATGGAGCCCACCTGCACATGCCCCAGGGCCTGGGGTAAAATAAAATCAAATATATTCAATGACTTTAAGTATATGTAGGGGGTTTGGCTACCACCCCCATGATCGAAATGACAACATTTCCATTACCCGCAGAGAAAACCCCCTTCCCAGCAGCAGTCAGGCCAGGGTCCCCCTGCACTCAGCTCTCTGTGGCCCCCAATTCCCTCCGGTCCGCAGTGAGTTCCCTACTGTGCCCATTTCACAGGGACTGAACCCCAGAATATTTGTCCTTGTCAGCGCTCCATTCACCGGCCTGAGGAGCGTGTGCATTGCTGTGGGGACGTCACCTCCGCCATCGGGAAATATGCGGATCGCTTCAGGTATGTACACGGCACTCTTGTGCGGAGGCCTTGCTAATCTTCCAATTTTAATGCATAGGACGTTGAAATGAGCCTAATTTATTTTGCCATATTGGTCTTCTTGTCACCTTTTAATCTGTACATTTGTGCATGCTCCCATTTTGTTCAATGCGTTAGCCAGTGGTTTTTTATTGTTTTATGAAAATGATGTGTTAATTAGACCATTTTTCAAGTTTTTGTCTCATGCATTTTTGCTTTACTTGTGGTGGGAGGTCGGCTGTGCTTCCTTTCCCTTTTCCCTATTCCCTTGTGCCTAGGAGACGCTAAATGTCTCCTTCCCCCTCTTTCCCCATCGCTGAGGTGTTCCCAGGGCTTCCCTCCTCACGGTCTCACCCCATCTGCCCACAGCACAGCCTCTGAGTCCTCCTGACTCCCTCCTGCTCGCCCTGGATGCCCGTCCTGTGGGCAGGGCTCGGGTGTCCCCCTGGCTGTCCCGTGGCTTCACACTCAGGGACTCTCTCCTCGGATGGTGGTTCAGGCCGCTGCCAGCTTCCCCTACTGTCTCCCACAGACTTCTCTGGAACCGACTTTTCTTTCCACTGAAGCTCATGGCTTGTGGTCTGAGCCTGGGAGCCAGGGTGTCTGGATTCACTCATTAGTGTTCTATTTATTTGTTAATTTACTTTCATACAGGTTGTGTGAAGTTGGTACATAATCTGTCTCACGTGTTAATAGGGTGTGAGTCTTGCATAGTTTCCTCTGTCTTCTTAATTGTACAGGTTTTTTTTTTTAATTCTTTTTTTTAAGATTTTATTTATTTATTTGAGAGAGAGAATGAGATAGAGAGAGAGCATGAGAGGGAGGAGGGTCAGAAGGAGAAGCAAACTCCCTGCTGAGCAGGGAGCCAAATGCGGGACTCGATCCCAGGACTCCAGGATCATGACCTGAGCCAAAGGCAGGCGCTTAACCAACTGAGCCACCCAGGCGCCCATGTGCAGGTGTTTTTAAGAGTCAAAATGGGTTTTTCAAATTTTGTCAGTGAATATCACCTCAGCTACCCAGAATTTTTCAAGAAAAATTTGTTTAAAGTAAAAAAAAAATCATAATGAAGACCACTTTTAAATATACTTTTTTTATTCGTTTAATTTTTATTGTTATGTTAATCCCCATACATTACATCATTAGTTTTAGATATAGTGTTCCATGATTCATTGTTTGTGTATAACACCCAGTGCTCCATGCAGAATGTGCCCTCCTCAATACTCATCACCAGGTTAATGCATCCTCCCACCACCCTCCCCTCTAGAACCCTCAGTTTTTTTGTTTTGTTTTTTTTATTCTTATGTTAATCCCCATACATTACATCATTAGTTTTAGATGAAGTGTTCAATGATTCATTGTTTGTGCATAACACCCAGTGGTCCATGCAGAATGTGCCCTCCTCAATACCCACCAGCAGGCTAACCCATCCTCCCACCCCCCTCCCCTCCAGAACCCTGTTTGTTTTTCAGAGTCTATCATCTCTCATGGTTCATCTACCCCTCCGATTTCCCCCACTTCATTCTTCCCCTCCCGCTACCTTCTTCTTCTTCTTCTTCTTCTTTTTTTTTCTTAACATATATTGCATTATTTGTTTCAGAGGTACAGATCTGAGATTCAAGAGTTTTGCACAATTCACAGCGCTTACCAGAGCACATACCCTCTCCAGTGTCTATCACCCAGTCACCCCATCCCTCCCACCCCACCCCCCACCCAGCAACCCTCAGTTTGTTTCCTGCAATTAAGAATTCCTCATATCAGTGAGGTCATATGATACATGTCTTTCTCTGTTTGACTTATTTCGCTCAGCATAATAACCCTCCAGTTCCATCCACATCGTTGCAAATGGCAAGATCTCATTCCTTTTGATGGCTGCATAATATTCCATTGTATATATATACCACCTCTTCTTTATCCACTCATCTGTCGGTAGACATCTTGGCTCTCTCCATAGTTTGGCTATTGTGGACATTGCTGCTATAAACATCGGTGTGCACGTACCCTTTCGGATCCCTACTTTTGTATCTTTGGGGTAAATACCCAGTAGTGCAATTGCTGGATCATATGGTAGCTCTATTTTCAACTTTTTGAGGAACCTCCATACTGTTTTCCAGAGTGGCTGTATCAGCTTGCATTCCCACCAACAGTGTAGGAGGGTTCCCCTTTCTCTGCATCCCTGCTAACATCTGTCATTTCCTGACTTGTTAATTTTAGCCATTCTGACTGGTGTGAGGTGGTATCTCATTGAGGTTTTGATTTGGATTTCCCTGATGCCGAGCGATATTGAGCACTTTTTCATGTGTCTTTGGCCATTTGGATGTCTTCTTTGGAAAAATGTCTGTTCATGTCTTCTGCCCATTTCTTGATTGGATTCTTTGTTCTTTGGGTGTTGAGTTTGATGAGTTCTTTATAGATTTTGGATACTAGCCCTTTATCCGATATGTCATTTGCAAATATCTTCTCCCATTCTGTTGGCTGTCTTTTGGTTTTGTTGACTGTTTCCTTTGCTTTGCAAAAGCTTTTTATCTTGATGAAGTCCCAAGAGTTCATTTTTGCCCTTGCTTCCCTTGCCTTTGGCGATGTTTCTAGGAAGAAGTTGCTGCGGCTGAGGTCAAAGATGTTGCTGCCTGTGTTCTCCTTTAAGATTTGGATGGACTCCTGTCTCACATTGAGGTCTTTCAACCATTTGGAGTCTATTTTTGTGTGTGGTGTAAGGAAATGGTCCAGTTCATTCTTCTGCATGTGGCTATCCAATTTTCCCAACACCATTTGTTGAAGAGATTCTCTTTTTCCCATTGGACATTCTTTCCTGCTTTGTCAAAGATGAGTTGACCATAGAGTTGAGGGTCCATTTCTGGGCTCTCTATTCTGTTCCATTGATCTATGTGCCTGTTTTTATGCCAGTACCATATTGTCTTGATGATGACAGCTTTGTAATAGAGCTGGAAGTCTGGAATTTTGATGCCGCCAGCTTTGCTTTTCGTTTTCAACATTCCTCTGGCTATGCGGGGTCTTTTCTGGTTCCATACAAATTTTAGGATGATTTGTTCCATTTCTTTGAAAGAAGTGGATGGTATTTTGATGGGGATTGCATTGAATGTACAGATTGCTCTAGGTAGCATTGACATCTTCACAATATTTGTTCTTCCAATCCATGAGCATGGAACGTTTTTCCATTTCTTTGTGTCTTCCTCAATTTCTTTCATGAGTATTTTACAGTTTTCTGAGTACAGATACTTTGCCTCTTTGGTTAGATTTATTCCTAGGTATTTTATGGTTTTGGGTGCAATTGTAAATGGGATCGACTCCTTCATTTCTCTTTCTTCTGTTTTGTTGTTGGTGTATAGGAATGCCACTGACTTCTGTGCATTGATTTTATATCCTGCCACTTTACTGAATTCCTGTATGAGTTCTAGCAGTTTGGGGGTGGAGTCTTTGGGGTTTTCCATATAAAGTATCCTATCATCTTTAAAGAGTGAGAGTTTGACTTCTTCTTTGCTGATTTGGATGCCTTTGATTTCTTTTTGTTGTCTGATTGCTGAAGAGTTGTGTTTTCATTTTCATTTGTTTCCATGAATTTTTTAAATTCTTCTTTAATTTCCTGGTTGACCCATTCATTCTTTAGTAGGATGCTCTTTAGCCTCCATGTATTTGAGTTCTTTCCAACTTTCCTCTTGTGATTGAGTTCTAGTTTCAAAGCATGGTGGTCTGAAAATATGCAGGGAATGATCCCAATCTTTTGGTACTCATTGAGACCTGATTTGTGACCTAGGATGTGATCTATTCTGGAGAATGTTCCATGGGCACTAGAGAAGAATGTGTATTCCATTGCTTTGGGATGGAACGTTCTGAATATGTCTGTGAAGTCCATTTGGTCCAGTGTGTCATTTAAGGTTTTTATTTCCTTGTTAATATTTTACTTAGACGATCTGTCCATTTCAGTGAGGGGGGTGTTAAAGTCCCCCACTATTATTGTATTGTTGTCGATGTGTTTCTTTGCTTTTGTTATTAATTACCTTATATAATTGGCTGCTCTCATGTTAGGGGCATAGATATTTACAATTGTTAGATCTTCTTGTTGGATAGACCCTTTAAGTATGATATAGTGTCCTTCCTCATCTCTTATTACAGTCTTTGCTTTAAAATCTAATTTGTCTGATATAAGGATTGTCACCCCAGCTTTCTTTTGGTGTCCATTAGCATGGTAAATGGTTTTCCACCCCCTCACTTTCAATCTTGGGGTGTCCTTCGTTCTAAAGTGAGTCTCTTGCAGAGAGCATATCGATGGGTCTTTTTTTTTTTTTTAAGATTTTATTTATTTATTTGAGACAGAGAGAATGAGAGACAGAGAGCATGAGAGGGAGGAGGGTCAGAGGGAGAAGCAGACTCCCTGCCGAGCAGGGAGCCCGATGCGGGACTCGATCTCGGGACTCCAGGATCATGACCTGAGCCGAAGGCAGTCGCTTAACCAACTGAGCCACCCAGGCGCCCCTCGATGGGTCTTGTTTTTTAATCCAGTCTGATAGTTTGTGTCTTTTGAATGGGGCATTTAGGCCATTCACATTCAGGGTAACTATTGAAAGATAGGAAGTTAGTGCCATTGTATTGCCTGTAAGGTGACTGTTACCGTATATTGTCTGTGTTCCTTTCTGGTCTATGTTGCTTTTAGGCTCTCTCTTTGCTCAGAGGACCCCTTTCAATATTTCTTGTAGGGCTGGTTTTGTGTTTGCAAATTCCTTTAGTTTTTGTTTGTCCTGGAAGCTTTTTATCTCTCCTTCAATTTTAAATGACAGCCTAGCTGGATCTAGTATTCTTGGCTGCATATTTTTCTCATTAATGGTCTGAATATATCCTGTCAGTCCTTTCTGGCCTGCCAGGTCTCTGTGGATAGGTCTGTTGCCAATCTAATGTTTCTACCCTTGTAGGTTACATATCTCTTCTCCCGAGCTGCTTTCAGCATTTTCTCTTTGTCTCTGAGACTCGTAAGTTTTAGTATTAGATGTCGGGGTGTTGACCTATTTTTATTGATTTTGAGAGGGGTTCTCTGTGCTTCCTGGATTTTCATACCTGTTTCCTTCCCCAAACTAGGGAGGTTCTCTGCTATAATTTGCTAGAGTTTACCTTCTACCCCTCTCTCTCTTTCTTCTTCTTCTGGGATCCCAATTATTTTAATGTTGTTTCGTCTTATGGTATCGCTTATCTCTCGAATTCTGCCCTCGTGATTCAGTAGTTGTTGGTCTCTCTTTTTCTCAGCTTCTTTATTTTCCATCATTTGGTCTTCTATATCACTGATTCTCTCTTCTGCCTCATTTATCCTAGCAGTTAGCGCCCCCATATTTGATTGCACCTTATTAATAGCCTTTTTGATTTTGACTTGGTTAGATTTTAGTTCTTTTACTTCTCCAGAAAGGGTTTCTCTAATAACTTCCATGCCTTTTTCAAGCCCAGCTATTATCTTTAAAGTGATGATTCTGAACTCTAGATCCGACATCGTACTAATGTCTGTATTGAGTAGGTCCCTGGCAGTCGGTACTACCTCTTGTTCTTTTTGTTGAGGTGATTTTTTCTGTCTTGTCATTTTGTCCAGAGGATAATAGATTAATGAGAGTATAAAATGCTAACAGGGTAACAACGTTCCCAGAAAATATACTCTAAACAAATCAGAAAAGACCTGAAGCAGTGGGAAAAGAAAGGGAAAGAGAGAAAAAAGAAAAAAAAAAAGATAAAAGGAAACAAAAACAAAACAAAACAAAAAAACAGATCTTCAATCTCCTGTTGAGTTCGTAGGTGTTCAGAATGGTTTGATCCCTATCCAGCCGAATTCCTGAGACCAGATGAAATCCAGGTCTCCTACTCCTCCACCATCTTGCCCCATGAGGCTGGATTTTAAGAAGGATAATTTACATTGGATGTGAGCATTCATTTTTGTCTTAAGCCTAATTTCTGGGTTTTCCCCCCTTTTTTTATTTTTCAGGGAGTTGCTAAGGCTAGCCATTATACTAAAAAAAAATTGAGAGGTCTGTAAAATTCATTTTGGCTTTTAAATATAACCAAGATAAAGGCTCCATCATCAGGCCATATAAGAGTATGATCTATTAATAGTAACTCAAAACATTAAACCTTTTGATAGCTTAACCAAAGATACAAGAGGTGGCCAGAAAGGGCATAGATGATGCAGCCTCCATGAACCAAAACTTAGCTCCAGTATTAGTCTATGGGAGCAAAAGCCTCTGTTGCACAGAGGGGAGGGGTGGTCTAGTGAAAATGTAGTCTTCTGTCTCCAAAATCATGAGGCTACTCCAGACACAGAACTACTACTCTCTGACACTAGGCAAGCGATGTAAGAATGGATCTATCTAGCAGGGATGAGCAATGAAGGTTGAGATGATGAAACGTTCCTATGGGCTGCAAACTCTTATGGCAAACTCCCATGAATGCAGGAACAGCAGAGAGAGAGAGAGAGAGATTCCTAGTCTGTTTTATTGGACAGCAACATTCATCCTGGTAAGTACACGGAATGTGGGAACAGCAGAGAGAGAGAGAGAGAGATTCCTAGTCTGTTTTATTGGACAGTAACATTCATCCTGGTAAGTATACCTTCAAGATGTAGAGACCAGAGAGAATGTTCTCACTGGTCACAGAGCCAAGCTCTTAGGACATAGAAAAGAAGAAAGAAAAATCGCCATCCTTGTTTTTTTTTGTTTTTGTTTTTGTTTTCTCCAGCTAAGCCTTGGGTCTCTCAGCCACTCTAATACCTAAGAGGGATATGCCATAGGGTTGGGTACCGTGTGGTGTTTTACAATGTACCTCATTGCACCAAAGTCTTCTTGAGGTTGACTAATGGCCAACTATCAATCTAACCTGTTCCCTGGCCAGCTTAGCCTGTGGACCAAGTCTTTTTTTTCTTTTCTTTTTTTTTTTTTAATTTTTATTTTTTCTTTTCTTTTTTTTTTAAATTCTTATGTTAATCCCCATACATTACATCATTAGTTTTAGATGAAGTGTTCCATGATTCATTGTGCATAACACCCAGTGCTCCATGCAGAATGTGCCCTCCTCAATACCCATCACCAGGCTAACCCATCCTCCCAACCCCCTCCCCTCTAGAACCCTCAGTTTGTTTTTCAGAGTCCATCGTCTCTCATTGGACCAAGTCTTTTTGAAGTGAGAATCCTAACAGCGTTTAAGTGCTTAACCTGTGCCAACAATTTTGCACTTTGACTTCCAAGATGTCTCTTAGAGACAGCCTGTAACCTCAATGAGAGTTTATCCAAACAGATCCCATTTGTGTGAGAACTGTGGACTAACCAGTCTGTGGGGCTGACTCCAAAAGAAGGCTTCGGGGACCTTTGTCTACCATCTGCCCCATCGTAATTCCTTTCTGGGACACATACGACTAAAGAGACAAAGGAAAACAAAGGCCAGCTCTGGGAGGAAACGGATCTATAACCAAAAATTATCCTCTTACATTTTTATTAAGAGTTGCTAAGCCCAAGGAATTAGGCCATAATATTCTCTCCTGCTAATCTATAAATAGAGAGGGAGACAAAAAATGCCTCTCACCACCCTCCCTCCGTTGGACACCACAGACCAAGATTCTTGGGGGCTCACATGGTAAGAAATCTTGCCTTCTGCTGACTGTATGTTAGATGTCCCAGGATCTCAGCTGCTTCATCTGATTCAAGCTGTGTTGAGCCAAGTACAAGTGACCTGAGCACCATGCCATTTGTTGGGGAGGAAGAATTTCCTCGGCCCCTCAAGGTCCTTTAGTCTGGACTAAGAACCAAATTGACATGAGACAGATTAAGGACATTATCAGATTTAGTTTCATACTGATGGGGAATCCGCACACACCTGAAATTCCAAAGACAGTCATGCAACAGGAAGCTTATCTGACATCCTGAGCAAAGAACAGGGAAATGGACCTGGGGATACAAAGGGGAGGAAGATCATCAGCAGGAAAGAGAGGAGAAATGTACAGAAACCAATGTTTCCCTGTTATACAGATAAGTTCCTTAGGTAAAGAGAAATCTCTGCTAATAGCTCTCTTCTTGATACAGGCAGATAGTAGGGGGGGTTGTAAAGAGATTTTGTTGGATTGGTTGAGTTGTGAACACTTTTAACTCAAAATAAGGTTCACGGCAAAGATGCCCATCTTGGGGAGGCCTGCCCTTAGCCCTACATCATCACGTTGACTCTGGGTACCATTTCATGTGTCTGTACACCTCTCAAAATATCTCAACTTGAATCATTTAAATATGTGCAGTTGATTCTAAGTCATTTATACCTCAATAAAACTGTCATAAATAGCTTGAAATCTCTTCAATATAAAAACATCTTTCTTACCATCCATCCATCCATGAATAACCTCACTGTCCAGCTTTTCTATGCAGTGGCCACCCCATAGCATTTGCCTTCCTGTCATCAGTGTCTGTTACTTTGTGTCTGAGCATCTGCACATTCGGCTACTGCTACTAAGAACCTTGCCCTTCTTCCAGGAATAACTTTCTTTCATTGTCCTGCATCAGGACATGTGGCCTGCCTTCAGACCAGGTCACCAGTGACCCCTCATGTGGCCCTGCTGACGAAGGGATCAGCATTTGCTCCTAGCCCTTCCCAATCCCACCTCCCTGCATTCCCACTCACTCACCCTGCACAGGGTCATATTTCCACGTCTTCCTCCTGGTACTCTAGCAATTCCCAGTTAACTGGGGGCAGTGCAGGGACTGTGGCCCATGGGTGTTTGAGGACAGACAGTGAGCAGGCTGTTAGCGCAGTGTCCTCAACACATTACAGCACATTATAATACTGAGACGGTAAAGTTTGGACAATGGGCAGCAGGGGGCACTGTGGGTCTTTCCCAGTGTTTTTACAGGGGCTGACTTCTGTGTAATACCCCCAAATTGGCCATATTCCCTAGAGCTGGGTCATGTGGGCCTGTGACTGGTGACAGGGACTCAGCAGCTGTGCCCCTTCCAAGCTGGGCGGATTCTCCTGCTCACAGGTCTGTGGAAGGTCCCAGCAGCTGCTTCCTTCCTGGTCCCTCTCAGGGGACACACTCTGAGACACACCCATCCACCCCCCATGTCTAAAAGCCAAATGCATACCTTCACTGGTTCGAAGGGAGGAGCAGACATCACCAGCAGTGGAAACACATTTACAGAAATAGCCCCTCCTTCCAGAGGCCACTGAAGGAGATTATAGATACCTGGGGCAGCAGAGCGCCAGCCATCATGTCACAGCATGGTTACGTCCACCCTTTGTGTGGACTCCTTCCCTTCTCACGTTCCCCTTTTACTGCATAGCTAAGATCAACCTTGGACATCTGGGCCATCCCCTGAGCCTATGTCTATGACTTTGGTCCCGACCCCCAAACAACTTCACCTCCATCCCTGCCCCATAATCCGTAAGTGTCTGTGTTTGCAGTTTCCCTTTCCCATCCTGTGCTGACTCAGTCCTCCTCCTCTGTGCATCCCTTGAAGAATCTGCCAGACTGCATCTGAACCCTGAGAAGTGACTCCATTGTTGATAAATAAATATATATATATTTGTGTGTGTGTGTGTGTGTGTGCATACTGAAACTAGCAGAAGCCAGGAAGTCATCCCTGGTTTCTCCTGAGATTCAAATCAGGGTCAGATACACACTAGGGATCCTGAGTCTCCTTTTGTTGCTGTTGCTGTTCCAAAGATGGTTCAGCCAATTCAGGTGTTCTGATATCTCTGGACTCCAGCATGAGGACGAGGTGACCATTCCTGTCATATATGCCGAAATAGTGCTAATGCTGATGCAGTGCTCAGACCCACAGGGAAGTGAGACAGAATCTCCCTCCACTCTCTGGACCTGGTGATGTCACCCCTCAGGTGGTTCAGGGGGTGAATTCTGTTCTCAGATCTTCAACAGACCCTTAGGTTTCCTGGTATCAGATGACTTGAGAGTGTCATATCCTTTCTTCAGCTACATTTTTAGTTTTATAACCTATTTTCATCATGCTTGTGTCTCCACCATGGCCTGGGTCCTCTTCTCTCTCCTCCTTGTAGTCACAGGTCATGTGAGGGGAGTGGTCACTGTGTCCACAGGGACAAGCACCTCCCAGTCCCTACCCTGTCCCATTCCTTACAACAGCTTATCACCTGCCTCCCCACTGCAGCCCTAATAAGCTATTCCTAGTAAGGATTTAAAATGGGAAAATGGTGGAGAAGTCACAGGAGGAATTCTGCTTGGCCATGTGCTGGGGAAGGTCATCCAAATGATGTGTCTGCCGATCCATCCGTGAGCTGGACCTGGACTCTCAGAGGCTCCTCACCCCTCCCTTCTCCATGGAATGTGAGTTTTTCTCGTCCCCACTCCCCGAGGCTGCTCCAAGGACATAACTTTGAGACACTGATGTGGTGCTGAGAACACCTGCACCGTATATATACCTGGACCTAGTTACGGGGTCTTTGTGAACATAAAAAATGTGGTAGCCTGGTTCAAGGACCCATCCGTCTTGCTGCCACCCAAGCCAAGCCTCGTATGTAAGTCCCTTTTGTTCATTAAAACTGTCACCTACTAACCTAGAGTGACATTCCACATTCTTCAGTCTCTCTCTGCCCTCTGAGAACAAGGGCCATTTTCAGATCACACCAGGGAAGCTCCCAACAGGGTTGGGAACCAATACCAGGTGGGCATGGTTGGGCGCCTGCATTCAGGCACCTGGAATAGGGGAGGGGGGTGTGAATACCAAGGGCAGGCTGTGGACAGAGCATGGTGAAGTTCAGTGTTGACATTCTGTAGGAGGTGAAGGCCTCTCAGAAGCTAGCTGTGGTCCCCAGACTCCCAGGGTGATCACTGGTTGGGTGGCATTAGTCACATGGACACATTTCTTTGTGACTGTCTTCACTGTGGGTCCTACACTAGAATTTTTTTCTTTTGGTATACGTGTATTATTACTGTATCTACAAAGTTCAAAACCCAGCCTGACACCAAGAACAAATTCACACCAGTTTGTTGAATGAATGGGTGAATTCACCTCAATAGAAATCCCGTAAAGAGTAGATCTGAGGCAAATCATATGATTTCTGCTTATGGGCCTTTTTGTGGTTTGAGTTCTGAGTTGATTTGAGAGGAGTTGTGAACTAAGCACTTGACTTTAGGATAGAGGACAAGAGAAAATTGATTTCACCCTTGGGGAAGGCTACAGTACCACGGATTGGATTCCATGGGTTCATGTGAGGACAGAAGGGGAAAGGACGTGAGTAGCCTCCAGGTACTGTCACATGCACTACTGACTGAACCAGTCAGGCACCCCTCGTACTGAGGACAGAAACCAGAGGGAACACATTGGATCATGGAGCACATTCTGAGCAGAGAAGACAGCATCTATGAGCAAATGAACATCAGAATACAGATCAGCTATTTGAACACCTGCTAATGTTTCATCTAATCAGTAAGATTGCCATCTGTCTACAAAATGTTGAATTTTAGAAAGCCCACCTATATGATCAAGAAATTCTAATATTCAACTCTTCAACACAAAATCCCTGTAAAGACCCCATATTGGCAAATCCATTGAAGACTGATGGTGTGCGACCTCTTTGTTGTCACAAGAACAGGTTCTACTCATGGAGAAATGGATGATGGAAGCCAATAAATGATTGTCTGAGAATTTATGTTTCTTTTGGACCGTATTTATTCCACAGTATGACATGCTGTGAGCATAGCAATCGTCAAAATAACATACATTATACTTCTGTCACAACATCAATTTTGTAACTAAATGGGAGATTGAAACATAATTCAATTTATGTAACAGTAAAGTGGGAACTCTTATTTTAATGCATAAATCATGTAAAACTAACAATGAATTAATAGCAAAATCACGTACCAGTGAAGAGATAATGCATTTGCAGTATCTTCTGTGGGATAAAGAACATTAAGTTATCATTGATGCACATACTTGCACCTCCCAAAGGTGGGGACTCCTCCCAGGAGTGAGATATTAAAATAGTAATGTAGAGTGTATTGGAATCATCATATCTAGAAATTAGACCATGGATGTGTGAATATACATAGTGACCTGGTGAGCTGAAGAAACCAGCTGGGCTCTCAGGTCTTTGGGCAAGAGTGAGACGTGTGCCCTCTGTTCAGGAGGAGTCACTGTGGGCGCATGTCTGAGCCACATGTGTGAGACCAGAGCTGTGATTCCAGCTCCTTGGTTGTGCCCTCTGCTCAGGACCTACGTGTTGTTTCCACAGGTACTTCCTCCCATGGCTTCCCCAGGAGTGAAGCCAGCCACCCTCCTCCTCAGTGTGTGGTGTGAGTTGAGGTCCAGCACCAGGGCTCGGGGAGGGGCTGGGCAGTCACTGGACGGACCCTATTTGCATGGACAGCCCCTCCTGTGACAGAGAGTGGAGGAGAAAAAGAGGCCTGGGTCAGCCCAGTCAGGGGTAGGGACCAAGGGCTCTGTTACCATGGCCTGGACACCTCTCCTTCTTGTGCTCCCGTCTCACTGGACAGGTAGGGACAGACCTCAGGAACACAGGGTGGCCCAAAATGACTCTTCCCTTGCTTAGCATTTTGAGGGTTTTTTTCATCTAGTCCCATCACTCGTGAGTGTGTGTGTGTTTGTAGGTTCCCTGTCCCAGCCCGTGCTGACCCCGCCGCCCTCCCTCTCTGCATCTCTGGGAGCAACAGACAGACTCACCTGAACCCTGAGTAGTGGCTTCAGTGTTGGTACCAATCCCGTAGTCTGGAAGCCAGGGGGCCATCCCTGCTATCTCCTGAGCTTTTCAGACTCAATCGAGAACCAGGGCTCTGGCCAATGCAGGGCTTCTGCTCATCTCTGGGCCACAGCCTGAGGACAAAGCTGACTATCACTGTGCAGTCTGACACGGTGGTGCTGGTCACAGTGACACACACAGATGGGGACGTGGGACAAACACCTCAGGCTGCTCAGACCCCTGGACTCTGACTCTCAGCAATTTAAAATAACTTGAATTTACACTAACTGTACTGGGAAGTAGCTTCCGGATCAGTGTCCTTCTTCCTAGTTTCCTATGCAACGTATCTAAACTCTCAGCAAAAGAAAATAAAATAATAACAAAACAAACAAACAAACAAACAAACAAATAAGAAACAGAACAAAAACAAAAACAACAAAAAACTCATGATGTTGCAGAAACTTTGCTGGCAATACGAATGTAAAAATCAGAGCCTGTTGAGTTGAGGTGTTTTGTGTTTATTTTTCCTCTTTAGAAAAGCACATCAACTTTCCTTAGGTTACTTGGTTAGAGCCTGCAGACCATCCCAGCAGGTGGACAGTCTTCCACTGCATGGATCCTGTTCCTCCTGGGGTCAGAGCAGAGAGACCCTCCTTCCCTCCAGTCTCCTGTGCTCACGGTTGGCTGAGCAGCTCTGTGTCCCAGGAACGAGGCACTAAGACTGGTGTTGAGTGAGGACCCAGAACAGGAGGATTTCCAGGCACACGGCTGGCCTACACACTGGCTGGGTGCCTGTTCTTCAGCTGTGATATCAGGAGAAAGTAGTTAGGTCTGGGAGGACCTTTAGTTTTCAGTTAGCAAACCTCTGGGTTGGGCTTATGAGAGTAAGGAGGACACTCTAACATTGCTACAAAGTGCTGAGCCTGTTCTAGGGAAGGTGGGTGAAGTAGATCCCACAGATGTGAGTTACCCACAACTGACACCATCAAGATCCATGGGAACCCCTGTGATAGTTTTCCTGAGCCCACAGGCCCTGACTGTGTCCTTCTCTCCTCTCCTGCCACATTGAGGCTCATTAATGATCGATCTGCAGGGGGGCGCAGGACATCAGGAGCAGCATTTTCCATCTGTGCACAAAAGAAGTCTACCCCATGATTCTTTCCAGGAGGAAATCCTCCCATTTGTGACAACGTGAATGAACTTGCAGGACATTACCTTAAATGAAATGAGCCCTACAAAGAAACACAAATACTCTCTTTATACATGGAATCTACAGGAAAAAAATAATTTAAAAATTACTGTAAATGTTTACTGATGAGGATGAGTTAGAATATGGTAATGTATCTAAGCATCGGAAGCATAGTTGTATGCGTAGATCTTCTTAAACATAATTTTGATTTTCAACTAGTATTTTATACTTGTTATACATAACAGAAAATTTACTATTTCAATCACTCTTTAATGTGCAATTCAGTGGTATTAAGTATATTGACAATGTTGTGTAATCATCACAGCTATCCATTTCCAGAACTTTTTCATCATCCTAAGCAGTAACTGTGCACCCAATAAGGGAATGGGAGACTGGATAAGACAGAGGAACCGGAGATCTGGGATCCCATTCCAATGCAGGAAGCAGCAGAGAGCTACCCACATGGGGTCTCTTGACAGACATGGCCTGGCCCAGGTGAAAGCATTCATTGGGCTATGCTTCTTGTGCTTCTTACTCGCTGTGGCATGGGTATCAATGTGCCCATTGCAGGGTGTCCAGTAATTCCAGCTTTCTCTCCCGAAAGGTGTCAGGAAGCATCAGTGAGAAGCTAAGGATCTCATTTGGGGCAAGTGTTGCATGATTCATATATATTCCTATCTGAACTCCTAAAATCCATGTCAGCTGTACGCCAGACCTGGCAAAAGACTCATTTTCAGTCTGCATCCTCCATACTTGTCAAGGGAAACTTATATTTATTTCTAGACTTTTAATCTGTAGTATTGATCTATGTGTCTGTTTCTGGGCCAATACCATACCATTTATATGTAATTTAGGTACTGCATCGATGAGATAAATCTAGATTTGATTGATGATGATGATATATAGATAGATGATAGATAATAGATAGATAGATGATAGATGATAGATAGATAGATAATAGATAGATACATGCATACATACGTAGACAGAATAACCATGTACTATATATCCACGCAATTCCATTACCAGTACAAAAATAGATTAGATAAATCACTGGGAAAATAATTGTGTTAGTATTCATGGCATGATTGGAGTTATGTATGACACAAAGAAAGCACTAGAAAAAGATCTGGTGAGTAATTAAAATTCATCATAGATGGGGAACAGAGGGCTTAGGGCAGCAGGATCTTCTGGGTCATGAGACTGAGCTCTGTTCTTGCCACACCCACCCTGCTGCATGTCCCTAAATGTGCAGTGTCATCCAATGAATCCTCTGTCCAGTGCAGGAGACCCATTCACCCGTGTGTCTCCCTTTAGGGCTGAGAGTTCTTGTCTGCATCCTGGGAGGGCTGTGTTGTCGATCATCTCCTGTGGGTGCTCTTAGGGGAAGAGCCACAGAAGAACGACATCACACTTCTGAATAATTCTGGTCTTTCCTTGAAGAATTCCATGTGCCTGCTATTAATTGGCCCTGCCCCATGAAGCGTGAGGAGGGGGCAAGTGCAAAGGGTTCTGAAGTCTAGCCAAGTATAGGGAAAAATGGGTGGGGTTGCAGAAAGATTGGCTCTCCCCTCAGGAAACTCCCCTAGAGCCTGTGGAGGGGCAAGAATGTCCTCTGCCCTTCTGCTCACTGGGAGCTAGACACATCTTCCTCGAGGGGTCACTCACCTGTGGCCCCAACAACACAACTATCTGTTTTGGGAGGAGTACAGGGAGATTCCTGCTGTGGAGGCCATGTCTCTGAATCAAGGACTGAGGTGTGGTGGCACCTCCAGCAGAGGAAGGAGCCCCTGGGGGATGAGAACCCCCTGCCCCTGTGTGGGGGTGCGTGGTGAGCCGGGCAGGCTGAAGTCCAGAGTGTCCCTCTCTGCTCAGCTCCAGGATGTCCCTCCCAGGTGAAGTGAGTCTGGACTCTGAGACAGCAGGGGGCGCTGTGGGCCTGTCCCTGTGGGTCTGGGAGGGGTGGAAGGGGTGGTCTCAGCTGGTAACCCAGGCCTGAGGCCCTGCCTTGCACCCTGTGCTCTGTGCTCACCGGGTCCAAGGAGAGGCTCCCCAGCCCCACCCCAAAGTCAGCTTTCCCCAAATTTAGGCCCTGGTACCCCAAGGGAGGGAGTGATTTGCATGAAGGGTTCTTCTCTGCTCTCCCAGCAGGGGAGAGGATAATAGAGGATTTGTGCAGGTCTCTCACTTGTGGGCTCAGAAGCAGAGCCTGGGGCATCTGCACCATGGCCTGGATCCTTCTCCTCATCACCCTCCTCACTCTCTGCTCAGGTGACTGGCTATAGAAAGCACAGGGAGTGATTATGAGGACCCCTGGGGACTTCTTTCCCTATTTGAGAACACCTTGTGGGCAATAACCTGAGACTCACCTGTGTGTGTCCCCACTGCTCTGTTGCAGGGCCCTGGGCACAGTCTGCGCTGACACACGAAGCCTCCATGTCAGTGTCTGTGGGACAGAAGGTCATCCTCACCTGCACTGGAAACAGCTACAATGTTGAAGCATGTTATGTGGGCTGGTACCAACAGATTTCTCAGGGTGCCCCCAAAGCTGTGATGCTCATAAACACTAGGCCCTTAGGGATCCCAGGTCAGTTCTCTGGCTCCAGCTCTGGAAACATGGCCTCTCTGATCACCTCTCTCACCATAAGGTAAAATAATAAAAAAAGTATTTTACTAATATTACTAATAAAGTAAATTTGCTAATGTTACCAGAAAGAGAACAGGTTCCAAACTCAGGTCCTGCTCTTCACTGCTGGAAAATCAATGCAAGAGAAACAAGAGATGGTGGCAAAGGAAAGGTTGCTTTATTCGGGAAGCCAGCACTCCAGGAATATATTGGACAAATGTCTCATAGACCATCTTCCCAGTCCAGGCAAAGCTGGAGGGTTTTGCAGGGGAAGATGTGGGAAATGGTAGGGTCTCCATACAGGAGAAGCAGGTGCCCAGGTGGTTAGTTATATTGATGGGAGAAGAAGAAACAAAAGGCCGACTTTGTTGTGGCTTGCAGTCTCCAGGCAGAAGTCCTGAGGCTTAGAGTTTGCAACACTCCTACAGCTCTCTCAAGGACTTCTTTTATTGTTTTACCACGATAGCTTTGCACCTTAGTGTCACTTTCCCTTAGAGCTGCAAACACTGCCCATCACATGTTTGCGATTACCTCCAAGCATATTGCCTACTGATAATACATCCGAAGGGTCTCAAGACTGATATATTTTTTTTGAGACAGTAGTGAATAACCTTATCTTAGCAGGGGCTACACCTTCATTGTTGAAAGCTTTACTTCCAAATTCCTAAGAGACTTTTGCTAGCCTTAGTCCCCACTAACTGGAAAGTGTATAATCAATCAGGTCACTCCTCACAAGCGCAAGTGCAGCTCTTTCAGAACACGGTCCTGTCCCCGGGCCATGATAAAAGCATCTTTTTGGACTGAAAACATCTCAAGAATTCTTTCTTGACCACTCACTCCAGGCCCACATCATATCACATCAATATGAAGTCATGACCCTGATCGGACTCGCAGGCATCTGTTTTGGAATGGGGTTAGGGCTTACCCTCCAGGAAAGTTTCATCTTTCACTCCTTAAGTCCAATTGTGTGCAAACCTCAAGGAATGTAGGTTGTTTCTGCTACAACCCACAGGACTTAGGTAAGAAAACAAGGAGTGCATAAGCTTGGAGCAAGGTCACCCAAATAATACATTATATGTTAAAAAAAAAAAGAAAGAAAGAAGAGAGCAGGAAGGAAAGAATGAAGGGAGGAAAATCGGAGGAGGAGACGAACCATGAGAGACTATGGACTCTGAGAAACAAACTAAGGGTTCTAGAGGGGAGGGGAGTGGGAGGATGGGTTAGCCTGGTGATGGGTATTAAAGAGGGCACGTTCTGCATGGAGCACTGGGTGTTATATGCAAACAATGAATCATGGATCACCACATCAAAAACTAATGATGTAATGAATGGTGACTAACATAACATAAAAAAAAAAAAAAGACCAGTGGGAGTGCTGTTACAATAAAAGGAAGCCATCCTGAGATGTGTGCAATCTGTATGTTTTAGGAAAGTGTAAAATTTCAAGAATATGAAAGAACATTTGAAAAAAAGATGGTGATCTTGTTTTGTTTGTCTGTTTGTCTGTTTTTCAATAAGAAAGCAAACATGAACATTCTTAAGAGTGAGTAGGTGATCTCCTGTAACTTCTAGCTTCTATCTTCCTATGTGGAGTCTGGATAGAAGGTACTTTTTTAACTTCAAAAAAATTGTGGAAAGTCTGTGCATTGCAGACAAGGGTAAACTTAACAGTAGATTGTGGAGAGGGGGGTGAAAAATGAAGGATCACAGTGTCTGATTTAGGGAGAACCTAGAGGGGGTTCTCACACATTCACAGGGGAGCAGTCATGATGGCCCTGTGCACCTGCAGCCAGTCAGCTGGGGACTCAGGAGGAAGGAAGCAGCATGGTGGATTCCATGGAGGCGGTGGTTGGTGAGGTGAGGGGACTAACCATGGTGGAGTTAGAAAGACTGGATAACGATGATGGTAATGATGATCTATGATTTTAAGTAAGTGAGCATGAACAGGAGTATAAGGAAGTGAAAGAACCCTCAGGGTAAGGGAGAGAGAAAAATGTTTCTTTCACAAATATCTACCCACCCACTCTCACACTGGACAGGAGGGCGTGCTATCTCTCCCACCTTGCCTCCTATCCTGTCACCTTAACGCCAAAACAGAAGCAGAAATAAATCATTTGTGATCATAGTTAAACAATTAAAATGACAGATGACAGAGGGGCTCCCTCACCCTCTCAAGTAGGTTTGATTCCCTTCTCCGACAAATCTGGGGATATTTGTGCAGTTGATGGAAGTGTACATACAGGTGACTGTGAGGAATGTGAGTTTCTGCCCTGGTCTACATGGGCATTCAAATTATCTTCATAGGACTTTGAAATATGTTTTGATCTTGGTAGGAAACTGAAAATAACAAACAAAAAATTAAGGTGGAAAAATGACAATATAATCAAGTTGTATATCCTAGCAAAAACTCCCAACAAGAAATATATAATACAATTATTAATAAAAACACACATTTTACGGGCGCCTGGGTGGCTCAGTCGTTGGGCGTCTGCCTCCGGCTTGAGTCGTGATCCCCGGGTCCTGGGATCGAGTCCCACGTCGGGCTCCCTGCTCTGCGGGAAGCCTGCTTCTCCCTCTCCCACTCCCCCTTCTTGTGTTCCCTCTCTCGCTGTCTCTCTCTGTCAAATAAATAAATAAAATCTTAAAAAAAACAAAAACAAAAACACACGTTTTACTTAAATAAACCTAACTTCATAAAGTACAGAAAATCTTATGTTATTCACTACTAAAGGTTAAGTATATGAAATGTATTAATTTCCTTATATCACCAAATCTAATTGAATCTACAAATGTTATAAAACTATTACACCTCTTTTTTTTTTTCAGGAAGAGGATAGAAAATCATTTATTTACTTTTTAAATTTCGTTAGCTAACATGTAGTACATCATTAGCTTTTGGTGTAGTGTTCAATAATTCATTAGTTGCATATAACACCCAGTGCTCATCACATCACGTGCCCTCCTTAATACCCATCACTCAGTTACCCCATCCCCCCACCCACTTCCCTTTCCACAACCCTCAGTTTGTTTCCTGGAGTCCAGTCTCTCATGATTTGTCTCCCTCTCTGATTTCTTCCCCTTCAGTTTTCCCTCCCTTCCCCTAGGATCCTCTGTGCTATTTCTTATATTCCACATATGAATGAAACTATATGACAATTGTCTTTTTTTTTAAATTTTATTATGTTATGTTAGTCACCATACAATACATCATTGGTTTTTGATGTGGTGATCCACGATCCATTGTTTTCGTATAACACCCAGTGCTCCATGCAGTATGTGCCCTCCTTAATACCCATCACCAGGCTAACCAACCCCCCCTCTCTCCTCCCCCCTAAAACCCTGTTTGTTTCTCAGAGTCCATAGTGTCTCATGGTTCATCTCTCCCTCCAATTCCCCCCCCATTTTTCCCTTCCTTCTCCTAATGTCCTCCATGTTATTCCTTATGTTCCACAAATAAGTGAAAGCATATGATAATTGACTTTCTCTGCTTGACTTATTTCACTTAGCATAATCTCCTCCAGTCCCATCCATGTTGATGTAAAAGTTGGGTATTCATCTTTTCTGATGGCTGAGTAATATTCCATTGTATATATAAACCACATCTACTTTATCCATTCATCTGTTGAAGGACATCTCGGGCCTTCCACAGTTTGACTATTGTGGACATTGGTGCTATGAACATTTGGGTTCATGTGCCTCTTCTTCCACTACATCTGTTTCTTTGGGGTAAATACCCAGTAGTGCAATTGCTGGGTCATAGGAGAGCTCTATATTTAACATTCTGAGGAACCTCCATACTGTTTTCCAGAGTGGCTGCACCAGCTTACATTCCCACCAACAGTGTAAGAGGGTTCCCCATTCTCCACATCCTGGCCAACATTTGTTGTTTCCTGTCTTGTTAATTTTAGCCATTCTAACTGGTGTAAGGTGGTATCTTATAGAATTTTTATGAAGTTTCCATCATTTCAACGTATCACCATGCATTTTATTATCTGGAATATGTTCATTCTATACTGATGCCCTGAAGAACCCTTATAGTACATTCAAGCAAACAAAAAACAAATCCACTGTCCCCTGGCAAGTGACATCATGTGTGGCACATATGGGTCCTTCAGCTTTTTCTAAAATCTACTCTGGGATTCACTGACCACTTCAGGTGTTACTGTGAACCTTAAGAATAAAACTGCCAGTAAACGATTATCATATGGTTTCACTCATATGTGGAATATAGGAAACAGTGCAGAGGATCATGGGGAAGGAAGGGAAAACTGAAGGGGAAGAAATCAGAGAGGGAGACAAACCATGAGAGACTCTTAAGTATAGGAAACAAACTAAGGGTTGTTGGAAGGGAGGTGAGTGGGAGTATGGGGTAACTGGTTGATGGGCATTAAGGAGGGCATGTGATGTGATGCAACTGATGAATCATTGAGCTCTACATCTGAAACTAATGATATACTATAAATGGACTAATTGAATTTAAATACATACATACATACATACATACATACATACATACATACATAAAACTGCTGGTTATTTTTACCTGTGACAATGGGTTTATTCAGGAACAGTAGGAAATTATAATCCAGGACAGGCAAACTATGGGAATTCCATAGGTAAGTCCAAGAACAAAGGAGAGGAAATCTCATTTACGGAGCAAAGGCTGAGGGTGAGAGGGATGTCATGACCAAAAAGTCCATGGGAGGAAACTAGGGATTCCGAGTACAGTCACTTTTCATAACTGAGTTGTGACAGTCTCTCACTGGCTAGGGTGTTTCTGGTGGAGGTGGAAATCTTTCTTTCTCTTGGGGAGGTGATAAAGCAGTTGCTACAGTAGTCTGTAGACTTGCATGGTCTGGTCTGCAGTTGAGGCGTGGTGGATACGTGAGCTCCCCCTACTGGTCTCTGAACCCTATTCAAGAAGTTTTTCCTTTTAGTGATGTTCACGTTTTCTATGTATATTCCTATAGACCTGGGTCCGTTCTGAGAGTGAGACACGACAATATCATCGGGAGGCCTAAAGGATCACAGCGTCTAGAAATCAGACATAGTGAGCTGCAGGCACAATCCGGGCTCTGAGGGCTTGGGGGCGTGGTGAGGCGTGTGTCCCAGTAAAGTGGCACTGCCCTGTTTCCCTAAGCAGCTCATTACCATTCAAAGGAGCCTGGGCCTGGGGGCTGGGTAAGGTGCTACCTGATGGGGACTCAGCAGCTGTGTCCTCTCTGGTCTGGTTTCCTGAGCAGGGACCCCTGTGTGGTCTCAGCAGGTGCTTCCTCCCAAAGCTCTCCCCAGGACTGAAGCCAACCTCCATCCTCCTCAGGGTGTGGTGTGAGCTGAGGTCCAGCACCAGGGCTCAGGGGTCTGAGCAGTCACTGGATAGACCCCATTTGCATGGACAGCCCCTCCTGAGGCAGAGGGTGGAGGAGAAAAATAGCCTCAGGCAGCTGATCCCAGTGTGGCAACCAGGGGGTCCTGTCCTTCTCATGCTTCTGTCTCACTGCACAGGTAAGGACAGGCTTCAGGGACACAGGATGGCCCCCCAGCCTATGTCAGCCACTCTGACTTAGAGGCACCAGAAAATTTACCTTGGTCCCTGTTCCACATCACCCATGAGTGTGTGTGTTTGCAGGTGTCTTGTCCAGCCTGTGCTGACCCAGCCACCCTCCCTTTCTGCCTCCCTGGGATCCTCATCCAGACTCACCTGAACCCTGAGCAGCAGCTTCAGTGTTTGCAACTATGCTGCTATAAGCTGGTTCCAGCAGAAGATAGGGAGCCTTCCCTGGTATGTCCCGTACTACTAAGCAGACTCATATAAGCATCAAGGCTCTAGGGCCCCAAGTCGCTGTAGGCTGAGGATGAGGCTGACTATCACTGGGCTACAGCTCATGGCATGGGAGCAGCTACCGTTCCTCACAGCGTCTCAGATAAGGAGGAAATGAGTCATAAATCCCTATGCACACAGATAATAGCTGTGAGCATTTTTTCAGTGAGAAACTTACCTACAGAAACATAAGGAGGGGGGTGGTCACCTGCAGAAAGTTCTGTCCTTGAACAATGGAAACACTCATGTTTGAATGTAAAGTAAGAGAAAATTGGGCATCCAAGGTACATGCTGATGGATCAGGTAAAAGAGCCCAAGTGTACATCCCCACAGGGTCTGGAGAATGAATACAAGCTTCCCACCAAACATTCATCCAAATCAGTTTTACCATCTTATTCCTTAAAGTGTGACCTTGTGTCACTACTGATGTATCCACAGCTAATATATTGACAACACCCCTGGTCACAGACAGTCTCCTCTCTCTGAACCAGCTACACGTGAACTTGGACCAGATCCTACAGACTCTCCCTGACAACACCCCCCACACTCTCCGTCCTCTTCTCCTCTCTGATCCCCTGTGCCTCAGGACTTCTGGCTCTGCCCCTGACTCTTGAGGTCTGATTTCCCTCTCCACACAGGCTTTCATAGAAAACTGAAAATGATATTGCTCTATTTTCCTGTCTAAATGCTCCATCTCTAGGGAGGAGAATGACCAGAAAATAGAGCTGCCGGCAACCCCTCATATTCTCCTTCCTGCTGTCAACCCCAGGCTCTGCCTTGTAGCTCCCAACATGCCCAGTCAGTTTCTTTAATATGAAAGTAAAATTAGTATATTTTTCTAAAAGTGATGTGTTTATCCTACCTTTCAGTATTTGCATATAGAACCTATTGATTTTGTTCCTCCTTCACAATTAGCTGATACTGTACCCATGATGAGGATTGATTTTGTTCCTCCTTCACAATTAGCTGATATGTACCCATGATGAGGATTGATTTTGTTCCTCCTTCACAATTAGCTGATATGTACCCATGATGAGGACTAAAACAATCCGTGGAGGTGTCATCTGCCGATTTCAAAATATATGATTATTTTCCTTATCCCCTTGTCTCTTCAGTGCCTAGGGAACTTCTGGGAAAGAACTCTGGAAACCAGAGAGGAATCAGGTAAAAGGGAGGAAATCAGCCTCCTGCACAGAACTGGCCATGTGTCAGTGTGGACCCATCCCTGCTCTGGACTTGATCCTCATCTATGTGGTTCTACAAGAGTCACCTCAGTCCGGCCCCTTAAGCCACCAAGAGAGGCGTGGACACACTCACTATGCGGAGCAAGAGTAGAGCAAAAGTGTGTCCTGACCTGATGGGAGGCCTCATAAGGAGACACATGGCCTGGCCCTAAGGAAGGTGACAGTGGACAGTGCAGTGGGGAGGCAGGAGTTCTCTCTGATGGGTCCATTGTGTCAGCAAGTCACACAATGCTGTTTCTGGGCGTGGACACCAGGGGGCACCACTCACCTGTATCTGAGGGGGCAGGGTTCAACAGAGCAGGGACCTGCCACCTGGCAGTTCCTGTTCCCTCTTTTCTGGCTCACAACTGTGACCACCCAACCCCCTGTCCCACACAGCCCCTCCCCTGCCCAACACCGTGACATGCTCAAACAGAGGGACATGACCCAGAGTCAGTGAGGGTTCAGAGCATTGGGGGTCTAATTTGCATGTTTGGTCCATCCCTCTCTCAGAGGATGAAGAGGGGAAGGGAGAGATGAGCGGAGGCTCTGCTCAGCTGTGGGGCCACAGAAGGCAGGATCGGTGATGACCTCCACCATGGCCTGGTCCTTTCTCCTCCTCACCCTCCTTGCTTATTGCACAGGTGACTGGATGCAGGGACAGGGGAAGGGGCCCTGGGAGGATACTTGGGCACTATTTCCTCCTCTTGTCTCCAGAACCAATCATCACCAACTCTGTGTCTCTCCCCCTTGCAGGGTCCTGGGCCCAGTCTGTGCTGACTCAGCCACCTTCAGTTTCTGGGGCCCTGGGCCAGAAGGTCACCATCTCCTGCTCTGGAAGTTCATACATCAGTATTTTGGGTGTGAACTGGTACCAACAGCTCCCAGGAAAGGCTCCTAAACTCCTCATATATGCTGGTAGCAATCGACCCTCTGGTGTCCCTGAACGATTTTCTGGCTCCAAAGCTGGTGACTCAGGCTCTCTGACCATCAATGGGCTCCAGGCTGAGGACGAGGCTGATTATTACTGCCAGTCCTTTGATCCTAGTCTCAGTGCTCACACAGTGCTCCAGGCCTGTGGGGAAGTGAGACAAAAACCTGCTGTCCCCACAGCAATGGAGCTCCCTATGCAGCTCCAACTTTTTGGCCAAGTCAGCAGCTGCTCTTTTGATATAAACAGGGGTCTGAGACCCATCTCAAGGAATTTGTCTACAAAGTCTTTCCACATTCTCTTAAATTTCTCCTTGAAGCCTGTCCCTGGGAGCAAGATATTGTATGATTTCCTAAACTGAGCCCAAATTCCTGGGTTACAGGGGCAGGCTCTCCTGAGGACAGAGTCCATGACAGGTCAGGGTAGAAATAGGGTCACAGAATCCAGCTCTGTCTGAGTCGGGATACATCAGGAGTGTCCAATATGTGTCCTGGTACCAACAGCTCCCATGAATGGAGGACCAAATCCTCATCTATTTGATGGTTAGACCCTGATCAATTCTCTGACTCCATGTCTGTCAACTCTGGCTCCCAGACCATCACTGGGCTGAGGTCTAAAGATGAAGCCATTCCTCACTGTCCCTCTTGAGACTGAATGACAGGGTTCATCCAAGTCCCAGGCCCATGAGAACTGAGACTGGAACCCCTTTCTCATCTGCTGGGAGTGGGGAGGTGTACGCAGCTGCTCAGGCCAGGCTGTGTCTCCTGCTTCTGCTATTCCTGCTTTCACCAACATGGGTCCAAGTTCCATGCAGTGGAACCACCTAGGAGTGAGGGTTTCTCCTTCACATTGTCCTCAAAGACACTCACTGCAGGACCTTCCTAGACAAATGGTCTCAAGGACACAGAAATGTTATCTAACCCATTAGATTGAGGCACAGAGTCTCTTTGCACTGAAGTTAATGGATTAGGTGTAGCAGGTCCAGTGTGATGATCTCACTTCTGGCTTCTCAGGAATCTGGGCTCTCCATTCTTGGCCAATTACCCATTTCTAGAAGTTTTCAGACCTATAGAGTCCTCTAATAGTCTTCAATAAGAATGCCTGTTCTTTTTGCTCACTGGGGTAATTTCTTCTGTCACTCTTGCACAAGCCCTGGAGTATCTATGGCTGAATCATGTATTTGGGTCTTTTGAAATAACTCCATGTCAAATCCAAATCAAAACCTCAATGAGATACCACCTCACACCAGTCAGAATGGCTAAAATTAACAAGTCAGGAAACAACAGATGTTGGCGGGGATGCGGAGAAAGGGGAACCCTCCTACACTGTTGGTGGGAATGCAAGCTGGTGCAGCCTGTCTGGAAAACAGTATGGAGGTTCCTCAAAAAGTTGAAAATAGAGCTACCATATGATCCAGCAATTGCACTACTGGGTATTTACCCCAAAGATACAAAAGTAGGGATCCGAAGGGGTACGTGCACCCCGATGTTTATAGCAGCAATGTCCACAATAGCCAAACCGTGGAAAGAGCCAAGATGTCCATCGACAGATGAATGGATAAAGAAGAAGTGGTATATATACACAATGGAATATTATGCAGCCATCAAAAGGAATGAGATCTTGCCATTTGCAACGACGTGGATGGAACTGGAGGGTATTATGTTGAGTAAAATAAGTCAAAAAGAGAAAGACATGTATCATATGACCTCACTGATATGAGGAATTCTTAATCGCAGGAAACAAACTGAGGGTTGCTGGAGTGGGGGGTGGGGTGGGAGGGATGGGGTGACTGGGTGATAGACACTGGGGAGGGTATGTGCTCTGGGAAGCGCTGTGAATTGTGCAAGACTGTTGAATCTCAGATCTGTACCTCTGAAACAAATAATGCAATATATGTTAAGGAAAAAAAAGAAGAAGAAGGTAGCAGGAGGGGAAGAATGAAGGGGGGGAAATCGGAGGGGTAGACGAACCATGAGAGACGATGGATTCTGAAAAACAAACTGAGGGTTCTGGGGGGGAGGGGGGGAGGATGGGTTGGCCTGGTGGTGGGTATTGAGGAGGGCACGTTCTGCATGGAGCACTGGGTGTTATGCACAAACAATGAATCATGGAATACTTCATCTAAAACTAATGATGTAATGTATGGGGATTAACATAAGAATAAAAATAAATAAATAAATAAATAAATAAATAAATAAATAAATAAATAAATAATAACTCCATGTCTATTCCCATCATTACTGAGCTCTAACCAGTAATTTTTCTTGTTCACTTCCATTGTCTAATACTTGCAGAAAGATGTTGAATAATAACACTGAGGTCACATTTCCCTGTTCCTAAATTGTAGCAATGTCCTCCCTCCAGCCACCCATTAGCTAATTTCCTGACAATGGGGATGTGTTTTGTGTGTGGGGGAGAGAGTGTGGTATCATGGTATGAGTGTCTCCATTTGTTTCTATTTTATGTGGTTTTTATTAGGGGTTTGATTTCAACTTAATCAAAGGACCTTTCTAAGCCTAGTGATATCATGTTATTTTCATCTGTTGATTTATCAGTATGATATCTTAGAGCATTTATCAATATGGAATCTCACTCTATATCTGCAATAACTCACTATGGACACAGTGTATGAATATATTAATCTGATAATGGAATCTCACCGTTGACATTTTATTTAGAACATTTATGTCAGTATTTCATAATATTCCCCAATTTTCATTTTTCTGTATTTTATATACCAAGTGTATGTGTCACTGTTATATTTTTTTCTATAAGAATTTAAATTTTCCATCATTTCAAACTATATCAAACAAGTGAAATCTGTGATCCTTGAAGACTTGTGTTTCTTGTGAAGCTAATTGCATCTTATGCCTTTTTGAGGAGTTGTTTCTAATAATATTGTCTATTTTTTCTAAGGAGAATGGTCTGTTACTTGTTTTTTTTATTTAAATACAGTTGGCCAAGGTATAGTACATTGTTAGTTTTTGATATAATATTCAATGATTCACTAGTGTGAATTCATTTTTTTATTAGATTAATTTAATAGCTTTATAAAAATTACTTAAGCACCTAGGAAGATTTGTCAATAACACAAATGACCTACTAAAAAATGAAACTGAATACACAGAATTTATAAATGTAGCTTAATTAAGTTTGCAAATGCAATCATTTTCCAAATGGCCCTTAAACATGATGGTTCACCTGTTTCCAACTTAAAAGTCGATGTATAAGCTGAGCTTAAACCCTTGCCTTTTTAACATGTGACTTCAATAAACTGTTAATTTCTAAAGCCAAGATACACTTCAGAAGAGTCTTTTCTGAACCTCCAATCCATCAAGTCCTTCAAATGTTACGGATCTCATGTATCCCGCATTAGAACATAAGCTCCAGAAGAATGGTATTGTGATGTCAACCCCCCCCCCCCCCCGCTGTGTTCTCAGTCCTCAGGCCACATGTGGCACATGGGAAATGCTCAGGAAAATGTTGCGTGGAGGTGAATACTTTGCCCCTGAGGTCCTGTATGATTCCTGGGCTCTTATTAGTACATCCTGAGAGACTGAGGTCAACCGACAGTGTGGAACGCGACCAACATGCTGAACAAAGTCTGATGGAAGGGTCCAGGGACAGTCCTGGCTCCTGACTTTCTGGGTGTTCTACTCTTCAAGGTGTGAATTCATTTTTTAATGGAACCATTTTTCTTCCTAGTAAAGTATGTTTTTATTTATTATTAATACAGCTTAGCAGTAGGATATTTTCATTTTTTAATTTATGTCCACATGTCATTTCTCTTTTGCATATTTATGTATTATCCATTTTCATTCAAAAGTTAGAAAGTGGTTTGTCCTGTTCTGTCATTTAAAAACCTGATTTTGAAGCACCAATTAGATTATTTTTTATTTAAATTCAATTAGCCAAGGTATAGTACATCATTAGCTTTGATATAATGTTCAATGATTCATTAGTTGAGTATAACACCCAATGCTCATCATATCATGTGCCCTCTTTAATTTGATCACCCCAGTTGACCCATCTCCCCAACCACCTCCCTTTCATCAACCCTCAGTTTGTTTCTCAGAGTCAAGAGTCTCATATGGTCTGTAGCCCTCTCTGATCAGTTTTCCCTCCCTTCCCCTATGATCTTCTGCACTATTCCTTATGGACCACATATAAGTGAAGCCATATGATAATTGTGTTTCTCTGATTTATTTCTCTGACTTATTTCACTTAGCATAATACCCTCCAGTTCCATCCATGTCGATGTAAATGATAGGTATTCATCCTTTCTGATGGCTGAATAATATTCCATTGTATATATAAACCACATCTACTTTATCCATTCATCTGTTGAAGGGCATCTCGGGCCTTCCACAGTTTGGCTATTGTGGACATTGCTGCTATGAACATTTGGGTTCATGTGCCCCCCTTTTAACAACATCTGTATTTTGAGGTAAATACCCAGTAGTGCAATTGCTGGATCATAGGAGAGCTCTATATTTAACGTTCTGAGGAACCTCCATACTGTTTTCCAGAGTGGCGATACCAGCTTGTATTTCCACCAACGGTGTAAGAGGGTTCCCCTTTCTCCACATCCTTGCCAACATTTGTTGTTTCCTGTCTTTTTAATTTTAGCCATTCTGACTGGTGTAAAGTAGTATCTCATTGTGGTTTTGATTTGTATTTCCCTGATGGCAAGTGATATGGAGCATTTTTTCATGTGTCTGTTAGCCATTTGTATGTGTTCTGTGGAGAAATGTCTGTTCATGTCTTCTGCCCATTTCCTAAGTGGATTATTTGTTTTTTGGGTGCTGAGTTTGAGAAGTTCTTTATAGATCTTGGATACCGGCCCTTTATCTGTAATGTCATTTGCAAATATCTCCTCCCATTCCATAGGTTGCCTTTTAATTCTGTTGACTGTTTCCTTTGCTTTTTATCTTGATGAAGTCCCAATAGTCCATTTTGCTTTTGTTTCCCTTGACTTTGAAGACTAGTCAAGCAACAAGCTGTTATGGCCACGGTCAAAGAGCTCGCTGCCTGTCTTCTCCTCTAGGATTTTGATGGATTCCTGTCTCACATTTAGATATTTGAACTGTTTTGCATTTATTTTTGTGTATGCTGTAAGAGAATGGTCCAGTTGGTTTTTTTTTTCTTCTGCATGTGGCTGTCCAATTTACCCTACACCATTTATTGCAGAGACTGTCTTTTTTCCGTTGGATATTCTTTCCTGATTTGTTGAAGGTTAGTTGCCCATAGAGTTGAGGGTCCATTTCTGGGCTCTGTATTCTGTTCCATTGATCTATGTGTCTGTTTTTGTGCCAGTAAAATACTGTCTTGATGATCACAGATTTGTAATACAGCTTGAAGTCAGGCAGTGTGATGCCCTCAGCTTTGGTTTTCTTTTTCAACATTCCTCTGGTGACTCGGGGTCTTTTCTGGTTCCATACAAATTTTAGGATGTTTGTTCCAGCTCTGTGAAAAAAAGTTGATGATGTTTTGATAGGGATAGCATCGAATGTGTAGTTTAATCTGGGCAGCATAGACAATTTAACAATGTTTATTCTTCCAATCCCTGAGCATAGAATATTTTTCCATCTCCTTGTGTCTTCCTCAATTTCTTTCTTAAGTGTTCTGTAGTTTCTAGAGTACTTGAACTCTGGTTAGGTATCTAATGTATTTTGGTGCAATTGTGAATGGGATCAATTCCTTAACTTCTCTTTCTTCATTCACATTGTTAGTGTATAGAAATGCAGCTGATTTCTGTGCATTGATTTTTGTATCCTGCCATGGTGCAGAATTGCTGTATGAGTTTTAGCAATTTAGGGGTGGAGTCTTTGGATTTTCCATATAAAGTATCATGTCATCTGCAAAGAGAGAGTGTTTGACTTCTTGTTTGTCAAATTGAATGCCTTTTATTCTTTTTGCGGTCTGACTGCCGAGGCTAGCACTTCTAGTAATATGTTGAACAATAGTGGTGAGAGTGGGCATCCCTGTCATGTCCTTGTCCTTAAGGGAAAAGTTTTCAGTTTTTCCCCATTGAGAATGATATTCACTGTGGATTATTTGTATACAGCTTTTATGATATTGAGGTACGTTCCCTCTATCCCTCCACTGTGGAGAGTTTTAATCAATAAAGGATGCTTTATTAGGTCAAATGTTTCTCTGCATCAATTGACAGGATCATATGGTTCTTGCCTTTTCTTTTATTAATGTGTTCTATCACACTGATTGATTTGTGAATGTTGAACCACTCTTGCATCCCATGAATAAATCCCACCGGGTCATGTTGAATAATCCTTTTAATGTACCATTGGATCCTATTGGCTTGGATCTTGGCGAGTATTTTTGCATCCAAGTTCATCAGGTATATTGGTCTGTAATTCTCCTTTTTGGTGTGGTCTTTGTCTGGTTTTGGGATCAAGGTAATGTTGGCCTCATAGAAAAAGATTAAAAGTTTTCCTTCCATTTCTATTTTTTGAAACAGCTTCAGTAGAATAGTATTATTTTTTCTTTAAATGTTTGGTAGAATTCCCCTGGGAAGCCATCTGGCCCTGGACTTCTCATGTTTTTAGAAGTTTTTTTATTACTGCTTCAATAGCCTTACTGTTTATTGGTCTGTTCAGATTGTCTATTTCTTCCTGTTTCAGTCTTGGTAATTTATAAAATTCCAGGAATGCACCCATTTCTTCCAGATTGCCTAATTTGTTGGCATATAGTTTCTGGTAATAACTTCTAATAATTGTTTCTATTTCCTTGGTTTTAGCCATAATGTCTCCCCTTTCATTCATGATTTTATTAATTTGGGTCCTTTCTCTTTTCTTTTGGATAAGTCTGGCCAGAGGTTTATCGATCTTATTAATGCTTTCAAAGAACCAGCCTCTAGTTTCATTGATCTGTTCTACTGTTTTTCTGGTTTCTATTTCATTGATTTCTGCTCTAAAGTTTATTATTTCTCTTCTCTTGCTTGGTTTAGGCTATATTTGCTGTTCTTTCTCCACATCCTCCATGTGTAAGGTTAGCTTGAGCATTTGGGATTTTCCTATTTTTTTTGAGAGAGGCTTGGATGGCTAAGCAATTCCCTCTCAGTACCACCTTTGCAGTATCCCATAGGTTTTGGACTGATGTGTTTTCATTCTCATTAGTTTCAGTGAATTGTTTAAGTTCTTCTTTCATTTCCTGATTGACCCTTTCATTCTTTAGCAGGATTTTCTTTAACCTCCAAGGGTTTGAGTTCCTTCTAATTTTTTTCTTGTGATTGAGTTCCAGTTTCAAAGCATTGTGGTCTGAAAATATGCAGGGAATAATCTTAATATTTTGGTGTGGGTTGAGACCTGATTTGTGAGCCAGTATGTGGTCTATTCTGGAGAAAGTTCCATGTGCACTTGAGAAGAATGAGTATTCTGTTGTTTTAGGGTGAAATGTTCTGTATATATCTGTGAAGTCCATCTGTTCCAATGTGTCATCCAAAGCTCTTGTTTCTTTGTTGATCTTCTGCTTAGATGATCTGTCCATTGTTGTGAGTGGAGTGTTGATGTCTCCTACTATTAATGTATTATCAATATGTTTCTTTGCTTATTAATTGGTTTGTATAATTGGCTGCTCCAACGTTGGGGGCATAGATATTTACAATCATTAGATCTTCTTGTTGGATAGACCCTTTAAGTATGCTAGTGTCCCCCTACATCTCTTACTAACTACAGTCTTTGGTTTAAAATCTAATTTGTCTGATATAAGGATTGCTACCTCAGCTTTCTTTTGAGGTCCATTAGCATGGTAAATGGTTCTCCATCCCTTCACTTTTAATCTGGAGGTGACTTTAGGTTGAAAATGAGTCTCGTAGGCAGCATATGGATGGATCCTTCTTTTTTGTCCAATCTGATACCCTGCGTCTTTCGATTGGAGCATTCAATCTATTTACATTCAAAGTAACTATTGAAAGATATGGGTTTAGTGCCATTGTATTGCCTGTAAAGTCCCTGTTTCTCTATATTGTCTCTGTTATTGTCTTGTCTGTATTAATCTTGGGGTCTCTCTTCACTTACAGAATCCCCCTTAATATTTCTTGTAGGGCTGGCTTCCGTGGTCACATATTCTTTTGCTTTCTGCCTGGCCTGGAAGCTTTTTTTCTCTCCATCCATTCTGAATGACAGCCTTGCTGGACAAAGTATTCTTGCCTGCATGTTCTTCTCATTTAGTATCCTGAATATGTCTTGCCACCCCTTTCTGGCTTCCTCGGTTTCTGTGGATAGGTCTGATGTTATTCTGATGATCATCCCTCTGTATGTTAAGAGATCCCTTCCTCCTTTCTGCTCTCAGGATAGCTTCCTTGGCTCTAAGATTTGCAAGCTTCACTATTATATGTCTGAGTGTTGATCTATTTTTATTGATTTGGGGAGGGTTCCTCTGTGCCTTTGGACGTGAATGTTTGTTTCCTTGCCCAGATTAGGGAAGTTCTCAGCCATGATTTGCTCAAAATATGCCTTCAAGCCCCCTGTCTCTTTCCACCCCCCCCTTGGATTCCAATGATCCTAATATTGGTTCTTTTTAATGTATCATTAAATCTTCTAAGTCTCTCTTAATATGCATTGAGTTGTCTTTCTCTTCTTTCTTCAGTTTCCTTCCTTTCCATCAGCCTGTCCTCTAGATCACTTATTCTCTCTTCTGCCTCATTGACCCTAGCTGTTAGAGTATCAAGTTTAGACCGCATCTCATTCATAGCATTTTTAAGTTTGGCATGGTTAGATCTCATTTCTGCCCTTATAGATGCTATATTGTCATGTAGGCTTTTTCCAAGCCTAGCTATTAACTTTATGATTGCTATCCTGAATTCTATCTCTGACATTTTATTTGTATCCATATCGATTAGCTCTATGGCAGAGGACACTGCCTCTTGTTCTTTTTTCTTTTTCTTTTTTTTTTGTGAGTTCCTCTTTCTAGTCATTCTGTCCATACAACAATGGGTAGGAGAATGAAGAGAGTTCAAAATATCAACCATGACCCATGCAAAATGCAACCTGGTGCTCAATATTTTATTTTCCCCTGGCATTGGAATTTTACAGTCTTGTGGGATCTGTAGTCCTGGCTCCCATTATCTACCAGGTAAGCATCCATCCCTCTGGGGTCCCTGATTACTTCTCTGGATCCATTTCTGGGAATAAAACCACTCTTACACTCACTGGGGCTAAGCCAGAGCTTGAGACAAACTATCACTGTATGCTGTATGTGGGTGGTGGTGTTGCTCAGAGTGGCTCAGCCATTAGAGGCAGAAGAGAAAGTGAGAGGGGTGAAACACCACACCTCCATGGGGAAGGGAAACTCCCTGGCCCTATTCTCCTGTCCAGTGGTTCATTGCCATGTGCCCCATCTCCTCTCTCCCAGTGTGTCCCTCCAAGACCAGAACTCCTCTCTCCTTTTCTGCCTAGATTGATGGGGAGTGGGCTCAGGTCCAAGATATATCCACTAACAGTAAGGCTCAGTGACTTCACTGCTCCTTGTAAGATGTTTCTCGTTCAAATTCATCAACAGACATGGCCAAATAACCATATTCCAATACAAGCCTCAAAAACAAAGTCTCAAAAATACAACCTAA
Source organism: Mirounga angustirostris (assembly GCF_029215605.1). Lineage (NCBI taxonomy): Eukaryota > Metazoa > Chordata > Mammalia > Carnivora > Phocidae > Mirounga > Mirounga angustirostris. The sequence continues at coordinate 91,262,349 of NW_026991722.1, forward strand.
CCTTACTCTACCTAAAGGAGCTGATAAAAGAACAGTAAATAAAACCTAAATTCAGCAGGAGAAGAGAAATAATAAAGATTAGAGCAGAAATCAATGATATAGAAATAAAAACAGTAGAAAAGATTAACAAAATAGGGAGCTAGTTCTTTGAAGGAATTAAGTAAATTGATAAACCCCTAGCCAGACTTATAAAAAGAAAAGGGAAAGGACCAAATACATAAAATCACATATGAAAGAGCAGAAAACACAGCCAGCACTGTAGAAATACAAAGAATCATACAAAAATATTATGAGCAATTATATGCCAACAATTAGGCGTTCTGGAAGAAATGAATGCATTCCTAGAAACATAAACTACCAAAGCTGAAATACTAAGAAAGATAAAATCTGAACAGACTCATAAGCAGCAAAGAAATTGAAGTAGTGATCAAAACTCTCCCAGCAAAGAAGAGTCCAGAGCCGGATGGTTTCCCAGGGGTATTTTACCAATCATTTAAGGAAGAATTAATACCTATTCTTCTGAAACTGTTCCAAAAAATAGAAATGGAAGGAAGATGTGCAACCTATTCTATGAGGCCAGTATTACCTTGATCTCAAAACCAAAGACGCCACTAAGGAGAATTACAGACCAAGATCCCTGATGAACATGAATGTAAAAATCCTCAACAAGATCCTAGCCTAGGATCCAACAGTACATTAAAAGAATTATCCACCAGAAACAAGTGGGATTTATTTCTGGGTGGCAGTGGTGGTTTAACATCTGCAAATCAATCATTGTGATACACCACATTAAGAAAGAACAAGAACCACATGATCTTCTCAATAGATGCAGAAGAAGTCTTTGACAAAACACAACTTTTTTTTCTTGATTAAAACTCTCTGCAGTGTACTGACAGAGGGAACATACCTCAATATCATAAAAACCATGTAAGAAAAACCCATAGTGAATATTATTCTCAATGGGGGAAAACGGAGTGCTTTTCCCCTAAGGTCAGGAACACAATAGGGATGTCCCTCTCACCACTATTGTTCAACATACTACTGGAAATCCTAGTCTCAGCGTACATACAACAAATAGAAATAAAAGGCATCCAAATCAGCAAGGAAGAGCTCAAACTTTCACTCTTCACAGATGACATAATACTCTATGTTGAAAACCCAAAAGATTACAGCCAAAAATTGCCAGAACTCTTACAAGAATTCAACAAGTAGAAGGATATAAAATCAAAGCACAGAAATCAGTTGCATTTCCATAGGCTAATAATGAGACAGAAAAAAGAGAAATTAAGGAATTGAGCCCATTTACAATTGCACCAAAAACCATAAGATAGCTTTGAATAAACTGAACCAAAGAGGCAAAGGATCTGCACTCTGAAAACTATAGAAAATTCATGAAAGAAGTTGAGGAAGACACATAGAAATGGAAAGCCAGTCCATGCTCATGGGTTGGAAGAACAAATATTGTAAAAATATCTGGGCGGGCGCCTGGGTGGCTCAGATGGTTAAGCGTCTGCCTTCAGCTCGGGTCATGATCCCAGAGTCCTGGGATCGAGTCCCGCATCGGGCTCTCTGCTCCTTGGGAGCCTGCTTCTCCGTCTGCCTCTCTCTCTCTCTCTCTGTCTCTCATGAATAAATAAATAAAAAATCTTAAAAAAAAAAAAAATCCGGCTCCACAGAAGAATGTACACATTCAAGGCAATCCCTATCAAAACATCATCAACATTTTTCAAAGACCTGGGTAAACCTAAATTGTGTATGGAACCAATAAAATGCTTGGATAGCCAAAGGAATGTGATGTGATGAGCCCTGGGTGTTACACGCAACTAATGAATCTTTGAACATTATATCAAAAACTAATGATGCACTATATGTTGCGTAACTGAATTTAAATAAAAAGAAAAAAAATGTTGGTGGCATCACAATTCCAGATTTAAAGCTATATTACAAAGTTGTAATCATCAGTCTAGTATGGTACTGGCACAAAAACAGACACATAATCAATGGAACAGAATAGAGAACCCTGAAATGGACCCTCAACTCTACGGGCAACTAATCTTTGACAAATCAGCAAAGAATATTCAATGGGAAAAAAGACAGTCTCTTCAACAAATGTTGTTGGGAACATTGGACAGCCACATGCAGAAGAATGAAACTGAACCATTTCCTCACACTATACACAAAAATAAACTCAAAATGGATTAAATACCTAAATGTGAGTCAGGAATCCATCAAAATCCTAGAAGAGAACACAGGCAACGACCTCTTTGAGCTTGGCCATAGCAACTTGTTGCTTGACTAGTCTTCAAAGGTAAGGGAAACAAAAGCAAAAATGAACTATTGGGACTTTATCAAGATAAAAAGCTTTTGCACAGCAGAGGAAACAGTAGACAAAATCAAAAGACAACCTACAGAATGGGAGAAGATATTTGCAAATATCTTATCAGATAATGGACTAGTATCCAAAATCTATAAAGAACTTATCAAAGTCAACACCCAAAATGCAAATAATCCAGTCAAGAAATGGTCAGAAAACATGAACAGACATTTGTCCAAAGAAGACTTACAAATGGGGGTGGTTGGGTGGCTCAGTTGGTTAAGCGACTGCCTTCAGCTCAGGTCATGATCCTGGAGCCCCTGGATCGAGTCCCGCATCGGGGTCCCTGCTTGGCAGGGAGTCTGCTTCTCCCTCTGACCCTCCCCCCTCTCATGTGCTTTCTCTCTCTCATTCTCTCTCTCTCAAATAAATAAGTAAAATCTTAAAAAACAAAACCAAAAACAAATGGCCAGCAGACACATGAAAAAATGCTCCACATCACTTGCATCAGGTAAATACAAATCAAAACAAAGAGATACCACCTCATACCAGTCAGAATGGCTAAAAATAACAAGTCAGGAAACAACAGATGTCTGCGAGAGGGGAACCTTCTTATGCTGTTGGTGGGACTGCAACCTGGTACAGCCACTCTGGAAAACTGTATGGAGTTTCCTCAAGAAGTTAAAAATAGGGACGTCTAGGTGGCTCAGTCAGTTAAGAAGTTCAAAACAGAGCTACTCTACAACCCAGAATTTGCACTGCTAGGCATTTATCCAAAGGTTACAAATATAGTGATGGGAAGGGGCACTGGCATCCCAATGTTTATAGCAGCAATAAACAATAGCTAAACTGTGGAAATAGCCCATATGTCCATCAACAGTTGAAGGGATAAAAAAGAGTGGTATATAGGGGCACCTGGGTGACTAAGTCGTTTGGCATCTGCTTTCAGCTTGGGTCATTATCCCAAGGTCCTGTGATCGGGTCCCGCATCGGGCTCTTCGCTCGGTGGGAAACCTGCTTCTCCCTCTCCCACTCCCCCTGCTTGTGTTCTCTCTCTCACTGTCTCTGTCTCTGTCCAATAAATAAATTTTAAAAAATCTCAAAAAAAAGAGTGGTATATATATATATGGGCTGAGGACCAAGAATATATATACACATAATGGAATATTGCACAGCCATCAAGAAAATGAAATCTTACTATTGCATGATGTCGATGGAACTAGTGAGTATTATACTAAGAGATATAAGTCAATCAGAGAAAGACTTTTATCATTTGATTTCACTCATATGTGGAATTTAAGAAACAAAAAAGAGGATCATAGGGGAAGGGACGGAATAATAAAAAAGAGAGGAAATCAGAGAGAGAGACAAACCATAAGAGACTCTTAACTACAGGAAATAAGCTGAGGTTTGCTGGAGGGGATATGGTGGGGGGGATGAGTTAACTGGGTAATGGGCAATAAGGAGGGCACTTGATGTGATGAGCACTGGGTGTTATATGTCACTGCTGAATCACTAAACTCTACCTCTGAAACTAATAATACACTATATGTTAATTAATTGAATTTTAAAAAAAGGAACCAGGAAAATCAAACCTTGAATGAGATAGAAGAATACACCGCCACTAACACTAGGGTTACTCGGTTGCTGAAATTACAGGACAGATATTTTTAGGCAACAATCGTAAAATCCATCTGGTGAGCAGCTATAGATGATCTTGGAACAAATGGAAAAGATAGAAACGCCGAACTGAAGTAGAAGTTTTTATCAAAAACAAACCAAATGGAAATTATAGAACTGAAAAACACAATAGATGAAATTAATAAAGAAAACTCTCTGAACAAACTCAAAAATAGGTAACACCTATTTGTTATTTCTTTGTTGAAAGCACAAATGTGCTACATTCCTTCTGCATAATTCCCTCCACCATGACTATTCTCCTATGGCTGTCACTAGGTGGCACTGTGCACCTACTGAGAGCTGGCAAGGCCTGAAACCAACTGAAATGGTCTCACCTGACTGGGCCCTGCACCCACGCTCACTGGCATGAGAGGTGACAGTATTTGCTACCTCCCAGGGGACGAACTCTGAGCTCTTGACCTCCCCAGAGCTCCTCTTTGGAGTGAAGCTATTAGCTGGGCTGATACCCAGAATTAAATGGCACTGTGGGCTCGTATTTGCATCATGCACCATCAAGCACTCCCTTTACCCCTGGAGCTGAGGAGGAGGTAAAGGACACATCCCAGAGACCAGCACTAGCTGTCAGTGGAGGTCACTAGAGGTCAGTGGATCTGTGGAAAGTCCACACCATGACCTGGACTCTTCTCCTCCTACTCCTCACCCACTGCCCAGGGTCACGGAGATTTCAAAAGTCAGCCTTTGGAGGGATAGCTCTGCCTTTTTTTTTTTTTTTTTTTTATTCTTATGTTAATCCCCATACATTACATCATTAGTTTTAGATGAAGTGTTCCATGATTCATTGTTTGTGCATAACACCCAGTGCTCCATGCAGAATGTGCCCTCAATACCCACCACCAGGCTAACTCATCCTCCCACCCCCCTCCCCTCCAGAACCCTGTTTGTTTTTCAGAGTCCATCATCTCTCATAGTTCGTCTACCCTCGGATTTCCCCCGCTTCATTCTTCCCCTCCCGCTACCTTCTTCTTCTTCTTTTTTTTTTCCTTAAGATATATTGCATTATTTGTTTCAGAGGTACAGATCTGAGATTCAACAGTCTTGCACAATTCAAAGCGCTTACCAGAGCACATACCCTCCCCAGTGTCTATCACCCAGTCACCCCATCCGTCCCACCCCACCCCCTACTCCAGCAACCCTCAGTTTGTCTCCTGCAATTAAGAATTCCTCATATCAGTGAGATCATATGATACATGTCTTTCTCTGTTTGACTTATTTCACTCAACATAATAACCTCCAGTTCCATCCACATCGTTGCAAATGGCAAGATCTCATTCCTTTGGATGACTGCATAATATTCCATTGTATATATATACCACTTCTTCTTTATCCATTCATCTGTCGATGGACATCTTGGCTCTTTCCACAGTTTGGCTATTGTGGACATTGCTGCTATAAACATCGGGGTGCACGTACCCTTTCGGATCTCTACTTTTGTATCTTTGGGGTAAATACCCAGTAGTGCAATTGCTGGATCATATGGTAGCTCTATTTTCAACTTTTTGAGGAACCTCCATAAGTTTTCCAGAGTGGCTGCACCAGCTTGCATTCCCACCAACAGTGGAGGAGGGTTCCCCTTTCTGTGCATCCCCGCCAACATCTGTTGTTTCCTGACTTGTTAATTTTAGCCATTCTGACTGGTGTGAGGTGGTATCTCATTGAGGTTTTGATGTGGATTTCCCTGATGCCGAGCGATATTGAGCACTTTTTCATGTGTCTGTTAGCCATTTGGATGTCTTTGGAAAAATGTCTGTTCATGTCTTCTGCCCATTTCTTGATTGGATTCTTTGTTCTTTGGGTGTTGAGTTTGATGAGTTCTTTATAGATTTTGGATACTAGCCCTTTATCTGATATGTCATTTGCAAATATCTTCTCCCATTCTGTCGGTTGTCTTTTGGTTTTGTTGACTGTTTCCTTTGCTTTGCAAAAGCTTTTTATCTTGATGAAGTCCCAATAGTTCATTTTTGCCCTTGCTTCCCTTGCCTTTGGCGATGTTTCTAGGAAGAAGTTGCTTCGGCTGAGGTCAAAGAGGTTGCTGCCTGTGTTCTCCTTTAGGATTTTGATGGACTCCTGTCTCACATTGAGGTCTTTCAACCATTTGGAGTCTATTTTTGTGTGTGGTGTAAGGAAATGGTCCAGTTTCATTCTTCTGCATGTGGCTATCAATTTTCCCAACACCATTTGTTGAAGAGACTGTCTTTGTTTCATTGGACATTCTTTCCTGCTTTGTCGAAGATTAGTTGACCATAGGGTTGAGGGTCCATTTCTGGGCTCTCTATTCTATTCCATTGATCTATGTGTCTGTTTTTGTGCCAGTACCATGCTGTCTTGATGATGACAGCTTTGTAATAGAGCTGGAAGTCCGGAATTGTGATGCCGCCGGCTTTGCTTTTCTTTTTCAACATTCCTCTGGCTATGCGGAGTCTTTTCTGTGTCCATACAAATTTTAGGATGATTTGTTCCATTTCTTTGAAAAAAGTGGATGGTATTTTGATGGGGATTGCATTGAATGTGTAGATTGCTCTAGGTAGCATTGACATCTTCACCATATTTGTTCTTCCAATCCATGAGCATGGAACGTTTTTCCATTTCTTTGTGTCTTCCTCAATTTCTTTCATGAGTATTTTAGTTTTCTGAGTACAGATCCTTTGTCTCTTTGGTTAGATTTATGCCTAGGTATCTTATGGTTTCGGGTGCAATTGTAAATGGGATAGACTCCTTCATTTCTCTAGATCCGACATCGTACTAATGTGCGTATTGAGTAGGTCCCTGGCAGTCGGTACTACCTCTTGTTCTTTTTGTTGAGGTGATTTTTTCTGTCTTGTCATTTTGTCCAGAGGAGAATAGATTAATGAGAGAACAAAATGCTAACAGGGTAACAACGTTCCCAGAAAATATACTCTAAACAAATCAGAAAAGACCTGAAGCAGTGGGGAAAGAAAGGGAAAGAGAGAAAAAAGAAAAAGAAAAAGATAAAGATAAAAACAAACAAAAACAGAACAAAACAAAAAAACCAGAATGTGATCAAATATGATCAGGCTGGTATATAGATCAGTGCCACACACTAGATTTTGAGTGTATTTTGGTCTGTTAGAAGAAAGTGCCTCCCAAAATTTTAAAGAAAGAAAAACTTATATATGTACAAAAATAAGGGTTGATATGATGAAGGGATGGAATATGACTGTAAAGATGGAAATTATAAAAAATTTTATAAAAGGAATTGATAAGAAGTTGTTTGAAAAAAGAAAGGATTTTAAAAACAGAAAAAAGAAAAAAAAAGGGAGAGAATATGATCAGGCAGGGGAGTAGAAAAAAAACATACACTAGAGATTTAGGGTATATTTTGATCTGTTAGAAGAAACTATCTCAAAATTTTAAAGAGAGAACAACTTATATATATATGCCAAAAATACGGGTAACTACTATGAAGGGATAGAATATGACTCTAAAAATGAAAAATAAAAATGAAAAATAAAAAAAAACTTTTTTTAAAAAAAGGGATTGATAAGATGTTGGTTGAAAAAGGGAAAAAGAAAAATTCAAAAAGAAATAAAAAGACAAAAAGACAGTTAAAAAAAATTAACTTTACAAGACTAAAGAATCATGGTAAAAAAGCCTTGAATTCTATGTGCAGTATTCCCCTAGCGCTGGAGTTCTGCCATTCTCATTGATCGGTAAACTTGGTCTTGGCCGGCTGTTCTGGCTGATCTTCTGGGGAGGGGCCTGTTGCCGTGGTTCCCAAATGTCTCTGCCGGAGGCGGAATTGCCCCGCCCTTGCCCCCTCCCGGCTAAGTAATCTGCTCGGGTTTGCTCTCCGGGGCTTTTGTTCCCTGCGAGCTTTCGTTACAGCTTTGGAGGCGGAGAGTGAAAATGGCGGCCTCCCAATCTCCGCACCGGAGGAGCCGAGAACTCGGGCCCGCTTCTCAGTGCGCCCGCAGAGAAAAGCCGTCAGTCACTCCCGTCTCCCCGGTCTCTGGCCGCACTCCGTGCTCACCCGGCCTGCATCCGCGTGTTTCTATCTCTTGCACCGACCCCGGGTGGAGTCTCCAAACCCAGCAGATCCCTGCGGTGCACTCCCGCGCGGCTCCTCCCGGGGGAGGAAGGTGAGTCTCCCCGGATCTGCCGCTTGTTGGGTCCCTGCTGGAGGAGCAGTGGCCCGACTGTGCTGTGGATCACGGTTTATGGCCACCCCGGGCTGAGAGCCCGAGCCTGGCCGCCGCCTCTGCAGCCAGCTTCCCTGCTCCGTTACCTGGGAGCTCTGCCACACTCAGGCACCCCCGGTCTTTCTGTGACCCCGAAGGTCCTGAGACCACACTGTCCCGGAGGGTTCCACCCCCCGCTTAGCCACCAGAGTGACGTCCCTCGGCGGAGCAGACTTTTAAAAGTTCCGATTTTGTGCTCCGCGGCTCTATCACTTGCCAGAAGCGGCCGACGGAGGCCCCTCCCCCGCCGTCTATCCTCCCGAATTTCGAATATCACCTCGGATTCACTTCTCCCCACGTCCTACCTTCCAGAAAGTGGTCGCTTTTCTGTTCAGACAGTTGTTGCTCTTCTCTTCTTCGATCTCCTGTTGAGTTTGTAGGTGTTCAGAATGGTTTGATCCCCAACCAGCTGAATTCCTGAGAGGAGGCGAAATCCAGGTCTCCTACTCCTCAGCCATCTTGCTCCGCCTCTAAATATAGATACTTTCAAAATTAATTTATTTCCTTTTTTACTGGCATCTAACACAGATATAAATGGGAAAATGATTGGACATAGATAATTGCTATGACAGTTATCAACTAATATTTCTCTGCAATTTCTTACAAATACATTCGATAACTGGGGCTAAAATCACAGGAAGACAGTAGCGAGAAGGAGCCAGGTTTTCCGGTGACGGCATGAAATACATTAGGTGCAGGGGTCCCGGAACTACCCTGAGGTGTGTGCTTGGTGAGGTTCAGGGAGAGGCTACCCCAGGTGACATCACACAGAGGAAACGTGCTCTGCAGCAAACAAGGGGATCAGGGGAGGAATTTCCCAAGCTGTGGCTCCCTGAGGGGCGTGAGCGGGTGCTGTTATTCAGGGTTAGGCTGACCGGTCACTAAGGGGAGTCCTGTCATCCCAGGTAAAGGTGGGCACAGGGTCGTGCAGGGGGACTGAGAACACCAGCTGTGCTGTGTCCTGTGGTGGGTTCCTGAAGCTCGTACTCCTCCCAGGGCCGAGAGTTAACATTATAAGAGGCAGAGTCACCGGAGGACACGCCATGGTGCTTCTGCGCAGGACGAGTTGGTGCAGGAGCTCAAACCCATCTCAGCTGCGGGATCATTCGTGCTGTTTGCCTCTGAAATGCAAGGTTAACATTCCTGTAAAGAAGAAGGGGTTTCCCTGGGGGTCTTGGGTGACAGTTTTAACCTCAGTAACCCTGTGGGGAATGGTTTCATCCTGCAAAAAGAACTCAAGAATGTGCGTCCGGTTAGTCTTCACTTTTGACACAGTCCTGGGAGTTTACCACCGAGTTATTGTCTCTGATGTGGTTGCACTAAGTCCAGGTCTGGTAGAGACTGCTAGATTTTGCATTCCCTTTGGTCTCTTAAAATCCTTACCTACTGTGGTTGTTGCATTTCTTTGTTCAAACACTTCCTAGGTGGTTTGGGAAGATGGGTGTTGGGCAAGTAGATCCTGCAGGGCACAGATAATGGAAAAAACCTGGGGGCCTAAGATGACTGCTTTTGGGTCAGGAAAGTTGTCTCTCCCTTTTTTTTTTTTTTACAGGGATTCCTAATTTTTCTGCTTACCGAAAGGTCAGGGCAGTTAGTTTAAAAATGTTGCAATGATAAGATAAATAGTAAAATCTTTAGAATATTTAAAATAAAGTTTCCATTATTTCAGTAATAATTACAATAATAATTATTTTCGTAAATTAAAATTAATGAAAATGATACTAGTAATATTACCAACCAATAAAAATGCTCATGTTACTGGACAAACGACCGGTTCTGAGCCCACTTTGGGCTCTTCACCACTGGAAATCAATATTCAAGAGGCAAATGGTGGCAAAAGAAGGTGCTTTATTCAGGAAGCCAGCACCCTGCGAAGATGGTGGACAAACACCTCAAAGACCACCTTCCCCGACCAGGTGCCGCCCGAGGGTGTTACAGGGGGAGGTGCAGGCGAGGCTGGGGGCTCTGTGCAGGAGAACCAGGGGCTCAGGCTGTCAATCTTGTCAGTCCTATGTGGACATGACCCCGAACAGACTTGCTTGCACCCTTGACAGCGGCTTCCAATGTGGTCAGGCGTTAACCCTTTCAAGCCAGCAGTCTACAAATGTCAAGGAAATTAAGGTAGATCTGCTATGGAGCAAGGGACTTAGGTCAGCAAACACGGAGTGCATAAGCTTGAAACAAGCTCACCCTTAAGAGGAATGGGAGTGCTGTTACCCTGAGAGGAAGCATCCTGAGATGTGTGCAATCGGTATGTTATAGAAAATCATAATATTCCCTAAAGAATATGAAAGCACATTTGTTTTATTTTTTTGTTTTGTTTTTTTTTTAAGGATTTCATTTATTCACTTGAGTGAGAAAGACAGAGAGCACAGCTGGTGGAGAGGCAGAAGGAGAAGGAGAAGCAGACTCTCCGCCAAGCTGGGACCCTGATGTGGGGCTCCATCCCAGGACCCCAGGATCATGATCTGAGCCAAACGTAGATGCTTAAGCATCTGAGCCACCCAGGTGCCCCATGAAAGCACATTTGCAAACATGGTGAACATCTGATTTTTGTCTTCAATTAGGAAACAAAGTACAAATATGTCAACAGGTAGTACGTGATTTCATGCAGCTCATCTTCTAGCTTCTATTTTCCTGTTTGGAGTCTGGATGGAAGATACTCTGTAACTTCAAGGAAATTGAGGGAACTTGGCCACATAATGCAGAAAAGAAAGGACATAATCATGCTTTACAGAGAAGGATGTGAGAAATGAAGACTCACACAGTGTCTGAACTAGGGACACCCTAGAGGGGGTCTCACGCATTCACAGGGGAGCAGTCAGCATGGCCACGTGCACCTATAGCCACACTCAGCTGGAGGTTCAAGTGGAGAGAGAGCATCATGGCGGATTGGATGGGTGGGTGGGTTAGTGAGGTGAGTGGGACTAACCATGGTGCAGTTATAAAGGATGGATTACAATGATGATAATGGGATCCATGATTGTAATAAGTGAGGAGGAACAGGGATTTAAAGAAATGAAATCAGCAGGGAAAGGGAAAGAGAAAAATGTACTTTCTTTCATGTTCACCTATATTCTCCTGCCCGGCCTCACTTGAATAGAAGAGGTGCTATTCCTCCCACCCAGCCTCCTGCCTTGTCACCTTGACACCAAAGCAGATGTAGAAAGACATCACTTGTGATAAAATAGGTGAACAATTAAAGCAACAATAACAGTGGGGCGCTCTCACCCTCTCAGCTAGGTTTGAGTCTCTTCCACGTGCCCCTCAGTGATGTGGCTTCCCCAGTCTTCTCACTCCACACGTTCTCCCCCAGTGACTCTGCTTCCCTCTTGACGCCCCATCCGCCCCATTTGTTGATTGGCTACAAGGACTCATGGATGGCCATCACCTCCTTTTGCCAAGTAGTGACCCCAAGTTTTCTATCTCCAAACAATTCTGGATATGCTTGACACTTTTTGAAAAGAATCAAATCAATTATCTACTTTGTTATGAAAGCAATGATTGTATTCACCTCAGCACCCAAAATAGACTCCCTGCATCAAGACTAGGGCTCCTCTCTCCCTCACCACATGACATGGGATCTATTTCCTTAACATATTTTAAAGCACACAATATTGTATTATAAGCTAGAGAGGCTATGTTGTCTCACAATTCTCTTAGGCTTATTTATCCTGCAAAACTAAAATTTTATACTCACTGAACAGATATTTGCCATTTCCCCTACCCTAGTCCTGGCAACCACCCTTCTCTTCTCTGCTCCTCTGAGTAGTGTGAGGGTAATCAGGTAGGATTTGCCCTTAGGGCCTGGCTTATCCCACTTCGCATAATGTTCTCTAGATTTGACTTCCTCCTTTTATAAGTGTGAATAATTGTATGTATATACAGAGAAGAAGGACATGATGGCCTCTAGTCTTGGGTAAAGAAATCACAGGGAGCAGGTAGATGGTGGAGTAAATGCTAAGGAGAGGAGACACATGACATTTCAAAGAAACTGAAGAATATGATTTAGTTGGATGAATTCCTGCTAATAGCTCACTTGACTAAGGGACTGTGAGATGATCAGTTGTCCAAATGTGTTAAATACAGAGCTCAAAATCAACTCTGTGGTCCGTGGAAGTCCAGTATCAACTCCTCAGCCCCAAATCCCACAAAGGTCCTGGGAGAAAACCTCATGATGCAGGAATGACGGGTGTGTGGGCTCCGTGTTCACAGGAGAGATGGTTCTGCCAGGGAGAAGTAGATGAAGGGAGGCAATATACGACTGATTACTTATGTGCTGCTTAGGAATTGTTCTCATCACATATCTCACTCGTATTGATGATGGCTGTGGTAGGGGGATGGGTGCAGTGTCCATTCTGTATGATTTTGTGCAACATCAGATACGTCCACAATACATATTTGTCTGTTCCTACCAGGCATGGTGTATGTGAGTCCTGCTATTACGTGATAGTCCAATCTGCCAACATGTGTGTCCTCACTCGGACCAGGGGATGAAGCCCAGCTACTGCCAACAGACAGAGAAGCTGGTGTGGGGGCCATGGGAGGGACAGGAAGTCAGGGGGGTCCAAGGACAGAAGAATGATGAGGCCAGGGCACTGAGGACCAGGACAGGGGCCGCAGGTGGGTGTGCAGCTAGGCGTGACCAGCACACAAAAGGGCATCTCATTGGGGCTAATGTGATATTGTTTCTGCAAAAGAAGTTAGGAACACCTGAAGGATTTAAGCCATTGGTTGACTGTGTGAAAGTTCTGTGTGAATGCTATGAGGAGAGAGGACCTGAGGGCAACAGGGGTTTATTTACTGCATTCTTTACTGAAGACCTTGCATGCTTTACTGAAGATCCTGGATCATTTCCAAAAGATCCAGCAACAAGTCTGGGGACATTTGCTGAGTTGATACAGGTGGATATGAAGGGGAGTTTGAGCAAATGTGAGTTTCTACTCTGGTCTAAAGAGGCAGTCAAAATATCTGCAGTAGGACTTTAAAATACTGATCTTGCTAGGAAGCAGGACATAATCAACAGGAATTTATGGTGGGAAAATGATCTTATTTTATTTTATTATTTTATCATATTTTAGTTGATCATATAGATGATGTTATTATATTATTTGCTTAATTGCAATTGCTAAAGCCTGTGCAAAAATCCCAAGAAGAAATATATGACACAGATTTGTAGAAAACACCCACTTTACTTTGATAAACCTAAAATTTAGAGAAAAATCTCATGTTATTCACTAGTGTTAAGTCTGTAAAATTTATTAATTTTCCTATGTTACCAAATCAACTGAATCTATAGATGTTATGACAATTACATATCTAGTGAATTTTACCAAACTGTAATCTTTTGAACATATCACTGAGCAATTTTATATCCTAGAATATGTCCATTTTATACTGATGCCCTGAAGAACTCTTGCAGGACATTCAAACAAGCAAACAAAGAAAACCAGATCCACTGTTCCCTGGTGTGGGACATCAGGTGTTGCACATACGGGTCCTTCAGCTTTTTCTAGAATCTCCTGCAGGGGTCACTGGCCACTTCAGTTGTTTTCTGTATGTTAAATACAAATGTGCCATTTATTCTCCCCAGTGATAATGGGTTTATTGAAGAAAAGCAAAAACTTGGAATCCAGGACAGGTAAGGTATGGCAAAACCACAGGCAAGTGCAGGGAACAAAGGATAAGGAAGCTTTTTTATGGAGCAAAGGGTGAGTGTGGGAGGGACAAAAAGTCCATGGGAATAAAAGGGAATTCTAATTACAGGGCTTGTCATTGGTTGCGTTGTGACAATTTCTCATTGCCTAGGCTGGTGCCAGGGAAGGAAGAAGTCTTCCTTTTCCTGAGGGAGTAAGGGACTAGCCAGAGACTGGCGGACTTGCAAAGTCCGTCCTCCTGCTGGGTCTGCAGTTGAGGAGTGGTGGGCACGAAAGCTCCCCCTAGTGGTCTCTGACCTCCATTCAAAAGAAATGTTTCTTTAATTAAATATCACATAATATATGTATGTGTTTACATTCCCATAGACCAGGACTCTTTCTGAGAGTGAGACTCAACAATATCATCAACAGGCTTGAAGGACCATAGTATCTAGAAACCAGACCCAGTGGGAAGCAACCCCAGCTGGATCCTCAGGGCTTTAGACAGTGGTGACATGTGTGCCCTGGACCAGCAGGTGGTGCTGTGGGACCGCCTTGTACCAAAAAAGCAGTTCATTAGTGAGAACCAGTCAAAGAAGTCTGGGCCTGAAGTCTGAGTCCTGTCCTCCCTGATAGGATTCAGCACCTGTTTCCCCTCTGGTCTGGCAGAGTGTCCCGAGGGGGCCTGTGTGTGGTCTCAGCAGGTGCTTCCTCCCAGGGCTGGCCCCAGGGCTGAAGCCAACGTCCATCCACCTAAGTGTGTGATGTGAACTGAGCTCCAACACCAGGCTCAGGGAAAGTGAGGGGCAGGGACTCAGTGGATGGACCGTATTTGCATATAGAGCCGCTCATATGGCAGAGGCTGCAGGAGAAAAGGAGGCCTAGGGCAGCCCAGCCCACTGGGGTACCTGGGTCTGTGTACACATCATGGCCTGGACTCCTGTCTTCCTGGGGATGCTCTTTCACTACACAGGTATGGAGAGGCCTCAGGCAATACCTGCATCACCCCTCTGCTTCAGTCTAGCGAAAATTTACATTGAACCTATCCAATATCCTATGAGTGTGTGTGTTTGCAGGCTCCCTGTCCCAGCCCAAGCTGACCCGGCCGCCCTCCCTCTCTGCATCTCCGGGAACAACAGCCAGACTCACTTGCACCTAAGCAGGGACATCATGTTGGCAGCTTGAACATCTACTGGATTCAGCAGCAGTCAGGGAGCCCTCCCCGGGGTCTGCTGTACTACTCCTCAGGCTCCGATAAGCACCAGGGTTCCGGGGTCCCCAGCCCCTCCTCGGGCTCCAAAGATGCCTCCGCCAATGCAGGGCTTCTGCACATCTCGGGCCTGTAGGCTGAGGCCGAAGCGGACTATCCCTGGGCTCCAGCTCACGGCGGTGGGAGCAGCTACCACTCCTCACAGAGTCTCAGACACATGGATCTTTTTTCTGAGCCTCTTTTAAGTAAGATACTTGCCTGGAGAGACATAGCGGGGTGGTCTCTTCTGCACGATGTCCTATCCTTCAACAGGGAAAGAGGAAGAGTCATGTAATGCACGGAAAGTGACAGAAAATGGGGACATCCGAGGAAGACACAGACACATGAGATATCTGAGCCCAGCCTCACATCCCCACTCAATCTGGAGAAGATGGACAGGAATGAATTCTGTGTCTACAGCTGAACATACTGCCCAGCGAACATTCCTCCACAATCCGTTCTATCATCTTATTCCATAAAGTGTGACCTTGTGTCACTTCTGATGTATCCATACCTGATACATTGACAATAACCCTGGTCACAGACACAGTCTCCTCTCTCTGAGCCAACTACATGTGAACTCGGACCAGATCCCCCAGGCTCTCCCTGGAAACACCCCCCACACCCTCCTCCTCTTCTCCTCTCAGCTCCCGTGTCCCTCAGGCTTCAGTCTCTCCCTCTGGCTCTTCAGTCTGAGCTCTGTCTCCACATCAGGATTTCAGAGAAAACCGGAAATGACCTTGGTGTAGTTTCCAGTCTCCAGGGCCCATTTCTAGGCAGAACAATGACCAGAAATTATAGGTGCTTGCAACCCCCCCACATTCTCGTTCGTGCTCTCAGACGAAGGAGGCCCCATTTTTCTGTTCTCAACACTCCCAATCAGTTTCTTTGTTTATTTTAGAGGTTTCTTTATTTATTTGAGAGGGAGAGAGAAAGGGCACAGAAGGGAGAAGCAGAGGGAGAGAGAGAGTCTTAAGCAGACTCTGCGCTCAGTGTGGAACTCTATGCGGGGCTAGAGTTCAGGACCCAGACATCATGACCTGAGCCGAAGGCAGAGGTTTAAGTGCCTGAGACACCCGGGTGCCCCTCAGGACCCTGAGATTAGGAGCAGAGCCAAACCAATAGTCAGACACTCAATCCACATTGCCCTCCACGCCTCTCCCAGTCATTCTCTTTAATAGGAAAATAAAGTTATTACATTTCCTGAAAAGGATGTATTTATCTATCTTACGTAATTGCACATGGGTCTATTGACTTTTACCCCCTTCAGAATGAACTGATGCCATGGGGAGTCTTAGAGGAATTCAGAGACAAAGGATGACACGCATATTTTAAGATATGTTATTATTTTTCTTATGCTCCAATTCGCTGGACAGAGGACTCACCATAGAACCATTTTTCTATGCCACTGAAAGCCCAGGGCTATAGTGTTTATTCACACATGCACAAAACCATCAGCAATATCTTGTTCTCACTCCCTGGTAGACCCCTGGGGACATGGGGGCCTGTGGTTCTGGCTGGGTTGTCAGGGCAAGAAGGAGGGGGCTGGATGCTCCCGCCCCACCCTGTGCTTCCAGGCACCTGAAAACCCCACAGTTGTAGGTCTTGTGTCTGCAGAGATAAAAAATTGACAGACGTCTTGTCACTCAAGAAGACCTGGACTCTTGATTCAGTGAATGGTGAATAGGTTTACTCTCACATGAGCCCTCCTGGCCTAAATAAGTCCTTTTCCAGTAAAAATCTTTGAGATCCTTAACTCTAAATGCAGGGTCAGGACCCTGAAAGTATATAAAGAGAATCCCCCTGGAGAAACATCCCTCTGGGGTTTCAAAGTCAGAAGAGCAACAGGGGTCAGGTAGCCTCAGTTTTGGACACAGACACACACACACACACACCCCTCTCCTCCCTCTGACTGGATAGTGTGTCTGGGACTCTGCATATTCCAGGCTTCTCTGTCCTTCCAGAAATTCGAGTCAACCTGTGCTCACCCAGCCATCCTCAGGGTCACAATTTCCAGAAGGCAGAATCCTCCTCCATAGGAAAACTGGAGACATCTAGTGTGACTGGGATCCTGTCACTAGGGCAGCCAGGATCGGCTCTGAACACCCACTGTCCTGGGATGAGGCTGAAGCGCAGGAATCCCAGGGGGGAGTCCCTGTCCCCGTGGGCAGCTCAGCCCCAGACCATCTGTGGGATCCAGTCAGTGGCTGAGGCTGCTCAGTATGTTGATTCTGGGACCCCAGCCTCAGAACTCAAAACCCTTGTGGACAAGTGACACATGTTCCCTGTGTTCTCAGGACTGGGTTGTCACTCTTTAGTCATTCCCCAGTGACACTTCCAGCCAGGCTCCACTCTGATGGAAAGTCTTCAGTCCCAATCAGGGCCACAGGGCATGTGACCTCAGGGACACACTCCCCCTTATCTCCACTTGTCCCCCTCAGCTTCTGGATATTTGACAGCAACTTCTGTGTCCAGTAGGCTTTGGGTAGTAAAATCCATTAGCTCTGTCTGTGTTTGGCAATTTTACCAGCAGGATGGTTCTGAGTTCATAGGAACAGTCACCTCAAGGGGTTTCACTGGGCACCACATGGACCTTTCCTACATGGGAGACCAGACACATGGTACAAATAAGTGATTTTATTAATTTTTTTCTAGTTTTATTTTTATTTCTTTAAACATTTTTTTAATTTTTTGACAGAGAAAGACACAGCGAGAGAAGGAACACAAGCAGGGGGAGTGGGAGAGGGAGAAGCAGGTTTCCCACTGAGCAGGGAACCCGATGTGGGGCTCGATCCCAGGACCCTGGGAACATGACCTGAGCCGAAGGCAGACGCTTAACCATCTGAGCCACCCAGGCGCCCCAACAAATAAGTGATTTTAGAAAAGTATATAAAATCCTATTCTCTTGAGAAAAGAAGGCATTCCTGTTCCATTAATTGCATCTTACTGAATGGAATTATGTATAAAATAACACACATTCTTCTTAAATATGACGTTGGCTCCGTGGTGACTGACACATAAACTCTGTCACTAGGTCCTTGTCAGAGCATCTACAGCTGTCACCCTTTTCTTCTTAGAACTTCCAGCACGTTGGTCCTTTGTGCTCTGAGGTCAGGGCCACACACACTCACGTGGCAGAGCTCCTGCAGACTCGTGTCTGTGCTGGGAGGACGGAGCCGGGGAGGGAATCCCTGCCCAGTGTGTGGACAACTGTTGTTTGAAGCAGGGGGAAACAGTGACAGGTGACAAAGATGATCAGTGTGTGACCCTCTAGGAATGCACGGGACGGCTTCTAGACACAATCTGGACAGAATCACTCCCTGTCTCCTCAGTGCCGTGTGGACCTCAGAGGAAGGAGTGCTCTGGAAATCAGGGAGAAAGCACATACGAGGAAAGTCCCAGCATCCTGCACAGAAGCGACCCTGTGTCTATGGCGACCTGTTACTACTCTGGACTGGACACTCATGTCTTAGAGGAGTTTGTGTAGAGACACCACCCCAGTGCTGACCCAGGAACAGAGAAAGGAGCCATGAACAGATTCATTCTGAAGACTCTTAGCAGGGCATATAGTGAGTTGTGACTTAAGGGAAGTGATATATAGGAACACCCGTTTAGGTCCTCATGCAAGGAGCAATGGACAAAGCAGTTGTGGGGGGCGGGGGTTGCAGAGATGGGTCTGATGGGCCCTGGTCACCATGTCACACAATGGTGTGTCTGGTTCTGGACACCAGGGGTCACTCTAGTCCCATTTCTGAGGAGTCAGCGGATCTCAGAGCTGGGATCTGAAACCTGGCCCCACCTGTGCCCTATGCTCAGCACTCAGAGCTGGGACCTCCCCACCCCCTGGCCCCACACAGCCCCTCCCCTGCCCATGTCCTTGACATCCACAGGCAGAGGGACATGACCCAGGACCAGGGAGGGGTCAGAGAACTGGGGTCTCATTTGCATGCTCGGGCCCTCCCTCTCTCAAAGGATGAAGAGGCTAAGGGAGAGATTAAGGGAGGCTCTGCTCAGCTGTGGGGCCACAGAAGGCAGGATCAGTGATGACCTCCAACATGGCCTGGTCCCCTCTCGTCCTCAGCCTCCTCGCTCACTGCACAGGTGAATGGATGCAGGGACAGGGGAAGGGGCCCTGGGGGGACATGTGGGGCCCTGCTTCCTCCTCTTGTCTGAAGAACCCAGCATCACCCTGTCTGTGTCTCTCCCCCTTGCAGGGTCCTGGGCCCAGTCTGTGCTGACTCAGCCGTCCTCCGTGTCTGGGGCTCTGGGCCAGAGGGTCACCATCTCCTGCACTGGAAGCAGCTCCAATATCGGTGGTAGTTATGTGAGCTGGTTCCAACAACTCCCAGGAAAAGCCCCTAAAACCGTTATCTATTGGGATGATAGCAGACCCTCAGGGGTCCCGGATCGATTCTCTGGCTCCAAGTCTGGCAGCTCAGGCACCCTGACCATCACTGGGCTCCAGGCTGAGGACGAGGCTGAGTATTACTGCTCATCATGGGACAACAGTCTCAAAGGTCACACAGTGCTCCCGGCCTGTGGGGAAGTGAGACAAAAACCTGCTGTCCCTCAGCAACCAGTCTCCCTGTGCAGCTCCCCCTGCTTGGCCAAGTCAGCTCCTCCCTTTGTTTGGTCTAAACTGTAGTCTGAGACCAATATCAAGGTGCTCTGCCTATAAAATCATCCAAGTTCTGTTAAATTCAGCCCCTCAAGCCTGTCCTTGGCAGGAACACACTGTACGGTTTTCCCATATTGAGTGAAATTCCTGAGTGCCAAGGACAGACTCCCCTGGTAACAGAGTCTGCTGATGAGGGAGACAAAGGCAGGAGAAATGTCGCTTAATGTAAATCTCCTACAGCTGCAGCCCCTGATAGATATCTGACCCATGCAGAGTGTGACCTTCCTCAAGGACCTCATGGCTGCCTTAGCGCCTTCATGTGTGTGTTTGATTAAAGACTGAAGTAACCTCGTCTTCACAGCAGTTAGCCCCTCGATTCCTGAAACCCTTGCTTCCAAATTCCTTAGAGACTTAGACTATCCCTCACCTCCACTAATTAAAAAGTATATAATCAGTCACTCCTCACAATCCTAGTGAGATTTCTACCCATGTGTCCTGTCCCCGGGCTATAGTAATATCACTTTTTTTTTTTTTTTTTGCAACATTCAATGTCTCAAGCATTCTCTCTTGAACTTTGGGTTCCACAATCCCATATCACTGCGACAAGTCAGGACAGAACCAGAGACAGGGAGTCCAGCTGTGTCTGACTGAGGACAGAGCACTGTCCAGTGAGTGTGCATTCACACCACCTCCTGAACACCTAGCCTGTGCCACATGTAAGTCTAGGGATGTGGGACCCATGTGGACATGACAGGGAGGTTCCCCATGCTCAGGGAGCTGATAGTGCCTGGGCGAAGAGAGAGGACACAGAAGCTAAACATGTTGTAAAGAGTAGCTATGTCCCAGGAGCATGAGGACGGTGAGGTTGGTGGGTTGGAGCGGGAGCATTAGAGGGGTGCACAGGGAACCCTAGAATCTGTTGTATCATCATGACATCCCCGTTCTGCACAGACAATGATGGAGCACGTAGGAGGGACATGGCAGGGGCCGTGGACTCTGTCCAGACAGACTAGGAGTTCTGGGCAAGGGGTTGATAGGGGAAGAAAGTAAGAGTCCTCAGGATGTGGAGGAGGCAGGGATTCAGGATGGGAGTGGGAAGGAGAAGGAGGTGTAGGCTTGGGCACAGTATGTAGAGTGGGTTCCACCAGCTGGGACAGTGTGAGGACCTATCTCTCATGCAGGATAACTTACACCTCATGTTTCCGGGAGATAGAATCTACCGCGGAACCAGGGGACAATTCATCAGGACGTCTATAGATGCACATCTCTGCTTCCTTTTGTCTGACCATTGAGGAAACTTCATCAGTGCCTGTTGTTGGGGAGGACGTATTTCCTCTGCTCTTCAAGGTCCCTCTGGCTGAATCGGAATCAAATTGACATTTGGCAGATTAACAGGAGAAAATCAAATTTAATAGCCTACATAAAGTGAATCCACACAGACATGGAGAATTCCAAAGACAGTCAGGCAACATGACAGTTATATGAGTGAAAGAGAGGGGTAGGGGTCTGAGGATCAAAGAGGAGAAAGAGCATTAGCAAGAAGGTGAGAGATGCTCACCAAAATACTAACCAATAGGATCCAACAGTACATTAAAAGGATTATTCATCACAACCAAGTGGGATTTATCCCTGGGCTGCAAGGTTGGTTCAACATCCGCAAATCAGTCAATGTGATACAATTCATTAATAAAAGAAAGAACAAGAATCCTATGATCCTCTCAATAGATGTAGAAAAAGCATTTGACAAAGTACAACATCCTTTCTTGATCAAACCTCTTCAGAGTATAGGGATAGAGGGTACATACCTCAATATCATAAAAGCCATCTATAAAAAACCTACAGCGAATATCATTCTCAATGGGGAAAAACTGAGAGCTTTCCCCCTAAGGTCAGGAACGCGGCAGGGATGTCCACTATCACCACGGCTATTCAACATAGTACTAGAAGTCCTAGCCACAGGAATCAGACAACAAAAAAAATCAAAGGCATCCAAATCAGTTAAGAAGAAGTCAAATCCTCACTGTTTGCAGATGATATGATACTTTATGTGGAAAACCCAAAGACTGCACCCCAAAACTGCTAAAACTCATACAGGAATTCAGTCAAGTGGCAGGATATAAAATCAATGAACACAAATCAATGGCATTCCTATACACCAAAAACAAGACAGAAGAAAGATAAATGAAGGAGTTGATCCCATTTACAATTGCACCCAAAACCATAAGATACCTAGGAATAAATCTATCCAACGAGGCAAGGGATCTATACTCCCAGAAAACCATAAAATACTCATGAAAGAAATTGAGGAAGACACAAAGAAGTATAAAAATGTTCCATGCTCATGGATTGCAAGAACAAATATTGTGACGATGTCAATGCTACCTACAACAATCTACACATTCAATGCAATCCCCATCAAAATACCATCCACTTCTTTCAAAGAAATGGAACAAATAATCCTAAAATTTTTATGGAACCACAAAAAAGACCCCAAATAGCCAGAGGAATGTTGAAAAAGAAAAGCAAAGCTGGCAGGATCACAATTCCGGACTTCCAGCTCTATTACAAAGCTGTCATCATCAAGACAGTATGGTACTGGCACAAAAACAGACACATAGACTAGTGGAACAGAAGAGAGAGCCCAGAAATGGACCCTCAACTCATCTTTGAGACTCATCTTTGACAAAGCAGGAAAGAATGTCCAATGGAACAAAGACAGTCTCTTCAACAAATGGTGTTGGGAAAATTGGACAGCCACATGCAGAAGAATGAAAGTGGACCATTTCCTTACACCACACACAAAAATAGACTCAAAACGGTTGAAAGACCTCAATGTGAGACAGGAGTCCATCCAAATCCTAAAGGAGAACACAGGCAGCAACCTCTTCGACCTCAGCTGCAGTAACTTCTTCCTATAAACATCGCCAAAGGCAAGGGAAGCAAGGGCAAAAATGAACTATTGGGACTTCATCAAGAAAAAAGCTTTTGCACAGCAAAGGAAACAGTCAACAAAACCAAAAGACAGCCTGCAGATTGGAAGAAGATATTTGCCAGTGACATATCAGATAAAGGGCTAGTATCCAAAATCTATAAAGAACTTCTTCAACTCAACACCAAAAAAACAAATGATCCGATCAAGAAATGGGCAGAAGACATGAGCAGACATTTTTCCAAAGAAGACATCCAAAAGGCCAACAGACATTTGAAAAAGTGCTCAACATCACTTGGCATCAAGGAAATCCAAATCAAAATCTCAATGAGATCTCACCTCACACCAGTCAGAATGGCTAAAATTAACAAGTCAGGAAACGACAGATGTTGGCGGGGATGCGGAGAAAGGGGAACCCTCCTACAGTGTTGGTGGGAATGCAAGCTGGAGCAGCCACTCTGGAAAATAGTATGGAGGTTCCTCAAAAAGTTGAAAGTAGAGCTACCATACGATCCAGCAATTGCACTGTTAGGTATTTACTTGGAAGATACAAATGTAGGGATCCAAAGGGGTATGTGCACCTTGATGTTTATGGCAGCAGTGTCCACAAGAGCCAAAGTGTGGAAAGAGCCAAGATGTCCATCGACAGATGAATGGATGAATGGATAAAGAAGATACGGTATGAGCGCCTGGGTGGCTCAGTTGGTTAAGCGACTGCCTTTGGCTCAGGTCATGATCCTGGAGTCCGGGGATCGAGTCTCACATCGGGCTCCCTGCTCAGCAGGGAGTCTGCTTCTCCCTCTGACCCTCCCCCCTCTCGTGCTCTCTCTCTCTCTCTTTAAAATAATAAATAAAATCTTAAAAAAAAAAAGAAGAGGTGGTATGTATATACAGTGGAATATTATGCAGCCACCAAAAGGAATGAAATCTTGCCATTTGCAACAACATGGATGGGACTGGAGAATGTTATGCTGAGTGAAATAAGTCAATCAGAGAAAGACATGTATCATATGACCTCACTGATAGGAGGAAATCTTACTCTCAGGAAACCAACTGAGGGTTGCTGTAGTCAGGGGGTTTGGGAGAGATGGGGTGGCTCGGTGATAGACATTGGGGAGGGTAGTGCTATGGTGAGCACTGTGAATTGTGCAAGACTGTTGAATCACAGACCTCTACCTCTGAAACAAATAATACCTTGTATGTTTAAAAAAAAGAAGATAGTAGGAGGAGAAGAATGAAGGGGGGTAAATCGGAGGGGGAGATGAACCATGAAAGACGATGGACTCTGAGAAACAAACTGAGGGTTCTAGAGGGGAGGGGGGTGGGAAGATGTGTTGGCCTGGTGATGGGTATTAAAGAGGGCACTTTCTGCTTGGAACACTGGGTGGTATACGCAAACAATGAATCATGGAACACTACATCAAAAACTAATGATGTAATGTATGGTGATTAACATAACATAATAATTAAAAAATATAAAATAATAAAGTCAACAATATTTCAAACAAGAGTCATAAAAACTACAATTATCTTCCTCTATCTATTCAGTTTCATGTTATTAATTTTTGATCTGTTTGAATCCAGTTTTTCTATTAGTTCTGTTAATTTTTACTTTAGTTTTGCTATCTCAAAGGTATCAGATACCTACATTTTTTGAAGTCCTGTCCATGAATATCCTTGAAGATGTAGCACATTTGCAGTAGCATCAGAGTAAGATGGGAACTGTACGTGACAAGACATGACAGGGGCCATGGCTACGGATGGGTTAGAGGTCATTACGATGCAATTGACAAGGAAATATGTTATTCCCATGACACGGAACACAAACATCTATCAAACACAAATTCGGAAAGTTACATAGTTGTAAGCACATGTAGGATTTTTTAAAATATTAAAAATATCTTTTTAATGCATCAAAGTCCAGATAAACATAAGAAATATTTTGGCAAAATACAGAATGCATGGTTTCGACACACATAATTTTAAAAATGAATAAAAACTTGTTTACCATGTTTTTTTGTAAGAGCGGACCAATAATTCAAGAAAAATGTTTACTTTTTAACCAATTTAAAACAGAATTTTAATTTTCCATCTGCATAGTTTGATATTTAAATATATCTTAATTTTAACCAGTATTGACAACACATAAAATTCCTTTCCAGGTTCCTTTCCAAAAACCAACTACAACTTTCTTTGATACATTGAAATTTAGACTTAAGTTTTCTTTCTTCAAATAACCAGCTTTATCTTAGGACAAAAATCATTTTTCTTTTCCCTGAACAAAAAATGTGTTCCCATTCCAAATACCTTTTTTTCACCAAAAACACATATCTTACTTTCCTGGCACACATAGCTTTTTTCTTTATCATTTCTAGTAGTCTGTTATATATATTAGAATTCTTAACTCTTAGAAACCTTAGTTTCTAGGGAAAGCTCTATAGTAAATGATTGTGAACTGTTTGTTATGCCAGTAGTCTTTAGATTAGCAAATTTAGGAATACATTTCACAATTTCTAGAAACATAGTACCATAGTTCAATAACATACACACCAGGTTTACTAATGGACCCATGGTTGTCTTTATAGTTTTCCTGTAATAAAACAAAAGAAGATAAACCTATGCTTACTACTTAATGTTTCATTATTTTATTGTATTTAGTTTGGCAAAAAATGAAGAACTAAGTAAATTGTTAAGAAGCCAATACGTGGAGCACCTTGATGGCTCAGTAGGTGAAGCACACAACTCTGGATTTCAGGGCTGTGAGTTTGTGCTCCATGTTGGGCGTGGAGCCTACCTGAAAAAAAAAAAAAAAAAGGCAATACTCTCCCTAGCAATGGACAGATTCAATGCAATCCCTTTCAAACCCCTGAATGCCTGTTTGCACACTCCGAAAAGAGGATCTTAAATTTTCTGTGCAATTACAGGGACTCAGAACATCTGAACAATCCTGAAGATGAACCAATTTGTAAGAACTCACAATTCCAGATTTCAAAACTCTCTAAAACTTACTTACAAAGCTACAACAATCAAGAATGTGGTACTGGCCTAAAATAGATGTAAGGATATATTAAACATATTTGAGAGTCCAGAAATAAATCACTTATCTGGGGTGCCTGGGTGGCTCAGTCATGGAGTCCTCTGTGGGGAGACCTGTTCTTGAGGAGGAAGGACAGACACACAGACTATGTTGTGGCCTGAGCCAGCACAGGTGTCCAGGAGAATACCTGGGTGACAGATAGAGCCCACCTGCACATGCCCCAGGGTCTGGGGTAAATTAAAAAAAAATAAATACACAGTAACTTTTAATATGCGTAGGGAGTTTGGCCACCACCCCCATGGTCGAAATGACAACATTTCCATCACCCGCAGAGAAAACCCCCTTCCCACCAGCAGTCAGGCCAGGGTCCCCCTGCACTCAACCCTCTGTGGTCCCCAATTCCCTCCGGTCTGCAATGAGTTCCCTACTGTGCCCATTTCACAGGGACTGAACCCCAGAACATTTCTCCTTGTCAGCGCTCCATTCACCGGTCTGAGGAGCGTGTGCATTGCTGTGGGGACGTCAGCTCCACCATCGGGAAATATGCGGATCGCTTCAGGTATGTACACGTCACTCTTGTGCGGAGGCCTTGCTAATCTTCCAATTTTAATGCACAGGACGTTGACATGAGCCTAAGTTATTTTGCCATATTGGTCTTCTTGTCACCTTTTAATCTGTACATTTGTGTGTGCTCCCATTTTATTCAATGCATTGGCCAGTGGTTGTTTATTGTGTTATGAAAATGATGTGTTAATTAGACCATTTTTCAAGTTTTTGTCTCATGCATTTTTGCTTTACTTATAGTGGGAGGTCGGCTGTGCTTCCTTTCCCTTTTCCCTATTCCCTTGTGCCTAGGAGACGCTAAATGTCTCCTTCCCCCTCTTTCCCCATCGCTGAGGTGTTCCCAGGGCTCCCCTCCTCACGGTCTCACCCCATCTGCCCACAGCACAGCCTCTGAGTCCTCCTGACTCCCTCCTGCTCGCCCTGGATGCCCGTCCTGTGGGCAGGGCTCGGGTGTCCCCCTGGCTGTCCTGTGGCATCACACTCAGGGACTCTCTCCTCGGATGGTGGTTCAGGCCGCTGCCAGCTTCCCCTACTGTCTCCCACAGACTTCTCTGGAACCGACTTTTCTTTGCACTGAAGCTCATGGCTTGTGGTCTGAGCCTGGGAGCCAGGGAGTCTGGATTCACTCATTAGTGTTCTATTTATTTGTTAATTTACTTTCATACAGGTTGTGTGAAGTTGGTACATAATCTGTCTTATGTGTTAATAGGGTGTGAGTCTTGCATAGTTTCCTCTGTCTTCTTAATTGTGCAGGTGTTTTTAAGAGACATAATGGGTTTTTAAAATTTTGTCGGTGAGCATCACCTCAGCTACCCAGAATTTTTCATGAAAAATTTGTTTAAGGTAAAAAAAAAATCATAATAAAGATCACTTTTAAATACAGATACTTTTAAAATTAAGTACCTTATTTCCTTTTTTACTTGCATCTAACACAGATATAAATGGGAAAATGATTGGACATAGATAATTGCTATGACAATTATGAACTAATATTTCTCTGCAATTTCTTACAAATACATTCGATAACTGTTGCTAAAATCACAGGAAGACAGTAGGGAGAAGGAGCCAGGTTTTCCGGTGACGGCATGAAATACATTAGGTGCAGGGGTCCCGGAACTACCCTGAGGTGTGTGCTTGGTGAGGTTCAGGGAGAGGCTACCCCAGGTGACACCAGACAGAGGAAACGTGCTCTGCAGCAAACAAGGGGATCAGGGGAGGAATTCCCAAGCTGTGGCTCCCTGAGGGGGGTGAGCGGGTGCTGTTATTCAGGCTTAGGCTGACCGGTCACAAAGGGGAGTCCTGTCATCCCAGGTAAAGGTGTGCACAGGGTCGTGCAGGGGGACTGAGAACACCAGCTGTGCTGTGTCCTGTGGTGGGTTCCTGAAGCTTGTGCTCCTCCCAGGGCCGAGAGTTAACATTATAAGAGGCAGAGTCACCGGAGGACACACCAAGGTCCTTCTGCGCAGGACGAGTTGGTGCAGGAGCTCAAACCCATCTCGGCTGCGGGACCATTCGTGCTGTTTGCCTCTGAAATGCAAGGTTAACATTCCTGGGAAGAAGAAGGGGTTTCCCTGGGGGTCTTGCTAGTGACAGTTTTAACCTCACTAACCCTGTGGGGAATGGTTTCATCCTGCAAAAAGAACTCAAGAATGTGCGTCCGGTTAGTCTTCACTTTTGACACAGTCCTGGGAGTTTACCACCGAGTTATTGTCTCTGATGTGGTTACACTAAGTCCTGGTCTGGTAGAGACTGCTAGATTTTGCATTCCCTTTGTTCCCTTAAAATCCTTACCTACTGGGTTGTTGCATTTCTTTGTTCAAACACTTCCTAGGTGGTTTGGGAACATGTGTGTTGGGCAAGTAGATCCTGCAGGGCACAGATATTGGAAAAAACCTGGGGGCCTAAGATGACAGCTTTTGGGTCAGGAAAGTTGTCTCTCCCTTTTTTTTTTTTTTTTTTACAGGGATTCCTAATTTTTCTGCTTATAGAAAGGTCAGGA
The DNA here is from genome assembly GCF_029215605.1 of Mirounga angustirostris. NCBI lineage: Eukaryota > Metazoa > Chordata > Mammalia > Carnivora > Phocidae > Mirounga > Mirounga angustirostris. Next base: position 91,290,592 of record NW_026991722.1, read on the forward strand.
TATTGGGTAAAAACATTGCATGATAAGATAAATAGTAAAATCTTTAGAAATAGCTAAAATAAAGTTACCATTATTTCAGTAATAATTACAATAATAATTATTTTCTTAAGGTAAAATTAATGAAAATGATACTAGTAATATTACCAACCAATAAAAATGCTCATGTTACTGGACAAACGACCGGTTCTGAGCTCACTTTGGGCTCTTCACCACTGGAAATCAATATTCAAGAGGCCATGGTGGCAAAAGAAGGTGCTTTATTCAGGAAGCCAGCACCCTGCGAAGATGGTGGACAAACACCTCAAAGACCACCTTCCCCGACCAGGTGCCGCCGCCCGAGGGTGTTACAGGGGGAGGTGCAGGCAAGGCTGGGGGCTCTGTGCAGGAGAACCAGGTGCTCATGCTGTCAGTCTTGTCAGTCCTATGTGGACACGACCCCGAACAGACTTGCTTGCACTCTTGACAGCGGCTTCCAATGTGGTCAGGCGTTAACCCCTTCAAGCCAGCAGTCTACAAATGTCAAGGAAATCAGGTAGATCTGCTATGGAGCAAGGGACTTAGGTCAGCAAACATGGAGTGCATAAGCTTGAAACAAGCTCACCCTAAAGTCCAATGGGAGTGCTGTTACCCTGAGAGGAAGCACCCTGAGATGTCTGCAATCTGTATGTTATAGGAAATCATAATATTCCCTGAAGAATATGAAAGCACATTTGGTTTATTTTTTTGTTTTGATTTTGTTAAGGATTTCATTTATTCACTTGAGTGAGAAAGACAGAGAGCACAGCTGGTGGAGAGGCAGAAGGAGAAGGAGAAGCAGCCTCTCTGCCAAGCTGGGACCCTGACGTGGGGCTCCATCCCAGGACCCCGTGATCATGATCTGAGCCAAAGGCAGATGCTTAAGCATCTGAGCCACCCAGTTGCCCCATGAAAGCACATTTGAAAACATGGTGAACATCTGATTTTGGTCTTGAATAAGGAAACAAACTACAAATATGTCAACAGGTAGTACGTGATGTCATGCAGCTCATCTTCTAGCTTCTATTTTCCTGTTTGGAGTCTGGATGGAAGATACTCTGTAACTTCAAGGAAACTGAGGGAAGCTTGGCCACACATTGCAGAAAAGAAAGGACATAACCCCATGCTTTACAGAGAAGGATGTGAGAAATGAAGGCTCACACAGTGTCTGAACTAGGGACACCCTAGAGGGGTCTCACGCATTCACAGAGGAGCAGTCAGCATGGCCACGTGCACCTATAGCCACACTCAGCTGGAGGTTCAAGTGGAGAGAGAGCATCATGGCGGATTGGATGGGTGGGTGGGTTAGTGAGGTGAGTGGGACTAACCATGGTGCAGTTATAAAGGATGGATTACAATGATGATAATGGGATCCATGATTGTAATAAGTGAGGAGGAACAGGGATTTAAAGAAATGAAATCAGCAGGGAAAGGGAAAGAGAAAAATGTACTTTCTTTCATGTTCACCTATATTCTCCTGCCCGTCCTCACTTGAATAGCGGAGGTGCTATTCCTCCCACCCAGCCTCCTGCCTTGTCACTTTGACACCAAAGCAAAAGTAGAAAGAAATCACTTGTGATAAAATAGGTTAACAATTAAAGCGACAATAACAGTGGGGCTCTCTTACCCTCTCAGCTAGGTTTGAGTGTCTTCCACGTGCCCCTCAGGGATGTGGCTTCCCCAGTCTTCTCACTCCACACGTTCTCCCCCAGTGACTCTGCTTCCCTCTTGATGCCCGAACGACCCCTTTAGTTGATTGACAACAAGGACTCATGGATGGCCATCACCTTCTTTTGCCAAGTAGTGACCCCAACTTTTCTATCTCCAAACAATTCTGTATATGCTTGACACTTTTTGAAAAGAGTCAAATCAATTATCTAATTTGTTATGAAAGCAACGATTGTATTCACCTCAGCACCCAAAATAGACTCCCTGCATCAGGAGTAGGGCTCCTCTCTCCCTCTCCACATGACATAGGATCTATTTCCTTAACATATTTTAAAGCACACAATATTGTATTATAAGCTAGACAGGCTATGTTGTCTCACAATTCTCTGAGGCATATTTATCCTGCAAAACTAAAATTTTATACTCACTGAACAGATATTTGCCATTTCCCCTACCCTAGTCCTGGCAACCACCCTTCTCTTCTCTGCTCCTCTGAGTACTGTGAGGGTAATCAGGTAGGATTTGCCCTTAGGGCCTGGCTTATCCAACTTCACATAATGTTCTCTAGATTTGACTTTCTCCTTCTGTGTTAAATACAGAGCTCTAAATCAACTCTGTGGTCTGTGGAAGTCCAGTATCAACTCCTCAGCCCCAAATCCCACAGAGGTCCTGGCAGAAAATCTCATGATGCAGGAATGACGGGTGTGTGGGCTCCGTGTTCACAGGAGAGATGGTTCTGCCAGGGAGAAGTAGATAAAGGGAGGCAATATACGACTGATTACTTATGTGCTGCTTAGGGATTGTTCTCATCAAATATCTCACTCGTATTGATGATGGCTGTGGTAGGGGGATGGGTGTAGGTTCCATTCTGTATGATTTTGTGCAACATCAGATACGTCCACAGTACATATGTGTCTGTCCCTACCAGGCATGATGTATGTGAGTCCTGCTATTACGTGATAGTCCAATCTGCCAACATGTGTGTCCTCACTCGGACCAGGGGATGAAGCCCAGCTACTGCCAACAGACAGAGAAGCTGGTGTGGGGGCCATGGGAGGGACAGGAGCTCAGGGGGGTCCAAGGACAGAAGAGTGATGAGGCCAGGGCACTGAGGACCAGGACAGGGGCCGCAGGTCGGTGTGCAGCTAGGCGTGACCAGCCCATGAAAGGGCATCTCAGTGGGGCTAATGTGATATAGTTTCTGCAAAAGAAGTTAGGAACAACTGAAGGATTTAAGCCATTGGTTGACTGTGTGAAAGTTCTGTGTGAATGCTATGAGGAGAGAGGACCTGAGGGTAACAGGAGTTTACTTACTGCATTCTTTATAAAGACCTTGCATTCTTTACTGAAGATCCTGGATCATTTCCAAAAGATCCAGCAACAAGTCTGGGGACATTTGCTGAGTTGATACAGGTGGATATTAAGGGGAGTTTGAGCAAATGTGAGTTTCTACTCTGGTCTAAAGAGGCAGTCAAAATATCTGCAGTAGGACTTTAAAATACCGATTTTGCTAGGAAGCAGGACATAATGAACAAGAATTTATGGTGGGGAAATGATCTTATTTTATTTTATTATTTTATCATATTTAAGTTGATCATATTGATGATGTTATTATATTATTTGCTTAATTGCAATTGCTAAAGCCTGTGCGAAAATTCCAAGGAGAAATACATGACACAGATATGCACAAAACACCCACTTTACTTTGATAAACCTAAATTTTAGAGAAAAATCTCATGTTATTCACTAGTGTTAAGTCTGTAAAATTTATTAATTTTCCTATGTTACCAAATCAACTGAATCTACAGATGTTATGACAATTACATATCTAGTGAATTTTAGCAAACTGTAATCTTTTGAACATATCACTGAGCATTTTTATATCCTAGAATATGTCCATTTTATACTGATGCCCTGAAGAACCCTTGCAGGACATTCAAACAGGCAAACAAACAAAACCAGATCCACTGTTCCCTGGTGTGGGACATCAGGTGTTGCACATACGGGTCCTTCAGCTTTTTCTAGAATCTCCTGCGGGGTTCACTGGCCACTTCAGTTGTTTTCTGTACGTTAAATAAAAATGTGCCATTTATTTTCCCTAGTGATAATGGGTTTATTGAAGAGAAGCAAAAACTTGGAATCCAGGATGGGTAAGGTATGGCGAAACCACAGGCAAGTGCAGGGAACAAAGGATAAGGAAGCTCTTTTATGGAGCAAAGGGTGAGTGTGGGAGGGAGAAAAATCCATGGGAGTAAAAGGGAATTCTAATTACAGGGCTTGTCAATGGTTCCGTTGTGACAATTTCTCATTCGCTGGGTTGTTGCCAGGGCAGGAAGAAGTCTTCCTCTTCCTGAGGTAGGAAGGGACTAGCTAGCTATAGGCCTGTGGACTTGCAAAGTCTGTCCTCCCGCCTGGTCTGCAATTGAGGAGTGGGGGGCTCGAGCGCTCCCCCTAGTGGTCTCTGACTTCCATGCAAAAGAGATGTTCCTTTAATTAAATATCACATAATATATGTATGTGTTTACATTCCCATAGACTAGGACTCTTTCTGAGAGTGAGACTCAACAATATCATCAGCAGGCCTGAAGGACCATCGTATCTAGAAATCAGACCCGGTGAGATGCAGACCCCCGTTGGACTCTCAGGGCTTTGGACCGTGGTGACATGTGTGCCCAGGACCAGCAGGCGGCGCTGTGGGACTGCCTTGTACCAAAAAAGCAGCTCTTTAGTGAGAAGCATTCAAAAAGTTGGGGCTGGAGGGCTGGGTCCTGTGCTCCCTGATGGGACTCAGCAGCTGTGTCCCCTGTGGTCTGGCAGAGTGTCCCGAGGGGACCTGTGTGTGGTCTCAGCAGGTGCTCCCTCCCAGGGCTGGCCGCAGGGCTGAAGCCAACCTCCATCCTCTTCAGTGTGTGATGTGAACTGAGTTCAGCACCAGGGATCAGGGAAAGTGAGGGGCAGGGACTCAGTGGATGGACCGTATTTGCATATAGAGCCCCTCATGTGGCAGAGGCTGGAGGAGAAAAGGAGGCGTAGGGCAGCCCAGCCCACTGGGGAACCTGGGTCTGTGTCACCATGGCCTGGACTTCTGTCTTCCTGGGGATGCTCTTTCACTGCACAGGTAGGGACAGGCCTCAGGGAACAGCCTGCATCACCCCTCTGCTTCAGAGTTTAGAGAAAATTTGCATTGAACCTATCCAATATCCTATGAGTGTGTGGGTCTGCAGGTTCCCTGTCCCAGCCCAAGCTTACCCGGCCGCCCTCCCTCTCTGCATCTCCGGGAACAACGGCCAGACTCACCTGCACCCTGAGCAGGGACATCAGTGTTGGCGGCTTGAACATCTACTGAATCAGCAGCAGCCAGGGAGCCCTCCCCGGGGTCTGCTTTCCTACTCCTCAGACTCCGAGAAGCACCAGGGCTCCAGAGTTAGCCACTCAATGAACTGAGCCCCCCGGGCACCCCCCAGTCATTCTCTTTAATATGAAAATAAAGTTGTTACATTTCCTGAAAAGGATGTATTTATCTACCTTGAGGTATTTACACATGGGTCTTTTGATTTTTATACCCTTCAGTATTAACTGATGTCATGGGGAGTCTTAGAGGAATGCACAGACAAAGGATGGCCTGCATATTTTAAGATATGTCATTATTTTTCTTTTGGTCCATTTCCTTGGACAGAGGATTCACCATAGAACCATTTTTCTATGCTACTGAAAGCCCAGGGCTGTAGTGTTTATTCACACATGCACAAAACCATCAGCAATCTCTTGTTCTCACTCCCTGGTAGACCCCTCGGGACACAGGGGACTGTGGCTCTGGCTGGGATGTCAGGGCAAGAAAGAGCGGGCTGCATGCTCCCTTCCACCATGTGCTTCCAGACACCTGAAAACCGCACTGTTGTAAGTCTTGTGTCTGCAGAGATAAAAAATTGACAGACTTCTTGTCACTCAACAGGACCTGGACTCCTGATTCAGTGAATGGTGAACAGATTTGCTCTCACATGGGCCCTCCTGGCCTAAATAAGTCCTTTTCCAGTAAAAATCTTTGAGATCCTTACTTCTAAATGGAGGATCAGGACCCTGGAAGTATATAAAGAGAATCCCAGGAAAAACATCTCTCAGGGTATTTCAAAGTCAGAAGAGGGATAGGGCTCAGGTTGCCTCAGTTTTGGACACACACACACACACACACACACACCTCTCCTCCCTCTGAGTGAATAGTGTGTCTGGGACTCTACGCATTCCAGGCTTCTCTGCCCTTCCAGAAGTCAGGGTCAACCTGTGCTCACCCCGCCATCCTCAGGGTCACAATTTCCAGAAGGCAGAATCCTCCTCAATAGGAACTGGAGACATCTAGTGTGACTGGGGTCCTGTCCCCAGGGCAGCCAGGATGGAATCTGAACACCTGCTGTCCTGGGATGAGTCTGACGCTCAGGAATCCCAGGAGGGAGTCCCTGTCCCCATGGGCAGCTCAGCCCCCAACCATCTGTGGGATCCAGTCAGTGGCTAAGGCTGATCAGTAGAATGATTCTAGGACCCCAGGCTCAGAACACAAAACCCTTGAGGACAAGTGACTCATGTTCCCTGTGTTTTCAGGGTTGGGCTGTCACTCTTTATTCACTCTGCAGTGACCCTTCCAGCCAGGCTGCACTCTGATGGAAAGTCTTCTGTCCCAACCCAGGGCCACAGGGCATGTGACCTCAGGGACACACTCCCCCTTATCTCCACTTCTCCCCTCCTCAGCTTTGGGATATTTGACAGAAACTTCTGTGTCCAGTAGGCTTTGGGTAGTAAAATCCATTCCTGTAGTCATTGGGCACTGAATGAATAACGCTTCCATCCTGAACATGCTGGACACAGTTGCAGGAACTAGAGCTGTGTCCAACCCAGAGAGTGGTCTGACCCCAAATCCTTTGTCCTAGAAGCTCTGTCTGTGTTTGGCAATTTCGTCAGCAGAATGGCTCTGAGTTCATAGGAACAGGCCCCTCAAGGGGTTTCACTGGGCACCACGTTGACCTTTCCTACGTGGGAGACCAGACACATGGTACAAATAAGTGATTTTAGAAAAAGTATATAAAACCCTATTCTACTGAGAAAAGACGGCATTCCTGTTCCGTTAATTCAATCTTACTTAATGGAATTATGTATAAAATAACACACATTCTTCTTAAATATGATGTTGGCTCCGTGGTACTGACACATAATCTCTGTCACTAGGTCCCTGTCAGAGCATCTACAGCTGTCACTCCTTTCTTCCTAGAACGTCCAGCACGTTTGTCCTTTGTGCTCTGAGGTCAGGGCCGCACACACTCACGTGGCAGGGCTCCTGCAGACTCGTGTCTGTGCTGGGAGGACAGAGCCAAGGAGGAAATCCCTGCCCATTGTGTGGAAACCTGTTGTTTCATGCAGGGGGAATCAGTGACAGGTGGCAAAGATGTTCAGTGTGTGACCCTCTAGGAATGCACGGGAGGGTTTCTACACACAATCTGGAGATAAGAGCTCCCCATCTCCTCAGTGTTGTGAGGACCTCAGAGGGAGGAGAGCTCTGGAAATCAGGGAGAAAGCACATACAAGGAAAGTCCCAACATCCTGCACAGAGGGACCCTTTGTCCATGCGGTCCTGTCGCTGCTCTGGACTGGACCTTGTTCTAGAAGAGTTTGTGTAGAGTTAACGTCTCAGTCCTGACCCAAGAACAGAGAAGGGAACCATGGAGAGCCTCACTCTGAACACTCTTAGATGAGCATATAATGTGTCCTGACTTAATGGGAGGTGACATATATGGACAACAGGTCAGGCCCTAATGCAGGGAACAGTTGCCAAAACAGTTTTGGGGGGGTGTGGAGATGGGTCTGATGGGCTCTGGTCACCATGACACGTAATGATGTGTCTGAGTCTGGACACCAGGGGGCACTCTGGTCCCATCTCTGAGTCAGGGGTGATCAGAGTTGGGCCTGTAACCTGGCCCTGCCTGTGCCCTGTGCTCAGGGCTCATAGCTGGGACCTCCCCACCCCTGGGCACACAGTCCCTCCCCTGCCCACCCCCCCTCACATCCTCAGGCAGAGGGACCTGACCCAGGGCCAATGAGGGGTCAGAGAGCTGGGGGTCTCATTTGCATGGACAGGCCCTCCCTCTCGCAGAGGATGAAGAGGGGGAGGGAGAGATTAGGGGAGGCTCTGCTCAGCTGTGGGGCCACAGAAGGCAGGATCGGTGATGACCTCCACCATGGCCTGGTCCCCTCTCCTCCTCAGCCTCCTCGCTCACTGCACAAATGATTGGATGCAGGGACAGGGGAAGGGGCCCTGGGAGGACATGTGGGGCCCTGTTTCTCCTCTTGTCTCAAGACCCCAGCATCACCCTGTCTGTGTCTCTCCCCCTTGCAGGGTCCTGGGCCCAGTCTGTGCTGACTCAGCCGCCCTCCGTGTCTGGGGCCCTGGGCCAGACGGTCACCATCTCCTGCACTGGAAGCAGCTCCAACATTGGGGGTGGTAATGCTGTTAACTGGCACCAACAGCTCCCAGGAAAGTCCCCTAAAACCATGATCTATGGTAGTACTGCTAGACCCTCGGGGGTCCCCGAACGATTCTCTGGCTCCACGTCTGGCAACTCTGGCACCCTGACCATCACTGGGCTCCAGGCTGAGGACGAGGCTGAGTATTATTGTGCATCGTGGGATGATAGTCTCAGTGCTCACTCAGTGCCCCCGGCCTGAGGGGAAGGGAGACAAAAACCCACTAACTCCTCTGTAAAGAGGAGGAGACACACCAGCGTAGCCTGTGATTCTGCTTATTCTTTTGCTGACGCCCTGGGAGCAGGTCCATCCAGGGGCACCGTTTAAGGGCGAGGTCCGTCCTGTCCCTTCTGTCCTCAGAGTCACTTGGGGCAGCCCATTCGCAGACAAGGAGTCTTCATGTAAACAGAAAGTTCTCTTTTCATCAACTGGGGGTATTTAACTTCTAGGCCACATCATATTAACTCTTTCCTTCTGATTTTAAAACAAATCCAACATTTTATTTTGTCTCTGAACAGATCGTGGGATCTCAGCACTCCCCATGTGGTGCTTGAAGAATAACTCAGTCCTGTTGCATCAGAAATTATTATCTGCGTGGCTATAAATGGTGCTGCTGCCTAGTTTTGTCTAATTTCCTGATTTTTTTGAGAAATAGACACTCACTTAGAATGATAAAACTATAAAGGAATCCAAAACTTTCCTCCATAGGAATAATCTGCACATGAATGTTTGTACCAGTTTCATTCATAATCACTAAAACTGAAAGTGACCGGAAGTCTGTCCATAGAGATTTAGTCCAGGTTTGTATCTAATCACCAAACATGGACCCGAACTGAGATGCCACCAAACAGGCAGCTCGTTTCTAAAATGGGAAATAATACATAGTACGGTTAAAGTTATATCACTTTTGGGAAGAGGCAACACTCTGGAGAGAGCGCAAACACCTGCAGTTTCTGGAAGGAGAAAAGAGACAAAAGACTTGATCATGTGAACGGAGGAAAACGTTTCTGAGCAAGAGAAGGATTCTCTGTGACGCTGTAACGGCAGTGAAATGACACGATGACTCCGTCAGAGTTCACTGAACCCCGTGCAGCCACATGACAGAACCGACGGTTGCAGATAAAACTCCTTAGGGAGGGTCGGGGCCCGGGGTGGAATGCGGACAAACCCCCGCACCTGCCGGACAGACGTGTGAGCCCAGCTCAGGGCCGGGCTCGGGGCAGAGCCGCTGGGCCGAGTGACCGTGCAAAGGAGCGGAGCCCGTCAGGGCAAAGTCAGAAGCGACTGCCCGTGGGCTCTGTGCTCCAGTAGACAGGGCTGTGTCCCGCGGAAACAGGTGGGTTATTTTGAGGGGCCTGCACTGTGTCCTGGAATTGAGCAGTCAAGTCAGTGGATGGGCCCTGGGGAGCCCGATTTCTCCCGGTAGGAGTGGAAAGTCGCAGATAGAACCCAGGGTGAAGCGTGAGCTCATGGGTTCGAGCTGGGGAGGGCGGTTTGGAATCGTGTGTAGTTTGATAGGGACAGATAATTGCCTGTCGAGACAGTCAGTGCTGTGTGCAGGGTCCTGGGTGAGTGACTGTCATATAGAAGCCCTCGGTCTGTCAGCGGGGCGGAAGTACACGCTGGGATGCCCAGAGCCCTGAGTGCATTCCCCCAAATAGTGCTTCCTAGTACCGTTCTCTGGGAAAGGATGCAGGCTGCTTTGCAGAGAGGCTTAGTCCCCAGACCAGGAATTACATGGATGAGCTTGGGGCGACTTCTAGTGTCAGAAAGTGTAGAATCCTTCAGAATAAACACAAGCCCATCAGTGCAGGCCCAGCCCACACACACAGTGACGGGGTGTGTCCAGGAGCTCGTGAGACACTTAAAATGCCCCCATTGGGCAAAACTGGAAAGATTTGAGCAACCGAATAAATGTGACAGTATTAGCTTCTTACTCAAAATTTAAAATAATTGTCCACAGTCCCTATTGTGAAATGGTTGAATAAATGAATAAATGGAGGAAGAGACACATTCCAGTACAGAGATTTCAAGTAACAGGTGCAAACACTTAGCCCGAAGAATGTCAGGCATGATTCCCGCTCAGTAAGTGTGGATGAAGTCACTAAAACAAGGGGAATCTGAGAAAGTATCACAGTGAGAGAAGCTTAAGGAGCCATCACAACTAAATGCCATAATGATCCTGAACTGGATCTTAGAACAGCAAAGGGATATTAGGTAAAAATTGAGAAAATCTGAATAAACCATGGTTGTTAATCATTATGGGTTGAACTATATCTTTATCAATCCATGTGATAAAAGTTCTAAAAAAATCTTGTATTTCAGGAGCTGACTGTATTGGGAAATGCTGTTGTTGCAGACGTAATCAGCTGTGGTGAGACCAGTATGTTTAATCTCATGTTTCACAGTCTTTTTCTCTCTTTGGTTTTCCTCTGCCTTTTCAGTTGGAGTGATGCTGAGATGCATCGCAGTATTTAGGAGAACAGAGCCTAGGAATTCAACCTTCATTGTCATAGAAAGCCCTCATATTATAGACAAAAATCGAGAAAATTCTGTTTTTTGGTTACCGCCAGTCCATGGGACACTTACCAGGTAAACAGGATGAAGCCTAAATGTGGGTGGGATACCTTGTCCTGGGGGCCCCTTGATGCAGGAGTTGAGAAAGAAATTCCAAGAAGAGGGAGGTCGGTTGTACAGTGTAAGGGTTTATATTAATGCTCATACTGAGAACAGTTACAAACCTGGGCTAATGTAAAGGAAAATTAATCGTAAGTATGTCAGAGAGACACAGGAAATAATGAATTCCGAGGTTAACCAAAAAGGGAAAACGAAAACCTAGAGTGGGAGGCATGAACAGTGGACCCATTTTTGTTGAAATTATATTAGTCTCGTGACAAATGCAGACGTCCAATGCCAGGGCCTGTGCACTGGGGGTTATGGGATGTTCCCGGAGACTCTACTAATGTGGCAACACCGATGTCAGGCTCACTGTAAGGATGTACCAGGTGTGAACCAACAGTGAACGCTGGGAAACATTAGGCCACTGAGTGAGTGTATCCTTACAAAATTCTTTCTTTTTTTTAGATTTTATTTATTTCTTAGGGAGAGAGAGAGAAAGCACAAGCAGGGGCAGTGGCAGGCAGAGGGAGAAGCAGGCTCCTCGCTGAGCAGGGAGACTGACGTGGGACTCGATCCCAGGACTCTGGGCTCATGACCTGAGCCGAAGGCAGACGCTCAACTGACTGAGCCACCCAGGTGTCCCCAAAATTCTGTTTCTATGCCTTTCCCAGAAGCAGCCTCTACAACTTCTGCTAAGCAGCTCCACTGTCCCCTCCTCGGCGACACACGTGCCCCCCTGCGCATCTGGGACATAAAGCTTTGTCTAGAAAGTCCTGTAATTGTATATGCACATATTTTCACCTCGCATGGACCACGGCTCCCTCTGGAGTGAGAAATTACAGTAAATTGGGACAAAGATCAGAAACATAGTATAGGTATCCCGAACTTTTGAAAGTTCTCTTTACACCTCTTTGCTTTTATGAAATATTTACATTAGTAGCTGCTTTTACTGCTCAAAGCCATCTGAAGAGGATTTTCAGTTTCACAAAAAAATAAGCGCCAACTTAGTTAGCATCCAGCATGAGTTTTGCAGGAGCCTCTCCAGAGACGGTGCACAACCCAACCAGCATGACGGGCGCCTTCCAGCGGCTTCCCCGGGAGTCACACCCAGCATCTCAGCCACAGGCCACCGCGGCTGTGAACGGTGTGTTATCACATGCGCTTTATCGCCATTCGTATTCTACATCTGACGGCCAAATGTGTCCTTGGGTATCCAAGGAGCCTAGGACTGATTTCTTTTTAAGCCTGGAAACATGCAAAAAAAAAATTGTGCATATAAATTAATATTAATTGCTTCTCGCCTTATGCCATCGTGGCTTACTAAGTTTCTTAGGGATGATGGAGTTTCAGACAGCAGGGGAAACCTGTACTGACACTTGGTCCACGGAAGTGTGGATCCACAGGGATGTTGGGAGCTGCAGAAATCAGTGGGGCTCTCAGGGCTTTGGGACACAGTGACGGCTGCGCCCGTGACCAGCAGGGGGTGCGGTGGGACTGACCTGTGGTCTCTACATGTCAGCTCAGTGAGGAGCATTCACTCAAGAGAAATGAACTGGGCACTGGCCCTGTGCTCTCTGTTGGGGACTCAGCAGCTGGGTCCCCTCTTGCCTGGCAGAGTCCCCTGAGCAGGGACCCGTGTGTGGTCTCAGCAGGTGCATCCTACCAGGGCTCTCCCCAGGGCTGAAGCCACTCCCATCCTCCTCAGTGTGCCTGTGAGCCGAGTCCCAGCACAAGGGCTCAGGGAGGGTCTGGGCAGTCACTGGGTGGACCCCGTTTGCATGGAGAGCCCCTCCTGTGGCAGAGGGTGGAGGAGAAAAGGAGGCCTGGGGCAGCCTGGCCCACTGTGGGGTCCAGTGTCTGTGTCACCATGGCCTGGACGCCTATCTTCCTTATGTTCCTCTCCTATTGTACAGGTATGTGCAGGTCTCAGGGAAGCTCAAAGCTGCAGCCCTCAAAGTCACTCTTCCTGAAGTGGGCATCTTGATAAATTTCTCCGTTTCTTGCCTCATTAACGTCTGTGTTTGCAGGCTCCCTGTCCCAGGCCGTGCGGACCCAGCCGCCCTCCCTCTTGGCATCTCCGGGAACGACAGACAGACTCATCTGCACCCTGAGCAGGGACATCAGTGTTGGCGGCTCTAATATATACTGGATCCAGCAGCAGCCATGGAGCCCTCCCCGGGATCAGCTGTACTACTCCTCAGACTCCGATAAGCACCAGGGCTCCGGGGTCCCCAGCCGCTTCTCGGGCTCCAAAGACGCCTCGGCCAATGCGGGGCTTCTGCGCATCTCGGGGCTGCAGGCTGAGACCGAGGCGGACTATCACTGGGCTGCAGCTCAGGGCGCTGGGAGCAGGTATCACTCCTCACAGCGTCTCAGATATGGAGGAAGTGGGTCTAAAACCTCTGGACCCACGGATCTTGTTTCTGAGCCTCTTTTCAGTAAGAAACTTACCTGGAGAGACATAGCAAGGTGGTCTCTTCTGGATGACGATCTATCCTTCAAGAGGGAACGAGGAAGAGTCATGTAATGCACGGAAAGTGACAGAAAATGGGGGCATCCGAGGAAGGCACAGACACATGAGATATCTGAGCCCATCCGCACACCCCCACTCAATCTGGAGAAGATGTACAGCAATGAATTCTGAGTCTACAGCTGAACATACTGCCCAGCGAACATTCCTCCATAATCCGTTCTATCATCTTATTCCATAAAGTGTGACCTTGTGTCACGACTGATGTATCCACAGCTGATACATTGACAATGACCCTAGCCACAGACACAGTCTCCTCTCTCTGAACGAGCTACACGAGAACTTGGACCAGATCCTGACGACAGCCCCCACACCCTCCTCCTCTTCTTCTCTTGGCTCTCGTGTCCCTCAGGCTTCAGTCTCTCCCTCTGGCTATTCCGTCTGAGCTCTGTCTCCACATCAGGATTTCAGAGAAAACTGGAAATGACCTTGCTGTAGTTTCCAGTCTCCAGGACCCATTTCTGGGCAGGAGAATGACCAGAAAATATAGGTGCATGCAACCCTTCATATTCTCCTTCCTGCTCTCAGACCCAGGCTCCATTTTTCTGTTCTCAACAATCCCAGTCAGTCTCTTTATTTATTTTAGAGGTTTCTTCAATTATTTGGATGAGAGGGCACAGCAGGGAGAAGCAGAGGGAGAGAGAGAGTCTTAAGCAGACTCTGTGCTCAGTGTGGAACTCTATGCGGGGCTAGAGCTCAGGACCCTGAGATCATGACCTGAGCTGAAGGCAGAGGTTTAAGTGCCTGAGACACCCGGGTGCCCCTCAGGACCCTGAGATTAGGAGCAGAGCCAAACCAATAGTCAGACACTCAATCCACATTGCCCCCCACGCATCCCCCAGTCATTCTCTTTAATATGAAAATAAAGTTATTACATTTCCTGAAAAGAATGTATTTATCTACCTTTAGGTATTTGCACATGAGTCTATTGATTTTTCTCCCCTTCAGAATAAACTGATGCCATGGGGATTCTTAGAGGACTCCAGAGACAAAGGATGGCCTGCATATTTTAAGATATGTCATTATTTTTTTTATGCTCCAATGCCCTGGAGAGGATTCACCAAGAACCAGTTTTCTATGATATTTAAAGCCCAGGGCTGTAGTGTTTATTCACACACGCACAAAACCATCAGCAATATCTTGTTCTCACTCCCTGGTAGACCCCTGGGGACACGGGGGACTGTGGTTCTGGCTGGGATGTCAGGGCAAGAAGGAGGGGGCTGCATGCTCCCCCCCCACCCTGTGCTTCCAGACACCTGAAAACCCCACAGTTGTAGGTCTTGTGTCTGCAGAGATAAAAAATTGACAGACTTCTTATCACTCAACAGGACCTGGACTCTTGATTCAGTGAATGGTGAACAGATGTGCTCTCACATGAGCCCTCCTGGCCTAAATAAGTCCTTTTCCAGTAAAAATCTTTGAGATCCTTACCTCTAAATGCAGGGTCAGGATGCAGGAAATATATAAACAGAATCCCAGGAAAAACATCCCTCAGGGTATTTCAAAGTCATAAGAGGGACAGGGCTCAGGTAGTCTCAGTTTTGGACACACACACACACACATACAGACACACACATACACACACACCCCCCTCTCCTCCCTCTGAGTGAATAGTGTGCCTGGGCCTCTGTGGATTCCAGGCTTCTCTGTCCTTCCCAGAAGTTCGAGTCATCCTGTGCTCACCCAGCCATCCTCAGGGTCACAATTTCCAGAAGGCAGAATCCTCCTCCATAGGAAAACTGGAGACATCTAGTGTGACTGGGGTCCTGTCCCCAGGGCAGCCAGGATGGGTTCTGAACATCTGCCCTCCTGGGATGAGACTGAAGCTCAGGAATCCCAGAGGGGTGTCCCTGTCCCCATGGGCAGCTCAGCCAATGACCATCTGTGGGATGCAGTCAGTGGCTGAGGCTACTCAGTATGTTGATTCTCGGATCCCAGCCTCAGAACTCAAAATCCTTGTGGACAAGTGACACACGTTCCCTGTGTTCTCAGGGCTGGGCTGTCAGTCCTTCAGTCACTCCCCAGTGACACTTCCAGCCAGGCTGCACTCTGACGGAAAGTCTTCTGTCCCAAATCAGGGCCACAGGGCATGTGACCCTAGGGACACACTCCCCCTTATCTCCACTTCTCCCCCCCTCAGCTTTGGGATATTTGACAGAAACTTCTGTGTCCAGTAGGCTTTGGGTAGTAAAATCCATTCCTGTAGTCATTGTTCACTGAATGAATAACGCTTCCATCCTGAACGTGCTGGACACAGTTGCAGGGACTAGAGCTGTGTCCAACCCAGGGCGTGGTCTGACCCCAAATCCTTTGTCCTAGAAGTTCTGTCTGTGTTTGGCAATTTTGTCAGCAGGATGGTTCTGAGTTCATAGGAACAGGCCCCTCAAGGGGTTTTACTGGGAACCACGTTGACCTTTCCTACCTGGGAGACCAGACACATGGTACAAATAAGTGATTTTAGAAAAAGTATATAAAACCCTATTCTCCTGAGAAAAGAAGCATTCCTGTTCCATTAATTCAATCTTACTGAATGGAATTATGCTTAAAATAACACACATTCTTCTTAAATATGACGTTGGGTCCGTGGTAACTGACACATAAACTCTGTCACTAGGTTCCTGTGAGAGCATCTAAGCTGTCACTCCTTCCCTGCTAGAACTTCCAGCACGTTTGTCCTTTGTGCTCTGAGGTCAGGGCGGCACACACTCACGTGGCAGGGCGCCTGCAGACTTGTGTCTGTGCTGGGAGGACGGAACCGGGGAGGGAATCCCTGCCCAGTGTGTGGACAACTGTTGTTTCAAGCTGTTTGACACAGTGGCAGGAGACAAAGATGTTCAGTATGCAACCCTCTAGGAATGCACAGGACAGCTTCTACCCACAGTCTGGAGAGAATCATTCCCTGTCTCCTCAGTGCTGTGGGGACCTCAGAGGAAGGAGAGCTCTGGAAATCAGGGAGAAAGCACATACGAGGAAAGTCCCAGCATCCTGCACAGAAGCGACCCTGTATCCATGGGGACCCATCACTACTCTGGACCCTGATCTCTAAGAGTTTGTTAGAGACACCACCCCAGTCCTGACCCAGGAACAGAGAAGGGAGCCATGTACAGACTCATTCTGAAGACTCTTAGCAGGGCATCTAAGAGTCCTGACTTAAGGGGAAGTGATATATAGGAACACCTGGTCAGGCCCTAATGCAAGGAGCAGTGGACAAAGCAGTTGAAGGGGATGTGCAGAGATGGGTCTGATGGGTCCTGGCCACCTTGTCACACAATGATGTGTCTGGGTCTGGACACCAGGGGGCACTCTAGTCCCATTTCTGAGGAGTCAGCGGTGATCATAGCTGGGATCTGACACCTGGCCCTGCCTGTGCCCTCTGCTCAGCGCTTGCAGCTGGGACCTCCCCATCCCCTGGCCCCTCACAGCCCCTCCCCTGCCAGGTCCTTGACAGCCACAGGCAGAGGGACATGACCCTGGGGCAGGGAGGGGTCAGAGAACTGGTGTCTCATTTGCATGGCCGGGCCCTCCTGCTCTCAGAGGATGAAGAGGGGGAGGGAGAGATGAGGGGAGGCTCTGCACAGCTGTGGGACCACAGAAGGCAGGATCGGTGATGACCTCCACCATGGCCTGGTCTCCTCTCCTTCTCAGCCTCCTCGCTCACTGCACAGGTGAGTGGATGCAGGGACAGGGGAAGGGGCCCTGGGAGGACACATGGGCCTGGCTTCCTCCTCTTGTCTCAAAACCCCAGCATCACCCTCTCTGTGCTTTTCCCCCTTGCAGGGTCCTGGGCCCAGTCTGTGCTGACTCAGCCGTCCTCCGTTTCTCGGGCCCTGCGCCAGACGGTCACCATCTCCTGCACTGGAAGCAGCTCCAACATCGGGGGTGGTAATTCGGTGAGCTGGATCCAACAGCTCCCAGGAAAAGCCCCCAGAACCGTCATCTATGGTAACAGCAAGCGACCCTCAGGGGTCCCTGAACGATTCTCTGGCTCCAAGTCTGGCAGCTCAGGCAGCTTGACCATCAGTGGGCTCCAGGTTGAGGACGAGGCTGAGTATTATTGTGCATCATGGGATGATAGTCTCAGTGCTTACACAGTGCTCCCGGCCTGTGGGGAAGTGAGACAAAAACCTGCTGTCCCTCAGCAACGGGTCCCGTGCAGCTCCCCCTCCTTGGCCAAGTCAGCTCCTTCCTTTTTTGGTCTACACTGTAGTCTGAACTAATCTCAAGGAACATTGGCTACAAAATATTCCAAATTCTCTTAAATTCACCCTCTTCAGCCTCTCCTAAGCAGGAAGATATTGTTTGGTTCTCTCATACTGAGGAGAAACTCCTGGGTGCCAGGGCCAGGCTGCCTGGGTAAAAGCAGACTAATAATTTGTAAAAGCAGACTAATAATTCAAGAAAAACTTGACTTTTTAACCAAGTTAAAGCAGAATTCTAATTTTGCATCCACATAGTTTGATTTTAAAGCTCACTTATTTATTTAAATTTATCTTAATTTTAACGAGTATTGACCACACATACAATTCCTTTCTAGGTTCCTTTCCCAAAAACCCACTACAACTTTCTTCTATTGTCTCCAGACCCCAGCATCACCCTGTCTGTGTCTCTCCCCCTTGCAGGGTCCTGGGCCCAGTCTGTGCTGACTCAGCCACCCTCCGTGTCTGGGGCCCTGGGCCAGAGGGTCACCATCTCCTGCACTGGAAGCAGCTCCAACCCCAGGGGTTATGCTCTTTAGTACCACTTTAGTGCCAACAGCTCTGAGGAGCAGCCCCCAATCTCCTCTTTTATGGTCACAGTAATCAATCTTTGGGGATCCCCGTTCAATTCTCTGGCTCCAGGTCTGGCAACTGAGGCTCCCTGACCATCGCTGGGCTTGAGGCTGAGGACGAGGCTGATTACTCCTGCCCGCCCTATGACAGTGGACTCCATCCTCACACTGTGCTCCCGGGCTGTGTGGAAGCAACAGAGACGTGCTGTCCCCACAGCAACGGGGTTCCCCATTCAGCCCTATTTCCTGGCCAAGCCAACTGCTTGCTTGCTTGTTTGCTTGCTTGCTTGCTTTGGTACAACCTAGGCCCTGAGATCCATCTGAGGGAATGTGTCCGCGAATTCATTTCACATTCTTTTACATTTGTCCCTGAACCCTGTCCTTGGCATCCAGAGATTTTGTCGTTTTCTCAAATTGAGCAAAAATTTCTGGGTACCATGACAGGATGGCCAGTGGACAGAGTCCATCATGAGTTGGGAAAAAGCCTGCAAAACACAGTCTAGCTAAGTGAGAGTCCCGACACGTCGGGAGTGTCCTATACGTGTCCAGTACCAACAGCTCCCATATATGGGGTCCCAAATACACAACTATTATGATGTGAGTCCCTCTGGGGACTCTGATCCTTTCTTTGCTTCCATGTCTTACAGCTCTGGCTCCCTCACCATCACTGGGCTGAGGTCTGAGGACAGTCTGCTCCTCACTGCCCCTCCTGGGACAGCATCTCAGGGATCACACAGACTCCAGGCCTGTGGAAATTGCGACCAGAGCCCCTTTCTCATCGGCCAGGAGGGGGAGGCCCGGCGGCTGCCCAGGCTCTTCCTGTGGCTTCTGCTTCTGGTGCTCCGGCTGCGGCCATCATGGGGCCAAGTCCATGCAAGGGCATCTCCTGGGGGTGAGGGCTCCTCCTTTCCTCCTGTCCCCACCTTCACTCACAGCGGCCTCTCCCTAGACAAAGGGTCTCCCAAGGACACAGAAAGGTCATCTCCCCCATTAGGTTGACACACAGGGTCTCTACACTGAGGTTCATGGACTGGGGGTAGCTGGTCCAGGGTGCTCATCTCCCCCCTGAACTGTGAGGAATCTGGGGTCTCCATTCGTGATCATTTACCTATTTCTACAAGTTTCCAGACCCATGTAATCCTATTAGTCTTCCATAGGAATGTCTGTTCTTTGTGCTCTGTGGGCTGATTTCTTCTGTCCCTGCTTCACCAATAGGGGAATATTGAGGAATCATATATTTGGGTCTTTTAGGATGACTCCCTTTTTATTCCCATCAATGCTGAGAGCGAACCAGTGACTTTTCTTGGTCACTTTCATTGTCTATTACTTGCAGAAAGATGTTGAATAATCATGGAGTTAAGGCCACTTATGCCTGTTCCTGTTCTTGTAGAAAGGTCCTCCCCCTCACCACAGTAGCTAACTTCCTGTCTGGGGGACTGAGTTCTAGGTGTGTGGGAGAGAGTGTGTTACCATGGGTCAAATGTGTCTGTCTGTTTCTACTTTATGTAGTTTTTGTTAGGACTTTGCTTTCCATTTGCTCAAAGAGAGTGTCAAGATCTAGCGAGATAATGTGATTTTCATTTATTGCTTTATTAATAGGATATCTTATATAAAATAATTTTTTACCGTGGAATTCATCTTGTATGCCTGCAGTAAATCACAAATGGTCATGGCGTATGAACATATGGATGTGAGATTGGAGTCACACTGTAGATGTTGTATTTAGATCATTCATAAAATATGTCTTAATACTGACCTGCAAATTCCCTTTTCTTGTATAATATTTTTCAGATGTATCAGTATTACATTTTCTTTCTATAAGAATTTAACTTTTCTGGGGGCACCTGGCTGGCTTAGTCTGTTGAGCGTGCAACTCTAGATCTCAGAGTCGTGAGTTCAAGCCCCACAGTGGGCATGGATCCTACTTAAATGTGTAAAAAAAAAAATGAATTTAAATTTTCTATTGTTTTTCAGTGCTTTTCAATAACATATATATGAAGCAAACAAATAAAATTTTCTGCTCTCTGAAAGTGTGTTATTTTTTCTTGTGAAGCTAATCTCATCTCATGCCTTCTTGTGGAATAGTTCCTAATAATATTCTCTATTTTTTCTTTTTCTAAAAGAGATTTTATTTATTTATTTGAAAGAGAGAGAGAAAGAGTGAGAGAGAGAGAGCAAGCATGAGCGGTGGCAGGGGCAGAGGGGCTCGATCCCAGGACTCTGGGATCAGGACCTGAAGAGAAAACAGACGCTGAACCGACTGAGCCACCCAGGTGTCCCAGTGACTGGATCAATCTTGCAGGTTCTCTGTGCCTGTCCAGCTTCCTCATGCCCTCAGTCAGTCATTCCGGCACATCTTGCAGTTTCCTCAGACAGCTCCCCTCTGGAGGGGCAGGGGCTCTGTGCTGGGAACCGGCAATGAATTCGACAGAGGGGGTCCTTTCTGTCTGCTTTAGATGCTCTTCACTTCTCCTACTCTTCCTTGTTTCACTTTCTCCCTGCTCCTCCTAGTGCAGAGACTTGAACAGTATAGTGAAGCCGAGGTGGCTGCCCCACAAGGGGACGGGGCTAGGGACCTGCTCCCAGAGCCAGGATAAATTGGAAAGGGTTTGAGCTCCTTATATGGGGCAAGGTATGCAGGGCCTGGTTTCCTTGAAAATAGCACTGGGGGGTTCACCACTGATTGATTCATTATCTCTGATGTGGTTAGATAAACTGTTCCTGGCCTGGTAGAGCCTGCCCATATTGCATTCCCTTTGTTCCCTTAAATCTTTAACTACTGGAGTTTTTCTGTTCTGTTTTGTTTGTTAGTTTTCATTTCTTCTTATTTCTGACACCTCTTAGGAAGATCTGCAAGATGTGTGCTGGGAAAGTAGAGACACAAGGGCAGAGATCACAGGAACTAGCTGGGGGCCCAAAATGACTTCTCTTGTGTCAGGAAAGCTGTAGCCCATCTGTTTTTGGTTTTGTTTTTTTCTCCTGGGGACCCCTAGATTTTTCTGCTCACACGGACCCACTGATGGGACTCCTTGGTATTGTAACCCCTGGTGGACAGTGTGCATCAGCAGGGTCCTTCAGAGATGAAAAGCACAGCCCAAAGACACCTCTCGCCTAGGACCCACGACAATGGTGGACAAACACCTCAAAGACCACCTTCCCCATCCAGGTGCCTCCCGAGGATGTAACAGGGGGAGGTGCAGGTGAGGGTGCGGGCTCTGTGCAGGAGAACCAGGTGGTCAGGCTGTCAGTCCTGTGTGGACATGACCCCGAACAGACTTGCTGGCATCCTTGACATCGGGCAATGTGGTCAGGTGTTAACTCCTTCAAGCCAGCAGTCTACAAATGTCAAGGAAATTCAGGTAGATCTGCTATGGACCAAGGGACTTAGGTCAGCAAACACGGAGTGCATAAGCTTGAAACAGGCTCACCCTAAAGACCAGTCGACTGCTGTTACCCTGAGAGGAAACATCCTGAGATGTGCGCAATCTGTATGTTAAAGGAAATCATAAAGTTCCCTGAAGAATATGAAAGCACATCTGAAACATGATGAACATCTGAGTTTTGTCTTGAATAAGAAAACACAGTATAAACATGTCAACAGATCGTAGGTGATTTCATGTAGCTCATGTTTTAGCTTCTATTTTCCTGTTTGGGTTCTGGATGGAAGATATTTCCTAACTTCAAGGAAATTGAGGGAAGCTTGACCATATATTGCAGGAACAGAAAGACATACCCATGCATTACAGAGAGGGATGTGAGAAGTGAAGGATCACAGAGTGTCTGAACTAGGGACACCCCCGAGGGGGTCTCACACACAGGGGAGCAGTCAGCATGGCCACGTGCAGCCGCAGCCACAGGCAGCCAGGGGTTCAAGTGGAGAGGAAGCAACATGGGGAAATGGTGGGTGGGTGGGTTAGTGAGGTGAATGGGACTAACCATGCAGTTATAAAGAATGGATGATGATGATGATGATAATGATGATCCGTGATTGTAAGTAAGTGAGGAACCCTTGCAGGACATTCAAACGAGGAAACAAACAAACCAAATCCACTGTCCCCTGGTGTGTGACATCAGGTGTTGCACATAGGGGTCCTTCAGTTTTTTCTAGAATCTCCTGTGGGCGTCACTGAGCACTTCAGTTGTTTTTCTGAACACTTAATACAAATGTGGCATTCATTTTCCCCAGTGATAATGGGTTTATAGAAGAAAAGCAAAAACTTGAAAGCCAGGACAGGTAAGGTATGGCAAAACCACAGGCAAGTGCAGGGAACAAAGGATCAGGAAGCTCTTTTATGGAGCAAAGGCTAAGTGTGGGAGGGACAAAAAGTCCATGGGAGTAAAAGGGAATTCTAATTACAGGGCTTGTCATTGGTTATGTTGTGACAATTTCTCATTGGGTGGGCTGGTGCCAGGGCAGGAAGAAGTCTTCCTCTTCCTAAGGGAGTAAGGAACTAGCTTCAGGCTTGCAGACTTGCAAAGTCTGTCCTCCTGCGTGGTCTGCAATTGAGGAGTGGTGGGCACGAGAGCTCCCCCTATTGGTCTCTGACCTCCATTCAAAAGAAATGTTTCTTTAATTAAATATCACATAATATATGCATGTGTTTACATTCCCATAGACCAGGACTCTTTCTGAGAGTGAGACTCAACAATATCATCAGCAGGCCTGAAGGACCATCGTATCTAGAAATCAGACCCAGTGAGATGCAGACCCCAGCTGGACTCTCAGGGCTTTGGACCGGGGTGACATGTGTGCCCAGGACCAAAAGGTGGCCTGTGGAACTACCTTCCGCTAAAAAAGCAGCTCATTAGTGAGAACCATTCTAAGAAGTGTATGGTGACTAACATAACATAATAAAAAAGCCCAAAAAACAAAAAACAAAGATGTCTGGTCCTGAGGGCTGCGTCTTGTGCTCACTGATGGGACTCAGCAGCTGTGTCCCCTCGGGTCTGGCAGAGTGTCCCGAGGGGACCTGTATGTGGTCTCAGCAGGTGCTTCCTCCCAGGGTTGGCCCCAGGGCTGAAGCCAACCTCCATCCTCCTCAGTGTGTGATGTGAACTGAGTTCCAGCACCAGGGATCAGGGAAAGGGAGAGGCACCGACTAACTGGATGGACTGTATTTGCATATAGAGCCCCTCATTGGCAGAGGCTGGAGGAGAAAAGGAGGCCAAGGGCAGCCCAGCCCACTGGGGAACCTGGGTCTGTGTCATCATGGCCTGCACTCCTGTCTTCTTGGGGATGCTCTTTTACTGCACAGGTAGGGACAAGTCTCAGGGAACAGCCTGCATCACCCCTCTGCTTCAGAGTCTAGAGAAAATTTGCATTGAACCTATCCAATATCCTATGAGTGTGTGTGTTGGCAGGTTCCCTGTCCCAGCCCGTGCTGACCCGGCCGCCCTCCCTCTCTGCATCTCCGGGAACAACGGCCAGACTGACCTTCACCTAAGCAGGGACATCATGTTGGCAGCTTGAACATCTACTGGATCCAGCAACAGCCAGGGAGCCCTCCCCGGGGTCTGCTTTCCTACTCCTCAGACTCTGATAAGCACCAGGGCTCTGGGGTCCCCAGCCGCTTCTCAGGCTCCAAAGATGCCTCGGCCAATGCAGGGTTTCTGCGCATCTCGGGGCTGCAGGCTGAGGCCGAGGCGGACTATCACTGGGCTGCAGCTCACGGCGGTGGGAGCAGCGACCGATCCTCACTGGGTCTCAGACATCGAGGAAGTGGGTCTAAAACCCAGATCCTACAGACTCTCCCTGACAACACCCCCCACACCCTCCTTCTCTTCTCTTTGCTCCTGCCTCCCTCAGGCTTCAGTCTCTCCCTCTGGCTCTTCAGTCTGAGCTCTGCCTCCACATCAGGAGTCAGAGAAAACTGGAAATGACCTTCCTGTAGTTTCCAGTCTCCAGTGTCCATCTTCAGGCTGGAGAGAGACCAGAAAATACAGCTGCATGCAACCCCCCACTTTTCCTTCCTGCTCTCACCCCAGGCTCCATTTTGTGTGCCCAACACTCCCAGTCAGTCTCTATTTTTTTACAGATTTATTTATTTATTTTAGAGAGAGAACAATTGGGAGAGGCAGACGGAGAGGAAGAGATCGTCTTAAGCAGGCTCTGCTCTGAGTGGGGAGCCCTTTGTGGGGCTGGAGCTCAGGACACTGGCATCACGAACTGAGACAAACCTAGAGTCGGAAGCTAAACCTACTGTGCCCCTCAGGCACCCCCAATCAGTCTCGTTAATATGAAAGTAAAGTTATTACATTTCGTGAAAAGGATGTATTCATCTACCTTTATATATTTGCACATGGGATCTCCTGATTTTGACCCACTTCAGAATTAACTGATTCCCCCACCCATGGGGAGTCTTGGAGGAATCCACAGAGAAAGGATCACCTGCATATCTTAAGATATGTCGTTATTTTTCTTATGCTCCAGATTCTCATTCTTAAGAATTCTGTCGACAGGAATTCCACCACAGAAATATTTTTCTATAATTCCTAAAGAACCAGGCTGTAGTGTTTTCTCACGCACACAAAACCATCAGGAATATCTTTTTCTCACTCCCTGGTAGACCCCTGGGGACATGGGGTCTTTTAGGTCTGGCTGGGACGCGGGACAGGAAGAAGGGGGCTGCGTGCTCCGCCCCACCCTGTGCTTCCAGAAACCTGAAAACCCCACAGATGTAGGTCTTGTGTCTGCAGATATTAAAAAGAAATTGAGAGATTTTTTTGCTTAGATTTTATTTATTTGGCAGAGAAAGACACAGCGAGAGAGGGGACACAAGCAGGGGGTGTGGGAGAGGGAGAAGCAGTCTTTCCGAGGAGCAGGGAGCCCCATGTGGGGCTCAATCCCAGGACCCTGGGACCATGACGAGAGCTGAAGGCAGATGCTTAATGACTCAGCCACCCAGGTACCACGACAGATTTCTTGTTACTCATCAGGACCTGGACTTCTGATTCAGTAAATTGTTAATAGTTTTGCTCTCACATGAGTCTTCCTGGCGAAAATAAATCCTTTTCCAGTAAAAATCTTTGAGATCCTTACCTCTAAATGCAGGATCAGGACCCTGGGGTTTATAAAGAGAATCACCATGGCGAAACATCCCTCAGGGGTGAGGGACAGGGGTCACATAGCTTCATTTTTGTCCTGGGTTGAGGCTGATGCTTAGGAATCCCAGGGGGAGTCTCTGTCCCCATGGGCAGCTCCCCCCCCCATCACCTCTGGCTTCCAGTCAGGGCCTGAGGCTGATCGATACCTTGATTCTGGGACCCCAGCCTCAGTGCTGCTCCCTTAGAGCTCAAGGTCTATGGGGGACATGAGACACACCCTCCCTGTGCTCTCCGCCCTGCGCTGTCACTCCCTCAGTCACCCCAGTGACACCTCCAGCCAGGCTGCACTCCGATGGAAAGTCTTCTGTCCCAACCTAGGGCCACAGGGCCTGTGACCTCAGACACACCTTCCCCCTTATCTCTACCTTGCCAACACTCACATGTGGGACCTTTGACAGAAGCTTCTGGGTCCACTTGCCCTTGGGTGGTAGATATCCATTCCCGTAGTCATGGGTGGCTGAATGAATAAAGGTTCCATCCTGAACATGCTGGACACAGTTGCAGGGACTAGAGCTGTGCTCACCCCAGAGAGTGGTCTGACCCCAAATCCCTCTGTCCTGGAAGCTCTGGATGTGTTTGCTAATTTTGTCAGCAGGATGGTTCTGAGTTCATAGGAACAGGCCCCTCAAGGGGTTCGAATGGGCACCATGTTGAGCTTTCCTACCTGGGAGACCAGACACATGGTACAAATAAGTGATTTTAGACAAAGACTAAAAACTCCTATTCTTCTGAGAACAGAAGGCATTTCTGTACCAGTGTTTTCCACCCAGATTCTCTCTGCACTAAGCACAGGTCTGGGGAAAGTACATTCCTGATTGTACCTGCATCTTCACACTGACATGGTCGTTGAGTTTAAATCAATCTCACTGAATAGAATTACGTATAAAATAAAACACGTTCATCTTAAGTACGAGGTTGGCTGTGTGGTGACTGACACATAAACAGGTCCCTCTCAGAGCATCTACAGCTGTCACCTTTTTCTTCTTAGAACTTCCAGCACGTTTGTCCTTTGTGCTCTGAGGTCAGGGCCACACACACTCACGTGGCAGGGCTCCTGCAGACTCATGTCTGTGCTGGGAGGACAGAGCCGGGGAGGGAATCCCTGCCCAATGTGTGGAAACCTGTTGTTTCAAGCAGTTTGAAACAGTGAAAGGTGACAAGATGTTCAGTGTGTGACCCTGTAGGAATGCACGGGACGGCTTCTACCCAGAGTCTGGAGAGAATCATTCCCTGTCTCCTCAGTGCTTTGGGGACCTCAGAGGAAGGAGAGCTCTGGAAATCAGGGAAAAAGCACATAAGAGGAAAGTCCCAGCATCCTGCACAGAATTGACACTTTGTCCCTGGGGACCTGTCACTACTCTGGACTGGATCCTGATCTAGAAGAGTTTGTGTAGAGACATCACCTCAGTCCTGACGCAGGAGCAGAGAAGGGAACCATGGACAGAGTCATTCTGAAGACTCTTAGCAGGGCATATAGTGAGACTTGACTTAGGGGGAGGTGACATATAGGGACATCTGGTCAGGCCCAAATGCAGGGAACAGTGGTCAAAACAGTTTGGTAGGCGGTGGTGTGGACATGTGTCTGATGGGCTCTGGCCAGCATGTCACACAATGATGTGTCTGGGTCTGGACACCAGGGGGAGCTATGGTTCCTTTTCTGAGGAGTCAGGGGTGATCAGAGCTGGGACCTGACACCTGCCCTGCCTGTGCCCTCTGCTCTGGGCTCACAGCTCTGACCTCTCCACCCCTGCCCCCACAAAGCCCCTACCCTGTCCACTCCCCCTGACATCCTCAGGCACAGGGAACTGAAACTGGGCCAGGGAGGGTTCAGAGGGCTGGGGCCTCATTTGCATGGATGGGCCCTCCCTCTCTCAGAGGATGAAGAGGGGTAGGGAGAGATGAGAGGAGGCTCTGCTCAGTTGTGGGGCCACAGAAGGTAGGATCGGTGATGACCTCCACCATGGCCTGGTCCCCTCTCGTCCTCAGCCTCCTCACTCACTGCACAGGTGAGTGGATGCAGGGACAGGGGAAGGGGCCCTGGGAGGATATGAAGGGCCCTCCTTCCTCTTTTTGTCTCTAGACCGCAGCATCACCCTGTCTGTGTCTCTCCCCCTTGCAG
Source organism: Mirounga angustirostris (assembly GCF_029215605.1). NCBI lineage: Eukaryota > Metazoa > Chordata > Mammalia > Carnivora > Phocidae > Mirounga > Mirounga angustirostris. The sequence goes on from NW_026991722.1 coordinate 91,317,922, forward strand.
GGTCCTGGGCCCAGTCTGTGCTGACTCAGCCGCCCTCCGTGTCTGGGGCTCTGGGCCAGACGTTCACCAACTCCTGCACTGGAAGCAGCTCCAACATCGGGGGTGGTTATGGTGTTAAGTGGTACCAACAGCTCCCAGGAAAAGCCCCCAGAACCGTCATCTATTATGATAGCAATCGACCCTCAGGGGTCCCAGATCGATTCTCTGGCTCCAGGTCTGGCAGCTCAGGCACCTTGACCATCACTGGGCTCCAGGCTGAGGACGAGGCTGAGTATTACTGCTCAGCGCGGGACAGCAGTCTCAGTGCTCACACAGTGCTCCCGGCCTGTGGCGAAGTGAGACAAAAACCTGCTGTCCCTCAGCAACGGGTCCCGTGCAGCTCCCCCTCCTTGGCCAAGTCAGCTCCTTCCTTTTTTGGTCTACACTGTAGTCTGAACTAATCTCAAGGAACATTGGCTACAAAATATTCCAAATTCTCTTAAATTCAGCCCCTCCAGCCTCTCTTCAGCAGGAAGACATTGTTTGGTTTTCTCCTATTGAGGAGAAACTCCTGGGTGCCAGGGGCAGGCTGCCTGGGGAACAGAGTCAGCTGATGAGGGAAACAAAGGCAGAAGAAATGTCGCTTAATGTAAATCTCCTACAGCTGCAGCCCCTGATAGATATCTGACCCATGCGGAGTGTGACCTCCCTCAAGGACCTCATGGCTGACCTAGCGCCTTCATGTGTGTGTTTGATTAAAGACTGAAGTAACCTCATCTTCACGGCAGCTAGCCCCTTGATTCCTGAAAGCCTGGCTTCCAAATTCCTTAGATATTTACACTATCCCTCACCTCCACTAATTAAAAAGTATATAATCAGTCACTCCTCACAATGCCAGTGAGTTTTCTGCCCATGGGTCCTGTCCCCGGGCTATAGCAAATTCATCTTTTTTCAACATTAAATGTCTCAAGAATTCTTTCTTGACCATTAGGCTTCACAATCCCATATCACTGTGACAGGTCAGGATAGAACCAGAGACAGGGAGTCCACCTGTGTCTGACGGAGGATAGAGCACTGTCCAGTGAGTGTGCATTCACACCACTTACTGAGCACCTACCATGTTAGTCTAGGGATGTGGGACATATGTGGACTTGACAGGAAGGGTCTGCAGGCTCAGGGAGATGAGAGTGTGTGGGAGAAGAGAGAGGACACAGAAGCTAAACATGTCGTCATGGAAAGCTATGTCTCAGGATCATGGGGAGGGGTGAGGTGGGTGGGGTGGAGTGGGAGCATTGGAGGGGTTCACAGGGAACTCCAGAATCTCATGTGTCATAATGGCATCCCCGTTCTGCAGAGACAATGAAGGAACACGAGGGACCATGCAGGTGGCACTCGGCAGGGGCTGTGGACTCTGTCCCAGTCAGACGAAGAGTTCTGGACAAGGAGTTTATAGGGAGGAAAGTAAGAGTCCTCATGACCTGGGGGAAGCACAGACTGAGAATGTGAGTGGGAAGGAGAGGTTAGAGGTGGGGGGGTGGGGCTTGGGAACAGTGGGTGGAGGGGGTTCCACAAACTGGGACAGTATGAGTGCCCATCTCTGATGCAGGATGACTTATATCTCATGTTTCCAAGAGATAGGATCAGCCCCTGAACCAGGGGACTCTTCGTCAGGAGTCCTAGGGATGCACGTATCTACTTACTCTTGTCGGACCCTTGATGAAATGTCACCTGTGTCTGGTGTTGGGGAGGAAGTATTTCCTGTGCTCTTCAAGGTCCATTTGGCTGGATCAGATTCAAATTGATATTTGGTGGATATGCAGGTCAAAATCAAAATTAATAGCCTGAATAACGTGAATCCACACAGACATGCAGAATTCCAAAGACAATCAGGCAACATGACACTTATATGGGTGAAGTAGAGGAATAGGGATCTGAGGATCAAAGAGGAGAAAGAGCATTAGCAGGAACGTGAGAGATGTTTGCAAAACAAAGGTTGTCCTGCTATGTAGATATATGTCTTAGGTAAAGAGGACACGCTACTAATAGCTCTCTTCCTGGTACAAGCAGGCAGTTTTGGGGGAGGTATAGAGCTTTTCCTAAATCTGGTGAGTTTCCTTTCCTTTTAAGAAAATAATGGTCACACCAAAGTGGCTCAACTTGGGGCAGCCTAGTCTTGGCCAGTTCCCTCCCTCCTCTGAAACTTCCCAAAGTGACACATGTCCAAAGTTGGGCTAGACGATCGTTCAGTTTGGTTGACACTCTCCTGACAATAAGCCAGTTTAGTTAAACTTATTTCAGGAGGGGGGATGCAGGTGTATTCTCAAAATAAGCCCTGGGTTCTAGAAATTAGGTATTAAACAAGAGGCATTTCTATGGAAACAAACAAAATGATGGTTAACGATTGTATCAAAGTATAAAGCAGTTCCCAAGTTCTGAGGGTACCCCAGGGGAGAAGACTTCTAGATGTCAAGCTCAAATATCTTCAGAGAGAGTGACAGCAAGTTGTGACACTCTGACAGATTTTCCTGGTTTGTAGTTCAAATGTGTCTGCTGATCCCTGAGTGGCCCACAGAGCAACAGGTATGAAGACCGTCTCTATGTGAGCTGCTCTGGAGGTTTTTCTGAAGTTTGCATCGTATTGTTTGTATTTACTTTTCAGGACTTCAGGGGAAAAGGCAGTTTGGGCCCAACTCAGAAAGGTGGGAGAAAAATCGTAATGTTAGTTTTGAGACTTGTAGCCAGACATTGTAGGAAGCTAGAGAATATCAGGAACTAGTCCAGGTTTTAATGAACAGGATTGGAATCAAGTAATCACTCTGGTGTGTTACTGAAACATTTTTTTCTACAATCACCCTGATTTCTACTAAGTATAGCCAAATTAACATTAATTTGCTCACCAAGTAATTGTGTTTTCAAAAAGAACTTGGTCTGATTATTTACATAAGTGCAGCAAGAAAGGCAATCAACCATAGAGTCTCTTTAAAACCTGCTTTGCTGGAACTTGTATAAGAAACCTCTAGATTGACCATTTAACAGCCCGTCCAGGCTAGAAGCCAAGCCAAAACTTGTGCCAGATACTTGTTATCAGACTTATATTTTATACTTAGAATCTTATGTTTCTTTTTTTTTAAAGATTTTATTTATTTATTTGACAGAGAGAGAGCACAAGTCGACAGAGCGGTAGGCAGAGGGAGAGGTAGAAGCAGGCTCCCTGCTCAGCGGGGCTCAATCCCAGGACCCTGAGATCATGACCTGAGTCGAAGGCAAATGCTTAACCAACTGAGCCACCCAGGTGCCATGAGAATCTTACAGGTTTCTAACTGCACAGTTGCAGTGTAAATATAAAGTGCAATTAGTGGTGTGGAACACATTTTTTTTTTTTCTCCATCTTCAAATAATCCAACAGTCCAAGAAGGGTTTCAAATCTTGAGAGGTTATCTTTTGATGACACTGACCTTCTCAGAGATAGAGGAATCTGGCTCCAGGGGGAAGGTGGTGGGAGATGCTGGAAGCTGGAGGACAGGGTGGGAGCTGGTCAACCAGCAGAGAGGGGCTGGGTGCGGGGAGGGCAGTGTCCTCCCTGAGGAAGGAGAGAACTGGAAGCAGGGCTCTCCTCTCAGTCCTGACAGAACCACTGTGTCAGGAGCACAGAGGGGGCTCCTTCCTGACCCTTCCTTACCTGCACCAATCACAAAACAGTTGGTGCGGGCGCCTGGTGGCTCAGTTGGCTAAGCGACGGCCTTTGGCTCAGGTCATGATCCTGGAGTCCCAGGATCAAGTCCTGCATGGGGATCCATACTCAGCGGGGAGTCTGCTTCTCCCTCTGACCCTCCCCCCTCTCATGTGCGCTCTCTCTCAAATAAATAAAATCTTTAAAAAATTTTTAAAAATTAAAAAAATTAAAAATAAATAAATAAAATCTTCAAAGAAATAAAAAATAAAATAAAATATATTAAGTATATAAGAGAGTCAAATATGTAGCCATTTGTCAGGATAAATTTCAAGGATACTTTGAACTTGGAAAAGTGAGCAGGAGCAGAAGACGCATGTCCCTGACAGTGTCCTGTTCCCATGGCAGAGACAGGCATCAGACGTCCTTGCAGTGCACGCTGAGTGGACCTCACAGGAGAATCTAAACCCACAGCAACAACAACTGTCAAACTGGAAGACGGGTCCATGTAGAATTACTGTGAGGTGTGAACCCCCTTGGTACTCGGACAACTTTAGGCCATTTATTTGGTTCAAGATGATGGTAGACTGGTTATGAGCCCAAGCTCCTGGAAGAGGCAAACTGCAATGTCAGGTAATCCTGAAATACCTGGTAACGTAAGCAGTGTGCAATACACCATGTATTTAACCATCTGGAGGTCATTCTTGATCTGGAAATAACCTGTCAGCCCGAACACCACAGTGGACACCTCTTCTTTCTACTGCTCTGGGCAGTGATATTGGAATTTTCCAGTTGCTAACGTCGGGACATCATTGCAGGAGCGCTGGGAGGTGTCAGATGGGCTGGACGACTTGATGTCTCGGCCCAGCAGGTGGCGCTGTGGGACTGGGCCTGTGAGGACAGGCTTCTGGTCCAGACCAACTCTACTCATTCTTGCACACTTGGCAGGTGGTGTCTTCACTGAAGTGTGACTGCAGAACCTGTGTCCCTGCAGCTGCGTGGGGGCTCAGCTCTGACTCCCTCCCTCCTTCCTGCTCCATCCGCCACCCCATGGAGGCCTTGCCCAGGCCGGTGTTCAGACAGGGACAGACACGCCCACACCTGGAGCGGTTCTTGTCATGAAAAATAATCACCTGCCCTGCTACCTGGGCCCAGGGCAAGAGACCCCTGGGGCGGGGACGAGGGGAAAGCCACCAATGTGGCCTCATGCAGCTGACTCTGGGGCTTCTCTGTCCTGCCCTGAATCCTCTATGGCCTCCTCCCCCATAGACAAGGAGTTGCCTTTAGGGCTGAAGAGAAAAGCTGCTGGGGTGGGGAGGCATTTGCACCGCTTTGTTCTCAGACAAGCCCCATTCTTTTTGTCACCTTAGAGCCTCCAGCTTTCCTTCCAGGGCCTGTCAGACTGTGGTACTCTGCCGTCCAGGTCATCCGGGTCCTTGTTAGGGGGAAAAGGAAAAAAATAGTGACATATTTAACAAATTATGATAAATATTACATATTATAAAATTGTATTTACTATATAACCATTATAAAAACAATATATCTGTACAATATATGATATTGAATTACTTATATCATTACTTTCTACATACTCTAGTAAATATAAATATCATGTATCATTTAAATACTGTAGATTATATATGAATATTTTATCATGTGTATGTTACAAGTTGCATGCTGCATATACATATCATATATTATAAGTTATACATTTAAGTACTGTAAGTTATATAGAGAGAGAGGGAGAGGAAAATGAAGATACTGTGTCTGGGAACTACTGTGAGTTTGCTCCATCCTGAGTTACATTTAGAGACCGAGCCGGGTGTGGAGTCACACAAAGGAATCCGTATTTGCAGCAAATAAGGAGATCACAGGGAATAACTTGCAAAGCCTTGACTCCCAGAGCAGGAGTGAGTGGGTTCTTTTCATTTCTTATTTGGGATGAATATTCAGAGGGGAGCTTTGTCAGCCCCTGTCAAGGTGGGGGAAGGTCGGTCAGGAGGCCTGAGAGAACAGGCCTATAGGGGCATCCTTTGCTCTGTTAATGAGGCCAGTGCACCTCCTAGTGCAGAGACTTACCCAGACCTGCTCTGTCCCCACAGCCGCTGGGGGTCCTGTCAGCCCTGCTCAGGAAGGGCCCCACGTTCTCACACTCGCTGTTTTTCTCTGTGAAGGTGTGTCTACACTGCAAGTTCCGGTTCACACTCAACCCCCAGAGCCAGCCTACCTCCTCTGAGCACTGCCCCCCGCCGTGGGGAGAGATTCCCTCTGCTCTCTGCTCCCCGTGTCTTGTCCTCAGCTGCACAGAGGTTCACAGGCTCCCCTGGGTCAGGACTGCACAGGTACCTCCAGCTAGACCCCACTGCACGGAGGAAGCCTGATCAGGGACACCATACCAGGACCTCTGTCCTTCCCTGTAGGGTCACTCTCCCATGGGAAACAGGCATTAGGGAAGCAGGTGAAGGAGAGGCTTGCAGAGAAATCCCCCTTCCCAGCAGCAGTCAGGCCAGGGTCCCCCTGCACTCAGCCCTCTGTGGCCCCCAATTCCCTCTGGTCTGCAGTGAGTTCCCGACTGTGCCCATTTCACAGGGACTGAACCCCAGAACATTTGTCCTTGTCACTGCTCCATTCACCGGCCTGAGGAGCGTGTGCATTGCTGTGGGGATGTCACCTCCGCCATCGGGAAATATGCGGATCGCTTCAGGTAGGTACAGGGCACTCTTGTGCGGAGGCCTTGCTAATCTGTCTGCAAGGTTCTAATTTTAATCCATAAGATGTTGAAATGAGCCTAAGTTACTTTTCCATATTGGTCTTCTTGTCACCTTTTAATCTGTACATTTGTGCGTGCTCCCATTTTGTTCAATACCTTAGCCAGTGGTTGTTTACTGTGTTATGAAAATTATATTATGTGTTAATTAGACCATTTTTCAAGTTTTTGTCTCATGCATTTTTGCTTTACTTGTGGTGGGAGGTCGGCTCTGCTTCCTTTCCCTTTTCCCTATTCCCCTGTGCCTAGGAGACGCTAAATGTCTCCTTCCCCCTCTTTCCCCATCGCTGAGGTGTTCCGAGGGCTCCCCTCCTCACGTTCTCACCCCATCTGCCCACAGCACAGCCTCTGAGTCCTCCTGACTCCCTCCTGCTCGCCCTGGATGCCCGTCCTGTGGTCAGGGCTCGGGTGTCCCCCTGGCTGTCCCGTGGCTTCACACTCAGGGACTCTCTCCTCGGATGGTGGTTCAGGCCGCTGCTAGCTTCCCCTACTGTCTCCCACAGACTTCTCTGGAACCGACTTTTCTTTGCACTGAAGCTCATGGCTTGTGTTCTGAGCCTGGGAGCCAGGGTGTCTGGATTCACTCATTAGTGTTCTATTTATTTGTTAATTTACTTTCATACAGGTTGTGTGAAGTTGGTACATAATCTGTCTTATGTGTTAATAGGGTGTGAGTCTTGCATAGTTTTCTCTGTCTTCTTAATTGTGCAGGTGTTTTTAAGAGACATAATGGGTTTTTCAAATTTTGTCGGTGAGCATCACCTCAGCTACCTAGAATTTTTCATGAAAAATTTGTTTAAGGTAAAAAAAAAATCATAATAAAGATCACTTTTAAATACAGATACTTTTAAAATTAAGTACCTTATTTCCTTTTTTACTTGCATCTAACACAGATATAAATGGGAAAATGATTGGACATAGATAATTGCTAGGACAATTATGAACTAATATTTCTCTGCAATTTCTTACAAATACATTCGATAACTGTTGCTAAAATCACAGGAAGACAGTAGGGAGAAGGAGCCAGGTATTCCGGTGACGGCATGAAATACATTAGGTGCAGGGGTCCCGGAACTACCATGAGGTGTGTGCTTGGCGAGGTTCAGGGAGAGGCTACCCCAGGTGACATCACACAGAGGAAACGTGCTCTGCAGCAAACAAGGGGATCAGGGGAAGAATTTCCCAAGCTGTGGCTCCCTGAGGGGGGTGAGCGGGTGCTGTTGTTCAGGCTTAGGCTGACCGGTCACAAAGGGGAGTCCTGTCATCCCAGGTAAAGGTGTGCACAGGGTCGTGCAGGGGGACTGAGAACACCAGCTGTGCTGTGTCCTGTGGTGGGTTCCTGAAGCTTGTGCTCCTCCCAGGGCCGAGAGTTAACATTATAAGAGGCAGAGTCACCGGAGGACACGCCATGGTCCTTCTGCGCAGGACGAGTTGGTGCAGGAGCTCAAACCCATCTAGGCTGCGGGATCATTCGTGCTGTTTGCCTCTGAAATGCAAGGTTAACATTCCTGTGAAGAAGAAGGGGTTTCCCTGGGGGTCTTGCTAGTGACAGTTTTAACCTCACTAACCCTGTGGGGAATGGTTTCATCCTGCAAAAAGAACTCAAGAATGTGCGTCCGGTTAGTCTTCACTTTTGACACAGTCCTGGGAGTTTACCACCGAGTTATTGTCTCTGATGTGGTTACACTAAGTCCTGGTCTGGTAGAGACGGCTGGATTTTGCATTCCCTTTGTTCCCTTAAAATCCTTACCTACTGGGTTGTTGCATTTCTTTGTTCAAACACTTCCTAGGTGGTTTGGGAACATGTGTGTTGGGCAAGTAGATCCTGCAGGGCACAGATATTGGAAAAAACCTGGGGGCCTAAGATGACAGGTTTTGGGTCAGGAAAGTTGTCTTTCCCTTTTTTTTTTTTTTTTTTTTTTTACAGGGATTCCTAATTTTTCTGCTTATAGAAAGGTCAGGGTATTGGGTAAAAACATTGCATGATAAGATAAATAGTAAAATCTTTAGAAATAGCTAAAATAAAGTTTCCATTATTTCAGTAATAATTACAATAATAATTATTTTCTTAAGGTAAAATTAATGAAAATGATACTAGTAATATTACCAACCAATAAAAATGCTCATGTTACTGGACAAACGACCGGTTCTGAGCTCACTTTCGGCTCTTCACCACTGGAAATCAATATTCAAGAGGCCATGGTGGCAAAAGAAGGTGCTTTATTCAGGAAGCCAGCACCCTGCGAAGATGGTGGACAAACACCTCAAAGACCACCTTCCCCGACCAGGTGCCGCCGCCCGAGGGTGTTACAGGGGGATGTGCAGGCGAGGCTGGGGGCTCTGTGCAGGAGAACCAGGTGCTCATGCTGTCAGTCTTGTCAGTCCTATGTGGACACGACCCCGAACAGACTTGCTTGCACTCTTGACAGCGGCTTCCAATGTGGTCAGGTGTTAACCCCTTCAAGCCAGCAGTCTACAAATGTCAAGGAAATCAGGTAGATCTCTATGGAGCAAGGGACTTAGGTCAGCAAACACGGAGTGCATAAGCTTGAAACAAGCTCACCCTAAAGTCCAATGGGAGTGCTGTTACCCTGAGAGGAAGCACCCTGAGATGTCTGCAATCTGTATGTTATAGGAAATCATAATATTCCCTGAAGAATATGAAAGCACATTTGGTTTATTTTTTTGTTTTGATTTTGTTAAGGATTTCATTTATTCACTTGAGTGAGAAAGAGAGAGAGCACAGCTGGTGGAGAGGCAGAAGGAGAAGGAGAAGCAGCCTCTCTGCCAAGCTGGGACCCTGACGTGGGGCTCCATCCCAGGACCCCGGGATCATGATCTGAGCCAAAGGCAGATGCTTAAGCATCTGAGCCACCCAGGTGCCCCATGAAAGCACATTTGAAAACATGGTGAACATCTGATTTTTGTCTTGAATAAGGAAACAAACTACAAATATGTCAACAGGTAGTACGTGATGTCATGCAGCTCATCTTCTAGCTTCTATTTTCCTGTTTGGAGTCTGGATGGAAGATACTCTGGAACTTCAAGGAAATGAGGGAAGCTTGGCCACATATTGCAGAAAAGAAAGGACATAACCATGCTTTACAGAGAAGGATGTGAGAAATGAAGGCTCACACAGTGTCTGAACTAGGACACCCTAGAGGGTGTCTCACGCATTCACAGGGGAGCAGTCAGCATGGCCACGTGCACCTATAGCCACACTCAGCTGGAGGTTCAAGTGGAGAGAGAGCATCATGGCGGATTGGATGGGTGGGTGGGTTAGTGAGGTGAGTGGGACTAACCATGGTGCAGTTATAAAGGATGGATTACAATGATGATAATGGGATCCATGATTGTAGTAAGTGAGGAGGAACAGGGATTTAAAGAAACGAAGAAATCAGCAGGGAAAGGGAGAGAGAAAAATGTACTTTCTTTCATGTTCACCTATATTCTCCTGCCCGTCCTCACTTGAATAGCGGAGGTGCTATTCCTCCCACCCAGCCTCCTGCCTTGTCACTTTGACACCAAAGCAAAAGTAGAAAGAAATCACTTGTGATAAAATAGGTTAACAATTAAAGCGACAATAACAGTGGGGCTCTCTTACCCTCTCAGCTAGGTTTGAGTGTCTTCCACGTGCCCCTCAGGGATGTGGCTTCCCCAGTCTTCTCACTCCACACGTTCTCCCCCAGTGACTCTGCTTCCCTCTTGATGCCCGAACGACCCCTTTAGTTGATTGACAACAAGGACTCATGGATGGCCATCACCTTCTTTTGCCAAGTAGTGACCCCAACTTTTCTATCTCCAAACAATTCTGTATATGCTTGACACTTTTTGAAAAGAGTCAAATCAATTATCTAATTTGTTATGAAAGCAACGATTGTATTCACCTCAGCACCCAAAATAGACTCCCTGCATCAGGAGTAGGGCTCCTCTCTCCCTCTCCACATGACATAGGATCTATTTCCTTAACATATTTTAAAGCACACAATATTGTATTATAAGCTAGACAGGCTATGTTGTCTCACAATTCTCTGAGGCATATTTATCCTGCAAAACTAAAATTTTATACTCACTGAACAGATATTTGCCATTTCCCCTACCCTAGTCCTGGCAACCACCCTTCTCTTCTCTTCTCCTCTGAGTATTGTGAGGGTAATCAGGTAGGATTTGCCCTTAGGGCCTGGCTTATCCAACTTCGCATAATGTTCTCTAGATTTGACTTCCTCCTTCTGTGTTAAATACAGAGCTCAAAATCAACTCTGTGGTCCTTGGAAGTCCACTATCAACTCCTCAGCCCCAAATCCCACAGAGGTCCTGGCAGAAAATCTCATGATGCAGGAATGACGGTTGTGTGGGCTCCGTGTTCACAGGAGAGATGGTTCTGCCAGGGAGAAGTAGATGAAGGAAGGCAATATACGACTGATTACTTATGTGCTGCTTAGGGATTGTTCTCATCAAATATCTCACTTGTATTGATGATGGCTGGGGTGGGGGATGGGTGCAGTGTCCATTCTGTATGATTTTGTGCAACATCAGATACGTCCACGGTACATATGTGTCTGTTCCTACCAGGCATGATGTATGTGAGTCCTGCTATTACGTGATAGTCCAATCTGCCAACATGTGTGTCCTCACTCGGACCAGGGGATGAAGCCCAGCTACTGCCAACAGACAGAGAAGCTGGTGTGGGAGCCATGGGAGGGACAGGAGCTCAGGGGGGTCCAAGGACAGAAGAGTGATGAGGCCAGGGCACTGAGGACCAGGACAGGGGCCACAGGTGGGTGTGCAGCTAGGCGTGACCAGCACACGAAAGGGCATGTCAGTGGGGCTAATGTGATATAGTTTCTGCAAAAGAAGTTAGGAACAACTGAAGGATTTAAGCCATTCGTTCACTGTGTGAAAGTTCTGTGTGAATGCTATGAGGAGAGAGGACCTGAGGGTAACAGGAGTTTACTTACTGCATTCTTTACTAAAGACCTTGCATTCTTTACTGAAGATCCTGGATCATTTCCAAAAGATCCAGCAACAAGTCTGGGGACATTTGCTGAGTTGATACAAGTGGATATGAAGGGGAGTTTGAGCAAATGTGAGTTTCTACTCTGGTCTAAAGAGGCAGTCAAAATATCTGCAGTAGGACTTTAAAATACCGATTTTGCTAGGAAGCAGGACATAATGAACAAGAATTTATGGTGGGGAAATGATCTTATTTTATTTTATTATTTTATCATATTTAAGTTGATCATATTGATGATGTTATTATATTATTTGCTTAATTGCAATTGCTAAAGCCTGTGCGAAAATCCCAAGGAGAAATACATGACACAGATATGCACAAAACACCCACTTTACTTTGATAAACCTAAATTTTAGAGAAAAATCTCATGTTATTCACTAGTGTTAAGTCTGTAAAATTTGTTAATTTTCCTATGTTACCAAATCAACTGAATCTACAGATGTTATGACAATTACATATCTAGTGAATTTTAGGAAACTGTACTCTTTTGAACATATCACTGAGCATTTTTATATCCTAGAATATGTCCATTTTATACTGATGCCCTGAAGCACCCTTGCAGGACATTCAAACAGGCAAACAAACAAAACCAGATCCACTGTTCCCTGGTGTGGGACATCAGGTGTTGCACATACGGGTCCTTCAGCTTTTTCTAGAATCTCCTGCGGGGGTCACTGGCCACTTCAGTTGTTTTCTGTACGTTAAATAAAAATGTGCCATTTATTTTCCCCAGTGATAATGGGTTTATTGAAGAAAAGCAAAAACTTGGAATCCAGGATGGGTAAGGTATGGCGAAACCACAGGCAAATGCAGGGAACAAAGGATAAGGAAGCTCTTTTATGGAGCAAAGGGTGGTGTGGGAGGGACACAAAGTCCATGGGAGTAAAAGGGAATTCTAATTACAGGGCTTGTCAATGGTTCCGTTGTGACAATTTCTCATTCGCTGGGTTGTTGGCAGGGCAGGAAGAAGTCTTCCTCTTCCTGAGGTAGGAAGGGACTAGCTATAGGCCTGTGTACTTGCAAAGTCTGTCCTCCTGCCTGGTCTGCAATTGAGGAGTGGGGGGCTCGAGCGCTCCCCCTAGTGGTCTCTGACTTCCATGCAAAAGAGATGTTCCTTTAATTAAATATCACATAATATATGTATGTGTTTACATTCCCTTAGACCAGGACTCTTTCTGAGAGTGAGACTCAACAATATCATCAGCAGGCCTGAAGGACCATCGTATCTAGAAATCAGACCTGGTGAGATGCAGACCCCCGTTGGACTCTCAGGGCTTTGGACCGTGGTGACATGTGTGCCCAGGACCAGCAGGCGGCGCTGTGGGACTGCCTTGTACCAAAAAAGCAGCTCTTTAGTGAGAAGCATTCAAAAAGTTGGGGCTGGAGGGCTGGGTCCTGTGCTCCCTGATGGGACTCAGCAGCTGTGTCCCCTGTGGTCTGGCAGAGTGTCCCGAGGGGACCTGTGTGTGGTCTCAGCAGGTGCTCCCTCCCAGGGCTGGCCGCAGGGCTGAAGCCAACCTCCATCCTCTTCAGTGTGTGATGTGAACTGAGTTCAGCACCAGGGATCAGGGAAAGTGAGGGGCAGGGACTCAGTGGATGGACCGTATTTGCATATAGAGCCCCTCATGTGGCAGAGGCTGGAGGAGAAGAGGAGGCGTAGGGCAGCCCAGCCCAGTGGGGAACCTGGGTCTGTGTCATCATGGCCTGGACTCCTGTCTTCCTGGGGATGCTCTTTCACTGCACAGGTAGGGACAGGCCTCAGGGAACAGCCTTCATCACCCCTCTGCTTCAGAGTCTAGAGAAAATTTGCATTGAACCTATCCAATATGCTATGAGTGTGTGTGTTTGCAGGCTCCCTGTCCCAGCCTGTCCTGACCCAGCCGCCCTCCCTCTCTGCATCTCCGGGAACAATGGCCAGACTCACCTGCACCCTGAGCAGGGACCTCAGTGTTGGCGGCTTGAACATCTACTGAATCAGCAGCAGCCAGGGAGCCCTCCCCGGGGTCTGCTTTCCTACTCCTCAGACTCCGAGAAGCACCAGGGCTCCAGAGTTAGCCACTCAATGAACTGAGCCCCCCGGGCACCCCTAGTCATTCTCTTCAATATGAAAATAAAGTTGTTACATTTCCTGAAAAGGATGTATTTATCTACCTTGAGGTATTTGCACTTGGGTCTTTTGATTTTTATACCCTTCAGAATTAACTGATGCCATGGGGAGTCTTAGAGGACTCCAGAGACAAAGGATGGCCTGCATATTTTAAGATATGTCATTATTTTTCTTTTGGTCCATTTCCTTGGACAGAGGATTCACCATAGAACCATTTTTCTATGCTACTGAAAGCCCAGGGCTGTAGTGTTTATTCACACATGCACAAAACCATCAGCAATCTCTTGTTCTCACTCCCTGGTAGACCCCTTGGGACACGGGGGACTGTGGCTCTGGCTGGGATGTCAGGGCAAGAAAGAGCGGGCTGCATGCTCCCTTCCACCATGTGCTTCCAGACACCTGAAAACCGCACTGTTGTAGGTCTTGTGTCTGCAGAGATAAAAAATTGACAGACTTCTTGTCACTCAACAGGACCTGGACTCCTGATTCAGTGAATGGTGAACAGATTTGATCTCACATGGGCCCTCCTGGCCTAAATAAGTCCTTTTCCAGTAAAAATCTTTGAGATCCTTACTTCTAAATGGAGGATCAGGACCCTGGAAGTATATAAAGAGAATCCCAGGAAAAACATCCCTCAGGGTATTTCAAAGTCAGAAGAGGGACAGGGCTCAGGTAGCCTCAATTTTGGACACACACAGACACACACACACACATCTCTCCTCCCTCTGAGTGAATAGTGTGTCTGGGACTCTACGCATTCCAGGCTTCTCTGCCCTTCCAGAAGTCAGGGTCAACCTGTGCTCACCCCGCCAATCTCAGGGTCACCATTTCCAGAAGGCAGAATCCTCCTCAATAGGAACTGGAGACATCTAGTGTGACTGGGGTCCTGTCCCCAGGGCAGCCAGGATGGAATCTGAACACCTGCTGTCCTGGGATGAGTCTGACGCTCAGGAATCCCAGGAGGGAGTCCCTGTCCCCACGTGCAGCTCAGCCCCCAACCATCTGTGGGATCCAGTCAGTGGCTGAGGCTGATCAGGATATTGATTCTAGGACCCCAGGCTCAGAACACAAAACCCTTGAGGACAAGTGACTCATGTTCCCTGTGTTTTCAGGGTTGGGCTGTCACTCTTTAATCACTCTGCAGTGACCCTTCCAGCCAGGCTGCACTCTGATGGAAAGTCTTCTGTCCCAACCCAGGGCCACAGGGCATGTGACCTCAGGGACACATTCCCCCTTATCTCCACTTCTCCCCTCCTCAGCTTTGGGATATTTGACAGAAACTTCTGTGTCCAGTAGGCTTTGGGTAGTAAAATCCATTCCTGTAGTCATTGGGCACTGAATGAATAACGCTTCCATCCTGAACATGCTGGACACAGTTGCAGGGACTAGAGCTGTGTCCAACCCAGAGAGTGGTCTGACCCCAAATCCTTTGTCCTAGAAGCTCTGTCTGTGTTTGGCAATTTCGTCAGCAGAATGGTCTGAGTTCATAGGAACAGGCCCCTCAAGGGGTTTCACTGGGCACCACGTTGACCTTTCCTACGTGGGAGACCAGACACATGGTACAAATAAGTGATTTTAGAAAAAGTATACAAAACCCTACTCTACTGAGAAAAGACGGCATTCCTGTTCCATTTATTCCATCTTACTTAATGGAATTATGTATAAAATAACACACATTCTTCTTAAATATGATGTTGGCTCCGTGGTGACTGACACATAATCTCTGTCACTAGGTCCCTGTCAGAGCATCTACAGCTGTCACTCCTTTCTTCCTAGAACGTCCAGCACGTTTGTCCTTTGTGCTCTGAGATCAGGGCCGCACACACTCACGTGGCAGGGCTCCTGCAGACTCGTGTCTGTGCTGGGAGGACAGAGCCAAGGAGGAAATCACTGCCCATTGTGTGGCAACCTGTTGTTTCATGCAGGGGGAATCAGTGACAGGTGGCAAAGATGTTCAGTGTGTGACCCTCTAGGAATGCACGGGAGTGTTTTTACACACAATCTGGAGATAAGAGCTCCCCATCTCCTCAGTGTTGTGAGGACCTCAGAGGGAGGAGAGCTCTGGAAATCAGGGAGAAAGCACATACAAGGAAAGTCCCAACATCCTGCACAGAGGGACCCTTTGTCCATGCGGACCTGTCGCTGCTCTGGACTGGACCTTGTTCTAGAAGAGTTTGTGTAGAGTTAACGTCTCAGTCCTGACCCAAGAACAGAGAAGGGAACCATGGAGAGCCTCACTCTGAACACTCTTAGATGAGCATATAATGTGTCCTGACTTAATGGGAGGTGACATATATGGACAACAGGTCAGGCCCTATTGCAGGGAACAGTTGCCAAAACAGTTTTGGGGGGGTGTGGAGATGGGTCTGATGGGCTCTGGTCACCATGGCACACAATGATGTGTCTGAGTCTGGACACCAGGGGGCACTCTGGTCCCATCTCTGAGTCAGGGGTGATCAGAGTTGGGCCTGTGACCTGGCCCTGCCTGTGCCCTGTGCTCAGGGCTCATAGCTGGGACCTCCCCACCCCTGGGCACACAGTCCCTCCCCTGCCCACCCCCCCTCACATCCTCAGGCAGAGGGACCTGACCCAGGGCCAATGAGGGGTCAGAGAGCTGGGGGTCTCATTTGCATGGACAGGCCCTCCCTCTCGCAGAGGATGAAGAGGGGGAGGGAGAGATTAGGGGAGGCTCTGCTCAGCTGTGGGGCCACAGAAGGCAGGATCGGTGAGGACCTCCACCATGGCCTGGTCCCCTCTCGTCCTCAGCCTCCTTGCTCACTGCACAAGTGACTGGATGCAGGGACAGGGGAAGGGGCCCTGGGAGGACATGTGGGGCCCTGTTTCTCCTCTTGTCTCAAGACCCCAGCATCACCCTGTCTGTGTCTCTCCCCCTTGCATGGTCCTGGGCCCAGTCTGTGCTGACTCAGCCGCCCTCTGTGTCTGGGGCCCTGGGCCAGACGGTCACCATCTCCTGCACTGGAAGCAGCTCCAACATTGGGGGTGGTAATGCTGTTAACTGGCACCAACAGCTCCCAGGAAAGTCCCCTAAAACCATGATCTATGGTAGTACTGCTAGACCCTCGGGGGTCCCCGAACGATTCTCTGGCTCCACGTCTGGCAACTCTGGCACCCTGACCATCACTGGACTCCAGGCTGAGGACGAGGCTGAGTATTATTGTGCATCGTGGGATGATAGTCTCAGTGCTCACTCAGTGCCCCCGGCCTGAGGGGAAGGGAGACAAAAACCCACTAACTCCTCTGTAAAGAGGAGGAGACACACCAGCGTAGCCTGTGATTCTGCTTATTCTTTTGCTGACGCCCTGGGAGCAGGTCCATCCAGGGGCACCGTTTAAGGGCGAGGTCCGTCCTGTCCCTTCTGTCCTCAGAGTCACTTGGGGCAGCCCATTCGCAGACAAGGAGTCTTCATGTAAACAGAAAGTTCTCTTTTCATCAACTGGGGGTATTTAACTTCTAGGCCACATCATATTAACTCTTTCCTTCTGATTTTAAAACAAATCCAACATTTTATTTTGTCTCTGAACAGATCGTGGGATCTCAGCACTCCCCATGTGGTGCTTGAAGAATAACTCAGTCCTGTTGCATCAGAAATTATTATCTGCGTGGCTATAAATGGTGCTGCTGCCTAGTTTTGTCTAATTTCCTGATTTTTTTGAGAAATAGACACTCACTTAGAATGATAAAACTATAAAGGAATCCAAAACTTTCCTCCATAGGAATAATCTGCACATGAATGTTTGTACCAGTTTCATTCATAATCACTAAAACTGAAAGTGACCGGAAGTCTGTCCATAGAGATTTAGTCCAGGTTTGTATCTAATCACCAAACATGGACCCGAACTGAGATGCCACCAAACAGGCAGCTCGTTTCTAAAATGGGAAATAATACATAGTACGGTTAAAGTTATATCACTTTTGGGAAGAGGCAACACTCTGGAGAGAGCGCAAACACCTGCAGTTTCTGGAAGGAGAAAAGAGACAAAAGACTTGATCATGTGAACGGAGGAAAACGTTTCTGAGCAAGAGAAGGATTCTCTGTGACGCTGTAACGGCAGTGAAATGACACGATGACTCCGTCAGAGTTCACTGAACCCCCTGCAGCCACATGACAGAACCGACGGTTGCAGATAAAACTCCTTAGGGAGGGTCGGGGCCCGGGGTGGAATGCGGACAAACCCCCGCACCTGCCGGACAGACGTGTGAGCCCAGCTCAGGGCCGGGCTCGGGGCAGAGCCGCTGGGCCGAGTGACCGTGCAAAGGAGCGGAGCCCGTCAGGGCAAAGTCAGAAGCGACTGCCCGTGGGCTCTGTGCTCCAGTAGACAGGGCTGTGTCCCGCGGAAACAGGTGGGTTATTTTGAGGGGCCTGCACTGTGTCCTGGAATTGAGCAGTCAAGTCAGTGGATGGGCCCTGGGGAGCCCGATTTCTCCCGGTAGGAGTGGAAAGTCGCAGATAGAACCCAGGGTGAAGCGTGAGCTCATGGGTTCGAGCTGGGGAGGGCGGTTTGGAATCGTGTGTAGTTTGATAGGGACAGATAATTGCCTGTCGAGACAGTCAGTGCTGTGTGCAGGGTCCTGGGTGAGTGACTGTCATATAGAAGCCCTCGGTCTGTCAGCGGGGCGGAAGTACACGCTGGGATGCCCAGAGCCCTGAGTGCATTCCCCCAAATAGTGCTTCCTAGTACCGTTCTCTGGGAAAGGATGCAGGCTGCTTTGCAGAGAGGCTTAGTCCCCAGACCAGGAATTACATGGATGAGCTTGGGGCGACTTCTAGTGTTAGAAAGTGTAGAATCCTTCAGAATAAACACAAGCCCATCAGTGCAGGCCCAGCCCACACACACAGTGACGGGGTGTGTCCAGGAGCTCGTGAGACACTTAAAATGCCCCCATTGGGCAAAACTGGAAAGATTTGAGCAACCGAATAAATGTGACAGTATTAGCTTCTTACTCAAAATTTAAAATAATTGTCCACAGTCCCTATTGTGAAATGGTTGAATAAATGAATAAATGGAGGAAGAGACACATTCCAGTACAGAGATTTCAAGTAACAGGTGCAAACACTTAGCCCGAAGAATATCAGGCATGATTCCCGCTCAGTAAGTGTGGATGAAGTCACTAAAACAAGGGGAATCTGAGAAAGTATCACAGTGAGAGAAGCTTAAGGAGCCATCACAACTAAATGCCATAATGATCCTGAACTGGATCTTAGAACAGCAAAGGGATATTAGGTAAAAATTGAGAAAATCTGAATAAACCATGGTTGTTAATCATTATGGGTTGAACTGTATCTTTATCAATCCATGTGATAAAAGTTCTAAAAAAATCTTGTATTTCAGGAGCTGACTGTATTGGGAAATGCTGTTGTTGCAGACGTAATCAGCTGTGGTGAGACCAGTATGTTTAATCTCATGTTTCACAGTCTTTTTCTCTCTTTGGTTTTCCTCTGCCTTTTCAGTTGGAGTTATGCTGAGATGCATCGCAGTATTTAGGAGAACAGAGCCTAGGAATTCAACCTTCATTGTCATAGAAAGCCCTCATATTATAGACAAAAATCGAGAAAATTCTGTTTTTTGGTTACCGCCAGTCCATGGGACACTTACCAGGTAAACAGGATGAAGCCTAAATGTGGGTGGGATACCTTGTCCTGGGGGCCCCTTGATGCAGGAGTTGAGAAAGAAATTCCAAGAAGAGGGAGGTCGGTTGTACAGTGTAAGGGTTTATATTAATGCTCATACTGAGAACAGTTACAAACCTGGGCTAATGTAAAGGAAAATTAATCGTAAGTATGTCAGAGAGACACAGGAAATAATGAATTCCGAGGTTAACCAAAAAGGGAAAACGAAAACCTAGAGTGGGAGGCATGAACAGTGGACCCATTTTTGTTGAAATTATATTAGTCTCGTGACAAATGCAGACGTCCAATGCCAGGGCCTGTGCACTGGGGGTTATGGGATGTTCCCGGAGACTCTACTAATGTGGCAACACCGATGTCAGGCTCACTGTAAGGATGTACCAGGTGTGAACCAACAGTGAACGCTGGGAAACATTAGGCCACTGAGTGAGTGTATCCTTACAAAATTCTTTCTTTTTTTTAGATTTTATTTATTTCTTAGGGAGAGAGAGAGAAAGCACAAGCAGGGGCAGTGGCAGGCAGAGGGAGAAGCAGGCTCCTCGCTGAGCAGGGAGACTGACGTGGGACTCGATCCCAGGACTCTGGGCTCATGACCTGAGCCGAAGGCAGACGCTCAACTGACTGAGCCACCCAGGTGTCCCCAAAATTCTGTTTCTATGCCTTTCCCAGAAGCAGCCTCTACAACTTCTGCTAAGCAGCTCCACTGTCCCCTCCTCGGCGACACACGTGCCCCCCTGCGCATCTGGGACATAAAGCTTTGTCTAGAAAGTCCTGTAATTGTATATGCACATATTTTCACCTCGCATGGACCACGGCTCCCTCTGGAGTGAGAAATTACAGTAAATTGGGACAAAGATCAGAAACATAGTATAGGTATCCCGAACTTTTGAAAGTTCTCTTTACACCTCTTTGCTTTTATGAAATATTTACATTAGTAGCTGCTTTTACTGCTCAAAGCCATCTGAAGAGGATTTTCAGTTTCACAAAAAAATAAGCGCCAACTTAGTTAGCATCCAGCATGAGTTTTGCAGGAGCCTCTCCAGAGACGGTGCACAACCCAACCAGCATGACGGGCGCCTTCCAGCGGCTTCCCCGGGAGTCACACCCAGCAGCTCAGCCACAGGCCACCGTGGCTGTGAACGGTGTGTTATCACATGCGCTTTATCGCCATTCGTATTCTACATCTGACGGCCAAATGTGTCCTTGGGTATCCAAGGAGCCTAGGACTGATTTCTTTTTAAGCCTGGAAACATGCAAAAAAAAAAAATTGTGCATATAAGTTAATATTAATTGCTTCTCGCCTTATGCCATCGTGGCTTACTAAGGTTTCTTAGGGATGATGGAGTTTCAGACAGCAGGGGAAACCTGTACTGAGACTTGGTCCATGGAAGTGTGGATCCACAGGGATGTTGGGAGCTGCAGAAATCAGTGGGGCTCTCAGGGCTTTGGGACACAGTGACGGCTGCGCCCGTGACCAGCAGGGGGTGCGGTGGGACTGACCTGTGGTCTCTACATGTCAGCTCAGTGAGGAGCATTCACTCAAGAGAAATGAACTGGGCACTGGCCCTGTGCTCTCTGTTGGGGACTCAGCAGCTGGGTCCCCTCTTGCCTGGCAGAGTCCCCTGAGCAGGGACCCGTGTGTGGTCTCAGCAGGTGCATCCTCCCAGGGCTCTCCCCAGGGCTGAAGCCACTCCCATCCTCCTCAGTGTGCCTGTGAGCCGAGTCCCAGCACAAGGGCTCAGGGAGGGTCTGGGCAGTCACTGGGTGGACCCCGTTTGCATGGAGAGCCCCTCCTGTGGCAGAGGGTGGAGGAGAAAAGGAGGCCTGGGGCAGCCTGGCCCACTGTGGGGTCCAGTGTCTGTGTCACCATGGCCTGGACGCCTATCTTCCTTATGTTCCTCTCCTATTGTACAGGTATGTGCAGGTCTCAGGGAAGCTCAAAGCTGCAGCCCTCAAAGTCACTCTTCCTGAAGTGGGCATCTTGATAAATTTCTCCGTTTCTTGCCCCATTAACGTCTGTGTTTGCAGGCTCCCTGTCCCAGGCCGTGCGGACCCAGCCGCCCTCCCTCTTGGCATCTCCGGGAACGACAGACAGACTCATCTGCACCCTGAGCAGGGACATCAGTGTTGGCGGCTCTAATATATACTGGATCCAGAGGCAGCCAGGGAGCCCTCCCCGGGATCAGCTGTACTACTCCTCAGACTCCGAGAAGCACCAGGGCTCCGGGGTCCCCAGCCGCTTCTCGGGCTCCAAAGACGCCTCGGCCAATGCAGGGCTTCTGCGCATCTCAGGGCTGCAGGCTGAGACCGAGGCGGACTATCACTGGGCTGCAGCTCAGGGCGCTGGGAGCAGGTATCGCTCCTCACAGCGTCTCAGATATGGAGGAAGTGGGTCTAAAACCTCTGGACCCACGGATCTTGTTTCTGAGCCTCTTTTCAGTAAGAAACTTACCTGGAGAGACATAGCAAGGTGGTCTCTTCTGGACGACGATCTATCCTTCAAGAGGGAACGAGGAAGAGTCATGTAATGCACGGAAAGTGACAGAAAATGGGGGCATCCGAGGAAGGCACAGACACATGAGATATCTGAGCCCAACCGCACACCCCCACTCAATCTGGAGAAGATGTACAGCAATGAATTCTGAGTCTACAGCTGAACATACTGCCCAGCGAACATTCCTTCATAATCCGTTCTATCATCTTATTCCATAAAGTGTGACCTTGTGTCACGACTGATGTATCCACAGCTGATACATTGACAATGACCCTGGCCACAGACACAGTCTCCTCTCTCTGAACGAGCTACACGAGAACTTGGACCAGATCCTGACGACAGCCCCCACACCCTCCTCCTCTTCTTCTCTTGGCTCTCGCGTCCCTCAGGCTTCAGTCTCTCCCTCTGGCTCTTCCGTCTGAGCTCTGCTGCACATCAGGATTTCAGAGAAAACTGGAAATGACCTTGCTGTAGTTTCCAGTCTCCAGGACCCATTTCTGGGCAGGAGAATGACCAGAAAATATAGGTGCATGCAACCCTTCATATTCTCCTTCCTGCTCTCAGACCCAGGCTCCATTTTTCTGTTCTCAACACTCCCAGTCAGTCTCTTTATTTATTTTAGAGGTTTCTTCAATTATTTGGATGAGAGGGCACAGCAGGGAGAAGCAGAGGGAGAGAGAGAGTCTTAAGCAGACTCTGTGCTCAGTGTGGAACTCTATGCGGGGCTAGAGCTCAGGACCCTGAGATCATGACCTGAGCTGAAGGCAGAGGTTTAAGTGCCTGAGACACCCGGGTGCCCCTCAGGACCCTGAGATTAGGAGCAGAGCCAAAGCAATAGTCAGACATTCAATCCACATTGCCCCCCACGCATCCCCCAGTCATTCTCTTTAATATGAAAATAAAGTTATTACATTTCCTGAAAAGAATGTATTTATCTACCTTTAGGTATTTGCACATGAGTCTATTGATTTTTCTCCCCTTCAGAATAAACTGATGCCATGGGGAGTCTTAGAGGACTCCAGAGACAAAGGATGGCCTGCATATTTTAAGATATGTCATTATTTTTTTTATGCTCCAATGCCCTGGAGAGGATTCACCAAGAACCAGTTTTCTATGATATTTAAAGCCCAGGGCTGTAGTGTTTATTCACACACGCACAAAACCATCAGCAATATCTTGTTCTCACTCCCTGGTAGACCCCTGGGGACACGGGGGACTGTGGTTCTGGCTGGGATGTCAGGGCAAGAAGGAGGGGGCTGCATGCTCCCCCCCAACCCTGTGATTCCAGACACCTGAAAATCCCACAGTTGTAGGTCTTGTGTCTGTAGAGATAAAAAATTGACAGACTTCTTATCACTCAACAGGACCTGGACTCTTGATTCAGTGAATGGTGAACAGATGTGCTCTCACATGAGCCCTCCTGGCCTAAATAAGTCCTTTTCCAGTAAAAATCTTTGAGATCTTTACCTCTAAATGCAGGGTCAGGATGCAGGAAATATATAAACAGAATCCCAGGAAAAACATCCCTCAGGGTATTTCAAAGTCATAAGAGGGACAGGGCTCAGGTAGCCTCAGTTTTGGACACACACACACACACATACACACACACACATACACACACACCCCCCTCTCCTCCCTCTGAGTGAATAGTGTGCCTGGGCCTCTGTGGATTCCAGGCTTCTCTGTCCTTCCCAGAAGTTCGAGTCATCCTGTGCTCACCCAGCCATCCTCAGGGTCACAATTTCCAGAAGGCAGAATCCTCCTCCATAGGAAAACTGGAGACATCTAGTGTGACTGGGGTCCTGTCCCCAGGGCAGCCAGGATGGGCTCTGAACATCTGCCCTCCTGGGATGAGACTGAAGCTCAGGAATCCCAGAGGGGTGTCCCTGTCCCCATGGGCAGCTCAGCCCCTGACCATCTGTGGGATGCAGTCAGTGGCTGAGGCTACTCAGTATGTTGATTCTCGGACCCCAGCCTCAGAACTCAAAATCCTTGTGGACAAGTGACACATGTTCCCTGTGTTCTCAGGGCTGGGCTGTCAGTCCTTCAGTCACTCCCCAGTGACACTTCCAGCCAGGCTGCACTCTGACGGAAAGTCTTCTGTCCCAAATCAGGGCCACAGGGCATGTGACCTCAGGGACACACTCCCCCTTATCTCCACTTCTCCCCTCCTCAGCTTTGGGATATTTGACAGAAACTTTTGTGTCCAGTAGGCTTTGGGTAGTAAAATCCATTCCTGTAGTCATTGTTCACTGAATGAATAACGCTTCCATCCTGAACGTGCTGGACACAGTTGCAGGGACTAGAGCTGTGTCCAACCCAGGGCATGGTCTGACCCCAAATCCTTTGTCCTAGAAGTTCTGTCTGTGTTTGGCAATTTTGTCAGCAGGATGGTTCTGAGTTCATAGGAACAGGCCCCTCAAGGGGTTTCACTGGGAACCACGTTGACCTTTCCTACCTGGGAGACCAGACACATGGTACAAATAAGTGATTTTAGAAAAAGTATATAAAACCCTATTCTCCTGAGAAAAGAAGCATTCCTGTTCCATTAATTCAATCTTACTGAATGGAATTATGCTTAAAATAACACACATTCTTCTTAAATATGACGTTGGGTCCGTGGTAACTGACACATAAACTCTGTCACTAGGTTCCTGTGAGAGCATCTAAGCTGTCACTCCTTCCCTGCTAGAACTTCCAGCACGTTTGTCCTTTGTGCTCTGAGGTCAGGGCGGCACACACTCACGTGGCAGGGCTCCTGCAGACTTGTGTCTGTGCTGGGAGGATGGAGCCGGGGAGGGAATCCCTGCCCAGTGTGTGGACAACTGTTGTTTCAAGCTGTTTGACACAGTGGCAGGAGACAAAGATGTTCAGTATGCAACCCTCTAGGAATGCACAGGACAGCTTCTACCCACAGTCTGGAGAGAATCATTCCCTGTCTCCTCAGTGCTGTGGGGACCTCAGAGGAAGGAGAGCTCTGGAAATCAGGGAGAAAGCACATACGAGGAAAGTCCCAGCCTCCTGCACAGAAGCGACCCTGTATCCATGGGGACCCATCACTACTCTGGACCCTGATCTCTAAGAGTTTGTTAGAGACACCACCCCAGTCCTGACCCAGGAACAGAGAAGGGAGCCGTGAACAGACTCATTCTGAAGACTCTTAGCACGGCATCTAAGAGTCCTGACTTAAGGGGAAGTGATATATAGGAACACCTGGTCAGGCCCTAATGCAAGGAGCAGTGGACAAAGCAGTTGAAGGGGATGTGCAGAGATGGGTCTGATGGGTCCTGGCCACCTTGTCACACAATGATGTGTCTGGGTCTGGACACCAGGGGGCACTCTAGTCCCATTTCTGAGGAGTCAGCGGTGATCATAGCTGGGATCTGACACCTGGCCCTGCCTGTGCCCTCTGCTCAGCGCTTGCAGCTGGGACCTCCCCATCCCCTGGCCCCTCACAGCCCCTCCCCTGCCAGGTCCTTGACAGCCACAGGCAGAGGGACATGACCCTGGGGCAGGGAGGGGTCAGAGAACTGGTGTCTCATTTGCATGGCCGGGCCCTCCTGCTCTCAGAGGATGAAGAGGGGGAGGGAGAGATGAGGGGAGGCTCTGCACAGCTGTGGGACCACAGAAGGCAGGATCGGTGATGACCTCCACCATGGCCTGGTCTCCTCTCCTTCTCAGCCTCCTCGCTCACTGCACAGGTGAGTGGATGCAGGGACAGGGGAAGGGGCCCTGGGAGGACACATGGGCCTGGCTTCCTCCTCTTGTCTCAAAACCCCAGCATCACCCTCTCTGTGCTTTTCCCCCTTGCAGGGTCCTGGGCCCAGTCTGTGCTGAATCAGCCGTCCTCCGTTTCTCGGGCCCTGCGCCAGACGGTCACCATCTCCTGCACTGGAAGCAGCTCCAACATCGGGGGTGGTAATTATGTGAGCTGGATCCAACAGCTCCCAGGAAAAGCCCCCAGAACCGTCATCTATGATAATAGCAAGCGACCCTCAGGGGTCCCTGAACGATTCTCTGGCTCCAAGTCTGGCAACTCAGGCACCTTGACCATCACTGGGCTCCAGGTTGAGGACGAGGCTGAGTATTATTGTGCATCGTGGGATGATAGTCTCAGTGCTCACACAGTGCTCCCAGCCTGTGGGGAAGTGAGACAAAAACCTGCTGTCCCTCAGCAACGGGTCCCGTGCAGCTCCCCCTCCTTGGCCAAGTCAGCTCCTTCCTTTGTTTGGTCTACACTGTAGTCTGAACTAATCTCAAGGAACATTGGCTACAAAATATTCCAAATTCTCTTAAATTCACCCTCTTCAGCCTCTCCTAAGCAGGAAGATATTGTTTGGTTCTCTCATACTGAGGAGAAACTCCTGGGTGCCAGGGCCAGGCTGCCTGGGTAAAAGCAGACTAATCATTTGTAAAAGCGGACTAATAATTCAAGAAAAACTTGACTTTTTAACCAAGTTAAAGCAGAATTCTAATTTTGCATCCACATAGTTTGATTTTAAAGCTCACTTATTTATTTAAATTTATCTTAATTTTAACGAGTATTGACCACACATACAATTCCTTTCTAGGTTCCTTTCCCAAAAACCCACTACAACTTTCTTCTATTGTCTCCAGACCCCAGCATCACCCTGTCTGTGTCTCTCCCCCTTGCAGGGTCCTGGGCCCAGTCTGTGCTGACTCAGCCACCCTCCGTGTCTGGGGCCCTGGGCCAGAGGGTCACCATCTCCTGCACTGGAAGCAGCTCCAACCCCAGGGGTTATGCTCTTTAGTACCACTTTAGTGCCAACAGCTCTGAGGAGCAGCCCCCAATCTCCTCTTTTATGGTCACAGTAATCAATCTTTGGGGATCCCCGTTCAATTCTCTGGCTCCAGGTCTGGCAACTGAGGCTCCCTGACCATCGCTGGGCTTGAGGCTGAGGACGAGGCTGATTACTCCTGCCCGCCCTATGACAGTGGACTCCATCCTCACACTGTGCTCCCGGGCTGTGTGGAAGCAACAGAGACGTGCTGTCCCCACAGCAACGGGGTTCCCCATTCAGCCCTATTTCCTGGCCAAGCCAACTGCTTGCTTGCTTGTTTGCTTGCTTGCTTGCTTTGGTACAACCTAGGCCCTGAGATCCATCTGAGGGAATGTGTCCGCGAATTCATTTCACATTCTTTTACATTTGTCCCTGAACCCTGTCCTTGGCATCCAGAGATTTCGTCATTTTCTCAAATTGAGCAAAAATTTCTGGGTACCATGACAGGATGGCCAGTGGACAGAGTCCATGATGAGTTGGGAAAAAGCCTGCAATACACAGTCTAGCTAAGTGAGAGTCCCGACACGTCGGGAGTGTCCTATACGTGTCCAGTACCAACAGCTCCCATATATGGGGTCCCAAATACACAACTATTATGATGTGAGTCCCTCTGGGGACTCTGATCCTTTCTTTGCTTCCATGTCTTACCGCTCTGGCTCCCTGACCATCACTGGGCTGAGGTCTGAGGACAGCCTGCTCCTCACTGCCCCTCCTGGGACAGCATCTCAGGGATCACACAGACTCCAGGCCAGTGGAAATTGTGACCAGAGCCCCTTTCTCATCGGCCAGGAGGGGGAGGCCTGGCGGCTGCCCAGGCTCTTCCTGTGGCTTCTGCTTCTGGTGCTCCTGCTGCCACCATCATGGGGCCAAGTCCATGCAAGGACATCTCCTGGGGGTGAGGGCTCCTCCTTTCCTCCTGTCCCCACCTTCACTCACAGCGGCCTCTCCCTCGACAAAGGGTCTCCCAAGGACACAGAAAGGTCATCTCCCCATTAGGTTGACACACAGGGTCTCTACACTGAGGTTCATGGACTGGGGGTGGCTGGTCCAGGGTGCTCATCTCCCCCCTGAACTGTGAGGAATCTGGGGTCTCCATTCTTGGTCATTTACCTATTTCTACAAGTTTCCAGACCCATGTAATCCTATTAGTCTTCCATAGGAATGTCTGTTCTTTGTGCTCAGTGGGCTGATTTCTTCTGTCCCTGCTTCACCAACAGGGGAGTATTGAGGAATCATATATTTGGGTCTTTTAGGATGACTCCCTTTTTATTCCCATCAATGCTGAGAGCGAACCAGTGACTTTTCTTGGTCACTTTCATTGTCTATTACTTGCAGAAAGATGTTGAATAATCATGGAGTTAAGGCCACTTATGCCTGTTCCTGATCTTGTAGAAAGGTCCTCCCCCCTCACCACAGTAGCTAACTTCCTGTCTGGGGGACTGAGTTCTAGGTGTGTGGGAGAGAGTGTGTTACCATGGGTCAAATGTGTCTGTCTGTTTCTACTTTATGTAGTTTTTGTTAGGACTTTGCTTTCCATTTGCTCAAAGAGTGTGTCAAGATCTAGTGAGATAATGTGATTTTCATTTATTGCTTTATTAATAGGATATCTTATATAAAATGATTTTTTACTGTGGAATTCATCTTGTATGCCTGCAGTAAATCACAGATGGTCATGGCATATGAACATATGGATGTGAGATTGGAGTCACACTGTAGATGTTGTATTTAGATCATTCATAAAATATGTCTTAATACTGACCTGCAAATTCCCTTTTCATTTATAATATTTTTCAGATGTATCAGTATTACATTTTCTTTCTATAAGAATTTAACTTTTCTGGGGGCACCTGGCTGGCTTAGTCTGTTGAGCGTGCAACTCTAGATCTCAGAGTCGTGAGTTCAAGCCCCACAGTGGGCATGGATCCTACTTAAATGTGTAAAAAAAAAAAATGAATTTAAATTTTCTATTGTTTTTCAGTGCTTTTCAATCACATATATATGAAGCAAAGAAATAAAATTTTCTGCTCTCTGAAAGTGTGTTATTTTTTCTTGTGAAGCTAATCTCATCTCATGCCTTCTTGTGGAATAGTTCCTAATAATATTCTCTATTTTTTCTTTTTCTAAAAGAGATTTTATTTATTTATTTGAAAGAGAGAGAGAAAGAGTGAGAGAGAGAGAGCAAGCATGAGGGGTGGCAGGGGCAGAGGGGCTCGATCCCAGGACTCTGGGATCAGGACCTGAAGAGAAAACAGACGCTGAACTGACTGAGCCACCCAGGTGTCCCAGTGACTGGATCAATCTTGCAGGTTCTCTGTGCCTGTCCAGCTTCCTCATGCCCTCAGTCAGTCATTCCGGCACATCTTGCAGTTTCCTCAGACAGCTCCCCTCTGGAGGGGCAGGGGCTCTGTACTGGGAACTGGCAATGAATTCGACAGAGGGGGTCCTTTCTGTCTGCTTTAGATGCTCTTCACTTCTCCTACTCTTCCTTGTTTCACTTTCTCCCTGCTCCTCCTAGTGCAGAGACTTGAACAGTATAGTGAAGCCGAGGTGGCTGCCCCACAAGGGGACGGGGCTAGGGACCTGCTCCCAGAGCCAGGATAAATTGGAAAGGGTTTGAGCTCCTTATATGGGGCAAGGTATGCAGGGCCTGGTTTCCTTGAAAATAGCACTGGGGGGTTCACCACTGATTGATTCATTATCTCTGATGTGATTAGATAAACTGTTCCTGGCCGGGTAGAGCCTGCCCATATTGCATTCCCTTTGTTCCCTTAAATCTTTAACTACTGGAGTTTTTCTGTTCTGTTTTGTTTGTTAGTTTTCATTTCTTCTTAATTCTGACACCTCTTAGGAAGATCTGCAAGATGTGTGCTGGGAAAGTAGAGAGACACAAGGGCAGAGATCACAGGAACTAGCTGGGGGCCCAAAATGACTTCTCTTGTGTCAGGAAAGCTGTAGCCCATCTGTTTTTGTTTTTGTTTTTTTCTCCTGGGGACCCCTAGCTTTTTCTGCTCACACACGGACCCACTGATGGGACTCCTTGGTATTGTAACCCCTGGTGGACAGTGTGCATCAGCAGGGTCCTTCAGAGATGAAAAGCACAGCCCAAAGACACCTCTCGCCTAGGACCCGCGACGATGGTGGACAAACATCTCAAAGACCACCTTCCCCATCCAGGTGCCTCCCGAGGATGTTACAGGGGGAGGTGCAGGCGAGGGTGGGGGCTCTGTGCAGGAGAACCAGGTGCTCAGGCTGTCAGTCCTGTGTGGACATGACCCCGAACAGACTTGCTGGCATCCTTGACATCGGGCAATGTGGTCAGGTGTTAACTCCTTCAAGCCAGCAGTCTACAAATGTCAAGGAAATTCAGGTAGATCTGCTATGGAGCAAGGGACTTAGGTCAGCAAACACGGAGTGCATAAGCTTGAAACAGGCTCACCCTAAAGACCAGTCGACTGCTGTTACCCTGAGAGGAAACATCCTGAGATGTGTGCAATCTGTATGTTAAAGGAAATCATAAAGTTCCCTGAAGAATATGAAAGCACATCTGAAACATGATGAACATCTGAGTTTTGTCTTGAATAAGAAAACACAGTATAAACATGTCAACAGATCGTAGGTAATTTCATGTAGCTCATGTTTCAGCTTCTATTTTCCTGTTTGGGTTCTGGATGGAAGATATTTCCTAACTTCAAGGAAATTGAGGGAAGCTTGTCCATATATTGCAGGAACAGAAAGACATACCCATGCATTACAGAGAGGGATGTGAGAAGTGAAGGATCACAGAGTGTCTGAACTAGGGACACCCCAAAGTGGGTCTCACACACAGGGGAGCAGTCAGCATGGCCACGTGCAGCCGCAGCCACAGGCAGCCGGGGGTTCAAGTGGAGAGGAAGCAACATGGGTGATATGGTGGGTGGGTGGGTTAGTGAGGTGAATGGGACTAACCATGCAGTTATAAAGAATGGATGATGATGATGATGATAATGATGATCCGTGATTGTAAGTAAGTGAGGAACCCTTGCAGGACATTCAAACGAGGAAACAAACAAACCAAATCCACTGTCCCCTGGTGTGTGACATCAGGTGTTGCACATAGAGGTCCTTCCGTTTTTTCTAGAACCTCCTGCGGGGGTCACTGAGCACTTCAGTTGTTTTTCTGAACAATTAATACAAATGTGGCATTCATTTTCCCCAGTGATAATGGGTTTATAGAAGAAAAGCAAAAACTTGAAAGCCAGGACAGGTAAGGTATGGCAAAACCACAGGCAAGTGCAGGGAACAAAGGATCAGGAAGCTCTTTTATGGAGCAAAGGCTAAGTGTGGGAGGGACAAAAAGTCCATGGGAGTAAAAGGGAATTCTAATTACAGGGCTTGTCATTGGTTACGTTGTGACAATTTCTCATTGGGTGGGCTGGTGCCAGGGGAGGAAGAAGTCTTCCTCTTCCTGAGGGAGTAAGGAACTAGCTTCCGGCTTGCAGACTTGCAAAGTCTGTCCTCCTGCCTGGTCTGCAATTGAGGAGTGGTGGGCACGAGAGCTCCCCCTCGTGGTCTATGATCTCCATTCAAAAGAGATGTTCCTTTATAAATTTCACATAATCTATGCATGTGTTTACATTCCCATAGACCAGGACTCTTTCTGAGAGTGAGACTCAACAATATCATCAGCAGGCCTGAAGGACCATCGTATCTAGAAATCAAACCCAGTGAGATGCAGACCCCAGCTGGACTCTCAGGGCTTTGGACCGGGGTGACATGTGTACCCAGGACCAAAAGGTGGCCTGTGGAACTACCTTCCGCTAAAAAAGCAGCTCATTAGTGAGAACCATTCTAAGAAGTGTATGGTGACTAACATAACATAATAAAAAAGCCCAAAAAACAAAAAACAAAGATGTCTGGTCCTGAGGGCTGCGTCTTGTGCTCACTGATGGGACTCAGCAGCTGTGTCCCCTCGGGTCTGGCAGAGTGTCCCGAGGGGACCTGTATGTGGTCTCAGCAGGTGCTTCCTCCCAGGGTTGGCCCCAGGCCTGAAGCCAACCTCCATCCTCCTCAGTGTGTGATGTGAACTGAGTTCCAGCACCAGGGATCAGGGAAAGGGAGGGGCACCGACTAAATGGATGGACTGTATTTGCATATAGAGCCCCTCATGTGGCAGAGGCTGGAGGAGAAAAGGAGGCCAAGGACAGCCCAGCCCACTGGGGAACCTGGGTCTGTGTCATCATGGCCTGCACTCCTGTCTTCTTGGGGATGCTCTTTTACTGCACAGGTAGGGACAAGTCTCAGGGAACAGCCAGCATCACCCCTCTGCTTCCGAGTCTAGAGAAAATTTACATTGAACCTATCCAATATCCTATGAGTGTGTGTGTTGGCAGGTTCCCTGTCCCAGCCCGTGCTGACCCGGCCGCCCTCCCTCTCTGCATCTCCGGGAACAATGGCCAGACTCACCTGCACCTAAGCAGGGACATAATGTTGGCAGCTTGAACATCTACTGGATCCAGCAACAGCCAGGGAGCCATCCCCGGGGTCTGCTTTCCTACTCCTCAGACTCTGATAAGCACCAGGGCTCTGGGGTCCCCAGCCGCTTCTCGGGCTCCAAAGACGCCTCGGCCAATGCAGGGCTTCTGCGCATCTCGGGGCTGCAGGCTGAGGTCGAGGCGGACTATCACTGGGCTGCAGCTCACGGCGGTGGGAGCAGCGACCGATCCTCACTGGGTCTCAGACAACGAGGAAGTGGGTCTAAAACCCAGATCCTACAGACTCTCCCTGACAACACCCCCCACACCCTCCTTCTCTTCTCTTTGCTCCTGCATC
This sequence comes from Mirounga angustirostris, assembly GCF_029215605.1. Taxonomy (NCBI): domain Eukaryota; kingdom Metazoa; phylum Chordata; class Mammalia; order Carnivora; family Phocidae; genus Mirounga; species Mirounga angustirostris. The sequence continues at coordinate 91,350,210 of NW_026991722.1, forward strand.
CCTCAGGCTTCAGTCTCTCCCTCTGGCTCTTCAGTCTGAGCTCTGCCTCCACATCAGGAGTCAGAGAAAACTGGAAATGACCTTCCTGTAGTTTCCAGTCTCCAGTGTCCATCTGCAGGCAGGAGAGAGACCAGAAAATACAGCTGCATGCAACCCCCCACTTTTCCTTCCTGCTCTCACCCCAGGCTCCATTTTGTGTGCCCAACACTCCCAGTCAGTCTCTATTTTTTTTAGAGATTTATTTATTTATTTTAGAGAGAGAACAATTGGGAGAGGCAGACGGAGAGGAAGAGATCGTCTGAAGCAGGCTCTGCTCTGAGTGCGGAGCCCTTTGTGGGGCTGGAGCTCAGGACACTGGCATCATGAACTGAGACAAACTTAGAGTCGGAAGTTAAACCTAATATGCCCCTCAGGCACCCCCAATCAGTCTCGTTAATATGAAAGTAAAGTTATTACATTTCGTGAAAAGGATGTATTCATCTACCTTTATATATTTGCACATGGGATCTCCTGATTTTGACCCACTTCAGAATTAACTGATGCCCCCACCCATGGGGAGTCTTGGAGGAATCCACAGAGAAAGGATCACCTGCATATCTTAAGATATGTCGTTATTTTTCTTATGCTCCAGATTCTCATTCCTAAGAATTCTGTCGACAGGAATTCCACCACAGAAATATTTTTCTATAATTCCTAAAGTACCAGGCTGTAGTGTTTTCTCTCACACACAAAACCATCAGCAGTATCTTTTTCTCACTCCCTGGTAGACCCCTGGGTACATGGGGGCTTTTAGGTCTGGCTGGGACGCGGGAGAGGAAGAAGGGGGCTGCGTGCTCTGCCCCACCCTGTGCTTCCAGAAACCTGAAAACCCCACAGATGTAGGTCTTGTGTCTGCAGATATTAAAAAAAAAAAATTGAGAGATTTTTTGGCTTAGATTTTATTTATTTGGCAGAGAAAGACACAGCGAGAGAGGGGACACAAGCAGGGGGTGTGGGAGAGGGAGAAGCAGTCTTCCCGAGGAGCAGGGAGCCCCATGTGGGGCTCAATCCCAGGACCCTGGGACCATGACGAGAGCTGAAGGCAGATGCTTAATGACTGAGCCACCCAGGTACCACGACAGATTTCTTGTTACTCATCAGGACCTGGACTTCTGATTCAGTAAATTGTTAATAGTTTTGCTCTCACATGAGTCTTCCTGGCCAAAATAAATCTTTTTCCAGTAAAAATCTTTGAGATCCTTACCTCTAAATGCAGAATCAGGACCCTGGGGTTTATAAAGAGTATCACCATGGTGAAACATCCCTCCGGGGTGAGGGAGAGGGGTCACATAGCTTCATTTTGGTCCTGGGTTGAGGCTGATGCTTAGGAATCCCAGGGGGAGTCTCTGTCCCCATGGGCAGCTCTGCCCCCCCATCACCTCTGGGTTCCAGTCAGGCCCTGAGGCTGATCGATACCTTGATTCTGGGACCCCAGCCTCAGTGCTGCTCCCTTAGAGCTCAAGGTCTATGGGGGACATGAGACACACCCTCCCTGTGCTCTCTGACCTGCGCTGTCACTCCCTCAGTCACCCCAGTGACACCTCCAGCCAGGCTGCACTCCGATGGAAAGTCTTCTGTCCCAACCCAGGGCCACAGGGCCTGTGACCTCAGGGACACGTTCCCCCTTATCTCCACCTTGCCAACACTCACATCTGGGACCTTTGACAGAAACTTCTGGGTCCACTTGCCCTTGGGTGGTAGATATCCATTCCCGTAGTCATGGGTGGCTGAATGAATAAAGGTTCCATCCTGAACATGCTGGACACAGTTGCAGGGACTAGAGCTGTGCTCACCCCAGAGAGTGGTCTGACCCCAAATCCCTCTGTCCTGGACGCTCTGGATGTGTTTGCTAATTTTGTCAGCAGGATGGTTCTGAGTTCATAGGAACAGGCCCCTCAAGGGGTTCCAATGGGCACCACGTTGAGCTTTCCTACCTGGGAGACCAGACACATGGTACAAATAAGTGATTTTAGACAAAGACTAAAAACTCCTATTCTTCTGAGAACAGAAGGCATTTCTGTACCAGTGTTTTCCACCCAGATTCTCTCTGCACTAAGCACAGGTCTGGGGAAAGTACACTCCTGATTGTACCTGCATCTTCACACTGACATTGTCGTTGAGTTTAAATCAATCTCACTGAATAGAATTACGTATAAAATAAAACACGTTCATCTTAAGTACGAGGTTGGCTGTGTGGTGACTGACACATAAACTCTGTCACTAGGTCCCTGTCAGAGCATCTACAGCTGTCACCTTTTTCTTCTTAGAACTTCCAGCACGATTGTCCTTTGTGCTCTGAGGTCAGGGCCACACGACTCACGTGGCAGGGCTCCTGCAGACTCGTGTCTGTGCTGGGAGGACGGAGCCGGGAAGGGAATTCCTGCCCAGTGTGTGGACAACTGTTGTTTCAAGCAGTTTGAAACAGTGACAGGTGACAAAGATGCTCCATGTGTAACCCTTTAGGAATGCACGTGACGGCTTCTACCCACAGTCTGGAGAGAATCATTCCCTGTCTCCTCAGTGCTTTGGGGACCTCAGAGGAAGGAGAGCTCTGGAAATCAGGGAAAAAGCACATAAGAGGAAAGTCCCAGCATCCTGCACAGAATCGACACTTTGTCCCTGGGGACCTGTCACTACTCTGGACTGGATCCTGATCTAGAAGATTTTGTGTAGAGACATCACCTCAGTCCTGACGCAGGAGCAGAGAAGGGAACCATGGACAGACTCATTCTGAAGACTCTTAGCAGGGCATATAGTGAGACTTGACTTACGGGGAGGTGACATATAGGGACATCTGGTCAGGCCCAAATGCAGGGAACAGTGGTCAAAACAGTTTGGTAGGCGGTGGTGTGGACATGTGTCTGATGGGCTCTGGCCAGCATGTCACACAATGATGTGTCTGGGTCTGGACACCAGGGGGCGCTCTGGTTCCTTTTCTGAGGAGTCAGGGGTGATCAGAGCTGGGCCCTGCCACATGGCCCTGCCTGTGCCCTCTGCTCAGGGCTCACAGCTCTGACCTCTCCACCCCTGCCCCCACAAGGCCCCTACCCTGTCCACTCCCCCTGACATCCTCAGGCACAAGGAACTGAAACTGGACCAGGGAGGGTTCAGAGGGCTGGGGTCTCATTTGCATGGATGGGCCCTCCCTCTCTCAGAGGATGAAGAGGGGAAGGGAAAGATGAGGGGAGGCTCTGCTCAGCTGTGGGGCCACAGAAGGCAGGATCGGTGATGACCTCCACCATGGCCTGGTCCCCTCTCGTCCTCAGCCTCCTCGCTCACTGCACAGGTGAGTGGATGCAGGGACAGGGGAAGGGGCCCTGGGAGGACAGGAAGGGCCCTCCTTCCTCTTTTTGTCTCTAGACCGCAGCATCACCCTGTCTGTGTCTCTCCCCCTTGCAGGGTCCTGGGCCCAGTCTGTGCTGACTCAGCCGCCCTCCGTGTCTGGGGCTCTGGGCCAGAGGGTCACCATCTCCTGCACTGGAAGCAGCTCCAACATCGGGAGATATGCTGTGAGCTGGTACCAACAGCTCCCAGGAAAAGCCCCCAGAACTGTCATCTATGGTAACAGCAACAGACCCTCAGGGGTCCCGGATCGATTCTCTGGCTCCAAGTCTGGCAGCTCAGGCACCTTGACCATCACTGGGCTCCAGGCTGAGGACGAGGCTGAGTATTACTGCTCAGCGCGGGACAGCAGTCTCAGTGCTCACACAGTGCTCCCGGCCTGTGGGGAAGTGAGACAAAAACCTGCTGTCCCTCAGCAACGGGTCCCGTGCAGCTCCCCCTCCTTGGCCAAGTCAGCTCCTTCCTTTTTTGGTCTACACTGTAGTCTGAACTAATCTCAAGGAATATTGGCTACAAAATATTCCAAATTCTCTTAAATTCAGCCCCTCCAGCCTCTCTTCAGCAGGAAGACATTGTTTGGTTTTCCCATATTGAGGAGAAACTCCTGGGTGCCAGGGGCAGGCTGCCTGGGTAACAGAGTCAGCTGATGAGGGAAACAAAGGCAGGAGAAATGTCGCTTAATGTAAATCTCCTACAGCTGCAGCCCCTGATAGATATCTGAACCATGCGGAGTGTGACCTCCCTCAAGGACCTCATGGCTGCCCTAGCGCCTTCATGTGTGTGTTTGATTAAAGACTGAAGTAACCTCGTCTTCACGGCAGCTAGCCCCTCGATTCCTGAAAGCCTGGCTTCCAAATTCCTTAGATATTTACACTATCCCTCACCTCCACTAATTAAAAAGTATATAATCAGTCACTCCTCACAATGCCAGTGAGTTTTCTGCCCATGGGTCCTGTCCCCGGGCTATAGCAAATTCATCTTTTTTCAACATTAAATGTCTCAAGAATTCTTTCTTGACCATTAGGCTTCACAATCTCATATTACTGTGACAGGTCAGGATAGAACCAGAGACAGGGAATCCACCTGTGTCTGACGGAGGATAGAGCACTGTCCAGTGAGTGTGCATTCACACCACTTACTGAGCACCTACCATGTTAGTCTAGGGATGTGGGACATATGTGGACTTGACAGGAAGGGTCTGCAGGCTCAGGGAGATGAGAGTGTGTGGGGGAAGAGAGAGGACACAGAAGCTAAACATGTCATCATGGAAAGCTGTGTGTCAGGATTATGGGGAGGGGTGAGGTTGGTGGGGTGGAGTGGGAGCATTGGAGGGGTTCACAGGGAACTCCAGAATCTCATGTGTCATAATGGCATCCCTGTTCTGCACAGACAATGAAGGACACGAGGGACCATGCAGGTGGCACTCGGCAGGGGCTGTGGACTCTGTCCCAGTCAGACGAAGAGTTCTGGACAAGGAGTTTATAGGGACACCCTAAAGAGGACACGCTACTAATAGCTATCTTCCTGGTACAAGCAGGCAGTTTTGGGGGAGGTATAGAGCTTTTCCTAAATCTGGTGAGTTTCCTTTCCTTTTAAGAAAATAATGGTCAGGGGCGCCTGGGTGGCTCAGTTGGTTAAGCGACTGCCTTCGGCTCAGGTCATGATCCCGGAGTCCCTGGATCGAGTCCCGCATCGGGCTCTCTGCTCGGCAGGGAGCCTGCTTCTCCCTCTGACCCTCCCCCCTCTCATGTGCTCTCTCTCATTCTCTCTCTCACAAATAAATAAATAAAATCTTAAAAAAAAAAAAAAAGAAAAGAAAATAATGGTCACACCAAAGTGGCTCAACTTGGGGCAGCCTAGTCTTGGCCAGTTCCCTCCCTCCTCTGAAACTTCCCAAAGTTACACATGTCCAAAGTTGGGCTAGACGATCGTTCAGTTTGGTTGACACTCTCCTGACAATAAGCCAGTTTAGTTAAACTTATTTCAGGAGCGGGGGATGCAGGTGTATTCTCAAAGAAAGGCCTGGTGTTATAGAAATCAGGTATTAAACAAGAGGCATTTCTATGGAAACAAACAAAATGATGGTTAACGATTGTATCAAAGTATAAAGCAGTTCGCAAGTTCTGAGGGTACCCAGGGGAGAAGACTTCTAGATGTCAAGCTCAAATATCTTCAGAGAGAGTGACAGCAAGTTGTGACAATCTGACAGATTTTCCTGGTTTGTAGTTCAAATGTGTCTGCTGATCCCTGAGTGGCCCACAGAGCAACAGGTATGAAGACCATCTCTATGTGAGCTGCTCTGGAGGTTTTTCTGAAGTTTACATCGTATTGTTTGTATTTACTTTTCAGGACTTCAGGGGAAAAGGCAGTTTGAGCCCAAGTCAGAAAGGTGGGAGAAAAATCGTAATGTTAGTTTTGAGACTTGTAGCCAGACATTGTAGGAAGCTAGAGAATATCAGCAACTAGTCCAGGTTTTAATGAACAGGATTGGAATCAAGTAATCACTCTGGTGTGTTACTGAAACATTTTTTTCTACAATCACCCTGATTTCTACTAAGTATAGCCAAATTAACATTAATTTGCTCACCAAGTAATTGTGTTTTCAAAAAGAACTTGGTCTGATTATTTACATAAGTGCAGCAAGAAAGGCAATCAACCATAGAGGCTCTTTAAAACCTGCTTTGCTGGAACTTGTATAAGAAACCTCTAGATTGACCATTTAACAGCCCGTCCAGGCTAGAAGCCAAGCCAAAACTTGTGCCAGATACTTGTTATCAGACTTATATTTTATACTTAGAATCTTATGTTTCTTTTTTTTTTAAAGATTTTATTTATTTATTTGACAGGGAGAGAGCACAAGTCGACAGAGCGGTAGGCAGAGGGAGAGGTAGAAGCAGGCTCCCTGCTCAGCGGGGCTCAATCCCAGGACCCTGAGATCATGACCTGAGTCGAAGGCAAATGCTTATCCAACTGAGCCACCCAGGTGCCATGAGAATCTTACAGGTTTCTAACTGCACAGTTGCAGTGTAAATATAAAGTGCAATTAGTGGTGTGGAACACTTTTTTTTTTTCCTCCATCTTCAAATAATCCAACAGTCCAAGAAGGGTTTCAAAGCTTGAGAGGTTATCTTTTGATGACACTGACCTTCTCAGAGATAGAGGAATCTGGCTCCAGGGGGAAGGTGGTGGGAGATGCTGGAAGCTGGAGGACAAGGTGGGAGCTGGTCAACCAGCAGAGAGGGGCTGGGTGCGGGGAGGGCAGTGTCCTCTCCCAGGGACCACACCCTGAGGAAGCCCAGAGCTGGAAGCAGGGCTCTCCTCTCAGTCCTGACAGAAGCACTGCGTCAGGAGCACAGAGGGGGCTCCTTCCTGACCCTTCCTTACCTGCACCAATCACAAAACAGTTGGTGCGGGTGCCTGGTGGCTCAGTTGTCTAAGCGACGGCCTTCGGCTCAGGTCATGATCCTGGAGTCCCAGGATCAAGTCCTGCATGGGGATCCATACTCAGCGGGGAGTCTGCTTCTCCCTCTGACCCTCCCCCCTCTCATGTGCGCTCTCTCTCTCAAATAAATAAAATCTTTTAAAAATTTTTAAAAATTAAAAAAATTAAAAATAAATAAATAAAATCTTCAAAGAAATAAAAAATAAAATAAAATATATTAAGTATATAAGAGAGTCAAATATGTAACCATTTGTCAGGCTAAATTTCAAGGACACTTTGAACTTGGAAAAGTGAGCAGGAGCAGAAGACGCATGTCCCTGACAGTGTCCTGTTCCCATGGCAGAGACAGGCATCAAACGTCCTTGCAGTGCAGGCTGAGGGGACCTCACAGGAGAATCTAAACCCACAGCAACAACAACTGTCAAACTGGAAGACGGGTCCATGTAGAATTACTGTGAGGTGTGAACCCCCTTGGTACTCGGACAACTTTAGGCCATTTATTTGGTTCAAGATGATGGTAGACTGGTTATGAGCCCAAGCTCCTGGAAGAGGCAAACTCCAATGTCAGGTAATCCTGAAATACCTGGTAACGTAAGCAGTGTGCAATACACCATGTATTTAACCATCTGGAGGTCATTCTTGATCTGGAAATAACCTGTCAGCTCGAACACCACAGTGGACACCTCTTCTTTCTACTGCTCTGGGCAGTGAAATTGGAATGATCCAGTTGCTAACGTCGGGACATCATTGCAGGAGCGCTGGGAGGTGTCAGATGGGCTGGACGACTTGGTGTCTCGGCCCAGCAGGTGGCGCTGTGGGACTGGGCCTGTGTGGACAGGCTTCTGGTCCAGACCAAGCAGGGAACTACTCTACTCATTCTTGCACACTTGGCAGGTGGTGTCTTCACTGAAGTGTGACTGCAGAACCTGTGTCCCTGCAGCTGCGTGGGGGCTCAGCTCTGACTCCCTCCCTCCTTCCTGCTCCATCCGCCACCCCATGGAGGCCTTGCCCAGGCTGGTGTTCAGACAGGGACAGACCTGCCCACACCTGGAGCTGTTCTCCTCATGAAAAATAATCACCTGCCGTGCTACCGGGGCCCAGGGCAAGAGAGAGACCCCTGTGGCGGGGAGGAGGGGAAAGCCACCAATGTGGCCTCATGCAGCTGACTCTGGGGCTTCTCTGTCCTGCCCTGAATCCTCTATGGCCTCCTCCCCCATAGACAAGGAGTTGCCTTTAGGGCTGAAGAGAAAAGCTGCTGGGGTGGGGAGGCATTTGCACCGCTTTGTTCTCAGACAAGCCCCATTCTTTTTGTCACCTTAGAGCCTCCAGCTTTCCTTCCAGGGCCTGTCAGACTGTGGTACTCTGCCGTCCAGGTCATCCGGGTCCTTGTTAGGGGGAAAAGGAAAAAAATAGTGACATATTTAACAAATTATGATAAATATTACATATTATAAAATTGTATTTACTATATAACCATTATAAAAACAATATATCTGTACAATATATGATATTGAATTACTTATATCATTACTTTATACATACTCTAGTAAATATAAATATCATGTATCATTTAAATACTGTAGATTATATATGAATATTTTATCATGTGTATGTTACAAGTTGCATGCTGCATATACATATCATATATTATAAGTTATACATTTAAGTACTGTAAGTTATATAGAGAGAGAGGGAGAGGAAAATGAAGGTACTGTGTCTGGGAACTACTGTGAGTTTGCTCCATCCTGAGTTACATTTAGAGACCGAGCCGGGTGTGGAGTCACACAAAGGAATCCGTATTTGCAGCAAATAAGGAGATCACAGGGAATAACTTGCAAAGCCTTGACTCCCAGAGCAGGAGTGAGTGGGTTCTTTTCATTTCCTATTTGGGATGAATATTCAGAGGGGAGCTTTGTCAGCTCCTGTCAAGGTGGGGGAAGGTCGGTCAGGAGTCCTGAGAGCACAGGCCTATAGGGGCATCCTTTGCTCTGTTAATGAGGCCAGTGCGCCTCCTAGTGCAGAGACTTACCCAGACCTGCTCTGTCCCCACAGTCGCTGGGGGTCATGTCAGCCCTGCTCAGGAAGGGCCCCACGTTCTCACACTCACTGTTTTTCTCTGTGAAGGTGTGTCTACACTGCAAGTTCCTGTTCACACTCAGCCCCCAGAGCCAGCCTGCCTCCTCTGAGCACCGCCCCCCCCGTGGGGACAGATTCCCTCTGCTCTCTGCTCCCCGTGTCTTGTCCTCAGCTGCACAGAGGGTCACAGGCTCCCCTGGGTCAGGACTGCACAGGTACCTCCTGCTAGACCCCACTGCACGGAGGAAGCCTGATCAGGGACAGCATACCAGGACCTCTGTCCTTCCCTGGAGGGTCACTCTCCCATGGAAAACAGGCATTAGGGAAGCAGGTGAAGGAGAGACTTGCAGAGAAATCCCCCTTCCCAGCAGCAGTCAGGCCAGGGTCCCCCTGCACTCAGCCCTCTGTCGCCCCCAATTCCCTCCGGTCTGCAGTGAGTTCCCGACTGTGCCCATTTCACAGGGACTGAACCCCAGAACATTTGTCCTTGTCAGCGCTCCATTCACCGGCCTGAGAAGCGTGTGCATTGCTGTGGGGACGTCACCTCCGCCATCGGGAAATATGCGGATCGCTTCAGGTATGTACACGGCACTCTTGTGCGGAGGCCTTGCTAATCTGTCTGTAAGTTTCTAATTTTAATGCATAAGATGTTGAAATGAGCCTAATTTATTTTTCCATATTGGCCTTCTTGTCACCTTTTAATCTGTACATTTGTGCGTGCTCCCATTTTTTTCAATACATTAGCCAGTGGTTGTTTACTGTGTTATGAAAATTATATTATGTGTTAATTAGACCATTTTTCAAGTTTTTGGCTCATGCATTTTTGCTTTACTTGTGGTGGGAGGTCGGCTGTGCTTCCTTTCCGTTTTCCCTATTCCCCTGTGCCTAGGAGACGCTAAATGTCTCCTTCCCCCTCTTTCCCCATCGCTGAGGTGTTCCCAGGGCTCCCCTCCTCACGGTCTCACCCCATCTGCCCACAGCACAGCCTCTGAGTCCTCCTGACTCCCTCCTGCTCGCCCTGGATGCCCGTCCTGTGGGCAGGGCTCGGGTGTCCCCCTGGCTGTCCTGTGGCATCACACTCAGGGACTCTCTCCTCGGATGGTGGTTCAGGCCGCTGCTAGCTTCCCCTACTGTCTCCCACAGACTTCTCTGGAACCGACTTTTCTTTCCACTGAAGCTCATGGCTTGTAGTCTGAGACTGGGAGCCAGGGTATCTGGATTCACTCATTAGTGTTCTATTTATTTGTTAATTTACTTTCATACAGGTTGTGTGAAGTTGGTACATAATCTGTCTCACGTGTTAATAGGGTGTGAGTCTTGCATAGTTTCCTCTGTCTTCTTAATTGTGCAGGTGTTTTTAAGAGACATAATGGGTTTTTCAAATTTTGTCGGTGAATATCACCTCAGCTACCCAGAATTTTTCATGAAAAATTTGTTTATGAAAAAAAATAATAATAAAGACCCCTGTTAAATATAGATACTTTTAAAATTAAGTACCTTATTTCCTTTTTTACTAGCATCTAACACAGATATAAATGGGAAAATGATTGGACAGCGTTAATTGCTATGACGGTTATCAATTAATATTTGTCTGCAATTTCTTACAAATACATTCGATAACTGGGGCTAAAATCACAGGAAGACAGTAGGGAGAAGGAGCCAGGTTTTCCGGTGACGGCATGAAATACATTAGGTGCAGGGGTCCCGGAACTACCCTGAGGTGTGTGCTTGGTGAGGTTCAGGGAGAGGCTACCCCAGGTGACATCACACAGAGGAAACGTGCTCTGCAGCAAACAAGGGGATCAGGGGAAGAATTTCCCAAGCTGTGGCTCCCTGAGGGGCGTGAGCGGGTGCTGTTATTCAGGGTTAGGCTGACCGGTCACTAAGGGGAGTCCTGTCATCCCAGGTAAAGGTGGGCACAGGGTCGTGCAGGGGGACTGAGAACACCAGCTGTGCTGTGTCCTGTGGTGGGTTCCTGAAGCTTGTGCTCCTCCCAGGGCCGAGAGTTAACATTATAAGAGGCAGAGTCACCGGAGGACACGCCATGGTCCTTCTGCGCAGGACGAGTTGGTGCAGGAGCTCAAACCCATCTCAGCTGCGGGACCATTCGTGCTGTTTGCCTCTGCAATGCAAGGTTAACATTCCTGGGAAGAAGAAGGGGTTTCCCTGGGGGTCTTGCTGGTGACAGTTTTAACCTCACTAACCCTGTGGGGAATGGTTTCATCCTGCAAAAAGAACTCAAGAATGTGTGTCCGGTTAGTCTTCACTTTTGACACAACCCTGGGAGTTTACCACCGAGTTATTGTCTCTGATGTGGTTACACTAAGTCCTGGTCTGGTAGAGACTGCGAGATTTTGCATTCTCTTTGTTCCCTAAAATCCTTACCTACTATGGTTGTTGCATTTCTTTGTTCAAACACTTCCTAGGTGGTTTGGGAAGATGGGTGTTGGGCAAGTAGATCTTGCAGGGCACAGATAATGGAAAAAACCTGGGGGCCTAAGATGACTGCTTTTGGGTCAGGAAAGTTGTCTCTCCCTTTTTTTTTTTTTTTTTACAGGGATTCCTAATTTTTCTGCTTACAGAAAGGTCAGGGTATTGGGTTTAAAAATATTGCAATGATAAGATAAATAGTAAAATCTTTAGAAATATCTAAAATAAAGTTTCCATTATTTCAGTAATAATTACAATAATAATTATTTTCGTAAGTTAAAATTAATGAAAATGATACTAGTAATATTACCAATCAATAAAAATGCTCATGTTACTGGACAAACGACCGGTTCTGAGCTCACTTTGGACTCTTCACCACTGGAAATCAATATTCAAGAGGCAAATGGTGGCAAAAGAAGGTGCTTTATTCAGGAAGCCAGCACCCTGCGAAGATGGTGAACAAACACCTCAAAGACCACCTTCCCCGACCAGGTGCCGCCCGAGGGTGTTACAGGGGGAGGTGCAGGCGAGGCTGGGGACTCTGTGCAGGAGAACCAGGTGCTCAGGCAGTCAGTCTTGTCAGTCCTATGTGGACATGACCCCGAACAGACTTGCTTGCACTCTTGACAGTGGCTTCCAATGTGGTCAGGCGTTAACCCCTTCAAGCCAGCAGTCTACAAATGTCAATGAAATTCAGGTAGATCTGCTATGGAGCAAGGGACTTAGGTCAGCAAACACGGAATGCATAAGCTTGAAACAAGCTCACCCTTAAGAGCAATGGGAGTGCTGTTACCCTGAGAGGAAGCATCCTGAGATGTGTGCAATCGGTATGTTATAGGAAATCATAATATTCCCTGAAGAATATGAAAGCACATTTGTTTTATTTTTATTTATTTATTTTTTTTAAGGATTTCATTTATTCACTTGAGTGAGAAAGACAGAGAGCACAGCTGGTGAAGAGGCAGAAGGAGAAGGAGAAGCAGACTCTCTGCCAAGCTGGGACCCTGATGTGGGGCTCCATCCCAGGACCCCGGGATCATGATCTGAGCCAAAGGCAGATGCTTAAGCATCTGAGCCACCCAGGTGCCCCATGAAAGCACATTTGAAAACATGGTGAACATCTGATTTTTGTCTTGAATAAGGAAACAAACTACAAATATGTCAACAGGTAGTACGTGATTTCATGCAGCTCATCTTCTAGCTTCTATTTTCCTGTTTGGAGTCTGGATGGAAGATACTCTGTAACTTCAAGGAAACTGAGGGAAGCTTGGCCACACATTGCAGAAAAGAAAGGACATAACCCCATGCTTTACAGAGAAGGATATGAGAAATGAAGGCTCACACAGTGTCTGAACTAGGACACCCTAGAGGGGGTCTCACGCATTCACAGGGGAGCAGTCAGCATGGCCACGTGCACCTATAGCCACACTCAGCTGGAGGTTCAAGTGGAGAGAGAGCATCATGGCGGATTGGATGGGTGGGTGGGTTAGTGAGGTGAGTGGGACTAACCATGGTGCGGTTATAAAGGATGGATTACAATGATGATAACGGGATCCATGATTGTAATAAGTGAGGAGGAACAGGGATTTAAAGAAATGAAGAAATCAGCAGGGAAAGGGAGAGAGAAAAATGTAATTTCTTTCATGTTCACCAATATTCTCCTGCCCGTCCTCACTTGAATAGAGGAGGTGCTATTCCTCCCACCCAGCCTCCTGCCTTGTCACAACCTTGACACCAAAGCAAAAGTAGAAAGAAATCACTTGTGATAAAATACGTGAACAATTAAAGTGACAATAACAGTGGGGCTCTCTTACCGTCTCAGCTAGGTTTGAGTCTCTTCCACGTTCCCCTCAGTGACGTGGCTTCCCCAGTCTTCTCACTCCACATGTTCTCCCCCAGTGACTCTGCTTCCCTCTTGATGCCCCAACAACCCCTTTTGTTGATTGGCTACAAGGACTCATGGATGGCCATCACCTTCTTTTGCCAAGTAGTGACCCCAACTTTTCTATCTCCAAACAATTCTGTATATGCTTGACACTTTTTGAAAAGAGTCAAATCAATTATCCAATTTGTTATGAAAGCAACGATTGTATTCACCTCAGCACCCAAAATAGACTCCCTGCATCAAGACTAGGGCTCCTCTCTCCCTCACCACATGACATGGGATCTATTTCCTTAACATATTTTAAAGCACACAATATTGTATTATAAGCTAGAGAGGCTATGTTGTCTCACAATTCTCTGAGGCTTATTTATCCTGCAAAACTAAAATTTTATACTCACTGAACAGATATTTGCCATTTCCCCTACCCTAGTCCTGGCAACCACCCTTCTCTTCTCTGCTCCTCTGAGTACTGTGAGGGTAATCAGGTAGGATTTGCCCTTAGGGCCTGGCTTATCCCACTTCGCATAATGTTCTCTAGATTTGACTTCCTCCTTTTATAAGTGTGAATAATTGTATGTATATACAGAGAAGAAGGACATGATGGCCTCTAGTCTTGGGTAAAGTAATCACAGGGAGCAGGTAGATGGTGGAGTAAATGCTAAGGAGAGGAGACACATGACATTTCAAAGAAACTGAAGAATATGATTTAGTTGGATGAATTCCTGCTAATAGCTCACTTGACTAAGGGACTGTGAGATGATCATTTGTCCAAATGTGTTAAATACAGAGCTCAAAATCAACTCTGTGGTCTGTGGAAGTCCAGTATCAACTCCTCAGCCCCAAATCCCACAAAGGTCCTGGCAGAAAACTTCATGATGCAGGAATGACGGGTGTGTGGGCTCCGTGTTCACAGGAGAGATGGTTCTGCCAGGGAGAAGTAGATGAAGGGAGGCAATATACGACTGAATACTTATGTGCTGCTTAGGGATTGTTCTCATCAAACATCTCACTCGTATTGATGATGGCTGGGGTAGGGGATGGGTGCAGGTTCCATTCTGTATGATTTTGTGCAACATCAGATACGTCCACAGTACATATGTGTCTGTTCCTACCAGGCATGATGTATGTGAGTCCTGCTATTACGTCAGAGTCCAATCTGCCAACATGTGTGTCCTCACTCGGACCAGGGGATGAAGCCCAGCTACTGCCAACAGACAGAGAAGCTGGTGTGGGAGCCATGGGAGGGACAGGAGCTCAGGGGGGTCCAAGGACAGAAGAGTGATGAGGCCAGGGCACTGAGGACCAGGACAGGGGCCGCAGGTGGGTGTGCAGCTAGGTGTGACCAGCACACAAAAGGGCATCTCGGTGGGGCTAATGTGATATAGTTTCTGCAAAAGAAGTTAGGAACACTGAAGGATTTAAGCCATTGGTTGACTGTGTGAAAGTTCTGTGTGAATGCTATGAGGAGAGAGGACCTGAGGGCAACAGGGGTTTATTTACTGTATTCTTTACTAAAGACCTTGCATTCTTTACTGAAGATCCTGGATCATTTCCAAAAGATCCAGCAACAAGTCTGGGGACCTTTGCTGAGTTGATACAAGTGGATATGAAGGGGAGTTTGAGAAGTGAGTTTCTACTCTGGTCTAAAGAGTTATCAAAATATCTGCAGTAGCTCTTTAAAGTACTGATCTTGCTAGGAAGCAGGACATAATGAACAAGAATTTATGGTGGGAAAATGATCTTATGTTATTTTATTATTTTATCATATTTAAGCTGATCATATTGATGATGTTATTATATTATTTCCTTAACTGCAATTGCTAAAGCCTGGGGGAAAATCCCAAGAAGAAATATATGACACAGATATGCACAAAACACCCACTTTACTTTGATAAACCTAAATTTTAGAGAAAAATCTCATGTTATTCACTAGTGTTAAGTCTGTAAAATTTATTAATTTTCCTATGTTACCAAATCAACGGAATCTACAGATGTTATGACAATTACATATCTAGTGAATTTTACCAAACTGTAATCTTTTGAACATATCACTGAGCAATTTTATATCCTAGAATATGCCCATTCTATACTGATGCCCTGAAGAACCCTTGCAGGACATTCAAACAAGCAAATAAACAAAACCAGATCCATTGTTCCCTGGTGTGGGACATCAGGTGTTGCACATACGGGTCCTTCAGCTTTTTCTAAAATCTCCTGCGGGATCACTGGCCACTTCAGTTGTTTTCTGTACGTTAAATACAAATGTGCCATTTATTCTCCCCAGTGATAATGGGTTTATTGAAGAAAAGCAAAAACTTGGAATCCAGGACAGGTAAGGTATGGCAAAACCACAGGCAAGTGCAGGGAACAAAGGATAAGGAAGCTCTTTTATGGAGCAAAGGGTGAGTGTGTTAGGGACAAAAGGTCCAAGGGAGTAAAAGGGAATTCTAATTACAGGGCTTGTCATTGGTTGCGTTGTGACAATTTCTCATTGGCTGGGCTGGTGCCAGGGCAGGAAGAAGTCTTTCTCTTCCTGAGGTAGTAAGGGACTAGCCAGAGGCTTGCAGACCTGCAAAGTCCGTCCTCCTGCTGGGTCTGCAGTTGAGGAGTGGTGGGCACGAGAGCTCCCCCTACTGGTCTCTGGCCTCCATTCAAAAGAAATGTTCCTTTAATTAAATATCACATAATATATGTATGTGTTTACATTCCCATAGACCAGGACTCTTTCTGAGAGTGAGACTCAACAATATCATCAACAGGCTTGAAGGACCATAGTATCTAGAAATCAGACCCAGTGGGATGCAGACCCCAGCTGGATCCTCAGGGCTTTCGAGCGTGGTGACATGTGTGCCCTGGACCAGCAGGTGGCGCTGTGGCACCGCCTTGTACCAAAAAAGCAGTTCATTAGTGAGAACCAGTCAAAGAAGTCTGGGCCTGAAGTCTGAGTCCTGTGCTCCCTGATAGGATTCAGCACCTGTTTCCCCTCTGGTCTGGCAGAGTGTCCCGAGGGGACCTTCGTGTGGTCTCAGCAGGTGCTTCCTCCCAGGGCTGGTCCCAGGGCTGAAGCCAACGTCCATCCTCCTCAGTGTGTGATGTGAACTGAGCTCAGCACCAGGGATCAGGGAAAGTGAGGGGCAGGGACTCACTGGCTGGACCGTATTTGCATATAGAGCCCCTCATGTGGCAGAGGCTGGAGGAGAAAAGGAGGCGTAGGGCAGCCCAGCCCAGTTGGGAACCTGGGTCTGTGTCACCATGGCCTGGACTCCTGTCTTCCTGGGGATGCTCTTTCACTGCACAGGTAGGGACAGGCCTCAGGGAACAGCCTGCATCACCCCTCTGCTTCAGAGTCTAGAGAAAATTTGTACTGAACCTATCCAATAACCTATGAGTGTGTGTGTTTGCAGGCTCCCTGTCCCAGCCCAAGGTGACCCGGCCGCCCTCCCTCTCTGCATCTCCGGGAACAACGGCCAGACTCACCTGCACCTGAGCAGGGACATCAGTGTTGGCGGTTCTAACATCTACTGGATCCAGCAGCAGCCAGGGAGCCCTCCCCGGGGTCTGCTTTCCTACTCCTCAGACTCCAAGAAGCACCAGGGCTCCAGAGTCAGCCACTCAATGAACTGAGCCCCCCGGGCATCCCCCAGTCATTCTCTTTAATATGAAAATAAAGTTGGTACATTTCCTGAAAAGGATGTATTTATCTACCTTGAGGTATTTGTAAATGGGTCTTTTGATTTTTCTCCCCTTCAGAATTAACTGATGCCATGGGGAGTCTTAGAGGACTCCAGAGACAAAGGATGGCCTGCATATTTTAAGATATGTCATTATTTTTCCTATGCTCCAATGCCCTGGAGAGGATTCACCAAGAACCGGTTTTCTGTGATATTTTAAAGCCCAGGGCTGTAGTGTTTATTCACACATGCACAAAACCATCAGCAATATCTTGTTCTCACTCCCTGGTAGACCCCTAGGGACACGGGGGACTGTGGTTCTGGCTGGGATGTCAGGGCAAGAAGGAGGGGGCTGCATGCTCCCGCCCCACCCTGTGCTTCCAGAAACCTGAAAACCGCACAGTTGTAGGTCTTGTGTCTGCAGAGGTAAAAAATTGACAGACTTCTTGTCACTCAACAGGACCTGGACTCCTGATTCAGTGAATGGTGAACAGATGTGCTCTCACATGAGCCCTCCTGCCCTAAATAAGTCCTTTTCCAGTAAAAATCTTTGAGATCCTTACCTCTAAATGCAGGATCAGGACCCTGGAAGTATATAAAGAGAATCCCAGGAAAAACATCCCTCAGTGTATTTCAAAGTCAGAAGAGGGACAGGGCTCAGGTAGCCTCAGTTTTGGACACACACACACACACACACACACACACACACACACACACACCCCTCTCCTCCCTCTGAGTGAATAGTGTGTCTGGGTCTCTATGCATTCCAGGCTTCTCTGTCCTTCCAGAAGTCAGGGTCAACTTGTGCTACCCAGCCATCCTCAGGGTCACAATTTCCAGAAGGCAGAATCCTCCTCAATAGGAACTGGAGACATCTAGTGTGACTGGGGTCCTGTCCCAGGGCAGCCAGGATGGAATCTGAACACTTGCTGTCCTGGGATGAGTCTGACGCTCAGGAATCCCAGGAGGGAGTCCCTGTCCCCACGGGCAGCTCAGCCCCCAACCATCTGTGGGATCCAGTCAGTGGCTGAGGCTGATCAGTAGATTGATTCTGTGACCCCAGCCTCAGAACACAAAACCCTTGAGGACAAGTGACTCATGTTCCCTGTGTTCTCAGTACTGGGCTGTCACTCTTTAGTCACTCTGCAGTGACACTTCCAGCCAGGCTGCACTCTGACGGGAAGTCTTCTGTCCCAAATCAGGGCCACAGGGCATGTGACCCTAGGGACACACTCCCCCTTATCTCCACTTCTCCCCCCCCCTCAGCTTTGGGATATTTGACAGAAACTTCTGTGTCCAGTAAGCTTTGGGTAGTAAAATCCATTCCTGTAGTCATTGGGCACTGAATGAATAACACTTCCATCCTGAACGTGCTGGACACAGTTGCAGGGACTAGAGCTGTGTCCAACCCAGAGAGTGGTCTGAGCCCACATCCTTTGTCCTAGAAGCTCTGTCTGTGTTTGGCAATTTTGTCAGCAGAATGGCTCTGAGTTCATAGGAACAGGCCCCTCAAGGGGTTTCACTGGTAACCACGTTGACCTTTCCTACCTGGGAGACCAGACACATGGTACAAATAAGTGATTTTAGAAAAAGTATATAAAACCCTATTCTCCTGAGAAAAGACGGCATTCCTGTTCCATTAATTCAATCTTACTGAATGGATTTATGTATAAAATAACACACATTCTTCTTAAATATGATGTTGGCTCCGTGCTGACTGACACATAATCTCTGTCACCAGGTCCCTGTCAGAGCATCTACAGCTGTCACTTCTTTCTTCCTAGAATGTCCAGCACGTTTGTCCTTTGTGCTCTGAGGTCAGGGCCACACACACTCATGTGGCAGGGCTCCTGCAGACTCGTGTCTGTGCTGGGAGGACGGAGCCAAGGAGGAAATCCCTGCCCATTGTGTGGACAAGTGTTGTTTCAAGCTGTTTGACACAGTGGCAGGAGACAAAGATGTTCAATGTGTGACCCTCTAGGAATGCACCGGACGGCTTCTACCCACAGTCTGGAGAGAATCATTCCCTGTCTCCTCAGTGCTGTGGGGACCTCAGAGGAAGGAGAGCTCTGGAAATCAGGGAAAAAGCACATTCAAGGAAAGTCCCGGCATCCTGCACAGAAGCGACCCTATGTCCATGGGGACCCATCACTACTCTGGACCCTGATCTCTAAGAGTTTGTTAGAGACACCACCCCAGTCCTGACCCAGGAACAGAGAAGGGAGCCGTGAACAGACTCATTCTGAAGACTCTTAGCAGGGCATCTAAGAGTCCTGACTTAAGGGGAAGTGATATATAGGAACAGCTGGTCAGGCCCTAATGCAAGGAGCAGAGGACAAAGCAGTTGAAGGGGATGTGCAGAGATGGGTCTGATGGACCCTGTCCACCTTGTCACACAATGATGTGTCTGGGTCTGGACACCAGGGGGCACTCTAGTCCCATTTCTGAGGAGTCAGCGGGGATCAGAGCTGGGACCTGACACCTGGCCCTGCCTGTGCCCTCTGCTCAGTGCTCGCAGCTGGGACCTCCCCACCCCCTGGCCCCTCACAGCCCCTCCCCTGCCAGGTCCTTGACAGCCACAGGCAGAGGGACATGACCCAGGGGCAGGGAGGGGTCAGAGAACTGGTGTCTCATTTGCATGGCCGGACACTCCCGCTCTCAGAGGATGAAGAGGGGGAGGGAGA
Organism: Mirounga angustirostris; assembly: GCF_029215605.1. Lineage (NCBI taxonomy): Eukaryota > Metazoa > Chordata > Mammalia > Carnivora > Phocidae > Mirounga > Mirounga angustirostris. The sequence goes on from NW_026991722.1 coordinate 91,369,779, forward strand.
GATGAGGGGAGGCTCTGCACAGCTGTGGGACCACAGAAGGCAGGACCGGTGATGACCTCCACCATGGCCTGGTCCCCTCTCCTTTTCAGCCTCCTCGCTCACTGCACAGGTGAGTGGATGCAGGGACAGGGGAAGGGGCCCTGGGAGGACACATGGGCCTGTTTTCCTCCTCTTGTCTCAAAACCCCAGCATCACCCTCTCTGTGCTTTTCCCCCTTGCAGGGTCCTGGGCCCAGTCTGTGCTGACTCAGCCGTCCTCCGTTTCTCGGGCCCTGCGCCAGACGGTCACCATCTCCTGCACTGGAAGCAGCTCCAACATCGTGGCTGGTAATTGTGTGAACTGGTACCAACAGCTCCCAGGAAAAGCCCCCAGAACCGTCATCTATGGTAATAACAACCGACCCTCAGGGGTCCCGGAACGATTCTCTGGCTCCAGGTCTGGCAGCTCAGGCACCCTGACCATCACTGGGCTCCAGGCTGAGGACGAGGCTGAGTATTATTGTGCATCGTGGGATGATAGTCTCAGTGCTCACACAGTGCTCCCCGCCTGTGGGGAAGTGAGACAAAAACCTGCTGTCCCTGAGCAATGGGTCTCCTTGTGCAGTTCCCCCTCCTTGGCCAAGTCAGCTCTTTCCTTTGTTTCGTCTAAACTGTAGTCTGAACTAATCTCAAGGAACACGGGCTACAAAATATTCCAAATTCTCTTAAATTCAGCCCCTTCAGCCTCTCCTAAGCAGGAAGACATTGTTTGGTTTTCTCCTATTGAGGAGAAACTCCTGGGTGCCAGGGGCAGGCTGCCTGGGGAACAGAGTCAGCTGATGAGGGAAACAAAGGCAGGAGAAATGTTGCTTAAAGTAAATCCCCACGGAGAGGAAGAAGTAGAATCCCTGCTTTTCTCGGGTATGGAGAAAAGATAAATAGTTTCATTTGTTCACAAAGGTATATAATTCATCTATTCATTAATAATCAGTTCGCTTAAGAGAAGCTTCCTTAAATCTGAAGGAAGAAAACATTTTTTTTTTAAGATTTTATTTACTTATTTGAGACAGAGAGAATGAGAGAGAGCACATGAGAGGGGGGAGGGCCAGAGGGAGAAGCAGGCTCCCCGCTGAGCAGGGAGCCCGATGCGGGACTCAATCCAGGGACTCCAGGATCATGACCTGAGCCGAAGGCAGTGGCTTAACCAACTGAGCCACCCAGGTGCCCTGGAAGAAAACATTTTTAAAAGTCAACAATGTTTCAAACAAGAGTTCATAAAAAGTAAAATTATCTTCCTCTGTCCATTCAGTTTCATGTTATTAATTTCTCATCTGTTTGAATCCAGTTTTCTTCTCTTAGTTCTGGTAATTTTTTCTTTAGTTTTGCTATCTCAAAGGTATCATATACCTACATTTTTTGAAGTCCTGCCCATGAATATCCTTTGCAGTAGCATCCGAGTAAGATGGGAACCGTACGTGACAAGACATGACAGTGGCCATGGCTACGGATGGGTTAGAGGTCATTACGATGCAATTGACAAGGAAATGTGGTTATTCCCGTGACACACAATGCAAACATAAATCAAAGGTAAATACAGAAAGTTACAGAGTTGTAAGCAAAACATAGGATATTTTAAAAATATTAAAACATATTTTTTATACATCAAAGTTCAGATAAACATAGAAATATTTTGGCAAAATACATAACTCACGTGTTCTAGGCACATAATTTTAAAAATGACTAAAAACTTCTTTATCTTTTTTTTTTGTAAGACCAGACCAATAATTCAAGAAAAATGTTTACTTTTTAACCAAGTTAAAACAGAATTTCAATTTTGCATCCACATAGTTTGGTATTTAAATTTATCTTAATTTTAACCAGTATTGACAACACATAAAATTCCTTTTCAGCTTCCTTTTCAAAAAAGGTACTACAACATTCTTTTATACATTGAAATTTAGCCTTAAATTTTCTTTCTTCAAATAATCAGCCTTATCGTAGGACAAAATCATTTTTCTTTTCCCTCAACAAAAAATGTGTTCCCATGCCACATACCTTTTTTCACCAAAACACATGTCTTACTTTCCTGGCACACAGATCTTTTTTCTTTATCATTTCTAGTAGTCTAAATTACATTTATTAGCATTCTTAAATCTTAGAAACCTTAGTTTCTAGGGAAAGCTATATATTAAATGGTTGTGAACTGTTTGTTATGCCAGTATTCTTTAGATTAGCAAATTTAGGAATACATTTCACAATTTCTAGAAACGTAGTACCATAGTTCAATAACGTATACACTAGGTTTACTAATGGACCCATGGTTATCTTTATAGTTTTCCTGTAATAAGACAAAAGAAGATAAACCTATGGTTAGTACTTAATGTTTTATTTTTTTATTGTATTTAGTTTAGCAAAAAAATGAAGAACTAAGTACATTGTTAAGAAGCCAACACGTGGAGCACCTTGATGGCTCGGTAGGTGAAGCACACAACTCTGGATTTCAGGGTTGTGGGTTTGTGCTCCATGTTGGGCGTGGAGCCTACTTTCAAAAAAAAAAAAGACAATACTCTCCCTAGCAATGGACAGATTCAGTGCAATCCCTATCGAACCCCTGAATGCTTGTTTGCACATTCCAAAAGAGGATCTTAACTTTTCTGTGCAATTACAGGGACTCAGAACATCCGAAAAATCCTGAAGATGAACCAATTTGTAAGAACTCACAATTCCAGATTTCAAAACTCTCTAAAACTGACTTACAAAGCTACAATAATCAAGAGTGTGGTACTGGCCTAAACATAGACGTAAGGATATATTAAACATATTTGAGAGTCCAGAAATAAATCACTTATCTGGGACGCCTGGGTGGCTCAGTCATTAAGCGTCTGCCTCCGTCTCGGGTCATGGTCCCAGGGTCCTGGGATCGAGCCTCGCATCATGCTCTCTGCTCCGCGGGAAGCCCTCTTCTCCCTCTCCCACTCCCCCTGCTTGTGTTCCCTCTCCCGCTGTGTCTCTCTCTGTCAAATAAATAAAATCTTTAAAAAAAAAAAAAGTCACTCATCTGTGGTCCATAGATTTTCAAAAGGGTGCTAAGAGAATTTAGTGTGGATAAAATGGTCTCTCCAACAATGGTGCTGGGGCAACTAGATGTCCACTGGCAAAGAATGTGATTAGACCCTTACCGCATAGCATATATAAAAATGAATGTGAAATGGAACAAAGATCTATATTTAAGGGCTAAACGTATTAAAGTCTTAGAAGCAAACAGAGAAGGAAATATCTGTGAGTTTTGACTTGGCAATGGATTCTTTACATATGACATCAAAAGCACCAGCGGGGGCGCCTGGGTGGCTCAGTAGGTTAAGCGTCTGCCTTTGGCTGAGGTCATGATCCCAGGGTTCTGGTTCGAGCCCCACACTGGGCTCCTTGCTCAGTGGGGAGCCTGGTCCTCCCTCTCCCTCTGTCTGCTGCTCTACCCGCCCGTGCTCTCTCTCTCATTGTCTGTGTATGTGTGTGTGTGTGTGTGTGTGTGTGTGAAATAAGTAAATAAAATCTTGAAAAAAAAGCACCAGCTAAAATAGGGGGAAAATGTTCAATTGGACTTCTCCAAAACTACTATTTTGGTACACCAAAAGATACATCGAGAATGAGAAAGTGGAACCCAAATGTACTGGAATAGCCCCTCCTCCTAGGGGCCATTGAAGGGAATAAGAGATACCTGGGGCAGCCCAGCTCCACACGTGGGGTCTCAACAGGATGGTGTCCACCATGGTGTAGACTTCTCCTTCTTGTGTTCCCCTCTTACTACACAGGTGAGAACTATCCTCCATGATCTGATGCAGCCCCCAAGACGATGTCAACCCCTTTGGATCCAGATCCCCCAAGAAGCTTCACTTCCATCCCTGCCCAACACCCATGCATGTCTGTGTTTGCAGGTTCCTTCTCCCAGCGTGTGCTGACCCAGTGACCCTCATTCTCTGCATCCCTGGCGGAATCTGTCAGACTTATATGCACCCTGAGAAGTGACATCATTGTTGTTAAAAAAATGTATGTGTATATATATATATACAGATACTGGCACCAGGAGGTGCCGGGGAGCCCTCCCTGGTATCTCCTGAGATTCAGCTAGGGATCCTTGGCCCCCATCATTTCCTGGATCCAAAGATGTCTTGACCTGTTCATGTGTTCTGACATCTCTGAACTCCAGTGTGTTCATGCATTCTGCTCTGTCTGGACTCCAGTGTGAGGACAAGGGACAGTCACTGTCATACATGCTAAGATACTATCAATCCGTACACAGTGCTCCAGATCCATAGGGATGCGGGACAAAATCTCCCTCTGGTCTCCAGGCCTGGTGACATACCCTGTCAGGTGGCCCAGGATGGGTGACTTCTGTTGTCAGATCTTCAGTAGACCCTTAGTTGTCCCGGAATGAGATGATTTTCCTTCCATTATATGTTCAGATTGATAACCTCTTCTCACTGTGTTCCTGTTTTCAAAGGCAAAACTGGCTTGCTCAGAGTTCAAAGTTACTCAGTGGAGGGGCGCCTGGCTGGCCCGGGGAGTAGAGGATGGAACTCTTGCTCTCAGGACATGAGTGCGAGCTCCACTTCAGGTGTAGAAATTACGTAAAAATAAAAGGTTAAAAATTTAAAACAATCTTCGCTGGAGATGTCAGAGGCCCAGATGTGCTGACTTCAGCTCTGGCCGCAGCGCTGGCTCAGCCCTGCTTCTGTCTAAGTGCTTCTTCGTGGGCTTCCGGTTACAAAACCGATATGCAGAAGTAAATGCTATTCTATATAGAAGCAACAGGTCGTTAACAATTAAAAATAAAATCAGGGGCGCCTGGGTGGCTCAGTCAGTTAAGCGTCTGCTTTCGCCTCCAGTCATGATCCCAGGGTCCTGGGATCCAGCCCTGTGTCAGGCTCCCCGCTCAGTGGGAGAGTCTGCTTCTCCTTCTCCCTCTGCCCCTACCCCCACCTGTGCTCTGTCTCTGTCTCTCTCTTGCTCATTCTCACTCAAATAAAGTAAATAAACAAATAAATAAAACCTTTAAAACATAAAAACTGACACAATACCGCTTATAGTGACATAATTATGAAATTATCAAGGATAAATTTTAGAAAAATTGAAAGACTTGCACATGGAAGACTGCAAAGCATTGTAAGAGCAATTAATGAAAACTTGATTAAATGAAGAGATATTCCTTGCTTGTTGATCACAATGTTGAATTTGGCAAAGGTAACAAGTCTTCCTAAATTGTTCAGTCAGTAACTGGTGCCAACATTTCCTGGCGGGAAAAAAAGAAAGAAGGAATATCTCTCACAAATACGGACACAAAAATTCTTAAGAAAATATTAGAAAACAGAATATAGATGTGTATATATATGTATATATTATACTCTATATGACTGTATTCTGTTTTCTAATGTTTATATTATATTTTCTAATTATATACATTGAATTATTCCAATTGTATACATGTCTACTTGATATATGTACATATATTTATCAAGAAGTATATTCCAGGACCAAAAGAGGTTTTATTGAAGGGATGCAAAGACAGTTTTATATTAAAAAATCAATCAATATAACGTCATGTAACAAGCTAAAGAAGAAAAAACATAATCTTATCAACCAATATGGAAAAATCATCTGACACAATTCAAAACCCATTCATGATAATGAACAAGAATTTATGAAGGAGAATTTTACAAAAAAATTCTCCGAGAGTAAAACATAGGGTAGAACATCATAAGCTTGATAAATAAATCTAGGAAACACCTACGGCTAACACGTATGAAGGTGAATCCCTGAAAGCTTCCACTTGGAGTAGAGACCAAGATAGTCATATCCAATCTCACCATGGCCGTTCAATACAGTACTAGATGCTCCAGATAGAACCATAAGGCAGGAAAATTAATGCAAAGCACACAGACTAAAAGGAACAAGAGAAAATTCCCTAGTTTCAGGGTAGAGAATGATCCACATGAAAAATACAAAGAAACTACAAACATGTATATAAATATATAAATTCAAAGAGTAATAAGTAATATGAGGAAGGTGATTTGATACAAGATCCACACAGAAAGATCATAGACAGACAGTTGTAGATATATAGGTATAGATAGCAATCAGCACGTCAAAGCAGAATTAAAATATCATTATGCCACTCGACAATGAAATACTCAGGTGCATATTTAACAATACACGTATAGTCCCCACTGTTGCTGGGAAGATGCTGAGCCTCCCCAATGGAAGTGGTTGATCCCGTAGGTCCCTGGATCAGGCTCTAGTACAGAAGCAACCAGGGCTAATGGAGACTCCTGTGAGTGGGTTTCCTGAGCCCACAGGGAATGACTCTGTCCCCATGTCCCCTCAGACCCCAATGGAACTTTCCCATAATCCAGGGGGCCTGTGAAACATCCAGAATAGGAACTCCCCCACATGGTCCTGTATCAGTCACCTGGGGAAGCTTTGATGACCTCAGATAGCAGATCACTTCTTCTTACTCGGAAGCAGCAGAAACACTGGGTGTTCCCATAGCAATTGTACAAGGGTTCCCAGCAGAGCCCCTGTATTGTGACCTAGGAGAGCAGTGAGGGACCACCCAGGATGTTCAAGCCTGATGGTGCAGATCCAGGTGTGTTAAGAAAACCTCTTTAAACTCCTCTGGGCTCCTACCTGAAGGGAGGCTGGTCATCATTGCTGTAGAGCTCCTCACAACCAAATGTCACAGGAGCTCCGGATTCATCAGGACTTGTGAAAAATACACCCTCCACCCCTGCCCCGGTCTTATTCATCAGTCCTCTGTTCTCTCCGGGGACCAACAACAGCTCAGACTGTGGCTTCTAAGTGTACATATCCTACTAAAACCCCGGGTTTTAATATCTGGACTCACGTCAATGGACATTTATAAAGTCAATGAAAATAGCTCCTTTCGGAGGTATTGGTCTCCCAGTGCAAAAGTGTGTTTGCAGAAGCAAAATGTCCTCTACAGTTGCTGGGCTGGAATGACAAGGACTGTCATAGTGCAGGATGTGTGACCCAGGAGACTGGGCAGGGCCTCCCCAGTGAGCAGATCTGAACAGACCCCTTACCAAGGAAGGTACACAAATGACTATTACACTTGTAATATGTCATTGGGGGATTACAAATTGAAATAGTGAGGTGCACTAGACTCCCATCAGCGTGGCTAAAATTCAAAACCATGACAGCTCAGACTCTGCCCAGGATGTGGGGCAGCAGGAACACTCAGTCGTTGCTGGTGGGAATGCCAATGCCCCAGCCACTTTGGAAGGTGCTTTGGCAGGTTCTCACAAACTTAAATATAATTTTATATAATACAATACTGAAATTATGCTCCTCAGTGTTTTTCTATGTAAGTTACTTATGTCCACAGAAGAATATGTTTATTGTTCATGTATTTATGATGGCCAAGATTTGAAGAAAATGTATATCCTTTAAAAGACGAGTGGGTAAAAATACCCTGGCAGGTTTTTACAATGAATATGATTCAGCCTTAAAAAGAGAGAAGTATACAGGCCATAGGAAAAGATTGAGGAAACATCCATGCATATTTCCTTTTTTTAAAGATTTTATTTATTTATTTATTTATTTACTTACTTACTTACTTACTTACTTACTTACTTACTTACTTACTTACTTAGACAGCTGGAGCAGGGACAGGGGTAGAGGGAGGGAGAGAGAGAATCTCCAGCAGAATCTGAGCTGTGTGCTGAGCCTGAAGCATGGCTGGATCTCAGGACCCTGAGCTCATGACCTGCGGTGAAACGAAGGGTTGGACGCTTAACTGACTGAGCCACCCAGGCGCCCCCGTGCATATCTCTAAGTGACATTTCTAAGTGGAAGAAGCCCATCTGAAGAGGCTGAAAGGGTGACCAGTGGGGGCTGGGGGGACAGGAGCCCTGGGCACCAGCTCCAGCCCTTGGTGGACATGTCTCTGGCGTCCACCAGAGGGCGCTGGTGCTCCCCGTTCCAGAGCAGAGATGTGTCTCCCTGCCTCTTGCAGGTGCTCTGGTGTCATCCCTTGGGTGAATCCCCCCCAACTTGTACATTCTCTTTGGCTCAGCTGGAGCCCAGGCTTAGGTTGAGAGGGTGCTCGCATGACCCCCAGAACGGGGCAGAATCGCAAGGAGACCCCTTACCCTGAGGATCAGGGAGACACATAGGAACAGTGTGTGGGTCCAGGGCCTCGCCATAGGGTCAGCAGGAGACTGGGGTGTCTCTACCATGGGGTTTGCTTCTCTGCTCCTCATCCCCCTCACTCACTGCACAGGCGATTTCCAAATACTCCTGGGGCAAAACTACCCCAGCGTTATTTCCACTGGGTCAAATATCTTATTCTCCACTATGTGGAAGCCTTTCTTTAAATCCCTCTTATGCCACTCCGTGGATGGAGCCCTGAGGAGATAAAATGGACAGATTGCTGTCCCTCGACAAGCCCGGGCCTTCTGATTCAGCAAGTTGTTAACAGGTCTGTTTTCAAATGATTCCTCACTGCCTAAAATAAATCCTCTCCCAGGAAAAGGTCTTTGGACACTTGCCCTTTAAATCCACATTCAGCTTCATGCAGAACCATCCCTCAGGAGAAGACATAAGAGACACAGGGGGTCATTACCTCATTTTTGGCCACACACACACACACAGCTGTCTCCTCTCTCTAAGGATGTAATGTGTGACATTCTGCTGTTTCTGGGCTTTTCCATCCATCCAGAAATCAGGCTCAACCTGTGCTCACCCAGTCATCCTCAGAGTCACAGTGTCCAAGAGGCAGAATCCCCATCCGAGGAAACCCCAGGGACAACCAGTGTGACTAAGGTCATGTCACCAGGGCAGCCAGGACATGCCCTGAACACCTGCTGTCCTGGGACCAGGCTGATGCTCAGGAATCCCAGGCGGAGTCTCTGTCCCCATGGGCAGCTCAGCCCCCACCACCTCTGGGCTCCAGTCAGTGTGGGAGGTGGATCAGTACATTGAACCTGGGACCCCAGCCTCAGTGCGGCTCCCACGGAGCACGTGGCCCATGGGGGATGTGAGACACAAACCCCCTGCGCTCTCAGGGCTGGGCTGTCAGTCCCTCAGTCAGCCCAGTGACACCTCCAGCCAGGCTGGACCTCTGCTCAGTCTTCTCTCACAACTCAGAAGCACAGGGTCTGTGAGCTCAGGGACCTGGTCCTCCTTATCTGCACCTCTTCACCAGTCCCATGTGACCTTTGACAGAAACTTCTGGGTCCAGGCGGCTTTTGCTAATAGAAATTCATACTTCTGCTCATGGGGGTCTGAACGAGCAATCGCTCTATCCTGAACATGCTGGACACAGGCAGCTGAGATTACAACTGTGCCCACCCCAGATGTGAGTGTGGAGCTCGCTTGCTCCATCCTGGAAGCTCTGTCTGTGTTTGGGGATTCCATCACCAGGGTGCTGGGAAGTTCATAGAAACAGGTTGCTCCTGGGGGGTCATGGGCACCACTTCCGGCTTTCCCACCTGCACGATCAGATCCATGATGCAATGTTAGGGAAAAAAATAAGACATATGTTTCCAGAAAATGTTTATAGACGTCTATTCAAAGGAAAGCCAAAGTCATACTTCTTCTCTGTTCTGCAGTGATGTATGTAACCACAATTTCCATCCACATTGTCCCTGTGACAAGCACGGATCTGGGAACCACATTCTAGTGATTTGCACCTGCATCTTCACCATGGCGCTGCCATTGAGCTTGAATCAGTATTATTGAGAAGAGTTTCTTGAAAAGAACACTCATGCATTTTAAGTGCACGGTTGGCCAAGTGGTGACCAGTACATAACCTCTTCCTCTGGATTCTTGTCATGCAGCTGTCACTCCTTCCCTGCTAGAACTTCCAGCACGTTTGTCCTTTGTCCTCTGAGGTCAGGGCCACACACACTCACGTGGCAGGGCTCCTGCAGACTCGTGTCTGTGCTGGGAGGACGGAGCCGGGGAGGGAATCCCTGCCCAGTGTGTGGACAACTGTTGTTTGAAGCAGGGGCAAACAGTGACAGGTGACAAAGTTGATCAGTGTGTAACCCTCTAGGAATGTACGTGACGGCTTCTACACACAATCTGGGGTGAAGAGTTCCCCGTCTCCTCAGTGCTGTGAGGACCTCAGAGGAAGGAGAGCTCTGGAAATCAGGAGAAAGCACATAAGAGGAAAGTCCCAACATCCTGCAGAGAGGCGAACCTGTGTCCATGGGGACCCATCACTGCTCTGGATCCTGATCTCTAAGAAGAGTTTGTGTAGAGACACCACCTCAGTCCTGACCCAGGAACAGAGAAGGGAGCCATGAACAGAGTCACTCGAAGACTGTTAGATGAGCATATACTGAGTCCTTAAGTAATGGGAGATGACATATAGGGATACGTGGTCAGGCCCTATTGGAGGGAACAGTGGACAAAGCAGTGGGGTGGGGGTGGAAATAGATCTGATGGGTCCTGCTGACCAGTCACACAATGATGTGTCTGGGTCTAGACACCAGGGGGCACTGTGGTCCCATTTCTGAGGAACCAGGGGTGATCAGTGCTGGGACCTGCCACATGGCCTTGCCTGTGCCCTCTGCTCAGGGCTCACAGCTTTGACCTCTCCACCCCTGCTCCCACACAGCCCCTACCCTGCCCACCCCCCAACATCCTCAGGCACAGGGAACTGAAACTGGGCCAGGGAGGGTTCAGAGAGCTGGGGGTCGCATTTGCATGGATGGGCCCTCCCTCTCTCAGAGGATGAAGAGGCAAAGGGAGAGATTATGGGAGGCTCTGCTTAGCTGTGGGGTCACAGAAGGCAGGATCGGTGATGACCTCCACCATGGCCTGGTCCACTCTCCTCCTCAGCCTCCTCGCTCACTGCACAGCTGAGTAGACGCAGGGACAGGGGAAGGGGCCCTGGGAGGACATGAAGGGCCCTCCTTCCTCTTTTTGTCTCTAGACCCCAGCATCACCCTCTCTGTGTCTCTCCCCCTTGCAGGGTCCTGGGCCCAGTCTGTGCTGACTCAGCCGCCCTCCGTGTCTGGGGCCCTGCGCCAGACGGTCACCATCTCCTGCACTGGAAGCAGCTCCAACATCGGGGGTGGTTATGATGTTAACTGGTACCAACAGCTCCCAGGAAAAGCCCCCAGAACCGTCATCTATGGTAACAGCAACCGACCCTCAGGGGTCCCGGATCGATTCTCTGGCTCCAAGTCTGGCAGCTCAGGCACCCTGACCATCACTGGGCTCCAGGCTGAGGACGAGGCTGAGTATTACTGCTCAGCAGGCGACAGCAGTCTCAGTGCTCACACAGTGCTCCCCACCTGTGGGGAAGTGAGAGAAAAACCTACTTACCCCCTGCAAAGTGAATGAGCACCCCAGCTGCCTGCTTAGGCTCCCCCTGTAATTCTCCTCATTCTTGTGCTGATGCCCTGGACCCAGGTCCCTCCTGGCGCACCGCCTGGTAATGGTGGCTCCTTCTCTCCTTTCTGTCCTCCGAGTCCCTCAGAGCAGCCCATTTGTAGACAATGGGCCTCGAAGGAAATAGAAAGTCTTGTCCTCACGAGCTGGGACAATGTACTTCTAGGCTAGTGTGCATTCATTTATCATCGTCTGAGTTTTCAGTACCCGAGGATCTCTCGGGTCACGAAGCCAGCATGGGCCCTCAGCACCGCCCCTGCTCTGCAGAGGGACAGGGCAGCTCCCTTGTCACCTGCCCTCATTACTGGCTTAGCCTTAACCAGATGGCAGTTCCGGTGAGTGTTGGATGTTTGTGTGGAATATATAAAACAATGCCGAACTCAGAACTAGAAAAGCTAAAAAAAAAAAAAAAAAAAGCCTTCTAGAGGAAAACCCGCATGTGAATGTTTATGGAAAGTTTATTCATAATCACATGTTTGAGCAATTAAAACCCTGCACACCGATTTTTTACCAGCTTCTCATAAAATGACCAAGGCTTGAGGTCACAAACATGTCGTCCATTAGGATGTGTATTCATAGAGTAGGCTATTAGTCAAAATTTAAAAGAAATAAGCTCTCAAGTCCAAAAACATGCAAGGATTTTAAATGCACATTTCTTTGGAACGAAGAGCATCTAAAAGGCCGCGTTCTCTGTACTGGTCGCTGTGGCACATTTTGGGGGAGGCAGGAATCTAGTGGTGGTGAAGAGGCCAGGGAAGGACAGGAGGGGGAGGAGGGAGGAGGGGGGAGAGTGTGTGAAGCCCAGTGACTGTGTTTATGCTGGAGTCACTCCCGTACAGGACACTGGGAGGGCGGCCACACTGTGGGGCTGTGTTGTCACAGCTCACTAGACTCTAAGCACAGCGACAGCATCCTAGTGCGGGCACAGAGAGTCACCTAGGCGTCTGGGGTCCATGATGGAGGGCCCAGTGTGACGTCATCCCATGCACTGCCCTACGAAGGCATGAACCTGCCGCCCTGAAGGGGGAGGGCAGCAAGATATGGACCTGAGGCCGGTCGAACAGGTGGTTTGAAAAAGGAAAAGGACACTGCACATGAGCCCCTTACTCCAGTTGACAGAGCTGTGTCCCGTCAGATGAGGGGCTCCGTAATGTGATGTTTCTGAATCGTGCCTGGAATTGAACAATGAAGTCAATAATCAGCAGACGGTGGGAGCCAGCGTTCTCCCTTCAGGGACAGAAGGTCATGTTTTGTGCAGGTCTCAGCCTTCCTTGGAGGAGCTCCCTCAATGTCCAGGGGGTGGGATAATCTCGCTCTTTTGTATGACTTCTGTTTCTAGACATTCCCATACTCACAGGCGTGTTTATTTCTTGATGACCTTTCCCTCATGTTGGAAGCTTCTCAAATCATAGACACTAAATCATGTTCTTTCAATCAGACCCAAATGTGTGCTTCACACACTTAGTTGTTCAAGTCATCGTTGAAGGCTGGTAACACAGCTCTGGATGTTAACCTCAGGACACTGAGGACACAGAGAGGGCTGTGTGACCAGCAGGAGGCACTGTGCATCTCCCTGGGCCCTTCAGGAGGACCCCCCCAACTGGGGGAGCCCCCTGGGCTCAGGGCCCGGCAGAGGCTCCTGGGCAGGGTCCTGTGCATGTCCCCATGGCTGTTCCATCCATTCCCTCCAGGGTCCCACTCAGAGAAGGATCTGCCCTTAGACTCTTTTGTCATCACGTCCTACCTCTGCTCCTGACTCACTAATCAAGTGAGGGCTGAGAGAGTCTGGAAGCGGGTGCAAATTTGCATAAAGAGCATTTTCATTTCCCTGGCAGCAGTAGGGAGGATAAGACAAGCCTGGGACAGGCCAACTGCCCTGACTTCTTTACCACCTCTGTGCTTCACCCCAAGGACAGCCTGATTCTCATTGTTCTAGAGCTAAATATAATCACGCATCACAAAGAGCTCCTGGTCCATGGTCAAAGGTGGTAACTTACACCCTCCACCCCTGATCCAGTCTTCTTCATCACTGCCATGTTCCCGTCTGGGACCAAACACAGCTCAGATTATGGTTTCTATAGTTACACGTCCGACTGAGATCAGAAGAGTTCATGCTCTAGATTTTGTGGCTATGTATGAGTTCAATAAAAATTATATCCTCTGCAGTTATTGGTCTCTAAGTGCAAGAGAATTACTTTGTTTCCAGAAGCAAAGTGGTCCCCACTCTTGCTGGGGCGCAATGACAATAAGGGCAATGAGTCAGGATGTGTGACCTGGGAGAAGCTGGTGGCCCTCTGCCCATTCCCTACCTACCCCCTGGTGCCATCCCAGGCTCACTAAGAATTTCATGAGGTCAGAAATCTTACAGATACTCGGTTTCTCTCTTTCTCTGGAAATATCGGAAATGACAACACTAATACATTTATGCGAGAGTAGTTGGAATCCATTGCTTTTATGCACAAGACTTTTGGAACATTGAACATGAACGTAATGCGCTAATGCTCATGAAGTCCTTGTACCACTGAAGACCATGCGCTGATGATGGAGGGGTTGGATCGGCTTCATATTCAGGAAGGGAGCAGGATGAGGAACAAAGAGGAGTGGGAGAGTCCACAAGAAGAGTCATGTTCATGACCTTGTGTTTGGATATGGATGCAGGCTGTTGTTTGCATGATTGTCTATAGTTTGCTTACCTTGCAAATGAGCCTATATATTGTCTTTTCCTATCTGTGATGATATGCCTGTATCCTGCTCTAAGGAGCTACTCAGAGTTGCCAAAATATGTGTTTTGAGCATGACTCACGTTGTAGCACATTTCGCCCTTTAAGCAGAGGAGGAGGCAGCTTGGAAACCATGGAAGGGGTGGGAATTCAGGGTTTTGAGTTATAGGAAAGAGAGAAGCTGGAGTTCAGAGAGCAAGGGGAAGGGCTGCATTGGGAGCAGGAAGGTGGGCGGGGCCAGGTCAGGATGGCCACTTAGGGGAGGGAGGACTTTGGGGTCTCTGCTGGCAGCCCTGAGGACGTTCCTGAGCTCAGTGGGGAAGATCCCTCCCACTGCCTTGAGCACAGGGTCTCAGGGAAGTGGCTGATCCCAGTTATAGAAGTAGAGTCAAAGGGCCTTTGAGTCTAGAAGTGTGGGAATCATGTGCGGAGTGAAAGGTGAGTTGGACCCATTGTGCAGTGAGGAAGGGAAGGCTTCTGGAAGCCATTGCTCAGACATTGAACACCTCTGGAAACATTACAATTTCACATTTAACTTCTACTAAACTAGAAAAAGTGTAAAAAATGCAGGTAGGGGATTTTAAAAAAAGATTGTATTTTATTTTATTTGTCAAAGAGAGAGAGAAAACAAGCAGGGAAGGGGCAGACAGAGGGAGAAGCAGGCTCCTTGTTGAACAGGGAGGCCGATGCGGAACTCGATCCCGGGACCTGGGTTCATGACCTTAGCCGAAGGCAGACGCTCAACCGACTGAGCCACCCAGGCGTCCCCAAAATTCTGTTTCTATGCCTTTCCCAGAAACAGCCCCTACCATTTCTGCAAAGCAGCTCCACCGTCCCCTCCTCAGTGACACACGTGCCCCCCCGCGCACCTGGGTCATTCAGCTTTGTCTAGAAAGTCCTGTAATTCTATATGCACATATTTTCACATCGCATGGACCACGGCTCCCCCTGGAGTGAGAAATTACAGTAAACTGGCACAAAGGTCAGAAACGTAGTATAGGGGGGCGCCTGGGTGGCTCAGTCGGTTAAGCGGCTGCCTTCGGCTCAGGTCATGATCCTGGGGTCCTGGGATCAAGCCCCATGTCCGGCTCCCTGCTCAGCGGGAAGCCTGCTTCTCCCTCTCCCTCTGCCTACTTGTGCTCTCTCTCTGTCAAATAAATAAATAAAATCTTTAAAAAAAAAAAAAAGAAAGAAAGAAACATAGTATAGGTATCCCGAACTTTTGAAAGTTCTCTTTACACCTCTTTGCTTTTATGAAATACTTACATTAGTAGCTGCTTTTACTGCTCAAAGCCATCTGAAGAGGATTTTCAGTTTCACAAAAAAATAAGCGCCAACTTAACATCCAGCATGAGTTTTGCAGGAGCCTCTCTAGAGACGGTGCACAACCCAACCAGCATGACGGGCGCCTTCCAGCGGCTTCCCCGGGAGTCACACCCAGCAGCTCAGCCACAGGCCACCGCGGCTGTGAACGGTGTGTGTTATCGCATGCGCTTTATCGCCATTCGTGTTCTACATCTGACGGCAAAATGTGTCCTTGGGTATCCGAGAAGCCTAGGACTGATTTCTTTTTGAGCCTGGAAACATGCAAAAAAAAAATTGTGCATATAAATTAATGTTAATTGCTTCTTGCCTTATGCCATCGTGGCTTACTAAGGTTTCTTAGGGATGATGGAGTTTCAGACAGCAGGGGAAACCTGTATTGAGACTTGGTCCACGGAAGTGTGGATCCACAGGGATGTGATGAGCTGCAGAAATCAGCCGGGCTCTCAGGGCTTTGGGACACAGTGACGGCTGCGCCCGTGACCAGCAGGGGGCGCCGTGGGACGGCCCTGTGGTGTCTACATAGCAGCTCAGTGAGGAGCATTCACTCAAGAGAAATGAAGTGGGGACTGGTCCTGTGCTCTCTGTTGGGGACTCAGCAGCTGGGTCCCCTCTTGCCTGGCAGAGTCCCCTGAGCAGGGACCCGTGTGTGGTCTCAGCAGGTGCATCCTCCCAGGGCTCTCCCCAGGGCTGACCACCCCCATCCTCCTCCCTCTGTCTGTGAGCCGAGTCCCAGCAGCAGGGCTCAGGGAGGGGCTGGGCAGTCACTGGGTGGACCCCGTTTGCATGGAGAGCCCCTCCTGTGGCAGAGGGTGGAGGAGAAAAGGAGGCCTGGGGCAGCCTGGCCCACTGTGGGGTCCAGTGTCTGTGTCACCATGGCCTGGACGCCTGTCTTCCTCACGCTCCTCTCCTATTGTACAGGTAGGTCCAGGTCTCAGGGAAGCTGGTCAGCCTTCAACGTCATACTTCCTGAAGTGGGCATCTTGATAAATTTCTCCGTTTCTTGCCCCATTAACGTCTGTGTTTTCAGGCTCCGTCCCAGGCCGTGCTGACCCAGCCGCCCTCCCTCTCGGCATCTCCGGGAACGACAGACAGACTCACCTGCACCCTGAGCAGGGACATCAGTGTTGGCAGCTTGAACATCTACTGGATCCAGCAGCAGCCAGGGAGCCCTCCCCGGAATCTGCTTTCCTACTCCTCAGACTCCGAGAAGCACCAGGGCTCCAGGGTCCCCAGCTGCTTCTCGGGCTCCAAAGACGCCTCGGCCAATGCAGGGCTTCTGCGCATCTCGGGGCTGCAGGCTGAGACCGAGGCGGACTATCACTGGGCTGCAGCTCAGGGCGCTGGGAGCAGGTATCACGCTCACAGCGTCTCAGATATGGAGCAAGTGAGTCTAAAACCTCTGGTCCCACGGATCTTGTTTCTGAGCCTCTTTTCAGTAAGAAACTTACCTGGAGAGACATAGCGGGGTGGTCTCTTCTGCACGACGATCTATCCTTCAACAGGGAAAGAGGAAGCGTCATGTAATGCACGGAAAGTGATATAAAATGGGGGCATCCGAGGAAGACACAGACACATGAGATACCCGAGCCCAACCGCACATCCCCACTCAATCTGGAGAAGATGGACAGCAATGAATTCTGTGTCTACAGCTGAACATACTGCCCAGCGAACATTCCTCCATAATCCGTTCTATCATCTTATTCCATAAAGTGTGACCTTGTGTCACGACTGATGTATCCACAGCTGATACATTGACAATAACCCTGCTCACAGACACAGTCTCCTCTCTCTGAATGAGCTACATGAGAACTTGGACCAGATCCTACAGACTCTCCCTGACAACAGCCCCCACACCCTGCTCCTCTTCTCCTCTTGGCTCTCGCGTCCCTCAGGCTTCAGTCTCTCCCTCTGGCTATTCAGTTTGAGCTCTGTCTCCACATCAGGATTTCAGAGAAAACTGGAAATGACCTTGCTGTAGTTTCCAGTCTCCAGGACCCATTTCTGGGCAGGAGAATGACCAGAAAATATAGGTGCATGCAGCCCTTCACATTCTCCTTCCCGTTCTCAGACCCAGGCTCCATTTTTCTGTTCTCAACACTCCCAGTCAGTCTCTTTGTTTATTTTAGAGGTTTCTTCATTTATTTGGATGAGAGGGCACAGCAGGGAGAAGCAGAGGGAGAGAGAGAGTCTTAAGCAGACTCTGTGCTCAGTGTGGAACTCTATGCGGGGCTAGAGGTCAGGACCCTGAGATCATGATCTGAGCCGAAGGCAGAGTTTTAAGTGCCTGAGACACCCGGGTGCCCCACAGGACCCTGAGATTAGGAGCAGAGCCAAACCAATAGTCAGACACTCAATCCACATTGCTCCCCATGCCCCCCCAGTCATTCACTTTAATATGAAAATAAAGTTATTACATTTCCTGAAAATGATGTATTTATCTACCTTTAGGTATTTGCACATGAGTCTATTGATTTTTATCCCCTTCAGAATTAACTGATGCCATGGGGAGTCTTAGAGGAATCCAGAGACAAAGGATGGCCTGCATATTTTAAGATATGTCATTATTTTTCTTATGGTCCAATTCCTTGGACAGAGGATTCACCATAGAACCATTTTTCTATGATATTTAAAGCCCAGGGCTGTAGTGTTTATTCACACACACACAGAATCATCAGCAATATCTTGTTCTCACTCCCTGGTAAACCCCTGGGGAAACGGGGGACTGTGGCTCTGGCTGGGATGTCAGGGCAAGAAGGAGGGGGCTGCATGCTCCCACCCCACCCTGTGCTTCCAGACACCTGAAAACCACACAGTTGTAGGTCTTGTGTCTGCAGAGATAAAAAATTGACAGATTTCTTGTCACTCAACAGGACCTGGACTCCTGATTCCGTGAATGGTGAACAGATTTGCTCTCACATGAGCCCTTCTGGGCTAAATGAGTCCTTTTCCAGTAAAAATCTTTGAGATCCTTCCCTCCAAATGCAGGGTCAGGATGCAGGAAGTATATAAACAGAATCCCCATAAATAAACATCCCTCAGGGTATTTCAAAGTCAGAAGAGGGACAGGGCTCCGGTAGCCTCAGTTTTGGACACACACACACACACACACACACCCCTCTCCTCCCTCTCAGTGAATAGTGTATCTGGGACTCTGCGGATTCCAGGCTTCTCTGTCCTTTCAGAAGTTCGAGTCAACCTGTGCTCACCCCACCATCCTCAGGGTCACAATTTCCAGAAGGCAGAATCCTCCTCCATAGGAAAACTGGAGACATCTAGTGTGACTGGGGTCCTGTCCCCAGGGCAGCCAGGATGGGCTCTGAACATCTCTCTCCTGGGATGAGACTGAAGCTCAGGAATCCCAGAGGGGTGTCCCTGTCCCCATGGGCAACTCAGCCCCCGACCATCTGTGGGATCCAGTCAGTGGCTGAGGCTGCTCAGTATGTTGATTCTGGGACCCCAGCCTCAGAACTCAAAACTGTTGCAGACAAGTGACACATGTTCCCTGTGTTCTCAGGGCTGGGCTGTCACTCTTTAGTAACTCCCCAGTGACACTTCCAGCCAGGCTGCACTATGACGGAAAGTCTTCTGTCCCAAATCAGGGCCACAGTGCATGTGACCCTAGGGACACACTCCCCCTTATCTCCACTTCTCCCCTCCTCAGCTTTGGGATATTTGACAGCAACTTCTGTGTCCAGTAGGCTTTGGGTAGTAAAATCCATTAGTTCTGTCTGTGTTTGGCAATTTTGTCAGCAGGATGGTTCTGAGTTCATAGGAACAGGTCCCTCAAGGGGTTTCAGTGGGCACCACGTTGACCTTTCCTACCTGGGAGACCAGACACATGGTACAAATAAGGGATTTTAGAAAAAGTATATAAAACCCTATTCTCCTGAGAAAAGACAGCATTCCTGTTCCATTATTTCAATGTTACAGAATGGAATTATGTATAAAATAACACACATTCTTCTTAAATATGACGTTGGCTCCGTGGTGACTGACACATAAACTCTGTCACTAGGTCCCTGTCAGAGCATCTGAAGCTGTCACTCCTTCCCTGCTAGAACTTCCAGCACATTTGTCCTTTGTGCTCTGAGGTCAGGGCCACACACACTCACGTGGCAGGGCTCCTGCAGACTCGTGTGTGTGCTGGGAGGACAGAGCCGGGGAGGGAATCCCTGCCCAGTGTGTGGACAACTGTTGTTTCAAGCTGTTTGACACAGTGACAGGTGACAAAGACGTTCAATATGCAACCCTCTAGGAATGCACGGGACGGCTTCTACCCACAGTCTGGAGAGAATCATCCCCTGTCACCTCAGTGCTGTGGGGACCTCAGAGGAAGGAGAACTCTGGAAATCAGGGAGAAAGCACATACGAGGAAAGTCCCAGCCTCCTGCACAGAAGTGACCCTGTGTCCATGGGGACCCGTCACTACTCTGGACCCTGATGTCTAGGAAGAGTTTGTGTAGAGACACCACCCCAGTCCTGACCCAGGAACAGAGAAGGGAATCATGTACAGAGTCATTCTGAAGAGTCTTAGCAGGGCATACAGTGAATCCTGACATAAGGGGAAGTGATATATAGGAACACCTGGTCAGTCCCTAAAGCAAGGAGCAGTGGACAAAGCAGGTGGGGTGGGTTGCAGAGATGGGTCTGATGGGCCCTCGTCACCATGTCACACAATGATGTGTCTGGGTCTGGACACCAGGGGCACTCTAGTCCCATTTCTGAGGAGTCATTGGTGATCAGAGCTGGGACCTGACACCTGGCCCTGCCTGTGCCCTCTGCTCAGAGCTCGCAGCTGGGACCTCCCCACCCCCTGGCCCCACACAGCCCCTCCCCTGCCCATGTCCTTGACATCCACAGGCAGAAGGACATGACCCAGGGGCAGGGAGGGGTCAGAGAACGGGGGTCTCATTTGCATTGCCAGGCCCTTCCGCTCTCAGATGATGAAGAGAGGAAGGGAGAGATGAGGGGAGGCTCTGCACATCTGTGGGGCCACAGAAGGCAGGACCGGTGATGACCTCCACCATGGCCTGGTCCCCTCTCCTCCTCAGCCTCCTCGCTCACTGCACAGGTGACTGGATGCAGGGACAGGGGAAGGGGCCCTGGGGGGAACTTGTGGGGCCCTGCCTCCTCCTCTTGTCTGAAGAACCCAGCATCACTGTCTCTGTGTCTCTCCTGCTTGCAGGGTCCTGGGCCCAGTCTGTGCTGACTCAGCCGCCCTCCGTTTCTGGGGCTCTGGGCCAGAGGGTCACCATCTCCTGCACTGGAAGTAGCTCCAACATTGGGGGATATGCTGTGAGCTGGTACCAACAGCTCCCAGGAAAAGCCCCCAGAACCATCATTTATAGTAATAGCAACGGACCATCAGGGGTCCCGGATCAATTCTCTGGCTCCAAGTCTGGCAGCTCGGGCACCCTGACCATCACTGGACTCCAGACTGAGGACGAGGCTGAGTATTACTGCCATTCCTATGACAGCAGTCTCAGTGCTCACACAGTGCCCCTGGCCTATGGGGAAGTGAGATAAAAACCTGCTGTCCTTCAGCAACTGGTCTCCCTGTGCAGCTCCCCCTCCTTGGCCAAGTCAGCTCCTTCCTTTTTTTGCTCTAATTTGTAGTCTGAACTAATCTCAAGGAACATTGGCTACAAAATATTCCAAATTCTCTTAAATTCAGCCCCTCCAGCCTCTCCTTAGCAGGGGAGACATTGTTTGGTTTTCTCCTATTGAGGAGAAACTCCTGGGTGCCAGGGGCAGGCTGCCTGGGGAACAGAGTCAGCTGATGAGGGAAACAAAGGCAAGAGAAATGTCGCTTAAAGTCAATCTCCTACAGCTGCAGCCCCTGATAGATACCTGACCCCTGTGTAGTGTGACCTTCCTCAAGAACCTCATGGCTGCCTTAGCACCTTCATGTGTGTGTTTTATTAAAGACTGAAGTAAGCTCATCTTCACAGCAGCTAGCTCCTCAATTCCTGAAAGCCTGGCTTCCAGATTCCTTAGAGATTTACACTATCCCTCACCTCCACTAATTAAAAAGTATATAATCAGTCCCACTCCTCATGATCCCAGTGAGCTTTCTGCCCATGGGTCCTGTCCACAGGCTATAGTAAAATCATCTTTTTTCAACATTAAATGTCTCAAGAATTCTTTCTTGACCACTGGGCTTGACAATCTCATATCACTGTGACAGGTCAGGATAGAACCAGAGACAGGGAGTCCACCTGTGTCTGATGGAGGATAGAGCACTGTCTAGTGAGTGTGCATTCACACCACTTACTGAGCACCTACCATGTTAGTCTAGGGATGTGGGACATATGTGGACTTGACAGGAAGGGTCTGCAGGCTCAGGGAGCTGACAGTGTGTGGGGGAAGAGAGAGGACACAGAACCTAAACATGCTGTCATAGAAAGCTGTGTCTCAGGAAAATGAGGAGGGGTAAGGTTGGTGGGGTGGAGTGGGAGCATTGGAGGGGTTCACAGGGAAGTCCAGAATCTCATGTGTCATAATGGCATCCCCGTTCTGCAGAGACAATGAAGGAACACGAGGGACCATGTAGGTGGCACGCGGCAGGGGCTGTGGACTCTGTCCCAGTCAGACTAGGAGTTCTGGGCAAGGGGTTGATAGGTAGGAAAGTAAGAGTCCTCAGGACCTGGGGGAAGCAGAGTCGAGAATGGGAGTGGGAAGGAGAGGTTAGAGGTGGGGGGGCTTGGGAACAGTGAGTAGAGGGGGTTCCACAAGCTGGGACAGTATGAGTGCCCATCTCTGATGCAGGATGACCTATATCTCATGTTTCCAGGAGTTAGGATCAGGCCCTGACTCAGGGGACTGTTCGTCAGGAGTCCTAGGGACGCACGTATCTACTTACTCTTGTCGGACCCTTGATGAAACTTCACCTCTGCCTGTTGTTGGGGAGGAAGTATTTCCTGTACTCTTCATGGTCGCTCTGGCTGAATCAGAATCAAATTGACATTTGGCGGATATGCAGGTCAAAATCAAAATTAATAGCCTGCATAACGTGAATCCACACAGACATGCAGAAATCCAAAGACAGTCAGGCAACATGACACTTATATGAATGAAGTAGAGGGATAGGGATCTGAGGATCAGAGGAGAAAGAGCTTTAGCAGGAAGGTGGGAGGAGATGTTTGCAAAACAAAGGTTGTCCTGCTACGTAAATACATGTCTTAGGTAAAGTGGACACCCTACTAATAGCTCTCTTCCTGGTACAAGCAGGCAGTTTTGGGGGAGGTATAGAGCTTTTCCTAAATCTGATGAGTTTCTTTTCCTTTTAAGAAAATAATGGTCACACCAAAGTGGCTCAACTTGGGGCAGCCTAGTCTTGGCCAGTTCCCTCCCTCCTCTGAAACTTCCCAAAGTTACACATGTCCAAAGTTGGGCTAGACGATCGTTCAGTTTGGTTGACACTCTCCTGACAATAAGCTAGTTTAGTTAAACTTATTTCAGGAGGGGGGATACAGGTGCATTCTCAAGTAAGGACTGGGGTTCTAGAAATCAGGTATTAAACAAGAGGCATTTCTATGGAAACAAACAAAATGATGGTTAATGATTGTGTCCAATTATAAAGCAGTTCCCAAGTTCTGAGGGTAGCCAGGGGAGAAGACTTCTAGATGTCAAGCTCAGATCATCTTCATGTAGAGTGACGGCAAGCTGTGACAATCTGACAGGTTTTCCTGGTTTGTAGTTCAAATGTGTCTGCTGACCCCTGAGTGGCCCACAGAGCAACAGGGACGAAGACCCTCTCTATGTGAGCTGCTCTGGCAGTTTTTCTGAAGTTTACATTGTGTTGTTTGTATTTACTTTTCAGGACTTCAGGGAAAAAGGCAGTTTGAGCCCAACTCAGAAAGTGGGAGAAAAATCGTAATGTTAGTTGAGACTTGTAGCCAGACATTGTAGGAAGTTAGAGAATATCAGGATCTAGTCCAGGTTTTAATGAACAGGATTGGAATCAAGTATTCACTCCGGTGTGCTACTGAAATATTTTTGCTCTACAATCACCTTTATTTCTATCAAGTAAAGCCAAATTAACATTAATTTGCTCACCAAGTAATTGTAGTTTCAAAAAGAACTTGGTCTGGTTATTTATATAAGTGCCGCAAGAATGGCAATCAACCATATAGGCTCTTTAAGACCTGCTTTCCTAGGATCTGTACTCATAAAACTACAAAATACTCATGAAAGAAATTGAGGAAGACACAAAGAAATGAAAAAACGTCCCATGCTCATGGATTGGAAGAACAAATATTGTGAAGATGTCAATGCTACCTAGAGCAATCTACACATTCAATGCAATCCCCATCAAAATACCATCCACTTTTTTCAAAGAAATGGAACAAATCATCCTAAAATTTTTTTGGAACTAGAAAAGACCCTGCATAGCCAGAGGAATGTTGAAAAAGAAAAGCAAAGCCAGCGGCATCACAATTCCGGACTTCCAGCTCTATTACAAAGCTGTCATCATCAAGACAGTATGGTACTGGCACAAAAAGAGACACATAGATCAATGGAACAGAATAGAGAGCCCAGAAATGGACCCTCAACTCTATGGTCAACTAATCTTTGACAAAGCAGGAAAGAATGTGCAATGGCAAAAAGACAGTCTCTTCAACAAATGGTGTTGGGAAAATTGGACAGCCACATGCAGAAGAATGAACTGGACCATTTGCTTACACCACACACAAAAATAGACTCCAAATGGTTGAAAGACCTCAATGTGAGACAGGAGTCCATCAAAATCCAAAAAGGAGAACACAGGCAGCAACCTCTTCGACCTCAGCCTCAGTAACTTCTTCCTAGAAACATCACCAAAGGCAAGGGAAGCAAGGGCAAAAATGAACTATTGGGACTTCATCAAGATAAAAAGCTTTTGCAAAGCAAAGGAAACAGTCAACAAAACCAAAAGACAACCGACAGAATGGGAGAAGATATTTGCAAGTGACATATCAGATAAAGGGCTGGTATCCAAAATCTATAAAGAACTCATCAGACTCAACACACAAAGAACAAAGAATCCAATCAAGAAATGGGCAGAAGACACGAACAGACATTTTTCCAAAGAAGACATCCAAATGGCCAACAGACACATGAAAAAGTGCTCAATATTGCTCGGCATCAGAGAAATCCAAATCAAAACCTCAATGAGATACCACCTCACACCAGTCAGAATGGCTAAAATTAACAAGTCAGGAAACGACAGATGTTGGCGGGGATGCGGAGAAAGAGGAACCCTCCTACACTGTTGGTGGGAATGCAAGCTGGTGCAGCCACTCTGGAAAACAGTATGGAGGTTCCTCAAAAAGTTGAAAATAGAGCTACCATATGATCCAGCAATTGCACTACTGGGTATTTACCCCAAATATACAAAAGTAAGGATCTGAAAGGGTACGTGCACCCCGATGTTTATAGCAGCAATGTCCACAATAGCGAAAGTGTGGAAAGAGCCCAGATGTCCATCGACAGATGAATGGATAAAGAAGAAGTAGTATACATATACAATGGGATATTATGCAGCCATCAAAAGGAATGAGATCTTGCCATTTGCAACGACGTGGATGGAACTGGAGGGTATTATGTTGAGTGAAATAAATCAAACAGAGAAAGACATGTATCATATGACCTCACTGATATGAGGAACTCTTAATCGCAGGAAACAAACTGAGGGTTGCTGGAGTGGGGGGTGGGGTGGGAGGGATGGGGTGACTGGGTGATAGACACTGGGGAGTGTACGTGCTCTGGTAAGCGCTGTGAATTGTGCAAGACTGTTGAATCTCAGATCTGTACCTCTGAAACAAATAATGCAATATATGTTAAGAAAAAAAAAAAGAAGAAGAAGAAGAAGATAGCACGAGGGGAAGAATGAAGGGGGGGAAATCGGAGGGGTAGACGAACCAGGAGAGACGATGGACTCTGAAAAACAAACTGAGGGTTCTGGGGGGAGGGGGGTGGGAGGATGGGTTAGCCTGGTGATGGGTATTGAGGAGGGCACATTCTGCATGGAGCACTGGGTGTTACGCACAACATGAATCATGGAACACTACATCTAAAACTAATGATGTAATGTATGGGGATTAACATAAGAATAAAAAAAAATTAAAAAAAATAAGAATAAAACCTGCTTTGCTGAACTTTTATAAGAAACCTCTAGATTGAACATTTAACAGCCCGTCCAGGCCAGAAGCCAAGCAAAAACTTGTGCCGTATACTTGCCATCAGTCTTAACCTGCAACACCTATAGACTTGGGGAAATTCTCTGTTTTTCAGGGACCCAAATATCCCACCGTTCCTGCTCCTGCCAGGACATGAGCTTCTTGAGTCACCTGGTAAAGCTGCAGGAAACTCTGTAAGCAGGTGGCCGGCTGATACTTCCAAGCGGCTTTATTGTCTTCATAAAGTCAATATTAGGTCCTTAGAGCTGCCTAGTCATATCTGAGTATATACAGATACGTATCTCTTTCAAATATGACCTTGCAGTCAGAGTCTTAGTAATTTAACCAATGTTTCCAGTTATATCTTGTTACAAGGAAAACAGAATCTTAGGAAACTTATGCTAATAAATATATTGCCACCAATGTATAATAATGCTCCCTGATGGTTTCTGAGTTTTGAAGGGATCGAGTATGGAGAAAAAATAAATAGTTTCATTTGTTTAGCAAGGTATATTTGGTTAAATTCTTATAGATCAGTTAGCTTAAGAGAAGTTTCCTTAAATCTGAAGGAAAAAAACATTTTTTAAAAGTCAACAATGTTTCAAACAAAAAGTCATCAAAATTATCATTATTTTCCTCTGGATATTCAGTTTCATGTTATTCATTTTTTGTTCTGTTTGAATCCAGTTCTTCTATTAGTTCTGGCAATTTTTACTTTAGTTTTACTCTCTTAAAGGTATCAGAAAGCTACATATTTTCAAAGTTCTGCCCATGAATATCCTTGAAGACGTAACACATTTGCAGTAGCATCCGAGTAAGATGGGAACCGTGCGTGACAAGACATGACAGTGGCCATGGCTACGGATGGCTTAGAGGTCATTACGATGCAATTGACAAGGAATTGTGTTATTCCCATGACATGGAACACAATATCTATCAAACACAAATAAGGAAAGTTATATAGTTGTAAGCAAATGTAGAATTTTTTTAAAATATTAAAAATATATGTTTTTCAATGCATCAAGACCTGATAAACATAGGAAATATTTTGGTAAATCAGAGTGCATGTTTTCCAAGCAGATAATTTTAAAAGTGAATAAAAATTTTTGTTTACCATTTTTTTTTGTAAGAGTGGGCCAGTAATCCAAGAAAATTTGACTTTTTAACCAAGTTAAAACAGAATTCTAATTTTGCATCCTCATAGTTTGATATTAAAGCTCACTTATTTATTTAAATTTATCTTAATTTTAACGAGTATTGACCACACGTACAATTCCTTTCTAGGTTCCTTTCCCAAAAACCTACTACAACTTTCTCCTATCGTCTCCAGACCCCAGCATCACCCTGTCTGTGTCTCTCCCCCTTGCAGGGTCCTGGGCCCAGTCTGTGCTGACTCAGCCGCCCTCCGAGTCTGGGGCCCTGGGCCAGAGGGTGACCATCTCCTGCACTGGAAGCAGCTCCAACCCCAGGGGTTATGCTCTTTAGTACCACTTTAGTGCCAACAGCTCTGAGGAGCAGCCCCTCAATCTCCTCTTTTATGCTCAAAATAATCAATCTTTGGGGCCCCGATCAATTCTCTGGCTCCAGGTCTGCCAACTCAGGCTCCCTGACCATCGCTGGGCTTCAGGCCGAGGAAAAGGCTGATTACTCCTGCCCGCCCTATGACAGTGGACTCCATGCTCACACCGTGCTCCTGGGCTGTGGGGAAGCAACACAAACCTGCTGTCCCCACAGCAATGGGGACAGCACAGGTTGTGACAGGCCCCAGTGCCTGAGGGCAGCCCCCCAGCCTGAGTCAGATCCCCTGGCTCAGCTCCTCAACCACATGCACCCAATCCCTTCTCTTCATTCTGATGGTTCCCTGTCCCAGCCCATGCTGACCCGGCCGCCCTCCCTCTCGGCATCTCCGGGAACGACAGACAGACTCACCTGCATCCTGAGCAGGGACATCAGTGTTGGCGGCTCGAACATCTACCGGATCCAGCAGCAGCCAGGGAGCCCTCCCCGGGGTCTGCTGTACTACTCCTCAGACTCCGATAAGCACCAGGGCTCCGGGGTCCCCGGCCCCTCCTCGGGCTCCAAAGATGCCTCGGCCGATGCAGGGCTTCTGCGCATCTCGGGGCTGCAGGCTGAGACCGAGGCGGACTATCACTGGGCTGCAGCTCAGGGTGGTGGGAGCAGCTACCGCTCCTCACAGCGTCTCAGACAAGGAGAAAGTGAGACAAAACCCCTGGGCCCACAGGCCTTGTCTCTGAGTCTCTTTTATTGAGAAGCTTCTGTGGTGGCTTCTGTAAGGGAGACTCCTCTGTGGGGGGACCTGTCCTTGCAGAGGAAGGACAGAGACACAGACTATGTTGTGATCTGAGCCAGCACAGGCTTCCCAGTAGAACACCCGGGTGACAGATAGAGCCCACCTGCACATGCCCCAGGGTCTGGGGTAAAATAAAATCAAATATATTCAATGACTTTAAGTATATGTAGGGGGTTTGGCCACCACCCCCATGATCGAAATGACATTTCCATCACCCGCAGAGAAAACCCCCTTCCCACCAGCAGTCAGGCCAGGGTCCCCCTGCACTCAGCCCTCTGTGGTCCCCAATTCCCTCCGGTCTGCAGTGAGTTCCCTACTGTGCCCATTTCACAGGGACTGAACCCCAGAACATTTGAGCTTGTCAGCGCTCCATTCACCGGCCTGAAGAGCGTGTGCATTGCTGTGGGGACGTCAGTTCCACCATCGGGAAATATGCGGATCGCTTCAGGTATGTACATGGCACTCTTGTGCAGAGGCCTTGCTAATCTTCCAATTTTAATGCATAGGACGTTGAAATGAGCCTAATTTATTTTGCCATATTGGTCTTCTTGTCACCTTTTAATCTGTACATTTGTGCGTGCTCCCATTTTGTTCAATGCGTTAGCCAGTGGTTGTTTATTGTGTTATGAAAATTATGTGTTAATTAGACCATTTTTCAAGTTTTTGTCTCATGCATTTTTGCTTTACTTGTGGTGGGAGGTCGGCTGTGCTTCCTTTCCCTTTTCCCTATTCCCCTGTGCCTAGTTGAGACGCTAAATGTCTCCTTCCCCCTCTTTCCCCATCGCTGAGGTGTTCCCAGGTCTCCCCTCCTCACGTTCTCACCCCATCTGCCCACAGCACAGCCTCTGAGTCCTCCTGACTCCCTCCTGCTCGCCCTGGATGCCTGTCCTGTGGGCAGGGCTCGGGTGTCCCCCTGGGTGTCCCGTGGCTTCACACTCAGGGACTCTCTCCTTGGATGGTGGTTCAGGCCGCTGCTAGCTTCCCCTACTGTCTCCCACAGACTTCTCTGGAACCGACTTTTCTTTCCACTGAAGCTCATGGCTTGTGGTCTGAGCCTGGGAGCCAGGGTATCTGGATTTACCCATTAGTGTTCTATTTATTTGTTAATTTACTTTCATACAGGTTGTGTGAAGTTGGTACATAATCTGTCTCACGTGTTAATAGGGTGTGAGTCTTGCATAGTTTCCTCTGTCTTCTTAATTGTGCAGGTGTTTTTAAGAGACAATGGGTTTTTCAAATTTTGTTGGTGAATATCACCTCAGCTACCCAGAATTTTTCATGAAAAATTTGTTTAAGGTAAAAAAAATCATAATAAAGACCACTGTTAAATATAGATACTTTTAAAATTAAGTACCTTATTTCCTTTTTTACTTGCATCTAACATAGATATAAATGGGAAAATGATTGGACATCGTTAATTGCTATGATGGTTATCAATTAATATTTGTCTGCAATTTCTTACAAATACATTCGATAACTGGGGCTAAAATCACAGGAAGACAGTAGGGAGAAGGAGCCAGGTTTTCCGGTGACGGCATGAAATACATTAGGTGCAGGGGTCCCGGAACTACCCTGAGGTGTGTGCTTGGTGAGGTTCAGGGAGAGGCTACCCCAGGTGACATCACACAGAGGAAACGTGCTCTGCAGCAAACAAGGGGATCAGGGGAGGAATTTCCCAAGCTGTGGCTCCCTGAGGAGGGTGAGCGGGTGCTGTTATTCAGGGTTAGGCTGACCGGTCACTAAGGGGAGTCCTGTCATCCCAGGTGAAGGTGGGCACAGGGTCGTGCAGGGGGACTGAGAACACCAGCTGTGCTGTGTCCTGTGGTGGGTTCCTGAAGCTTGTGCTCCTCCCAGGCCCGAGAGTTAACATTATAAGAGGCAGAGTCACTGGAGGACACGCCATGGTCCTTCTGCGCGGGACGAGTTGGTGCAGGAGCTCAAACCCATCTTGGCTGCGGGACCATTCGTGCTGTTTGCCTCTGAAATGCAAGGTTAACATTCCTGTGAAGAAGGGGTTTCCCTGGGGGTCTTGCTGGTGACAGTTTTAACCTCAGTAACCCTGTGGGGAATGGTTTCATCTGCAAAAAGAACTCAAGATTGTGCGTCCGGTTAGTCTTCACTTTTGACACAGCCCTGGGAGTTTACCACCGAGTTATTGTCTCTGATGTGGTTACACTAAGTCCTGGTCTGGTAGAGACTGCTAGATTTTGCATTCCCTTTGTTCCCTTAAAATCCTTAAGGGCCAGGGTTGTTACATTTCTTTGTTCAAACACTTCCTAGGAGGTTTGGGAAGATGGATGTTGGGCAAGTAGAAAATGTAGGGTGAGGATCATGGAAAAAAGCTGGAGGCCTAAGATGACAGCTTTTAGGTCAGGGGAGATGTCTCTCCTTTTTTTTCTTTTTTCTACAGGGACCCCTGATTGTTCTGGTTATAGGAGGTTTAGGGTATTTTGTTTAAAAATGTTGCACTAATAAGATAACTCTGGAAAATCTTTAGAAATATTGAAATTTTCCATTATTTCAGTAGTAATTAAAATAATAGAGTGCCTGGGTGACTCAGTCGGATAAGCATCTGCCTTTGGCTCAGTTCATGATCCCAAGGTCCTGAGATCAAGCCCAGCATGTGGCTCCCTGCTCATAGGAGAACTTGCTTCTCCCCCACCCTCTGCCTGCCTCTGGGCCTACTTGTCCTCTCTCTGTCAAATACATAAATAAATGTTTAAAAAATAAGGAAAAGTAAAACAATAATTATTTTCTTAATTTAAAATTAATGGAATTGATTCCAGTAATATAACCAACAAATAAAAATGCTCATCTCACTGGACAGAGAACCGGTTCTGAACTCATGTTGGGCTGTTCACCACTGGAAAATCAATACTCAAGAGGCAAATGGTGGCAAAAGAAGGTGCTTTATTCAGGAAGCCGGCACCCTGCGAAGATGGTGGACAAACACCTCAAAGACCACCTTCCCTGACCAGGTGCCGCCCGAGGGTGTTACAGGGGGAGGTGCAGGCGAGGGTGGGGACTCTGTGTAGGAGAAGCAGGTGCTCAGGCTGTCAGTCCTGTGTGGACATGACCCCAGACTTGCTGGCACCCTTGACAGCGGCTTCCAATGTGGTCAGGCGTTAACCCCTTCAAGCCAGCAGTCTACAAATGTCAAGGAA
Source organism: Mirounga angustirostris (assembly GCF_029215605.1). NCBI lineage: Eukaryota > Metazoa > Chordata > Mammalia > Carnivora > Phocidae > Mirounga > Mirounga angustirostris. The sequence continues at coordinate 91,400,856 of NW_026991722.1, forward strand.
ATTCAGGTAGATCTGCTATGGAGCAAGGGACTTAGGTCAGCAAACACGGAGTGCATAAGCTTGAAACAAGCTCACCCTTAAGACCAATGGGAGTGCTGTTACCCTGAGAGGAAACATCCTGAGATGTGTGCAATCTCACATGTTGTTAAGGAAATCATAAAGTTCCCTGAAGAATATGAAAGCACATCTGAAACATGGTGAACGTATGAGTTTTGTCTTGAATAACACAGTATAATTATGTCAACAGATCGTAGGTGATGTCATGTAGCTCATGTTTTAGCTTCTATTTTCCTGTTTGAGGTCTGGATGGAAGATATTTCCTAACTTCAAGGAAACTGAGGGAAGCTTGGCCATATATTGCAGAAACAGAAAGACATACCCATGCATTACAGAGAGGGATGTGAGAAGTGAGGATCACAGAGTGCCTGAACTAGGGACAACCTAGAGGGGGTCTCACACATTCACAGGGGAGCAGTCAGCATGGCCACGTGCACCTGCAGCCACAGGCAGCCGGGGGTTCAAGTGGAGAGGAAGGAACATGGGGGATTGGATGGGTGGGTGGGTTAGTGAGGTGAATGGGACTAACCATGCAGTTATAAAGAATGGATGATGATGATGATAATGATGATCCGTGATTGTAAGTAAGTGAGGAACCCTTGCAGGACATTCAAACAAGGAAACGAACAAAACTAAATCCCCTGTCCCCTGCCGTGTGACATCAGGTGTGGCACATACGGGTCCTTCAGTTTTTTCTAGAATCTCCTGTGGGGGTCACAGACCACTTCAGTTGTTTTTCTGAACGTTTTATACAAATGTTCCATTTATTTTCTCCAGTGATAATGGATTTATTGAAGAAAAGCAAAAACTTGAAATCCAGGACAGGTAAGGTATGGCAAAACCACAGGCAAGTGCAGGGAACAAAGGATAAGGAAGCTCTTTTATGGAGCAAAGGGTGAGTGTGGGAGGGACAAAAAGTCCATGGGTGTAAAAGCAGATTCTAATTACATGGCTTGTCCTTGGTTGCGTTTTGACAATTTCTCATTGGCTGGGCTGTTGCCAAGACAGGAAGAAATCTTCCTCTTCCTGAGGTAGGAAGGGACTAGTTACAGGCCTGCAGACTTGCAAAGTCTGTGCTCCTGCTGGGTCTGCCATTGAGGAGTGGTGGGCACGAGAGCTCCCCCTACTGGTCTCTGACCTCCATTCAAAAGAAATGTTTCTTTAATTAAATATCACATAATATATGTATGTGCTTACATTCCCATAGACCAGGAGTCTTTCTGACAGAGAGATTCAACAATATCATCAGCAGGCCTGAAGGACCATCATATCTAGAAATCAGACCCAGTGAGATGCAGACCCCAGCTGGATCCTCAGGGCATCGGACCCTGGTGACATGTGTGCCCAGGACCAGCAGGTGGCGCTGTGGGACTGCCTTGTACCAAAAAAGCAGCTCATTAGTGAGAACCAGTCAAAGAAGTCTGGGCCTGAAGGCTGAGTCCTGTGGTCCCTCATGGGATTCAGCAGCTGTGTCCTCTCTGGTCTGGCAGAGTGTCCCGAAGGGACCTGTGTGTGGTCTCAGCAGGTGCTTCCTTCCACACTGCCCCAGGGCTGAATCCAATCTCCATCGTCCTCAGTGTGTGATGTGAACTGAGCTCCAGCACCAGGCTCAGGGAAAGTGACGGGCAGGGACTCACTGGATGGACCGTATTTGCATATAGAGACCCTCATATGGCAGAAGCTGGAGGAAAAAAGGAGGCGTAGGGCAGCCCAGCCCACTGGGGAACCTGGGTCTGTGTCACCATGGCCTGGACTCCTGTCTTCCTGGGGATGCTCCTTCATTGCACAGGTAGGGACAAGCCTCGGGGAACAGCCTGCATCACCCCTCTGCTTTCGAGTCTAGAGAAAATTTACATCGAACCTATCCAATATCCTGTGAGTGTGTGGGTTTGCAGGCTCCCTGTCCCAGCCCGTGCTGAACCAGCCGCCCTCCCTCTCTGCATCTTTGGGAATGACAGACAGACTCACCTGTCCCCTGAGCAGGGACATCAGTGTTGGCGGCTTGAACATCTACTGGATCCAGCAGCAGCCAGGTAGCCCTCCCCGGAATCTGCTATACTACTCCTCAGACTCCGAGAAGCACCAGGGCTCCAGGGTCCCCAGCCGCTTCTCGGGCTCCAAAGACGCCTCAGCCAATGCAGGGCTTCTGCGCATCTCGGGGCTGCAGGCTGAGGCCGAGACGGACTATGACTGGGCCACAACTCACGGCGGTGGGAGCAGCTACCGCTCCTCACAACATCTCAGATAAGGAGGAAGTGGGTCTAAAACCTCTGGACCCAGGGATCTTGTTTCTGAGCCTCTTTTCAGTAAGAAACTTACCTGTAGAGACATAGAGGAGTGGTCTCTTCTGCACGACGATCTATCCTTCAACAGGGAAAGAGAAAGAGTCACGTAATGCTCGGAAAGTGACATAAAATGGGGGCATCCAAGGAAGACACAGACACATGAGATATCTGAGCCCAGTCTCACATCCCCATTCAATCTGGAGAAGATGGACAGGAACAAATTCTTTGTCTACAACAGAACATACTGCCCAGCGAACATTCCTCCACAATCCGTTTTATCATCTTATTCCATAAAGTGTGACCTTGTGTCACTTCTGATGTATCCATACCTGATACATTGACAATAACCCTGGTCACAGACACAGTCTCCTCTCTCTGAGCCAACTACATGTGAACTCGGACCAGATCCTCCAGGCTCTCCCTGGCAACACCCCCCACACCCTCGTCCTCTTCTCCTCTGGGCCCCCGCGTCCCTCAGGCTTCAGTCTCTCCCTCTGGCTCTTCAGTCTGAGCTCTGTCTCCACATCAGGATTTCAGAGAAAACCGGAAATGACCTTGCTGTAGTTTCCAGTCTCCAGGGCCCATTTCTAGGCAGGACAATGACCAGAAATTATAGGTGCTTGCACCCCCCCACATTCTCCTTCCTGCTCTCAGACCCAGGCCCCATTTTTCTGTTCTCAACACTCCCAGTCAGTCTCTTTGTTTATTTTAGAGGTTTCTTTATTTATTTGAGAGGGAGAGAGAGAGGGCACAGAAGGGAGAAGAGGAGGGAGAGAGAGAGTCTTAAGCAGACTCTGCGCTCAGTGTGGAACTCTATGCGGGGCTAGAGGTCAGGACCCTGAGATCATGACCTGAGCTGAAGGCAGAAGTTTAAGTGCCTGAGACACCTGGGTGCCCCTCAGGACCCTGAGATTAGGAGCAGAGCCAAACCAATAGTCAGACAATCCACATTGCCTCCCACGCGTCCCCCAGTCATTCTCTTTAATATGAAAATAAAGTTATTACATTTCCTGAAAAGGATGTATTTATCTACCTTTAGGTAATTGCACATGGGTCTATTGACTTTTACCCCCTTGAGAATTAACTGACGCCATGGGGAGTCTTAGAGGAATCCAGAGACAAAGGATGGCCTGCATATGTTAAGATATGTTATTATTTTTCTCATGGTCCAATTCGCTGGACAGAGGACTCACCATAGAACCATTTTTCTATGCTACTGAAAGCCCAGGGCTATAGTGTTTATTGACACATGCACAAAACCATCAGCAATATCTTGTTCTCACTCCCTGGTAGACCCCTGGGGACACGGGGGACTGTGGTTCTGGCTGGGATGTCAGGGCAAGAAGGAGGGGGCTGCATGCTCCCCCCCCATGCTTCCAGACACCTGAAAGCCACACAGTTGTAGGTCTTCTGTCTGCAGAGATAAAAAATTGACAGACTTCTTGTCACTCAACAAGACCTGGACTCTTGATTCAGTGAATGGTGAATAGATTTACTCTCACATGAGCCCTCCTGCCCTAAATAAGTCCTTTTCCAGTAAAAATCTTTCAGATCCTTAACTCTAAATGCAGGGTCAGGACCCTGAAAGTATATTAAGAGAATCCCCATGAAGAAACATCCCTCTGGGGTTTCAAAGTCAGAAGAGCGAGAGGGGTCAGGTAGCCTCAGTTTTGGACACACACACACACACACACCCCCCTCTCCTCCCTCTGAGTGAATAGTGTGTCTGGGACTCTGCATATTCCAGGCTTCTCTGTCCTTCCAGAAGTTCGAGTCAACCTCTGCTCACACAGCCATCCTCAGGGTCACAATTTCCAGAAGGCAGAATCCTCCTCCATAGGAAAACTGGAGACATCTAGTGTGACTGGGGTCCTGTCACCAGGGCAGCCAGGATCGGCTCTGAACACCCGCTGTCCTGGGATGAGGCTGAAGCACAGGAATCCCAGGGGGGAGTCCCTGTCCCCGTGGGCAGCTCAGCCCCAGACCATCTGTGGGATCCAGTCAGTGGCTGAGGCTGATCAGTATGTTGATTCTGGGACTCCAGCCTCAGAACTCAAAACCCTTGTGGACAAGTGACACATGTTCCCTGTGTTCTCAGGACTGGGTTGTCACTCTTTAGTCATTCCCCAGTGACACTTCCAGCCAGGCTGCACTCTGATGGAAAGTCTTCTGTCCCAACCAGGGCCGCAGGGCATGTGACCTTGGGGACACACTCCCCCTTATCTCCACTTGTCCCCCTCAGCTTCTGGATATTTGACAGCAACTTCTGTGTCCAGTAGGCTTTGGGTAGTAAAATCCATTAGTTCTGCCTGTGTTTGGCAATTTTGTCAGCAGGATGGCTCTGAGTTCATAGGAACAGTCACCTCAAGGGGTTTCAGTGGGCACCACGTTGACCTTTCCTACCTGGGAGACCAGACACATGGTACAAATAAGTGATTTTAGAAAAAGTATATAAAACCCTATTCTCCTAAGAAAAGACGGCATTCTTGTTCCATTAATTCAATCTTACTGAATGGATTTATGTATAAAATAACACACATTCTTCTTAAATATGATGTTGGCTCCGTGGTGACTGACACATAATCTCTGTCACCAGGTCCCTGTCAGAGCATCTACAGCTTTCAACTCCTTTCTTCCTAGAATGTCCACCACGTTTGTCCTTTGTGCTCTGAGGTCAGGGCCACACACACTCACCTGGCAGGGCTCCTGCAGACTCGTGTCTGTGCTGGGAGGACGGAGCCGGGGAGGGAATCCCTGCCCATTGTGTGGACAACTGTTGTTTCAAGCTGTTTGACACAGTGACAGGAGACAAAGATGTTCAGTATGCAACCCTCTAGGAATGCACGGGACGGCTTCTACCCACAGTCTGGAGAGAATCATTCCCTGTCTCCTCAGTGCTGTGGGGACCTCAGAGGAAGGAGAACTCTGGAAATCAGGGAGAAAGCACATACGAGGAAAGTCCCAGCATCCTGCACAGAAGCGACCCTATATCCATGGGGACCCATAACTACTCTGGACCCTGATCTCTAAGAGTTTGTTAGAGACACCACCCCAGTCCTGACCCAGGAACAGAGAAGGGAGCCGTGAACAGACTCATTCTGAAGACTCTTAGCAGGGCATCTAAGAGTCCTGACTTAAGGGGAAGTGATATATAGGAACACCTGGTCAGGCCCTAATGCAAGGAGCAGTGGACAAAGCAGTTGAAGGGTATGTGCAGAGATGGGTCTGATGGACCCTGGCCACCTTGTCACACAATGATGTGTCTGGGTCTGGACACCAGGGGTCACTCTAGTCCCATTTCTGAGGAGTCATTGGTGATCAGAGCTGGGACCTGACACCTGGCCATGCCTGTGCCCTCTGCTCAGTGCTTGCAGCTAGGACCTCCCCACCCCGGCCCCTCACAGCCCCTCCCCTGCCCATGTCCTTGACATCCACAGGCAGAAGGACATGACCCAGGACTAGGGAGGGGTCAGAGTACGGGGGTCTCATTTGCATCCTCGGCCCATCCCTCTCTCAAAGGATGAAGAGGCTAAGGGAGAGATTAAGGGAGGCTCTGCTCAGCTGTGGGGCCACAGAAGGCAGGATCGGTGATGACCTCCACCATGGCCTGGTCCCCTCTCCTCCTCAGCCTCCTCGCTCACTGCACAGGTGACTGGATGCAGGGACAGGGGAAGGGGCCCTGGGGGGACATGAAGGGCCCTCCTTCCTCTTTTTGTCTCTAGACCCCAGCATCACCCTCTCTGTGTCTCTACCCCTTGCAGGGTCCTGGGCCCAGTCTGTGCTGACTCAGCCGACCTCCGTGTCTGGGGCTCTGGGCCAGACGGTCACCATCTCCTGCACTGGAAGCAGCACCAACATCGGGGGTGGTAGTTATGTGAGCTGGATCCAACAGCTCCCAGGAAAGGCCCCCAGAACCGTCATCTATGATAATAGCCAGCGACCCTCAGGGGTCCCTGAACGATTCTCTGGCTCCAAGTCTGGCAGCTCAGGCACCCTGACCATCACTGGGCTCCAGGCTGAGGACGAGGCTGAGTATTACTGTGCATCGTGGGATTATAGTCTCAGTGCTCACACAGTGCTCCCCGCCTGTGGGGAAGTGAGACAAAAACCTGCTGTCCCTCAGCAACGGGTCTCCCTGTGCAGCTCCCCCTCCTTGGCCAAGTCAGCTCTTTCCTTTGTTTCGTCTAAACTGTAGTCTGAACTAATCTCAAGGAACACGGGCTACAAAATATTCCAAATTCTCTTAAATTCAGCCCCTTCAGCCTCTCCTAAGCAGGAAGACATTTGGTTTTCTCCTATTGAGGAGAAACTCCTGGGTGCCAGGGGCAGGCTGCCTGGGGAACAGAGTCAGCTGATGAGGGAAACAAAGGCAGGAGAAATGTTGCTTAAAGTAAATCCCCACGGAGAGGAAGAAGTAGAATCCCTGCTTTTCTCGGGTATGTAGAAAAGATAAATAGTTTCATTTGTTCACAAAGGTATAATTCATCTATTCATTAATAATCAGTTCGCTTAAGAGAAGCTTCCTTAAATCTGAAGGAAGAAAACATTTTTTTTTTTAAGGATTTTATTTACTTATTTGAGACAGAGAGAATGAGAGAGAGCACATGAGAGGGGGGGTGGTCAGAGGGAGAAGCAGGCTCCCTGCCGAGCAGGGAGCCCGATGCGGGACTCGATCCAGGGACTCCAGGATCATAACCTGAGCCGAAAGCAGTCGCTTAACCAACTGAGCCACCCAGGTGCCCTGGAAGAAAACATTTTTAAAAGTCAACAATGTTTCAAACAAGAGTTCATAAAAAGTACAATTATCTTCCTCTGTCCATTCAGTTTCATGTTATTAATTTCTGATCTGTTTGAATCCAGTTTTTTTTCACTTAGTTCTGGTAATTTTTTCTTTAGTTTTGCTATCTCAAAGGTATCAGAAACCTACATTTTTTGAAGTCCTGCCCATGAATATCCTTGAAGATGTAACAGTTTGCAGTTACATCGGAGTAAGATGGGAATTGTACGTGACAAGACATGACAGTGGTCATGGCTACGGATGGGTTAGAGGTCATTACGATGCAACTGACAAGGAAATGTGGTTATTCCCATGACACACAATGCAAACATAAATCAAAGGTAAATACAGAAAGTTACAGAGTTGTAAGCAAAATGTAGGATATTTTAAAAATATTAAAACATATTTTTAATACATCAAAGTTCAGGTAAACATAGAAATATTTTGGCAAAATACATAACTCATGTGTTCTAGGCACATACTTTTAAAAATGAATAAAAACTTGTTTATCATTTTTTTGTAAGAGCAGACCAATAATTCAAGAAAAATGTTTACTTTTTAACCAAGTTAAAACAGAATTTCAATTTTGCATCCCATAGTTTGGTATTTAAATTTATCTTAATTTTAACCAGTATTGACAACACATAAAATTCCTTTTCAGCTTCCTTTTCAAAAAAGGTACTACAACATTCTTTTATACATTGAAATTTAGACTTAAATTTTCTTTCTTCAAATAACCAGCCTTATCTTAGGACAAAACCGTTTTTCTTTTCCCTCAACAAAAAATGTGTTCCCATGCCACATACCTTTTTTCACCAAAACACATGTCTTACTTTCCTGGCACACAGATCTTTTTTCTTTATCATTTCTAGTAGTCTAAATTACATTTATTAGCATTCTTAAATCTTAGAAACCTTAGTTTCTAGGGAAAGCTATATATTAAATGGTTGTGAACTGTTTGTTATGCCAGTATTCTTTAGATTAGCAAATTTAGGAATACATTTCACAATTTCTAGAAACGTAGTACCATAGTTCAATAACGTATACACCAGGTTTACTAATGGACCCATGGTTATCTTTATAGTTTTCCTGTAATAAGACAAAAGAAGATAAACCTATGGTTAGTACCTAATGTTTTATTTTTTTTATTGTATTTAGTTTAGCAAAAAAATGAAGAACTAAATACATTGTTAAGCAGCCAACACATGGAGCACCTTGATGGCTCGGTAGGTGAAGTACACAACTCTGGATTTCAGGGTTGTGGGTTTGTGCTCCATGTTGGGCGTGGAGCCTACTTGAAAAAAAAAAAAAAAAAGACAATAGTCTCCCTAGCAATGGACAGATTCAATGCAATCCCTATCGAACCCCTGAATGCTTGTTTGCACATTCCAAAAAGAGGATCTTAAATTTTCTGTGGAATTACAGGGACTCAGAACATCTGAACAATCCTGAAGATGAACAAATTTGTAAGAACTCACAATTCTAGATTTCAAAACTCTCTAAAACTGACTTACAAAGCTACAATCACGAGTGTGGTACTGGCCTAAAGATAGACATAAGGATATATTAAACATATTTGAAAGTCCAGAAATAAATCACTTATCTGGGATGCCTGGGTGGCTCAGTCATTAAGCGTCTGCCTCCGTCTCGGGTCATGGTCCCAGGGTCCTGGGATCGAGCCTCGCATCGTGCTCTCTGCTCCGCGGGAAGCCCGCTTCTCCCTCTCCCACTCCCCCTGCTTGTGTTCCCTCTCCCGCTGTGTCTCTCTCTGTCAAATAAATAAAATCTTAAAAAAAAAAAATAAGTCACTCATCTGTGGTCCATAGATTTTCAAAAGGGTGCTAAGAGAATTTAATGTGGATAAAATGGTCTCTCCAACCATGGTGCTGGGGCAACTAGATGTCCACTGGCAAAGAATGTGATTAGACCCTTACCACATAGCATATATAAAAATGAATGTGAAATGGAACAAAGATCTATATTTAAGGGCTAAACATATTAAAGTCTTAGAAGCAAACAGAGAAGGAAATATCTGTGAGTTTTGACTTGGCAATGGATTCTTTACATATGACATCAAAAGCACCAGCGGGGGCACTTGGGTGGCTCAGTAGGTTAAGCGTCTGCCTTTGGCTGAGGTCATGATCCCAGGGTCCTTGTTTGAGCCCCACATTGGGCTCCTTGCTCAGTGGGGAGCCTGGTCCTCCCTCTCCCTCTGTCTGCTGCTCTACCCGCCCGTGCTCTCTCTCTCATTGTCTGTGTATGTGTGTGTGTGTGTGAGAAATAAGTAAATAAAATCTTTTAAAAAAAAAAGACCAGCTAAAATAGGGGGAAAATGTTCAATTGGACTTCTCCAAAACTACTATTTTTGTACACCAAAAGATACATCGAGAATGAGAAAGTGGAACCCAAATGTACTGGAATAGCCCCTCCTTCTAGGGGCCACTGAAGGGAATAAGAGATACCTGGGGGGGCGCCTGGGGGGCTCAGATGGTTAAGCGTCTGCCTTCGGCTCAGGTCATGATCCCAGGGTCCTGGGATCGAGTCCCGCATTGGGCTTCCTGCTCCTTGGGAGCCTGCTTCTCCCTCTGCCTCTCTCTCTCTCTCTCTCTGTCTCTCATGAATAAATAAATAAAATCTTAAAAAAAAAAAAAAAAAAACAAAGAAGGAAAAAAAAAAGAGATACCTGGGGCAGCCCAGCTCTACCCGTGGGGTCTCAGCAGGACTGTGTCCACCATGGTGTAGACTTCTCCTTCTTGTGTTCCCCTCTTACTGCACAGGTGAGAACTATCCTCCATGATCTGATGCAGCCCCCAAGACGATGTCAACCCCTTTGGATCCAGATCCCCCAAGAAACTTCACTTCCATCCCTGCCCAACACCCATGCATGTCTGTGTTTGCAGGTTCCTTCTCCCAGCCTGTGCTGACTCAGTGACCCCCATTCTCTCCATACCTGGGGGAATCTGTCAGACTTATATGCACCCTGAGAAGTGACATCATTGTTGTTAAAAAAAAATGTATGTGTGTGTATATATATATATATACACATATATATATATATATATATACAAATACTGGCACCAGGAGATGCCGGGGAGCCCTCCCTGGTATCTCCTGAGATTCAGCTAGGGATCCTTGGCCCCCATCATTTCCTGGATCCAAAGATGTCTTGACCCGTTCATGTGTTCTGACATCTCTGAACTCCAGTGTTTTCATGCGTTCTGCTATGTCTGGACTCCAGTGTGAGGACAAGGGACAGTCACTGTCATACATGCTAAGATACTATCAATCCGTACACAGTGCTCCAGATCCATAGGGACACGGGTCAAAGTCCCCCTCCGGTCTCCAGGCCTGGTGACATACCCTGTCAGGTGGCCCAGGAGGGGTGACTTCTGTTGTCAGATCTTCAGCAGACCCTTCGTTTTCCCGGAATGAGATGATTTTCCTTCCATTATATATTCAGATTGATAACCTCTTCTCACTGTGCTCCTGTTTTCAAAGGCAAAACTGGCTTGCTCAGAGTTCAAAGTTACTCAGTGGAGGGGCGCCTGACTGGCTCAGTCAGTTAAGCGTCTGCATTCGCCTCTGGTCATGATCCCAGGGTCCTGGGATCCAGCCCTGTGTCAGGCTCCCCGCTCAGTGGGAGAGTCTGCTTCTCCTTCTCCCTCTGCCCCTACCCCCACCTGTGCTCTGTCTCTGTCTCTCTCTTGCTCACTCTCACTCAAATAAATAAATAAATAAACAAATAAATAAAACCTTTAAAACATAAAAACAGACACAATACCGCTTATAGTGACATAATTATGAAATTATCAAGGATAAATTTTAGAAAAATTGAAAGACTTGCACATGGAAGACTGCAAAGCATTGTAAGAGAAATTAAGGAAAACTTGATTAAATGAAGAGATATTGCTTGCTTGTTGATCACAATGTTGAATTTGGCAAAGGTAACAAGTCTTCCTAAATTGTTCAGTCAGTAACTGGTGCCAACATTTCCTGGCGGGAAAAAAAAGAAAGAAGGAATATCTCTCACAAATACGGACACAAAAATTCTTAAGAAAATATTAGAAAACAGAATATATATGTGTATATATATGTATATATTATACTCTATATGACTGTATTCTGTTTTCTAATGTTTATATTACATTTTCTAATTATATACATTGAATTATTCCAATTGTATACATGTCTACTTGATATATGTACATATATTTATCAAGAAGTATATTCCAGGATCAAAAGAGGTTTTATTGAAGGGATGCAAAGACAGTTTTATATTAAAAAATCAATCAATATAACATCATGTAACAAGCTAAACAAGAAAAAACATAATCTTATCAATCAATATGGAAAAATCATCTGACACAATTCAAAACCCATTCATGATAATGAACAAGAATTTATGAAGGACAATTTTACAAAAATATTCTCCGAGAGTAAAACATAGGGTAGAACATCATAAGCTTGATAAATAAATCTAGGAAACACCTATGGCTAACACACATGAAGGTGAATCCCTGAAAGCTTCCACTTGGAGTAGAGACCAAGATAGTCATATCCAATCTCACCATGGCCATTCAATATAGTACTAGATGCTCCAGATAGAACCATAAGGCAGGAAAATTAATGCAAACCACACAGACTAAAAGGAACAAGAGAAAATTCCCTAGTTTCAGGGTAGAGAATGGTCCACATGAAAAATACAAAGAAACTACAAACATGTATATAAATATATAAATTCAAAGAGTAATAAGTAATATGAGGAAGGTGATTTGATACAAGATCGACACAGAAAGATCATAGACAGACAGTTGTAGATATATAGGTATAGATAGCAATCAGCACGTCAAAGCAGAATTAAAATATCATTATGCCACTCGACAATGAAATACTCAGGTGCATATTTAACAATACACGTATAGGCCCCACTGTTGCTGGGAAGATGCTGAGCCTCCCCAACGGAAGTGGTTGATCCCGTAGGTCCCTGGATCAGGCTCTAGTACAGAAGCAACCAGGGCTAATGGAGACTCCTGTGAGTGGGTTTCCTGAGCCCACAGGGAATGACTCTGTCCCCATGTCCCCTCAGACCCCAATGGAACTTTCCCATAATCCAGGGGGCCTGTGAAACATCCAGAATAGGAACTCCCCCACATGGTCCTGTATCAGTCACCTGGGGAAGCTTTGATGACCTCAGATAGCAGATCACTTCTTCTTACTCGGAAGCAGCAGAAACACTGGGTGTTCCCATAGCAATTGTACAAGGGTTCCCAGCAGAGCCCCTGTATTGTGACCTAGGAGAGCAGTGAGGGACCACCCAGGATGTTCAAGCCTGATGGTGCAGATCCAGGTGTGTTAAGAAAACCTCTTTAAACTCCTCTGGGCTCCAACCTGAAGGGAGGCTGGTCATCATTGCTGTAGAGCTCCTCACAACCAAATGTCACAGGAGCTCCGGATTCATCAGGACTTGTGAAAAATACACCCTCCACCCCTGCCCCGGTCTTATTCATCAGTCCTCTGTTCTCTCCGGGGACCAACAACAGCTCAGACTGTGGCTTCTAACTGTACATATCCTACTAAAACCAGCGGGTTTTAATATCTGGACTCACGTCAATGGACATTTATAAAGTCAATGAAAATAGCTCCTTTCGGAGGTATTGGTCTCCCAGTGCAAAAGTGTGTTTGCAGAAGCAAAATGTCCTCTACAGTTGCTGGGCTGGAATGACAAGGACTGTCGTAGTGCAGGATGTGTGACCCAGGAGACTGGGCAGGGCCTCCCCAGTGAGCAGATCTGAACAGACCCCTTACCAAGGAAGGTACACAAATGACTATTACACTTGTAATATGTCATTGGGGGATTACAAATTGAAATAGTGAGGTGCACTAGACTCCCATCAGCATGGCTAAAATTCAAAACCATGACAGCTCAGACTCTGCCCAGGATGTGGGGCAGCAGGAACACTCAGTCGTTGCTGGTGGGAATGCCAATGCCCCAGCCACTTTGGAAGGTGCTTTGGCAGGTTCTCACAAACTTAAATATAATTTTATATAATACAATACTGAAATTATGGTCCTCGGTATTTTTCTATGTAAGTTACTTATGTCCACAGAAGAATATGTTTATTGTTCATGTATTTATGATGGCCAAGATTTGAAGAAAATGTATATCCTTTAAAAGACGAGTGGGTAAAAATACCCTGGCAGGTTTTTACAATGAATATGATTCAGCCTTAAAAAGAGAGAAGTATACAGGCCATAGGAAAAGATTGAGGAAACATCCATGCATATTTCCTTTTTTTAAAGATTTTATTTATTTATTTATTTATTTATTTATTTATTTATTTACTTACTTCCTTACTTAGACAGCTGGAGCAGGGACAGGGGTAGAGGGAGGGAGAGAGAGAATCTCCAGCAGAATCTGAGCTGTGTGCTGAGCCTGAAGCATGGCTGGATCTCAGGACCCTGAGCTCATGACCTGCGGTGAAACGAAGGGTTGGACGCTTAACTGACTGAGCCACCCAGGCGCCCCCGTGCATATCTCTAAGTGACATTTCTAAGTGGAAGAAGCCCATCTGAAGAGGCTGAGAGGGTGACCAGTGGGGGCTGGGGGGACAGGAGCCCTGGGCACCAGCTCCAGCCCTTGGTGGACATGTCTCTGGCGTTCACCAGAGGGCGCTGGTGCTCCCCGTTCCAGAGCGGAGATGTGTCTCCCTGCCTCTTGCAGGTGCTCTGGTGTCATCCCTTGGGTGAATCCCCCCAACTTGTACATTCTCTTTGGCTCAGCTGGAGCCCAGGCTTAGGTTGAGAGGGTGCTCGCATGACCCCCAGAACGGGGCAGAATCGCAAGGAGACCCCTTACCCTGAGGATCAGGGAGACACATAGGAACAGTGTGTGGGTCCAGGGCCTCGCCATAGGGTCAGCAGGAGACTGGGGTGTCTCTACCATGGGGTTTGCTTCTCTGCTCCTCATCCCCCTCACTCACTGCACAGGCGATTTCCAAATACTCCTGGGGCAAAACTACCCCAGCGTTATTTCCACTGGGTCAAATATCTTATTCTCCACTATGAGGAAGCCTTTCTTTAAATCCCTCTTATGCCACTCCGTGGATGGAGCCCTGAGGAGATAAAATGGACAGATTGCTGTCCCTCGACAAGCCCGGGCCTTCTGATTCAGCAAGTTGTTAACAGGTCTGTTTTCAAATGAGTCCTCACTGCCTAAAATAAATCCTCTCCCAGGAAAAGGTCTTTGGACACTTGCCCTTTAAATCCACATTCAGCTTCATGCAGAACCATCCCTCAGGAGAAGACATAAGAGACACAGGTGGTCATTGCCTCATTTTTGGCCACACACACACACAGCTGTCTCCTCTCTCTGAGGATGTAATGTGTGACATTCTGCTGTTTCTGGGCTTTTCCATCCATCCAGAAGTCAGGCTCAACCTGTGCTCACCCAGTCATCCTCAGAGTCACAGTGTCCAAGAGGCAGAATCCCCATCCGAGGAAACCCCAGGGACAACCAGTGTGACTAAGGTCATGTCACCAGGGCAGCGAGGACATGCCCTGAACACCTGCTGTCCTGGGACCAGGCTGATGCTCAGGAATCCCAGGCGGAGTCTCTGTCCCCATGGGCAGCTCAGCCCCCACCACCTCTGGGCTCCAGTCAGTGTGGGAGGTGGATCAGTACATTGAACCTGGGACCCCAGCCTCAGTGCGGCTCCCACGGAGCACGTGGCCCATGGGGGATGTGAGACACAAACCCCCTGAGCTCTCAGGGCTGGGCTGTCAGTCCCTCAGTCAGCCCAGTGACACCTCCAGCCAGGCTGGACCTCTGCTCAGTCTTCTGTCACAACTCAGAAGCACAGGGTCTGTGAGCTCAGGGACCTGGTCCTCCTTATCTGAACCTCTTCACCAGTCCATGTGACCTTTGACAGAAACTTCTGGGTCCAGGCGGCTTTTGCTAATAGAAATTCATACTTCTGCTCACGGGGGTCTGAATGAGCAATCGCTCTATCCTGAACATGCTGGACACAGGCAGCTGAGACTACAGCTGAGCCCACCCCAGATGTGAGTGTGGCGCTCGCTTGCTCCATCCTGGAAGCTCTGTCTGTGTTTGGGGATTCCATCACCAGGGTGCTGGGAAGTTCATAGAAACAGGTCGCTCCTGGGGGGTCATGGGCACCACTTCCGGCTTTCCCACCTGCACGATCAGAGCCATGATGCAATTTTAGGGGAAAAAAATAAGACAAATGATTTCAGAAAATGTTTATAGACGTTTATTCAAAGGAAAGCCAAAGTCATACTTCTTCTCTGTTCTGCAGTAATGTATGTAACCACAATTTCCATCCACATTGTCCCTGTGACAAGCACGGATCTGGGAACGAAATACTCGTGATTTGCACCTGCATCTTCACCATGGCGCTGCCATTGAGCTTGAATCAGTATTATTGAGAAGAGTTTCTTGAAAAGAACACTCATGCATTTTAAGTGCACGGTTGGCCAAGTGGTGACCAGTACATAACCTCTTCCTCTGGATTCTTGTCATGCAGCTGTCACTCCTTCCCTGCTAGAACTTCCAGCACGTTTGTCCTTTGTGCTCTGAGGTCAGGGCCACACACACTCATGTGGCAGGGCTCCTGCAGACTCGTGTCTGTGCTGGGAGGACGGAGCTGGGGAGGGAATCCCTGCCCAGTGTGTGGACAACTGTTGTTTGAAGCAGGGGCAAACAGTGACAGCTGACAAAGTTGATCAGTGTGTAACCCTCTAGGAATGTACGTGACGGCTTCTACACACAATCTGGGGTGAAGAGTTCCCCGTCTCCTCAGTGCTGTGAGGACCTCAGAGGAAGGAGAGCTCTGGAAATCAGGAGAAAGCACATAAGAGGAAAGTCCCAACATCCTGCAGAGAGGCGAACCTGTGTCCATGGGGACCCGTCACTGCTCTGGATCCTGATCTCTAAGAAGAGTTTGTGTAGAGACACCATCTCAGTCCTGACCCAGGAACAGAGAAGGGAGCCATGAACAGAGTCACTCGAAGACTGTTAGATGAGCATATACTGAGTCCTTAAGTAATGGGAGATGACATATAGGGATACGTGGTCAGGCCCTATTGGAGGGAACAGTGGACAAAGCAGTGGGGTGGGGGTGGAAATAGATCTGATGGGTCCTGCTGACCAGTCACACAATGATGTGTCTGGGTCTAGACACCAGGGGGCACTGTGGTCCCATTTCTGAGGAACCAGGGGTGATCAGTGCTGGGACCTGCCACATGGCCTTGCCTGTGCCCTCTGCTCAGGGCTCACAGCTTTGACCTCTCCACCCCTGCTCCCACACAGCCCCTACCCTGCCCACCCCCCAACATCCTCAGGCACAGGGAACTGAAACTGGGCCAGGGAGGGTTCAGAGAGCTGGGGGTCGCATTTGCATGGATGGGCCCTCCCTCTCTCAGAGGATGAAGAGGCAAAGGGAGAGATTATGGGAGGCTCTGCTTAGCTGTGGGGTCACAGAAGGCAGGATCGGTGATGACCTCCACCATGGCCTGGTCCCCTCTCCTCCTCAGCCTCCTCGCTCACTGCACAGGTGAGTAGACCCAGGGACAGGGGAAGGGGCCCTGGGAGGACATGAAGGGCCCTCCTTCCTCTTTTTGTCTCTAGACCCCAGCATCACCTTCTCTGTGTCTCTCCCCCTTGCAGGGTCCTGGGCCCAGTCTGTGCTGACTCAGCCGCCCTCCGTGTCTGGGGCTCTGGGCCAGACGGTCACCATCTCCTGCACTGGAAGCAGCTCCAACATCGGGAGATATGCTGTGAGCTGGTACCAACAGCTCCCAGGAAAAGCCCCCAGAACCGTCATCTATGGTAACAGCAAGCGACCCTCAGGGGTCCCGGATTGATTCTCTGGCTCCAAGTCTGGCAGCTCAGGCACCTTGACCATCACTGGGCTCCAGGCTGAGGACGAGGCTGAGTATTATTGCTCAGCAGGCGACAGCAGTCTCAGTGCTCACACAGTGCTCCCGGCCTGTGGGGAAGTGAGACAAAAACCTACTTACCCCCTGCAAAGTGAATGAGCACCCCAGCTGCCTGCTTAGTCTCCCCCTGTAATTCTCCTCATTCTTGTGCTGATGCCCTGGACCCAGGTCCCTCCTGGGGCACCGCCTGGGAATGGTGGCTCCTTCTCTCCTTTCTGTCCTCCGAGTCCCTCAGAGCAGCCCATTTGTAGACAAAGGGCCTTGAAGGAAATAGAAAGTCTTGTCCTCACGAGCTGGGACAATGTACTTCTAGGCTAGTGTGCATTCATTTATCATCGTCTGAGTTTTCAGTACTCGAAGCTCTCTCAGGTCACGAAGCCAGCATGGGCCCTCAGCACCGCCCCTGTTCTGAAGAGGGACAGGGCAGCTCCCTTGTCACCTGCCCTCATTACTGGCTTAGCCTTAACCAGATGGCAGTTCCGGTGAGTGTTGGATGTTTGTGTGGAATATATAAAACAATGCCGAACTCAGAACTAGAAAAGCCAAAAAAAAAAAAAAAGCCTTCTAGAGGAAAACCCGCATGTGAATGTTTATGGAAAGTTTATTCATAATCACACGTGAGAGCAATTAAAACCCTGCACACCGATTTTTTACCAGCTTCTCATAAAATGACCAAGGCTTGAGATCACAAACATGTCCTCCATTAGGATGTGTATTCAAAGAGTAGGCTATTAGTCAAAATTTAAAGGAAATAAGCTCTCAAGTCCAAAAACATGCATGGATTTTAAATGCACATTTCTTTGGAACGAAGAGCATCTAAAAGGCCGCGTTCTCTGTACTGGTCGCTGTGGCACATTTTGGGGGAGGCAGGAATCTAGAGGTGGTGAAGAGGCCAGGGAAGGACAGGAGGGGGAGGAGGGAGGAGGGGGGAGAGTGTGTGAAGCCCAGTGACTGTGTTTATGCTGGAGTCACTCCCGTACAGGACACTGGGAGGGCGGCCACACTGTGGGGCTGTGTTGTCACAGCTCACTAGACTCTAAGCACAGCGACAGCATCCTAGTGCGGGCACAGAGAGTCACCTAGGCGTCTGGGGTCCATGATGGAGGGCCCAGTGTGACGTCATCCCATGCGCTGCTCTACGAAGGCATGAACCTGCCGCCCTGAAGGGGGAGGCAGCAAGGTGTGGACCTGAGGCCGGTCGAACAGGTGGTTTGAAAAAGGAAAAGGACACTGCACATGATCCCCTTAGTCCAGTTGACAGAGCTGTGTCCCGTCAGATGAGGGGCTCCGTAATGTGATGGGTCTGAATCGTGCCTGGAATTGAACAATGAAGTCAATAATCAGCAGACGGTGGGAGCCAGCGTTCTCCCTTCAGGGACGGAAGTTCATGTTTTGTGCAGGTCTCAGCCTTCCTTGGAGGAGCTCCCTCAATGTCCAGGGGGTGGGATAATCTCGCTCTTTTGTATGACTTCTGTTTCTAGACATTCCCATACTCGCAGGCGTGTTTATTTCTTGATGACCTTTCCCTCATGTTGGAAGCTTCTCAAATCATAGACACTGTAATCATGTTCTTTCAATCAGACCCAAATGTGTGCTTCACACACTTAGTTGTTCAAGTCATCGTTGAAGGCTGGTAACACAGCTCTGGATGTTAACCTCAGGACACTGAGGACACAGAGAGGGCTGTGTGACCAGCAGGGGGCACTGTGCATCTCCCTGGGCCCTTCAGGAGGACCCCCCCCAACTGGGGGAGCACCCTGGGCTCAGGGCTGGGCAGAGGCTGAGCTGCCCGCTGTGCTCCCTGGTGAGACCCAGCAGCCCGGTCCCTCAGGGCCCGGCAGAGGCTCCTGGGCAGGGTCCTGTGCATGTCCCCATGGCTGTTCCATCCATTCCCTCCGGGGTCCCACTCAGAGAAGGATCTGCCCTTCGACTCTTTTGTCCTCACGTCCTACCTCTGCTCCTGACTCACTAATCAAGTGAGGGCTGAGAGAGTCTGGAAGGGGGTGCAAATTTGCATAAAGAGCATTTTCATTTCCCTGGCAGCAGTAGGGAGGATAAGACAAGCCTGGGACAGGCCAACTGCCCTCACTTCTTTACCACCTCTGTGCTTCACCCCAAGGACAGCCTGATTCTCATTGTTCTAGAGCTAAATACAATCAAGCATCACAAAGAGCTCCTGGTCCATGGGCAAAGGTGTTAACTTACACCCTCCACCCCTGCTCCAGTCTTCTTCATCACTGCCATGTTCCCGTCTGAGACCAAACACAGCTCAGATTATGGTTTCTATAGTTACACGTCCGACTGAGATCAGAAGAGTTCATGCTCTAGATTTTGTGGCTATGTATGAGTTCAATAAAAATTATATCCTCTGCAGTTATTGGTCTCTAAGTGCAAGAGAATTACTTTTTTTCCAGAAGCAAAGTAGTCCCCACTCTTGCTGGGGCGCAATGACAAGAAGGGCAATGAGTCAGGATGTGTGACCTGGGAGAAGCAGGTGGCCCTCTGCCCATTCCCTACCTACCCCCTGGTGCCATCCCAGGCTCACTAAGAATTTCATGAGGTCAGAAATCTTACAGATACTCAGTTTCTCTCTTTTCTGGAAATATCGGAAATGACAACACTAATACATTTATGCGAGAGTAGTTGGAATCCATTGCTTTTATGCACAAGCCTTTTGGAACATTGAACATGAACGTAATGCGCTAATGCTCATGAAGTCCTTGTACCACTGAAGACCATGCGCTGATGATGGAGGGGTTGGATCGGCTTCATATTCAGGAAGGGAGCAGGATGAGGGACAAAGAGGAGTGGGAGAGTCCACAAGAAGAGTCATGTTCATGACCTTGTGTTTGGATACGGATGCAGGCTGTTGTTTGCACTATTGTCTATAGTTTGCTTACCTTCCAAATGAGCCTATATATTGTCTTTTCCTATCTGTGATGATATGCCTGTATCCTGCTCTAAGGAGCTACTCAGAGTTGCCAAAATATGTGTTTTCTGCATGACTCACATTGTAGCACATTTCGCCCTTTAAGCAGAGGAGGAGGCAGCTTGGAAACCATGGAAAGGGTGGGAATTCAGGGTTTTGAGTTATAGGAAAGAGAGAAGCTGGAGTTCAGAGAGCAAGGGGAAGGGCTGCATTGGGAGCAGGAAGGTGGGCGGGGCCAGGTTAGGATGGACACTTAGGGGAGGGAGGACTTTGGGGTCTCTGCTGGCAGCCCTGAGGACATTCCTGAGCTCAGTGGGGAAGATCCCTCCCACTGCCTTGAGCACAGGGTCCCAGGGAAGTGGCTGATCGCAGTCACAGAAGTAGAGTCAAAGGGCCTTTGAGTCTAGAAGTGCGGGAATCATGTGTGGAGTGAAAGATGAGTTGGACCCATGGTGCAGCGAGGAAGGGAAGGTTTCTGGAAGCCATTGCTCAGACATTGAACACCTCTGGAAACATTACAATTTCAAATTCAACTTCTACTAAACTAGAAAAAGTGTAAAAAATGCAGGTAGGGGATTTTTAAAAAAGATTTTATTTTATTTTATTTGTGAAAGAGAGAGAGAGAGAACAAGCAGGGAAGGAGCAGACAGAGGGAGAAGCAGGCTCCTTGCTGAACAGGGAGGCCGATGTGGGACTCGATCCCGGGACCTGGGTTCATGACGTGAGACGAAGGCAGACGCACAACCGACTAAGCCACCCAGGCGTCCCCAAAATTCTGTTTCTATGCCTTTCCCAGAAACAGCCCCTACCATTTCTGCAAAGCAGCTCCACCGTCCCCTCCTCAGTGACACACGTGCCCCCCTGCACACCTGGGTCATTCAGCTTTGTCTAGAAAGCCCTGTAATTGTATATGCACATATTTTCACCTTGCATGGACCACGGCTCCCCCTGGAGTGAGAAATTACAGTAAACTGGCACAAAGATCAGAAACGTAGTATAGGGGGGCGCCTGGGTGGCTCAGTCGGTTAAGCGGCTGCCTTCGGCTCAGGTCATGATCCTTGGGTCCTGGGATCGAGGCCCATGTCCGGCTCCCTGCTCAGCGGGAAGCCTGCTTCTCCCTCTCCCTCTGCCTACTTGTGCTCTCTCTCTGTCAAATAAATAAATAAAATCTTTAAAAAAAAAAAAAAAAAGAAAGAAACATAGTATAGGTATCCCGAACTTTTGAAAGTTCTCTTTACACCTCTTTGCTTTTATGAAATATTTACATTAGGAGCTGCTTTTACTGCTCAAAGCCATCTGAAGAGGATTTTCAGTTTCACAAAAAAATAAGCGCCAACTTAGCATCCGGCATGAGTTTTGCAGGAGCCTCTCCAGAGACGGTGCACAACCCAACCAGCATGACGGGCGCCTTCCAGCTGCATCCCCGGGAGTCACACCCAGCAGCTCAGCCACAGGCCACCGCGGCTGTGAACGGTGTGTGTTAAAGCGCCATTCGTGTTCTACATCTGATGGCAACATGTGTCCTTGGGTATCCGAGAAGCCTAGGACTGATTTCTTTTTGAGCCTGGAAACATGCAAAAAAAAAAAATTGTGCATATAAATTAATGTTAATTGCTTTTCACCTTATGCCATCGTGGCTTACTAAGGTTTCTTAGGGATGATGGAGTTTTAGACAGCAGGGGAAACTTGTATTGAGACTTGGTCCACGGAAGTGTGGATCCACAGGGATGTGGGAAGCTGCAGAAATCAGCGGGTCTCTTAGGGCTTTGGGACACAGTGACGGCTGCGCCCGTGACCAGCAGGGGGCGCCGTGGGACGGCCCTGTGGTGTCTACATAGCAGCTCAGTGAGGAGCATTCACTCAAGAGAAATGAAGTGGGGACTGGCCCTGTGCTCTCTGTTGGGGACTCAGCAGCTGGGTCCCTTCTTGCCTGGCAGAGTCCCCTGAACAGGGACCCGTGTATGGTCTCAGCAGGTGCATCCTCCCAGGGCTCTCCCCAGGGCTGACCACCCCCATCCTCCTCCCTCTGTCTGTGAGCTGAGCCCCAGCACCAGGGCTCAGGGAGGGGCTGGGCAGTCACTGGGTGGACCCCGTTTGCATGGAGAGCCCCTCCTGTGGCAGAGGGTGGAGGAGAAAAGGAGGCCTGGGGCAGCCTGGCCCACTGTGGGGTCCAGTGTCTGTGTATCCATGGGCTGGACGCCTGTCTTCCTCACGCTCCTCTCCTATTGTACAGGTTGGTCCAGGCCTCAGGGAAGCTGGGCAGGCCTCAAAGTCACTCTTCCTGAAGTCAGCATCTTGATAAATTTCTCCGTTTCTTGCCCCATTAACGTCTGTGTTTGCAGGCTCCCTGTCCCAGCCCAGCAGACCAAGACGCCCTCCCTCTGGGAAACTCCAGGAATGACAGATAGACTCACCTGCACCCTGAGCAGGGATATCAGTGTTGGTGGCTGTAACATCTACTGGATCCAGCAGCAGCCAGGGAGCCCTCCCCGGGATCTGCTGTACTACTCCTCAGACTCCGATAAGCACCAGGGCTCCGGGGTCCCCAGCCGCTTCTCGGGCTC
Source organism: Mirounga angustirostris (assembly GCF_029215605.1). NCBI lineage: Eukaryota > Metazoa > Chordata > Mammalia > Carnivora > Phocidae > Mirounga > Mirounga angustirostris. The sequence continues at coordinate 91,423,425 of NW_026991722.1, forward strand.
CAAAGACGCCTCGGCCAATGCGGGGCTTCTGTGCATCTCGGGGCTGCAGGCTGAGACCGAGGCAGACTATCACTGGGCTGCAGCTCAGGGCGCTGGGAGCAGGTATCACTCCTCACAGCGTCTCAGATATGGAGGAAGTGGGTCTAAAACCTCTGGACCCACGGATCTTGTTTCTGAGCCACTTTTCAGTAAGAAACTTACCTGGAGAGACATAGCAAGGTGGTCTCTTCTGGATGACGATCTATCCTTCAACAGGGAAAGAGGAAGAGTCATGTAATGCTCGGAAAGTGATATAAAATGGGGGCATCCGAGGAAGACACAGACACATGAGATATCCGAGCCCAACCGCACATCCCCACTCAATCTGGAGAAGATGGACAGGAATGAATTCTGTGTCTACAGCTGAACATACTGCCCAGCAAACATTCCTCCACAATCCGTTCTATCATCTTATTCCATTAGTGTGACCTTGTGTCACGACTGATGTATCCACAGCTGATACATTGACAATAACCCTGGTCACAGACACAGTCTCCTCTCTCTGAACGAGCCACACGAGACCTTGGACCAGATCCTACAGACTCTCCCTGACGACAGCCCCCACACACTCCTCCTCTTCTCCTCTTGGCTCTCGCGTCCCTCAGGTTTCAGTCTCTCCCTCTGGCTCTTCAGTCTTAGCTCTGTCTCCACATCAGGATTTCAGAGAAACCCAGAAATGACCTTGCTGTAGTTTTCAGTCTCCAATGTCCATGACTAGGCAGGAGTATGACCAGAAAATATAGGAACATGCAACCCCCCACATTCTCCTTCCTGCTCTCTGACTCAGGCTCCATTTTTCTGTTCTCAACACTCTCAGTCAGTCTCTTTATTTATTTTAGAGGTTCTTCATTTATTTGAATGAGAGGGCACAGCAGGGAAAAGCAGAGGGAGAGAGAGAGTTTTAAGCAGACTCTGTGCTCAGTGTGGAACTCTATGCGGGGTTAGAGCTCAGGACCCTGAGATCATGACCTGAGCCGAAGGCAGAAGTTTAACTGCCTGAGACACCCGGGTGCCCCTCAGGACCCTGAGATTAGGAGCAGAGCCAAACCAATAGTCAGACACTCAATCCACATTGCCCTCCACGCCTCCCCCAGTCATTCTCTTTAATATGAAAATAAAGTTGGTACATTTCCTGAAAAGGATGTATTTATCTACCTTTAGGTATTTGCACATGAGTCTATTTATTTTTCTCCCCTTCAGAATTAACTGATGCCATGGGGAGTCTTAGAGGACTCCAGAGACAAAGGATGGCCTGCATATTTTAAGATATGTCATTATTTTTCTTATGCTCCACTGCCCTGGAGAGGATTCACCAAGAACCGGTTTTCTATGATATTTAAAGCTCAGGGCTGTAGTTTTTATTCACACACGTACAAAACCATCAGCAATATCTTGTTCTCACTCTCTGGTAGACCCCTGGGGACACGGGGGCCTGTGGTTCTGGCTGGGATGTCAGGGCAAGAAGGAGGGGGCTGCATGCTCCCGCCCCACCCTATGCTTCCAGACACCTGAAAACCCCACAGTTGTAGGTCTTGTGTCTGCAGAGATAAAAAATTGACAGATTTCTTGTCACTTAACAGGACCTGGACTGCTGATTCCGTGAATGGTGAACAGATTTGCTCTCACATGAGCCCTCCTGGCCTAAATAAGTCCTTTTCCGGTAAAAATCTTTGAGATTCTTCCCTCTAAATGCAGGGTCAGGATGCAGGAAGTATATAAACAGAATCCCCATGGAGAAACATCCCTCAGGGTATTTCAACGTCAGAAGAGGGACAGGGCTCAGGTAGCCTCAGTTTTGGACACACACACACACACACACACACAGAGCACACACACACACACACACCCCTCTCCTCCCTCTGAGTGAATAGTGTGTCTGGGACTCTGCGGATTCGAGGCTTCTCTGTCCTTCCAGAAGTTCGAGTCATCCTGTGCTCACCCAGCCATCCTCAGGGTCACAATTTCCAGAAGGCAGAATGTTCCTCCATAGGAAAACTGGAGACATCTAGTGTGACTGGGGTCCTGTCCCCAGGGCGGCCAGGATGGGCTCTGAACATCTGCTCTCCTGGGATGAGACTGAAGCTCAGGAATCCCAGAGGGGAGTCCCTGTCCCCATGGGCAGCTCAGTCCCCGACCATCTGTGGGATCCAGTCAGTGGCTGAGGCTGATCAGTATGTTGATTCTGGGACCCCAGCCTCAGAACTCAGAACCCTTGTGGACAAGTGACACATGTTCCCTGTGTTCTCAGGGTTGGGCTGTCACTCTTTAGTCACTGCCCAGTGACACTTCCAGCCAGGCTGCACTCTGGCGGAAAGTCTTCTGTCCCAAATCAGGGCCACAGGGCATGTGACCCTAGGGACACACTCCCCCTTATCTCCACTTCTCCCCTCCTCAGCTTTGGGATATTTGACAGAAACTTCTGTGTCCAGTAGGCTTTGGGTAGTAAAATCCATTCCTGTAGTCATTGGGCACTGAATGAATAACGCTTCCATCCTGAACGTGCTGGACACAGTTGCAGGAACTAGAGCTGTGTCCAACCCAGAGAGTGGTCTGACCCCAAATCCTTTGTCCTAGAAGCTCTGTCTGTGTTTGGCAATTTCATCAGCAGAACAGCTCTGAGTTCATAGGAACAGGCCCCTCAAGGGGTTCCAATCGGCACCACGTTGACCTTTCCTACCTGGGAGACCAGACAGATGGTACAAATAAGGGATTTTAGAAAAAGTATATAAAACCCTATTCTCCTGAGAAAAGACAGCATTCCTGTTCCATTAATTGCATCTTACTGAATGGAATTATGTATAAAATAACACACATTCTTCTTAAATATGACGTTGGCTCCGTGGTGACTAACACATAAACTCTGTCACTAGGTCCCTGTCAGAGCATCTAAGCTGTCACTCCTTCCCTGCTAGAACTTCCAGCACATTTGTCCTTTGTGCTCTGAGGTCAGGGCCACACACACTCACGTGGCAGGTCTCCTGCAGACTCGTGTCTGTGCTGGGAGGATGGAGCCGGGGAGGGAATCTCTGCCCAGTGTGTGGACAACTGTTGTTTCAAGCAGTTTGAAACAGTGAAAGGTGACAAAGAAGCTCCGTGTGTAACCCTCTAGGAATGCGCGGGAAGGCTTCTACACACGATCTGGAAAGAATCATTCCCTGTCTCCTCAGTGCTGTGCGGACCTCAGAGGAAGGAGAGCTCTGGAAATCAGGGAGAAAGCACATTCAAGGAAAGTCCCGGCATCCTGCAGAGAAGCCCCTGTGTCCATGCGGACCCGTCACTACTCTGGACCCTGATGTCTAAGAAGAGTTTGTGTAGAGACACGACCCCAGTCCTGACCCAGGAACAGAGAAGGGAACCATGTACAGAGTCATTCTGAAGACTCTTAGCAGGGCATCTAAGAGTCCTAATATAAGGGGAAGTGATATATAGGAACACCTGATCAGTCCCTAAAGCAAGGAGCAGTGGACAAAGCAGTTGGGGTGGGTTGCAGAGATGGGTCTGATGAGCCCTGGTAACCATGTCACACAATGATGTGTCTGGGTCTGGACACCAGGGGGCACTCTAGTCCCATTTCTGAGGAGTCATTGGTGATCAGAGCTGGGACCTGACACCTGGCCCTGCCTGTGCCCTCTGCTCAGAGCTCGCAGTTGGGACCTCCCCACCCCCTGGCCCCACACAGCCCCTCCCCTGCCCATGTCCTTGACATCCACAGGCAGAAGGACATGACCCAGGGGCAGGGAGGGGTCAGAGAACGGGGGTCTCATTTGCATGGCCGGGCCCTCCCGCTCTGGGAGGATGAAGAGGGGAAGGGAGAGATGAGGGGAGACTCTGCACATCTGTGGGGCCACAGAAGGCAGGATCAGTGATGGCGTCCACCATGGCCTGGTCCCCTGTCCTCCTCAGCCTCCTCGCTCACTGCACAGGTGACTGGATGCAGGGACAGAGGAAGGGGCCCTGGGGGGACTTGTGGGGCCCTGCCTCCTCTTCTTTTCTGAAGAACCCAGCATCACCCTGTCTGTGTCTCTCCCCCTTGCAGGGTCCTGGGCCCAGTCTGTGCTGACTCAGCCGCCCTCCGTGTCTGGGGCTCTGGGCCAGACGGTCACCATCTCCTGCACTGGAAGCAGCTCCAACATCGGGGGTGGTTATTATGTTTACTGGTACCAACAGCTCCCAGGAAAAGCCCCCAGAACCGTCATCTATGATAATAGCAAGCGACCCTCAGGGGTCCCGGATCGATTTTCTGGCTCCACGTCTGGCAGCTCAGGAACCTTGACCATCACTGGGCTCCAGGCTGAGGACGAGGCTGAGTATTACTGCCATTCCTATGACAGCAGTCTCAGTGCTCACACAGTGCTCCTGGCCTGTGGGGAAGTGAGACAAAAACCTGCTGTCCCTCAGCAACGGGTCCCGTGCAGCTCCCCCTCCTTGGCCAAGTCAGCTCCTTCCTGTTTTGGTCTACACTGTAGTCTGAACTAATCTCAAGGAACATTGGCTACAAAATATTCCAAATTCTCTTAAATTCAGCCCCTTCAGCCTCTCCTAAGCAGGAAGATATTGCTTGGTTTTCTCATATTGAGGAGAAACTCCTGGGTGCCAGGGCCAGGCTGCCTGGGTAAAAGCAGACTAATAATTTGTAAAAGCGGACTAATAATTCAAGAAAAACTTGACTTTTTAACCAAGTTAAAACAGAATTCTAATTTTGCATCCACATAGTTTGATTTTAAAGCTCACTTATGTATTTAAATTTATCTTAATTTTAACGAGTATTGACCACACATACAATTCCTTTCTAGGTTCCTTTCCCAAAAACCTACTACAACTTTCTCCTATTGTCTCCAGACCCCAGCATCACCCTGTCTGTGTCTCTCCCCCTTCAGGGTCCTGGGCCCAGTCTGTGCTGACTCAGCCGCCCTCCGTGGCTGGGGCCCTGGGCCAGAGGGTGACCATCTCCTGCACTGGAAGCAGCTCCAACCCCAGGGGTTATGCTCTTTAGTATCACTTTAGTGCCAACAGCTCTGAGGAGCAGCCCCTCAATCTCCTCTTTTATGCTCACAGTAATCAATCTTTGGGGATCCCCGTTCAATTCTCTGGCTCCAGGTCTGGCAACTGAGGCTTCCTGACCATCGCTGGGCTTGAGGCCGAGGACGAGGCTGATTACTCCTGCCCGCCCTATGACAGTGGACTCCATGCTCACACCGTGCTCCCGGGCTGTGTGGAAGCAACAGAGACGTGCTGTCCCCACAGCAACGGGGTTCCCCGTTCAGCCCTATTTCCTGGCCAAGCCAACTGCTTGCTTGCTTGCTTGCTTGCTTGCTTGCTTGCTTGCTTGCTTTGGTACAACCTAGGCCTGAGATCCATCTGAGGGAATGTGTCCGCGAATTCATTTCACATTCTTTTACATTTGTCCCTGAAGCCTGTCCTTGGCATCCACAGATTTTGTCATTTTCTCAAATTGAGCAAAAATTTCTAGGTACCATGGCAGGATGGCCAGTGGACAGAGTCCATCATGAGTTGGGAAAAAGCCTGCAATACACAGTCTAGCTAAGTGAGAGTCCCGACACGTCGGGAGTGTCGTATACGTGTCCAGTACCAACAGCTCCCATATATGGGGTCCCAAATCCACAACTATTATGATGTGAGTCCCTCTGGGGACTCTGATCCTTTCTTTGCTTCCATGTCTTACAGCTCTGGCTCCCTCACCATCACTGGGCTGAGGTCTGAGGACAGTCTGCTCCTCACTGCCCCTCCTGGGACAGCATCTCAGGGATCACCCAGCCTCCAGGCCAGTGGAAATTGGGACCAGAGCCCCTTTCTCATCAGCCAGGAGGGGGAGGCCCAACAGCTGCTCAGGCTCTTCCTGTGGCTTCTGCTTCTGGTGCTCCTGCTGCCACCATCATGGGTCCAAGTCCATGCAAGGACATCTCCTGGGGGTGAGGGCTCCTCCTTTCCTCCTGTCCCCACCTTCACTCACAGCGGCCTCTCCCTAGACAAAGGGTCTCCCAAGGACACAGAAATGTCATCTCCCCCATTAGGTTGACACACAGGGTCTCTACACTGAGGTTCATGGACTGGGGGTGGCTCTTCCAGGGTGCTCATCTCCCCCTGGAACTGTGAGGAATCTGGAGTCTCCATTCTTGATCATTTACCTATTTCTACAAGTTTCCAGACCCATGTAATCCTATTAGTCTTCCATAGGAATGTCTGTTCTTTGTGCTCAGTGGGCTGATTTCTTCTGTCCCTGCTTCACCAACAGGGGAGTATTGAGGAATCATATATTTGGGTCTTTTAGGATGACTCCCTTTTTATTCCCATCAATGCTGAGAGCGAACCAGTGACTTTTCTTGGTCACTTTCATTGTCTATTACTTGCAGAAAGACGTTGAATAATCATGGAGTTAAGGCCACTTATGCCTGTTCCTGATCTTGTGGAAAGGTCCTCCCCCCTCACCACAGTAGCTAACTTCCTGTCTGGGGGACTGAGTTCTAGGTGTGTGGGAGAGAGTGTGTTACCATGGGTCAAATGTGTCTGTCTGTTTCTACTTTATGTAGTTTTTGTTAGGACTTTGCTTTCCATTTGCTCAAAGAGTGTGTCAAGATCTAGTGAGATAATGTGATTTTCATTTATTGCTTTATTAATAGGTTATCTTATATAAAATAATTTTTTACTGTGGAATTCATCTTGTATGCCTGCAGTAAATCACAGATGGTCATGGCGTATGAACATATGGATGTGAGATTGGAGTCACACTGTAGATGTTGTATTTAGATCATTCATAAAATATGTCTTAATACTGACCTGCAAAATCATTTTCATGTATAATATTTTTCAGATGTATCAGTATTACATTTTCTTTCTATAAGAATTTAACTTTTCTGGGGGCACCTGGCTGGCTTAGTCTGTTGAGCATGCAACTCTAGATCTCAGAGTCATGAGTTCAAGCCCCACAGTGGGCATGGATCCTACTTAAATGTGTAAAAAAAAAAATGAATTTAAATTTTCTATTGTTTTTCAGTGCTTTTCAATCACATATATATGAAGCAAACAAATGAAATTTTCTGCTCTCTGAAAGTGTGTTATTTTTTCTTGTGAAGCTAATCTCATCTCATGCCTTCTTGTGGAATAGTTCCTAATAATATTCTCTATTTTTTCTTTTTCTAAAAGAGATTTTATTTATTTATTTGAAAGAGAGAGAGAAAGAGTGAGAGAGAGAGAGCAAGCATGAGCGGTGGCAGGGGCAGAGGGGCTCGATCCCAGGACTCTGGGATCAGGACCTGAAGAGAAAACAGACGCTGAACCGACTGAGCCACCCAGGTGTCCCAGTGACTGGATCAATCTTGCAGGTTCTCTGTGCCTGTCCAGCTTCCTCATGCCCTCAGTCAGTCATTCCGGCACATCCTGCAGTTTCCTCAGACAGCTCCCCTCTGGAGGGGCAGGGGCTCTGTGCTGGGAACCGGCAATGAATTCGACAGAGGGGGTCCTTTCTGTCTGCTTTAGATGCTCTTCACTTCTCCTACTCTTCCTTGTTTCACTTTTTCCCTGCTCCTCCTAGTGCAGAGACTTGAACAGTATAGTGAAGCCGAGGTGGCTGCCCCACAAGGGGACGGGGCTAGGGACCTGCTCCCAGAGCCAGGATAAATTGGAAAGGGTTTGAGCTCCTTATATGGGGCAAGGTATGCAGAGCCTGGTTTCCTTGAAAATAGCACTGGGGGGTTGACCACTGATTGATTCATTATCTCTGATGTGGTTAGATAAACTGTTCCTGGCCGGGTAGAGCCTGCCCATATTGCATTCCCTTTGTTCCCTTAAATCTTTAACTACTGGAGTTTTTCTGTTCTGTTTTGTTTGTTAGTTTTCATTTCTTCTTAATTCTGACACCTCTTAGGAAGATCTGCAAGATGTGTGTTGGGAAAGTAGAGACACAAGGGCAGAGATCACAGGAACTAGCTGGGGGCCCAAAATGACTTCTCTTGTGTCAGGAAAGCTGTAGCCCATCTGTTTTTGTTTTTGTTTTTTTCTCCTGGGGACCCCTAGCTTTTTCTGCTCACACACGGACCCACTGATGGGACTCCTTGGTATTGTAACCCCTGGTGGACAGTGTGCATCAGCAGGGTCCTTCAGAGATGAAAAGCACAGCCCAAAGACACCTCTCGCCTAGGACCCGCGACGATGGTGGACAAACATCTCAAAGACCACCTTCCCCATCCAGGTGCCTCCCGAGGATGTTACAGGGGGAGGTGCAGGCGAGGGTGGGGGCTCTGTGCAGGAGAACCAGGTGCTCAGGCTGTCAGTCCTGTGTGGACATGACCCCGAACAGACTTGCTGGCATCCTTGACATCGGACAATGTGGTCAGGTGTTAACTCCTTCAAGCCAGCAGTCTACAAATGTCAAGGAAATTCAGGTAGATCTGCTATGGACCAAGGGACTTAGGTCAGCAAACACGGAGTGCATAAGCTTGAAACAGGCTCACCCTAAAGACCAGTCGACTGCTGTTACCCTGAGAGGAAACATCCTGAGATGTGTGCAATCTGTATGTTAAAGGAAATCATAAAGTTCCCTGAAGAATATGAAAGCACATCTGAAACATGATGAACATCTGAGTTTTGTCTTGAATAAGAAAACACAGTATAAACATGTCAACAGATCGTAGGTGATTTCATGTAGCTCATGTTTCAGCTTCTATTTTCCTGTTTGGGTTCTGGATGGAAGATATTTCCTAACTTCAAGGAAATTGAGGGAAGCTTGTCCATATATTGCAGGAACAGAAAGACATACCCATGCATTACAGAGAGGGATGTGAGAAGTGAAGGATCACAGAGTGTCTGAACTAGGGACACCCCAAAGGGGGTCTCACACACAGGGGAGCAGTCAGCATGGCCACGTGCAGCCGCAGCCACAGGCAGCCGGGGGTTCAAGTGGAGAGGAAGCAACATGGGTGATATGGTGGGTGGGTGGGTTAGTGAGGTGAATGGGACTAACCATGCAGTTATAAAGAATGGATGATGATGATGATGATAATGATGATCCGTGATTGTAAGTAAGTGAGGAACCCTTGCAGGACATTCAAACGAGGAAACAAACAAACCAAATCCACTGTCCCCTGGTGTGTGACATCAGGTGTTGCACATAGGGGTCCTTCCGTTTTTTCTAGAATCTCCTGCAGGGGTCACTGAGCACTTCAGTTGTTTTTCTGAACACTTAATACAAATGTGGCATTCATTTTCCCCAATGATAATGGGTTTATAGAAGAAAAGCAAAAACTTCAAAGCCAGGACAGGTAAGGTATGGCAAAACCACAGGCAAGTGCAGGGAACAAAGGATCAGGAAGCTCTTTTATGGAGCAAAGGCTAAGTATGGGAGGGACAAAAAGTCCATGGGAGTAAAAGGGAATTCTAATTACAGGGCTTGTCATTGGTTACGTTGTGACAAATTTTCATTGGGTGGGCTGGTGCCAGGGCAGGAAGAAGTCTTCCTCTTCCTGAGGGAGTAAGGAACTAGCTTCAGGCTTGCAGACTTGCAAAGTCTGTCCTCCTGCCTGGTCTGCAATTGAGGAGTGGTGGGCACGAGAGCTCCCCCTCGTGGTCTCTGATCTCCATTCAAAAGAGATGTTCCTTTATAAATTTCACATAATCTATGTATGTGTTTACATTCCCATAGACCAGGACTCTTTCTGAGAGTGAGACTCAACAATATCATCAGCAGGCCTGAAGGACCATCGTATCTAGAAATCAGACCCGGTGAGATGCAGACCCCAGCTGGACTCTCAGGGCTTTGGACCGGGGTGACATGTGTGCCCAGGACCAAAAGGTGGCCTGTGGAACTACCTTCCGCTAAAAAAGCAGCTCATTAGTGAGAACCATTTTAAGAAGTGTATGGTGACTAACATAACATAAAAAAGCCCAAAAAACAAAAAACAAAGATGTCTGGTCCTGAGGGCTGCGTCTTGTGCTCACTGATGGGACTCAGCAGCTGTGTCCCCTCGGGTCTGGCAGAGTGTCCCGAGGGGACCTGTATGTGGTCTCAGCAGGTGCTTCCTCCCAGGGTTGGCCCCAGGCCTGAAGCCAACCTCCATCCTCCTCCGTGTGTGATGTGAACTGAGTTCCAGCACCAGGGATCAGGGAAAGGGAGGGGCACCGACTAAATGGATGGACTGTATTTGCATATAGAGCCCCTCATGTGGCAGAGGCTGGAGGAGAAGAGGAGGCCAAGGACAGCCCAGCCCACTGGGGAACCTGGGTCTGTGTAATCTTGGCCTGCACTCCTGTCTTCTTGGGGATGCTCCTTTACTGCACAGGTAGGGACAAGTCTCAGGGAACAGCCAGCATCACCCCTCTGCTTCCGAGTCTAGAGAAAATTTACAATGAACCTATCCAATATCCTATGAGTGTGTGTGTTGGCAGGTTCCCTGTCCCAGCCCGTGCTGACCCGGCCGCCCTCCCTCTCTGCATCTCCGGGAACAACGGCCAGACTCACCTGCACCTAAGCAGGGACATCATGTTGGCAGCTTGAACATCTACTGGATCCAGCAACAGCCAGGGAGCCATCCCCGGGGTCTGCTTTCCTACTCCTCAGACTCTGATAAGCACCAGGGCTCCGGGGTCCCCAGCCACTCCTCGGGCTCCAAAGACGCCTCGGCCAATGCAGGGCTTCTGCGCATCTCGGGGCTGCAGGCTGAGGCCGAGGCGGACTATCACTGGGCTGCAGCTCACGGCGGTGGGAGCAGCTACCGATCCTCACTGGGTCTCAGACATCGAGGAAGTGGGTCTAAAACCCAGATCCTACAGACTCTCCCTGACAACACCCCCCACACCCTCCTTCTCTTCTCTTTGCTCCTGCATCCCTCAGGCTTCAGTCTCTCCCTCTGGCTCTTCAGTCTGAGCTCTGCCTCCACATCAGGAGTCAGAGAAAACTGGAAATGACCTTCCTGTAGTTTCCAGTCTCCAGTGTCCATCTGCAGGCAGGAGAGAGACCAGAAAATACAGCTGCATGCAACCCCCCACTTTTCCTTCCTGCTCTCACCCCAGGCTCCATTTTGTGTGCCCAACACTCCCAGTCAGTCTCTATTTTTTTTAGAGATTTATTTATTTATTTTAGAGAGAGAACAATTGGGAGAGGCAGACGGAGAGGAAGAGATCGTCTTAAGCAGGCTCTGCTCTGAGTGCGGAGCCCTTTGTGGGGCTGGAGCTCAGGACACTGGCATCACGAACTGAGACAAACCTAGAGTCAGAAGCTAAACCTAATATGCTCCTCAGGCACCCCCAATCAGTCTCGTTAATATGAAAGTAAAGTTATTACATTTCGTTAAAAAGATGTATTCATCTACCTTTATATATTTGCACATGGGATCTGCTGATTTTGACCCACTTCAGAATTAACTGATGCCCCCACCCATGGGGAGTCCTGGAGGAATCCACAGAGAAAGGATCACCTGCATATCTTAAGATATGTCATTATTTTTCTTATGCTCCAGATTCTCATTCCTAAGAATTCTGTCGACAGGAATTCCACCACAGAAATATTTTTCTATAATTCCTAAAGTACCAGGCTGTAGTGTTTTCTCACACACACAAAACCATCAGCAATATCTTTTTCTCACTCCCTGGTAGACCCCTGGGGACATGGGGCTTTTAGGTCTGGCTGGGACGCGGGAGAGGAAGAAGGGGGCTGCGTGCTCTGCCCCACCCTGTGCTTCCAGAAACCTGAAAACCCCACAGATGTAGGTCTTGTGTCTGCAGATATAAAAAAAAAAAATTGAGAGATTTTTTTGCTTAGATTTTATTTATTTGGCAGAGAAAGACACAGCGAGAGAGGGGACACAAGCAGGGGGTGTGGGAGAGGGAGAAGCAGTCTTCCCGAGGAGCAGCGAGCCCCATGTGGGGCTCAATCCCAGGACCCTGGGACCATGACGAGAGCTGAAGGCAGATGCTTAATGACTGAGCCACCCAGGTACCACGACAGATTTCTTGTTACTCATCAGGACCTGGACTTCTGATTCAGTAAATTGTTAATAGTTTTGCTCTCACATGAGTCTTCCTGGCCAAAATAAATCTTTTTCCAGTAAAAATCTTTGAGATCCTTACCTCTAAATGCAGAATCAGGACCCTGGGGTTTATAAAGAGAATCACCATGGTGAAACATCCCTCAGGGTTGAGGGACAGAGGTCACATAGCTTCATTTTGATGGTCCTGGGTTGAGGCTGATGCTTAGGAATCCCAGGGGGAGTCTCTGTCCCCATGGGAAGCTCCGCCCCCCCATCACCTCTGGGTTCCAGTCAGGGCCTGAGGCTGATCGATACCTTGATTCTGGGACCCCAGCCTCAGTGCTGCTCCCTTAGAGCTCAAGGTCTATGGGGGACATGAGACACACCCTCCCTGTGCTCTCCGACCTGCGCTGTCACTCCCTCAGTCACCCCAGTGACACCTCCAGCCAGGCTGCACTCCGATGGAAAGTCTTCTGTCCCAATCCAGGGCCACAGGGCCTTTGACCTCAGGGACACCTTCCCCCTTATCTCCACCTTGCCAACACTCACATGTGGGACCTTTGACAGAAACTTCTGGGTCCACTTGCCCTTGGGTGGTAGATATCCATTCCTGTAGTCATGGGTGGTTGAATGAATAAAGGTTCCATCCTGAACATGCTGGACACAGTTGCAGGGACTAGAGCTGTGCTCACCCCAGAGAGTGGTCTGACCCCAAATCCCTCTGTCCTGGAAGCTCTGGATGTGTTTGCTAATTTTGTCAGCAGGATGGTTCTGAGTTCATAGGAACAGGCCCCTCAAGGGGTTCCAATGGGCACCACGTTGAGCTTTCCTACCTGGGAGACCAGACACATGGTACAAATAAGTGATTTTAGACAAAGACTAAAAACTCCTATTCTTCTGAGAACAGAAGGCATTTCTGTACTAGTGTTTTCCACCCAGATTCTCTCTGCACTAAGCACAGGTCTGGGGAAAGTACACTCCTGATTGTACCTGCATCTTCACACTGACATTGTCATTGAGTTTAAATCAATCTCACTGAATAGAATTACGTATAAAATAAAACACGTTCATCTTAAGTACGAGGTTGGCTGTGTGGTGACTGACACATAAACTCTGTCACTAGGTCCCTGTCAGAGCATCTACAGCTGTCACCTTTTTCTTTTTAGAACTTCCAGCACGATTGTCCTTTCTGCTCTGAGGTCAGGGCCACAAGACTCACGTGGAAGGGCTCCTGCAGACTCGTGTCTGTGCTGGGAGGACGGAGCCGGGGAGGGAATCCCTGCCCATTGTGTGGCCAACTGTTGTTTCAAGCAGGGGGAAACAGTGAAAGGTGACAAAGATGTTCAGTGTGTGACCCTCTAGGAATGCACGGGACGGCTTCTACCCACAGTCTGGAGAGAATCATTCCCTGTCTCCTCAGTGCTTTGGGGACCTCAGAGGAAGGAGAGCTCTGGAAATCAGGGAAAAAGCACATAAGAGGAAAGTCCCAGCATCCTGCACAGAATCGACACTTTGTCCCTGGGGACCTGTCACTACTCTGGCCTGGATCCTGATCTAGAAGAGTTTGTGTAGAGACATCACCTCAGTCCTGACGCAGGAGCAGAGAAGGGAACCATGGACAGACTCATTCTGAAGACTCTTAGCAGGGCATATAGTGAGACTTGACTTAGGGGGAGGTGACATATAGGGACATCTGGTCAGGCCCAAATGCAGGGAACAGTGGTCAAAACAGTTTGGTAGGCGGTGGTGTGGACATGTGTCTGATGGGCTCTGGCCAGCATGTCACACAATGATGTGTCTGGGTCTGGACACCAGGGGGCGCTCTGGTTCCTTTTCTGAGGAGTCAGGGGTGATCAGAGCTGGGCCCTGCCACATGGCCCTGCCTGTGCCCTCTGCTCAGGGCTCACAGCTCTGACCTCTCCACCCCTGCCCCCACAAGGCCCCTACCCTGTCCACTCCTCCTGACATCCTCAGACACAGGGAACTGAAACTGGGCCAGGGAGGGTTCAGAGGGCTGGGGTCTCATTTGCATGGATGGGCCCTCCCTCTCTCAGAGGATGAAGAGGGGAAGGGAGAGTTGAGGGGAGGCTCTGCTCAGCTGTGGGGCCACAGAAGGTAGGATCGGTGATGACCTCCACCATGGCCTGGTCCCCTCTCCTTCTCAGCCTCCTCACTCACTGCACAGGTGAGTGGATGCAGGGACAGGGGAAGGGGCCCTGGGAGGACATGAAGGGCCCTCCTTCCTCTTTTTGTTTCTAGACCCCAGCATCACCCTCTCTGTGTCTCTCCCCCTTGCAGGGTCCTGGGCCCAGTCTGTGCTGACTCAGCCGCCCTCCGTGTCTGGGGCTCTGGGCCAGAGGGTCACCATCTCCTGCACTGGAAGCAGCTCCAACATCAGGGGTGGTTATGGTGTTAACTGGTACCAACAGCTCCCAGGAAAAGCCCCTAGAACCATCATCTATGGTAACAGCAACCGACCCTCAGGGGTCCCGGATCGATTCTCTGGCTCCAAGTCTGGCAGCTCAGGCACCCTGACCATCACTGGGCTCCAGGCTGAGGACGAGGCTGAGTATTACTGCTCAGCAGGCGACAGCAGTCTCAGTGCTCACACAGTGCTCCCGGCCTGTGGGGAAGTGAGACAAAAACCTGCTGTTCCCTCAGCAATGGGTCCCTGTGCAGCTCCCCCTCCTTGGCCAAGTCAGCTCCTTCCTTTTTTGGTCTACACTGTAGTCTGAACTAATCTCAAGGAACATTGGCTACAAAATAATCCAAATTCTCTTAAATTCAGCCCCTCCAGCCTCTCTTCAGCAGGAAGACATTGTTTGGTTTTCTCCTATTGAGGAGAAACTCCTGGGTGCCAGGGGCAGGCTGCCTGGGGAACAGAGTCAGCTGATGAGGGAAACAAAGGCAGGAGAAATGTCGCTTAATGTTAATCTCCTACAGCTGCAGCCCCTGATAGAAATCTGACCCATGCGGAGTGTGACCTCCCTCAAGGACCTCATGGCTGCCCTAGCGCCTTCATGTGTGTGTTTGATTAAAGACTGAAGTAACCTCATCTTCACGGCAGCTAGCCCCTTGATTCCTGAAAGCCTGGCTTCCAAATTCCTTAGATATTTACATTATCCCTCACCTCCACTAATTAAAAAGTATATAATCAGTCACTCCTCACAATGCCAGTGAGTTTTCTGCCCATGGGTCCTGTCCCCGGGCTATAGCAAATTCATCTTTTTTCAACATTAAATGTCTCAAGAATTCTCTCTTGACCATTAGGCTTCACAATCCCATATCACTGTGACAGGTCAGGATAGAACCAGAGACAGGGAGTCCACCTGTGTCTGACGGAGGATAGAGCACTGTCCAGTGAGTGTGCATTCACACCACTTACTGAGCACCTACCATGTTAGTCTAGGGATGTGGGACATATGTGGACTTGACAGGAAGGGTCTGCAGGCTCAGGGAGATGAGAGTGTGTGGGGGAAGAGAGAGGACACAGAAGCTAAACATGTCGTCATGGAAAGCTGTGTGTCAGGATTATGGGGAGGGGTGAGGTTGGTGGGGTGGAGTGGGAGCATTGGAGGGGTTCACAGGGAACTCCAGAATCTCATGTGTCATAATGGCATCCCTGTTCTGCACACACAATGAAGGAACACGAGGTACCATGCAGGTGGCACTCGGCAGGGGCTGTGGACTCTGTCCCAGTCAGACGAAGAGTTCTGGACAAGGAATTGATAGGGAGGAAAGTAAGAGTCCTCATGACCTGGGGGAAGCACGGACTGAGAATGTGAGTGGGAAGGAGAGGTTAGAGGTGGGGGGGTGGGGCTTGGGAACAGTGAGTGGAGGGGGTTCCACAAGCTGGGACAGTATGAGTGCCCATCTCTGATGCAGGATGAGTTATATCTCATGTTTCCAAGAGATAGGATCAGCCCCTGAACCAGGGAACTGTTCGTCAGGAGTCCTAGGGACGCACGTATCTACTTGCTCTTGTCGGACCCTTGATGAAACGTCACCTGTGCCTGGTGTTGTGGAGGAAGTATTTCCTGTGCTCTTCAAGGTCCATTTGGCTGAATCAGATTCAAATTGACATTTGGTGGACATGCAGGTCAAAATCAAACTTAATAGCCTGAATAACGTGAATCCACACAGACATGCAGAATTCCAAAGACAATCAGGCAACATGACACTTATATGGGTGAAGTAGAGGAATAGGGATCTGAGGATCAAAGAGGAGAAAGAGCATTAGCAGGAAGGTGAGAGATGTTTGCAAAACAAAGGTTGTCCTGCGATGTAGATACATGTCTTAGGTAAAGAGGACACGCTACTAATAGCTGTCTTCCTAGTACAAGCAGGCAGTTTTCGGGGAGGTATAGAGCTTTTCCTAAATCTGGTGAGTTTCCTTTCCTTTTAAGAAAATAATGGTCACACCAAAGTGGCTCAACTTGGGGCAGCCTAGTCTTGGCCAGTTCCCTCCCTCCTCTGAAACTTCCCAAAGTTACACATGTCCAAAGTTGGGCTAGACGATCGTTCAGTTTGGTTGACACTCTCCTGACAATAAGCCAGTTTAGTTAAACTTATTTCAGGAGCGGGGGATGCAGGTGTATTCTCAAAGAAAGGCCTGGTGTTATAGAAATCAGGTATTAAACAAGAGGCATTTCTATGGAAACAAAGAAAATGATGGTTAACGATTGTATCAAAGTATAAAGCAGTTCCCAAGTTCTGAGGGTACCCAGGGGAGAAGACTTCTAGATGTCAAGCTCAAATATCTTCAGAGAGAGTGACAGCACGTTGTGACAATCTGACAGATTTTCCTGGCTTGTAGTTCAAATGTGTCTGCTGATCCCTGAGGGGCCCACAGAGCAACAGGTATGAAGACCATCTCTATGTGAGCTGCTCTGGAGGTTTTTCTGAAGTTTGCATCGTATTGTTTGTATTTACTTTTCAGGACTTCAGGGGAAAAGGCAGTTTGAGCCCAACTCAGAAAGGTGGGAGAAAAATCGTAATGTTAGTTTTGAGACTTGTAGCCAGACATTGTAGGAAGCTAGAGAATATCAGGAACTAGTCCAGGTTTTAATGAACAGGATTGGAATCAAGTAATCACTCTGGTGTGTTATTGAAACATTTTTTTCTACAATCACCCTGATTTCTACTAAGTATAGCCAAATTAACATTAATTTGCTCACCAAGTAATTGTGTTTTCAAAAAGAACTTGGTCTGATTATTTACATAAGTGCAGCAAGAAAGGCAATCAACCATAGAGGCTCTTTAAAACCTGCTTTGCTGGAACTTGTATAAGAAACCTCTAGATTGAGGGCGCCTGGGTGGCTCAGATGGTTAAGCGTCCGCCTTCGGCTCAGGTCATGATCCCAGGGTCCTGGGATCGAGTCCCGCATCGGGCTCTCTGCTCCTTGGGAGCCTGCTTCTCCCTCTGCCTCTCTCTCTCTCTGTCTCTCATGAATAAATAAATAAAAATCTTTAAAAAAAAAAAAAAGAAACCTCTAGATTGACCATTTAACACCCCGTCCAGGCTAGAAGCCAAGGCAAAACTTGTGCCAGATACTTGAAGTTATCAGACTTATATTTTATAATTAGAATCTTGTATGTTTCTTTCTTTTTTTTTTTTTTAAAGATTTTATTTATTTATTTGACAGAGAGAGCACAAGTCGACAGAGCGGTAGGCAGAGGGAGAGGTAGAAGCAGGCTCCCTGCTCAGCGGCGCTCAATCCCAGGACTCTGAGATCATGACCTGAGTCGAAGGCAAACGCTTAACCAACTGAGCCACCAGGTGCCATGAGAATCTTACAGGTTTCTAACTGCACAGTTGCAGTGTAAATATCAAGTGCAATTAGTAGTGTGGAACACTTTTTTTTTTTTTCTCCATCTTCAAATAATCCAACAGTCCAAGAAGGGTTTCAAAGCTTGAGAGGTTATCTTTTGATGACACTGACCTCAGAGATAGAGGAATCTGGCTCCAGGGGGAAGGTGGTGGGAGATGCTGGAGGCTGGAGGACAGGGTGGGAGCTGGTCAACCAGCAGAGAGGGGCTGGGTGCGGGGAGGGCAGTGTCCTCTCCCAGGGACTACACCCTGAGGAGGCAGAGAGCTGGAAGCAGGGCTCTCCTCTCAGTCCTGACAGAACCACTGTGTCAGGAGCACAGAGGGGGCTCCTTCCTGACCCTTCCTTACCTGCACCAATCACAAAACGGTTGGTGCGGGCGCCTGGTGGCTCAGTTGGCTAAGTGACGGCCTTCGGCTCAGGTCATGATCCTGGAGTCCCGGAATCGAGTCCTGCATCAGGCTACCTACTCAGCATGGAGTCTGCTTCTCCCTCTCCCGCTTCCCCCTCTTGTGCTCTCTCTCTCTCACTCTCTCTCTCAAATAAATAAATAAAATAAAAAAAAAAGAAAACAGTTGGTGCTTCTAAAATGTGTGTTTTACAAATAACTACGTAAGCTCTAGAACACATAAATGAGTTATCAAACTAAGAAAAGTTAAAAAAACAACTTTATGCTTTTCTGTTTTACCGTAAGTATTGGGGGCAGCACAGGTTCAATTCAGTTCTGAAATTCCTCCTGTGCTCAGAGTCTACCCTGTGAGATCGCTCATTTCAGGGTCATAGATGCAGAGCTTCCCTCTCAGATTCCCTCCTGCTTCATTACTTGTCCTTACTGTTCCAAAGTAGGGAACACATTCTATTATACCCCTAAGCTGTATCTGTCTAGCATCTCCTACAGGAGTTCATGTAGTAATTTCCCTACAACAACCAGGTGACTGTCGCTACATCAACAATGAAGAAGCCCAAGAAAATATTAAAAACAATTCCATTTCAGATAGCATCCAAAAGAATAGAACGTTTAGGAGTCAACTTAACCAAATAGACAAAAGACTTGCAAGCTGAAAAGTAAAAAGGATTGCTGAAAATACTAAAAGGATTTAAATAAGTGAGAGGACCCCACATCCATGGCTCGGATGACTTAATATTGTGAAGGTACAAACAACACCATCCAAATCCATCTCCACAGTCAGTGCTGTCCTGGCAGGTGCTTATTGCTCCCAGTTTAATCCCACGATGTCTACTGCTCAGCCCCCTGCTTGTTGGAGGGTTTTGGATAAATGTCTGTTCTTTGGACCCAGATTTTAGACATTCATCCCCCATGAATTCCACCTTAGGGCGAGGGTTGTCAGTGCAGGAGAGATGGAAGAACCCCTCAACAGAGGAGTGATCCATTTATAGCAATGTTCTGTGTATAACAATCTTTACACTAATTGAAATTTTAAAGCTGATTTAAAATATATTAAGTAGGGGCCCCAGTGGCTCAGTTGTTAAGTGTCTGCCTTCAGCTCAGGTCATGACCCCAGGGTCCTGGGATCGAGACCCGCATCAGGCTTTCTGCTCCATGGGAAGCCTGCTTCTCCCTCTCCCACTCCCCCTGCTTGTGTTCCCTCTCTCACTGTGTGTCTCTATCTGTCACATAAATAAATAAAATCTTCAAAAAAATAAAAAATAAAAAATAAAATAAAATACATTAAGTATATAAGAGAGTCAAATATATAAGTATTTGTCAGGCTAAATTTCAAGGAAACTTTGAACTTGGAAAAGTGAGCAGGAGCAGAAGACGCATGTCCCTGACAGTGTCCTGTTCCCATGGCAGAGACAGGCATCAGACGTCCTTGCAGTGCAGGCTGAGTTGGACCTCACAGGAGAATCTAAACCCACAGCAACAACAACTGTCAAACTGGAAGACGGGTCCATGTAGAATTACTGTGAGGTGTGAACCCCCTTGGTACTCGAACAGCTTTAGGCCATTTATTTGGTTCAAGATGATGGTAGACTGGTTATGAGCCCAAGCTCCTGGAAGAGGCAAACTCCAATGTCAGGTAATCCTGAAATACCTGGTAACGTAAGCCGTGTGCAATACACCATGTATTTAAGCATCTGGAGGTCATTCTTGATCTGGAAATAACCTGTCAGTCCGAACACCACAGAGGGCTCCTCTTCATTCTACTGCCCGGGGCAGCGACATCATTCTAGATCCAATTGCAAAAGTCTGGACTTCATTCCAGGAGCGCTGGGAGGTGTCAGATGGGCTGGACGACTTGGTGTCTCGGCTCAGCAGGTGGCGCTGTGGGACTGGGCGTGTGTGGACAGGCTTCTGGTCCAGACCAAGCAGGGAACTACTCTACTCATTCTTGCACACTTGGCAGGTGGTGTCTTCACTGAAGTGTGACTGCAGAACCTGTGTCCCTGCAGCTGCGTGGGGGCTCAGCTCTGACCCCCTCCCTCCTTCCTGCTCCATCCGCCACCCCATGGAGGCCTTGCCCAGGCCGGTGTTCAGACAGGGACAGACCTGCCCACACCTGGAGCTGTTCTCCTCATGAAAAATAATCACCTGCCGTGCTACCGGGGCCAAGGGCAAGAGACCCCTGAGGCGGGGAGGAGGGGAAAGCCACCAATGTGGCCTCATGTAGCTGACTCTGGGGCTTCTCTGTCCTGCCCTGAATACTCTATGGCCTCCTCCCCCATAGACAAGGAGTTGCCTTTAGGGCTGAAGAGAAAAGCTGTTGGGGTGGGGAGGCATTTGCACCGCTTTGTTCCCAGACAAGCCCCATTCTTTTTGTCACCTTAGAGCCTCCAGCTTTCCTTCCAGGGCCTGTCAGACTGTGGTACTCTGCCGTCCAGGTCATCGGGGTCCTTGTTAGGGGGAAAAGGAAAAAAATAGTGACATATATAACAAATTATGATAAATATTACATATTATAAAATTGTATTTACTATATAACCATTATAAAAACAATATATCTGTACAATATATGATATTGAATTACTTATATCATTACTTTATACATACTCTAGTAAATATAAATATCACGTATCATTTAAAATACTGTGGATTATATATGAATATTTTATCATGTGTATTTTACAAGTTGCATGCTGCATATACATATCATATAGTATAAGTTATACATTTAAGTACTGTAAGTTATATATAGAGGGAGGGAGAGGAAAATGAAGGTACTGTATCTGGGAACTACTGTGAGTTTGCTCCATCCTGAGTTACATTTAGAGACCGAGCCGGGTGTGGAGTCACACAAAGGAATCCGTATTTGCAGCAAATAAGGAGATCACAGGGAATAACTTGCAAAGCCTTGACTCCCAGAGCAGGAGTGAGTGGGTTCTTTTCATTTCATATTTGGGATGAATATTCAGAGGGGAGATTTGTCAGCCCCTGTCAAGGTGGGGGAAGGTCGGTCAGGAGGCCTGAGAGCACAGGCCTATAGGGGCATCCTTTGCTCTGTTAATGAGGCCAGTGCGCCTCCTAGTGCAGAGACTTACCCAGACCTGCTCTGTCCCCACAGCCGCTGGGGGTCCTGTCAGCCCTGCTCAGGAAGGGCCCCACATTCTCACACTCACTGTTTTTCTCTGTGAAGGTGTGTCTACACTGCAAGTTCCTGTTCACACTCAGCCCCCAGAGCCAGCCTGCCTCCTCTGAGCACCGCCGCCCCCGTGGGGACAGATTCCCTCTGCTCTCTGCTCCCCGTGTCTTGTCCTCAGCTGCACAGAGGTTCACAGGCTCCCCTGGGTCAGGACTGCACAGGTACCTCCTGCTAGACCCCACTGCACGGAGGAAGCCTGATCAGGGACAGCATGCCAGGACCTCTGTCCTTCCGTGGAGGGTCACTCTCCCATGGAAAACAGGCATTAGGGAAGCAGGTGAAGGAGAGGCTTGCAGAGAAATCGAAGGGGTAGAGGAACCATGAGAGACGATGGACTCTGAAAAACTAGTCCTAGTTTTTCTAGGGTTCTAGAGGGGAGGGAGATGGGGGATGGGTTGGCCTGGTGATGGGTATTGAGGAGGGCACATTCTGCATGGAGCAGTGGGTGTTATGCACAAACAATCATGGAATACTTCATCTAAAGCTAATGATGTAATGTATGGGGGTTAACATAAGAATAAAAAAAAAAAAAAGAAAAGAATGGTTACACCAAAGTGGCTCATCTTCGGGCAGCCTAGTCTTGGCCAGTTCCTTCCCTCCTCTGAAACTTCCCAAAGTTACACATGTCCAAAGTTGGGCTAGACGATTGTTCAGTTTGGTCGACACTCCTGACAATAAGCCAGTTTAGTTAAACTTATTTCAGGAGTGGGGGATGCAGGTGTATTCTCAAAGAAAGGCCTGGTGTTATAGAAATCAGGTATTAAACAAGAGGCATTTCTATGGAAACAAACAAAATGATGGTTAATGATTGTATCAAAGTATAAAGCAGTTAGTTCCGAGTTCTGAGGGTACCCAGGGGAGAAGACTTCTGGATGTCAAGCTCAAATATCTTCAGAGAGAGTGACAGCAACCTGTGACAAACTGACTGGTTTTCCTGGTTTGTAGTTTAAATGTGTCTGTTGTGTCTGCTGATCCATGAGTGGCCCACAGAACAACAGGGACGAAGACCGTCTCTATGTGAGCTGCTCTGGCAGTTTTTCTGAAGTTTACATCGTGTTGTTTGCATTTACTTTTCAGTACTTCAGGGGAAAAGGCAGTTTGAGTCCAACTCAGAAAGGTGGGAGAAAAATCCCAATGTTAGTTTTGAGACTTGTAGTCGGACATTGTAGGAAGCTAGAGAATATCAGGATCTAGTCCAGGTGTTAATCGACAGGATTGGAATCAAGTATTCACTCCGGTGTGTTACTGAAATATTTTTTCTCTACAATCACCCTTATTTCTACCAAGTATAACCAAATTAACATTAATTTGCTCACCAAGTAATTGTAGTTTCAAAAAGAACTTGGTCTGGTTATTTACATAAGTGCCGCAAGAATGGCAATCAACCATAGAGGCTCTTTAAAACCTGCTTTGCTGGAACTTTTAGAAGAAACCTCTAGATTGAACATTTAACAGCCCGTCCAGGCCAGAAGCCAACCAAAACTGTTGCCAGATACTTGCCATCAGACTTAACCTGCAACACCTATAGACTTGGGAAATTCTCTGTTTTGCAGGGACCCAAATATGCCACGGTTCCTGCACCTGCCAGGACATGACCTTCTTGAGTCACCCGGTAAAGCTGCTGGAAACTCTGTAAGCAGGTGGCAGGCTGATACTTCCAAGCGGCTTTATTGTCTCCATAAAGTCAATGTTAGTTCCTTAGAGCTTGCTGGTCAGATCTGAGTATATACAGATACGTATCTCTTTCAAATATGACCTTGCAGTCAGAGTCTGAGTAATCTAACCAATGTTTCCAGTTATATCTTGTTACAAGGAAAACAGAATCTTAGGAAACTTATGCTAATAAAGACATTGCCATCAATGTATAAGAATGCTCCCTGATGGTCTCTGAGTTTTGATGGGATCAGGTATGGAGAAAAAATAAATAGTTTCATTTGTTCAGCAAGGTATATTTGGTTAAGTTCTTATAGATCAGTTAGCTTAAGAGAAGTTTCCTTAAATCTGAAGGAACAAAACATTTTTAAAAGACAACAATGTTTCAAAGAGATGTCATCAAAATTATAATCATTTTCCTCTGGACATTCAGTTTCAT
The DNA here is from genome assembly GCF_029215605.1 of Mirounga angustirostris. Classification (NCBI taxonomy): domain Eukaryota; kingdom Metazoa; phylum Chordata; class Mammalia; order Carnivora; family Phocidae; genus Mirounga; species Mirounga angustirostris. Next base: position 91,446,964 of record NW_026991722.1, read on the forward strand.
GTTATTCATTTTTTGTTCTGTTTGAATCCAGTTCTTCTGTTAGTTCTGGCAATTTTTACTTTAGTTTTACTCTCTTAAAGGTATCAGAAACCTACATATTTTCAAAGTTCTGCCCATGAATATCCTTGAAGACGTAACACATTTGCAGTAGCATCCGAGTAAGATGGGAACTGTACGTGACAAGATAGGACAGTGGTCATGGCTACGGATGGGTAGAGGTCATTATGATGCAATTGACAAGGAAATGTGTTATTCCCGTGACATGGGACACAATATCTATCAAACACAAATAAGGAAAGTTATATAGTTATAAGCAAATGTAGGATTTTTAAAAATATTAAAAGTATATATTTTTCAATGCATCAAAGTCCTGATAAACATAGGAAATATTTTGGTAAAACAGAGTGCATGTTTTCCAAGCAGATAATTTTAAAGTGAATAAAAACTTTTGTTTACCATTTTTTTTTGTAAGGGCGGGCCAGTAATTCAAGACAATTTTGACTTTTTCACCAAGTTAAAACAGAATTCTAATTTTGCATCCACATTGTTTGATATTAAAGCTCACTTATTTATTTAAAATTATCTTAATTTTAACCAGTATTGACCATACATACAATTCCTTTCTAGGTTCCTTTCCCAAAAACCTACTACATCTTTCTCCTATTGTCTCCAGACCCCAGCATTACCCTGTCTATGTCTCTCTCCCTTGCAGGGTCCTGGGCCCAATCTGTGCTGACTCAGCCGCCCTCCGTGTCTGGGGCCCTGGGCCAGAGGGTCACCATCTGCACTGGAAGCAGCTCCAACCCCAGGGGTTATGCTCTTTAGTACCACTTTAGTGCCAACAGCTCTGAGGAGCAGCCCCTCAATCTCCTCTTTTATGCTCACAATAATCAATCTTTGGGGGTCCCCGATCAATTCTCTGGCTCCAGGTCTGGCAACTGAGGCTCCCTGACCATCGCTGGGCTTGAGGCTGAGGACGAGGCTGATTTCTCCTGCCCGCCCTATGACAGTGGACTCCATGCTCACACCGTGCTCCTGGGCTGTGGGGACAGCACAGGATGTGACAGGCCCCAGTGCCCGAGAGCAGCCCCCCAGCCTGAGTCAGATCCCCTGGCTCAGCTCCTCAACCACAAGCACCCAATTCCTTCTCTTCAATCTGATGTGTGTGTTGGCAGACTCCCTGTCCCAGCCCGTGCTGACCCAGTCGCCCTCCCTCTGGGCATCTTTGGGATTGACAGACAGCTCACCTGCACCCTGAGCAGGGACATCAGTGTTGGCGGCTCGAACATCTACCGGATCCAGCAGCAGCCAGGGAGCCCTACCCGGGATCAGCTGTACTACTCCTCAGACTCCGATAAGCACCAGGGCTCCGGGGTCCCCAGCCCCTTCTCGGGCTCCAAAGACGCCTCGGCCAATGCAGGGCTTCTGCGCATCTCGGGGCTGCAGGCTGAGGCCGAGGCGGACTATCACTGGGCTACAGCTTCGGCGGTGGGAGCAAGTACCAATCCTCACAGCATCTCAGACAACGAGGAAGTGAGACAAACACCCCTGGACCCACAGGCCTTGTCTCTGAGTCTCTTTTATTGAGAAGCTTCTGTGGAGGCTTTTGTAAGGCAGTGTCCTCTGTGGGGAGACCTGTCCTTGCAGAAGAAGGACAGACACACAGACTATGTTGTGACCTGAGCCAGCACAGGCGTCCCAGTAGAACACCTGGGTGACAGATGGAGCCCACCTGCACATGCCCCAGGGCCTGGGGTAAAATAAAATCAAATATATTCAATGACTTTAAGTATATGTAGGGGGTTTGGCTACCACCCCCATGATCGAAATGACAACATTTCCATTACCCGCAGAGAAAACCCCCTTCCCAGCAGCAGTCAGGCCAGGGTCCCCCTGCACTCAGCTCTCTGTGGCCCCCAATTCCCTCCGGTCCGCAGTGAGTTCCCTACTGTGCCCATTTCACAGGGACTGAACCCCAGAATATTTGTCCTTGTCAGCGCTCCATTCACCGGCCTGAGGAGCGTGTGCATTGCTGTGGGGACGTCACCTCCGCCATCGGGAAATATGCGGATCGCTTCAGGTATGTACACGGCACTCTTGTGCGGAGGCCTTGCTAATCTTCCAATTTTAATGCATAGGACGTTGAAATGAGCCTAATTTATTTTGCCATATTGGTCTTCTTGTCACCTTTTAATCTGTACATTTGTGCATGCTCCCATTTTGTTCAATGCGTTAGCCAGTGGTTTTTTATTGTTTTATGAAAATGATGTGTTAATTAGACCATTTTTCAAGTTTTTGTCTCATGCATTTTTGCTTTACTTGTGGTGGGAGGTCGGCTGTGCTTCCTTTCCCTTTTCCCTATTCCCTTGTGCCTAGGAGACGCTAAATGTCTCCTTCCCCCTCTTTCCCCATCGCTGAGGTGTTCCCAGGGCTTCCCTCCTCACGGTCTCACCCCATCTGCCCACAGCACAGCCTCTGAGTCCTCCTGACTCCCTCCTGCTCGCCCTGGATGCCCGTCCTGTGGGCAGGGCTCGGGTGTCCCCCTGGCTGTCCCGTGGCTTCACACTCAGGGACTCTCTCCTCGGATGGTGGTTCAGGCCGCTGCCAGCTTCCCCTACTGTCTCCCACAGACTTCTCTGGAACCGACTTTTCTTTGCACTGAAGCTCATGGCTTGTGGTCTGAGCCTGGGAGCCAGGGTGTCTGGATTCACTCATTAGTGTTCTATTTATTTGTTAATTTACTTTCATACAGGTTGTGTGAAGTTGGTACATAATCTGTCTCACGTGTTAATAGGGTGTGAGTCTTGCATAGTTTCCTCTGTCTTCTTAATTGTACAGGTTTTTTTTTTTAATTCTTTTTTTTAAGATTTTATTTATTTATTTGAGAGAGAGAATGAGATAGAGAGAGAGCATGAGAGGGAGGAGGGTCAGAAGGAGAAGCAAACTCCCTGCTGAGCAGGGAGCCAAATGCGGGACTCGATCCCAGGACTCCAGGATCATGACCTGAGCCAAAGGCAGGCGCTTAACCAACTGAGCCACCCAGGCGCCCATGTGCAGGTGTTTTTAAGAGTCAAAATGGGTTTTTCAAATTTTGTCAGTGAATATCACCTCAGCTACCCAGAATTTTTCAAGAAAAATTTGTTTAAAGTAAAAAAAAAATCATAATGAAGACCACTTTTAAATATACTTTTTTTATTCGTTTAATTTTTATTGTTATGTTAATCCCCATACATTACATCATTAGTTTTAGATATAGTGTTCCATGATTCATTGTTTGTGTATAACACCCAGTGCTCCATGCAGAATGTGCCCTCCTCAATACTCATCACCAGGTTAATGCATCCTCCCACCACCCTCCCCTCTAGAACCCTCAGTTTTTTTGTTTTGTTTTTTTTATTCTTATGTTAATCCCCATACATTACATCATTAGTTTTAGATGAAGTGTTCAATGATTCATTGTTTGTGCATAACACCCAGTGGTCCATGCAGAATGTGCCCTCCTCAATACCCACCAGCAGGCTAACCCATCCTCCCACCCCCCTCCCCTCCAGAACCCTGTTTGTTTTTCAGAGTCTATCATCTCTCATGGTTCATCTACCCCTCCGATTTCCCCCACTTCATTCTTCCCCTCCCGCTACCTTCTTCTTCTTCTTCTTCTTCTTTTTTTTTCTTAACATATATTGCATTATTTGTTTCAGAGGTACAGATCTGAGATTCAAGAGTTTTGCACAATTCACAGCGCTTACCAGAGCACATACCCTCTCCAGTGTCTATCACCCAGTCACCCCATCCCTCCCACCCCACCCCCCACCCAGCAACCCTCAGTTTGTTTCCTGCAATTAAGAATTCCTCATATCAGTGAGGTCATATGATACATGTCTTTCTCTGTTTGACTTATTTCGCTCAGCATAATAACCCTCCAGTTCCATCCACATCGTTGCAAATGGCAAGATCTCATTCCTTTTGATGGCTGCATAATATTCCATTGTATATATATACCACCTCTTCTTTATCCACTCATCTGTCGGTAGACATCTTGGCTCTCTCCATAGTTTGGCTATTGTGGACATTGCTGCTATAAACATCGGTGTGCACGTACCCTTTCGGATCCCTACTTTTGTATCTTTGGGGTAAATACCCAGTAGTGCAATTGCTGGATCATATGGTAGCTCTATTTTCAACTTTTTGAGGAACCTCCATACTGTTTTCCAGAGTGGCTGTATCAGCTTGCATTCCCACCAACAGTGTAGGAGGGTTCCCCTTTCTCTGCATCCCTGCTAACATCTGTCATTTCCTGACTTGTTAATTTTAGCCATTCTGACTGGTGTGAGGTGGTATCTCATTGAGGTTTTGATTTGGATTTCCCTGATGCCGAGCGATATTGAGCACTTTTTCATGTGTCTTTGGCCATTTGGATGTCTTCTTTGGAAAAATGTCTGTTCATGTCTTCTGCCCATTTCTTGATTGGATTCTTTGTTCTTTGGGTGTTGAGTTTGATGAGTTCTTTATAGATTTTGGATACTAGCCCTTTATCCGATATGTCATTTGCAAATATCTTCTCCCATTCTGTTGGCTGTCTTTTGGTTTTGTTGACTGTTTCCTTTGCTTTGCAAAAGCTTTTTATCTTGATGAAGTCCCAAGAGTTCATTTTTGCCCTTGCTTCCCTTGCCTTTGGCGATGTTTCTAGGAAGAAGTTGCTGCGGCTGAGGTCAAAGATGTTGCTGCCTGTGTTCTCCTTTAAGATTTGGATGGACTCCTGTCTCACATTGAGGTCTTTCAACCATTTGGAGTCTATTTTTGTGTGTGGTGTAAGGAAATGGTCCAGTTCATTCTTCTGCATGTGGCTATCCAATTTTCCCAACACCATTTGTTGAAGAGATTCTCTTTTTCCCATTGGACATTCTTTCCTGCTTTGTCAAAGATGAGTTGACCATAGAGTTGAGGGTCCATTTCTGGGCTCTCTATTCTGTTCCATTGATCTATGTGCCTGTTTTTATGCCAGTACCATATTGTCTTGATGATGACAGCTTTGTAATAGAGCTGGAAGTCTGGAATTTTGATGCCGCCAGCTTTGCTTTTCGTTTTCAACATTCCTCTGGCTATGCGGGGTCTTTTCTGGTTCCATACAAATTTTAGGATGATTTGTTCCATTTCTTTGAAAGAAGTGGATGGTATTTTGATGGGGATTGCATTGAATGTACAGATTGCTCTAGGTAGCATTGACATCTTCACAATATTTGTTCTTCCAATCCATGAGCATGGAACGTTTTTCCATTTCTTTGTGTCTTCCTCAATTTCTTTCATGAGTATTTTACAGTTTTCTGAGTACAGATACTTTGCCTCTTTGGTTAGATTTATTCCTAGGTATTTTATGGTTTTGGGTGCAATTGTAAATGGGATCGACTCCTTCATTTCTCTTTCTTCTGTTTTGTTGTTGGTGTATAGGAATGCCACTGACTTCTGTGCATTGATTTTATATCCTGCCACTTTACTGAATTCCTGTATGAGTTCTAGCAGTTTGGGGGTGGAGTCTTTGGGGTTTTCCATATAAAGTATCCTATCATCTTTAAAGAGTGAGAGTTTGACTTCTTCTTTGCTGATTTGGATGCCTTTGATTTCTTTTTGTTGTCTGATTGCTGAAGAGTTGTGTTTTCATTTTCATTTGTTTCCATGAATTTTTTAAATTCTTCTTTAATTTCCTGGTTGACCCATTCATTCTTTAGTAGGATGCTCTTTAGCCTCCATGTATTTGAGTTCTTTCCAACTTTCCTCTTGTGATTGAGTTCTAGTTTCAAAGCATGGTGGTCTGAAAATATGCAGGGAATGATCCCAATCTTTTGGTACTCATTGAGACCTGATTTGTGACCTAGGATGTGATCTATTCTGGAGAATGTTCCATGGGCACTAGAGAAGAATGTGTATTCCATTGCTTTGGGATGGAACGTTCTGAATATGTCTGTGAAGTCCATTTGGTCCAGTGTGTCATTTAAGGTTTTTATTTCCTTGTTAATATTTTACTTAGACGATCTGTCCATTTCAGTGAGGGGGGTGTTAAAGTCCCCCACTATTATTGTATTGTTGTCGATGTGTTTCTTTGCTTTTGTTATTAATTACCTTATATAATTGGCTGCTCTCATGTTAGGGGCATAGATATTTACAATTGTTAGATCTTCTTGTTGGATAGACCCTTTAAGTATGATATAGTGTCCTTCCTCATCTCTTATTACAGTCTTTGCTTTAAAATCTAATTTGTCTGATATAAGGATTGTCACCCCAGCTTTCTTTTGGTGTCCATTAGCATGGTAAATGGTTTTCCACCCCCTCACTTTCAATCTTGGGGTGTCCTTCGTTCTAAAGTGAGTCTCTTGCAGAGAGCATATCGATGGGTCTTTTTTTTTTTTTTAAGATTTTATTTATTTATTTGAGACAGAGAGAATGAGAGACAGAGAGCATGAGAGGGAGGAGGGTCAGAGGGAGAAGCAGACTCCCTGCCGAGCAGGGAGCCCGATGCGGGACTCGATCTCGGGACTCCAGGATCATGACCTGAGCCGAAGGCAGTCGCTTAACCAACTGAGCCACCCAGGCGCCCCTCGATGGGTCTTGTTTTTTAATCCAGTCTGATAGTTTGTGTCTTTTGAATGGGGCATTTAGGCCATTCACATTCAGGGTAACTATTGAAAGATAGGAAGTTAGTGCCATTGTATTGCCTGTAAGGTGACTGTTACCGTATATTGTCTGTGTTCCTTTCTGGTCTATGTTGCTTTTAGGCTCTCTCTTTGCTCAGAGGACCCCTTTCAATATTTCTTGTAGGGCTGGTTTTGTGTTTGCAAATTCCTTTAGTTTTTGTTTGTCCTGGAAGCTTTTTATCTCTCCTTCAATTTTAAATGACAGCCTAGCTGGATCTAGTATTCTTGGCTGCATATTTTTCTCATTAATGGTCTGAATATATCCTGTCAGTCCTTTCTGGCCTGCCAGGTCTCTGTGGATAGGTCTGTTGCCAATCTAATGTTTCTACCCTTGTAGGTTACATATCTCTTCTCCCGAGCTGCTTTCAGCATTTTCTCTTTGTCTCTGAGACTCGTAAGTTTTAGTATTAGATGTCGGGGTGTTGACCTATTTTTATTGATTTTGAGAGGGGTTCTCTGTGCTTCCTGGATTTTCATACCTGTTTCCTTCCCCAAACTAGGGAGGTTCTCTGCTATAATTTGCTAGAGTTTACCTTCTACCCCTCTCTCTCTTTCTTCTTCTTCTGGGATCCCAATTATTTTAATGTTGTTTCGTCTTATGGTATCGCTTATCTCTCGAATTCTGCCCTCGTGATTCAGTAGTTGTTGGTCTCTCTTTTTCTCAGCTTCTTTATTTTCCATCATTTGGTCTTCTATATCACTGATTCTCTCTTCTGCCTCATTTATCCTAGCAGTTAGCGCCCCCATATTTGATTGCACCTTATTAATAGCCTTTTTGATTTTGACTTGGTTAGATTTTAGTTCTTTTACTTCTCCAGAAAGGGTTTCTCTAATAACTTCCATGCCTTTTTCAAGCCCAGCTATTATCTTTAAAGTGATGATTCTGAACTCTAGATCCGACATCGTACTAATGTCTGTATTGAGTAGGTCCCTGGCAGTCGGTACTACCTCTTGTTCTTTTTGTTGAGGTGATTTTTTCTGTCTTGTCATTTTGTCCAGAGGATAATAGATTAATGAGAGTATAAAATGCTAACAGGGTAACAACGTTCCCAGAAAATATACTCTAAACAAATCAGAAAAGACCTGAAGCAGTGGGAAAAGAAAGGGAAAGAGAGAAAAAAGAAAAAAAAAAAGATAAAAGGAAACAAAAACAAAACAAAACAAAAAAACAGATCTTCAATCTCCTGTTGAGTTCGTAGGTGTTCAGAATGGTTTGATCCCTATCCAGCCGAATTCCTGAGACCAGATGAAATCCAGGTCTCCTACTCCTCCACCATCTTGCCCCATGAGGCTGGATTTTAAGAAGGATAATTTACATTGGATGTGAGCATTCATTTTTGTCTTAAGCCTAATTTCTGGGTTTTCCCCCCTTTTTTTATTTTTCAGGGAGTTGCTAAGGCTAGCCATTATACTAAAAAAAAATTGAGAGGTCTGTAAAATTCATTTTGGCTTTTAAATATAACCAAGATAAAGGCTCCATCATCAGGCCATATAAGAGTATGATCTATTAATAGTAACTCAAAACATTAAACCTTTTGATAGCTTAACCAAAGATACAAGATGTGGCCAGAAAGGGCATAGATGATGCAGCCTCCATGAACCAAAACTTAGCTCCAGTATTAGTCTATGGGAGCAAAAGCCTCTGTTGCACAGAGGGGAGGGGTGGTCTAGTGAAAATGTAGTCTTCTGTCTCCAAAATCATGAGGCTACTCCAGACACAGAACTACTACTCTCTGACACTAGGCAAGCGATGTAAGAATGGATCTATCTAGCAGGGATGAGCAATGAAGGTTGAGATGATGAAACGTTCCTATGGGCTGCAAACTCTTATGGCAAACTCCCATGAATGCAGGAACAGCAGAGAGAGAGAGAGAGAGATTCCTAGTCTGTTTTATTGGACAGCAACATTCATCCTGGTAAGTACACCGAATGTGGGAACAGCAGAGAGAGAGAGAGAGAGATTCCTAGTCTGTTTTATTGGACAGTAACATTCATCCTGGTAAGTATACCTTCAAGATGTAGAGACCAGAGAGAATGTTCTCACTGGTCACAGAGCCAAGCTCTTAGGACATAGAAAAGAAGAAAGAAAAATCGCCATCCTTGTTTTTTTTTGTTTTTGTTTTTGTTTTCTCCAGCTAAGCCTTGGGTCTCTCAGCCACTCTAATACCTAAGAGGGATATGCCATAGGGTTGGGTACCGTGTGGTGTTTTACAATGTACCTCATTGCACCAAAGTCTTCTTGAGGTTGACTAATGGCCAACTATCAATCTAACCTGTTCCCTGGCCAGCTTAGCCTGTGGACCAAGTCTTTTTTTTCTTTTCTTTTTTTTTTTTTAATTTTTATTTTTTCTTTTCTTTTTTTTTTAAATTCTTATGTTAATCCCCATACATTACATCATTAGTTTTAGATGAAGTGTTCCATGATTCATTGTGCATAACACCCAGTGCTCCATGCAGAATGTGCCCTCCTCAATACCCATCACCAGGCTAACCCATCCTCCCAACCCCCTCCCCTCTAGAACCCTCAGTTTGTTTTTCAGAGTCCATCGTCTCTCATTGGACCAAGTCTTTTTGAAGTGAGAATCCTAACAGCGTTTAAGTGCTTAACCTGTGCCAACAATTTTGCACTTTGACTTCCAAGATGTCTCTTAGAGACAGCCTGTAACCTCAATGAGAGTTTATCCAAACAGATCCCATTTGTGTGAGAACTGTGGACTAACCAGTCTGTGGGGCTGACTCCAAAAGAAGGCTTCGGGGACCTTTGTCTACCATCTGCCCCATCGTAATTCCTTTCTGGGACACATACGACTAAAGAGACAAAGGAAAACAAAGGCCAGCTCTGGGAGGAAACGGATCTATAACCAAAAATTATCCTCTTACATTTTTATTAAGAGTTGCTAAGCCCAAGGAATTAGGCCATAATATTCTCTCCTGCTAATCTATAAATAGAGAGGGAGACAAAAAATGCCTCTCACCACCCTCCCTCCGTTGGACACCACAGACCAAGATTCTTGGGGGCTCACATGGTAAGAAATCTTGCCTTCTGCTGACTGTATGTTAGATGTCCCAGGATCTCAGCTGCTTCATCTGATTCAAGCTGTGTTGAGCCAAGTACAAGTGACCTGAGCACCATGCCATTTGTTGGGGAGGAAGAATTTCCTCGGCCCCTCAAGGTCCTTTAGTCTGGACTAAGAACCAAATTGACATGAGACAGATTAAGGACATTATCAGATTTAGTTTCATACTGATGGGGAATCCGCACACACCTGAAATTCCAAAGACAGTCATGCAACAGGAAGCTTATCTGACATCCTGAGCAAAGAACAGGGAAATGGACCTGGGGATACAAAGGGGAGGAAGATCATCAGCAGGAAAGAGAGGAGAAATGTACAGAAACCAATGTTTCCCTGTTATACAGATAAGTTCCTTAGGTAAAGAGAAATCTCTGCTAATAGCTCTCTTCTTGATACAGGCAGATAGTAGGGGGGGTTGTAAAGAGATTTTGTTGGATTGGTTGAGTTGTGAACACTTTTAACTCAAAATAAGGTTCACGGCAAAGATGCCCATCTTGGGGAGGCCTGCCCTTAGCCCTACATCATCACGTTGACTCTGGGTACCATTTCATGTGTCTGTACACCTCTCAAAATATCTCAACTTGAATCATTTAAATATGTGCAGTTGATTCTAAGTCATTTATACCTCAATAAAACTGTCATAAATAGCTTGAAATCTCTTCAATATAAAAACATCTTTCTTACCATCCATCCATCCATGAATAACCTCACTGTCCAGCTTTTCTATGCAGTGGCCACCCCATAGCATTTGCCTTCCTGTCATCAGTGTCTGTTACTTTGTGTCTGAGCATCTGCACATTCGGCTACTGCTACTAAGAACCTTGCCCTTCTTCCAGGAATAACTTTCTTTCATTGTCCTGCATCAGGACATGTGGCCTGCCTTCAGACCAGGTCACCAGTGACCCCTCATGTGGCCCTGCTGACGAAGGGATCAGCATTTGCTCCTAGCCCTTCCCAATCCCACCTCCCTGCATTCCCACTCACTCACCCTGCACAGGGTCATATTTCCACGTCTTCCTCCTGGTACTCTAGCAATTCCCAGTTAACTGGGGGCAGTGCAGGGACTGTGGCCCATGGGTGTTTGAGGACAGACAGTGAGCAGGCTGTTAGCGCAGTGTCCTCAACACATTACAGCACATTATAATACTGAGACGGTAAAGTTTGGACAATGGGCAGCAGGGGGCACTGTGGGTCTTTCCCAGTGTTTTTACAGGGGCTGACTTCTGTGTAATACCCCCAAATTGGCCATATTCCCTAGAGCTGGGTCATGTGGGCCTGTGACTGGTGACAGGGACTCAGCAGCTGTGCCCCTTCCAAGCTGGGCGGATTCTCCTGCTCACAGGTCTGTGGAAGGTCCCAGCAGCTGCTTCCTTCCTGGTCCCTCTCAGGGGACACACTCTGAGACACACCCATCCACCCCCCATGTCTAAAAGCCAAATGCATACCTTCACTGGTTCGAAGGGAGGAGCAGACATCACCAGCAGTGGAAACACATTTACAGAAATAGCCCCTCCTTCCAGAGGCCACTGAAGGAGATTATAGATACCTGGGGCAGCAGAGCGCCAGCCATCATGTCACAGCATGGTTACGTCCACCCTTTGTGTGGACTCCTTCCCTTCTCACGTTCCCCTTTTACTGCATAGCTAAGATCAACCTTGGACATCTGGGCCATCCCCTGAGCCTATGTCTATGACTTTGGTCCCGACCCCCAAACAACTTCACCTCCATCCCTGCCCCATAATCCGTAAGTGTCTGTGTTTGCAGTTTCCCTTTCCCATCCTGTGCTGACTCAGTCCTCCTCCTCTGTGCATCCCTTGAAGAATCTGCCAGACTGCATCTGAACCCTGAGAAGTGACTCCATTGTTGATAAATAAATATATATATATTTGTGTGTGTGTGTGTGTGTGTGCATACTGAAACTAGCAGAAGCCAGGAAGTCATCCCTGGTTTCTCCTGAGATTCAAATCAGGGTCAGATACACACTAGGGATCCTGAGTCTCCTTTTGTTGCTGTTGCTGTTCCAAAGATGGTTCAGCCAATTCAGGTGTTCTGATATCTCTGGACTCCAGCATGAGGACGAGGTGACCATTCCTGTCATATATGCCGAAATAGTGCTAATGCTGATGCAGTGCTCAGACCCACAGGGAAGTGAGACAGAATCTCCCTCCACTCTCTGGACCTGGTGATGTCACCCCTCAGGTGGTTCAGGGGGTGAATTCTGTTCTCAGATCTTCAACAGACCCTTAGGTTTCCTGGTATCAGATGACTTGAGAGTGTCATATCCTTTCTTCAGCTACATTTTTAGTTTTATAACCTATTTTCATCATGCTTGTGTCTCCACCATGGCCTGGGTCCTCTTCTCTCTCCTCCTTGTAGTCACAGGTCATGTGAGGGGAGTGGTCACTGTGTCCACAGGGACAAGCACCTCCCAGTCCCTACCCTGTCCCATTCCTTACAACAGCTTATCACCTGCCTCCCCACTGCAGCCCTAATAAGCTATTCCTAGTAAGGATTTAAAATGGGAAAATGGTGGAGAAGTCACAGGAGGAATTCTGCTTGGCCATGTGCTGGGGAAGGTCATCCAAATGATGTGTCTGCCGATCCATCCGTGAGCTGGACCTGGACTCTCAGAGGCTCCTCACCCCTCCCTTCTCCATGGAATGTGAGTTTTTCTCGTCCCCACTCCCCGAGGCTGCTCCAAGGACATAACTTTGAGACACTGATGTGGTGCTGAGAACACCTGCACCGTATATATACCTGGACCTAGTTACGGGGTCTTTGTGAACATAAAAAATGTGGTAGCCTGGTTCAAGGACCCATCCGTCTTGCTGCCACCCAAGCCAAGCCTCGTATGTAAGTCCCTTTTGTTCATTAAAACTGTCACCTACTAACCTAGAGTGACATTCCACATTCTTCAGTCTCTCTCTGCCCTCTGAGAACAAGGGCCATTTTCAGATCACACCAGGGAAGCTCCCAACAGGGTTGGGAACCAATACCAGGTGGGCATGGTTGGGCGCCTGCATTCAGGCACCTGGAATAGGGGAGGGGGGTGTGAATACCAAGGGCAGGCTGTGGACAGAGCATGGTGAAGTTCAGTGTTGACATTCTGTAGGAGGTGAAGGCCTCTCAGAAGCTAGCTGTGGTCCCCAGACTCCCAGGGTGATCACTGGTTGGGTGGCATTAGTCACATGGACACATTTCTTTGTGACTGTCTTCACTGTGGGTCCTACACTAGAATTTTTTTCTTTTGGTATACGTGTATTATTACTGTATCTACAAAGTTCAAAACCCAGCCTGACACCAAGAACAAATTCACACCAGTTTGTTGAATGAATGGGTGAATTCACCTCAATAGAAATCCCGTAAAGAGTAGATCTGAGGCAAATCATATGATTTCTGCTTATGGGCCTTTTTGTGGTTTGAGTTCTGAGTTGATTTGAGAGGAGTTGTGAACTAAGCACTTGACTTTAGGATAGAGGACAAGAGAAAATTGATTTCACCCTTGGGGAAGGCTACAGTACCACGGATTGGATTCCATGGGTTCATGTGAGGACAGAAGGGGAAAGGACGTGAGTAGCCTCCAGGTACTGTCACATGCACTACTGACTGAACCAGTCAGGCACCCCTCGTACTGAGGACAGAAACCAGAGGGAACACATTGGATCATGGAGCACATTCTGAGCAGAGAAGACAGCATCTATGAGCAAATGAACATCAGAATACAGATCAGCTATTTGAACACCTGCTAATGTTTCATCTAATCAGTAAGATTGCCATCTGTCTACAAAATGTTGAATTTTAGAAAGCCCACCTATATGATCAAGAAATTCTAATATTCAACTCTTCAACACAAAATCCCTGTAAAGACCCCATATTGGCAAATCCATTGAAGACTGATGGTGTGCGACCTCTTTGTTGTCACAAGAACAGGTTCTACTCATGGAGAAATGGATGATGGAAGCCAATAAATGATTGTCTGAGAATTTATGTTTCTTTTGGACCGTATTTATTCCACAGTATGACATGCTGTGAGCATAGCAATCGTCAAAATAACATACATTATACTTCTGTCACAACATCAATTTTGTAACTAAATGGGAGATTGAAACATAATTCAATTTATGTAACAGTAAAGTGGGAACTCTTATTTTAATGCATAAATCATGTAAAACTAACAATGAATTAATAGCAAAATCACGTACCAGTGAAGAGATAATGCATTTGCAGTATCTTCTGTGGGATAAAGAACATTAAGTTATCATTGATGCACATACTTGCACCTCCCAAAGGTGGGGACTCCTCCCAGGAGTGAGATATTAAAATAGTAATGTAGAGTGTATTGGAATCATCATATCTAGAAATTAGACCATGGATGTGTGAATATACATAGTGACCTGGTGAGCTGAAGAAACCAGCTGGGCTCTCAGGTCTTTGGGCAAGAGTGAGACGTGTGCCCTCTGTTCAGGAGGAGTCACTGTGGGCGCATGTCTGAGCCACATGTGTGAGACCAGAGCTGTGATTCCAGCTCCTTGGTTGTGCCCTCTGCTCAGGACCTACGTGTTGTTTCCACAGGTACTTCCTCCCATGGCTTCCCCAGGAGTGAAGCCAGCCACCCTCCTCCTCAGTGTGTGGTGTGAGTTGAGGTCCAGCACCAGGGCTCGGGGAGGGGCTGGGCAGTCACTGGACGGACCCTATTTGCATGGACAGCCCCTCCTGTGACAGAGAGTGGAGGAGAAAAAGAGGCCTGGGTCAGCCCAGTCAGGGGTAGGGACCAAGGGCTCTGTTACCATGGCCTGGACACCTCTCCTTCTTGTGCTCCCGTCTCACTGGACAGGTAGGGACAGACCTCAGGAACACAGGGTGGCCCAAAATGACTCTTCCCTTGCTTAGCATTTTGAGGGTTTTTTTCATCTAGTCCCATCACTCGTGAGTGTGTGTGTGTTTGTAGGTTCCCTGTCCCAGCCCGTGCTGACCCCGCCGCCCTCCCTCTCTGCATCTCTGGGAGCAACAGACAGACTCACCTGAACCCTGAGTAGTGGCTTCAGTGTTGGTACCAATCCCGTAGTCTGGAAGCCAGGGGGCCATCCCTGCTATCTCCTGAGCTTTTCAGACTCAATCGAGAACCAGGGCTCTGGCCAATGCAGGGCTTCTGCTCATCTCTGGGCCACAGCCTGAGGACAAAGCTGACTATCACTGTGCAGTCTGACACGGTGGTGCTGGTCACAGTGATACACACAGATGGGGACGTGGGACAAACACCTCAGGCTGCTCAGACCCCTGGACTCTGACTCTCAGCAATTTAAAATAACTTGAATTTACACTAACTGTACTGGGAAGTAGCTTCCGGATCAGTGTCCTTCTTCCTAGTTTCCTATGCAACGTATCTAAACTCTCAGCAAAAGAAAATAAAATAATAACAAAACAAAAAACAAACAAACAAACAAATAAGAAACAGAACAAAAACAAAAACAACAAAAAACTCATGATGTTGCAGAAACTTTGCTGGCAATACGAATGTAAAAATCAGAGCCTGTTGAGTTGAGGTGTTTTGTGTTTATTTTTCCTCTTTAGAAAAGCACATCAACTTTCCTTAGGTTACTTGGTTAGAGCCTGCAGACCATCCCAGCAGGTGGACAGTCTTCCACTGCATGGATCCTGTTCCTCCTGGGGTCAGAGCAGAGAGACCCTCCTTCCCTCCAGTCTCCTGTGCTCACGGTTGGCTGAGCAGCTCTGTGTCCCAGGAACGAGGCACTAAGACTGGTGTTGAGTGAGGACCCAGAACAGGAGGATTTCCAGGCACACGGCTGGCCTACACACTGGCTGGGTGCCTGTTCTTCAGCTGTGATATCAGGAGAAAGTAGTTAGGTCTGGGAGGACCTTTAGTTTTCAGTTAGCAAACCTCTGGGTTGGGCTTATGAGAGTAAGGAGGACACTCTAACATTGCTACAAAGTGCTGAGCCTGTTCTAGGGAAGGTGGGTGAAGTAGATCCCACAGATGTGAGTTACCCACAACTGACACCATCAAGATCCATGGGAACCCCTGTGATAGTTTTCCTGAGCCCACAGGCCCTGACTGTGTCCTTCTCTCCTCTCCTGCCACATTGAGGCTCATTAATGATCGATCTGCAGGGGGGCGCAGGACATCAGGAGCAGCATTTTCCATCTGTGCACAAAAGAAGTCTACCCCATGATTCTTTCCAGGAGGAAATCCTCCCATTTGTGACAACGTGAATGAACTTGCAGGACATTACCTTAAATGAAATGAGCCCTACAAAGAAACACAAATACTCTCTTTATACATGGAATCTACAGGAAAAAAATAATTTAAAAATTACTGTAAATGTTTACTGATGAGGATGAGTTAGAATATGGTAATGTATCTAAGCATCGGAAGCATAGTTGTATGCGTAGATCTTCTTAAACATAATTTTGATTTTCAACTAGTATTTTATACTTGTTATACATAACAGAAAATTTACTATTTCAATCACTCTTTAATGTGCAATTCAGTGGTATTAAGTATATTGACAATGTTGTGTAATCATCACAGCTATCCATTTCCAGAACTTTTTCATCATCCTAAGCAGTAACTGTGCACCCAATAAGGGAATGGGAGACTGGATAAGACAGAGGAACCGGAGATCTGGGATCCCATTCCAATGCAGGAAGCAGCAGAGAGCTACCCACATGGGGTCTCTTGACAGACATGGCCTGGCCCAGGTGAAAGCATTCATTGGGCTATGCTTCTTGTGCTTCTTACTCGCTGTGGCATGGGTATCAATGTGCCCATTGCAGGGTGTCCAGTAATTCCAGCTTTCTCTCCCGAAAGGTGTCAGGAAGCATCAGTGAGAAGCTAAGGATCTCATTTGGGGCAAGTGTTGCATGATTCATATATATTCCTATCTGAACTCCTAAAATCCATGTCAGCTGTACGCCAGACCTGGCAAAAGACTCATTTTCAGTCTGCATCCTCCATACTTGTCAAGGGAAACTTATATTTATTTCTAGACTTTTAATCTGTAGTATTGATCTATGTGTCTGTTTCTGGGCCAATACCATACCATTTATATGTAATTTAGGTACTGCATCGATGAGATAAATCTAGATTTGATTGATGATGATGATATATAGATAGATGATAGATAATAGATAGATAGATGATAGATGATAGATAGATAGATAATAGATAGATACATGCATACATACGTAGACAGAATAACCATGTACTATATATCCATGCAATTCCATTACCAGTACAAAAATAGATTAGATAAATCACTGGGAAAATAATTGTGTTAGTATTCATGGCATGATTGGAGTTATGTATGACACAAAGAAAGCACTAGAAAAAGATCTGGTGAGTAATTAAAATTCATCATAGATGGGGAACAGAGGGCTTAGGGCAGCAGGATCTTCTGGGTCATGAGACTGAGCTCTGTTCTTGCCACACCCACCCTGCTGCATGTCCCTAAATGTGCAGTGTCATCCAATGAATCCTCTGTCCAGTGCAGGAGACCCATTCACCCGTGTGTCTCCCTTTAGGGCTGAGAGTTCTTGTCTGCATCCTGGGAGGGCTGTGTTGTCGATCATCTCCTGTGGGTGCTCTTAGGGGAAGAGCCACAGAAGAACGACATCACACTTCTGAATAATTCTGGTCTTTCCTTGAAGAATTCCATGTGCCTGCTATTAATTGGCCCTGCCCCATGAAGCGTGAGGAGGGGGCAAGTGCAAAGGGTTCTGAAGTCTAGCCAAGTATAGGGAAAAATGGGTGGGGTTGCAGAAAGATTGGCTCTCCCCTCAGGAAACTCCCCTAGAGCCTGTGGAGGGGCAAGAATGTCCTCTGCCCTTCTGCTCACTGGGAGCTAGACACATCTTCCTCGAGGGGTCACTCACCTGTGGCCCCAACAACACAACTATCTGTTTTGGGAGGAGTACAGGGAGATTCCTGCTGTGGAGGCCATGTCTCTGAATCAAGGACTGAGGTGTGGTGGCACCTCCAGCAGAGGAAGGAGCCCCTGGGGGATGAGAACCCCCTGCCCCTGTGTGGGGGTGCGTGGTGAGCCGGGCAGGCTGAAGTCCAGAGTGTCCCTCTCTGCTCAGCTCCAGGATGTCCCTCCCAGGTGAAGTGAGTCTGGACTCTGAGACAGCAGGGGGCGCTGTGGGCCTGTCCCTGTGGGTCTGGGAGGGGTGGAAGGGGTGGTCTCAGCTGGTAACCCAGGCCTGAGGCCCTGCCTTGCACCCTGTGCTCTGTGCTCACCGGGTCCAAGGAGAGGCTCCCCAGCCCCACCCCAAAGTCAGCTTTCCCCAAATTTAGGCCCTGGTACCCCAAGGGAGGGAGTGATTTGCATGAAGGGTTCTTCTCTGCTCTCCCAGCAGGGGAGAGGATAATAGAGGATTTGTGCAGGTCTCTCACTTGTGGGCTCAGAAGCAGAGCCTGGGGCATCTGCACCATGGCCTGGATCCTTCTCCTCATCACCCTCCTCACTCTCTGCTCAGGTGACTGGCTATAGAAAGCACAGGGAGTGATTATGAGGACCCCTGGGGACTTCTTTCCCTATTTGAGAACACCTTGTGGGCAATAACCTGAGACTCACCTGTGTGTGTCCCCACTGCTCTGTTGCAGGGCCCTGGGCACAGTCTGCGCTGACACACGAAGCCTCCATGTCAGTGTCTGTGGGACAGAAGGTCATCCTCACCTGCACTGGAAACAGCTACAATGTTGAAGCATGTTATGTGGGCTGGTACCAACAGATTTCTCAGGGTGCCCCCAAAGCTGTGATGCTCATAAACACTAGGCCCTTAGGGATCCCAGGTCAGTTCTCTGGCTCCAGCTCTGGAAACATGGCCTCTCTGATCACCTCTCTCACCATAAGGTAAAATAATAAAAAAAGTATTTTACTAATATTACTAATAAAGTAAATTTGCTAATGTTACCAGAAAGAGAACAGGTTCCAAACTCAGGTCCTGCTCTTCACTGCTGGAAAATCAATGCAAGAGAAACAAGAGATGGTGGCAAAGGAAAGGTTGCTTTATTCGGGAAGCCAGCACTCCAGGAATATATTGGACAAATGTCTCATAGACCATCTTCCCAGTCCAGGCAAAGCTGGAGGGTTTTGCAGGGGAAGATGTGGGAAATGGTAGGGTCTCCATACAGGAGAAGCAGGTGCCCAGGTGGTTAGTTATATTGATGGGAGAAGAAGAAACAAAAGGCCGACTTTGTTGCGGCTTGCAGTCTCCAGGCAGAAGTCCTGAGGCTTAGAGTTTGCAACACTCCTACAGCTCTCTCAAGGACTTCTTTTATTGTTTTACCACGATAGCTTTGCACCTTAGTGTCACTTTCCCTTAGAGCTGCAAACACTGCCCATCACATGTTTGCGATTACCTCCAAGCATATTGCCTACTGATAATACATCCGAAGGGTCTCAAGACTGATATATTTTTTTTGAGACAGTAGTGAATAACCTTATCTTAGCAGGGGCTACACCTTCATTGTTGAAAGCTTTACTTCCAAATTCCTAAGAGACTTTTGCTAGCCTTAGTCCCCACTAACTGGAAAGTGTATAATCAATCAGGTCACTCCTCACAAGCGCAAGTGCAGCTCTTTCAGAACACGGTCCTGTCCCCGGGCCATGATAAAAGCATCTTTTTGGACTGAAAACATCTCAAGAATTCTTTCTTGACCACTCACTCCAGGCCCACATCATATCACATCAATATGAAGTCATGACCCTGATCGGACTCGCAGGCATCTGTTTTGGAATGGGGTTAGGGCTTACCCTCCAGGAAAGTTTCATCTTTCACTCCTTAAGTCCAATTGTGTGCAAACCTCAAGGAATGTAGGTTGTTTCTGCTACAACCCACAGGACTTAGGTAAGAAAACAAGGAGTGCATAAGCTTGGAGCAAGGTCACCCAAATAATACATTATATGTTAAAAAAAAAAAGAAAGAAAGAAGAGAGCAGGAAGGAAAGAATGAAGGGAGGAAAATCGGAGGAGGAGACGAACCATGAGAGACTATGGACTCTGAGAAACAAACTAAGGGTTCTAGAGGGGAGGGGAGTGGGAGGATGGGTTAGCCTGGTGATGGGTATTAAAGAGGGCACGTTCTGCATGGAGCACTGGGTGTTATATGCAAACAATGAATCATGGATCACCACATCAAAAACTAATGATGTAATGAATGGTGACTAACATAACATAAAAAAAAAAAAAAGACCAGTGGGAGTGCTGTTACAATAAAAGGAAGCCATCCTGAGATGTGTGCAATCTGTATGTTTTAGGAAAGTGTAAAATTTCAAGAATATGAAAGAACATTTGAAAAAAAGATGGTGATCTTGTTTTGTTTGTCTGTTTGTCTGTTTTTCAATAAGAAAGCAAACATGAACATTCTTAAGAGTGAGTAGGTGATCTCCTGTAACTTCTAGCTTCTATCTTCCTATGTGGAGTCTGGATAGAAGGTACTTTTTTAACTTCAAAAAAATTGTGGAAAGTCTGTGCATTGCAGACAAGGGTAAACTTAACAGTAGATTGTGGAGAGGGGGGTGAAAAATGAAGGATCACAGTGTCTGATTTAGGGAGAACCTAGAGGGGGTTCTCACACATTCACAGGGGAGCAGTCATGATGGCCCTGTGCACCTGCAGCCAGTCAGCTGGGGACTCAGGAGGAAGGAAGCAGCATGGTGGATTCCATGGAGGCGGTGGTTGGTGAGGTGAGGGGACTAACCATGGTGGAGTTAGAAAGACTGGATAACGATGATGGTAATGATGATCTATGATTTTAAGTAAGTGAGCATGAACAGGAGTATAAGGAAGTGAAAGAACCCTCAGGGTAAGGGAGAGAGAAAAATGTTTCTTTCACAAATATCTACCCACCCACTCTCACACTGGACAGGAGGGCGTGCTATCTCTCCCACCTTGCCTCCTATCCTGTCACCTTAACGCCAAAACAGAAGCAGAAATAAATCATTTGTGATCATAGTTAAACAATTAAAATGACAGATGACAGAGGGGCTCCCTCACCCTCTCAAGTAGGTTTGATTCCCTTCTCCGACAAATCTGGGGATATTTGTGCAGTTGATGGAAGTGTACATACAGGTGACTGTGAGGAATGTGAGTTTCTGCCCTGGTCTACATGGGCATTCAAATTATCTTCATAGGACTTTGAAATATGTTTTGATCTTGGTAGGAAACTGAAAATAACAAACAAAAAATTAAGGTGGAAAAATGACAATATAATCAAGTTGTATATCCTAGCAAAAACTCCCAACAAGAAATATATAATACAATTATTAATAAAAACACACATTTTACGGGCGCCTGGGTGGCTCAGTCGTTGGGCGTCTGCCTCCGGCTTGAGTCGTGATCCCCGGGTCCTGGGATCGAGTCCCACGTCGGGCTCCCTGCTCTGCGGGAAGCCTGCTTCTCCCTCTCCCACTCCCCCTTCTTGTGTTCCCTCTCTCGCTGTCTCTCTCTGTCAAATAAATAAATAAAATCTTAAAAAAAACAAAAACAAAAACACACGTTTTACTTAAATAAACCTAACTTCATAAAGTACAGAAAATCTTATGTTATTCACTACTAAAGGTTAAGTATATGAAATGTATTAATTTCCTTATATCACCAAATCTAATTGAATCTACAAATGTTATAAAACTATTACACCTCTTTTTTTTTTTCAGGAAGAGGATAGAAAATCATTTATTTACTTTTTAAATTTCGTTAGCTAACATGTAGTACATCATTAGCTTTTGGTGTAGTGTTCAATAATTCATTAGTTGCATATAACACCCAGTGCTCATCACATCACGTGCCCTCCTTAATACCCATCACTCAGTTACCCCATCCCCCCACCCACTTCCCTTTCCACAACCCTCAGTTTGTTTCCTGGAGTCCAGTCTCTCATGATTTGTCTCCCTCTCTGATTTCTTCCCCTTCAGTTTTCCCTCCCTTCCCCTAGGATCCTCTGTGCTATTTCTTATATTCCACATATGAATGAAACTATATGACAATTGTCTTTTTTTTTAAATTTTATTATGTTATGTTAGTCACCATACAATACATCATTGGTTTTTGATGTGGTGATCCACGATCCATTGTTTTCGTATAACACCCAGTGCTCCATGCAGTATGTGCCCTCCTTAATACCCATCACCAGGCTAACCAACCCCCCCTCTCTCCTCCCCCCTAAAACCCTGTTTGTTTCTCAGAGTCCATAGTGTCTCATGGTTCATCTCTCCCTCCAATTCCCCCCCCATTTTTCCCTTCCTTCTCCTAATGTCCTCCATGTTATTCCTTATGTTCCACAAATAAGTGAAAGCATATGATAATTGACTTTCTCTGCTTGACTTATTTCACTTAGCATAATCTCCTCCAGTCCCATCCATGTTGATGTAAAAGTTGGGTATTCATCTTTTCTGATGGCTGAGTAATATTCCATTGTATATATAAACCACATCTACTTTATCCATTCATCTGTTGAAGGACATCTCGGGCCTTCCACAGTTTGACTATTGTGGACATTGGTGCTATGAACATTTGGGTTCATGTGCCTCTTCTTCCACTACATCTGTTTCTTTGGGGTAAATACCCAGTAGTGCAATTGCTGGGTCATAGGAGAGCTCTATATTTAACATTCTGAGGAACCTCCATACTGTTTTCCAGAGTGGCTGCACCAGCTTACATTCCCACCAACAGTGTAAGAGGGTTCCCCATTCTCCACATCCTGGCCAACATTTGTTGTTTCCTGTCTTGTTAATTTTAGCCATTCTAACTGGTGTAAGGTGGTATCTTATAGAATTTTTATGAAGTTTCCATCATTTCAACGTATCACCATGCATTTTATTATCTGGAATATGTTCATTCTATACTGATGCCCTGAAGAACCCTTATAGTACATTCAAGCAAACAAAAAACAAATCCACTGTCCCCTGGCAAGTGACATCATGTGTGGCACATATGGGTCCTTCAGCTTTTTCTAAAATCTACTCTGGGATTCACTGACCACTTCAGGTGTTACTGTGAACCTTAAGAATAAAACTGCCAGTAAACGATTATCATATGGTTTCACTCATATGTGGAATATAGGAAACAGTGCAGAGGATCATGGGGAAGGAAGGGAAAACTGAAGGGGAAGAAATCAGAGAGGGAGACAAACCATGAGAGACTCTTAAGTATAGGAAACAAACTAAGGGTTGTTGGAAGGGAGGTGAGTGGGAGTATGGGGTAACTGGTTGATGGGCATTAAGGAGGGCATGTGATGTGATGCAACTGATGAATCATTGAGCTCTACATCTGAAACTAATGATATACTATAAATGGACTAATTGAATTTAAATACATACATACATACATACATACATACATACATACATACATATATACATAAAACTGCTGGTTATTTTTACCTGTGACAATGGGTTTATTCAGGAACAGTAGGAAATTATAATCCAGGACAGGCAAACTATGGGAATTCCATAGGTAAGTCCAAGAACAAAGGAGAGGAAATCTCATTTACGGAGCAAAGGCTGAGGGTGAGAGGGATGTCATGACCAAAAAGTCCATGGGAGGAAACTAGGGATTCCGAGTACAGTCACTTTTCATAACTGAGTTGTGACAGTCTCTCACTGGCTAGGGTGTTTCTGGTGGAGGTGGAAATCTTTCTTTCTCTTGGGGAGGTGATAAAGCAGTTGCTACAGTAGTCTGTAGACTTGCATGGTCTGGTCTGCAGTTGAGGCGTGGTGGATACGTGAGCTCCCCCTACTGGTCTCTGAACCCTATTCAAGAAGTTTTTCCTTTTAGTGATGTTCACGTTTTCTATGTATATTCCTATAGACCTGGGTCCGTTCTGAGAGTGAGACACGACAATATCATCGGGAGGCCTAAAGGATCACAGCGTCTAGAAATCAGACATAGTGAGCTGCAGGCACAATCCGGGCTCTGAGGGCTTGGGGGCGTGGTGAGGCGTGTGTCCCAGTAAAGTGGCACTGCCCTGTTTCCCTAAGCAGCTCATTACCATTCAAAGGAGCCTGGGCCTGGGGGCTGGGTAAGGTGCTACCTGATGGGGACTCAGCAGCTGTGTCCTCTCTGGTCTGGTTTCCTGAGCAGGGACCCCTGTGTGGTCTCAGCAGGTGCTTCCTCCCAAAGCTCTCCCCAGGACTGAAGCCAACCTCCATCCTCCTCAGGGTGTGGTGTGAGCTGAGGTCCAGCACCAGGGCTCAGGGGTCTGAGCAGTCACTGGATAGACCCCATTTGCATGGACAGCCCCTCCTGAGGCAGAGGGTGGAGGAGAAAAATAGCCTCAGGCAGCTGATCCCAGTGTGGCAACCAGGGGGTCCTGTCCTTCTCATGCTTCTGTCTCACTGCACAGGTAAGGACAGGCTTCAGGGACACAGGATGGCCCCCCAGCCTATGTCAGCCACTCTGACTTAGAGGCACCAGAAAATTTACCTTGGTCCCTGTTCCACATCACCCATGAGTGTGTGTGTTTGCAGGTGTCTTGTCCAGCCTGTGCTGACCCAGCCACCCTCCCTTTCTGCCTCCCTGGGATCCTCATCCAGACTCACCTGAACCCTGAGCAGCAGCTTCAGTGTTTGCAACTATGCTGCTATAAGCTGGTTCCAGCAGAAGATAGGGAGCCTTCCCTGGTATGTCCCGTACTACTAAGCAGACTCATATAAGCATCAAGGCTCTAGGGCCCCAAGTCGCTGTAGGCTGAGGATGAGGCTGACTATCACTGGGCTACAGCTCATGGCATGGGAGCAGCTACCGTTCCTCACAGCGTCTCAGATAAGGAGGAAATGAGTCATAAATCCCTATGCACACAGATAATAGCTGTGAGCATTTTTTCAGTGAGAAACTTACCTACAGAAACATAAGGAGGGGGGTGGTCACCTGCAGAAAGTTCTGTCCTTGAACAATGGAAACACTCATGTTTGAATGTAAAGTAAGAGAAAATTGGGCATCCAAGGTACATGCTGATGGATCAGGTAAAAGAGCCCAAGTGTACATCCCCACAGGGTCTGGAGAATGAATACAAGCTTCCCACCAAACATTCATCCAAATCAGTTTTACCATCTTATTCCTTAAAGTGTGACCTTGTGTCACTACTGATGTATCCACAGCTAATATATTGACAACACCCCTGGTCACAGACAGTCTCCTCTCTCTGAACCAGCTACACGTGAACTTGGACCAGATCCTACAGACTCTCCCTGACAACACCCCCCACACTCTCCCTCCTCTTCTCCTCTCTGATCCCCTGTGCCTCAGGACTTCTGGCTCTGCCCCTGACTCTTGAGGTCTGATTTCCCTCTCCACACAGGCTTTCATAGAAAACTGAAAATGATATTGCTCTATTTTCCTGTCTAAATGCTCCATCTCTAGGGAGGAGAATGACCAGAAAATAGAGCTGCCGGCAACCCCTCATATTCTCCTTCCTGCTGTCAACCCCAGGCTCTGCCTTGTAGCTCCCAACATGCCCAGTCAGTTTCTTTAATATGAAAGTAAAATTAGTATATTTTTCTAAAAGTGATGTGTTTATCCTACCTTTCAGTATTTGCATATAGAACCTATTGATTTTGTTCCTCCTTCACAATTAGCTGATACTGTACCCATGATGAGGATTGATTTTGTTCCTCCTTCACAATTAGCTGATATGTACCCATGATGAGGATTGATTTTGTTCCTCCTTCACAATTAGCTGATATGTACCCATGATGAGGACTAAAACAATCCGTGGAGGTGTCATCTGCCGATTTCAAAATATATGATTATTTTCCTTATCCCCTTGTCTCTTCAGTGCCTAGGGAACTTCTGGGAAAGAACTCTGGAAACCAGAGAGGAATCAGGTAAAAGGGAGGAAATCAGCCTCCTGCACAGAACTGGCCATGTGTCAGTGTGGACCCATCCCTGCTCTGGACTTGATCCTCATCTATGTGGTTCTACAAGAGTCACCTCAGTCCGGCCCCTTAAGCCACCAAGAGAGGCGTGGACACACTCACTATGCGGAGCAAGAGTAGAGCAAAAGTGTGTCCTGACCTGATGGGAGGCCTCATAAGGAGACACATGGCCTGGCCCTAAGGAAGGTGACAGTGGACAGTGCAGTGGGGAGGCAGGAGTTCTCTCTGATGGGTCCATTGTGTCAGCAAGTCACACAATGCTGTTTCTGGGCGTGGACACCAGGGGGCACCACTCACCTGTATCTGAGGGGGCAGGGTTCAACAGAGCAGGGACCTGCCACCTGGCAGTTCCTGTTCCCTCTTTTCTGGCTCACAACTGTGACCACCCAACCCCCTGTCCCACACAGCCCCTCCCCTGCCCAACACCGTGACATGCTCAAACAGAGGGACATGACCCAGAGTCAGTGAGGGTTCAGAGCATTGGGGGTCTAATTTGCATGTTTGGTCCATCCCTCTCTCAGAGGATGAAGAGGGGAAGGGAGAGATGAGCGGAGGCTCTGCTCAGCTGTGGGGCCACAGAAGGCAGGATCGGTGATGACCTCCACCATGGCCTGGTCCTTTCTCCTCCTCACCCTCCTTGCTTATTGCACAGGTGACTGGATGCAGGGACAGGGGAAGGGGCCCTGGGAGGATACTTGGGCACTATTTCCTCCTCTTGTCTCCAGAACCAATCATCACCAACTCTGTGTCTCTCCCCCTTGCAGGGTCCTGGGCCCAGTCTGTGCTGACTCAGCCACCTTCAGTTTCTGGGGCCCTGGGCCAGAAGGTCACCATCTCCTGCTCTGGAAATTCATACATCAGTATTTTGGGTGTGAACTGGTACCAACAGCTCCCAGGAAAGGCTCCTAAACTCCTCATATATGCTGGTAGCAATCGACCCTCTGGTGTCCCTGAACGATTTTCTGGCTCCAAAGCTGGTGACTCAGGCTCTCTGACCATCAATGGGCTCCAGGCTGAGGACGAGGCTGATTATTACTGCCAGTCCTTTGATCCTAGTCTCAGTGCTCACACAGTGCTCCAGGCCTGTGGGGAAGTGAGACAAAAACCTGCTGTCCCCACAGCAATGGAGCTCCCTATGCAGCTCCAACTTTTTGGCCAAGTCAGCAGCTGCTCTTTTGATATAAACAGGGGTCTGAGACCCATCTCAAGGAATTTGTCTACAAAGTCTTTCCACATTCTCTTAAATTTCTCCTTGAAGCCTGTCCCTGGGAGCAAGATATTGTATGATTTCCTAAACTGAGCCCAAATTCCTGGGTTACAGGGGCAGGCTCTCCTGAGGACAGAGTCCATGACAGGTCAGGGTAGAAATAGGGTCACAGAATCCAGCTCTGTCTGAGTCGGGATACATCAGGAGTGTCCAATATGTGTCCTGGTACCAACAGCTCCCATGAATGGAGGACCAAATCCTCATCTATTTGATGGTTAGACCCTGATCAATTCTCTGACTCCATGTCTGTCAACTCTGGCTCCCAGACCATCACTGGGCTGAGGTCTAAAGATGAAGCCATTCCTCACTGTCCCTCTTGGGACTGAATGACAGGGTTCATCCAAGTCCCAGGCCCATGAGAACTGAGACTGGAACCCCTTTCTCATCTGCTGGGAGTGGGGAGGTGTACGCAGCTGCTCAGGCCAGGCTGTGTCTCCTGCTTCTGCTATTCCTGCTTTCACCAACATGGGTCCAAGTTCCATGCAGTGGAACCACCTAGGAGTGAGGGTTTCTCCTTCACATTGTCCTCAAAGACACTCACTGCAGGACCTTCCTAGACAAATGGTCTCAAGGACACAGAAATGTTATCTAACCCATTAGATTGAGGCACAGAGTCTCTTTGCACTGAAGTTAATGGATTAGGTGTAGCAGGTCCAGTGTGATGATCTCACTTCTGGCTTCTCAGGAATCTGGGCTCTCCATTCTTGGCCAATTACCCATTTCTAGAAGTTTTCAGACCTATAGAGTCCTCTAATAGTCTTCAATAAGAATGCCTGTTCTTTTTGCTCACTGGGGTAATTTCTTCTGTCACTCTTGCACAAGCCCTGGAGTATCTATGGCTGAATCATGTATTTGGGTCTTTTGAAATAACTCCATGTCAAATCCAAATCAAAACCTCAATGAGATACCACCTCACACCAGTCAGAATGGCTAAAATTAACAAGTCAGGAAACAACAGATGTTGGCGGGGATGCGGAGAAAGGGGAACCCTCCTACACTGTTGGTGGGAATGCAAGCTGGTGCAGCCTGTCTGGAAAACAGTATGGAGGTTCCTCAAAAAGTTGAAAATAGAGCTACCATATGATCCAGCAATTGCACTACTGGGTATTTACCCCAAAGATACAAAAGTAGGGATCCGAAGGGGTACGTGCACCCCGATGTTTATAGCAGCAATGTCCACAATAGCCAAACCGTGGAAAGAGCCAAGATGTCCATCGACAGATGAATGGATAAAGAAGAAGTGGTATATATACACAATGGAATATTATGCAGCCATCAAAAGGAATGAGATCTTGCCATTTGCAACGACGTGGATGGAACTGGAGGGTATTATGTTGAGTAAAATAAGTCAAAAAGAGAAAGACATGTATCATATGACCTCACTGATATGAGGAATTCTTAATCGCAGGAAACAAACTGAGGGTTGCTGGAGTGGGGGGTGGGGTGGGAGGGATGGGGTGACTGGGTGATAGACACTGGGGAGGGTATGTGCTCTGGGAAGCGCTGTGAATTGTGCAAGACTGTTGAATCTCAGATCTGTACCTCTGAAACAAATAATGCAATATATGTTAAGGAAAAAAAAGAAGAAGAAGGTAGCAGGAGGGGAAGAATGAAGGGGGGGAAATCGGAGGGGTAGACGAACCATGAGAGACGATGGATTCTGAAAAACAAACTGAGGGTTCTGGGGGGGAGGGGGGGAGGATGGGTTGGCCTGGTGGTGGGTATTGAGGAGGGCACGTTCTGCATGGAGCACTGGGTGTTATGCACAAACAATGAATCATGGAATACTTCATCTAAAACTAATGATGTAATGTATGGGGATTAACATAAGAATAAAAATAAATAAATAAATAAATACATAAATAAATAAATAAATAAATAAATAAATAAATAAATAATAACTCCATGTCTATTCCCATCATTACTGAGCTCTAACCAGTAATTTTTCTTGTTCACTTCCATTGTCTAATACTTGCAGAAAGATGTTGAATAATAACACTGAGGTCACATTTCCCTGTTCCTAAATTGTAGCAATGTCCTCCCTCCAGCCACCCATTAGCTAATTTCCTGACAATGGGGATGTGTTTTGTGTGTGGGGGAGAGAGTGTGGTATCATGGTATGAGTGTCTCCATTTGTTTCTATTTTATGTGGTTTTTATTAGGGGTTTGATTTCAACTTAATCAAAGGACCTTTCTAAGCCTAGTGATATCATGTTATTTTCATCTGTTGATTTATCAGTATGATATCTTAGAGCATTTATCAATATGGAATCTCACTCTATATCTGCAATAACTCACTATGGACACAGTGTATGAATATATTAATCTGATAATGGAATCTCACCGTTGACATTTTATTTAGAACATTTATGTCAGTATTTCATAATATTCCCCAATTTTCATTTTTCTGTATTTTATATACCAAGTGTATGTGTCACTGTTATATTTTTTTCTATAAGAATTTAAATTTTCCATCATTTCAAACTATATCAAACAAGTGAAATCTGTGATCCTTGAAGACTTGTGTTTCTTGTGAAGCTAATTGCATCTTATGCCTTTTTGAGGAGTTGTTTCTAATAATATTGTCTATTTTTTCTAAGGAGAATGGTCTGTTACTTGTTTTTTTTATTTAAATACAGTTGGCCAAGGTATAGTACATTGTTAGTTTTTGATATAATATTCAATGATTCACTAGTGTGAATTCATTTTTTTATTAGATTAATTTAATAGCTTTATAAAAATTACTTAAGCACCTAGGAAGATTTGTCAATAACACAAATGACCTACTAAAAAATGAAACTGAATACACAGAATTTATAAATGTAGCTTAATTAAGTTTGCAAATGCAATCATTTTCCAAATGGCCCTTAAACATGATGGTTCACCTGTTTCCAACTTAAAAGTCGATGTATAAGCTGAGCTTAAACCCTTGCCTTTTTAACATGTGACTTCAATAAACTGTTAATTTCTAAAGCCAAGATACACTTCAGAAGAGTCTTTTCTGAACCTCCAATCCATCAAGTCCTTCAAATGTTACGGATCTCATGTATCCCGCATTAGAACATAAGCTCCAGAAGAATGGTATTGTGATGTCAACCCCCCCCCCCCCCCGCTGTGTTCTCAGTCCTCAGGCCACATGTGGCACATGGGAAATGCTCAGGAAAATGTTGCGTGGAGGTGAATACTTTGCCCCTGAGGTCCTGTATGATTCCTGGGCTCTTATTAGTACATCCTGAGAGACTGAGGTCAACCGACAGTGTGGAACGCGACCAACATGCTGAACAAAGTCTGATGGAAGGGTCCAGGGACAGTCCTGGCTCCTGACTTTCTGGGTGTTCTACTCTTCAAGGTGTGAATTCATTTTTTAATGGAACCATTTTTCTTCCTAGTAAAGTATGTTTTTATTTATTATTAATACAGCTTAGCAGTAGGATATTTTCATTTTTTAATTTATGTCCACATGTCATTTCTCTTTTGCATATTTATGTATTATCCATTTTCATTCAAAAGTTAGAAAGTGGTTTGTCCTGTTCTGTCATTTAAAAACCTGATTTTGAAGCACCAATTAGATTATTTTTTATTTAAATTCAATTAGCCAAGGTATAGTACATCATTAGCTTTGATATAATGTTCAATGATTCATTAGTTGAGTATAACACCCAATGCTCATCATATCATGTGCCCTCTTTAATTTGATCACCCCAGTTGACCCATCTCCCCAACCACCTCCCTTTCATCAACCCTCAGTTTGTTTCTCAGAGTCAAGAGTCTCATATGGTCTGTAGCCCTCTCTGATCAGTTTTCCCTCCCTTCCCCTATGATCTTCTGCACTATTCCTTATGGACCACATATAAGTGAAGCCATATGATAATTGTGTTTCTCTGATTTATTTCTCTGACTTATTTCACTTAGCATAATACCCTCCAGTTCCATCCATGTCGATGTAAATGATAGGTATTCATCCTTTCTGATGGCTGAATAATATTCCATTGTATATATAAACCACATCTACTTTATCCATTCATCTGTTGAAGGGCATCTCGGGCCTTCCACAGTTTGGCTATTGTGGACATTGCTGCTATGAACATTTGGGTTCATGTGCCCCCCTTTTAACAACATCTGTATTTTGAGGTAAATACCCAGTAGTGCAATTGCTGGATCATAGGAGAGCTCTATATTTAACGTTCTGAGGAACCTCCATACTGTTTTCCAGAGTGGCGATACCAGCTTGTATTTCCACCAACGGTGTAAGAGGGTTCCCCTTTCTCCACATCCTTGCCAACATTTGTTGTTTCCTGTCTTTTTAATTTTAGCCATTCTGACTGGTGTAAAGTAGTATCTCATTGTGGTTTTGATTTGTATTTCCCTGATGGCAAGTGATATGGAGCATTTTTTCATGTGTCTGTTAGCCATTTGTATGTGTTCTGTGGAGAAATGTCTGTTCATGTCTTCTGCCCATTTCCTAAGTGGATTATTTGTTTTTTGGGTGCTGAGTTTGAGAAGTTCTTTATAGATCTTGGATACCGGCCCTTTATCTGTAATGTCATTTGCAAATATCTCCTCCCATTCCATAGGTTGCCTTTTAATTCTGTTGACTGTTTCCTTTGCTTTTTATCTTGATGAAGTCCCAATAGTCCATTTTGCTTTTGTTTCCCTTGACTTTGAAGACTAGTCAAGCAACAAGCTGTTATGGCCACGGTCAAAGAGCTCGCTGCCTGTCTTCTCCTCTAGGATTTTGATGGATTCCTGTCTCACATTTAGATATTTGAACTGTTTTGCATTTATTTTTGTGTATGCTGTAAGAGAATGGTCCAGTTGGTTTTTTTTTTCTTCTGCATGTGGCTGTCCAATTTACCCTACACCATTTATTGCAGAGACTGTCTTTTTTCCGTTGGATATTCTTTCCTGATTTGTTGAAGGTTAGTTGCCCATAGAGTTGAGGGTCCATTTCTGGGCTCTGTATTCTGTTCCATTGATCTATGTGTCTGTTTTTGTGCCAGTAAAATACTGTCTTGATGATCACAGATTTGTAATACAGCTTGAAGTCAGGCAGTGTGATGCCCTCAGCTTTGGTTTTCTTTTTCAACATTCCTCTGGTGACTCGGGGTCTTTTCTGGTTCCATACAAATTTTAGGATGTTTGTTCCAGCTCTGTGAAAAAAAGTTGATGATGTTTTGATAGGGATAGCATCGAATGTGTAGTTTAATCTGGGCAGCATAGACAATTTAACAATGTTTATTCTTCCAATCCCTGAGCATAGAATATTTTTCCATCTCCTTGTGTCTTCCTCAATTTCTTTCTTAAGTGTTCTGTAGTTTCTAGAGTACTTGAACTCTGGTTAGGTATCTAATGTATTTTGGTGCAATTGTGAATGGGATCAATTCCTTAACTTCTCTTTCTTCATTCACATTGTTAGTGTATAGAAATGCAGCTGATTTCTGTGCATTGATTTTTGTATCCTGCCATGGTGCAGAATTGCTGTATGAGTTTTAGCAATTTAGGGGTGGAGTCTTTGGATTTTCCATATAAAGTATCATGTCATCTGCAAAGAGAGAGTGTTTGACTTCTTGTTTGTCAAATTGAATGCCTTTTATTCTTTTTGCGGTCTGACTGCCGAGGCTAGCACTTCTAGTAATATGTTGAACAATAGTGGTGAGAGTGGGCATCCCTGTCATGTCCTTGTCCTTAAGGGAAAAGTTTTCAGTTTTTCCCCATTGAGAATGATATTCACTGTGGATTATTTGTATACAGCTTTTATGATATTGAGGTACGTTCCCTCTATCCCTCCACTGTGGAGAGTTTTAATCAATAAAGGATGCTTTATTAGGTCAAATGTTTCTCTGCATCAATTGACAGGATCATATGGTTCTTGCCTTTTCTTTTATTAATGTGTTCTATCACACTGATTGATTTGTGAATGTTGAACCACTCTTGCATCCCATGAATAAATCCCACCGGGTCATGTTGAATAATCCTTTTAATGTACCATTGGATCCTATTGGCTTGGATCTTGGCGAGTATTTTTGCATCCAAGTTCATCAGGTATATTGGTCTGTAATTCTCCTTTTTGGTGTGGTCTTTGTCTGGTTTTGGGATCAAGGTAATGTTGGCCTCATAGAAAAAGATTAAAAGTTTTCCTTCCATTTCTATTTTTTGAAACAGCTTCAGTAGAATAGTATTATTTTTTCTTTAAATGTTTGGTAGAATTCCCCTGGGAAGCCATCTGGCCCTGGACTTCTCATGTTTTTAGAAGTTTTTTTATTACTGCTTCAATAGCCTTACTGTTTATTGGTCTGTTCAGATTGTCTATTTCTTCCTGTTTCAGTCTTGGTAATTTATAAAATTCCAGGAATGCACCCATTTCTTCCAGATTGCCTAATTTGTTGGCATATAGTTTCTGGTAATAACTTCTAATAATTGTTTCTATTTCCTTGGTTTTAGCCATAATGTCTCCCCTTTCATTCATGATTTTATTAATTTGGGTCCTTTCTCTTTTCTTTTGGATAAGTCTGGCCAGAGGTTTATCGATCTTATTAATGCTTTCAAAGAACCAGCCTCTAGTTTCATTGATCTGTTCTACTGTTTTTCTGGTTTCTATTTCATTGATTTCTGCTCTAAAGTTTATTATTTCTCTTCTCTTGCTTGGTTTAGGCTATATTTGCTGTTCTTTCTCCACATCCTCCATGTGTAAGGTTAGCTTGAGCATTTGGGATTTTCCTATTTTTTTTGAGAGAGGCTTGGATGGCTAAGCAATTCCCTCTCAGTACCACCTTTGCAGTATCCCATAGGTTTTGGACTGATGTGTTTTCATTCTCATTAGTTTCAGTGAATTGTTTAAGTTCTTCTTTCATTTCCTGATTGACCCTTTCATTCTTTAGCAGGATTTTCTTTAACCTCCAAGGGTTTGAGTTCCTTCTAATTTTTTTCTTGTGATTGAGTTCCAGTTTCAAAGCATTGTGGTCTGAAAATATGCAGGGAATAATCTTAATATTTTGGTGTGGGTTGAGACCTGATTTGTGAGCCAGTATGTGGTCTATTCTGGAGAAAGTTCCATGTGCACTTGAGAAGAATGAGTATTCTGTTGTTTTAGGGTGAAATGTTCTGTATATATCTGTGAAGTCCATCTGTTCCAATGTGTCATCCAAAGCTCTTGTTTCTTTGTTGATCTTCTGCTTAGATGATCTGTCCATTGTTGTGAGTGGAGTGTTGATGTCTCCTACTATTAATGTATTATCAATATGTTTCTTTGCTTATTAATTGGTTTGTATAATTGGCTGCTCCAACGTTGGGGGCATAGATATTTACAATCATTAGATCTTCTTGTTGGATAGACCCTTTAAGTATGCTAGTGTCCCCCTACATCTCTTACTAACTACAGTCTTTGGTTTAAAATCTAATTTGTCTGATATAAGGATTGCTACCTCAGCTTTCTTTTGAGGTCCATTAGCATGGTAAATGGTTCTCCATCCCTTCACTTTTAATCTGGAGGTGACTTTAGGTTGAAAATGAGTCTCGTAGGCAGCATATGGATGGATCCTTCTTTTTTGTCCAATCTGATACCCTGCGTCTTTCGATTGGAGCATTCAATCTATTTACATTCAAAGTAACTATTGAAAGATATGGGTTTAGTGCCATTGTATTGCCTGTAAAGTCCCTGTTTCTCTATATTGTCTCTGTTATTGTCTTGTCTGTATTAATCTTGGGGTCTCTCTTCACTTACAGAATCCCCCTTAATATTTCTTGTAGGGCTGGCTTCCGTGGTCACATATTCTTTTGCTTTCTGCCTGGCCTGGAAGCTTTTTTTCTCTCCATCCATTCTGAATGACAGCCTTGCTGGACAAAGTATTCTTGCCTGCATGTTCTTCTCATTTAGTATCCTGAATATGTCTTGCCACCCCTTTCTGGCTTCCTCGGTTTCTGTGGATAGGTCTGATGTTATTCTGATGATCATCCCTCTGTATGTTAAGAGATCCCTTCCTCCTTTCTGCTCTCAGGATAGCTTCCTTGGCTCTAAGATTTGCAAGCTTCACTATTATATGTCTGAGTGTTGATCTATTTTTATTGATTTGGGGAGGGTTCCTCTGTGCCTTTGGACGTGAATGTTTGTTTCCTTGCCCAGATTAGGGAAGTTCTCAGCCATGATTTGCTCAAAATATGCCTTCAAGCCCCCTGTCTCTTTCCACCCCCCCTTGGATTCCAATGATCCTAATATTGGTTCTTTTTAATGTATCATTAAATCTTCTAAGTCTCTCTTAATATGCATTGAGTTGTCTTTCTCTTCTTTCTTCAGTTTCCTTCCTTTCCATCAGCCTGTCCTCTAGATCACTTATTCTCTCTTCTGCCTCATTGACCCTAGCTGTTAGAGTATCAAGTTTAGACCGCATCTCATTCATAGCATTTTTAAGTTTGGCATGGTTAGATCTCATTTCTGCCCTTATAGATGCTATATTGTCATGTAGGCTTTTTCCAAGCCTAGCTATTAACTTTATGATTGCTATCCTGAATTCTATCTCTGACATTTTATTTGTATCCATATCGATTAGCTCTATGGCAGAGGACACTGCCTCTTGTTCTTTTTTCTTTTTCTTTTTTTTTTGTGAGTTCCTCTTTCTAGTCATTCTGTCCATACAACAATGGGTAGGAGAATGAAGAGAGTTCAAAATATCAACCATGACCCATGCAAAATGCAACCTGGTGCTCAATATTTTATTTTCCCCTGGCATTGGAATTTTACAGTCTTGTGGGATCTGTAGTCCTGGCTCCCATTATCTACCAGGTAAGCATCCATCCCTCTGGGGTCCCTGATTACTTCTCTGGATCCATTTCTGGGAATAAAACCACTCTTACACTCACTGGGGCTAAGCCAGAGCTTGAGACAAACTATCACTGTATGCTGTATGTGGGTGGTGGTGTTGCTCAGAGTGGCTCAGCCATTAGAGGCAGAAGAGAAAGTGAGAGGGGTGAAACACCACACCTCCATGGGGAAGGGAAACTCCCTGGCCCTATTCTCCTGTCCAGTGGTTCATTGCCATGTGCCCCATCTCCTCTCTCCCAGTGTGTCCCTCCAAGACCAGAACTCCTCTCTCCTTTTCTGCCTAGATTGATGGGGAGTGGGCTCAGGTCCAAGATATATCCACTAACAGTAAGGCTCAGTGACTTCACTGCTCCTTGTAAGATGTTTCTCGTTCAAATTCATCAACAGACATGGCCAAATAACCATATTCCAATACAAGCCTCAAAAACAAAGTCTCAAAAATACAACCTAACCTTACTCTACCTAAAGGAGCTGATAAAAGAACAGTAAATAAAACCTAAATTCAGCAGGAGAAGAGAAATAATAAAGATTAGAGCAGAAATCAATGATATAGAAATAAAAACAGTAGAAAAGATTAACAAAATAGGGAGCTAGTTCTTTGAAGGAATTAAGTAAATTGATAAACCCCTAGCCAGACTTATAAAAAGAAAAGGGAAAGGACCAAATACATAAAATCACATATGAAAGAGCAGAAAACACAGCCAGCACTGTAGAAATACAAAGAATCATACAAAAATATTATGAGCAATTATATGCCAACAATTAGGCGTTCTGGAAGAAATGAATGCATTCCTAGAAACATAAACTACCAAAGCTGAAATACTAAGAAAGATAAAATCTGAACAGACTCATAAGCAGCAAAGAAATTGAAGTAGTGATCAAAACTCTCCCAGCAAAGAAGAGTCCAGAGCCGGATGGTTTCCCAGGGGTATTTTACCAATCATTTAAGGAAGAATTAATACCTATTCTTCTGAAACTGTTCCAAAAAATAGAAATGGAAGGAAGATGTGCAACCTATTCTATGAGGCCAGTATTACCTTGATCTCAAAACCAAAGACGCCACTAAGGAGAATTACAGACCAAGATCCCTGATGAACATGAATGTAAAAATCCTCAACAAGATCCTAGCCTAGGATCCAACAGTACATTAAAAGAATTATCCACCAGAAACAAGTGGGATTTATTTCTGGGTGGCAGTGGTGGTTTAACATCTGCAAATCAATCATTGTGATACACCACATTAAGAAAGAACAAGAACCACATGATCTTCTCAATAGATGCAGAAGAAGTCTTTGACAAAACACAACTTTTTTTTCTTGATTAAAACTCTCTGCAGTGTACTGACAGAGGGAACATACCTCAATATCATAAAAACCATGTAAGAAAAACCCATAGTGAATATCATTCTCAATGGGGGAAAACGGAGTGCTTTTCCCCTAAGGTCAGGAACACAATAGGGATGTCCCTCTCACCACTATTGTTCAACATACTACTGGAAATCCTAGTCTCAGCGTACATACAACAAATAGAAATAAAAGGCATCCAAATCAGCAAGGAAGAGCTCAAACTTTCACTCTTCACAGATGACATAATACTCTATGTTGAAAACCCAAAAGATTACAGCCAAAAATTGCCAGAACTCTTACAAGAATTCAACAAGTAGAAGGATATAAAATCAAAGCACAGAAATCAGTTGCATTTCCATAGGCTAATAATGAGACAGAAAAAAGAGAAATTAAGGAATTGAGCCCATTTACAATTGCACCAAAAACCATAAGATAGCTTTGAATAAACTGAACCAAAGAGGCAAAGGATCTGCACTCTGAAAACTATAGAAAATTCATGAAAGAAGTTGAGGAAGACACATAGAAATGGAAAGCCAGTCCATGCTCATGGGTTGGAAGAACAAATATTGTAAAAATATCTGGGCGGGCGCCTGGGTGGCTCAGATGGTTAAGCGTCTGCCTTCAGCTCGGGTCATGATCCCAGAGTCCTGGGATCGAGTCCCGCATCGGGCTCTCTGCTCCTTGGGAGCCTGCTTCTCCCTCTGCCTCTCTCTCTCTCTCTCTGTCTCTCATGAATAAATAAATAAAAAATCTTAAAAAAAAAAAAATCCGGCTCCACAGAAGAATGTACACATTCAAGGCAATCCCTATCAAAACATCATCAACATTTTTCAAAGACCTGGGTAAACCTAAATTGTGTATGGAACCAATAAAATGCTTGGATAGCCAAAGGAATGTGATGTGATGAGCCCTGGGTGTTACACGCAACTAATGAATCTTTGAACATTATATCAAAAACTAATGATGCACTATATGTTGCGTAACTGAATTTAAATAAAAAGAAAAAAAATGTTGGTGGCATCACAATTCCAGATTTAAAGCTATATTACAAAGTTGTAATCATCAGTCTAGTATGGTACTGGCACAAAAACAGACACATAATCAATGGAACAGAATAGAGAACCCTGAAATGGACCCTCAACTCTATGGGCAACTAATCTTTGACAAATCAGCAAAGAATATTCAATGGGAAAAAAGACAGTCTCTTCAACAAATGTTGTTGGGAACATTGGACAGCCACATGCAGAAGAATGAAACTGAACCATTTCCTCACACTATACACAAAAATAAACTCAAAATGGATTAAATACCTAAATGTGAGTCAGGAATCCATCAAAATCCTAGAAGAGAACACAGGCAACGACCTCTTTGAGCTTGGCCATAGCAACTTGTTGCTTGACTAGTCTTCAAAGGTAAGGGAAACAAAAGCAAAAATGAACTATTGGGACTTTATCAAGATAAAAAGCTTTTGCACAGCAGAGGAAACAGTAGACAAAATCAAAAGACAACCTACAGAATGGGAGAAGATATTTGCAAATATCTTATCAGATAATGGACTAGTATCCAAAATCTATAAAGAACTTATCAAAGTCAACACCCAAAATGCAAATAATCCAGTCAAGAAATGGTCAGAAAACATGAACAGACATTTGTCCAAAGAAGACTTACAAATGGGGGTGGTTGGGTGGCTCAGTTGGTTAAGCGACTGCCTTCAGCTCAGGTCATGATCCTGGAGCCCCTGGATCGAGTCCCGCATCGGGGTCCCTGCTTGGCAGGGAGTCTGCTTCTCCCTCTGACCCTCCCCCCTCTCATGTGCTTTCTCTCTCTCATTCTCTCTCTCTCAAATAAATAAGTAAAATCTTAAAAAACAAAACCAAAAACAAATGGCCAGCAGACACATGAAAAAATGCTCCACATCACTTGCATCAGGTAAATACAAATCAAAACAAAGAGATACCACCTCATACCAGTCAGAATGGCTAAAAATAACAAGTCAGGAAACAACAGATGTCTGCGAGAGGGGAACCTTCTTATGCTGTTGGTGGGACTGCAACCTGGTACAGCCACTCTGGAAAACTGTATGGAGTTTCCTCAAGAAGTTAAAAATAGGGACGTCTAGGTGGCTCAGTCAGTTAAGAAGTTCAAAACAGAGCTACTCTACAACCCAGAATTTGCACTGCTAGGCATTTATCCAAAGGTTACAAATATAGTGATGGGAAGGGGCACTGGCATCCCAATGTTTATAGCAGCAATAAACAATAGCTAAACTGTGGAAATAGCCCATATGTCCATCAACAGTTGAAGGGATAAAAAAGAGTGGTATATAGGGGCACCTGGGTGACTAAGTCGTTTGGCATCTGCTTTCAGCTTGGGTCATTATCCCAAGGTCCTGTGATCGGGTCCCGCATCGGGCTCTTCGCTCGGTGGGAAACCTGCTTCTCCCTCTCCCACTCCCCCTGCTTGTGTTCTCTCTCTCACTGTCTCTGTCTCTGTCCAATAAATAAATTTTAAAAAATCTCAAAAAAAAGAGTGGTATATATATATATGGGCTGAGGACCAAGAATATATATACACATAATGGAATATTGCACAGCCATCAAGAAAATGAAATCTTACTATTGCATGATGTCGATGGAACTAGTGAGTATTATACTAAGAGATATAAGTCAATCAGAGAAAGACTTTTATCATTTGATTTCACTCATATGTGGAATTTAAGAAACAAAAAAGAGGATCATAGGGGAAGGGACGGAATAATAAAAAAGAGAGGAAATCAGAGAGAGAGACAAACCATAAGAGACTCTTAACTACAGGAAATAAGCTGAGGTTTGCTGGAGGGGATATGGTGGGGGGGATGAGTTAACTGGGTAATGGGCAATAAGGAGGGCACTTGATGTGATGAGCACTGGGTGTTATATGTCACTGCTGAATCACTAAACTCTACCTCTGAAACTAATAATACACTATATGTTAATTAATTGAATTTTAAAAAAAGGAACCAGGAAAATCAAACCTTGAATGAGATAGAAGAATACACCGCCACTAACACTAGGGTTACTCGGTTGCTGAAATTACAGGACAGATATTTTTAGGCAACAATCGTAAAATCCATCTGGTGAGCAGCTATAGATGATCTTGGAACAAATGGAAAAGATAGAAACGCCGAACTGAAGTAGAAGTTTTTATCAAAAACAAACCAAATGGAAATTATAGAACTGAAAAACACAATAGATGAAATTAATAAAGAAAACTCTCTGAACAAACTCAAAAATAGGTAACACCTATTTGTTATTTCTTTGTTGAAAGCACAAATGTGCTACATTCCTTCTGCATAATTCCCTCCACCATGACTATTCTCCTATGGCTGTCACTAGGTGGCACTGTGCACCTACTGAGAGCTGGCAAGGCCTGAAACCAACTGAAATGGTCTCACCTGACTGGGCCCTGCACCCACGCTCACTGGCATGAGAGGTGACAGTATTTGCTACCTCCCAGGGGACGAACTCTGAGCTCTTGACCTCCCCAGAGCTCCTCTTTGGAGTGAAGCTATTAGCTGGGCTGATACCCAGAATTAAATGGCACTGTGGGCTCGTATTTGCATCATGCACCATCAAGCACTCCCTTTACCCCTGGAGCTGAGGAGGAGGTAAAGGACACATCCCAGAGACCAGCACTAGCTGTCAGTGGAGGTCACTAGAGGTCAGTGGATCTGTGGAAAGTCCACACCATGACCTGGACTCTTCTCCTCCTACTCCTCACCCACTGCCCAGGGTCACGGAGATTTCAAAAGTCAGCCTTTGGAGGGATAGCTCTGCCTTTTTTTTTTTTTTTTTTATTCTTATGTTAATCCCCATACATTACATCATTAGTTTTAGATGAAGTGTTCCATGATTCATTGTTTGTGCATAACACCCAGTGCTCCATGCAGAATGTGCCCTCAATACCCACCACCAGGCTAACTCATCCTCCCACCCCCCTCCCCTCCAGAACCCTGTTTGTTTTTCAGAGTCCATCATCTCTCATAGTTCGTCTACCCTCGGATTTCCCCCGCTTCATTCTTCCCCTCCCGCTACCTTCTTCTTCTTCTTTTTTTTTTCCTTAAGATATATTGCATTATTTGTTTCAGAGGTACAGATCTGAGATTCAACAGTCTTGCACAATTCAAAGCGCTTACCAGAGCACATACCCTCCCCAGTGTCTATCACCCAGTCACCCCATCCGTCCCACCCCACCCCCTACTCCAGCAACCCTCAGTTTGTCTCCTGCAATTAAGAATTCCTCATATCAGTGAGATCATATGATACATGTCTTTCTCTGTTTGACTTATTTCACTCAACATAATAACCTCCAGTTCCATCCACATCGTTGCAAATGGCAAGATCTCATTCCTTTGGATGACTGCATAATATTCCATTGTATATATATACCACTTCTTCTTTATCCATTCATCTGTCGATGGACATCTTGGCTCTTTCCACAGTTTGGCTATTGTGGACATTGCTGCTATAAACATCGGGGTGCACGTACCCTTTCGGATCTCTACTTTTGTATCTTTGGGGTAAATACCCAGTAGTGCAATTGCTGGATCATATGGTAGCTCTATTTTCAACTTTTTGAGGAACCTCCATAAGTTTTCCAGAGTGGCTGCACCAGCTTGCATTCCCACCAACAGTGGAGGAGGGTTCCCCTTTCTGTGCATCCCCGCCAACATCTGTTGTTTCCTGACTTGTTAATTTTAGCCATTCTGACTGGTGTGAGGTGGTATCTCATTGAGGTTTTGATGTGGATTTCCCTGATGCCGAGCGATATTGAGCACTTTTTCATGTGTCTGTTAGCCATTTGGATGTCTTTGGAAAAATGTCTGTTCATGTCTTCTGCCCATTTCTTGATTGGATTCTTTGTTCTTTGGGTGTTGAGTTTGATGAGTTCTTTATAGATTTTGGATACTAGCCCTTTATCTGATATGTCATTTGCAAATATCTTCTCCCATTCTGTGTTTTGGTTTTATTGACTGTTTCCTTTGCTTTGCAAAAGCTTTTTATCTTGATGAAGTCCCAATAGTTCATTTTTGCCCTTGCTTCCCTTGCCTTTGGCGATGTTTCTAGGAAGAAGTTGCTTCGGCTGAGGTCAAAGAGGTTGCTGCCTGTGTTCTCCTTTAGGATTTTGATGGACTCCTGTCTCACATTGAGGTCTTTCAACCATTTGGAGTCTATTTTTGTGTGTGGTGTAAGGAAATGGTCCAGTTTCATTCTTCTGCATGTGGCTATCAATTTTCCCAACACCATTTGTTGAAGAGACTGTCTTTGTTTCATTGGACATTCTTTCCTGCTTTGTCGAAGATTAGTTGACCATAGGGTTGAGGGTCCATTTCTGGGCTCTCTATTCTATTCCATTGATCTATGTGTCTGTTTTTGTGCCAGTACCATGCTGTCTTGATGATGACAGCTTTGTAATAGAGCTGGAAGTCCGGAATTGTGATGCCGCCGGCTTTGCTTTTCTTTTTCAACATTCCTCTGGCTATGCGGAGTCTTTTCTGTGTCCATACAAATTTTAGGATGATTTGTTCCATTTCTTTGAAAAAAGTGGATGGTATTTTGATGGGGATTGCATTGAATGTGTAGATTGCTCTAGGTAGCATTGACACCTTCACCATATTTGTTCTTCCAATCCATGAGCATGGAACGTTTTTCCATTTCTTTGTGTCTTCCTCAATTTCTTTCATGAGTATTTTAGTTTTCTGAGTACAGATCCTTTGTCTCTTTGGTTAGATTTATGCCTAGGTATCTTATGGTTTCGGGTGCAATTGTAAATGGGATAGACTCCTTCATTTCTCTAGATCCGACATCGTACTAATGTGCGTATTGAGTAGGTCCCTGGCAGTCGGTACTACCTCTTGTTCTTTTTGTTGAGGTGATTTTTTCTGTCTTGTCATTTTGTCCAGAGGAGAATAGATTAATGAGAGAACAAAATGCTAACAGGGTAAC
The DNA here is from genome assembly GCF_029215605.1 of Mirounga angustirostris. Lineage (NCBI taxonomy): Eukaryota > Metazoa > Chordata > Mammalia > Carnivora > Phocidae > Mirounga > Mirounga angustirostris. The sequence goes on from NW_026991722.1 coordinate 91,490,031, forward strand.
AACGTTCCCAGAAAATATACTCTAAACAAATCAGAAAAGACCTGAAGCAGTGGGGAAAGAAAGGGAAAGAGAGAAAAAAGAAAAAGAAAAAGATAAAGATAAAAACAAACAAAAACAGAACAAAACAAAAAAACCAGAATGTGATCAAATATGATCAGGCTGGTATATAGATCAGTGCCACACACTAGATTTTGAGTGTATTTTGGTCTGTTAGAAGAAAGTGCCTCCCAAAATTTTAAAGAAAGAAAAACTTATATATGTACAAAAATAAGGGTTGATATGATGAAGGGATGGAATATGACTGTAAAGATGGAAATTATAAAAAATTTTATAAAAGGAATTGATAAGAAGTTGTTTGAAAAAAGAAAGGATTTTAAAAACAGAAAAAAGAAAAAAAAAGGGAGAGAATATGATCAGGCAGGGGAGTAGAAAAAAAACATACACTAGAGATTTAGGGTATATTTTGATCTGTTAGAAGAAACTATCTCAAAATTTTAAAGAGAGAACAACTTATATATATATGCCAAAAATACGGGTAACTACTATGAAGGGATAGAATATGACTCTAAAAATGAAAAATAAAAATGAAAAATAAAAAAAAACTTTTTTTAAAAAAAGGGATTGATAAGATGTTGGTTGAAAAAGGGAAAAAGAAAAATTCAAAAAGAAATAAAAAGACAAAAAGACAGTTAAAAAAAAATTAACTTTACAAGACTAAAGAATCATGGTAAAAAAGGCTTGAATTCTATGTGCAGTATTCCCCTAGCGCTGGAGTTCTGCCATTCTCATTGATCGGTAAACTTGGTCTTGGCCGGCTGTTCTCGCTGATCTTCTGGGGAGGGGCCTGTTGCCGTGGTTCCCAAATGTCTCTGCCGGAGGCGGAATTGCCCCGCCCTTGCCCCCTCCCGGCTAAGTAATCTGCTCGGGTTTGCTCTCCGGGGCTTTTGTTCCCTGCGAGCTTTCGTTACAGCTTTGGAGGCGGAGAGTGAAAATGGCGGCCTCCCAATCTCCGCACCGGAGGAGCCGAGAACTCGGGCCCGCTTCTCAGTGCGCCCGCAGAGAAAAGCCGTCAGTCACTCCCGTCTCCCCGGTCTCTGGCCGCACTCCGTGCTCACCCGGCCTGCATCCGCGTGTTTCTATCTCTTGCACCGACCCCGGGTGGAGTCTCCAAACCCAGCAGATCCCTGCGGTGCACTCCCGCGCGGCTCCTCCCGGGGGAGGAAGGTGAGTCTCCCCGGATCTGCCGCTTGTTGGGTCCCTGCTGGAGGAGCAGTGGCCCGACTGTGCTGTGGATCACGGTTTATGGCCACCCCGGGCTGAGAGCCCGAGCCTGGCCGCCGCCTCTGCAGCCGGCTTCCCTGCTCCGTTACCTGGGAGCTCTGCCACACTCAGGCACCCCCGGTCTTTCTGTGACCCCGAAGGTCCTGAGACCACACTGTCCCGGAGGGTTCCACCCCCCGCTTAGCCACCAGAGTGACGTCCCTCGGCGGAGCAGACTTTTAAAAGTTCCGATTTTGTGCTCCGCGGCTCTATCACTTGCCAGAAGCGGCCGACGGAGGCCCCTCCCCCGCCGTCTATCCTCCCGAATTTCGAATATCACCTCGGATTCACTTCTCCCCACGTCCTACCTTCCAGAAAGTGGTCGCTTTTCTGTTCAGACAGTTGTTGCTCTTCTCTTCTTCGATCTCCTGTTGAGTTTGTAGGTGTTCAGAATGGTTTGATCCCCAACCAGCTGAATTCCTGAGAGGAGGCGAAATCAGGGTCTCCTACTCCTCAGCCATCTTGCTCCGCCTCTAAATATAGATACTTTCAAAATTAATTTATTTCCTTTTTTACTGGCATCTAACACAGATATAAATGGGAAAATGATTGGACATATATAATTGCTATTACAGTTATCAACTAATATTTCTCTGCAATTTCTTACAAATACTTTCGATAACTGTGGCTAAAATCACAGGAAGACAGTAGGGAGAAGGAGCCAGGTTTTCCGGTGATGGCATGAAATACATTAGGTGCAGGGGTCCCGGAACTACCCTAAGGTGTGTGCTTGGTGAGGTTCAGGGAGAGGCTACCCCAGGTGACATCACACAGAGGAAACGTGCTCTGCAGCAAACAAGGGGATCAGGGGAGGAATTCCCAAGCTGTGGCTCCCTGAGGGGGGTGAGCGGGTGCTGTTATTCAGGGTTAGGCTGACCGGTCACTAAGGGGAGTCCTGTCATCCCAGGTGAAGGTGGGCACAGGGTCGTGCAGGGGGACTGAGAACACCAGCTGTGCTGTGTCCTGTGGTGGGTTCCTGAAGCTTGTGCTCCTCCCAGGGCCGAGAGTTAACATTATAAGAGGCAGAGTCACCGGAGGACACGCCATGGTCCTTCTGCGCAGGACGAGTTGGTGCAGGAGCTCAAACCCATCTCGGCTGTGGGATCATTCGTGCTGTTTGCCTCTGAAATGCAAGGTTAACATTCCTGTAAAGAAGAAGGGGTTTCCCTGGGGGTCTTGGGTGACAGTTTTAACCTCAGTAACCCTGTGGGGAATGGTTTCATCCTGCAAAAAGAACTCAAGAATGTGTGTCCGGTTCGTCTTCACTTTTGACACAACCCTGGGAGTTTACCACCGAGTTATTGTCTCTGATGTGGTTACACTAAGTCCTGGTCTGGTAGAGACTGCTAGATTTTGCATTCCCTTTGGTCTCTTAAAATCCTTACCTATTGTTGTTGTTGCATTTCTTTGTTCAAACACTTCCTAGGTGGTTTGGGAAGATGGGTGTTGGGCAAGTAGATCCTGCAGGGCACAGATAATGGAAAAAACCTGGGGGCCTAAGATGACTGCTTTTGGGTCAGGAAAGTTGTCTCTCCCTTTTTTTTTTTTTACAGGGATTCCTAATTTTTCTGCTTACAGAAAGGTCAGGGCAGTTAGTTTAAAAATATTGCAATGATAAGATAAATAGTAAAATCTTTAGAATATCTAAAATAAAGTTTCCATTATTTCAGTAATAATTACAATAATAATTATTTTCGTAAATTAAAATTAATGAAAATGATACTAGTAATATTACCAACCAATAAAAATGCTCATGTTACTGGACAAACGACCGGTTCTGAGCGCACTTTGGGCTCTTCACCACTGGAAATCAATAATCAAGAGGCAAATGGTGGCAAAAGAAGGTGCTTTATTCAGGAAGCCAGCACCCTGCGAAGATGGTGGACAAACACCTCAAAGACCACCTTCCCCGACCAGGTGCCGCCCGAGGGTGTTACAGGGGGAGGTGCAGGCGAGGCTGGGGGCTCTGTGCAGGAGAACCAGGGGCTCAGGCTGTCAGTCTTGTCAGTCCCATGTGGACATGACCCCGAACAGACTTGCTTGCACCCTTGACAGCGGCTTCCAATGTGGTCAGGCATTAACCCCTTCAAGCCAGCAGTCTACAAATGTCAAGGAAATTCAGGTAGATCTGCTATGGAGCAAGGGACTTAGGTCAGCAAACATGGAGTGCATAAGCTTGAAACAAGCTCACCCTTAAGAGCAATGGGAGTGCTGTTACCCTGAGAGGAAGCATCCTGAGATGTGTGCAATCGGTATGTTATAGGAAATCATAATATTCCCTGAAGAATATGAAAGCACATTTGTTTTATTTTATTTTATTTTTTTTTAAGGATTTCATTTATTCACTTGAGTGAGAAAGACAGGGAGCACAGCTGGTGGAGAGGCAGAAGGAGAAGGAGAAGCAGACTCTCCGCCAAGCTGGGACCCTGATGTGGGGCTCCATCCCAGGACCCCGGGATCATGATCTGAGCCAAAGGTAGATGCTTAAGCATCTGAGCCACCCAGGTGTCCCATGAAAGCACATTTGAAAACATGGTGAACATCTGATTTTTGTCTTCAATTAGGAAACAAAGTACAAATATGTCAACAGGTAGTACGTGATTTCATGCAGCTCATATTCTAGCTTCTATTTTCCTGTTTGGAGTCTGGATGGAAGATACTCTGTAACTTCAAGGAAATTGAGGGAACTTGGCCACATATTGCAGAAAAGAAAGGACATAATCATGCTTTACAGAGAAGGATGTGAGAAATGAAGACTCACACAGTGTCTGAACTAGGGACACCCTAGAGGGGGTCTCACGCATTCACAGGAGAGCAGTCAGCGTGGCCACGTGCACCTATAGCCACACTCAGCTGGAGGTTCAAGTGGAGAGAGAGCATCATGGCGGATTGGATGGGTGGGTGGGTTAGTGAGGTGAGTGGGACTAACCATGGTGCAGTTATAAAGGATGGATTACAATGATGATAATGGGATCCATGATTGTGATAAGTGAGGAGGAACAGGGATTTAAAGAAATGAAATCAGCAGGGAAAGGGAAAGAGAAAAATGTACTTTCTTTCATGTTCACCTATATTCTCCTGCCCGTCCTCACTTGAATAGAAGAGGTGCTATTCCTCCCACCCAGCCTCCTGCCTTGTCACCTTGACACCAAAGCAGATGTAGAAAGACATCACTTGTGATAAAATAGGTGAACAATTAAAGCAACAATAACAGTGGGGCGCTCTCACCCTCTCAGCTAGGTTTGAGTCTCTTCCACGTGCCCCTCAGTGATGTGGCTTCCCCAGTCTTCTCACTCCACACGTTCTCCCCCAGTGACTCTGCTTCCCTCTTGACGCCCCAACCGCCCCATTTGTTGATTGGCTACAAGGACTCATGGATGGCCATCACCTCCTTTTGCCAAGTAGTGACCCCAAGTTTTCTATCTCCAAACAATTCTGGATATGCTTGACACTTTTTGAAAAGAATCAAATCAATTATCTAATTTGTTATGAAAGCAATGATTGTATTCACCTCAGCACCCAAAATAGACTCCCTGCATCAAGACTAGGGCTCCTCTCTCCCTCACCACATGACATGGGATCTATTTCCTTAACATATTTTAAAGCACACAATATTGTATTATAAGCTAGAGAGGCTATGTTGTCTCACAATTCTCTGAGGCTTATTTATCCTGCAAAACTAAAATTTTATACTCACTGAACAGATATTTGCCATTTCCCCTACCCTAGTCCTGGCAACCACCCTTCTCTTCTCTGCTCCTCTGAGTAGTGTGAGGGTAATCAGGTAGGATTTGCCCTTAGGGCCTGGCTTATCCCACTTCGCATAATGTTCTCTAGATTTGACTTCCTCCTTTTATAAGTGTGAATAATTGTATGTATATACAGAGAAGAAGGACATGATGGCCTCTAGTCTTGGGTAAAGAAATCACAGGGAGCAGGTAGATGGTGGAGTAAATGCTAAGGAGAGGAGACACATGACATTTCAAAGAAACTGAAGAATATGATTTAGTTGGATGAATTCCTGCTAATAGCTCACTTGACTAAGGGACTGTGAGATGATCAGTTGTCCAAATGTGTTAAATACAGAGCTCAAAATCAACTCTGTGGTCCGTGGAAGTCCAGTATCAACTCCTCAGCCCCAAGTCGCACAAAGGTCTTGGCAGAAATCCTCATGATGCTGGAATGACGGGTGTGTGGGCTCCGTGTTCACAGGAGAGATGGTTCTGCCAGGGAGAAGTAGATGAAGGGAGGCAATATACGACTGATTACTTATGTGCTGCTTAGGAATTGTTCTAATCAAATATCTCATCTACAGATGTTATGACAATTACATATCTAGTGAATTTTGCCAAACTGTAATCTTTTGCACATATCACTGAGCATTTTTATATCCTAGAATATGTCCATTTTATACTGATGCCCTGAAGAACCATTGCAGGACATTCAAACAGGCAAACAAACAAAACCAGATCCACTGTTCCCTGGTGTGGGACATCAGGTGTTGCACATACGGGTCCTTCAGCTTTTTCTAGAATCTCCTGCGGGGGTCACTGGCCACTTCAGTTGTTTTCTGTACGTTAAATACAAATGTGCCATTTATTTTCCCCAGTGATAATGGGTTTATTGAAGAAAAGCAAAAACTTGAAATCGAGGACGGGTAAGGTATGGTGAAACCACAGGCAAAAGCAGGCAACAAAGGATAAGGAAGCTCTTTTATGGAGCAAAGGGTGAGTGTGGGAGGGACAAAAGGTCCAAGGGAGTAAAAGGGAATTCTAATTACATGCCTTGTCATTGGTTGCGTTGTGACAATTTCTCATTCGCTGGGTTGTTGCCAGGGCGGGAAGAAATCTTCCTCTTCCTGAGTTAGGAAGGGACTAGTTACAGGCCTGCAGACTTGCAAAGTCTGTCCTCCTGCCTGGTCTGCAATTGAGGAGTGCTGGGCACGAGCGCTCCCCCTAGTGGTCTCTGAACTCCATGCAAAAGAGATGTTCCTTTAATTAAATATCACATAATATATGTATGTGTTTACATTCCCATAGACCAGGACTCTTTCTGAGAGTGAGACTCAACAATATCATCAGCAGGCCTGAAGGACCATCATATCTAGAAATCAGACCCAGTGAGATGCAGACCCCAGCTGGACTCTCAGGGCTTTGGGCCGTGGTGACATGTGTGCCCTGGACCAGCAGGTGGCGCTGTGGGACTGCCTTGTACCAAATAAGCAGCTCATTAGTGAGAACCATTCAAAGAAGTCTGGGCCTGAAGTCTGAGTCCTGTGCTCCCTGATAGGATTCAGCACCTGTTTCCCCTCTGGTCTGGCAGAGTGTCCCGAGGGGACCTGTGTGTGGTCTCAGCAGCTGCTTCCTCCCAGCACTGCCCCAGGGCTGAAGCCAACCTCCATCCTCCTCAGGGTGTGATGTGACCTGAGCTCCAACACCAGGCTCAGGAAAGTGAGGGGCAGGGACTCACTGGCTGGACCGTATTTGCATATAGAGCCCCTCATGTGGCAGAGGCTGGAGTAGAAAAGGAGGCGTAGGGCAGCCCAGCCCAGTTGGGAACCTGGGTCTGTGTCATCATGGCCTGCACTCCTGTCTTCCTGGGGATGCTCTTTCACTGCAGAGGTAGGGACAGGCCTCAGGCAATAGTCTGCATCACCCCTCTGCTTCAGAGTCTAGAGAAAATTTACATTGAACCTATCCAATATGCTATGAGTGTGTGTGTTTGCAGGCTCCCTGTCCCAGCCCGAGCTGACCCAGCCGCCCTCCTTCTGTGCATCTGGGAACGACAGACAGACTCACCTGCACCTGAGCAGGGACATCAGTGTTGGTGGCTCTAACATCTACAGGATCCTGCAGCAGCCAGGGAGCCCTCCCCAGGGTCTCCTGTACTACTCCTCAGACTCCGATAAGCACCAGGGCTCTGGGGTCCCCAGCCGCTTCTCGGGCTCCAAAGACGCCTCGGCCAATGCAGGGCTTCTGCGCATCTCGGGGCTGCAGGCTGAGGCCGAGGCGGACTATCACTGGGCTGCAGCTCATGGCGGTGGGAGCAGGTATCACTCCTCACAGAGTCTCAGACAACGAGGAAGTGGGTTTAAAACCTCTGGACACATGGATCTTTTTTCTGAGCCTCTTTTAAGTAAGAAACTTGCCTGGAGAGACATAGCGGGGTGGTCTCCTCTGCACGATATCCTATCGTTCAACAGGGAAAGAGGAAGAGTCATGTAATGCACGGAAAGTGACAGAAAATGGGGGCTTCCGAGGAAGACACAGACACATGAGATATCCGAGCCCAGCCTCACATCCCCACTCAATCTGGAGAAGATAGACAGCAATGAATTCTGTGTCTACAGCTGAACATACTGCTCAGCGAACATTCCTCCATAATCCGTTCTATCATCTTATTCCATAAAGTGTGACCTTGTGTCACGACTGATGTATCTACAACTGATACATTGACAATGACCCTGGTCACAGACACAGTCTCCTCTCTCTGAACGAGCTACATGAGAACTTGGACCAGATCCTCCACACTCTCCCTGATAACACGCCCCACACCCTCCTCCTCTTCTCCTCCCAGCTCCCGCGTCCCTCAGGCTTCAGTCTCTCCCTCTGGCTCATCAGTCTGAGCTCTGTCTCCACATCAGGATTTCAGAGAAAACCGGAAATGACCTTGGTGTAGTTTCCAGTCTCCAGGGCCCATTTCTGGGCAGGACAATGACCAGAAATTATAGGTGCTTGCAACCCCCCACATTCTCCTTCCTGCTCTCAGACCCAGGCCCCATTTTTCTGTTCTCAACACTCCCAGTCAGTCTCTTTGTTTATTTTAGAGGTTTCTTTATTTATGAGGGAGAGAGAGAGGGCACAGAAGGGAGAAGAGGAGGGAGGGAGAGAGTTTTCAGCAGACTCTGCGCTAAGTATGGAACTCTATGCGGGGCTAGAGTTCAGGACCCTGAGATCATGACCTGAGCCGAAGACAGGTTTAAATGCCTGAGACACCCGGGTGCCCCTCAGGACCCTGAGATTAGGAGCACAGCCAAACCAATAGTCAGACACTCAATCCACATTGCCCTCCACGCCTCCCCCAGTCATTCTCTTTAATAGGAAAATAAAGTTATTACATTTCCTGAAAAGGATGTATTTATCTACCTTTAGGTAATTGCACATGGGTCTATTGACTTTTACCCCCTTCAGAATGAACTGATGCCATGGGGAGTCTTAGAGGAATCCAGAGACAAAGGATGGCCTGCATATGTTAAGATATGTTATTATTTTTCTTATGCTCCAATTCGCTGGACAGAGGACTCACCATAGAACCATTTTTCTATGCTACTGAAAGCCCAGGGCTATAGTGTTTATTCACACATGCACAAAACCATCAGCAATATCTTGTTCTCACTCCCTGGTAGACCCCTGGGGACACGGGGCCTGTGGTTCTGGCTGGGATGTCAGGGCAAGAAGGAGGGGGCTGCATGCTCCCGCCCCACCCTGTGCTTCCAGACACCTGAAAACCACACAGTTGTAGGTCTTGTGTCTGCAGAGATAAAAAATTGACAGACTTCTTGTCACTCAAAAAGACCTGGACACTTGATTCAGTGAATGGTGAATAGGTACTCTCACATGAGCCCTCCTGCCCTAAATAAGTCCTTTCCCAGTAAAAATCTTTGAGATCCTTAACTCTAAATGCAGGGTCAGGACCCTGAAAGTATATAAAGAGAATCCCCATGGAGAAACCTCCCTCTGAGGTTTCAAAGTCAGAAGAGCAACAGGGGTCAGGTAGCCTCACTTTTGGACACACACACACACACCACACACACCCCTCTCCTCCCTCTCAGGGAATAGTGTGTCTGGAACTCTGCATATTCCAGGCTTCTCTGTCCTTCCAGAAGTTCGAGTCAACCTGTGCTCACCCAGCCATCCTCAGGGTCACAATTTCCAGAAGGCAGAATCCTCTTCCATAGGAAAACTGGAGACATCTAGTGTGACTGGGATCCTGTCACCAGGGCAGCCAGGATGGGTTCTGAACACCCGCTGTCCTGGGATGAGGCTGAAGCGCAGGAATCCCAGGGGGGAGTCCCTGTCCCCGTGGGCAGCTCAGCCCCAGACCATCTGTGGGATCCAGTCAGTGGCTGAGGCTGATCAGTATATTGATTCTGGGACCCCAGCCTCAGAACTCAAAACCCTTGTGGACAAGTGACACATGTTCCCTGTGTTCTCAGGACTGGGTTGTCACTCTTTAGTCATTCCCCAGTGACACTTCCAGCCAGGCTGCACTCTGATGGAACGTCTTCTGTCCCAACCAGGGCCACAGGGCATGTCACCTCAGGAACACACTTCCCCTTATCTCCACTTCTCCCCCCCTCAGCTTCTGGATATTTGACAGCAACTTCTGTGTCCAGTAGGCTTTGGGTAGTAAAATCCATTAGTTTTGTCTGTGTTTGGCAATTTTGTCAGCAGGATGGTTCTGAGTTCATAGGAACAGTCACCTCAAGGGGTTTCACTGGGCACCACGTGGCCCTTTCCTACATGGGAGACCAGACACATGGTACAAATAAGTGATTTTATTAATTTTTTTCTATTTTTATTTCTTTAAACATTTTTTTAATTTTTTGACAGAGAAAGACACAGCGAGAGAGGGAACACAAGCAGGAGGAGTGGGAGGGGGAGAAGCAGGTTTCCCACTGAGCAGGGAACCCGATGTGGAGCTCGATCCCAGGACCCTGGGAACATGACCTGAGCCGAAGGCAGACGCTTAACCATCTGAGCCACCCAGGCGCCCCAACAAATAAGTGATTTTAGAAAAAGTATATAAAACCCTATTCTCCTGAGAAAAGAAGGCATTCCTGTTCCATTAATTGCATCTTACTGAATGGAATTATGTATAAAATAACACACATTCTTCTTAAATATGACGTTGGCTCCGTGGTGACTGACACATAAACTCTGTCACTAGGTCCCTGTCAGAGCATCTACAGCTGTCACCCTTTTCTTCTTAGAACTTCCAGCACGTTTGTCCTTTGTGCTCTGAGGTCAGGGCCACACACAATCACGTGGCAGGTCTCCTGCAGACTCGTGTTTGTGCTGGGAGGACAGAGCCGGGGAGGGAATCCCTGCCCAGTGTGTGGACAACTGTTGTTTGAAGCAGGGGGAAACAGTGACAGGTGACAAAGATGATCAGTGTGTAACCCTCTAGGAATGCACGGGACGGCTTCTAGACACAATCTGTACAGAAGCATTCCCTTTCTCCTCAGTGCTGTTGGGACCTCAGAGGAAGGAGAGCTTTGGAAATCAGGGAGAAAGCACATACGAGGAAAGTCCCAGCATCCTGCACAGAAGCGACCCTGTGTCCATGGGGACCTGTTACTACTCTGGACTGGACACTCATGTCTAAGAGGAGTTTGTGTAGAGACACCACCCTAGTTCTGACCCAGAAACAGAGAAGGGAGCCATGTACAGATTCATTCTGAAGACTCTTAACAGGGCATATAGTGAGTCCTGACTTAAGGGAAGTGATATATAGGAACACCCGTTCAGGTCCTAATGCAAGGAGCAGTGGACAAAGCAGTTGTGGGGGGCGGGGGTTGCAGAGATGGGTCTGATGGGCCCTGGTCACCATGTCACACAATGGTGTGTCTGGTTCTGGACACCAGGGGTCACTCTAGTCCCATTTCTGAGGAGTCAGGGGATCTCAGAGCTGGGACCTGAAACCTTGCCCCGCCTGTGCCCTCTGCTCAGCACTCAGAGCTGGGACCTCCCCACCCCCTGGCCCGACACACCCCTCCCCTGCCCATGTCATTGACATCCACAGGCAGAGGGACATGACCCAGAACCAGGGAGGGGTCAGAGAACTGGGGTCTCATTTGCATACTCGGGCCCTCCCTCTCTCAAAGGATGAATAGGCTAAGGGAGAGATTAAGGGAGGCTCTGCTCAGCTGTGGGGCCACAGAAGGCAGGATCGGTGATGACCTCCACCATGTCCTGGTCCCCTCTCGTCCTCATCCTCCTCGCTCACTGCACAGGTGAATGGATGCAGGGACAGGGGAAGGGGCCCTGGGGGGACATGTGGGGCCCTGCTTCCTCCTCTTGTCTGAAGAACCCAGCATCACCCTGTCTGTGTCTCTCCTCCTTGCAGGGTCCTGGGCCCAGTCTGTGCTGAGTCAGCCACCCTCCGTGTCTGGGGCTCTGGGCCAGAGGGTCACCATCTCCTGCACTGGAAGCAGCTCCAACATCGGGAGTTATGGTGTGAGCTGGATCCAACAGCTCCCAGGAAAAGCCCCCAGAACCGTCATCTATTATAATAGCAACCGACCCTCAGGGGTCCCGGATCGATTCTCTGGCTCCAGGTCTGGCAGTTCAGGCACCCTGACCATCACTGGGCTCCAGGCTGAGGACGAGGCTGAGTATTACTGCTCAGCATGGGACAACAGTCTCAGTGCTCACACAGTGCTCCCGGCCTGTGGGGAAGTGAGACAAAAACCTGCTGTCCCTCAGCAACCAGTCTCCCGGTGCAGCTCCCCCTCCTTGGCCAAGTCAGCTCCTCCCTTTGTTTGGTCTAAACTGTAGTCTGAGACCAATATCAAGGAGCTCTGCCTATAAAATCATCCAAGTTCTGTTAAATTCAGCCCCTCAAGCCTGTCCTTGGCAGGAACACACTGTACGGTTTTCCCATATTGAGTGAAATTCCTGAGTGCCAAGGACAGACTCCCCTGATAACAGAGTCTGCTGATGAGGGAGACAAAGGCAGGAGAAATGTCCCTTAAAGTAAATCTGCTACAGCTGCAGCCCCTGGTAGATACCTGACCCCTGCGGAGTGTGACCTTCCTCAAGGACCTCATGGCTGCCTTAGCTCCTTCATGTGTGTGTTTGATTAAAGACTGAAGTAACCTCGTCTTCAGAGCAGCTAGCCCCTCGATTCCTGAAACCCTTGCTTCCAAATTCCTTAGAGACTTAGACTATCCCTCACCTCCACTAATTAAAAAGTATAAAATCAGTCACTCCTCACAATCCCAGTGAGATTTCTACCCATGTGTCCTGTCTCCGGGCTATAGCAACATCATCTTTTTTTTTTTTTTTTTTTGCAACATTCAATGTCTCAAGCATTCTCTCTTGACCTTTGGGTTCCACAATCCCATATCACTGTGACAAGTCAGGATAGAACCAGAGACAGGGAGTCGAGCTGTGTCTGACTGAGGATAGAGCACTGTCCAGTGAGTGTGCATTCACACCACCTCCTGAATACCTAGCATATGCCACATGTAAGTCTAGGGATGTTGGACCCATGTGGACATGACAGGAAGGTTCCCCATGCTCAGGGGGCTGATAGTGCATGGGCAAAGAGAGAGGACACAGAAGCTAAACATGTTGTAAAGAGAAGCTGTGTCCCAGGAGCATGAGGACGGTGAGGTTGGTGGGTTGGAGCGGGAGCATTAGAGGGGTGCACAGGGAACCCAAAAATCTGTTGTATCATCATGACATCCCCGTTCTGCACAGACAATGATGGAGCACGTAGGAGGGACATGGCAGGGGCCGTGGACTCTGTCCAGACAGACTAGGAGTTCTGGGCAAGGGGTTGATAGGGGACGAAAGTAAGAGTCTTCAGGATGTGGAGGAGGCAGGGATTGAGGATGGGAGTGGGATGGAGAAGAAGGAGACGTAGGCTTGGGCACAGTGTGTAGAGTGGGTTCCACCAGCTGGGACAGTGTGAGGACCTATCTCTCACGCAGGATGACTTACACCTCATGTTTCCGGGTGATAGAATCTACCGCCGAACCAGGGGACAATTCATCAGGACGTCTACAGATGCACATCTCTGTTTACTTTTGTCTGACCATTGAGGAAACTTCATCAGTGCCTGTTGTTGGGGAGGACGTATTTCCTCTGCTCTTCAAGGTCCCTCTGGCTGAATCGGAAACAAATTGACATTTGGCAGATTAACAGGAGAAAATCAAATTTAATAGCCTACATAAAGTGAATCCACACAGACATGGAGAATTCCAAAGACAGTCAGGCAACATGACACTTATATGAGTGAAAGAGAGGGGTAGGGGTCTGAGGATCAAAGAGGAGAAAGAGCATTAGCAAGAAGGTGAGAGATGCTCACCAAAATACTAACCAATAGGATCCAACAGTACATTAAAAGGATTATTCATCACAACCAAGTGGGATTTATCCCTGGGCTACAAGGTTGGTTCAACATCCGCAAATCAGTCAATGTGATACAATTCATTAATAAAAGAAAGAACAAGAATCCTATGATCCTCTCAATAGATGTGGAAAAAGCATTTAACAAAGTACAGCATCCTTTCTTGATCAAACCTCTTCAGAGTATAGGGATAGAGGGTACAAACCTCAATATCATAAAAGCCATCTATGAAAAACCTACAGCGAATATCATTCTCAATGGGGAAAAACTGCGAGCTTTCCCCCTAAGGTCAGGAACGCGGCAGGGATGTCCACTATCACCACGGCTATTCAACATAGTACTAGAAGTCCTAGCCACAGGAATCAGACAACAAAAAGAAATCAAAGGCATCCAAATCAGCTAAGAAGAAGTCAAATCCTCACTGTTTGCAGATGATATGATACTTTATGTGGAAAACCCAAAGACTGCACCCCAAAACTGCTAAAACTCATACAGGAATTCAGTCAAGTGGCAGGATATAAAATCAATGAACACAAATCAATGGCATTCCTATACACCAAAAACAAGACAGAAGAAAGGGAAATTAAGGAGTTGATCCCATTTACAATTGCACCCAAAACCATAAGATACCTAGGAATAAATCTATCCAAAGAGGCAAGGGATCTATACTCCCAGAAAACTATAAAATACTCATGAAAGAAATTGAGGAAGACACAAAGAAATGGAAAAACGTTCCATGCTCATGGATTGCAAGAACATTTGTTCTTGTGACCATGTCAATGCTACCTACAACAATCTACACATTCAATGCAATCCCCATCAAAATACCATCCACTTCTTTCAAAGAAATGGAACAAATAATCCTAAAATTTTTATGGAACCAGAAAAGACCCCGCATAGCCAGAGGAATGTTGAAAAAGAAAAGCAAAGCTGGCGGCATCACAATTCCGGACTTCCAGCTCTATTACAAAGCTGTCATCATCAAGACAGTATGGTACTGGCACAAAAACAGACGCATAGATCAATGGAACAGAATAGAGAGCCCAGAAATGGACCCTCAATTCTATGGTCAACTAATCTTCGACAAAGCAGGAAAGAATGTCCAATGGAACAAGGACAGTCTCTTCAACAAATGGTGTTGGGAAAATTGGACAGCCACATGCAGAAGAATGAAAGTGGACCATTTCCTTACACCACACACAAAAATAGACTCAAAACGGTTGAAAGACCTCAATGTGAGACAGGAGTCCATCAAAATCCTAAAGGAGAACACAGGCAGCAACCTCTTCGACCTCTGCTGCAGCAACTTCTTCCTAGGTACATTGCCAAAGGCAAGGGAAGCAAGGGCAGAAATGAACTATTGGGACCTCATCAAGATAAAAAGCTTTTGCACAGCAAAAGAAACAGTCAACAAAACCAAAACACAGAATGGGAGAAGATATTTGCAAATGACATGTCAGATAAAGGGCTAGTATCCAAAATCTATAAAGAACTTCTTAAACTCAACACCAAAAAAACAAATGATCCAATCAAGAAATGGGCAGAAGACATGAACAGACATTTTTCCAAAGAAGACATCCAAATGGCCAAAGACACATGAAAAAGTGCTCAACATCGCTTGGCATCAGGGAAATCCAAATCAAAACCTCAATGAGATATCACCTCACACCACTCAGAATGGCTAAAATTAACAAGTCAGGAAACGACAGATGTTGGCCGGGATGCGGAGAAAGGGGAACCCTCCTACACTGTTGGTGGGAATGCAATCTAGTGCAGCCACTCTGGAAAACAGTACGGAGGTTCCTCAAAAAGTTTAAAATAGAGCTACCATACAATCCAGCAATTGCACTGTTGGGTATTTACTTAGAAGATACAAATGTAGGGATCCGAAGGGGTACGTGCACCCTGATGTTTATTGCAGCAATGTCCACAATAGCCAAAGTGTGGAAAGAGCCAAGATGTCCATCGACAGATGAATGGATGAATGGATAAAGAAGATGTGGTATGAGCGCCTGGGTGGCTCAGTTGGTTAAGTGATGGCCTTCAGCTCAGGTCATGATCCTGGAGTCCGGGGATCACATTGGGCTCCCTGCTCAGCAGGGAATCTGCTTCTCCCTCTGACCCTCCCCCCTCTCGTGCTCTCTCACTCTCTCTCTCTCTCTAAAATAATAAATAAAATCTTAAATAAAAAAAGAAGAGGTGGTATGTATATACAGTGGAATATTATGCAGCCATCAAAAAGAATGAAATCTTGCCATTTGCAACAACGTGGATGGGACTGGAGAGTGTTATGCTGAGTGAAATAAGTCAATCAGAGAAAGACATGTTTCATATGACCTCACTGATAGGAGGAATTCTGACTCTCAGGAAACCAACTGAGGGTTGCTGGAGTGGGGGGTTTGGGAGAGATGGGGTGGCTCGGTGATAGACATTGGGGAGGGTAGTGCTATGGTGAGCACTGTGAATTGTGCAAGACTGTTGAATCACAGACCTCTACCTCTGAAACAAATAATACATTATATGTAGAAGAAGAAAGGAAGGAGAAGGAGAAGGAGAAGGAGAAGGAGAAGGAGAAGGAGAAGGAGAAGGAGAAGGAGAAGGAGAAGGAGAAGGAGAAGGAGAAGGAGAAGGAGAAGGAGAAGGAGAAGGAGAAGGAGAAGGAGAAGGAGAAGGAGAAGGAGAAGGAGAAGGAGAAGGAGAAGGAGAAGGAGAAGGAGAAGGAGAAGGAGAAGGAGAAGGAGAAGGAGAAGGAGAAGGAGAAGGAGAAGGAGAAGGAGAAGGAGAAGGAGAAGGAGGAGGAGGAGGAGGAGGAGGAGGAGGAGGAGGAGGAGGAGGAGGAGGAGGAGGAGGAGGAGGAGGAGGAGGAGAAGGAGAAGGAGAAGGAGAAGGAGAAGAAGATAGCAGGAGGGGAAGAATGAAGGGGGGTAAATCGGAGGGGGAGATGAACCATGAAAGACGATGGACTCTGAGAAACAAACTGAAGGTTCTAGAGGGGAGGGGGGTGGGAGGATGTGTTGGCCTGGTGATGGGTATTAAAGAGGGCACGTTCTGCTTGGAACACTGGGTGTTATATGCAAACAATGAATCATGGAACACTACATCAAAAACTAATGATGTAATGTATGGTGATTAACATAACATAATAATTAAAAAATATAAAACAAAAAAGTCAACCATGTTTCAAACAAGAGTTCATAAAAACTACAATTATCTTCCTCTGTCCATTCAGTTTCATGTTATTAATTTTTGATCTGTTTGAATCCAGTTTTTCTATTAGTTCTGGTAATTTTTACTTTAGTTTTGCTATCTCAAAGGTATCAGATACCTACATTTTTTGAAGTCCTGTCCATGAATATCCTTGAAGATGTAACACATTTGCAGTAGAATCAGAGTAAGATGGGAACCGTACATGACAAGAAATGACAGGGGCCATGGCTATGGATGGGTTAGAGGTCATTACGATGCAATTGACAAGGAAATGTGTTATTCCCATGACACGGAACACAAACATCTATCAAACACAAATACGGAAAGTTACATAGTTGTAAGCACATGTAGGATTTTTTAAAATATTAAAATATCTTTTTAATGCATCAAAGTCCAGATAAACATAAGAAATATTTTGGCAAAATACAGAATGCATGTTTTCTAGGCACATAATTTTAAAAATGAATAAAAACTTGTTTACCATTTTTTTTTTTGTAAGAGCGGACCAGTAATTCAAGAAAAATGTTTACTTTTTAACCAAGTTAAAACAGAATTTTAATTTTCCATCTGCATAGTTTGATATTTAAATATATCTTAATTTTAACCAGTATTGACAACACGTAAAATTCCTTTCCAGGTTCCTTTCCAAAAACCAACTACAACTTTCTTTGATACATTGAAATTTAGACTTAAGTTTTCTTTCTTCAAATAACCAGCTTTATCTTAGGACAAAAATCATTTTTCTTTTCCCTCAACAAAAAATGTGTTCCCATTCCAAATACCTTTTTTTCACCAAAAACACATACCTTACTTTCCTGGCACACAGATCTTTTTTCTTTATCATTTCTAGTAGTCTGTTATATATATATTAGAATTCTTAACTCTTAGAAACCTTAGTTTCTAGGGAAAGCTCTATAGTAAATGATTGTGAACTATTTGTTATGCCAGTAGACTTTAGATTAGCAAATTTAGGAATACATTTCACAATTTCTAGAAACATAGTACCATAGTTCAATAATGTACACACCAGGTTTACTAATGGACCCGTGGTTATCTTTATAGTTTTCCTGTAATAAGACAAAAGAAGATAAACCTATGGTGAGTACTTAATGTTTTATTATATTATTGTATTTAGTTTGGCAAAAAATGAAGAACGAAGTAAATTGTTAAGAAGCCAATACGTGGAGCACCTTGATGGCTCAGTAGGTGAAGCACACAACTCTGGATTTCAGGGCTGTGAGTTTGTGCTCCATGTTGGGCGTGGAGCCTACCTGAAAAAAAAAAAAAGGCAATACTTTACCTAGCAATGGACAGATTCAATGCAATCCCTATCGAACCCCTGAATGCCTGTTTGCACACTCTGAAAAGAGGATCTTAAATTTTCTGTGCAATTACAGGGACTCAGAACATCTGAACAATCCTGAAGATGAACCAATTTGTAAGAACTCACAATTCCAGATTTCAAAACTCTCTAAAACTGACTTACAAAGCTACAATAGTCAAGAATGTGGTACTGGCCTAAAATAGACGTAAGGATATATTAAACATATTTGAGAGTACAGAAATAAATCATTTATCTGGGGCGCCTGGGTGGCTCAGTCATGGAGTCCTCTATGGGGAGACCTGTTCTTGAGGAGGAAGGACAGACACACAGACTATGTTGTGGCCTGAGCCAGCACAGGTGTCCAGGAGAACACCTGCGTGACAGATAGAGCCCACCTGCACATGCCCCAGGGTCTGGGGTAAATTAAAAAAAAAAAATACACAGTAACTTTTTATTTTTATTTTTTATTTTTTTTATTCTTATGTTAATCCCCATACATTACATCATTAGTTCTAGATGAAGTGTTCCATGATTCATTGTTCGTGCATAACACCCAGTGCTCCATGCAGAATGTGCCCTCCTCAATACCCACCACCAGGCTAACCCATCCTCCCACCCGCCTCCCCTCCAGAACCCTCAGGTTGTTTTTCAGAGTCCATCGTCTCTCATGGTTCGTCCACCCCTCCGATTTCCCCCGCTTCATTCTTCCCCTCCCGCTACCTTCTTCTTCTTCTTTTTTGTTTTCTTAACATATATTGCATTATTTGTTTCAGAGGTACAGATCTGAGATTCAACAGTCTTGCACAATTCACAGCGCTTACTAGAGCACATACCCTCCCCAGTGTCTATCACCCAGTCACCCCATCCCTTCCACCCCACCCCCCACTCCAACAACACTCAGTTTGTTTCCTGCGATTAAGAATTCCTCATATCAGTGAGATCATATGATACATGTCTTTCTCTGTTTGACTTATTTCACTCAACATAATACCCTCCAGTTCCATCCACGTCGTTGCAAATGGCAAGATCTCATTCCTTTTGATGACTGCATAATATTCCATTGTATATATATACCACATCTTCTTTATCCATTCATCTGTCGATGGACATCTTGGCTCTTTCCACAGTTTGGCTATTGAATACACAGTAACTTTTAATATGCATAGGGGTTTGGCCACCACCCCCATGATCGAAATGACAACATTTCCATCACCCGCAGAGAAAACCTCCTTCCCACAAGCAGTCAGGCCAGTGTCCCCCTGCACTCAGCCCTCTGTGGCCCCCAGTTCCCTCTGGTCTGCAATGAGTTCCCTACTGTGCCCATTTCACAGGGACTGAACCTCAGAACATTTGTCCTTGTCAGCGCTCCATTCACCGGCCTGAGGAGCGTGTGCATTGCTGTGGGGACGTCAGCTCCACCATCGGGAAATATGCGGATCGCTTCAGATATGTACACGTCACTCTTGTGCGGAGGCCTTGCTAATCTTCTAATTTTAATGCATAGGACGTTGAAATGAGCCTAAGTTATTTTTCCATATTGGTCTTCTTGTCACCTTTTAATCTGTACATTTGTGCGTGCTCCCATTTTGTTCAAAGCGTTAGCCAGTGGTTGTTTATTGTGTTATGAAAATGATGTGTTAATTAGACCATTTTTCAAGTTTTTGTCTCATGCATTTTTGCTTTACTTGTGGTGGGAGGTCGGCTGTGCTTCCTTTCCCTTTTCCCTATTCCCCTGTGCCTAGGAGACGCTAAATGTCTCCTTCCCCCTCTTTCCCCATCGCTGAGGTGTTCCCAGGGCTCCCCTCCTCACGGTCTCACCCCATCTGCCCACAGCACAGCCTCTGAGTCCTCCTGACTCCCTCCTGCTCGCCCTGGATGCCCGTCCTGTGGGCAGGGCTCGGGTGTCCCCCTGGCTGTCCTGTGGCATCACACTCAGGGACTCTCTCCTCGGATGGTGGTTCAGGCCGCTGCTAGCTTCCCCTACTGTCTCCCACAGACTTCTCTGGAACCGACTTTTCTTTCCACTGAAGCTCATGGCTTGTGGTCTGAGCCTGGGAGCCAGGGTATCTGGATTCACTCATTAGTGTTCTATTTATTTGTTAATTTACTTTCATACAGGTTGTGTGAAGTTGGCACATAATCTGTCTTATGTGTTAATAGGGTGTGAGTCTTGCATAGTTTCCTCTGTCTTCTTAATTGTGTAGGTGTTTTTAAGAGACATAATGGGTTTTTCAAATTTTGTCGGTGAATATCACCTCAGCTACCCAGTTTTTCATGAAAAATTTGTTTAAGGTAAAAAAATGATAATAAAGACCACTGTTAAATATAGATACTTTTAAAATTAAGTACCTTATTTCCTTTTTTACTTGCATCTAACTTAGATATAAATGGGAAAATGATTGGACAGCGTTAATTGCTATGACGGTTATCAATTAATATTTGTCTGCAATTTCTTACAAATACGTTCGATAACTGGGGTAAAATCACAGGAAGACAGTAGGGAGAAGGAGCCAGGTTTTCCGGTGACGGCATGAAATACATTAGGTGCAGAGGTCCCAGAACTACCCTGAGGTGTGTGCTTGGTGAGGTTCAGGGAGAGGCTACCCCAGGTGACATCACACAGAGGAAACGTGCTCTGCAGCAAACAAGGGGATCAGGGGAGGAATTCCCAAGCTGTGGCTCCCTGAGGGGGGTGAGCGGGTGCTTTTATTCAGGGTTAGGCTGACCGGTCACAAAGGGGAGTCCTGTCATCCCAGGTAAAGGTGGGCACAGGGTCGTGCAGGGGGACTGAGAACACCAGCTGTGCTGTGTCCTGTGGTGGGTTCCTGAAGCTTGTGCTCCTCCCAGGGCCGAGAGTTAACATTATAAGAGGCAGAGTCACCGGAGGACACACCATGGTCCTTCTGCACAGGACGAGTTGGTGCAGGAGCTCAAACCCATCTCGGCTGCGGGATCATTCGTGCTGTTTGCCTCTGAAATGCAAGGTTAACATTCCTGGGAAGAAGAAGGGGTTTCCCTGGGGGTCTTGCTGGTGACAGTTTTAACCTCAGTAACCCTGTGGGGAATGGTTTCATCCTGCAAAAAGAACTCAAGAATGTGCGTCCGGTTCGTCTTCACTTTTGACACAACCCTGGGAGTTTGCCACCGAGTTATTGTCTCTGATGTGGTTACACTAAGTCCTGGTCTGGTAGAGACGGCTGGATTTTGCATTCCCTTTGGTCCCTTAAAATCCTTACGTACTGTGGTTGTTGCATTTCTTTGTTCAAACACTTCCTAGGTGGTTTGGCAAGATGGGTGTTGGGCAAGTAGATCGTGCAGGGTACAGATAATGGAAAAAACCTGGGGGCCTAAGATGACTGCTTTTGGGTCAGGAAAGTTGTCTCTCCTTTTTTTTTTTTTTTCTTTTTACAGGGATTCCTAATTTTTCTGCTTACAGAAAGGTCAGGGTATTGGGTTTAAAAATATTGCAATGATAAGATAAATAGTAAAATCTTTAGAAATATCTAAAAAAAAGTTTCCATTATTTCAGTAATAATAACAATAATAATTATTTTCGTAAGTTAAAATTAATGAAAATGATACTAGTAATATTACCAACCAATAAAAATGCTCATGTTACTGGACAAACGACCGGTTCTGAGCGCACTTTGGGCTCTTCACCACTGGAAATCAATAATCAAGAGGCAAATGGTGGCAAAAGAAGGTGCTTTATTCAGGAAGCCAGCACCCTGCGAAGATGGTGAACAAACACCTCAAAGACCACCTTCCCCGACCAGGTGCCGCCCGAGGGTGTTACAGGGGGAGGTGCAGGCGAGGCTGGGGACTCTGTGCAGGAGAACCAGGTGCTCAGGCTGTCAGTCTTGTCAGTCCCATGTGGACATGACCCCGAACAGACTTGCTTGCACCCTTGACAGTGGCTTCCAATGTGGTCAGGCGTTAACCCCTTCAAGCCAGCAGTCTACAAATGTCAAGGAAATTCAGGTAGATCTGCTATGGAGCAAGGGACTTAGGTCAGCAAACACGGAGTGCATAAGCTTGAAACAAGCTCACCCTTAAGAGCAATGGAGTGCTGTTACCCTGAGAGGAAGCATCCTGAGATGTGTGCAATCGGTATGTTATAGGAAATCATAATATTCCCTGAAGAATATGAAAGCACATTTGTTTTATTTTTTTTTATTTATTTTTTTATTTTTTTAAGGATTTCATTTATTCACTTGAGTGGGAAAGACAGAGAGCACAGCTGGTGGAGAGGCAGAAGGAGAAGGAGAAGGAGAAGCAGACTCTCCGCCAAGCTGGGACGCTGATGTGGGGCTCCATCCCAGGACCCCGGGATCATGATCTGAGCCAAAGGCAGATGCTTAAGCATCTGAGCCACCCAGGTGCCCCATGAAAGCACATTTGAAAACATGGTGAACATCTGATTTTTATCTTCAATTAGGAAACAAAGTACAAATATGTCAACAGGTACTACGTGATTTCATGCAGCTCATCTTCTAGCTTCTATTTTCCTGTTTGGAGTCTGGATGGAAGATACTCTGTAACTTCAAGGAAACTGAGGGAAGCTTGGCCACACATTGCAGAAAAGAAAGGACATAACCCCATGCTTTACAGAGAAGGATGTGAGAAATGAAGGCTCACACAGTGTCTGAACTAGGACACCCTAGAGGGGGTCTCACGCATTCACAGGGGAGCAGTCAGCGTGGCCACGTGCACCTATAGCCACACTCAGCTGGAGGTTCAAGTGGAGAGAGAGCATCATGGCGGATTGGATGGGTGGGTGGGTTAGTGAGGTGAGTGGGACTAACCATGGTGCAGTTATAAAGGATGGATTACAATGATGATAATGGGATCCATGATTGTAATAAGTGAGGAGGAACAGGGATTTAAAGAAATGAAGAAATCAGCAGGGAAAGGGAAAGAGAAAAATGTACTTTCTTTCATGTTCACCAATAATCTCCTGCCCGTCCTCACTTGAATAGAGGAGGTGCTATTCCTCCCACCCAGCCTCCTGCCTTGTCACAACCTTGACACCAAAGCAAAAGTAGAAAGAAATCACGTGTGATAAAATAGGTGAACAATTAAAGCGACAGATAACAGTGGGGCTCTCTTACCCTCTCAGCTAGGTTTGAGTCTCTTCCACGTGCCCCTCAGTGATGTGGCTTCCCCAGTCTTCTCACTCCACACGTTCTCCCCCAGTGACTCTGCTTCCCTCTTGATGCCCCAATGACCCCTTTTGTTGATTGGCTACAAGGACTCATGGATGGCCATCACCTTCTTTTGCCAAGTAGTGACCCCAACTTTTCTATCTCCAAACAATTCTGTATATGCTTGACACTTTTTGAAAAGAGTCAAATCAATTATCCAATTTGTTATGAAAGCAACGATTGTATTCACCTCAGCACCCAAAATAGACTCCCTGCATCAAGACTAGGGCTCCTCTCTCCCTCACCACATGACATGGGATCTATTTCCTTAACATATTTTAAAGCACACAATATTGTATTATAAGCTAGAGAGGCTATGTTGTCTCACAATTCTCTGAGGCTTATTTATCCTGCAAAACTAAAATTTTATACTCACTGAACAGATATTTGCCATTTCCCCTACCCTAGTCCTGGCAACCACCCTTCTCTTCTCTGCTCCTCTGAGTAGTGTGAGGGTAATCAGGTAGGATTTGCCCTTAGGGCCTGGCTTATCCCACTTCGCATAATGTTCTCTAGATTTGACTTCCTCCTTTTATAAGTGTGAATAATTGTATGTATATACAGAGAAGAAGGACATGATGGCCTCTAGTCTTGGGTAAAGAAATCACAGGGAGCAGGTAGATGGTGGAGTAAATGCTAAGGAGAGGAGACACATGACATTTCAAAGAAACTGAAGAATATGATTTAGTTGGATGAATTCCTGCTAATAGCTCACTTGACTAAGGGACTGTGAGATGATCAGTTGTCCAAATGTGTTAAATACAGAGCTCAAAATCAACTCTGTGGTCCGTGGAAGTCCAGTATCAACTCCTCAGCCCCAAATCCCACAAAGGTCCTGGCAGAAAACTTCATGATGCAGGAATGACGGGTGTGTGGGCTCCGTGTTCACAGGAGAGATGGTTCTGCCAGGGAGAAGTAGATGAAGGGAGGCAATATACGACTGATTACTTATGTGCTGCTTAGGGATTGTTCTAATCAAATATCTCACTCGTATTGATGATGGCTGGGGTAGGGGATGGGTGCAATGTCCATTCTGTATGATTTTGTGCAACATCAGATACGTCCACGGTACATATGTGTCTGTTCCTACCAGGCATAATGTATGTGAGTCCTGCTATTACGTGATAGTCCAATCTGCCAACATGTGTGTCCTCACTCGGACCAGGGGATGAAGCCCAGCTACTGCCAACAGACAGAGAAGCTGGTGTGGTGGCCATGGGAGGGACAGGAGCTCAGGGGGGTCCAAGCACAGAAGAGTGATGAGGCCAGGGCACTGAGGACCAGGACAGGGGCCGCAGGTGGGTGTGCAGCTAGGCGTGACCAGCACACAAAAGGGCATCTCGGTGGGGCTAATGTGATAAAATATCTGCAAAAGAAGTTAGGAACACTGAAGGATTTAAGCCATTGGTTGACTGTGTGAAAGTTCTGTGTGAATGCTATGAGGAGAGAGGACCTGAGGGCAACAGGGGTTTATTTATTGCATTCTTTACTAAAGAGCTTGCATTCTTTACTGAAGATCCTGGATCATTTCCAAAAGATCCAGCAACAAGTCTGGGGACATTTGCTGAGTTGATACAAGTGTATATGAAGGGGAGTTTGAGAAGTGAGTTTCTACTCTGGTCTAAAGAGTCATCAAAATATCTGCAGTAGATCTTTAAAATACTGATCTTGCTAGGAAGCAGGACATAATGAACAAGAATTTATGGTGGGAAAATGATCTTATGTTATTTTATTATTTTATCATATTTAGGTTGATCATATTGATGATGTTATTATCTTATTTCCTTAACTGCAATTGCTAAAGCCTGGGGGAAAATCCCAAGAAGAAATATATGACACAGATATGCACAAAACACCCACTTTACTTTGATAAACCTAAATTTTAGAGAAAAATCTCATGTTATTCACTAGTGTTAAGTCTGTAAAATTTATTAATTTTCCTATGTTACCAAATCAACTGAATCTACAGATGTTATGACAATTACATTTCTAGTGAATTTTACCAAACTGTAATCTTTTGAACATATCACTGAGCAATTTTATATCCTGGAATATGTCCGTTCTATACTGATGCCCTGAAGAACCCTTGCAGGACATTCAAACAAGCAAACAAACAAAACCAGATCCACTGTTCCCTGGTGTGGGACATCAGGTGTTGCACATACGGGTCCTTCAACTTTTTCTAAAATCTCCTGCGGGGGTCACTGGCCACTTCAGTTGTTTTCTGTACGTTAAATACAAATGTGCCATTTATTCTCCCCAGTGATAATGGGTTTATTGAAGAAAAGCAAAAACTTGGAATCCAGGACAGGTAAGGTATGGTAAAACCACAGGCAAGTGCAGGGAACAAAGGATAAGGAAGCTCTTTTATGGAGCAAAGGGTGAGTGTGGGAGGGACAAAAGGTCCAAGGGAGTAAAAGGGAATTCTAATTACATGCCTCGTCATTGGTTGCGTTGTGACAATTTTCATTGGCTGGGCTGGTGCCAGGGCAGGAAGAAGTCTTTCTCTTCCTGAGGGAGTAAGGGACTATCCAGAGGCTTGCAGACCTGCAAAGTCCGTCCTCCTGCTGGGTCTGCAGTTGAGGAGTGTTGGGCACGAGAGCTCCCCCTACTGGGAGCTGGCCTCCATTCAAAAGAAATGTTCCTTTAATTAAATATCACAGAATATATGTATGTGTTTACATTCCCATAGACCAGGACTCTTTCTGAGAGTGAGACTCAACAATATCATCAACAGGCTTGAAGGACCATAGTATCTAGAAATCAGACCCAGTGGGATGCAGACCCCAGCTGGATCCTCAGGGCTTTCGAGCGTGGTGACATGTATGCCGTGGACCAGCAGGTGGCGCTGTGGGACCGCCTTGTACCAAAAAAGCAGTTAATTAGTGAGAACCAGTCAAAGAAGTCTGGGCCTGAAGTCTGAGTCCTGTGCTCCCTGATAGGATTCAGACCTGTTTCCCCTCTGGTCTGGCAGAGTGTCCCGAGGGGACCTTCGTGTGGTCTCAGCAGGTGCTTCCTCCCAGGGCTGGTCCCAGGGCTGAAGCCAACGTCCATCCCCCTCAGTGTGTGATGTGAACTGAGCTCAGCACCAGGGATCAGGGAAAGTGAGGGGCAGGGACTCACTGGCTTGACCGTATTTGCATAAAGAGCCCCTCATGTGGCAGGGGCTGGAGTAGAAAAGGAGGCGTAGGGCAGCCCAGCCCAGTTGGGAACCTGGGTCTGTGTCACCATGGCCTGGACTCCTGTCTTCCTGGGGATGTTCTTTCACTGCACAGGTAGGGATAGGCCTCAGGGAACAGCCTGCATCACCCCCTCTGCTTCAGAGTCTAGAGAAAATTTGCACTGAACCTATCCAATATGCTATGAGTGTGTGTGTTTGCAGGCTCCCTGTCCCAGCCCGAGCTGACCCAGTCGCCCTCCCTCTCGGCATCTTTGGGAACAACAGACAGCTCACCTGCACCCTGAGCAGGGACATCAGTGTTGGTGGCTCTAACATCTACGGGATCCAGCAGCAGCCAGGGAGCCCTCCCCAGGGTCTGGTGTACTACTCCTCAGACTCCGATAAGCACCAGGGCTCCGGGGTCCCCAGCCCCTCCTCGGGCTCCAAAGACGCCTTGGCCAATGCGGGGCTTCTGCGCATCTCGGGGCTGCAGGCTGAGGCCGAGGCGGACTATCACTGGGCTGCAGCTCAGGGCGGTGGGAGCAGCTACTGCTCCTCACAGCGTCTCAGATAAGGAGGAAGTGGGTCTAAAACCTCTGGACCCACGGATCTTGTTTCTGAGCCGCTTTTTGTAAGAAACTTACCTGGAGAGACATAGCGGGGTGGTCTCTTCTGCACGATGTCCTATCCTTCAACAGGGAAAGAGGAAGAGTCATGTAATGCTCGGAAAGTGATATAAAATGGGGGCATCCGAGGAAGACACAGACACATGAGATATCCAAGCCCAGTCTCACATCCCCACTGAATCTGGAGAAGATGGACAGGAATGAATTCTGTGTCTACAACAGAACATACTGCCCAGCGAACATTCCTCCACAATCCATTCTATCATCTTATTCCATAAAGTGTGACCTTGTGTCACTTCTGATGTATCCATACCTGGTACATTGACGATAACCCTGGTCACAGACACAGTCTCCTCTCTCTGAGCCAACTACATGTGAACTCGGACCAGATCCTCCAGGCTCTCCCTGGCAACACCCCCCACACCCTCGTCCTCTTCTCCTCTCGGCTCCCGCGTCCCTCAGGCTTCAGTCTCTCCCTCTGGCTCTTCAGTCTGAGCTCTGTCTCCACATCAGGATTTCAGAGAAAACCGGAAATGACCTTGCTGTAGTTTCCAGTCTCCAGGGCCCATTTCTAGGCAGGACAATGACCAGAAATTATAGGTGCTTGTACCCCCCCACATTCTCCTTCCTGCTCTCAGACCCAGGCCCCATTTTTCTGTTCTCAACACTCCCAGTCAGTCTCTTTGTTTATTTTAGAGGTTTCTTTATTTATTTGAGAGAGAGAGAGAGAGCACAGAAGGGAGAAGAGGAGGGAGGGAGAGAGTCTTAAGCAGACTCTGCACTCAGTGTGGAATTCTATGCGGGGCTAGAGCTCAGGACCCTGAGATCATGACCTGAGCTGAAGGCAGAGGTTTAAGTGCCTGAGACACCTGGGTGCCCCTCAGGACCCTGAGATTAGGAGCAGAGCCAAACCAATAGTCAGACACTCAATCCACATTGCCCCCCACGCGTCCCCCAGTCATTCTCTTTAATATGAAAATAAAGTTATTACATTTCCTGAAAAGGATATATTTATCTACCTTTAGGTAATTGCACATGGGTCTATTGACTTTTAACCCCTTGAGAATTAAGTGACGCCATGGGGAGTCTTAGAGGAATCCAGAGACAAAGGATGGCCTGCATATTTTAAGATATGTTATTATTTTTCTCATGCTCCAATTTGCTGGACAGAGGACTCACCATAGAACCATTTTTCTATGCTACTGAAAGCCCACGGCTATAGTGTTTGTTCATACATGCACAAAACCATCAGCAATATCTTGTTCTCACTCCCTGGTAGACCCCTGGGGACACGGGGGCCTGTGGTTCTGGCTGGGATGTCAGGGCAAGAAGGAGGGGGCTGCATGCTCCCGCCCCACCCTGTGCTTCCAGACACCTGAAAACCACACAGTTGTAGGTCTTGTGTCTGCAGAGATAAAAAATTGACAGACTTCTTGTCACTCAAGAAGACTTGGACACTTGATTCAGTGAATTGGGAATAGGTTTACTCTCACATGAGCCCTCCTGCCCTAAATAAGTCCTTTCCCAGTAAAAATCTTTGAGATCCTTAACTCTAAATGCAGGGTCAGGACCGTGAAAGTATATAAAGAGAATCCCCATGGAGAAACATCCCTCTGGGGTTTCAAAGTCAGAAGAGCGACAGGGGTCATGTAGCCTCAGTTTTGGACACACACACACACACACACACACGCACACACACACCCCTCTCCTCCCTCTCAGGGAATAGTGTGTCTGGGACTCTGCATATTACAGGCTTTTCGGTCCTTCCAGAAGTTCAAGTCATCCTGTGCTCACCCAGCCATCCTCAGGGTCACAATTTCCAGAAGGCAGAATCCTCCTCCATAGGAAAACTGGAGACATCTAGTGTGACTGGGATCCTGTCACCAGGGCAGCCAGGATGGGCTCTGAACACCCGCTGTCCTGGGATGAGGCTGAAGCGCAGGAATCCCAGGGGGGGTCCCTGTCCCCATGGGCAGCTCAGCCCCAGACCATCTGTGGGATCCAGTCAGTGGCTGAGGCTGATCAGTATGTTGATTCTGGGACCCCAGACTCAGAACTCAAAACCCTTGTGGAGAAGTGACACATGTTCCCTGTGTTCTCAGGACTGGGCTGTCACTCTTTAGTCATTCCCCAGTGACACTTCCAGCCAGGCTACACTCTGATGGAAAGTCTTCTGTCCCAACCAGGGCCACAGGGCATGTGACCTCAGGGACACACTCCCCCTTATCTCCACTTCTCCCTCTCAGCTTCTGGATATTTGACAGCAACTTCTGTGTCCAGTAGGTTTTGGGTAGTAAAATCTATTAGTTCTGTCTGTGTTTGGCAATTTTGTCAGCAGGATGGTTCTGAGTTCATAGGAACAGGCCCCTCAAGGGGTTCCAATCGGCACCACGTGGACCTTTCCTACATGGGAGACCAGACACATGGTACAAATAAGTGATTTTATTAATTTTTTTCTATGTTTATTTTTATTTTTTTTATTTTTTGACAGAGAAAGACACAGCGAGAGAGGGAACACAAGCAGGGGGAGTGGGAGAGGGAAAAGCAGGTTTCCCACTGAGTAGGGAACCCAATGTGGGGCTCAATCCCAGGACCCTGGGAACATGACCTGAGCCGAAGGCAGACGCTTAACCATCTGAGCCACCCAGGCGCCCCAACAAATAAGTGATTTAGGAAAAAGTATATAAAACCCTATTCTCCTGAGAAAAGAAGGCATTCCTGTTCCATTAATTGCATCTTACTGAATGGAATTATGTATAAAATAACACACATTCTTCTGAAATATGACGTTGGCTCCATGGTGACTGACACATAAACTCTGTCACTAGGTCCCTGTCAGAGCATCTACAGCTGTCACCCTTTTCTTCTTAGAACTTCCCGCACGTTTGTCCTTTGTGCTCTGAGGTCAGGGCCACACACACTCACGTGGCAGGGCTCCTGCAGACTCGTGTCTGTGCTGGGAGGACGGAGCTGGGGAGGGAATCCCTGCCCAGTGTGTGGACAACTGTTGTTTGAAGCAGGGGGAAACAGTGACAGGTGACAAAGATGATCAGTGTGTGACCCTCTAGGAATGCACGGGACGGCTTCTAGACACAATCTGGACAGAATCATTCCCTGTCTCCTCAGTGCTGTGGGGACCAAAGAGGAAGGAGAGCTCTGGAAATCAGGGAGAAAGCACATACGAGGAAAGTCCCAGCATCCTGCACAGAAGCGACCCTGTATCCATGGGGACCCAGCACTACTCTGGACCCTGATCTCTAAGAGTTTGTTAGAGACACCACCCCAGTCCTGACCCAGGACAGAGAAGGGAGCCATGAACAGACTCATTCTGAAGACTCTTAGCAGGGCATCTAAGAGTCCTGACTTAAGGGGAAGTGATATATAGGAACACCTGGTCAGGCCCTAATGCAAGGAGCAGAGGACAAAGCAGTTGAAGGGGATGTGCAGAGATGGGTCTGATGGGCCCTGGCCACCTTGTCACACAATGATGTGTCTGGGTCTGGACACCAGGGGGCACTCTAGTCCCATTTCTGAGGAGTCAGCGGGGATCAGAGCTGGGACCTGACACCTGGCCCTGCCTGTGCCCTATGCTCAGTGCTCGCAGCTGGGACCTCCCCACCCCCGGCCCCTCACAGCCCCTCCCCTGCCAGGTCCTTGACAGCCACAGGCAGCGGGACATGACCCAGGGGCAGGGAGGGGTCAGAGAACTGGTGTCTCATTTGCATGGCCGGGCCCTCCCTCTCTCAGAGGATGAAGAGGGGAAGGGAGAGATGAGGGGAGGCTCTGCTCAGCTGTGGGGCCACAGAAGGCAGGATCGGTGATGACCTCCACCATGGCCTGGTCCCCTCTCCTCCTCAGCCTCCTCGCTCACTGCACAGGTGAGTGGATGCAGGGACAGGGGAAGGGGCCCTAGGAGGACACATGGGCCTGGCTTCCTCCTCTTGTCTCAAAACCCCAGCATGACCCTCTCTGTGCTTTTCCCCCTTGCAGGTTCCTGGGCCCAGTCTGTGCTGACTCAGCCGTCCTCCGTTTCTCGGGCCCTGCGCCAGACGGTCACCATCTCCTGCACTGGAAGCAGCTCCAACATCAGGGCTGGTAATTATGTGAGCTGGATCCAACAGCTCCCAGGAAAAGCCCCCAGAACCGTCATCTATTATGATAGCAATCGACCCTCAGGGGTCCCTGAACGATTCTCTGGCTCCAAGTCTGGCAGCTCAGGCACCCTGACCATCACTGGGCTCCAGGCTGAGGACGAGGCTGAGTATTACTGCTCAGCATGGGACAACAGTCTCAGTGCTCACACAGTGCTCCCGGCCTGTGGGGAAGTGAGACAAAAACCTGCTGTCCCTCAGCAACGGGTCTCCCTGTGCAGCTCCCCCTCCTTGGCCAAGTCAGCTCTTTCTTTTGTTTCGTCTAAACTGTAGTCTGAACTAATCTCAAGGAACACGGGCTACAAAATATTCCAAATTCTCTTAAATTCAGCCCCTTCAGCCTCTCCTAAGCAGGAAGGCATTGTTTGGTTTTCTCCTATGAGGAGAAACTCCTGGGTGCCAGGGGCAGGCTGCCTGGGGAACAGTCAGCTGATGAGGGAAACAAAGGCAGGAGAAATGTTGCTTAAAGTAAATCCCCACGGAGAGGAAGAAGTAGAATCCCTGCTTTTCTCGGGTATGGAGAAAAGATAAATAGTTTCATTTGTTCACAAAGGTATATTTCATCCATTCATTAATAATCAGTTCGCTTAAGAGAAGCTTCCTTAAATCTGAAGGAAGAAAACATTTTTTTTTAAAGATTTTATTTACTTATTTGAGACAGAGAGAATGAGAGAGAGCACATGAGAGGGGGGAGGGCCAGAGGGAGAAGCAGGCTCCCTGCCGAGCAGGGAGCCCGATGTGGGACTCGATCCCGGGACTCCAGGATCATGACCTGAGCCGAAAGCAGTCGCTTAACCAACTGAGCCACCCAGGTGCCCTGGAAGAAAACATTTTTAAAAGTCAACAATGTTTCAAACAAGAGTTCATAAAAAGTACAATTATCTTCCTCTGTCCATTCAGTTTCATGTTATTAATTTCTGATCTGTTTGAATCCAGTTTCTTTTCTCTTAGTTCTGGTAATTTTTTCTTTAGTTTTGCTATCTCAAAGGTATCAGAGACCTACATTTTTTGAAGTCCTGCCCATGAATATCCTTGAAGATGTAACAATTTGCAGTTACATCGGAGTAAGATGGGAACTGTACGTGACAAGACATGACAGTGGCCATGGCTACGGATGGGTTAGAGGTCATTACGATGCAACTGACAAGGAAATGTGGTTATTCCCGTGACACACAATGCAAACATAAATCAAAGGTAAATACAGAAAGTTACAGAGTTGTAAGCAAAACGTAGGATATTTTAAAAATATTAAAACATATTTTTAATACATCAAAGTTCAGATAAACATAGAAATATTTTGGCAAAATACATAACTCATGTGTTCTAGGCACATACTTTTAAAAATGAATAAAAACTTGTTTATCATTTTTTTGTAAGAGCAGACCAATAATTCAAGAAAAATGTTTACTTTTTAACCAAGTTAAAACAGAATTTCAATTTTGCATCCACATAGTTTGGTATTTAAATTTATCTTAATTTTAACCAGTATTGACAACACATAAAATTCCTTTTCAGCTTCCTTTTCAAAAAAGGTACTACAACATTCTTTTATACATTGAAATTTAGACTTAAATTTTCTTTCTTCAAATAACCAGCCTTGTCTTAGGACAAAACCATTTTTCTTTTCCCTCAACAAAAAATGTGTTCCCATGCCACATACCTTTTTTCACCAAAACACATATCTTACTTTCCTGGCACACAGATCTTTTTTCCTTATCATTTCTAGTAGTCTAAATTACATTTATTAGCATTCTTAAAATTTAGAAACCTTAGTTTCTAGGGAAAGCTATATATTAAATGGTTGTGAACTGTTTGTTATGCCAGTATTCTTTAGATTAGCAAATTTAGGAATACATTTCACAATTTCTAGAAACGTAGTACCATAGTTCAATAACGTATACACCAGGTTTACTAATGGACCCATGGTTGTCTTTATAGTTTTCCTGTAATAAGACAAAAGAAGATAAACCTATGGTTAGTACCTAATGTTTTATTTTTTTATTGTATTTAGTTTAGCAAAAAAATGAAGAACTAAATACATTGTTAAGCAGCCAACACATGGAGCACCTTGATGGCTCGGTAGGTGAAGTACACAACTCTGGATTTCAGGGTTGTGGGTTTGTGCTCCATGTTGGGCGTGGAGCCTACTTGAAAAAAAAAAAAAAAAGACAATAGTCTCCCTAGAAATCGACGGATTCAATGCAATCCCTATCGAACCCCTGAATGCTTGTTTGCACATTCCAAAAAGAGGATCTTAAATTTTCTGTGCAATTACAGGGACTCAGAACATCCGAACAATCCTGAAGATGAACAAATTTGTAAGAACTCACAATTCCAGATTTCAAAACTCTCTAAAACTGACTTACAAAGCTACAGTCAAGAGTGTGGTACTGGCCTAAAGATAGACGTAAGGATATATTAAACATATTTGAGAGTCCAGAAATAAATCACTTATCTGGGACGCCTGGGTGGCTCAGTCATTAAGCGTCTGCCTCCGTCTCGGGTCATGGTCCCAGGGTCCTGGGATCGAGCCCCGCATTGGGCTCTCCACTCCGCGGGAAGCCCGCTTCTTCCTCTCCCACTCCCCCTGCTTGTGTTCCCTCTCCCGCTGTGTCTCTCTCTGTCAAATAAATAAAATCTTTAAAAAAAAAAAAGTCACTCATCTGTGGTCCATAGATTTTCAAAAGGGTGCTAAGAGAATTTAATGTGGATAAAATGGTCTCTCCAACAATGGTGCTGGGGCAACTAGATGTCCACTGGCAAAGAATGTGATTAGACCCTTACCGCATAGCATATATAAAAATGAATGTGAAATGGAACAAAGATCTATATTTAAGGGCTAAACCTATTAAAGTCTTAGAAGCAAACAGAGAAGGAAATATCTGTGAGTTTTGACTTGGCAATGGATTCTTTACATATGACATCAAAAGCACCAGCGGGGGCACTTGGGTGGCTCAGTAGGTTAAGCGTCTGCCTTTGGTTGAGGTCATGATCCCAGGGTCCTAGTTCGAGCCCCACATTGGGCTCCTTGCTCAGTGGGGAGCCTGGTCCTCCCTCTCCCTCTGTCTGCTGCTTTACCCGCCCGTGCTCTCTCTCTCATTGTCTGTGTATGTGTGTGTGTGTGTGTGTGAGAAATAAGTAAATAAAATCTTTTTTAAAAAAAAGCACCAGCTAAAATAGGGGGAAAATGTTCAATTGGACTTCTCCAAAACTACTATTTTTGTACACCAAAAGATACATCGAGAATGAGAAAGTGGAACCCAAATGTACTGGAATAGCCCCTCCTTTTAGGGGCCACTGAAGGGAATAAGAGATACCTGGGGCAGCCCAGCTCTACCCGTGGGGTCTCAGCAGGACTGTGTCCACCATGGTGTAGACTTCTCCTTCTTGTGTTCCCCTCTTACTGCACAGGTGAGAACTATCCTCCATGATCTGATGCAGCCCCCAAGACGATGTCAACCCCTTTGGATCCAGATCCCCCAAGAAGCTTCACTTCCATCCCTGCCCAACACCCATGCATGTCTGTGTTTGCAGGTTCCTTCTTCCAGCCTGTGCTGACCCAGTGACCCCCATTCTCTGCATACCTGGGGGAATCTGTCAGACTTATATGCACCCTGAGAAGTGACATTATTGTTGTTAAAAAAAAAGTATGTGTGTGTATATATATATATATATATACACATACTGGCACCAGGAGATGCCGGGGAGCCCTCCCTGGTATCTCCTGAGATTCAGCTAGGGATCCTTGGCCCCCATCATTTCCTGGATCCAAAGATGTCTTGACCCGTTCATGTGTTCTGACATCTCTGAACTCCAGTGTGTTCATGCGTTCTGCTATGTCTGGACTCCAGTGTGAGGACAAGGGACAGTCACTGTCATACATGCTAAGATACTATCAATCCGTACACAGTGCTCCAGATCCATAGGGACACGGGTCAAAGTCCCCCTCCGGTCTCCAGGCCTGGTGACATACCCTGTC
Organism: Mirounga angustirostris; assembly: GCF_029215605.1. Taxonomy (NCBI): domain Eukaryota; kingdom Metazoa; phylum Chordata; class Mammalia; order Carnivora; family Phocidae; genus Mirounga; species Mirounga angustirostris. The sequence continues at coordinate 91,525,140 of NW_026991722.1, forward strand.
AGGTGGCCCAGGAGGGGTGACTTCTGTTGTCAGATCTTCAGCAGACCCTTCGTTGTCCCGGAATGAGATGATTTTCCTTCCATTATATGTTCAGATTGACAACCTCTTCTCACTGTGCTCCTGTTTTCAAAGGCAAAACTGACTTGCTCAGAGTTCAAAGTTACTCAGTGGAGGGGCGCCTGGCTGGCCCGGTGAGTAGAGGATGGAACTCTTGCTCTCAGGACGTGAGTGCGAGCTCCACTTCAGGTGTAGAAATTACGTAAAAATAAAAGGTTAAAAATTTAAAACAATCTTCGCTGGAGATGTCAGAGGCCCAGATGTGCTGACTTCAGCTCTGGCCGTAACGCTGGCTCAGCCCTGCTTCTGTCTAAGTGCTTCTTCGTGGGCTTCCAGTTACAAAACCAACATGCAGAAGTAAATGCTATTCTACATAGAAGCAACAGGTCATTAACAATTAAAAATAAAACCAGGGGCGCCTGGGTGGCTCAGTCAGTTAAGCGTCTGCATTCGCCTCCAATCATGATCCCAGGGTCCTGGGATCCAGCCCTGTGTCAGGCTCCCCGCTCAGTGGGAGAGTCTGCTTCTCCTTCTCCCTCTGCCCCTACCCCCACCTGTGCTCTGTCTCTGTCTCTCTCTTGCTCAATCTCACTCAAATAAATAAATAAGTAAATAAACAAATAAATAAAACCTTTAAAACATAAAAACAGACACAATACTGCTTATAGTGACATAATTATGAAATTATCAAGGATAAACTTTAGAAAAATTGAAAGACTTGCACATGGAAAACTGCAAAGCACTGTAAAGAAATTAATGAAAACTTGATTAAATGAAGAGATATTCCTTGCTTGTTGATCACAATGTTGAATTTGGCAAAGGTAACAAGTCTTCCTAAATTGTTCAGTCAGTAACTGGTGCCAACATTTCCTGGTGGGAAAAAAAAGAGAAAAGGAGTATCTCTCACAAATAGGGACACAAAAATTCTTAAGAAAATATTAGAAAACAGAATATATATGTGTATATATATGTATATATTATACTCTCTATAACTGTATTCTGTTTTCTAATGTTTATATTATATTTTCTAATTATATACATTGAATTATTCCAATTATATACATGTCTAATTGATATATGTATATATATTTATCAAGAAGTATATTCCAGGACCAAAAGAGGTTTTATTGAAGGGATGCAAAGACAGTTTTATATTCAAAAATCAATCAATATAACGTCATGTAACAAGCTAAAGAAGAAAAAACATAATCTTATCAACCAATATGGAAAAATCATCTGACACAATTCAAAACCCATTCATGATAATGAACAAGAATTTATGAAGGAGAATTTTACAAAAAAATTCTCTGAGAGTAAAACATAGGGTAGAACATCATAAGCTTGATAAATAAATCTAGGAAACACCTACGGCTAACACACACAAAGGTGAATCCCTGAAAGCTTCCACTTGGAGTAGAGACCAAGATAGTCATATCCAATCTCACCATGCCGTTCAATACAGTACTAGGTGCTCCAGGTAGAACCATAAGGCAGGAAAATTAATGCAAAGCACACAGACTAAAAGGAACAAGAGAAAATTCCCTAGTTTCAGGGTAGAGAATGGTCCACATGAAAAATACAAAGAAACTACAAACATGTATATAAATATTTAAATTCAAAGAGTAATAAGTAATATGAGGAAGGTGATTTGATACAAGATCGACACAGAACGATCATAGACAGACAGATATAGATAGCAATCAGCACGTCAAAGCAGAATTAAAATATCATTATGCCACTCGACAATGAAATACTCAGGTGCATATTTAACAAAACATGTATAGGCCCCACTGTTGCTGGGAAGATGCTGAGCCTCCCCAACGGAAGTGGCTGATCCCATAGGTCCCTGGATCAGGCTCTAGTACAGAGGCCACCAGGGCCCATGGAGACTCCTGTGAGTGGGTTTCCTGAGCCCACAGGGACTGACTCTGTCCCCATGTCCCCTCAGACCCCATTGGAACTTTCCCATAATCCAGGGGGCCTGTGAAACATCCAGAATAGGAACTCCCCCATATGGTCCTGTATCAGTCACCTGGGGAAGCTTTGATTACCCCAGATACCAGGTCACCACTTCTTACTCGGAAGCAGCAGAAACACTGGGTGTTCCCATAGCAATTGTACAAGGGTTCCCAGCAGAGCCCCTGTATTGTGACCTAGGAGAGCAGTGAGGGAACACCCAGGATGTTCAAGCCTGATGGTGCAGATCCAGGTGTGTTAGGAAAACCTCTTTAATCTTCTCCGGGCTCCAGCCCGAAGGGAGGCTGGTCATCATTGCTGTAGAGCTCCTCACAACCAAATGTCACAGGAGCTCCGGATTCATCAGGACTTGTGAAAAATACACCCTCCACCCCGGTCTTATTCATCAGTCCTCTGTTCTCTCCGGGGACCAACAACAGCTCAGACTGTGGCTTCTAACTGTACATATCCTGCTAAAACCAGCGGGTTTTAATATCTGGACTCACGTCAATGGACATTTATAAAGTCAATGAAAATAGCTCCTTTCGGAGGTATTGGTCTCCCAGTGCAAAAGTGTGTTTGCAGAAGCAAAGTGTCCTCCACAGTTTCTGGGCTGGAAAGACAAGGACTGTCGTAGTGCAGGATGTGTGACCCAGGAGACTGGGCAGGGCCTCCCAGTGAGCAGATCTGAACAGACCCCTTACCAAGGAAGGTACACAAATGACTATTACACTTGTAATATGTCATTGGGGGATTACAAATTGAAATAGTGAGGTGCACCAGAATCCCATCAGCATGGCTAAAATTCAAAACCATGACAGCTCAGACTCTGCCCAGGATGTGGGGCAGCAGGAACTCTCAGTCGTTGCTGGTGGGAATTCCAATGCCCCAGCCACTTTGGAAGATGCCTTGGCAGGTTCTCACAAACTTAAATATAATTTTATGTAATACAATAGTGAAATCATGCTCCTCGGTATTTTTCTGTGTAAGTTACTTATGTCCACAGAAGAATATGTTTATTGTTCATTTATTTATGATGGCCAAGATTTGAAGAAAATGAATATCCTTTAAAAGACGAATGGGTAAAAATATCCTGGCAGGTTTTTACATCGAATATGATTCAGCCTTAAAAAGAGAGAAGTGTATAGGCCACAGGAAAAGATGGAGGAAACATCCATGCATATTTCCTTTTTAAAAGATTTTATTTATTTATTTATTTATTTATTTATTTATTTATTTATTTACTTACTTACTTACTTACTAACATAGACAGCTGGAGCAGGGACAGGGGTAGAGGGAGGGAGAGAGAGAATCTCCAGCGGAATCTGAGCTGTGTGCTGAGCCTGAAGCATGGCTGGATCTCAGGACCCTGAGCTCATGACCTGCGGTGAAACGAAGGGTTGGACGCTTAACTGACTGAGCCACCCAGGCGCCCCCGTGCATATCTCTAAGTGACATTTCTAAGTGGAAGAAGCCCATCTGTAGAGGCTGAAAGGGTGACCAGTGGGGGCTGGGGGGACAGGAGCCCTGGGCACCAGCTCCAACCCTTGGTGGACATGTCTCTGGCGTCCACCAGAGGGCGATGGTGCTCCCCGTTCCAGAGCGGAGATGTGTCTCCCTGCCTCTTGCAGGTGCTCTGGTGTCATCCCTTGGGTGAATCCCCCCCAACTTGTACATTCTCTTTGGCTCAGCTGGAGCCCAGGCTTAGGTTAAGGGGGTGCTCGCATGACCCCCAGAACGGGGCAGAATCGCAAGGAGACCCCTGACCCTGAGGATCAGGGAGACACATAGGAACAGTGTGTGGGTTCAGGGCCTCACCATAGGGTCAGCAGGAGACTGGGGTGTTTCTACCATGGGGTTTGCTTCTCTGCTCCTCATTCCCCTCACTCACTGCACAGGTGATTTCCAAGTACTCCTGGGGCAAATCTACCCCAGCTTTATTTCCACTGGGTCAAATATCTTATTCTCCACTATGAGGAAGCCTTTCTTTAAATCCCTCTTATGCCACTCCGTGGATGGAGCCCTGAGGAGATAAAATGGACAGATTGCTGTCCCTCGACAAGCCCGGGCCTTCTGATTCAGCAAGTTGTTAACAGGTCTGTTTTCAAATGAGTCCTCACTGCCTAAAATAAATCCTCTCCCAGGAAAAGGTCTTTGGACATGTGCCCTTTAAATCCACATTCAGCTTCATGCAGAACCATCCCTCAGGAGAAGACGTAAGAGACACAGGGGGTCATTGCCTCATTTTTGGTCACACACGCACACACACACAGCTGTCTCCTCTTTCTGAGGGTGTACTATGTGACATTCTGCTGCTTCTGGGCTTTTCCATCCATCCAGAAGTCAGGCTCAACCTGTGCTCACCCAGTCATCCTCAGAGTCACAATGTCCAAGAGGCAGAATCCCCATCCGAGGAAACCCCAGGGACAACCAGTGTGACTAAGGTCATGTCACCAGGGCAGCCAGTACGTGCCCTGAACACCTGCTGTCCTGGGACCAGGCTGATGCTCAGGAATGCCAGGCGGAGTCTCTGTCCCCATGGGCAGCTCAGCCCCCACCACCTCTGGGCTCCAGTCAGTGTGGGAGGTGGATCAGTACATTGAACCTGGGACCCCAGCCTCAGTGCGGCTCCCACGGAGCACGTGGCCCATGGGGGATGTGAGACACAAACCCCCTGCGCTCTCAGGGCTGGGCTGTCAGTCCCTCAGTCAGCCCAGTGACACCTCCAGCCAGGCTGGACCTCTGCTCAGTCTTCTGTCACAACTCAGAAGCACAGGGTCTGTGAGCTCAGGGACCTGGTCCTCCTTATCTGCACCTCTTCACCAGTCTCATGTGACCTTTGACAGAAACTTCTGGGTCCAGGCGGCTTTTGCTAATAGAAATTCATACTTCAGCTCATGGGGGTCTGAATGAGCAATCGCTCTATCCTGAACATGCTGGACACAGGCAGCTGAGATTACAGCTGAGCCCACCCCAGATGTGAGTGTGGCGCTCGCTTGCTCCATCCTGGAAGCTCTGTCTGTGTTTGGGGATTCCATCACCAGGGTGCTGGGAAGTTCATAGAAATAGGTCGCTCCTGGGGGGTCATGGGCACCACTTCCGGCTTTCCCACCTGCACGATCTGAGCCACGATGCAATTTTAGGGGAAAAAAATAAGACAAATGCTTTCAGAAAATGTTTATAGACGTCTATTCAAAGGAAAGTCAAAGTCATACTTCTTTTCTGTTCTGCAGTGATGTATGTAACCACAATTTCCATCCACATTGTCCCTGCGACAAGCACGGATCTGGGAACCACATTCTAGTGATTTGCACCTGCATCTTCACCATGGCGCGGCCATTGAGCTTGAATCAGTATTATTGAGAAGAGTTTCTTGAAAAGATCACTGATGCATTTTAAGTGCACGGTTGGCCAAGTGGTGACCAGTACATAACCTCTTCCTCTGGATTCTTGTCATGCAGCTGTCACTCCTTCCCTGCTAGAACTTCCAGCACGTTTGTCCTTTGTGCTCTGAGGTCAGGGCCACACACACTCACGTGGCAGGGCTCCTGCAGACTCGTGTCTGTGCTGGGAGGACGGAGCCGGGGAGGGAATCCCTGCCCAGTGTGTGGACAACTGTTGTTTGAAGCAGGGGGAAACAGTGACAGGTGACAAAGATGATCAGTGTGTGACCCTCTAGGAATACACGGGACGGCTTCTAGACACAATCTGTACAGAATCATTCCCTGTCTCCTCAGTGCTGTGGGGACCTCAGAGGAAGGAGTGCTCTGGAAATCAGGGAGAAAGCACATACGAGGAAAGTCCCAACATCCTGCAGAGAGGCGAACCTGTGTCCTCGGGGACCCATCACTGCTCTGGATCCTGATCTCTAAGAAGAGTTTGTGTAGAGACACCATCTCAGTCCTGACCCAGGAACAGAGAAGGGAGCCATGTACAGAGTCACTCTGAAGACTGTTAGATGAGCATATAGTGAGTCCTGAATAATGGGAGGTGACATATAGGGACACCTGGTCAGGCCCTATTGCAGGGAACAGTGGACAAAGCAGTGGGGTGGCGGTGGAAATAGATCTGATGGGTCCTGCTGACCAGTCACACAATGATGTGTCTGGGTCTGGAACCAGGGGGCACTCTGGTCCCATTTCTGAGGAACCAGTGGTGATCAGTGCTGGGACCTGCCATATGGCCTTGCTTGTGCCCTCTGCTCAGGGTTCACAGCTCTGACCTCTCCACCCCTGCCCCCACACAGCCCCTACCCTGCCCCCCCCCTCGACATCCTCAGGCACAGGGAACTGAAACTGGGCCAGGGAGGGTTCAGAGAGCTAGGGGTCTCATTTGCATGGAGAAGCCCTCCCTCTTGCAGAGGATGAAGAGGGGGAGGGAGAGATTATTGGAAGCTCTGCTCAGCTGTGGGGTCACAGAAGGCAGGATCGGTGATGACCTCCACCATGGCCTGGTCCCCTCTCCTTCTCAGCCTCCTCGCTCACTGCACAGGTGACTGGATGCAGGGACAGGGGAAGGGGCCCTGGGAGGACATGAAGGGCCCTCCTTCCTCTTTTTGACTCTAGACTGCAGCATCACCCTCTCTGTGACTCTCCCCCTTGCAGGGTCCTGGGCCCAGTCTGTGCTGACTCAGCCGCCCTCTGTGTCTGGGGCTCTGGGCCAGAGGGTCACCATCTCCTGCACTGGAAGCAGCTCCAATATCGGGGGTAGTTACGGTGTTAACTGGTACCAACAGCTCCCAGGAAAAGCCCCCAGAACTGTCATCTATTATAATAGCAACCGACCCTCAGGGGTCCCGGATCGATTCTCTGGCTCCAGGTCTGGCAACTCAGGCACCCTGACCATCACTGGGCTCCAGGCTGAGGACGAGGCTGATTATTACTGCTCAGCAGGCGACAGCAGTCTCAGTGCTCACACAGTGCTCCCGGCCTGTGGGGAAGTGAGACAAAAACCTACTTACCCCCTGCAAAGTGAATGAGCACCCCAGCTGCCTGCTTAGGCTCCCCCTGTAATTCTCCTCATTCTTGTGCTGATGCCCTGGACCCAGGTCCCTCCTGGGGCACCGCCTGAGAATGGTGGCTCCTTCTCTCCTTTCTGTCCTCCGAGTCCCTCAGAGCAGCCCATTTGTAGACAAAGGGCCGCGAAGGAAATAGAAAGTCTTGTCCTCACGAGCTGGGACAATGTACTTCTAGGCTAGTGTGCATTCTTTTATCATCGTCTGAGTTTTCAGTACCCGAAGCTCTCTCTGGTCACGAAGCCAGCATGGGCCCTCAGCACCGCCCCTGCTCTGCAGAGGGACAGGGCAGCTCCCTTGTCACCTGCCCTCATTACTGGTTTAGCCTTAACCAGATGGCAGTTTCGGTGAGTGTTGGATGTTTGTGTGGAATATATAAAACAATGCCGAACTCAGAACTAGAAAAGCCAAAAAAAAAAAAAAAAAAAAGCCTTCTAGAGGAAAACCCGCATGTGAATGTTTATGGAAAGTTTATTCATAATGACACGTGAGAGCAATTAAAACCCTGCACACCGATTTTTTACCAGCTTCTCATAAAATGACCAAGGCTTGAGGTCACAAACATGTCCTCCATTAGGATGTGTATTCAAAGAGTAGGCTATTAGTCAAAATTTAAAGGAAATACGCTCTCAAGTCCAAAAACATGCATGGATTTTAAATGCACATTTCTTTGGAACGAAGAGCATCTAAAAGGCCGCGTTCTCTGTACTGGTCGCTGTGGCACATTTTGGGGGAGGCAGGAATCTAGAGGTGGTGAAGAAGCCAGGGAAGGACAGGAGGGGGAGGAGGGAGGAGGGGGGAGAGTGTGTGAAGCCCAGTGACTGTGTTTATGCTGGAGTCACTCCCGTACAGGACACTGGGAGGGCGGCCACACTGTGGGGCTGTGTTGTCACAGCTCACTAGACTCTAAGCACAGCGACAGCATCCTAGTGCGGGCACAGAGAGTCACCTAGGCATCTGGGGTCCATGATGGAGGGCCCAGTGTGACGTCATCCCATGCGCTGCTCTACGAAGGCATGAACCTGCCGCCCCGAAGGGGGAGGGCAGCGAGGTGTGGACCTGAGGCCGGTCGAACAGGTGGTTTGAAAAAGGAAAAGGAAACTGCACATGAGCCCCTTACTCCAGTTGACAGAGCTGTGTCCCGTCAGATGAGGGGCTCCGTAATGTGATGCGTCTGAATCGTGCCTGGAATTGAACAATGAAGTCAATAATCAGCAGATGGTGGGAGCCAGCGTTCTCCCTTCAAGGACAGAAGGTCATGTTTTGTGCAGGTCTCAGCCTTCCTTGGAGGAGCTCCCTCAATGTCCAGGGGGTGGGATAATCTCGCTCTTTTGTATGACTTCTGTTTCTAGACATTCCCATACTCGCAGGCGTGTTTATTTCTTGATGACCTTTCCCTCATGTTGGAAGCTTCTCAAATCATAGACACTAAATCATGTTCTTTCAATCAGTCCCAAATGTGTGCTTCACACACTTAGTTGTTCAAGTCATCGTTGAAGGCTGGTAACACAGCGCTGGATGTTAACCTCAGGACACTGAGGACACAGAGAGGGCTGTGTGACCAGCAGGGGGCACTGTGCATCTCCCTGGGCCCTTCAGGAGGACCCCCCCAACTGGGGGAGCCCCCTGGGCTCAGGGCTGGGCAGAGGCTGAGCTGCCCGCTGTGCTCCCTGGTGAGACCCAGCAGCCCGGTCCCTCAGGGCCCGGCAGAGGCTCCTGGGCAGGGTCCTGTGCATGTCCCCATGGCTGTTCCATCCATTCCCTCCGGGGTCCCACTCAGAGAAGGATCTGCCCTTCGACTCTTTTGTCCTCACGTCCTACCTCTGCTCCTGACTCACTAATCAAGTGAGGGCTGAGAGTGTCTGGAAGCGGGTGCAAATTTGCATAAAGAGCATTTTCATTTCCCTGGCAGCAGTAGGGAGGATAAGACAAGCCTGGGACAGGCCAACTGCCCTGACTTCTTTACCACCTCTGTGCTTCACCCCAAGGACAGCCTGATTCTCATTGTTCTAGAGCTAAATACAATCAAGCATCACAAAGAGCTCCTTGTCCATGGACAAAGGTGGTAACTTACACCCTCCACCCCTGCTCCAGTCTTCTTCATCACTGCCATGTTCCCGTCTGGGACCAAACACAGCTCAGATTATGGTTTCTATAGTTACACGGCCAACTGAGATCAGAACACTTCATGTTCTAGATTTTGTGGCTATGTATGAGTTCAATAAAAATTATATCCTCTGCAGTTATTGGTCTCTAAGTGCAAGAGAATTACTTTGTTTCCAGAAGCAAAGTGGTCCCCACTCTTGCTGGGGCGCAATGACAAGAAGGGCAATGAGTCAGGATGTGTGACCTGGGAGAAGCACGTGGCCCTCTGCCCATTCCCTACCTACCCCCTGGTGCCATCCCAGGCTCACTAAGAATTTCATGAGGTCAGAAATCTTACAGATACTCAGTTTCTCTCTTTTCTGGAAATATCGGAAATGACAACACTAATACATTTATGCGAGAGTAGTTGGAATCCATTGCTTTTATGCACAAGACTTTTGGAACATTGAACATGAACGTAATGCGCTAATGCTCATGAAGTCCTTGTACCACTGAAGACCATGCGCTGATGATGGAGGGGTTGGATCGGCTTCATATTCAGGAAGGGAGCAGGATGAGGGACAAAGAGGAGTGGGAGAGTCCACAAGAAGAGTCATGTTCATGACCTTGTGTTTGGATACGGATGCAGGCTGTTGTTTGCACTATTGTCTATAGTTTGCTTACCTTGCAAATGAGCCTATATATTGTCTTTTCCTATCTGTGATGATATGCCTGTATCCTGCTCTAAGGAGCTACTCAGAGTTGCCAAATACGTGTTTTCTGCATGACTCACGTTGTAGCACATTTCGCCCTTTAAGCAGAGGAGGAGGCAGCTTGGAAACCATGGAAGGGGTGGGAATTCAGGGTTTTGAGTTATAGGAAAGAGAGAAGCTGGAGTTCAGAGAGCAAGGGGAAGGGATGCACTGGGAGCAGGAAGGTGGGCGGGGCCAGGTCAGGATGGATACTTAGGGGAGGGAGGAGTTTGGGGTCTCTGCTGGCAGCCCTGAGGACGTTCCTGAGCTCAGTGGGGAAGATCCCTCCCACTGCCTTGAGCACAGGGTCTCAGGGAAGTGGCTGATCCCAGTCACAGAAGTAGAGTCAAAGGGCCTTTGAGTCTAGAAGTGTGGGAATCATGTGTGGAGTGAAAGCTGAGTTGGACCCATGGTGCAGCGAGGAAGGGAAGGATTCTGGAAGCCATTGCTCAGACATTGAACACCTCTGGAAACATTACAATTTCACATTTAACTTCTACTAAACTAGAAAAAGTGTAAAAAATGCAGGTAGTGGATTTTTTCAAAACATTTTATTTTATTTTATTTGTGAAAGAGAGAGAGAGAGAACAAGCACGGAAGGAGCAGGCAGAGGGAGAAGCAGGCTCCTTGTTGAACAGGGAGGCCAATGTGGGACTCAATCCCGGGACCTGGGTTCATGACCTGAGCTGAAGGCAGACCTCAACCGACTAAGCCACCCAGGCGTCCCCAAAATTCTGTTTCTATGCCTTTCCCAGAAACAGCCCCTACCATTTCTGCAAAGCAGCTCCACTGTCCCCTCCTCGGCGACACACGTGCCCCCCTGCGCACCTGGGTCATTCAGCTTTGTCTAGAAAGCCCTGTAATTGTATATGCACATATTTTCACCTCGCATGGACCACAGCTCCCCCTGGAGTGAGAAATTACAGTAAACTGGCACAAAGATCAGAAACATAGTATAGGGGGGCGCCTGGGTGGCTCAGTCAGTTAAGCGGCTGACTTCAGCTCAGGTCATGATCCTGGGGTCCTGGGATCGAGCCCCATGTCCGGCTCCCTGCTCAGCGGGAAGCCTGCTTCTCCCTCTCCCTCTGCCTACTTTTGCTCTCTCTTTGTCAAATAAATAAATAAAATCTTTAAAAAAAAAAAAAAAGAAAGAAACATAGTATAGGTATCCCGAACTTTTGAACGTTCTCTTTATACCTCTTTGCTTTTATGAAATATTTACATTAGTAGCTGCTTTTACTGCTCAAAGCCATCTGAAGAGGATTTTCAGTTTCACAAAAAAATAAGCGCCAACTTAACATCCAGCATAAGTTTTGCAGGAGCCTCTCCAGAGACGGTGCACAACCCAACCAGCATGACGGGCGCCTTCCAGCGGCTTCCCCAGGAGTCACACCCAGCAGCTCAGCCACAGGCCACCGTGGCTGTGAACGGTGTGTGTTATCACATGCGCTTTATCGCCATTCGTGTGCTACATCTGACAGCAAAATGTGTCCTTGGGTATCCGAGAAGCCTAGGACTGATTTCTTTTTAAGCCTGGAAACATGCAAAAAATTGTGCATACGAAATAATATTAATTGCTTCTTGCCTTATGCCATCGTGGCTTACTAAGGTTTGTTAGGGATGATGGAGTTTCAGACAGCAGGGGAAACCTGTACTGACACTTGGTCCACGGAAGTGTGGATCCACAGGGATGTGGTGAGCTGCAGAAATCAGGGGGTCTCTCAGGGCTTTGGGACACAGTGACGGCTGCGCCCGTGACCAGCAGGGGGCGCCGTGGGACGGCCCTGTGGTGTCTACATAGCAGCTCAGTGAGGAGCATTCACTCAAGAGAAATGAAGTGGGGACTGGCCCTGTGCTCTCTGATGGGGACTCAGCAGCTGGGTCCCCTGTTGCCTTGCAGAGTCCCCTGAGCAGGGACCCATGTGTGGTCTCAGCAGGTGCATCCTCCCAGGGCTCTCCCCAGGGCTGAAGCCACTCCCATCCTCCGCAGTGTTTCTGTGAGCCGAGCCCCAGCACCAGGGCTCAGGGAGGGGCTGGGCAGTCACTGGGTGGACCCCGTTTGCATGGAGAGCCCCTCCTGTGGCAGAGGGTGGAGGAGAAAAGGAGGCCTGGGGCAGCCTGGCCCACTGTGGGGTCCAGTGTCTGTGTCACCACGGCCTGGACACCTGTCTTCCTCACGCTCCTCTCCTATTGTACAGGTAGGTCCAGCCTCAGGGAAGCTGGGCAGGCCTCAAAGTCACTCTTCCTGAAGTCAGCATCTTGATAAATTTCTCCATTTCTTGCCCCATTAACGTCTGTGTTTGCAGGCTCCCTGTCCCAGCCCGTGCGGACCCAGCCGCCCTCCCTCTCGGCATCTCCGGGAATGACAGACCGACTCACCTGCACCCTGAGCAGGGACATCAGTGTTGGCGGCTCTAACATCTATTGGATCCAGCAGCAGCCAGGGAGCCCTCCCCGGGGTCTGCTTTCCTACTCCTCAGGCTCCGAGAAGCACCAGGGCTCTGGGGTCCCCAGCCGCTTCTCGGGCTCCAAAGACGCCTCGGCCAATGCAGGGCTTCTGCGCATCTCGGGGCTGTAGGCTGAGACCGAGGCGGACTATCACTGGGCTGCAGCTCAGGGCGCTGGGAGCAGGTATCGCTCCTCACAGCGTCTCAGATATGGAGGAAGTGGGTCTAAAACCTCTGGACCCACGGATCTTGTTTCTGAGCCACTTTTCAGTAAGAAACTTACCTGGAGAGACATAGCAAGGTGGTCTCTTCTGGACGATGATCTATCCTTCAACAGGGAAAGAGGAAGAGTCATGTAATGCTCAGAAAGTGATATAAAATGGGGGCATCCGAGGAAGACACAGACACATGAGATATCCGAGCCCAACCGCACATCCCCACTCAATCTGGAGAAGATGGACAGGAATGAATTCTGTGTCTACAGCTGAACATACTGCCCAGCAAACATTCCTCCACAATCCGTTCTATCATCTTATTCCATAAAGTGTGACCTTGTGTCATGATTGATGTATCCACAGCTGATACATGGACAATAACCCTGCTCACAGACACAGTCTCCTCTCTCTGAACGAGCTATACGAGACCTTGGACCAGATCCTACAGACTCTCCCTGACGACAGCCCCCGCACCCTTCTCCTCTTCTCCTCTTGGCTCTCGCGTCCCTCAGGCTTCAGTCTCTCCCTCTGGCTCTTCAGTCTTAGCTCTGTCTCCACATCAGGATTTCAGAGAAAACTGGAAATGACCTTGCTGTAATTTTCAGTCTCCAATGTCCATGACTAGGCAGGAGAATGACCAGAAAATATAGGAGCATGCAACCCCCCACATTGTCCTTCCTGCTCTCTGACTCAGGCTCCATTTTTCTGTTCTCAACACTCTCAGTCAGTCTCTTTATTTATTTTAGAGGTTCTTCATTTATTTGAATGAGAGGGCACAGCAGGGAGAAGCAGAGGGAGAGAGAGAGTTTTAAGCAGACTCTGTGCTCAGTGTGGAACTCTATGCGGGGTTAGCGCTCAGGACCCTGAGATCATGACCTGAGCCGAAGGCAGAAGTTTAACTGCCTGAGACATCCGGGTGCCCCTCAGGACCCTGAGATTAGGAGCAGAGCCAAACCAATAGTCAGACACTCAATCCACATTTCCCCCCACGTCTCCCCCAGTCATTGTCTTTAATAGGAAAATAAAGTTATTACATTTCCTGAAAAGGATGTATTTATCTACCTTTAGGTATTTGCACATGAGTCTATTGATTTTTCTCCCCTTCAGAATTAACTGATGCCATGGGGAGTCTTAGAGGACTCCAGAGACAAAGGATGGCCTGCATATTTTAAGATATGTCATTATTTTTCTTATGCTCCAATGCCCTGGAGAGGATTCACCAAGAACCGGTTTTCTATGAGATTTAAAGCCCAGGGCTGTAGTGTTTATTCACACACGCACAAAACCATCAGCAATATCTTGTTCTCACTCTCTGGTAGACCCCTGGGGACACGGGGGCCTGTGGTTCTGGCTGGGATGTCAGGGCAAGAAGGAGGGCCTGCATGCTCCCGCCCCACCTTATGCTTCCAGACACCTGAAAACCCCACAGTTGTAGGTCTTGTGTCTGCAGAGATAAAAAATTGACAGATTTCTTGTCACTCAACAGGACCTGGACTCCTGATTCAGTGAATGGTGAACAGATTTGCTCTCACATGAGCCCTCCTGGCCTAAATAAGTCCTTTTCCAGTAAAAATCTTTGAGATTCTTCCCTCTAAATGCAGGGTCAGGATGCAGGAAGTATATAAACAGAATCCTCTTGGAGAAACATCCCTCAGGGTATTTCAACGTCAGAAGAGGGACAGGGCTCAGGTAGCCTCAGTTTTGGACACACACACACACACACACACCCCCTCACCCCTCTCCTCCCTCTGAGTGAATACTGTGTCTGGGACTCTGCGGATTCCAGGCTTCTCTGTCCTTCCAGAAGTTCGAGTCATCCTGTGCTCACCCAGCCATCCTCAGGGTCACAATTTCCAGAAGGCAGAATGTTCCTCCATAGGAAAACTGGAGACATCTTGTGTAACTGGGGTCCTGTCCCCAGGGCGGCCAGGATGGGCTCTGAACATCTGCTCTCCTGGGATGAGACTGAAGCTCAGGAATCCCAGAGGGGAGTCCCTGTCCCCACGGGCAGCTCAGCCCCAGACCATCTGTGGGATCCAGTCAGTGGCTGAGGCTGATCAGTATGTTGATTCTGGGACCCCAGCCTCAGAACTCAAAACCCTTGTGGACAAGTGACACATGTTCCCTGTGTTCTCAGGGTTGGGCTGTCACTCTTTAGTCACTGCCCAGTGACACTTCCAGCCAGGCTGCACTCTGACGGAAAGTCTTCTGTCCCAAATCAGAGCCACAGGGCATGTGACCCTAGGGACACACTCCCCCTTATCTCCACTTCTCCCCTCCTCAGCTTTGGGATATTTGACAGAAACTTCTGTGTCCAGTAGGCTTTGGGTAGTAAAATCCATTCCTGTAGTCATTGGGCACTGAATGAATAATGCTTCCATCCTGAACGTGCTGGACACAGTTGCAGAGACTAGAGCTGTGTCCAACCCAGAGAGTGGTCTGACCCCAAATCCTTTGTCCTAGAAGTTCTGTCTGTGTTTGGCAATTTTGTCAGCAGGATGGTCTGAGTTCATAGGAACAGGCCCCTCAAGGGGTTTCACTGGGCACCACGTTGACCTTTCCGACGTGGGAGACCAGACACATGGTACAAATAAGTGATTTTAGAAAAAGTATATAAAACCCTATTCTCCTGAGAAAAGACAGCATTCCTGTTCCATTAATTCAATCTTACTGAATGGAATTATGTATAAAATAACACACATTCTTCTGAAATATGACGTTGGCTCCGTGGTGACTGACACATAAACTCTGTCACTAGGTCCTTGTCAGAGCATCTAAGCTGTCACTCCTTTCTTCCTAGAACGTCCAGCACATTTGTCCTTTGTGCTCTGAGGTCAGGGCCACACGACTCACGTGGCAGGGCTCCTGCAGACTCGTGTCTGTGCTGGGAGGACGGAGCCGGGGAGGGAATCCCTGCCCTGTGTGTTATTTCAAGCAGTTTGAATCAGTGGCAGGAGACAACGATGCTCCATGTGTGACCCTCTAGAAATGCACGGGACGGCTTCTTGACACGATCTGGAGAGAATCATTCCCTGTCTCCTCAGTGCTGTGGGAACCTCAGAGGAAGGAAAGCTCTGGAAATCAGGGAGAAAGCACATACGAGGAACGTCCCAGCCTCCTGCACAGAAGCGACCCTGTGTCCATGGGGACCCATCACTACTCTGGAACCTGATGTCTAAGAAGGGTTTGTGTAGAGACACCACCCCAGTCCTGACCCAGGAACAGAGAAGGGAACCATGTACAGAGTCATTCTGAAGACTCTTAGCAGGGCAAATAGTGAGTCCTGACATAAGGGGAAGTGATATATAGGAACACCTGGTCAGTCCCTAAAGCAAGGAGCAGTGGACAAAGCAGTTGGGGTGGGTTGCAGAAATGGGTCTGATGGGCCCTGGTCACCATGTCACACAATGATGTGTCTGGGTCCGGACACCAGGGGGCACTCTGGTCCCATTTCTGAGGAGTCATTGGTGATCAGAGCTGGGTCCTGACACCTGGCCCTGTCTGTGCCCTCTGCTCAGAGCTGGCAGTTGGGACCTCCCCACCCCCTGGCCCCACACAGCCCCTCCCCTGCCCATGTCCTTGACATCCACAGGCAGAAGGACATGACCCAGGGGCAGGGAGGAGTCAGAGAACGGGGGTCTCCTTTGCATGGCCGGGCCCTCCCGCTCTCAGAAGATGAAGAGGGGAAGGGAGAGATGAGGGGAGACTCTGCACATCTGTGGGGCCACAGAAGGCAGGATCGGTGATGGCGTCCACCATGGCCTGGTCCCCTCTCCTCCTCAGCCTCCTCGCTCACTGCACAGGTGACTGGATGCAGGGAGAGGGGAAGGGGCCCTGGGGTGACTTGTGGGGCCCTGCCTCCTCCTCTTGTCTGAAGAACCCAGCATCACCCTCTCTGTGTCTCTCCCCCTTGCAGGGTCCTGGGCCCAGTCTTTGCTGACTCAGCCGCCCTCCGTGTCTGAGGCCCTGGACCAGAGGGTCACCATCTCCTGCACTGGAAGCAGCTCCAACCCCAGGGGTTATGCTCTTTAGTACCACTTTAGTGCCAACAGCTCTGAGGAGCAGCCCCTCAATCTCCTCTTTTATGCTCACAGTAATCAATCTTTGGGGATCCCCATTCAATTCTCTGGCTCCAGGTCTGGCAACTGAGGCTCCCTGACCATCGCTGGGCTTGAGGCTGAGGACGAGGCTGATTACTCCTGCCCGCCCTATGACAGTGGACTCCATCCTCACACCGTGCTCCCGGGCTGTGTGGAAGCAACAGAGACGTGCTGTCCCCACAGCAACGGGGTTCCCCATTCAGCCCTATTTCCTGGCCAAGCCAACTGCTTGCTTGCTTGCTTGCTTGCTTGCTTGCTTTGGTACAACCTAGGCCCTGAGATCCATCTGAGGGAATGTGTCCGTGAATTCATTTCACATTCTTTTACATTTGTCCCTGAACCCTGTCCTTGGCATCCACAGATTTTGTCATTTTCTCAAATTGAGCAAAAATTTCTGGGTACCATGGCAGGATGGCCAGTGGAAAGAGTCCATCATGAGTTGGGAAAAAGCCTGCAAAACACAGTCTAGCTAAGTGAGAGTCCCGACACGTCGGGAGTGTCGTATACGTGTCCAGTACCAACAGCTCCCATATATGGGGTCCCAAATCCACAACTATTATGATGTGAGTCTCTCTGGGGACTCTGATCCCTTTTTTGCTTCCATGTCTTACAGCTCTGGCTCCCTCACCATCACTGGGCTGAGGTCTGAGGACAGTCTGCTCCTCACTGCCCCTCCTGGGACAGCATCTCAGGGATCACACAGACTCCAGGCCAGTGGAAATTGCGACCAGAGCCCCTTTCTCATCAGCCAGGAGGGGGAGGCCCAACAGCTGCTCAGGCTCTTCCTGTGGGTTCTGCTTCTGGTGCTCCTGCTGCCACCATCATGGGTCCAAGTCCATGCAAGGACATCTCCTGGGGGTGAGGGCTCCTCCTTTCCTCCTGTCCCCACCTTCACTCACAGAGGCCTCTCCCTAGACAAAGGGTCTCCCAAGGACACAGAAAGGTCACCTCCCCCATTAGGTTGACACACAGGGTCTCTACACTGAGGTTCATGGACTGGGGGTGGCTGGTCCAGGGTGCTCATCTCCCCCCTGAACTGTGAGGAATCTGGGGTCTCCATTCTTGATCATTTACCTATTTCTACAAGTTTCCATACCCATGTAATCCTATTAGTCTTCCATAGGAATGTCTGTTCTTTCTGCTCAGTGGGCTGATTTCTTCTGTCCCTGCTGCACCAACAGGGGAGTATTGAGGAATCATATATTTGGGTCTTTTAGGATGACTCCCTTTTTATTCCCATCAATGCTGAGAGCGAACAAGTGACTTTTCTTGGTCACTTTCATTGTCTATTACTTGCAGAAAGACGTTGAATAATCATGGAGTTAAGGCCACTTATGCCTGTTCCTGATCTTGTGGAAAGGTCCTCCTCCCTCACCACAGTAGCTAACTTCCTGTCTGGGGGACTGAGTTCTAGGTGTGTGGGAGAGAGTGTGTTACCATGGGTCAAATGTGTCTGTCTGTTTCTACTTTATGTAGTTTTTGTTAGGACTTTGCTTTCCATTTGCTCAAAGAGTGTGTCAAGATCTAGTGAGATAATGTGATTTTCATTTATTGCTTTATTAATAGGATATCTTATATAAAATAATTTTTTACCGTGGAATTCATCTTGTATGCCTGCAGTAAATCACAGATGGTCATGGCGTATGAACATATGGATGTGAGATTGGAGTCACACTGTAGATGTTGTATTCAGATCATTCATAAAATATGTCTTAATACAGACCTGCAAATTCCCTTTTCATGTATAATATTTTTCAGATGTATCAGTATTACATTTTCTTTCTATAAGAATTTAACTTTTCTGGGGGCACCTGGCTGGCTTAGTCTGTTGAGCATGCAACTCTAGTTCTCAGAGTCGTGAGTTCAAGCCCCACAGTGGGCATGGATCCTACTTAAATGTGTAAAAAAAAAAAAGAATTTAAATTTTCTATTGTTTTTCAGTGCTTTTCAATAACATATATATAAAGCAAACAAAATTATTTTCTGCTCTCTGAAAGTGTGTTATTTTTTCTTGTGAAGCTAATTTCATCTCATGCCTTCTTGTGGAATAGTTCCTAATAATATTCTCTATTTTTTCTTTTTCTAAAAGAGATTTTATTTATTTATTTGAAAGAGAGAGAGAAAGAGTGAGAGAGAGAGAGCAAGCATGAGCAGTGGCAGGGGCAGAGGGGCTCGATCCCAGGACTCTGGCATCAGGACCTGAAGAGAAAACAGACGCTGAACCAACTGAGCCACCCAGGTGTCCCAGTGACTGGATCAATCTTGCAGGTTCTCTGTGCCTGTCCAGCTTCCTCATGCCCTCAGTCAGTCATTCCGGCACATCCTGCAGTTTCCTCAGACAGCTCCCCTCTGGAGGGGCAGGGGCTCTGTGCTGGGAACCGGCAATGAATTCGACAGAGGGGGTCCTTTCTGTCTGCTTTAGATGCTTTTCACTTCTCCTACTCTTCCTTGTTTCACTTTCTCCCTGCTCCTCCTAGTGCAGAGACTTGAACAGTATAGTGAAGCTGAGGTGGCTGCCCCACAAGGGGACGGGGCTAGGGACCTGCTCCCAGAGCCAGGATAAATTGGAAAGGGTTTGAGCTCCTTATATGGGGCAAGGTATGCAGGGCCTGGTTTCCTTGAAAATAGCACTGGTGGGTTCACCACTGATTGATTCATTATCTCTGATGTGGTTAGATAAACTGTTCCTGGCTGGGTAGAGCCTGCCCATATTGCATTCCCTTTGTTCCCTTAAATCTTTAACTACTGGAGTTTTTCTGTTCTGTTTTGTTTGTTAGTTTTCATTTCTTCTTAATTCTGACACCTCTTAGGAAGATCTGTAAGATGTGTGTTGGGAAAGTAGAGACACAAGGGCAGAAATCACAGGAACTAGCTGGGGGCCCAAAATGACTTCTCTTGTGTCAGGAAAGCTGTAGCCCATCTGTTTTTGTTTTTGTTTTTTTCTCCTGGGGACCCCTAGCTTTTTCTGCTCACACACGGACCCACTGATGGGACTCCTTGGTATTGTAACCCCTGGTGGACAGTGTGCATCAGCAGGGTCCTTCAGAGATGAAAAGCACAGCCCAAAGACACCTCTCGCCTAGGACCCGCGATGATGGTGGACAAACATCTCAAAGACCACCTTCCCCATCCAGGTGCCTCCCGAGGATGTTACAGGGGGAGGTGCAGGTGAGGGTGGGGGCTCTGTGCAGGAGAACCAGGTGCTCAGGCTGTCAGTCCTGTGTGGACATGACCCCGAACAGACTTGCTGGCATCCTTGACATCGGACAATGTGGTCAGGTGTTAACTCCTTCAAGCCAGCAGTCTACAAATGTCAAGGAAATTCAGGTAGATCTGCTATGGAGCAAGGGACTTAGGTCAGCAAACACGGAGTGCATAAGCTTGAAACAGGCTCACCCTAAAGACCAGTCGACTGCTGTTACCCTGAGAGGAAACATCCTGAGATGTGTGCAATCTGTATGTTAAAGGAAATCATAAAGTTCCCTGAAGAATATGAAAGCACATCTGAAACACGATGAACATCTGAGTTTTGTCTTGAATAAGAAAACACAGTATAAACATGTCAACAGATCGTAGGTGATTTCATGTAGCTCATGTTTCAGCTTCTATTTTCCTGTTTGGGTTCTGGATGGAAGATATTTCCTAACTTCAAGGAAATTGAGGGAAGCTTGTCCATATATTGCAGGAACAGAAAGACATACCCATGCATTACAGAGAGGGATGTGAGAAGTGAAGGATCACAGAGTGTCTGAACTAGGGACACCCCAAAGGGGATCTCACACACAGGGGAGCAGTCAGCATGGCCACGTGCAGCCACAGCCACAGGCAGCTGGGGGTTCAAGTGGAGAGGAAGCAACATGGGTGATATGGTGGGTGGGTGGGTTAGTGAGGTGAATGGGACTAACCATGCAGTTATAAAGAATGGATGATGATGATGATGATAATGATGATCCGTGATTGTAAGTAAGTGAGGAACCCTTGCAGGACATTCAAACGAGGAAACAAACAAACCAAATCCACTGTCCCCTGGTGTGTGACATCAGGTGTTGCACATAGGGGTCCTTCCGTTTTTTCTAGAATCTCCTGCGGGGGTCACTGAGCACTTCAGTTGTTTTTCTGAACACTAATACAAATGTGGCATTCATTTTCCCCAGTGATAATGGGTTTATAGAAGAAAAGCAAAAACTTGAAAGCCAGGACAGGTAAGGTATGGCAAAACCACAGGCAAGTGCAGGGAACAAAGGATCAGGAAGCTCTTTTATGGAGCAAAGGGTAAGTGTGGGAGGGACAAAAAGTCCATGGGAGTAAAAGGGAATTCTAATTACAGGGCTTGTCATTGGTTATGTTGTGACAATTTCTCATTGGGTGGGCTGGTGCCAGGGCAGGAAGAAGTCTTCCTCTTCCTGAGGGAGTAAGGAACTAGCTTCAGGCTTGCAGACTTGCAAAGTCTGTCCTCCTGCCTGGTCTGCAATTGAGGAGTGGTGGGTACGAGAGCTCCCCCTAGTGGTCTCTGATCTCCATTCAAAAGAGATGTTCCTTTATAAATTTCACATAATCTATGCATGTGTTTACATTCCCATAGACCAGGACTCTTTCTGAGAGTGAGACTCAACAATATCATCAGCAGGCCTGAAGGACCATCGTATCTAGAAATCAGACCCAGTGAGATGCAGACCCCAGCTGGACTCTCAGGGCTTTGGACCGGGGTGACATGTGTGCCCAGGACCAAAAGGTGGCCTGTGGAACTACCTTCCGCTAAAAAAGCAGCTCATTAGTGAGAACCATTCTAAGAAGTGTATGGTGACTAACATAACATAATAAAAAAGCCCAAAAAACAAAAAACAAAGATGTCTGGTCCTGAGGGCTGCGTCTTGTGCTCACTGATGGGACTCAGCAGCTGTGTCCCCTCGGGTCTGGCAGAGTGTCCCGAGGGGACCTGTATGTGGTCTCAGCAGGTGCTTCCTCCCAGGGTTGGCCCCAGGGCTGAAGCCAACCTCCATCCTCCTCCGTGTGTGATGTGAACTGAGTTCCAGCACCAGGGATCAGGGAAAGGGAGGGGCACCGGCTAAATGGATGGACTGTATTTGCATATAGAGCCCCTCATGTGGCAGAGGCTGGAGGAGAAGAGGAGGCCAAGGACAGCCCAGCCCACTGGGGAACCTGGGTCTGTGTCATCATGGCCTGCACTCCTGTCTTCTTGGGGATGCTCTTTTACTGCACAGGTAGGGACAAGTCTCAGGGAACAGCCAGCATCACCCCTCTGCTTCCGAGTCTAGAGAAAATTTACATTGAACCTATCCAATATCCTATGAGTGTGTGTGTTGGCAGGTTCCCTGTCCCAGCCCGTGTTGACCCGGCCGCCCTCCCTCTCTGCATCTCCGGGAACAACGGCCAGACTCACCTGCACCTAAGCAGGGACATCATGTTGGCAGCTTGAACATCTACTGGATCCAGCAACAGCCAGGGAGCCATCCCCGGGGTCTGCTTTCCTACTCCTCAGACTCCGATAAGCACCAGGGCTCCGGGGTCCCCAGCCTCTTCTCGAGCTCCAAAGACGCCTTGGCCAATGCGGGGCTTCTGCGCATCTCGGGGCTGCAGGCTGAGCCCGAGGCGGACTATCACTGGGCTGCAGCTCAGGGCGGTGGGAGCAGCGACCGATCCTCACTGGGTCTCAGACAACGAGGAAGTGGGTCTAAAACCCAGATCCTACAGACTCTCCCTGACAACACCCCCCACACCCTCCTTCTCTTCTCTTTGCTCCTGCATCCCTCAGGCTTCAGTCTCTCCCTCTGGCTCTTCAGTCTGAGCTCTGCCTCCACATCAGGAGTCAGAGAAAACTGGAAATGACCTGCCTGTAGTTTCCAGTCTCCAGTGTCCATCTGCAGGCAGGAGAGAGACCAGAAAATACAGCTGCATGCAACCCCCCACTTTTCCTTCCTGCTCTCACCCCAGGCTCCATTTTGTGTGCCCAACACTCCCAGTCAGTCTCTATTTTTTTTAGAGATTTATTTATTTATTTTAGAGAGAGAACAATTGGGAGAGGCAGACGGAGAGGAATAGATCGTCTTAAGCAGGCTCTGCTCTGAGTGCGGAGCCCTTTGTGGGGCTGGAGCTCAGGACACTGGCATCACGAACTGAGACAAACCTAGAGTCAGAAGCTAAACCTAATATGCCCCTCAGGCACCCCCAATCAGTCTCGTTAATATGAAAGTAAAGTTATTACATTTCGTGAAAAGGATGTATTCATCTACCTTTATATATTTGCACATGGGATCTGCTGATTTTGACCCACTTCAGAATTAACTGATGCCCCCACCCATGGGGAGTCTTGGAGGAATCCACAGAGAAAGGATCACCTGCATATCTTAAGATATGTCGTTATTTTTCTTATGCTCCAGATTCTCATTCCTAAGAATTCTGTCGACAGGAATTCCACCACAGAAATATTTTTCTATAATTCCTAAAGTACCAGGCTGTAGTGTTTTCTCACACACACAAAACCATCAGCAGTATCTTTTTCTCTCTCCCTGGTAGACCCCTGGGGACATGGGGGCTTTTAGGTCTGGCTGGGATGCGGGAGAGGAAGAAGGGGGCTGCGTGCCCTGCCCCACCCTGTGCTTCCAGAAACCTGAAAACCCCACAGATGTAGGTCTTGTGTCTGCAGATATAAAAAAAAAAAATTGAGAGATTTTTTGGCTTAGATTTTATTTATTTGGCAGAGAAAGACACAGCGAGAGGGGTGACACAAGCAGGGGGTGTGGGAGAGGGAGAAGCAGTCTTCCGGAGGAGCAGGGAGCCCCATGTGGGGCTCAATCCCAGGACCCTGGGACCATGACGAGAGCTGAAGGCAGATGCTTAATGACTCAGCCACCCAGGTACCACGACAGATTTCTTGTTACTCATCAGGACCTGGACTTCTGATTCAGTAATTTGTTAATAGTTTTGCTCTCACATGAGTCTTCCTGGCCAAAATAAATCCTTTTCCAGTAAAAATCTTTGAGATCCTTACCTCTAAATGCAGGATCAGGACCCTGGGGTTTATAAAGAGAATCACCATGGTGAAACATCCCTCAGGGGTGAGGGAGAGGGGTCACATAGCTTCATTTTGGTCCTGGGTTGAGGCTGATGCTTAGGAATCCCAGGGGGAGTCTCTGTCCCCATGGGCAGCTCCGCCCCCCCATCACCTCTGGGTTCCAGTCAGGGCCTGAGGCTGATTGATACCTTGATTCTGGGACCCCAGCCTCAGTGCTGCTCCCTTAGAGCTCAAGGTCTATGGGGGACATGAGACACACCCTCCCTGTGCTCTCAGCCCTGCGCTGTCACTCCCTCAGTCACCCCAGTGACACCTCCAGCCAGGCTGCACTCCGATGGAAAGTCTTCTGTCCCAACCCAGGGCCACAGGGCCTGTGACCTCAGGGACACCTTCCCCCTTATCTCCACCTTACCAACACTCACATCTGGGACCTTTGACAGAAACTTCTGGGTCCACTTGCCCTTGGGTGGTAGATATCCATTCCCGTAGTCATGGGTGGCTGAATGAATAAAGGTTCCATCCTGAACATGCTGGACACAGTTGCAGGGACTAGAGCTGTGCTCACCCCAGAGAGTGGTCTGACCCCAAATCCCTCTGTCCTGGACGCTCTGGATGTGTTTGCTAATTTTGTCAGCAGGATGGTTCTGAGTTCATAGGAACAGGCCCCTCAAGGGGTTCCAATGGGCACCACGTTGAGCTTTCCTACCTGGGAGACCAGACACATGGTACAAATAAGTGATTTTAGACAAGGACTAAAAACTCCTATTCTTCTGAGAACAGAAGGCATTTCTGTACCACTGTTTTCCACCCAGATTCTCTCTGCACTAAGCACAGGTCTGGGGAAAGTACACTCCTGATTGTACCTGCATCTTCACACTGACATTGTCGTTGAGTTTAAATCAATCTCACTGAATAGAATTACGTATAAAATAAAACACGTTCATCTTAAGTACGAGGTTGGCTGTGTGGTGACTGACACATAAACTCTGTCACTAGGTCCCTGTCAGAGCATCTACAGCTGTCACCTTTTTCTTCTTAGAACTTCCAGCACGATTGTCCTTTGTGCTCTGAGGTCAGGGCCACACGACTCACGTGGCAGGGCTCCTGCAGACTCGTGTCTGTGCTGGGAGGACGGAGCCGGGAAGGGAATCCCTGCCCAGTGTGTGGCCAACTGTTGTTTCAAGCAGTTTGAAACAGTGACAGGTGACAAAGATGCTCCATGTGTAACCCTCTAGGAATGCACGTGACGGCTTCTACCCACAGTCTGGTGAGAATCATTCCCTGTCTCCTCAGTGCTTTGGGGACCTCAGAGGAAGGAGAGCTCTGGAAATCAGGGAAAAAGCACATAAGAGGAAAGTCCCAGCATCCTGCACAGAATCGACACTTTGTCCCTGGGGACCTGTCACTACTCTGGCCTGGATCCTGATCTAGAAGAGTTTGTGTAGAGACATCACCTCAGTCCTGACGCAGGAGCAGAGAAGGGAACCATGGACAGACTCATTCTGAAGACTCTTAGCAGGGCATATAGTGAGACTTGACTTAGGGGGAGGTGACATATAGGGACATCTGGTCAGGCCCAAATGCAGGGAACAGTGGTCAAAACAGTTTGGTAGGCGGTGGTGTGGATATGTGTCTGATGGGCTCTGGCCAGCATGTCACACAATGATGTGTCTGGGTCTGGACACCAGGGGGCGCTCTGGTTCCTTTTCTGAGGAGTCAGGGGTGATCAGAGCTGGGCCCTGCCACATGGCCCTGCCTGTGCCCTCTGCTCAGGGCTCACAGCTCTGACCTCTCCACCCCTGCCCCCACAACCCCTACCCTGTCCACTCCCCCTGACATCCTCAGGCACAAGGAACTGAAACTGGGCCAGGGAGGGCTCAGAGGGCTGGGGTCTCATTTGCATGGATGGGCCCTCCATCTCTCAGAGGATGAAGAGGGGAAGGGAGAGATGAGGGGAGGCTCTGCTCAGCTGTGGGGCCACAGTAGGCAGGATCGGTGATGACCTCCACCATGGCCTGGTCCCCTCTCGTCCTCAGCCTCCTCGCTCACTGCGCAGGTGAGTGGATGCAGGGACAGGGGAAGGGGCCCTCGGAGGACATGAAGGGCCCTCCTTCCTCTTTTTGTCTCTAGACTGCAACATCACCCTGTCTGTGTCTCTCCCCCTTGCAGGGTCCTGGGCCCAGTCTGTTTTGACTCAGCCGCCCTCCGTGTCTGGGGCTCTGGGCCAGAGGGTCACCATCTCCTGCACTGGAAGCAGCTCCAACATCGGGAGATATGCTGTGAGCTGGTACCAACAGCTCCCAGGAAAAGCCCCCAGAATCATCATCTATCGTAACAGCAACCGACCCTCAGGGGTCCCGGATCGATTCTCTGGCTCCAAGTCTGGCAGCTCAGGCACCCTGACCATCACTGGGCTCCAGGCTGAGGACGAGGCTGAGTATTACTGCTCAGTAGGCGACAGCAGTCTCAGTGCTCACACAGTGCTCCCGGCCTGTGGGGAAGTGAGACAAAAACCTGCTGTCCCTCAGCAACGGGTCCCGTGCAGCTCCCCCTCCTTGGCCAAGTCAGCTCCTTCCTTTTTTGGTCTACACTGTAGTCTGAACTAATCTCAAGGAACATAGGCTACAAAATATTCCAAATTCTCTTAAATTCAGCCCCTCCAGCCTCTCTTCAGCAGGAAGACATTGTTTGGTTTTCCCATATTGAGGAGAAACTCCTGGGTGCTAGGGGCAGGCTGCCTGGGTAACAGAGTCAGTTGATGAGGGAAACAAAGGCAGGAGAAATGTCGCTTAATGTAAATCTCCTACAGCTGCAGCCCCTGATAGATATCTGACCCATGCGGAGTGTGACCTCCCTCAAGGACCTCATGGCTGCCCTAGCGCCTTCATGTGTGTGTTTGATTAAAAACTGAAGTAACCTCAACTTCACGGCAGCTAGCCCCTCGATTCCTGAAAGCCTGGCTTCCAAATTCCTTAGATATTTACACTATCCCTCACCTCCACTAATTAAAAAGTATAGAATCAGTCACTCCTCACAA
Source organism: Mirounga angustirostris (assembly GCF_029215605.1). Classification (NCBI taxonomy): domain Eukaryota; kingdom Metazoa; phylum Chordata; class Mammalia; order Carnivora; family Phocidae; genus Mirounga; species Mirounga angustirostris. The sequence goes on from NW_026991722.1 coordinate 91,551,836, forward strand.
TGCCAGGGAGTTTTCTGCCCATGGGTCCTGTCCCCGGGCTATAGCAAATTCATCTTTTTTCAACATTAAATGTCTCAAGAATTCTTTCTTGACCATTAGGCTTCACAATCCCATATCACTGTGACAGGTCAGGATAGAACCAGAGACAGGGAGTCCACCTGTGTCTGACGGAGGATAGAGCACTGTCCAGTGAGTGTGCATTCACACCACTTACTGAGCACCTACCATGTTAGTCTAGGGATGTGGGACATATGTGGACTTAACAGGAAGGGTCTGCAGGCTCAGGGAGATGAGAGTGTGTGGGGGAAGAGAGAGGACACAGAAGCTAAACATGTCGTCATGGAAAGCTGTGTGTCAGGATTATGGGGAGGGGTGAGGTTGGTGGGGTGGAGTGGGAGCATTGGAGGGGTTCACAGGGAACTCCAGAATCTCACGTCTCATAATGGCATCCCTGTTCTGCACAGACAATGAAGGAACACGAGGGACCATGCAGGTGGCACTCGGCAGGGGCTGTGGACTCTGTCCCAATCAGACGAAGAGTTCTGGACAAGGAGTTGATAGGGAGGAAAGTAAGAGTCCTCATGACCTGGGGGAAGCACGGACTGAGAATGTGAGTGGGAAGGAGAGGTTAGAGGTCGGGGGGGCTTGGGAACAGTGGGTGGAGGGGGTTCCACAAGCTGGGACAGTATGAGTGCCTATCTCTGATGCAGGATAACTTATATCTCATGTTTCCAAGAGATAGGATCAGCCCCTGAACCAGGGGATTGTTCGTCAGGAGTCCTAGGGACGCACGTATCTATTTGCTCTTGTCGGACCCTTGATGAAACGTCACCTGTGCCTGGTGTTGTGGAGGAAGTATTTCCTGTGCTCTTCAAGGTCCATTTGGCTGAATCAGATTCAAATTGACATTTGGTGGATATGCAGGTCAAAATCAAAATTAATAGCCTGAATAACGTGAATCCACACAGACATGCAGAATTCCAAAGACAATCAGGCAACATGACACTTATATGAGTGAAGTAGAGGGATAAGGATCTGAGGATCAAAGAGGAGAAAGAGCATTAGCAGGAAGGTGAGAGATGTTTGCAAAACAAAGGTTGTCCTGCTATGTAGATACATGTCTTAGGTAAAGAGGACACGCTACTAATAGCTCTCTTCCTGGTACAACCAGGCAGTTTTGGGGGAGGTATAGAGGTTTTCCTAAATCTGGTGAGTTTCCTTTCCTTTTAAGAAAATAATGGTCACACCAAAGTGGCTCAACTTGGGGCAGCCTAGTCTTGGCCAGTTCCCTCCCTCCTCTGAAACTTCCCAAAGTTACACATGCCCAAAGTTGGGCTAGACGATTGTTCAGTTTGGTTGACACTCTCCTGACAATAAGCCAGTTTAGTTAAACTTATTTCAGGAGCGGGGGATGCAGGTGTATTCTCAAAATAAGCCCTGGGTTCTAGAAATCAGGTATTAAACAAGAGGCATTTCTATGGAAACAAACAAAATGATGGTTAACGATTGTATCAAAGTATAAAGCAGTTCCCAAGTTCTGAGGGTACCCAGGGGAGAAGACTTCTAGATGTCAAGCTCAAATATCTTCAGAGAGAGTGACAGCAAGTTGTGACAATCTGACAGATTTTCCTGGTTTGTAGTTCAAATGTGTCTGCTGATCCCTGAGTGGCCCACAGAGCAACAGGTATGAAGACCATCTCTATGTGAGCTGCTCTGGAGGTTTTTCTGAAGTTTACATCGTATTGTTTGTATTTAGTTTTCAGGACTTCAGGGGAAAAGGCAGTTTGAGCCCAAGTCAGAAAGGTGGGAGAAAAATCGTAATGTTAGTTTTGAGACTTGTAGCCAGACATTGTAGGAAGCTAGAGAATATCAGGAACTAATCCAGGTTTTAATGAACAGGATTGGAATCAAGTAATCACTCTGGTGTGTTATTGAAACATTTTTTTCTACAATCACCCTTATTTCTACTAAGTATAGCCAAATTAACATTAATTTGCTCACCAAGTAATTGTGTTTTCAAAAAGAACTTGGTCTGATTATTTACATAAGTGCAGCAAGAAAGGCAATCAACCATAGAGGCTCTTTAAAGCCTGCTTTGCTGGAACTTGTATAAGAAACCTCTAGATTGACCATTTAACAGCCCGTCCAGGCTAGAAGCCAAGCCAAAACTTGTGCCAGATACTTGAAGTTATCAGACTTATATTTTATAAATAGAATCTTGTATGTTTCTTTTTTTTTTTTTAAGATTTTATTTATTTATTTGACAGAGAGAGCACAAGTCGACAGAGCGGTAGGCAGAGGGAGAGGTAGAAGCAGGCTCCCTGCTCAGCGGCGCTCAATCCCAGGACTCTGAGATCATGACCTGAGTCGAAGGCAGACGCTTAACCAACTGAGCCACCAGGTGCCATGAGAATCTTACAGGTTTCTAACTGCACAGTTGCAGTGTAAATATCAAGTGGAATTAGTAGTGTGGAACACTTTTTTTTTCTTCTCCATCTTCAAATAATCCAACAGTCCAAGAAGGGTTTCAAAGCTTGAAAGGTTATCTTTTGATGACACTGACCTTCTCAGAGATAGAGGAATCTGGCTCCAGGGAGAAGGTGGTGGGAGATGCTGGAGGCTGGAGGACAGGGTGGGAGCTGGTCAAACAGCAGAGAGGGGCTGGGTGCGTGGAGGGCAGTGTCCTCCCTGAGGAAGGAGAGAACTGGAAGCAGGGCTCTCCTCTCAGTCCTGACAGAACCACTGCATCAGGAGCACAGAGGGGGCTCCTTCCTGACCCTTTCTTACCTGCACCAATCACAAAACGGTTGGTGCGGGCGCCTGGTGGCTCAGTTGGCTAAGCGACGGCCTTCGGCTCAGGTCATGATCCTGGAGTCCCGGAATCGAGTCCTGCATCAGGCCACCTACTCAGCATGGAGTCTGCTTCTCCCTCTCCCGCTTCCCCCTCTTGTGCTCTCTCTCTCTCACTCTCTCTCTCAAATAAATAAATAAAATTAAAAAAAAAAAAGAAAACTGTTGGTGCTTCTAAAATGTGTGTGTTCCAAATAACTACGTAAGTTCTAGAACACATAAATGAGTTTTCTCAAACTAAAAAACATTAAAAGAAAACTTTATGCTTTTCTGTTTTACCATAAGTATTGGGGGCAGCACAGGTTCAATTCAGTTCTGAAATTCCTCCTGTGCTCAGAGTCTACCCTGTGAGATCGCTCATTTCAGGGTCATAGATGCAGAGCTTCCCTCTCAGATTCCCTCCTGCTTCATTACTTGTCCTTACTGTTCCAAAGTAGGGAACACATTCTATTATACCCCTAAGCTGTATCTGTCTAGCATCTCCTACAGGAGTTCATGTAGTAATTTCCCTACAACAACCAGGTGACTGTCGCTACATCAACAATGAAGAAGCCCAAGAACATATTAAAAACAATTCCATTTCAGATAGCATCCAAAAGAATAGAACGTTTAGGAGTCAACTTAACCAAATAGACAAAAGACTTGCAAGCTGAAAAGTAAAAAGGATTGCTGAAAATACTAAAAGGATTTAAGTAAGTGAGAGGACCCCACATCCATGGCTCGGATGACTTAATATTGTGAAGGTACAAACAACACCATCCAAATCCATCTCCACAGTCAGTGCTGTCCTGGCAGGTGCTTATTGCTCCCAGTTTAATCCCACGATGTCTACTGCTCAGCCCCCTGCTTGTTGGAGGGTTTTGGATAAATGTCTGTTCTTTGGACCCAGATTTTAGACATTCATCCCCCATGAATTCCACCTTAGGGCGAGGGTTGTCAGTGCAGGAGAGATGGAAGAACCCCTCAACAGAGGAGTGATCCATTTATAGCAATGTTCTGTGTATAACAATCTTTACACTAATTGAAATTTTAAAGCTGATTTAAAATATATTAAGTAGGGGCCCCAGTGGCTCAGTTGTTAAGTGTCTGCCTTCAGCTCAGGTCATGACCCCAGGGTCCTGGGATCGAGACCCGCATCAGGCTTTCTGCTCCATGGGAAGCCTGCTTCTCCCTCTCCCACTCCCCCTGCTTGTGTTCCCTCTCTCACTGTGTGTCTCTATCTGTCAAATAAATAAATAAAATCTTCAAAAAAATAAAAAATAAAATAAAATACATTAAGTATATAAGAGAGTCAAATATATAAGTATTTGTCAAGCTAAATTTCAAGGACACTTTGAACTTGGAAAAGTGAGCAGGAGCAGAAGACGCATGTCCCTGACAGTGTCCTGTTCCCATGGCAGAGACAGGCATCAAACGTCCTTGCAGTGCAGGCTGAGTGGACCTCACAGGAGAATCTAAACCCACAGCAACAACAACTGTCAAACTGGAAGACGGGTCCATGTAGAATTACTGTGAGGTGTGAACCCCCTTGGTACTCGGACAACTTTAGGCCATTTATTTGGTTCAAGATGATGGTAGACTGGTTATGAGCCCAAGCTCCTGGAAGAGGCAAACTGCAATGTCAGGTAATCCTGAAATACCTGGTAACGTAAGCGGTGTGCAATACACCATGTATTTAACCATCTGGAGGTCATTAGTGATCTGGAAATAACCTGTCAGCCCGAAAACCACAGAGGGCTCCTCTTCATTCTACTGCCCGGGGCAGCGACATCATTCTAGATCCAATTGCAAAAGTCTGGACATCATTCCAGGAGCGCTGGGAGGTGTCAGATGGGCTGGACGACTTTGTGTCTCAGCCCAGCAGGTGGTGCTGTGGGACTGGGCCTGTGAGGACAGTCTTCTGGTCCAGACCAACTAGGGAAGTACTCTACTCATTCTTGCACACTTGGCAGGTGGTGTCTTCACTGAAGTGTGACTGCAAAACCTGTGTCCCTGCAGCTGCGTGGGGGCTCAGCTCTGACGCCCTCCCTCCTTCCTGCTCCATCCGCCACCCCATGGAGGCCTTGCCCAGACCTTTGTTCAGACAGGGACAGACCCGCCCACACCTGGAGCTGTTCTCCTCATGAAAAATAATCACCTGCCGTGCTACCTGGGCCCAGGGCAAGAGACCCCTGGGGTGGGGAGGAGGGGAAAGCCACCAATGTGGCCTCATGCAGCTGACTCTGGGGCTTCTCTGTCCTGCCCTGAATCCTCTATGGCCTCCTCCCCCATAGACAAGGAGTTGCCTTTAGGTCTGAAGAGAAAAGCTGCTGGGGTGGGGAGGCATTTGCACAGCTTTGTTCCCAAATAAAGCCCCATTCTCTCTGTCAACTTAGAGCCTCCAGCTTTCCTTCCAGGGCCTGTCAGACTGTGGTACTCTGCCGTCCAGGGCATCGGGGTCCTTGTTAGGGGGAAAAGGAAAAAAATAGTGACATGTATTATAAATTATGATAAATATTACATATTATAAAATTGTATTTACTATATAACCATTATAAAAACATAACATATCTGTACAATATATGATATTGAATTACTTATATCATTACTTTATACATACTCTAGTAAATATAAATATCATGTATCATTTAAAATACTGTAGATTATATATTAATATTTTATCATGTGTATGTTAGAAGTTGCATGCTCCATATACATATCATATATTATAATTTATACATTTAAGTACTGTAAGTTATATATAGAGAGAGGGAGAGGAAAATGAAGGTACTGTGTCTGGGAACTACTGTGAGTTTGCTCCATCCTGAGTTACATTTAGAGACCAAGCCGGGTGTGGAGTCACACAAAGGAATCCGTATTTGCAGCAAATAAGCAGATCGCAGGGAATAACTTGCAAAGCCTTGACTCCCAGAGCAGGAGTGAGTGGGTTCTTTTCATTTCCTATTTGGGATGAATATTCAGAGGGGAGCTTTGTCAGCCCCTGTCAAGGTGGGGGAAGGTCGGTCAGGAGTCCTGAGAGCACAGGCCTATAGGGGCATCCTTTGCTCTGTTAATGAGGCCAGTGCGCCTCCTAGTGCAGAGACTTACCCAGACCTGCTCTGTCCCCACAGCCGCTGGGGGTCCTGTCAGCCCTGCTCAGGAAGGGCCCCACGTTCTCACACTCACTGTTTTTCTCTGTGAAGGTGTGTCTACACTGCAAGTTCCTGTTCACACTCAGCCCCCAGAGCCAGCCTGCCTCCTCTGAGCACCGACCCCCTGTGGGGACAGATTCCATCTGTTCTCTGCTCCCCGTGTCTTGTCTTCAGCTGCACAGAGGGTCACAGGCTCCCCTGGGTCAGGACTGCACAGGTACCTCCTGCTAGACCCCACTGCATGGAGGAAGCCTGATTAGGGACAGCATACCAGGACCTCTGTCCTTCCCTGGAGGGTCACTCTCCCATGGAAAACAGGCATTAGGGAAGCAGGTGAAGGAGAGGCTTGCAGAGAAATCCCCCTTCCCAGCAGCAGTCAGGCCAGGGTCCCCCTGCACTCAGCCCTCTGTGGCCCCCAATTCCCTCCAGTCTGCAGTGAGTTCCCGACTGTGCCCATTTCACAGGGACTGAACCCCAGAACATTTGTCCTTGTCACTGCTCCATTCACCGGCCTGAGGAGCGTGTACATTGCTGTGGGGACGTCACCTCCGCCATCGGAAAATATGCGGATCGCTTCAGGTAGGTACACGGCACTCTTGTGCGGAGGCCTTGTTAATCTGTAAGGTTCTAATTTTAATCCATAAGATGTTGAAATGAGCCTAACTTATTTTTCCATATTGGTCTTCCTGTCACCTTTTAATCTGTACATTTGTGCGTGCTCCCATTTTGTTCAATACCTTAGCCAGTGGTTGTTTATTGTGTTATGAAAATTATATTATGTGTTAATTAGACCATTTTTCAAGTATTTGTCTCATGCATTTTTGCTTTACTTGTGGTGGGAGGTCGGCTGTGCTTCCTTTCCCTTTTCCCTATTCCCCTGTGCCTAGGAGACGCTAAATGTCTCCTTCCCCCTCTTTCCCCATCGCTGAGGTGTTCCCAGGGCTCCCCTCCTCACGGTCTCACCCCATCTGCCCACAGCACAGCCTCTGAGTCCTCCTGACTCCCTCCTGCTCGCCCTGGATGCCCGTCCTGTGGGCAGGGCTCGGGTGTCCCCCTGGCTGTCCTGTGGCATCACACTCAGGGACTCTCTCCTCGGATGGTGGTTCAGGCCGCTGCTAGCTTCCCCTACTGTCCCCCACAGACTTCTCTGGAACCGACTTTTCTTTCCACTGAAGCTCATGGCTTGTGGTCTGAGCCTGGGAGCCAGGGTATCTGGATTCACTCATTAGTGTTCTATTTATTTGTTAATTTACTTTCATACAGGTTGTGTGAAGTTGGTACATAATCTGTCTTATGTGTTAATAGGGTGTGAGTCTTGCATAGTTTTCTCTGTCTTCTTAATTGTGCAGGTGTTTTTAAGAGACATAATGGGTTTTTCAAATTTTGTCGGTGAGCATCACCTCAGCTACCTAGAATTTTTCATGAAAAATTTGTTTAAGGTAAAAAAAAAATCATAATAAAGATCACTTTTAAATACAGATACTTTTAAAATTAAGTACCTTATTTCCTTTTTTACTTGCATCTAACACAGATATAAATGGGAAAATGATTGGACATAGATAATTGCTAGGACAATTATGAACTAATATTTCTCTGCAATTTCTTACAAATACATTCGATAACTGTTGCTAAAATCACAGGAAGACAGTAGGGAGAAGGAGCCAGGTATTCCGGTGACGGCATGAAATACATTAGGTGCAGGGGTCCCGGAACTACCATGAGGTGTGTGCTTGGCGAGGTTCAGGGAGAGGCTACCCCAGGTGACATCACACAGAGGAAACGTGCTCTGCAGCAAACAAGGGGATCAGGAGAAGAATTTCCCAAGCTGTGGCTCCCTGAGGGGGGTGAGCGGGTGCTGTTATTCAGGCTTAGGCTGACCGGTCACAAAGGGGAGTCCTGTCATCCCAGGTAAAGGTGGGCACAGAGTCGTGCAGGGGGACTGAGAACACCAGCTGTGCTGTGTCCTGTGGTGGGTTCCTGAAGCTTGTGCTCCTCCCAGGGCCGAGAGTTAACATTATAAGAGGCAGAGTCACCGGAGGACACGCCATGGTCCTTCTGCGCAGGACGAGTTGGTGCAGGAGCTCAAACCCATCTAGGCTGCGGGATCATTCGTGCTGTTTGCCTCTGAAATGCAAGGTTAACATTCCTGGGAAGAAGAAGGGGTTTCCCTGGGGGTCTTGCTAGTGACAGTTTTAACCTCACTAACCCTGTGGGGAATGGTTTCATCCTGCAAAAAGAACTCAAGAATGTGCGTCCGGTTAGTCTTCACTTTTGACACAGTCCTGGGAGTTTACCACCGAGTTATTGTCTCTGATGTGGTTACACTAAGTCCTGGTCTGGTAGAGACGGCTGGATTTTGCATTCCCTTTGTTCCCTTAAAATCCTTACCTACTGGGTTGTTGCATTTCTTTGTTCAAACACTTCCTAGGTGGTTTGGGAACATGTGTGTTGGGCAAGTAGATCCTGCAGGGCACAGATATTGGAAAAAACCTGGGGGCCTAAGATGACAGGTTTTGGGTCAGGAAAGTTGTCTTTCCCTTTTTTTTTTTTTTTTTTTTTTTACAGGGATTCCTAATTTTTCTGCTTATAGAAAGGTCAGGGTATTGGGTAAAAACATTGCATGATAAGATAAATAGTAAAATCTTTAGAAATAGCTAAAATAAAGTTTCCATTATTTCAGTAATAATTACAATAATAATTATTTTCTTAAGGTAAAATTAATGAAAATGATACTAGTAATATTACCAACCAATAAAAATGCTCATGTTACTGGACAAACGACCGGTTCTGAGCTCACTTTCGGCTCTTCACCACTGGAAATCAATATTCAAGAGGCCATGGTGGCAAAAGAAGGTGCTTTATTCAGGAAGCCAGCACCCTGCGAAGATGGTGGACAAACACCTCAAAGACCACCTTCCCCGACCAGGTGCCGCCGCCCGAGGGTGTTACAGGGGGATGTGCAGGCGAGGCTGGGGGCTCTGTGCAGGAGAACCAGGTGCTCAGGCTGTCAGTCTTGTCAGTCCTATGTGGACACGACCCCGAACAGACTTGCTTGCACTCTTGACAGCGGCTTCCAATGTGGTCAGGTGTTAACCCCTTCAAGCCAGCAGTCTACAAATGTCAAGGAAATCAGGTAGATCTGCTATGGAGCAAGGGACTTAGGTCAGCAAACACGGAGTGCATAAGCTTGAAACAGGCTCACCCTAAAGTCCAATGGGAGTGCTGTTACCCTGAGAGGAAGCACCCTGAGATGTCTGCAATCTGTATGTTATAGGAAATCATAATATTCCCTGAAGAATATGAAAGCACATTTGGTTTATTTTTTTGTTTTGATTTTGTTAAGGATTTCATTTATTCACTTGAGTGAGAAAGAGAGAGAGCACAGCTGGTGGAGAGGCAGAAGGAGAAGGAGAAGCAGCCTCTCTGCCAAGCTGGGACCCTGACGTGGGGCTCCATCCCAGGACCCCGGGATCATGATCTGAGCCAAAGGCAGATGCTTAAGCATCTGAGCCACCCAGGTGCCCCATGAAAGCACATTTGAAAACATGGTGAACATCTGATTTTTGTCTTGAATAAGGAAACAAACTACAAATATGTCAACAGGTAGTACGTGATGTCATGCAGCTCATCTTCTAGCTTCTATTTTCCTGTTTGGAGTCTGGATGGAAGATACTCTGGAACTTCAAGGAAATGAGGGAAGCTTGGCCACATATTGCAGAAAAGAAAGGACATAACCATGCTTTACAGAGAAGGATGTGAGAAATGAAGGCTCACACAGTGTCTGAACTAGGACACCCTAGAGGGTGTCTCACGCATTCACAGGGGAGCAGTCAGCATGGCCACGTGCACCTATAGCCACACTCAGCTGGAGGTTCAAGTGGAGAGAGAGCATCATGGCGGATTGGATGGGTGGGTGGGTTAGTGAGGTGAGTGGGACTAACCATGGTGCAGTTATAAAGGATGGATTACAATGATGATAATGGGATCCATGATTGTAGTAAGTGAGGAGGAACAGGGATTTAAAGAAACGAAGAAATCAGCAGGGAAAGGGAGAGAGAAAAATGTACTTTCTTTCATGTTCACCAATATTCTCCTGCCCGTCCTCACTTGAATAGCGGAGGTGCTATTCCTCCCACCCAGCCTCCTGCCTTGTCACTTTGACACCAAAGCAAAAGTAGAAAGAAATCACTTGTGATAAAATAGGTTAACAATTAAAGCGACAATAACAGTGGGGCTCTCTTACCCTCTCAGCTAGGTTTGAGTGTCTTCCACGTGCCCCTCAGGGATGTGGCTTCCCCAGTCTTCTCACTCCACACGTTCTCCCCCAGTGACTCTGCTTCCCTCTTGATGCCCGAACGACCCCTTTAGTTGATTGACAACAAGGACTCATGGATGGCCATCACCTTCTTTTGCCAAGTAGTGACCCCAACTTTTCTATCTCCAAACAATTCTGTATATGCTTGACACTTTTTGAAAAGAGTCAAATCAATTATCTAATTTGTTATGAAAGCAACGATTGTATTCACCTCAGCACCCAAAATAGACTCCCTGCATCAGGAGTAGGGCTCCTCTCTCCCTCTCCACATGACATAGGATCTATTTCCTTAACATATTTTAAAGCACACAATATTGTATTATAAGCTAGACAGGCTATGTTGTCTCACAATTCTCTGAGGCATATTTATCCTGCAAAACTAAAATTTTATACTCACTGAACAGATATTTGCCATTTCCCCTACCCTAGTCCTGGCAACCACCCTTCTCTTCTCTTCTCCTCTGAGTATTGTGAGGGTAATCAGTAGGATTTGCCCTTAGGGCCTGGCTTATCCAACTTCGCATAATGTTCTCTAGATTTGACTTCCTCCTTCTGTGTTAAATACAGAGCTCAAAATCAACTCTGTGGTCCTTGGAAGTCCACTATCAACTCCTCAGCCCCAAATCCCACAGAGGTCCTGGCAGAAAATCTCATGATGCAGGAATGACGGTTGTGTGGGCTCCGTGTTCACAGGAGAGATGGTTCTGCCAGGGAGAAGTAGATGAAGGAAGGCAATATACGACTGATTACTTATGTGCTGCTTAGGGATTGTTCTCATCAAATATCTCACTTGTATTGATGATGGCTGGGGTGGGGGATGGGTGCAGTGTCCATTCTGTATGATTTTGTGCAACATCAGATACGTCCACGGTACATATGTGTCTGTTCCTACCAGGCATGATGTATGTGAGTCCTGCTATTACGTGATAGTCCAATCTGCCAACATGTGTGTCCTCACTCGGACCAGGGGATGAAGCCCAGCTACTGCCAACAGACAGAGAAGCTGGTGTGGGAGCCATGGGAGGGACAGGAGCTCAGGGGGGTCCAAGGACAGAAGAGTGATGAGGCCAGGGCACTGAGGACCAGGACAGGGGCCACAGGTGGGTGTGCAGCTAGGCGTGACCAGCACACGAAAGGGCATGTCAGTGGGGCTAATGTGATATAGTTTCTGCAAAAGAAGTTAGGAACAACTGAAGGATTTAAGCCATTCGTTCACTGTGTGAAAGTTCTGTGTGAATGCTATGAGGAGAGAGGACCTGAGGGTAACAGGAGTTTACTTACTGCATTCTTTACTAAAGACCTTGCATTCTTTACTGAAGATCCTGGATCATTTCCAAAAGATCCAGCAACAAGTCTGGGGACATTTGCTGAGTTGATACAAGTGGATATGAAGGGGAGTTTGAGCAAATGTGAGTTTCTACTCTGGTCTAAAGAGGCAGTCAAAATATCTGCAGTAGGACTTTAAAATACCGATTTTGCTAGGAAGCAGGACATAATGAACAAGAATTTATGGTGGGGAAATGATCTTATTTTATTTTATTATTTTATCATATTTAAGTTGATCATATTGATGATGTTATTATATTATTTGCTTAATTGCAATTGCTAAAGCCTGTGCGAAAATCCCAAGGAGAAATACATGACACAGATATGCACAAAACACCCACTTTACTTTGATAAACCTAAATTTTAGAGAAAAATCTCATGTTATTCACTAGTGTTAAGTCTGTAAAATTTGTTAATTTTCCTATGTTACCAAATCAACTGAATCTACAGATGTTATGACAATTACATATCTAGTGAATTTTAGGAAACTGTACTCTTTTGAACATATCACTGAGCATTTTTATATCCTAGAATATGTCCATTTTATACTGATGCCCTGAAGCACCCTTGCAGGACATTCAAACAGGCAAACAAACAAAACCAGATCCACTGTTCCCTGGTGTGGGACATCAGGTGTTGCACATACGGGTCCTTCAGCTTTTTCTAGAATCTCCTGCGGGGGTCACTGGCCACTTCAGTTGTTTTCTGTATGTTAAATAAAAATGTGCCATTTATTTTCCCCAGTGATAATGGGTTTATTGAAGAAAAGCAAAAACTTGGAATCCAGGATGGGTAAGGTATGGCGAAACCACAGGCAAATGCAGGGAACAAAGGATAAGGAAGCTCTTTTATGGAGCAAAGGGTGGTGTGGGAGGGACACAAAGTCCATGGGAGTAAAAGGGAATTCTAATTACAGGGCTTGTCAATGGTTCCGTTGTGACAATTTCTCATTCGCTGGGTTGTTGGCAGGGCAGGAAGAAGTCTTCCTCTTCCTGAGGTAGGAAGGGACTAGCTATAGGCCTGTAGACTTGTGAAGTCTGTCCTCCTGCCTGGTCTGCAATTGAAGAGTGGGGGGCTCGAGCGCTCCCCCTAGTGGTCTCTGACTTCCATGCAAAAGAGATGTTCCTTTAATTAAATATCACATAATATATGTATGTGTTTACATTCCCTTAGACCAGGACTCTTTCTGAGAGTGAGACTCAACAATATCATCAGCAGGCCTGAAGGACCATCGTATCTAGAAATCAGACCTGGTGAGATGCAGACCCCCGTTGGACTCTCAGGGCTTTGGACCGTGGTGACATGTGTGCCCAGGACCAGCAGGCGGCGCTGTGGGACTGCCTTGTACCAAAAAAGCAGCTCTTTAGTGAGAAGCATTCAAAAAGTTGGGGCTGGAGGGCTGGGTCCTGTGCTCCCTGATGGGACTCAGCAGCTGTGTCCCCTGTGGTCTGGCAGAGTGTCCCGAGGGGACCTGTGTGTGGTCTCAGCAGGTGCTCCCTCCCAGGGCTGGCCGCAGGGCTGAAGCCAACCTCCATCCTCTTCAGTGTGTGATGTGAACTGAGTTCAGCACCAGGGATCAGGGAAAGTGAGGGGCAGGGACTCAGTGGATGGACCGTATTTGCATATAGAGCCCCTCATGTGGCAGAGGCTGGAGGAGAAGAGGAGGCGTAGGGCAGCCCAGCCCAGTGGGGAACCTGGGTCTGTGTCATCATGGCCTGGACTCCTGTCTTCCTGGGGATGCTCTTTCACTGCACAGGTAGGGACAGGCCTCAGGGAACAGCCTTCATCACCCCTCTGCTTCAGAGTCTAGAGAAAATTTGCATTGAACCTATCCAATATGCTATGAGTGTGTGTGTTTGCAGGCTCCCTGTCCAGCCTGTCCTGACCCAGCCGCCCTCCCTCTCTGCATCTCCGGGAACAATGGCCAGACTCACCTGCACCCTGAGCAGGGACCTCAGTGTTGGCGGCTTGAACATCTACTGAATCAGCAGCAGCCAGGGAGCCCTCCCCGGGGTCTGCTTTCCTACTCCTCAGACTCCGAGAAGCACCAGGGCTCCAGAGTTAGCCACTCAATGAACTGAGCCCCCCGGGCACCCTTAGTCATTCTCTTCAATATGAAAATAAAGTTGTTACATTTCCTGAAAAGGATGTATTTATCTACCTTGAGGTATTTGCACATGGGTCTTTTGATTTTTATACCCTTCAGAATTAACTGATGCCATGGGGAGTCTTAGAGGACTCCAGAGACAAAGGATGGCCTGCATATTTTAAGATATGTCATTATTTTTCTTTTGGTCCATTTCCTTGGACAGAGGATTCACCATAGAACCATTTTTCTATGCTACTGAAAGCCCAGGGCTGTAGTGTTTATTCACACATGCACAAAACCATCAGCAATCTCTTGTTCTCACTCCCTGGTAGACCCCTTGGGACACGGGGGACTGTGGCTCTGGCTGGGATGTCAGGGCAAGAAAGAGCGGGCTGCATGCTCCCTTCCACCATGTGCTTCCAGACACCTGAAAACCGCACTGTTGTAGGTCTTGTGTCTGCAGAGATAAAAAATTGACAGACTTCTTGTCACTCAACAGGACCTGGACTCCTGATTCAGTGAATGGTGAACAGATTTGATCTCACATGGGCCCTCCTGGCCTAAATAAGTCCTTTTCCAGTAAAAATCTTTGAGATCCTTACTTCTAAATGGAGGATCAGGACCCTGGAAGTATATAAAGAGAATCCCAGGAAAAACATCCCTCAGGGTATTTCAAAGTCAGAAGAGGGACAGGGCTCAGGTAGCCTCAATTTTGGACACACACAGACACACACACACACATCTCTCCTCCCTCTGAGTGAATAGTGTGTTTGGGACTCTACGCATTCCAGGCTTCTCTGCCCTTCCAGAAGTCAGGGTCAACCTGTGCTCACCCCGCCAATCTCAGGGTCACCATTTCCAGAAGGCAGAATCCTCCTCAATAGGAACTGGAGACATCTAGTGTGACTGGGGTCCTGTCCCCAGGGCAGCCAGGATGGAATCTGAACACCTGCTGTCCTGGGATGAGTCTGACGCTCAGGAATCCCAGGAGGGAGTCCCTGTCCCCACGTGCAGCTCAGCCCCCAACCATCTGTGGGATCCAGTCAGTGGCTGAGGCTGATCAGGATATTGATTCTAGGACCCCAGGCTCAGAACACAAAACCCTTGAGGACAAGTGACTCATGTTCCCTGTGTTTTCAGGGTTGGGCTGTCACTCTTTAATCACTCTGCAGTGACCCTTCCAGCCAGGCTGCACTCTGATGGAAAGTCTTCTGTCCCAACCCAGGGCCACAGGGCATGTGACCTCAGGGACACATTCCCCCTTATCTCCACTTCTCCCCTCCTCAGCTTTGGGATATTTGACAGAAACTTCTGTGTCCAGTAGGCTTTGGGTAGTAAAATCCATTCCTGTAGTCATTGGGCACTGAATGAATAACGCTTCCATCCTGAACGTGCTGGACACAGTTGCAGGGACTAGAGCTGTGTCCAACCCAGAGAGTGGTCTGACCCCAAATCCTTTGTCCTAGAAGCTCTGTCTGTGTTTGGCAATTTCGTCAGCAGAATGGTCTGAGTTCATAGGAACAGGCCCCTCAAGGGGTTTCACTGGGCACCACGTTGACCTTTCCTACGTGGGAGACCAGACACATGGTACAAATAAGTGATTTTAGAAAAAGTATACAAAACCCTACTCTACTGAGAAAAGACGGCATTCCTGTTCCATTTATTCCATCTTACTTAATGGAATTATGTATAAAATAACACACATTCTTCTTAAATATGATGTTGGCTCCGTGGTGACTGACACATAATCTCTGTCACTAGGTCCCTGTCAGAGCATCTACAGCTGTCACTCCTTTCTTCCTAGAACGTCCAGCACGTTTGTCCTTTGTGCTCTGAGATCAGGGCCGCACACACTCACGTGGCAGGGCTCCTGCAGACTCGTGTCTGTGCTGGGAGGACAGAGCCAAGGAGGAAATCACTGCCCATTGTGTGGCAACCTGTTGTTTCATGCAGGGGGAATCAGTGACAGGTGGCAAAGATGTTCAGTGTGTGACCCTCTAGGAATGCACGGGAGTGTTTTTACACACAATCTGGAGATAAGAGCTCCCCATCTCCTCAGTGTTGTGAGGACCTCAGAGGGAGGAGAGCTCTGGAAATCAGGGAGAAAGCACATACAAGGAAAGTCCCAACATCCTGCACAGAGGGACCCTTTGTCCATGCGGACCTGTCGCTGCTCTGGACTGGACCTTGTTCTAGAAGAGTTTGTGTAGAGTTAACGTCTCAGTCCTGACCCAAGAACAGAGAAGGGAACCATGGAGAGCCTCACTCTGAACACTCTTAGATGAGCATATAATGTGTCCTGACTTAATGGGAGGTGACATATATGGACAACAGGTCAGGCCCTATTGCAGGGAACAGTTGCCAAAACAGTTTTGGGGGGGTGTGGAGATGGGTCTGATGGGCTCTGGTCACCATGGCACACAATGATGTGTCTGAGTCTGGACACCAGGGGGCACTCTGGTCCCATCTCTGAGTCAGGGGTGATCAGAGTTGGGCCTGTGACCTGGCCCTGCCTGTGCCCTGTGCTCAGGGCTCATAGCTGGGACCTCCCCACCCCTGGGCACACAGTCCCTCCCCTGCCCACGCCCCCTCACATCCTCAGGCAGAGGGACCTGACCCAGGGCCAATGAGGGGTCAGAGAGCTGGGGGTCTCATTTGCATGGACAGGCCCTCCCTCTCGCAGAGGATGAAGAGGGGGAGGGAGAGATTAGGGGAGGCTCTGCTCAGCTGTGGGGCCACAGAAGGCAGGATCGGTGAGGACCTCCACCATGGCCTGGTCCCCTCTCGTCCTCAGCCTCCTTGCTCACTGCACAAGTGACTGGATGCAGGGACAGGGGAAGGGGCCCTGGGAGGACATGTGGGGCCCTGTTTCTCCTCTTGTCTCAAGACCCCAGCATCACCCTGTCTGTGTCTCTCCCCCTTGCATGGTCCTGGGCCCAGTCTGTGCTGACTCAGCCGCCCTCTGTGTCTGGGGCCCTGGGCCAGACGGTCACCATCTCCTGCACTGGAAGCAGCTCCAACATTGGGGGTGGTAATGCTGTTAACTGGCACCAACAGCTCCCAGGAAAGTCCCCTAAAACCATGATCTATGGTAGTACTGCTAGACCCTCGGGGGTCCCCGAACGATTCTCTGGCTCCACGTCTGGCAACTCTGGCACCCTGACCATCACTGGACTCCAGGCTGAGGACGAGGCTGAGTATTATTGTGCATCGTGGGATGATAGTCTCAGTGCTCACTCAGTGCCCCCGGCCTGAGGGGAAGGGAGACAAAAACCCACTAACTCCTCTGTAAAGAGGAGGAGACACACCAGCGTAGCCTGTGATTCTGCTTATTCCTTTGCTGACGCCCTGGGAGCAGGTCCATCCAGGGGCACCGTTTAAGGGCGAGGTCCGTCCTGTCCCTTCTGTCCTCAGAGTCACTTGGGGCAGCCCATTCGCAGACAAGGAGTCTTCATGTAAACAGAAAGTTCTCTTTTCATCAACTGGGGGTATTTAACTTCTAGGCCACATCATATTAACTCTTTCCTTCTGATTTTAAAACAAATCCAACATTTTATTTTGTCTCTGAACAGATCGTGGGATCTCAGCACTCCCCATGTGGTGCTTGAAGAATAACTCAGTCCTGTTGCATCAGAAATTATTATCTGCGTGGCTATAAATGGTGCTGCTGCCTAGTTTTGTCTAATTTCCTGATTTTTTTGAGAAATAGACACTCACTTAGAATGATAAAACTATAAAGGAATCCAAAACTTTCCTCCATAGGAATAATCTGCACATGAATGTTTGTACCAGTTTCATTCATAATCACTAAAACTGAAAGTGACCGGAAGTCTGTCCATAGAGATTTAGTCCAGGTTTGTATCTAATCACCAAACATGGACCCGAACTGAGATGCCACCAAACAGGCAGCTCGTTTCTAAAATGGGAAATAATACATAGTACGGTTAAAGTTATATCACTTTTGGGAAGAGGCAACACTCTGGAGAGAGCGCAAACACCTGCAGTTTCTGGAAGGAGAAAAGAGACAAAAGAGTTGATCATGTGAACGGAGGAAAACGTTTCTGAGCAAGAGAAGGATTCTCTGTGACGCTGTAACGGCAGTGAAATGACACGATGACTCCGTCAGAGTTCACTGAACCCCGTGCAGCCACATGACAGAACCGACGGTTGCAGATAAAACTCATTAGGGAGGTTCGGGGCCCGGGGTGGAATGCGGACAAACCCCCGCACCTGCCGGACAGACGTGTGAGCCCAGCTCAGGGCTGGGCTCGGGGCAGAGCCGCTGGGCCGAGTGACCGTGCAAAGGAGCGGAGCCCGTCAGGGCAAAGTCAGAAGCGACTGCCCGTGGGCTCTGTGCTCCAGTAGACAGGGCTGTGTCCCGCGGAAACAGGTGGGTTATTTTGAGGGGCCTGCACTGTGTCCTGGAATTGAGCAGTCAAGTCAGTGGATGGGCCCTGGGGAGCCCGATTTCTCCCGGTAGGAGTGGAAAGTCGCAGATAGAACCCAGGGTGAAGCGTGAGCTCATGGGTTCGAGCTGGGGAGGGCGGTTTGGAATCGTGTGTAGTTTGATAGGGACAGTTAATTGCCTGTCGAGACAGTCAGCGCTGTGTGCAGGGTCCTGAGTGAGTGACTGTCATATAGAAGCCCTCGGTCTGTCAGCGGGGCGGAAGTACACGCTGGGATGCCCAGAGCCCTGAGTGCATTCCCCCAAATAGTGCTTCCTAGTACCGTTCTCTGGGAAAGGATGCAGGCTGCTTTGCAGAGAGGCTTAGTCCCCAGACCAGGAATTACATGGATGAGCTTGGGGCGACTTCTAGTGTCAGAAAGTGTAGAATCCTTCAGAATAAACACAAGCACATCAGTGCAGGCCCAGCCCACACACACAGTGACGGGGTGTGTCCAGGAGCTCGTGAGACACTTAAAATGCCCCCATTGGGCAAAACTGGAAAGATTTGAGCAACCGAATAAATGTGACAGTATTAGCTTCTTACTCAAAATTTAAAATAATTGTCCACAGTCCCTATTGTGAAATGGTTGAATAAATGAATAAATGGAGGAAGAGACACATTCCAGTACAGAGATTTCAAGTAACAGGTGCAAACACTTAGCCCGAAGAATGTCAGGCATGATTCCCGCTCAGTAAGTGTGGATGAAGTCACTAAAACAAGGGGAATCTGAGAAAGTATCACAGTGAGAGAAGCTTAAGGAGCCATCACAACTAAATGCCATAATGATCCTGAACTGGATCTTAGAACAGCAAAGGGATATTAGGTAAAAATTGAGAAAATCTGAATAAACCATGGTTGTTAATCATTATGGGTTGAACTGTATCTTTATCAATCCATGTGATAAAAGTTCTAAAAAAATCTTGTATTTCAGGAGCTGACTGTATTGGGAAATGCTGTTGTTGCAGACGTAATCAGCTGTGGTGAGACCAGTATGTTTAATCTCATGTTTCACAGTCTTTTTCTCTCTTTGGTTTTCCTCTGCCTTTTCAGTTGGAGTGATGCTGAGATGCATCGCAGTATTTAGGAGAACAGAGCCTAGGAATTCAACCTTCATTGTCATAGAAAGCCCTCATATTATAGACAAAAATCGAGAAAATTCTGTTTTTTGGTTACCGCCAGTCCATGGGACACTTACCAGGTAAACAGGATGAAGCCTAAATGTGGGTGGGATACCTTGTCCTGGGGGCCCCTTGATGCAGGAGTGGAGAAAGAAATTCCAAGAAGAGGGAGGTCGGTTGTACAGTGTAAGGGTTTATATTAATGCTCATACTGAGAACAGTTACAAACCTGGGCTAATGTAAAGGAAAATTAATCGTAAGTATGTCAGAGAGACACAGGAAATAATGAATTCCGAGGTTAACCAAAAAGGGAAAACGAAAACCTAGAGTGGGAGGCATGAACAGTGGACCCATTTTTGTTGAAATTATATTAGTCTCGTGACAAATGCAGACGTCCAATGCCAGGGCCTGTGCACTGGGGGTTATGGGATGTTCCCGGAGACTCTACTAATGTGGCAACACCGATGTCAGGCTCACTGTAAGGATGTACCAGGTGTGAACCAACAGTGAACGCTGGGAAACATTAGGCCACTGAGTGAGTGTATCCTTACAAAATTCTTTCTTTTTTTTAGATTTTATTTATTTCTTAGGGAGAGAGAGAGAAAGCACAAGCAGGGGCAGTGGCAGGCAGAGGGAGAAGCAGGCTCCTCGCTGAGCAGGGAGACTGACGTGGGACTCGATCCCAGGACTCTGGGCTCATGACCTGAGCCGAAGGCAGACGCTCAACTGACTGAGCCACCCAGGTGTCCCCAAAATTCTGTTTCTATGCCTTTCCCAGAAGCAGCCTCTACAACTTCTGCTAAGCAGCTCCACTGTCCCCTCCTCGGCGACACACGTGCCCCCCTGCGCATCTGGGACATAAAGCTTTGTCTAGAAAGTCCTGTAATTGTATATACACATATTTTCACCTCGCATGGACCACGGCTCCCTCTGGAGTGAGAAATTACAGTAAATTGGGACAAAGATCAGAAACATAGTATAGGTATCCCGAACTTTTGAAAGTTCTCTTTACACCTCTTTGCTTTTATGAAATATTTACATTAGTAGCTGCTTTTACTGCTCAAAGCCATCTGAAGAGGATTTTCAGTTTCACAAAAAAATAAGCGCCAACTTAGTTAGCATCCAGCATAAGTTTTGCAGGAGCCTCTCCAGAGACGGTGCACAACCCAACCAGCATGACGGGCGCCTTCCAGCGGCTTCCCCGGGAGTCACACCCAGCAGCTCAGCCACAGGCCACCGCGGCTGTGAACGGTGTGTTATCACATGCGCTTTATCGCCATTCGTATTCTACATCTGACGGCCAAATGTGTCCTTGGGTATCCAAGGAGCCTAGGACTGATTTCTTTTTAAGCCTGGAAACATGCAAAAAAAAAATTGTGCATATAAATTAATATTAATTGCTTCTCGCCTTATGCCATCGTGGCTTACTAAGTTTCTTAGGGATGATGGAGTTTCAGACAGCAGGGGAAACCTGTACTGACACTTGGTCCACGGAAGTGTGGATCCACAGGGATGTTGGGAGCTGCAGAAATCAGTGGGGCTCTCAGGGCTTTGGGACACAGTGACGGCTGCGCCCGTGACCAGCAGGGGGTGCGGTGGGACTGACCTGTGGTCTCTACATGTCAGCTCAGTGAGGAGCATTCACTCAAGAGAAATGAACTGGGCACTGGCCCTGTGCTCTCTGTTGGGGACTCAGCAGCTGGGTCCCCTCTTGCCTGGCAGAGTCCCCTGAGTAGGGACCCGTGTGTGGTCTCAGCAGGTGCATCCTCCCAGGGCTCTCCCCAGGGCTGAAGCCACTCCCATCCTCCTCAGTGTGCCTGTGAGCCGAGTCCCAGCACAAGGGCTCAGGGAGGGTCTGGGCAGTCACTGGGTGGACCCCGTTTGCATGGAGAGCCCCTCCTGTGGCAGAGGGTGGAGGAGAAAAGGAGGCCTGGGGCAGCCTGGCCCACTGTGGGGTCCAGTGTCTGTGTCACCATGGCCTGGACGCCTATCTTCCTTATGTTCCTCTCCTATTGTACAGGTATGTGCAGGTCTCAGGGAAGCTCAAAGCTGCAGCCCTCAAAGTCACTCTTCCTGAAGTGGGCATCTTGATAAATTTCTCCGTTTCTTGCCTCATTAACGTCTGTGTTTGCAGGCTCCCTGTCCCAGGCCGTGCTGACCCAGCCGCCCTCCCTCTTGGCATCTCCGGGAACGACAGACAGACTCATCTGCACCCTGAGCAGGGACATCAGTGTTGGCGGCTCTAATATATACTGGATCCAGCAGCAGCCATGGAGCCCTCCCCGGGATCAGCTGTACTACTCCTCAGACTCCGATAAGCACCAGGGCTCCGGGGTCCCCAGCCGCTTCTCGGGCTCCAAAGACGCCTCGGCCAATGCGGGGCTTCTGCGCATCTCGGGGCTGCAGGCTGAGACCGAGGCGGACTATCACTGGGCTGCAGCTCAGGGCGCTGGGAGCAGGTATCGCTCCTCACAGCGTCTCAGATATGGAGGAAGTGGGTCTAAAACCTCTGGACCCACGGATCTTGTTTCTGAGCCTCTTTTCAGTAAGAAACTTACCTGGAGAGACATAGCAAGGTGGTCTCTTCTGGATGACGATCTATCCTTCAAGAGGGAACGAGGAAGAGTCATGTAATGCACGGAAAGTGACAGAAAATGGGGGCATCCGAGGAAGCACAGACACATGAGATATCTGAGCCCATCCGCACACCCCCACTCAATCTGGAGAAGATGTACAGCAATGAATTCTGAGTCTACAGCTGAACATACTGCCCAGCGAACATTCCTCCATAATCCGTTCTATCATCTTATTCCATAAAGTGTGACCTTGTGTCA
Source organism: Mirounga angustirostris (assembly GCF_029215605.1). Lineage (NCBI taxonomy): Eukaryota > Metazoa > Chordata > Mammalia > Carnivora > Phocidae > Mirounga > Mirounga angustirostris. The sequence continues at coordinate 91,573,947 of NW_026991722.1, forward strand.
CGACTGATGTATCCACAGCTGATACATTGACAATGACCCTGGCCACAGACACAGTCTCCTCTCTCTGAACGAGCTACACGAGAACTTGGACCAGATCCTGACGACAGCCCCCACACCCTCCTCCTCTTCTTCTCTTGGCTCTCGTGTCCCTCAGGCTTCAGTCTCTCCCTCTGGCTATTCCGTCTGAGCTCTGTCTCCACATCAGGATTTCAGAGAAAACTGGAAATGACCTTGCTGTAGTTTCCAGTCTCCAGGACCCATTTCTGGGCAGGAGAATGACCAGAAAATATAGGTGCATGCAACCCTTCATATTCTCCTTCCTGCTCTCAGACCCAGGCTCCATTTTTCTGTTCTCAACAATCCCAGTCAGTCTCTTTATTTATTTTAGAGGTTTCTTCAATTATTTGGATGAGAGGGCACAGCAGGGAGAAGCAGAGGGAGAGAGAGAGTCTTAAGCAGACTCTGTGCTCAGTGTGGAACTCTATGCGGGGCTAGAGCTCAGGACCCTGAGATCATGACCTGAGCTGAAGGCAGAGGTTTAAGTGCCTGAGACACCCGGGTGCCCCTCAGGACCCTGAGATTAGGAGCAGAGCCAAACCAATAGTCAGACACTCAATCCACATTGCCCCCCACGCATCCCCCAGTCATTCTCTTTAATATGAAAATAAAGTTATTACATTTCCTGAAAAGAATGTATTTATCTACCTTTAGGTATTTGCACATGAGTCTATTGATTTTTCTCCCCTTCAGAATAAACTGATGCCATGGGGATTCTTAGAGGACTCCAGAGACAAAGGATGGCCTGCATATTTTAAGATATGTCATTATTTTTTTTTATGCTCCAATGCCCTGGAGAGGATTCACCAAGAACCAGTTTTCTATGATATTTAAAGCCCAGGGCTGTAGTGTTTATTCACACACGCACAAAACCATCAGCAATATCTTGTTCTCACTCCCTGGTAGACCCCTGGGGACACGGGGGACTGTGGTTCTGGCTGGGATGTCAGGGCAAGAAGGAGGGGGCTGCATGCTCCCCCCCCACCCTGTGCTTCCAGACACCTGAAAACCCCACAGTTGTAGGTCTTGTGTCTGCAGAGATAAAAAATTGACAGACTTCTTATCACTCAACAGGACCTGGACTCTTGATTCAGTGAATGGTGAACAGATGTGCTCTCACATGAGCCCTCCTGGCCTAAATAAGTCCTTTTCCAGTAAAAATCTTTGAGATCCTTACCTCTAAATGCAGGGTCAGGATGCAGGAAATATATAAACAGAATCCCAGGAAAAACATCCCTCAGGGTATTTCAAAGTCATAAGAGGGACAGGGCTCAGGTAGCCTCAGTTTTGGACACACACACACACACATACACACACACATACACACACACCCCCCTCTCCTCCCTCTGAGTGAATAGTGTGCCTGGGCCTCTGTGGATTCCAGGCTTCTCTGTCCTTCCCAGAAGTTCGAGTCATCCTGTGCTCACCCAGCCATCCTCAGGGTCACAATTTCCAGAAGGCAGAATCCTCCTCCATAGGAAAACTGGAGACATCTAGTGTGACTGGGGTCCTGTCCCCAGGGCAGCCAGGATGGGCTCTGAACATCTGCCCTCCTGGGATGAGACTGAAGCTCAGGAATCCCAGAGGGGTGTCCCTGTCCCCATGGGCAGCTCAGCCCCTGACCATCTGTGGGATGCAGTCAGTGGCTGAGGCTACTCAGTATGTTGATTCTCGGATCCCAGCCTCAGAACTCAAAATCCTTGTGGACAAGTGACACACGTTCCCTGTGTTCTCAGGGCTGGGCTGTCAGTCCTTCAGTCACTCCCCAGTGACACTTCCAGCCAGGCTGCACTCTGACGGAAAGTCTTCTGTCCCAAATCAGGGCCACAGGGCATGTGACCCTAGGGACACACTCCCCCTTATCTCCACTTCTCCCCCGCTCAGCTTTGGGATATTTGACAGAAACTTCTGTGTCCAGTAGGCTTTGGGTAGTAAAATCCATTCCTGTAGTCATTGTTCACTGAATGAATAACGCTTCCATCCTGAACGTGCTGGACACAGTTGCAGGGACTAGAGCTGTGTCCAACCCAGGGCGTGGTCTGACCCCAAATCCTTTGTCCTAGAAGTTCTGTCTGTGTTTGGCAATTTTGTCAGCAGGATGGTTCTGAGTTCATAGGAACAGGCCCCTCAAGGGGTTTTACTGGGAACCACGTTGACCTTTCCTACCTGGGAGACCAGACACATGGTACAAATAAGTGATTTTAGAAAAAGTATATAAAACCCTATTCTCCTGAGAAAAGAAGCATTCCTGTTCCATTAATTCAATCTTACTGAATGGAATTATGCTTAAAATAACACACATTCTTCTTAAATATGACGTTGGGTCCGTGGTAACTGACACATAAACTCTGTCACTAGGTTCCTGTGAGAGCATCTAAGCTGTCACTCCTTCCCTGCTAGAACTTCCAGCACGTTTGTCCTTTGTGCTCTGAGGTCAGGGCGGCACACACTCACGTGGCAGGGCGCCTGCAGACTTGTGTCTGTGCTGGGAGGACGGAACCGGGGAGGGAATCCCTGCCCAGTGTGTGGACAACTGTTGTTTCAAGCTGTTTGACACAGTGGCAGGAGACAAAGATGTTCAGTATGCAACCCTCTAGGAATGCACAGGACAGCTTCTACCCACAGTCTGGAGAGAATCATTCCCTGTCTCCTCAGTGCTGTGGGGACCTCAGAGGAAGGAGAGCTCTGGAAATCAGGGAGAAAGCACATACGAGGAAAGTCCCAGCATCCTGCACAGAAGCGACCCTGTATCCATGGGGACCCATCACTACTCTGGACCCTGATCTCTAAGAGTTTGTTAGAGACACCACCCCAGTCCTGACCCAGGAACAGAGAAGGGAGCCATGAACAGACTCATTCTGAAGACTCTTAGCAGGGCATCTAAGAGTCCTGACTTAAGGGGAAGTGATATATAGGAACACCTGGTCAGGCCCTAATGCAAGGAGCAGTGGACAAAGCAGTTGAAGGGGATGTGCAGAGATGGGTCTGATGGGTCCTGGCCACCTTGTCACACAATGATGTGTCTGGGTCTGGACACCAGGGGGCACTCTAGTCCCATTTCTGAGGAGTCAGCGGTGATCATAGCTGGGATCTGACACCTGGCCCTGCCTGTGCCCTCTGCTCAGCGCTTGCAGCTGGGACCTCCCCATCCCCTGGCCCCTCACAGCCCCTCCCCTGCCAGGTCCTTGACAGCCACAGGCAGAGGGACATGACCCTGGGGCAGGGAGGGGTCAGAGAACTGGTGTCTCATTTGCATGGCCGGGCCCTCCTGCTCTCAGAGGATGAAGAGGGGGAGGGAGAGATGAGGGGAGGCTCTGCACAGCTGTGGGACCACAGAAGGCAGGATCGGTGATGACCTCCACCATGGCCTGGTCTCCTCTCCTTCTCAGCCTCCTCGCTCACTGCACAGGTGAGTGGATGCAGGGACAGGGGAAGGGGCCCTGGGAGGACACATGGGCCTGGCTTCCTCCTCTTGTCTCAAAACCCCAGCATCACCCTCTCTGTGCTTTTCCCCCTTGCAGGGTCCTGGGCCCAGTCTGTGCTGACTCAGCCGTCCTCCGTTTCTCGGGCCCTGCGCCAGACGGTCACCATCTCCTGCACTGGAAGCAGCTCCAACATCGGGGGTGGTAATTATGTGAGTTGGATCCAACAGCTCCCAGGAAAAGCCCCCAGAACCGTCATCTATGATAATAGCAAGTGACCCTCAGGGGTCCCTGAACGATTCTCTGGCTCCAAGTCTGGCAGCTCAGGCACCTTGACCATCACTGGGCTCCAGGTTGAGGACGAGGCTGAGTATTATTGTGCATCGTGGGATGATAGTCTCAGTGCTCACACAGTGCTCCCGGCCTGTGGGGAAGTGAGACAAAAACCTGCTCTCCCTCAGCAACGGGTCCCGTGCAGCTCCCCCTCCTTGGCCAAGTCAGCTCCTTCCTTTTTTGGTCTACACTGTAGTCTGAACTAATCTCAAGGAACATTGGCTACAAAATATTCCAACTTCTCTTAAATTCACCCTCTTCAGCCTCTCCTAAGCAGGAAGATATTGTTTGGTTCTCTCATACTGAGGAGAAACTCCTGGGTGCCAGGGCCAGGCTGCCTGGGTAAAAGCAGACTAATAATTTGTAAAAGCGGACTAATAATTCAAGAAAAACTTGACTTTTTAACCAAGTTAAAACAGAATTCTAATTTTGCATCCACATAGGTTGATTTTAAAGCTCACTTATTTATTTAAATTTATCTTAATTTTAACGCGTATTGACCACACATACAATTCCTTTCTAGGTTCCTTTTCCAAACACCTACTACAACTTTCTCCTATTGTCCCCAGACCCCAGCATCACCCTGTCTGTGTCTCTCCCCCTTGCAGGGTCCTGGGCCCAGTCTGTGCTGACTCAGCCGCCCTCCGTGTCTGGGGCCCTGGGCCAGAGGGTGACCATCTCCTGCACTGGAAGCAGCTCCAACCCCAGGGGTTATGCTCTTTAGTACCACTTTAGTGCCAACAGCTCTGAGGAGCAGCCCCTCAATCTCCTCTTTTATGCTCACAGTAATCAATCTTTGGGGATCCCCGTTCAATTCTCTGGCTCCAGGTCTGGCAACTGAGGCTCCCTGACCATCGCTGGGCTTGAGGCTGAGGACGAGGCTGATTACTCCTGCCCGCCCTATGACAGTGGACTCCATGCTCACACCGTGCTCCCGGGCTGTGTGGAAGCAACAGAGACGTGCTGTCCCCACAGCAACGGGGTTCCCCATTCAGCCCTATTTCCTGGCCAAGCCAACTGCTTGCTTGCTTGTTTGCTTGCTTGCTTGCTTTGGTACAACCTAGGCCCTGAGATCCATCTGAGGGAATGTGTCCGCGAATTCATTTCACATTCTTTTACATTTGTCCCTGAACCCTGTCCTTGGCATCCACAGATTTTGTCGTTTTCTCAAATTGAGCAAAAATTTCTGGGTACCATGGCAGGATGGCCAGTGGACAGAGTCCATCATGAGTTGGGAAAAAGCCTGCAAAACACAGTCTAGCTAAGTGAGAGTCCCGACACGTCGGGAGTGTCCTATATGTGTCCAGTACCAACAGCTCCCATATATGGGGTCCCAAATCCACAACTATTATGATGTGAGTCCCTCTGGGGACTCTGATCCTTTTTTTGCTTCCATGTCTTACAGCTCTGGCTCCCTGACCATCACTGGGCTGAGGTCTGAGGACAGTCTGCTCCTCACTGCCCCTCCTGGGACAGCATCTCAGGGATCACACAGACTCCAGGCCTGTGGAAATTGCGACCAGAGCCCCTTTCTCATCGGCCAGGAGGGGGAGGCCCGGCGGCTGCCCAGGCTCTTCCTGTGGCTTCTGCTTCTGGTTCTCCTGCTGCCACCATCATGGGTCCAAGTCCATGCAAGGGCATCTCCTGGGGGTGAGGGCTCCTCCTTTCCTCCTGTCCCCACCTTCACTCACAGCGGCCTCTCCCTAGACAAAGGGTCTCCCAAGGACACAGAAAGGTCATCTCCCCCATTAGGTTGACACACAGGGTCTCTACACTGAGGTTCATGGACTGGGGGTGGCTGGTCCATGATGCTCATCTCCCCCCTGAACTGTGAGGAATCTGGGGTCTCCATTCTTGATCATTTACCTATTTCTACAAGTTTCCAGACCCATGTAATCCTATTAGTCTTCCATAGGAATGTCTGTTCTTTGTGCTCTGTGGGCTGATTTCTTCTGTCCCTGCTTCACCAATAGGGGAATATTGAGGAATCATATATTTGGGTCTTTTAGGATGACTCCCTTTTTATTCCCATCAATGCTGAGAGGGAACCAGTGACTTTTCTTGGTCACTTTCATTGTCTATTACTTGCAGAAAGATGTTGAATAATCATGGAGTTAAGGCCACTTATGCCTGTTCCTGTTCTTGTAGAAAAGTCCTCCCCCTCACCACAGTAGCTAACTTCCTGTCTGGGGGACTGAGTTCTAGGTGTGTGGGAGAGAGTGTGTTACCATGGGTCAAATGTGTCTGTCTGTTTCTACTTTATGTAGTTTTTGTTAGGACTTTGCTTTCCATTTGCTCAAAGAGAGTGTCAAGATCTAGCGAGATAATGTGATTTTCATTTATTGCTTTATTAATAGGATATCTTATATAAAATAATTTTTTACTGTGGAATTCATCTTGTATGCCTGCAGTAAATCACAAATGGTCATGGCGTATGAACATATGGATGTGAGATTGGAGTCACACTGAAGATGTTGTATTTAGATCATTCATAAAATATGTCTTAATACTGACCTGCAAATTCCCTTTTCTTGTATAATATTTTTCAGATGTATCAGTATTACATTTTCTTTCTATAAGAATTTAACTTTTCTGGGGGCACCTGGCTGGCTTAGTCTGTTGAGCTCGCAACTCTAGATCTCAGAGTCGTGAGTTCAAGCCCCACATTGGGCATGGATCCTACTTAAATGTGTAAAAAAAAAATGAATTTAAATTTTCTATTGTTTTTCAGTGCTTTTCAATAACATATATATGAAGCAAACAAATAAAATTTTCTGCTCTCTGAAAGTGTGTTATTTTTTCTTGTGAAGCTAATCTCATCTCATGCCTTCTTGTGGAATAGTTCCTAATAATATTCTCTATTTTTTCTTTTTCTAAAAGAGATTTTATTTATTTATTTGAAAGAGAGAGAGAAAGAGTGAGAGAGAGAGAGCAAGCATGAGCGGTGGCAGGGGCAGAGGGGCTCGATCCCAGGACTCTGGGATCAGGACCTGAAGAGAAAACAGACGCTGAACCGACTGAGCCACCCAGGTGTCCCAGTGACTGGATCAATCTTGCAGGTTCTCTGTGCCTGTCCAGCTTCCTCATGCCCTCAGTCAGTCATTCCGGCACATCTTGCAGTTTCCTCAGACAGCTCCCCTCTGGAGGGGCAGGGGCTCTGTGCTGGGAACCGGCAATGAATTCGACAGAGGGGGTCCTTTCTGTCTGCTTTAGATGCTCTTCACTTCTCCTACTCTTCCTTGTTTCACTTTCTCCCTGCTCCTCCTAGTGCAGAGACTTGAACAGTATAGTGAAGCCGAGGTGGCTGCCCCACAAGGGGACAGGGCTAGGGACCTGCTCCCAGAGCCAGGATAAATTGGAAAGGGTTTGAGCTCCTTATATGGGGCAAGGTATGCAGGGCCTGGTTTCCTTGAAAATAGCACTGGGGGGTTCACCACTGATTGATTCATTATCTCTGATGTGGTTAGATAAACTGTTCCTGGCCTGGTAGAGCCTGCCCATATTGCATTCCCTTTGTTCCCTTAAATCTTTAACTACTGGAGTTTTTCTGTTCTGTTTTGTTTGTTAGTTTTCATTTCTTCTTAATTCTGACACCTCTTAGGAAGATCTGCAAGATGTGTGCTGGGAAAGTAGAGACACAAGGGCAGAGATCACAGGAACTAGCTGGGGGCCCAAAATGACTTCTCTTGTGTCAGGAAAGCTGTAGCCCATCTGTTTTTGTTTTTGTTTTTTTCTCCTGGGGACCCCTAGCTTTTTCTGCTCACACGGACCCACTGATGGGACTCCTTGGTATTGTAACCCCTGGTGGACAGTGTGCATCAGCAGGGTCCTTCAGAGATGAAAAGCACAGCCCAAAGACACCTCTCGCCTAGGACCCACGACGATGGTGGACAAACACCTCAAAGACCACCTTCCCCATCCAGGTGCCTCCCGAGGATGTTACAGGGGGAGGTGCAGGTGAGGGTGCGGGCTCTGTGCAGGAGAACCAGGTGCTCAGGCTGTCAGTCCTGTGTGGACATGACCCCGAACAGACTTGCTGGCATCCTTGACATCGGGCAATGTGGTCAGGTGTTAACTCCTTCAAGCCAGCAGTCTACAAATATCAAGGAAATTCAGGTAGATCTGCTATGGACCAAGGGACTTAGGTCAGCAAACACGGAGTGCATAAGCTTGAAACAGGCTCACCCTAAAGACCAGTCGACTGCTGTTACCCTGAGAGGAAACATCCTGAGATGTGTGCAATCTGTATGTTAAAGGAAATCATAAAGTTCCCTGAAGAATATGAAAGCACATCTGAAACATGATGAACATCTGAGTTTTGTCTTGAATAAGAAAACACAGTATAAACATGTCAACAGATCGTAGGTGATTTCATGTAGCTCATGTTTTAGCTTCTATTTTCCTGTTTGGGTTCTGGCTGGAAGATATTTCCTAACTTCAAGGAAATTGAGGGAAGCTTGACCATATATTGCAGGAACAGAAAGACATACCCATGCATTACAGAGAGGGATGTGAGAAGTGAAGGATCACAGAGTGTCTGAACTAGGGACACCCCAGAGGGGGTCTCACACACAGGGGAGCAGTCAGCATGGCCACGTGCAGCCGCAGCCACAGGCAGCCAGGGGTTCAAGTGGAGAGGAAGCAACATGGGGAAATGGTGGGTGGGTGGGTTAGTGAGGTGAATGGGACTAACCATGCAGTTATAAAGAATGGATGATGATGATGATGATAATGATGATCCGTGATTGTAAGTAAGTGAGGAACCCTTGCAGGACATTCAAACGAGGAAACAAACAAACCAAATCCACTGTCCCCTGGTGTGTGACATCAGGTGTTGCACATAGGGGTCCTTCAGTTTTTTCTAGAACCTCCTGTGGGCGTCACTGAGCACTTCAGTTGTTTTTCTGAACACTTAATACAAATGTGGCATTCATTTTCCCCAGTGATAATGGGTTTATAGAAGAAAAGCAAAAACTTGAAAGCCAGGACAGGTAAGGTATGGCAAAACCACAGGCAAGTGCAGGGAACAAAGGATCAGGAAGCTCTTTTATGGAGCAAAGGCTAAGTATGGGAGGGACAAAAAGTCCATGGGAGTAAAAGGGAATTCTAATTACAGGGCTTGTCATTGGTTACGTTGTGACAATTTCTCATTGGGTGGGCTGGTGCCAGGGCAGGAAGAAGTCTTCCTCTTCCTGAGGGAGTAAGGAACTAGCTTCAGGCTTGCAGACTTGCAAAGTCTGTCCTCCTGCCTGGTCTGCAATTGAGGAGTGGGGGGCACGAGAGCTCCCCCTACTGGTCTCTGACCTCCATTCAAAAGAAATGTTTCTTTAATTAAATATCACATAATATATGTATGTGTTTACATTCCCATAGACCAGGACTCTTTCTGAGAGTGAGACTCAACAATATCATCAGCAGGCCTGAAGGACCATCGTATCTAGAAATCAGACCCAGTGAGATGCAGACCCCAGCTGGACTCTCAGGGCTTTGGACCGGGGTGACATGTGTGCCCAGGACCAAAAGGTGGCCTGTGGAACTACCTTCCGCTAAAAAAGCAGCTCATTAGTGAGAACCATTCTAAGAAGTGTATGGTGACTAACATAACATAATAAAAAAGCCCAAAAAACAAAAAACAAAGATGTCTGGTCCTGAGGGCTGCGTCTTGTGCTCACTGATGGGACTCAGCAGCTGTGTCCCCTCGGGTCTGGCAGAGTGTCCCGAGGGGACCTGTATGTGGTCTCAGCAGGTGCTTCCTCCCAGGGTTGGCCCCAGGGCTGAAGCCAACTTCCATCCTCCTCAGTGTGTGATGTGAACTGAGTTCCAGCACCAGGGATCAGGGAAAGGGAGGGGCACCGACTAAATGGATGGACTGTATTTGCATATAGAGCCCCTCATGTGGCAGAGGCTGGAGGAGAAGAGGAGGCGTAGGGCAGCCCAGCCCACTGGGGAACCTGGGTCTGTGTCATCATGGCCTGCACTCCTGTCTTCTTGGGGATGCTCTTTTACTGCACAGGTAGGGACAAGTCTCAGGGAACAGCCAGCATCACCTCTCTGCTTCCGAGTCTAGAGAAAATTTACTTTGAACCTATCCAATATCCTATGAGTGTGTGTGTTGGCAGGTTCCCTGTCCCAGCCCGTGTTGACCCGGCCGCCCTCCCTCTCTGCATCTCCGGGAACAACGGCCAGACTGACCTGCACCTAAGCAGGGACATCATGTTGGCAGCTTGAACATCTACTGGATCCAGCAACAGCCAGGGAGCCATCCCCGGGGTCTGCTTTCCTACTCCTCAGACTCTGATAAGCACCAGGGCTCTGGGGTCCCCAGCCGCTTCTCAGGCTCCAAAGACGCCTCGGCCAATGCAGGGCTTCTGCGCATCTCGGGGCTGCAGGCTGAGGCCGAGGCGGACTATCACTGGGCTGCAGCTCACGGCGGTGGGAGCAGCGACCACTCCTCACAGAGTCTCAGACAACGAGGAAGTGGGTCTAAAACCCAGATCCTACAGACTCTCCCTGACAACACCCCCCACACCCTCCTTCTCTTCTCTTTGCTCCTGCATCCCTCAGGCTTCAGTCTCTCCCTCTGGCTCTTCAGTCTGAGCTCTGCCTCCACATCAGGAGTCAGAGAAAACTGGAAATGACCTTCCTGTAGTTTCCAGTCTCCAGTGTCCATCTTCAGGCTGGAGAGAGACCAGAAAATACAGCTGCATGCAACCCCCCACTTTTCCTTCCTGCTCTCACCCCAGGCTCCATTTTGTGTGCCCAACACTCCCAGTGAGTCTCTATTTTTTTAGAGATTTATTTATTTATTTTAGAGAGAGAACAATTGGGAGAGGCAGACGGAGAGGAAGAGATCGTCTTAAGCAGGCTCTGCTCTGAGTGCGGAGCCCTTTGCGGGGCTGGAGCTCAGGACACTGGCATCATGAACTGAGACAAACCTAGAGTCGGAAGCTAAACCTACTGTGCCCCTCAGGCACCCCCAATCAGTCTCGTTAATATGAAAGTAAAGTTATTACATGTCGTGAAAAGGATGTATTCATCTACCTTTATATATTTGCACATGGGATCTGCTGATTTTGACCCACTTCAGAATTAACTGATGCCCCCACCCATGGGGAGTCTTGGAGGAATCCACAGAGAAAGGATCACCTGCATATCTTAAGATATGTCGTTATTTTTCTTATGCTCCAGATTCTCATTCTTAAGAATTCTGTCGACAGGAATTCCACCACAGAAATATTTTTCTATAATTCCTAAAGTACCAGGCTGTAGTGTTTTCTCACGCACACAAAACCATCAGGAATATCTTTTTCTCACTCCCTGGTAGACCCCTGGGGACATGGGGTCTTTTAGGTCTGGCTGGGATGCGGGACAGGAAGAAGGGGGCTGCGTGCTCCGCCCCACCCTGTGCTTCCAGAAACCTGAAAACCCCACAGATGTAGGTCTTGTGTCTGCAGATATTAAAAAAAAAATTGAGAGATTTTTTTGCTTAGATTTTATTTATTTGGCAGAGAAAGACACAGCGAGAGAGGGGACACAAGCAGGGGGTGTGGGAGAGGGAGAAGCAGTCTTTCCGAGGAGCAGGGAGCCCCATGTGGGGCTCAATCCCAGGACCCTGGGACCATGACGAGAGCTGAAGGCAGATGCTTAATGACTGAGCCACCCAGGTACCACGACAGATTTCTTGTTACTCATCAGGACCTGGACTTCTGATTCAGTAAATTGTTAATAGTTTTGCTCTCACATGAGTCTTCCTGGCGAAAATAAATCCTTTTCCAGTAAAAATCTTTGAGATCCTTACCTCTAAATGCAGGATCAGGACCCTGGGGTTTATAAAGAGAATCACCATGGCGAAACATCCCTCAGGGGTGAGGGACAGGGGTCACATAGCTTTATTTTTGTCCTGGGTTGAGGCTGATGCTTAGGAATCCCAGGGGGAGTCTCTGTCCCCATGGGCAGCTCCCCCCCCCCATCACCTCTGGGTTCCAGTCAGGGCCTGAGGCTGATCGATACCTTGATTCTGGGACCCCAGCCTCAGTGCTGCTCCCTTAGAGCTCAAGGTCTATGGGGGACATGAGACACACCCTCCCTGTGCTCTCCGCCCTGCGCTGTCACTCCCTCAGTCACCCCAGTGACACCTCCAGCCAGGCTGCACTCCGATGGAAAGTCTTCTGTCCCAACCCAGGGCCACAGGGCCTGTGACCTCAGACACACCTTCCCCCTTATCTCCACCTTGCCAACACTCACATCTGGGACCTTTGACAGAAGCTTCTGGGTCCACTTGCCCTTGGGTGGTAGATATCCATTCCCGTAGTCATGGGTGGCTGAATGAATAAAGGTTCCATCCTGAACATGCTGGACACAGTTGCAGGGACTAGAGCTGTGCTCACCCCAGAGAGTGGTCTGACCCCAAATCCCTCTGTCCTGGAAGCTCTGGATGTGTTTGCTAATTTTGTCAGCAGGATGGTTCTGAGTTCATAGGAACAGGCCCCTCAAGGGGTTCCAATGGGCACCACGTTGAGCTTTCCTACCTGGGAGACCAGACACATGGTACAAATAAGTGATTTTAGACAAAGACTAAAAACTCCTATTCTTCTGAGAACAGAAGGCATTTCTGTACCAGTGTTTTCCACCCAGATTCTCTCTGCACTAAGCACAGGTCTGGGGAAAGTACATTCCTGATTGTACCTGCATCTTCACACTGACATGGTCGTTGAGTTTAAATCAATCTCACTGAATAGAATTACGTATAAAATAAAACACGTTCATCTGAAGTACGAGGTTGGCTGTGTGGTGACTGACACATAAACAGGTCCCTCTCAGAGCATCTACAGCTGTCACCTTTTTCTTCTTAGAACTTCCAGCATGTTTGTCCTTTGTGCTCTGAGGTCAGGGCCACACACACTCACGTGGCAGGGCTCCTGCAGACTCGTGTCTGTGCTGGGAGGACAGAGCCGGGGAGGGAATCCCTGCCCAATGTGTGGAAACCTGTTGTTTCACGCAGTTTGAAACAGTGAAAGGTGACAAGATGTTCAGTGTGTGACCCTGTAGGAATGCACGGGACGGCTTCTACCCAGAGTCTGGAGAGAATCATTCCCTGTCTCCTCAGTGCTTTGGGGACCTCAGAGGAAGGAGAGCTCTGGAAATCAGGGAAAAAGCACATAAGAGGAAAGTCCCAGCATCCTGCACAGAATCGACACTTTGTCCCTGGCGACCTGTCACTACTCTGGACTGGATCCTGATCTAGAAGAGTTTGTGTAGAGACATCACCTCAGTCCTGACGCAGGAGCAGAGAAGGGAACCATGGACAGACTCATTCTGAAGACTCTTAGCAGGGCATATAGTGAGACTTGACTTAGGGGGAGGTGACATATAGGGACATCTGGTCAGGCCCAAATGCAGGGAACAGTGGTCAAAACAGTTTGTAAGGCGGTGGTGTGGACATGTGTCTGATGGGCTCTGGCCAGCATGTCACACAATGATGTGTCTGGGTCTGGACACCAGGGGGCGCTCTGGTTCCTTTTCTGAGGAGTCAGGGGTGATCAGAGCTGGGCCCTGCCACATGGCCCTGCCTGTGCCCTCTGCTCAGGGCTCACAGCTCTGACCTCTCCACCCCTGCCCCCACAACCCCTACCCTGTCCACTCCCCCTGACATCCTCAGGCACAGGGAACTGAAACTGGGCCAGGGAGGGTTCAGAGGGCTGGGGCCTCATTTGCATGGATGGGCCCTCCCTCTCTCAGAGGATGAAGAGGGGAAGGGAGAGATGAGAGGAGGCTCTGCTCAGTTGTGGGGCCACAGAAGGTAGGATCGGTGATGACCTCCACCATGGCCTGGTCCCCTCTCGTCCTCAGCCTCCTCACTCACTGCACAGGTGAGTGGATGCAGGGACAGGGGAAGGGGCCCTGGGAGGACATGAAGGGCCCTCCTTCCTCTTTTTGTCTCTAGACCGCAGCATCACCCTGTCTGTGTCTCTCCCCCTTGCAGGGTCCTGGGCCCAGTCTGTGCTGACTCAGCCGCCCTCCATGTCTGGGGCTCTGGGCCAGACGTTCACCATCTCCTGCACTGGAAGCAGCTCCAACATCGGGGGTGGTTATGGTGTTAAGTGGTACCAACAGCTCCCAGGAAAAGCCCCCAGAACCGTCATCTATTATGATAGCAATCGACCCTCAGGGGTCCCAAATCGATTCTCTGGCTCCAGGTCTGGCAGCTCAGGCACCTTGACCATCACTGGGCTCCAGGCTGAGGACGAGGCTGAGTATTACTGCTCAGCGCGGGACAGCAGTCTCAGTGCTCACACAGTGCTCCCGGCCTGTGGCGAAGTGAGACAAAAACCTGCTGTCCCTCAGCAACGGGTCCCGTGCAGCTCCCCCTCCTTGGCCAAGTCAGCTCCTTCCTTTTTTGGTCTACACTGTAGTCTGAACTAATCTCAAGGAACATTGGCTACAAAATATTCCAAATTCTCTTAAATTCAGCCCCTCCAGCCTCTCTTCAGCAGGAAGACATTGTTTGGTTTTCTCCTATTGAGGAGAAACTCCTGGGTGCCAGGGGCAGGCTGCCTGGGTAACAGAGTCAGCTGATGAGGGGAAAAAAGGCAGGAGAAATGTCGCTTAATGTAAATCTCCTACAGCTGCAGCCCCTGATAGATATCTGACCCATGCGGAGTGTGACCTCCCTCAAGGACCTCATGGCTGCCCTAGCGCCTTCATGTGTGTGTTTGATTAAAGACTGAAGTAACCTCATCTTCACGGCAGCTAGCCCCTTGATTCCTGAAAGCCTGGCTTCCAAATTCCTTAGATATTTACACTATCCCTCACCTCCACTAATTAAAAAGTATATAATCAGTCACTCCTCACAATGCCAGTGAGTTTTCTGCCCATGGGTCCTGTCTCCGGGCTATAGCAAATTCATCTTTTTTCAACATTAAATGTCTCAAGAATTCTTTCTTGACCATTAGGCTTCACAATCCCATATCACTGTGACAGGTCAGGATAGAACCAGAGACAGGGAGTCCACCTGTGTCTGACGGAGGATAGAGCACTGTCCAGTGAGTGTGCATTCACACCACTTACTGAGCACCTACCATGTTAGTCTAGGGATGTGGGACATATGTGGACTTGACAGGAAGGGTCTGCAGGCTCAGGGAGATGAGAGTGTGTGGGAGAAGAGAGAGGACACAGAAGCTAAACATGTCGTCATGGAAAGCTGTGTGTCAGGATTATGGGGAGGGGTGAGGTTGGTGGGGTGGAGTGGGAGCATTGGAGGGGTTCACAGGGAACTCCAGAATCTCATGTGTCATAATGGCATCCCCGTTCTGCAGAGACAATGAAGGAACACGAGGGACCATGCAGGTGGCACTCGGCAGGGGCTGTGGACTCTGTCCCAGTCAGACGAAGAGTTCTGGACAAGGAGTTTATAGGGAGGAATGTAAGAGTCCTCATGACCTGGGGGAAGCACGGACTGAGAATGTGAGTGGGAAGGAGAGGTTAGAGGTGGGGGGGTGGGGCTTGGGAACAGTGGGTGGAGGGGGTTCCACAAACTGGGACAGTATGAGTGCCCATCTCTGATGCAGGATGACTTATATCTCATGTTTCCAAGAGATAGGATCAGCCCCTGAACCAAGGGACTGTTCGTCAGGAGTCCTAGGGATGCACGTATCTACTTACTCTTGTCGGACCCTTGATGAAACGTCACCTGTGTCTGGTGTTGGGGAGGAAGTATTTCCTGTGCTCTTCAAGGTCCATTTGGCTGGATCAGATTCAAATTGATATTTGGTGGATATGCAGGTCAAAATCAAACTTAATAGCCTGAATAACGTGAATCCACACAGACATGCAGAATTCCAAAGACAATCAGGCAACATGACACTTATATGGGTGAAGTAGAGGAATAGGGATCTGAGGATCAAAGAGGAGAAAGAGCATTAGCAGGAAGGTGAGAGATGTTTGCAAAACAAAGGTTGTCCTGCTATGTAGATACATGTCTTAGGTAAAGAGGACACGCTACTAATAGTTCTCTTCCTGGTACAAGCAGGCAGTTTTGGGGGAGGTATAGAGTTTTTCCTAAATCTGGTGAGTTTCCTTTCCTTTTAAGAAAATAATGGTCACACCAAAGTGTCTCAACTTGGGGCAGCCTAGTCTTGGCCAGTTCCCTCCCTCCTCTGAAACTTCCCAAAGTGACACATGTCCAAAGTTGGGCTAGACGATCGTTCAGTTTGGTTGACACTCTCCTGACAACAAGCCAGTTTAGTTAAACTTATTTCAGGAGGGGGGATGCAGGTGTATTCTCAAAATAAGCCCTGGGTTCTAGAAATTAGGTATTAAACAAGAGGCATTTCTATGGAAACAAAGAAAATGATGGTTAACGATTGTATCAAAGTATAAAGCAGTTCCCAAGTTCTGAGGGTACCCAGGGGAGAAGACTTCTAGATGTCAAGCTCAAATATCTTCAGAGAGAGTGACAGAAAGTTGTGACACTCTGACAGATTTTCCTGGTTTGTAGTTCAAATGTGTCTGCTGATCCCTGAGTGGCCCACAGAGCAACAGGTATGAAGACCGTCTCTATGTGAGCTGCTCTGGAGGTTTTTCTGAAGTTTGCATCGTATTGTTTGTATTTACTTTTCAGGACTTCAGGGGAAAAGGCAGTTTGGGCCCAACTCAGAAAGGTGGGAGAAAAATCCTAATGTTAGTTTTGAGACTTGTAGCCAGACATTGTAGGAAGCTAGAGAATATCAGGAACTAGTCCAGGTTTTAATGAACAGGATTGGAATCAAGTAATCACTCTGGTGTGTTACTGAAACATTTTTTTCTACAATCACCCTGATTTCTACTAAGTATAGCCAAATTAACAGTAATTTGCTCACCAAGTAATTGTGTTTTCAAAAAGAACTTGGTCTGATTATTTACATAAGTGCAGCAAGAAAGGCAATCAACCATAGAGGCTCTTTAAAACCTGCTTTGCTGGAACTTGTATAAGAAACCTCTAGATTGACCATTTAACAGCCCGTCCAGGCTAGAAGCCAAGCCAAAACTTGTGCCAGATACTTGTTATCAGACTTATATTTTATACTTAGAATCTTATGTTTCTTTTTTTTTTTTTAAAGATTTTATTTATTTATTTGACAGAGAGAGAGCACAAGTCGACAGAGCGGTAGGCAGAGGGAGAGGTAGAAGCAGGCTCCCTGCTCAGCGGCGCTCAATCCCAGGACTCTGAGATCATGACCTGAGTCGAAGGCAGACGCTTAACCAACTGAGCCACCCAGGTGCCATGAGAATCTTACAGGTTTCTAACTGCACAGTTGCAGTGTAAATATAAAGTGCAATTAGTGGTGTGGAACACTTTTTTTTTTTTCTCCATCTTCAAATAATCCAACAGTCCAAGAAGGGTTTCAAAGCTTGAGAGGTTATCTTTTGATGACACTGACCTCAGAGATAGAGGAATCTGGCTCCAGGGGGAAGGTGGTGGGAGATGCTGGAGGCTGGAGGACAGGGTGGGAGCTGGTCAACCAGCAGAGAGGGGCTGGGTGCGGGGAGGGCAGTGTCCTCTCCCAGGGACCACACCCTGAGGAAGCCGAGAGCTGGAAGCAGGGCTCTCCTCTCAGTGCTGACAGAAGCACTGCGTCAGGAGCACAGAGGGGGTTCCTTCCTGACCCTTCCTTACCTGCACCAATCACAAAACAGTTGGTGCGGGTGCCTGGTGGCTCAGTTGGCTAAGTGACGTCCTTCGGCTCAGGTCATGATCCTGGAGTCCCAGGATCGAGTCCTGCATGGGGATCCATACTCAGCGGGGAGTCTGCTTCTCCCTCTGACCCTCCCCCCTCTCATGTGCGGTCTCTCTCTCAAATAAATAAAATCTTTTAAAAATTTTTAAAAATTAAAAAAATTAAAAATAAATAAATAAAATCTTCAAAGAAATAAAAAATAAAATAAAATATATTAAGTATATAAGAGAGTCAAATATGTAACCATTTGTCAGGCTAAATTTCAAGGACACTTTGAACTTGGAAAAGTGAGCAGGAGCAGAAGACGCATGTCCCTGACAGTGTCCTGTTCCCATGGCAGAGACAGGCATCAAACGTCCTTGCAGTGCAGGCTGAGTGGACCTCACAGGAGAATCGAAACCCACAGCAACAACAACTGTCAAACTGGAAGACGGGTCCATGTAGAATTACTGTGAGGTGTGAACCCCCTTGGTACTCGGACAACTTTAGGCCTTTTATTTGGTTCAAGATGATGGTAGACTGGTTATGAGCCCAAGCTCCTGGAAGAGGCAAACTCCAATGTCAGGTAATCCTGAAATACCTGGTAACGTAAGCGGTGTGCAATACACCATGTATTTAACCATCTGGAGGTCATTCTTGATCTGGAAATAACCTGTCAGCTCGAACACCACAGTGGACACCTCTTCTTTCTACTGCTCTGGGCAATGATATTGGAATGATCCAGTTGCTAACGTCGGGACATCATTGCAGGAGCGCTGGGATGTGTCAGATGGGCTGGACGACTTGGTGTCTCGGCCCAGCAGGTGGCGCTGTGGGACTGGGCGTGTGTGGACAGGCTTCTGGTCCAGACCAAGCAGGGAAGTACTCTACTCATTCTTGCACACTTGGCAGGTGGTGTCTTCACTGAAGTGTGACTGCAGAACCTGTGTCCCTGCAGCTGCGTGGGGGCTCAGCTCTGACACCCTCCCTCCTTCCTGCTCCATCCGCCACCCCATGGAGGCCTTGCCCAGGCTGGTGTTCAGACAGGGACAGACCTGCCCACACCTGGAGCTGTTCTCCTCATGAAAAATAATCACCTGCCGTGCTACCGGGGCCCAGGGCAAGAGAGAGACCCCTGTGGCGGGGAGGAGGGGAAAGCCACCAATGTGGCCTCATGCAGCTGACTCTGGGGCTTCTCTGTCCTGCCCTGAATCCTCTATGGCCTCCTCCCCCATAGACAAGGAGTTGCCTTTAGGGCTGAAGAGAAAAGCTGCTGGGGTGGGGAGGCATTTGCACCGCTTTGTTCTCAGACAAGCCCCATTCTTTTTGTCACCTTAGAGCCTCCAGCTTTCCTTCCAGGGCCTGTCAGACTGTGGTACTCTGCCGTCCAGGTCATCCGGGTCCTTGTTAGGGGGAAAAGGAACAAAATAGTGACATATATAACAAATTATGATAAATATTACATATTATAAAATTGTATTTACTATATAACCATTATAAAAACAATATATCTGTACAATATATGATATTGAATTACTTATATCATTACTTTATACATACTCTAGTAAATATAAATATCATGTATCATTTAAATACTGTAGATTATATATGAATATTTTATCATGTGTATGTTACAAGTTGCATGCTGCATATACATATCATATATTATAAGTTATACATTTAAGTACTGTAAGTTATATAGAGAGAGAGGGAGAGGAAAATGAAGATACTGTGTCTGGGAACTACTGTGAGTTTGCTCCATCCTGAGTTACATTTAGAGACCGAGCCGGGTGTGGAGTCACACAAAGGAATCCGTATTTGCAGCAAATAAGGAGATCACAGGGAATAACTTGCAAAGCCTTGACTCCCAGAGCAGGAGTGAGTGGGTTCTTTTCATTTCCTATTTGGGATGAATATTCAGAGGGGAGCTTTGTCAGCTCCTGTCAAGGTGGGGGAAGGTCGGTCAGGAGTCCTGAGAGCACAGGCCTATAGGGGCATCCTTTGCTCTGTTAATGAGGCCAGTGCGCCTCCTAGTGCAGAGACTTACCCAGACCTGCTCTGTCCCCACAGTCGCTGGGGGTAATGTCAGCCCTGCTCAGGAAGGGCCCCACGTTCTCACACTCACTGTTTTTCTCTGTGAAGGTGTGTCTACACTGCAAGTTCCTGTTCACACTCAGCCCCCAGAGCCAGCCTGCCTCCTCTGAGCACTGCCCCCCCCGTGGGGAGAGATTCCCTCTGCTCTCTGCTCCCCGTGTCTTGTCCTCAGCTGCACAGAGGGTCACAGGCTCCCCTGGGTCAGGACTGCACAGGTACCTCCTGCTAGACCCCACTGCACGGAGGAAGCCTGATCAGGGACAGCATACCAGGACCTCTGTCCTTCCCTGGAGGGTCACTGTCCCATGGAAAACAGGCATTAGGGAAGCAGGTGAAGGAGAGGCTTGCAGAGAAATCCCCCTTCCCAGCAGCAGTCAGGCCAGGGTCCCCCTGCACTCAGCCCTCTGTGGCCCCCAATTCCCTCCGGTCTGCAGTGAGTTCCCGACTGTGCCCATTTCACAGGGACTGAACCCCAGAACATTTGTCCTTGTCAGCGCTCCATTCACCGGCCTGAGGAGCGTGTGCATTGCTGTGGGGACGTCACCTCCGCCATCGGGAAATATGCGGATCGCTTCAGGTATGTACACGGCACTCTTGTGCGGAGGCCTTGCTAATCTGTCTGTAAGGTTCTAATTTTAATGCATAAGATGTTGAAATGAGCCTAATTTATTTTTCCATATTGGCCTTCTTGTCACCTTTTAATCTATACATTTGTGCGTGCTCCCATTTTTTTCAATACATTAGCCAGTGGTTGTTTACTGTGTTATGAAAATTATATTATGTGTTAATTAGACCATTTTTCAAGTTTTTGTCTCATGCATTTTTGCTTTACTTGTGGTGGGAGGTCGGCTGTGCTTCCTTTCCCTTTTCCCTATTCCCCTGTGCCTAGGAGACGCTAAATGTCTCCTTCCCCCTCTTTCCCTATCGCTGAGGTGTTCCCAGGGCTCCCCTCCTCACGGTCTCACCCCATCTGCCCACAGCACAGCCTCTGAGTCCTCCTGACTCCCTCCTGCTCGCCCTGGATGCCCGTCCTGTGGGCAGGGCTCGGGTGTCCCCCTGGCTGTCCTGTGGCATCACACTCAGGGACTCTCTCCTCGGATGGTGGTTCAGGCCGCTGCTAGCTTCCCCTACTGTCCCCCACAGACTTCTCTGGAACCGACTTTTCTTTCCACTGAAGCTCATGGCTTGTGGTCTGAGCCTGGGAGCCAGGGTGTCTGGATTCACTCATTAGTGTTCTATTTATTTGTTCATTTACTTTCATACAGGTTGTGTGAAGTTGGTACATAATCTGTCTCACGTGTTAATAGGGTGTGAGTCTTGCATAGTTTCCTCTGTCTTCTTAATTGTGCAGGTGTTTTTAAGAGACATAATGGGTTTTTCAAATTTTGTCGGTGAATATCACCTCAGCTACCCAGAATTTTTCATGAAAAATTTGTTTATGAAAAAAAAATAATAATAAAGACCACTGTTAAATATAGATACTTTTAAAATTAAGTACCTTATTTCCTTTTTTACTAGCATCTAACACAAATATAAATGGGAATATGATTGGACATAGATAATTGCTATGACAGTTATCAACTAATATTTCTCTGCAATTTCTTACAAATACATTCGATAAATGGGGCTAAAATCACAAAAAGACAGTAGGGAGAAGGAGCCAGGTTTTCCGGTGACGGCATGAAATACATTAGGTGCAGGTGTCCCAGAACTACCCTGAGGTGTGTGCTTGGTGAGGTTCAGGGAGAGGCTACCCCAGGTGACATCACACAGAGGAAACGTTCTCTGCAGCAAACAAGGGGATCAGGGGAGGAATTTCCCAAGCTGTGGCTCCCTGAGGGGGGTGAGCGGGTGCTGTTATTCAGGGTTAGGCTGACCGGTTACAAAGGGGAGTCCTGTCATCCCAGGTAAAGGTGGGCACAGGGTCGTGCAGGGGGACTGAGAACACCAGCTGTGCTGTGTCCTGTGGTGGGTTCCTGAAGCTTGTGCTCCTCCCAGTGCCGAGAGTTAACATTATAAGAGGCAGAGTCACCGGAGGACACGCCATGGTCCTTCTGTGCAGGACGAGTTGGTGCAGGAGCTCAAACCCATCTCGGCTGCGGGACCATTCGTGGTGTTTGCCTCTGAAATGCAAGGTTAACATTCCTGTGAAGAAGAAGGGGTTTCCCTGGGGGTCTTGCTGGTGACAGTTTTAACCTCAGTAACCCTGTGGGGAATGGTTTCATCCTGCAAAAAGAACTCAAGAATGTGCGTCCGTTAGTCTTCAGTTTTGACACAGTCCTGGGAGTTTACCACCGAGTTATTGTCTCTGATGTGGTTGCACTAAGTCCTGGTCTGGTAGAGACTGCTAGATTTTGCATTCCCTTTGGTCCCTTAAAATCCTTAAGGACCAGGGTTGTTACATTTCTTTGTTCAAACACTTCCTAGGACATTTGGGAAGATGGGTGTTGGGCAAGTAGATCCTGCAGGGCACAGATAATGGAAAAAACCTGGGGGCTTAAGATGACTGCTTTTGGGTCAGGAAAGTTGTGTCTCCCTTTTTTTTTCTTTTTACCGGGATCCCTAATTTTTCTGCTTACAGAAAGGTCAGGGCATTTAGTTTAAAAATATTGCAGTGATAAGATAGGGCGCCTGGGTGGCTCAGTTGGTTAAGCGACTGCCTTCAGCTCAGGTCATGATCCTGAAGTCCCGGGATCGAGTCCCGCATCAGGCTCCCTGCTCGACAGGGAGTCTGCTTCTCCCTCTGACCCTCCTCCCTCTCCTGCTGTCTGTCTCTCATTCCCTCTCTCAAATAAATAAATAAAATCTTTAAAAAATATATTGCAATGATAAGATAAATAGTAAAATCTTTAGAAATATCTAAAATAAAGTTTCCATTATTTCCGTAATAATTATAATAATAATTATTTTTGTAAGTTAAAATTAATGAAAGTGACACTAGTAATATTACCAACGAATAAAAATGCTCATGTTACTGGACAGAGAACTGGTTCTGAACTCATGCTGGGTTGTTCACCACTGGAAAATCAATACTCAAGAGGCAAATGGTGGCAAAAGAAGGTGCTTTTTTTTTTTTTTAAAGATTTTATTTATTTATTTGACAGAGAAATAGAGAGAGCACAAGTAGGCAGAGAGGCAGGCAGAGGGAGAGGGAGAAGCAGACTCTCCATCGAGCAGGGAGCCCGACATGGGGCTCGATCCCAGGACCCTGGGATCATGACCTGAGCCGAAGGCAGCCGCTTAACCGACGGAGCCACCCAGGTGCCCCCAAAAGAAGGTGCTTTATTCAGGAAGCCAGCACCCTGCGAAGATGGTGGACCAACACCTCAAAGACCACCTTCCCTGACCAGGTGCCACCCGAGGGTGTTACAGGGGGAGGTACAGGTGAGGCTGGGGACTCTGCAGGAGAACCAGGTGCTCAGGCTGTCAGTCCTGTGTGGACATGACCCCGAACAGACTTGCTTGCACCCTTGACAGCGGCTTTCAATGTGGTCAGGCGTTAACCCCTTCAAGCCAGCAGTCTACAAATGTCAAGGAAAGTAGGGTAATTCTGCTCTGGACCAAGGGACTTAGGTCAGCAAACATGGCGTGCATAAGCTTGAAACAAGCTCAACCTTAAGACGAATGTGAGTCGTGTTACACTGAGAGGAAGCATCCTGAGATGTGTGCAATCTGTATGTTATAGGAAATCATACTATTCCCTGAAGAATATGAAAGCACATTTGTTTTATTTTTTTTGTTTTGGTTTTTTTAAAGATTTCATTTATTCACTTGAGTGAGAAAGGCAGAGAGCACAGCTGGTGGAGAGGCAGAAGGAGAAGGAGAAGCAGACTCTCCGCCAAGCTGGGACCCTGACGTGGGGCTCCATCCCAGGACCCGGAGATCATGACCTGAGCCAAAGGCAGATGCTTAAGCATCTGAGCCACCCGGATGCCCCATGAAAGCACATTTGAAAACATGGTGAACATCTGATTTTTGTCTTGAATAAGGAAACAAACTACAAATATGTCAGTAGGTAGTAGGTGATTTCATGCAGCTCATCTTCTAGCTTCTAATTTCCTGTTTGGAGTCTGGATGGAAGATACTCTGTAACTTCAAGGAAATGAGGGAAGCTTGGCCACATATTGCAGAAAAGAAAGGACATAACCGTGCTTTACAGAGAAGGATGTGAGAAATGAAAGCTCACACAGTGTCTGAACTAGGGACACCCTAGAGGGGGTCTCACGCATTCACAGGGGAGCAGTCAGTGTGGCCACGTGCACCTATAGCCACACTCAGCTGGAGATTCAAGTGGAGAGAAAGCAACATGGCGGATTGGATGGGTGGGTGGGTTAGTGAGGTGAGTGGGACTAACCATGGTGCAGTTATAAAGGATGGATTACAATGATGATAATGGGATCCATGATTGTAATAAGTGAGGAGGAACAGGGATTTAAAGAAATGAAGAAATCAGCAGGGAAAGGGAGAGAGAATAATGTACATTCTTTCGTGTTCACCAATATTCTCCTGCCCGTCCTCACTTGAATAGTGGAGGTGCTATTCCTCCCACCCAGCCTCCTGCTTTGTCACTTTGACACCAAAGCAGATGTAGAAAGAAATCACTTGTGATAATAGGTGAACAATTAAAGCGACAAATAACAGTGGGGCTCTCTTACCCTCTCAGCTAGGTTTGAGTCTCTTCCACGTGCCCCTCAGTGATGTGGCTTCCCCAGTCTTCTCACTCCACACGTTCTCCCCCGGTGACTCTGCTTCCCTCTTGACAACCCATCCGCCCCATTTGTTGATTGACAAGAAGGACTCATGGATGGCCATCACCTTCTTTTGCCAAGTAGTAACCCCAGGTTTTCTATCTCCAAACAATTCTGAATATGCTTGACACTTTTTGAAAAGAGTCAAATCAATTATCTAATTTGTTATGAAAGCAACGATTGTATTCCTCTCAGCACCCAAAATAGACTCCCTGCATCAAGACTAGGGCTCCTCTCTCCCTCACCACATGACATAGGATCTAATTCCTTAACATATTTTAAGGCATACAATATTGTATTATAAGCTAGAGAGGCTATGTTGTATCACAATTCTCTGAGGCTTATTTACCCTGCAAAACTAAAATTTTATACTCACTGAACAGATATTTGCCATTTCCCCTACCCTAGTCCTGGCAACCGCCCTTCTCTTCTCTGCTTCTGGGAGTTTCACTGTGAGGGTAATCGGTAGGATTTACCCTCAGGGACTGGCTTATCCTACTTCCCATAAAGTCCTCTAGATTTAACTTCCTCCTCTTATAAGGGTGAATAATTGTATGTATATACAGAGAAGGACATGGTGGCCTCTAGTCTTGGGTAAAGAAATCACCGGGAGCAGGTAGATGGTGGAGTAAATGCTAAGGAGAGGAGACAACATGAAATTTCAAAGAAACTGAAGAATATGATTTAGTTGGATGAATTCCTGCTAATAGCTCACTTGACTAAGGGACTGTGAGATGATCAGTTGTCCAAATGTGCTAAATACAGAGCTCAAAATCAACTCTGTGGTCCGTGGAAGTCCAGTATCAACTCCTCAGTCCCAAGTCGCACAAAGGTCCTGGCAGAAAACCTCATGATGCTGGAATGACGGGTGTGTGGGCTCCGTGTTCACAGGAGAGATGGTTCTGCCAGGGAGAAGTAGATGAAGGGAGGCAATATACGACTGATTACTTATGTGCTGTTAGGAATTGTTCTCATCAAACATCTCATCTACAGATGTTATGACAATTACATATCTAGTGAATTTTACCAAACTGTAATCTTTTGCACATATCACTGAGCATTTTTATATCCTAGAATATGTCCATTCTATACTGATGCCCTGAAGAACCCTTGCAGGACATTCAAACAAGCAAACAAACAAAACCAGATCCACTGTTCCCTGGTGTGGGACATCAGGTGTTGCACATACGGGTCCTTCAGCTTTTTCTAGAATCTCCTGCGGGGGTCACTGGCCACTTCAGTTGTTTCCTGTACGTTAAGTACAAATGTGCCATTTATTTTCCCCAGTGATAATGGGTTTATTGAAGAAAAGCAAAAACTTGAAATCTAGGACAGGAAAGGTATGGCGAAACCACAGGCAAAGGCAGGCAAAAAAGGATAAGGAAGCTCTTTTATGGAGCAAAGGGTTAGTGTGGGAGGGACAAAAGGTCCAAGGGAGTAAAAGGGAATTCTAATTACATGCCTTGTCATTGGTTGCGTTGTGACAATTTCTCATTCGCTGGGTTGTTGCCAGGGCGGGAAGAAATCTTCCTCTTCCTGAGGTAGGAAGGGACTAGTTACAGGCCTGCAGACTTGCCAAGTCTGTCCTCCTGCCTGGTCTGCAATTGAGGAGTGGTGGGCACGAGAGCTCCCCCTACTGGTCTCTGACCTCCATGCAAAAGAGATGTTCCTTTAATTAAATATCACATAATATATGCATGTGCTTACATTCCCATAGACCAGGACTCTTTCTGACAGTGAGACTCAACAATATCATCAGCAGACCTGAAGGACCAGGGTATCTAGAAATCAGACCCAGTGGGATGCAGACCCCAGCTGGACTCTCAGGGCTTTGGACCGTGGTGACATGTGTGACCTGGACCAGAAGGTGGCGCTGTGGGACTGCCTTGTACCAAAAAAGCAGCTCATTAGTGAGAACCATTCAAAGAAGTCTGGGCCTGAGGGCTGGGTCCTGTGCTCCCCGATGGGTTTCAGCAGCTGTGTCCTCTCTGGTCTGGCAGAGTGTCCCGAGGGGACCTGTGTTTGGCCTCAGCAGATGCTTCCTCCCAGGGCTGGCCCCAGGTCTGAAGCCAACCTCCATCTTCCTCAGTGTGTGATGTGAACTGAGCTCAGCACCAGGGCTCAGGGAAAGAGAGGGGCAGGGACTCACTGGCTGGACTGTATTTGCATATAGAGCCCCTCATGTGGCAAAGGCAGGAGGAGAAAAGGAGGCGTAGGGCAGCCCAGCCCACTGGGGAACCTGGGTCTGTGTCACCATGGCCTGGACTCCTGTGTTCCTGGGGATGCTCTTTTACTGCAAAGGTAGAGATAGGCCTCAGGGAACAGCCTGCATCACCCCTCTGCTTCAGAGTTTAGAGAAAATTTACTTTGAACCTATCCAATATCCTATGGATGTGTGTGTTTGCAGGTTCCCTGTCCCAGCCCGAGCTGACCCAGCCGCCCTCCCTCTCTGCATCTCTGGGAACGACAGACAGACTCACCTGCACCTGAG
This sequence comes from Mirounga angustirostris, assembly GCF_029215605.1. Taxonomy (NCBI): domain Eukaryota; kingdom Metazoa; phylum Chordata; class Mammalia; order Carnivora; family Phocidae; genus Mirounga; species Mirounga angustirostris. The sequence continues at coordinate 91,600,786 of NW_026991722.1, forward strand.
CAGGGATATCAGTGTTGGCGGCTAGAACATCTACTGGATCCAGCAGCAGCCAGGGAGCCCTCCCCGGGATCGGCTGTACTACTCCTCAGATTCCGATAAGCACCATGGCTCTGGGGTCCCCAGCCCCTCCTCGGGCTCCAAAGACGCCTCGGCCAATGCGGGGCTTCTGCGCATCTCGGGGCTGCAGGCTGAGACCGAGGCGGACTATCACTGGGCTGCAGCTCAGGGCGCTGGGAGCAGGTATCGCTCCTCACAGCGTGTCAGATATGAAGGAAGTGGGTCTAAAACCTCTGGACCCACGGATCTTGTTTCTGAGCCACTTTTCAGTAAGAAAGTTACCTGGAGAGACATAGCAAGGTGGTCTCTTCTGGACGATGATCTATCCTTCAACAGGGAAAGAGGAAGAGTCATGTAATGCACGGAAAGTGACATAAAATGGGGGCATCCGAGGAAGACACAGACACATGAGGTATCCGAGCCCAACTGCACAGCCCCACTCAATCTGGAGAAGATGGACAGGAATGAATTCTGTGTCTACGGCTGAACATACTGCCCAGCGAACATTCCTCCACAATCCGTTCTATCATTTTATTACATAAAGTGTGACCTTGTGTCATGACTGATGTATCCACAGCTGATAGATACCTCTGGCCCTGGTCAGAGACACAGTCTCCTCTCTCTGAACCAGCTACACGAGAACTTGGACCAGATCCTACAGACTCTCCCTGACGACAGCCCCCACACCCTGCTCCTCTTCTCCTCTTGGCTCTCGCGTCCCTCAGGCTTCAGTCTCTCCCTCTGGCTCTTCAGTCTGAGCTCTGTCTCCACATCAGGATTTCAGAGAAAACCGGAAATGACCTTGCTGTAGTTTCCAGTCTCCAGGGCCCATGTCTAGGCAGGAGAATGACCAGAAAATATAGGAGCATGCAACCCCCCACATTCTCCTTCCTGCTCTCAGACCCAGGCCCCATTTTTCTGTTCTCAACACTCCCAGTCAGTCTCTTTGTTTATTTTAGAGGTTTCTTTATTTATTTGAGAGGGAGAGAGAAAGGGCACAGAAGGGAGAAGCAGAGGGAGAGAGAGAGTCTTAAGCAGACTCTGCGCTCAGTGTGGAACTCTATGCGGAGCTAGAGTTCAGGACCCAGAGATCATGACCTGAGCCGAAGGCAGAGGTTTAAGTGCCTGAGACACCCGGGTGCCCCTCAGGACCCTGAGATTAGGAGCAGAGCCAAACCAATAGTCAGACAGTCAATCCACATTGCCCCCCACGCGTCCCCCAGTCATTCTCTTTAATATGAAAATAAAGTTATTACCTTTCCTGAAAAGGATGTATTTATCTAACTTTAGGTAATTGCACATGGGTCTATTGACTTTTACCCCCTTGAGAATTAACTGATGCCATGGGGAGTCTTAGAGGAATCCAGAGACAAAGGATGGCCTGCATATTTTAAGATATGTTATTATTTTTCTCATGCTCCAATTTGCTGGACAGAGGACTCACCATAGAACCATTTTTCTATGCTACTGAAAGCCCAGGGCTATAGTGTTTATTCACACATGCACAAAACCATCAGCAATATCTTGTTCTCACTCCCTGGTAGACCCCTGGGGACACGGGGGACTGTGGTTCTGGCTGGGATGTCAGGGCAAGAAGGAGGGGGCTGCATGCTCCCGCCCCACCCCGTGCTTCCAGACACCTGAAAACCACACAGTTGTAGGTCTTGTGTCTGCAGAGATAAAAAATTGACATACTTCTTGTCACTCAAGAAGACTTGGACACGATTCAGTGAATTGGGAATAGGTTTACTCTCACATGAGCCCTTCTGCCCTAAATAAGTCCTTTTCCAGTAAAAATCTTTGAGATCCTTAACTCTAAATGCAGGGTCAGGACCCTGAAAGTATATAAAGAGAATCCCCATGGAGAAACATCCCTCTGGGGTTTCAAAGTCAGAAGAGCGACAGGGGTCAGGTAGCCTCAGTTTTGGACACACACACACACACACACGCACACACACACCCCTCTCCTCCCTCTGAGTGAATAGTGTGTCTGGGATTCTGCATATTACAGACTTTTCGGTCCTTCCAGAAGTTCAAGTCAACCTGTGCTCACCCAGCCATCCTCAGGGTCACAATTTCCAGAAGGCAGAATCGTCCTCCATAGGAAAACTGGAGACATCTAGTGTGACTGGGATCCTGTCACCAGGGCAGCCAGGATGGGCTCTGAACACCCGCTGTCCTGGGATGAGGCTGAAGCGCAGGAATCCCAGGGGGGAGTCCCTGTCCCCGTGGGCAGCTCAGCCCCAGACCATCTGTGGGATCCAGTCAGTGGCTGAGGCTGCTCAGTATGTTGATTCTGGGACCCCAGCCTCAGAACTCAAAACCCTTGTGGACAAGTGACACATGTTCCCTGTGTTCTCAGGACTGGGCTGTCACTCTTTAGTCATTCCCCAGTGACACTTCCAGCCAGGCTGCACTCTGATGGAAAGTCTTCTGTCCCAACCGGGGCCACAGGGCATGTGACCTCAGGGACACCCCCCCCCTTATCTCCACTTCTCCCCCTCAGCTTCTGGATATTTGACAGCAACTTCTGTGTCCAGTAGGCTTTGGGTAGTAAAATCTATTAGTTCTGTCTGTGTTTGGCAATTTTGTCAGCAGGATGGTTCTGAGTTCATAGGTACAGTCACCTCAAGGGGTTCCACTGGGCACCACGTGGACCTTTTCTACATGGGAGAGCAGACATATGGTACAAATAAGTGATTTTATTAATTTTTTTCTATGTTTATTTTTATTTTTTTTATTTTTTGACAGAGAAAGACACAGCGAGAGAGGGAACACAAGCAGGGGGAGTGGGAGCGGGAAAAGCAGGTTTCCCACTGAGTAGGGAACCCAATGTGGGGCTCAATCCCAGGACCCTGGGAACATGACCTGAGCCGAAGGCAGACGCTTAACCATCTGAGCCACCCAGGCGCCCCAACAAATAAGTGATTTAGGAAAAAGTATATAAAACCCTATTCTCCTGAGAAAAGAAGGCATTCCTGTTCCATTAATTGCATCTTACTGAATGGAATTATGTATAAAATAACACACATTCTTCTGAAATATGACATTGGCTCCGTGGTGACTGACACATAAACTCTGTCACTATGTCCCTGTCAGAGCATCTACAGCTGTCACCCTTTTCTTCTTAGAACTTCCAGCACATTTGTCCTTTGTGCTCTGAGGTCAGGGCCACACACACTCACGTGGCAGGGCTCCTGCAGACTCGTGTCTGTGCTGGCAGGACGGAGCTGGGGAGGGAATCCCTGCCCAGTGTGTGGTCAACTGTTGTTTGAAGCAGGGGAAACAGTGACAGGTGACAAAGATGATCAGTGTGTGACCCTCTAGGAATGCACGGGACGGCTTCTAGACACAATCTGGACAGAATCATTCCCTGTCTCCTCAGTGCTGTGGGGACCTCAGAGGAAGGAGAGCTCTGGAAATCAGGGAGAAAGCACATACAAGGAAAGTCCCGGCATCCTGCACAGAAGCGACCCTGTGTCCATGGGGACCTGTTACTACTCTGGACTGGACCCTCATCTCTAAGAGGAGTTTGTGTAGAGACACCACCCCAGTCCTGACCCAGGAACAGAGAAGGGAGCCATGAACAGATTCATTCTGAAGACTCTTAAGAGGGCATATAGTGAGTCCTGACTTAAGGGAAGTGTATATAGGAACACCCGTTCAGGTCCTAATGCAAGGAGCAGTGGACAAAGCAGTTGTGGGGGGCGGGGGTTGCAGAGATGGGTCTGATGGGCCCTGGTCACCATGTCACAAAATGGTGTGTCTGGGTCTGGACACCAGGGGGCACTCTAGTCCCATTTCTGAGGAATCATTGGTGATCAGAGCTGGGACCTGACACCTGGCCCTGCCTGTGCCCTCTGCTCAGCGCTCTCAGCTGGGAACTCCCCACCCCCTGGCCCCACACAGCCCCTCCCCTGCCCATGTCCTTGACATCCACAGGCAGAGGGACATGACCCAGGACCAGGGAGGGGTCAGAGAACTGGGGTCTCATTTGCATGCTCGGGCCCTCCCTCTCTCAAAGGATGAAGAGGCTAAGGGAGAGATTAAGGGAGGCTCTGCTCAGCTGTGGGGCCACAGAAGGCAGGATCGGTGATGACCTCCACCATGGCCTGGTCCCCTCTCCTCCTCAGCCTCCTTGCTCACTGCACAGGTGATTGGATACAGGGACAGGGGAAGGGGCCCTGGGGGGACATGTGGGGCCCTGCTTCCTCCTCTTGTCTGAAGAACCCAGCATCACCCTGTCTGTGTCTCTCCCCCTTGCAGGGTCCTGGGCCCAGTCTGTGCTGACTCAGCCGTCCTCCGTGTCTGGGGCTCTGGGCCAGAGGGTCACCATCTCCTGCACTGGAAGCAGCTCCAACATTGGTGGTGGTAATTATGTGAACTGGTTCCAACAACTCCCAGGAAAAGCCCCCAGAACCGTCATCTATGGTAATAGCAATCGACCCTCAGGGGTCCCGGATCGATTCTCTGGCTCCAAGTCTGGCAGCTCAGGCACCCTGACCATCACTGGGCTCAAGGCTGAGGACGAGGCTGAGTATTACTGCCAGTCCTATGACAGCAGTCTCAGTGCTCACACAGTGCTCCTGGCCTGTGGGGAAGTGAGACAAAAACCTGCTGTCTCTCAGCAACAGGTCTCCCTGTGCAGCTCCCCCTCCTTGGCCAAGTCAGCTCCTCCCTTTGTTTGGTCTAAACTGTAGTCTGAGACCAATATCAAGGAGCTCTGCCTACAAAACCATCGAAGTTCTGTTAAATTCAGCCCTTCAAGCCTCTCCTTGGCAGGAACACACTGTACGGTTTTCCCATATTGAGTGAAATTCCTGAGTGCCAAGGACAGACTCCCCTGGTAACAGAGTCTGCTGATGAGGGAAACAAAGGCAGGAGAAATGTCGCTTAATGTAAATCTCCTACAGTTGAAGACCCTGGTAGATACTAGACCCATGCGGAGTGTGACCTCCCTCAAGGACCTCATGGCTGCCTTAGCGCCTTCATGTGTGTGTTTGATTAAAGACTGAAGTAACCTTGTCTTCAGAGCAGCTAGCCCCTCGATTCCTGAAACCCGTGCTTCCAAATTCCTTAGAGACTTAGACTATCCCTCACCTCCACTAATTAAAAAGTATATAATCAGTCACTCCTCACAATCCCAGTGAGATTTCTACCCATGTGTCCTGTCCCCGGCCTATAGTAAAATCACTTTTTTTTTTTTTTTTGCAACATTCAATGTCTCAAGCATTCTCTCTTGACCTTTGGTTTCCACAATCCCATATCACTGTGACAAGTCAGGACAGAACCAGAGACAGGGAGTCCAGCTGTGTCTGACTGAGGATAGAGCACTGTCCAGTGAGTGTGCATTCACACCACCTCCTGAACACCTAGCATGTGCCACATGTAAGTCTAGGGATGTGGGACACATGTGGACATGACAGGAAGGTTCCCCATGCTCAGGGGGCTGATAGTGCCTGGGCGAAGAGAGAGGACACAGAAGCTAAACACGTTGTATAGAGAAGCTGTGTCCCAGGAGCATGAGGACGGTGAGGTTGGTGAGTTGGAGTGGGAGCATTAGAGGGGTGCACAGGGAACCCTGGAATCTGTTGTATCATCATGACATCCCCGTTCTGCACAGACAATGATGGAGCCAGAGAGGAGCACGTAGGAGGGACATGGCAGGGGCCGTGGACTCTGTCCAGACAGACTAGGATTTCTGGGCAAGGGGTTGATAGGGGAAGAAAGTAAGAGTCCCCAGGATGTGGAGGAGGCAGGGATTGAGGACGGGAGTGGGAAGGAGAAGAAGGAGGCGTAGGCTTGGGCTCAGTGTGTAGAGTGGGTTCCACCAGCTGGGACAGTGTGAGGACCTATCTCTCGTGCAGGATGACTTACACCTCATGTTTCCGGGAGATAGAATCTACCGCGGAACCAGGGGACAGTTCATCAGGAGTTCTACAGATGCACATCTCTGCTTACTTTTGTCTGACCATTGAGGAAACTTCATCAGTGCCTATTGTTGGGGAGGAAGTATTTCCTCTGCTCTTCAAGGTCCCTCTGGCTGAATCGGAATCAAATTGACATTTGGCAGATTAACAGGAGAAAATCAAATTTAATAGCCTACATAATGTGAATCCACACAGACATGGAGAATTCCAAAGACAGTCAGGCAACATGACACTAATATGAGTGAAAGAGAGGGGTAGGGGTCTGAGGATCAAAGAGGAGAAAGAGCGTTAGCAAGAAGGTGAGAGATGCTCACCAAAATACTAACCAATAGGATCCAACAGTACATTAAAAGGATTATTCATCGCAACCAAGTGGGATTTATCCCTGGGCTGCAAGGTTGGTTCAACATCCGCAAATCAGTCAATGTGATACAATTCATTAATAAAAGAAAGAACAAGAATCATATGATCCTCTCAATAGATGTAGAAAAAGCATTGACAAAGTACAGCATCCTTTCTTGATCAAACCTCTTCAGAGTATAGGGATAGAGGGTACATACCTCAATATCATAAAAGCCATCTATGAAAAACCTACAGCAAATATCATTCTCAATGGGGAAAAACTGAGAGCTTTCCCCCTAAGGTCAGGAACGCGGCAGGGATGTCCACTATCACCATGGCTATTCAACATAGTACTAGAAGTCCTAGCCACAGGAATCAGACAACAAAAAGAAATCAAAGGCATCCAAATCAGCTAAGAAGTTAAATTCTCACTCTTTGCAGATGATATGATACTTTATGTGGAAAACCCAAAGACTGCACCCCAAAACTGCTAAAACTCATACAGGAATTTAGTCAAGTGGCAGCATATAAAATCAATGAACACAAATCAGTGGCATTCCTATACACCAACAACAAGACAGAAGAAAGAGAAATGAAGGAGTCAATCCCATTTACAATTGCACCCAAAACCATAAGATACCTAGGAATAAATCTATCCAAAGAGGCAAGGGATCTATACTCCCAGAAATCTATAAAATACTCATGAAAGAAATTGAAGAAGACACAAAGAAATGGAAAAACGTTCCATGCTCATGGATTGCAAGAACAAATATTGTGACGACGTCAATGCTACCTACAACAATCTACACATTCAATGCAATCCCCATCAAAATACCATCCACTTCTTTCAAAGAAATGGAACAAATAATCCTAAAATTTTTATGGAACCAGAAAAAAGACCCCAAATAGCCAGAGGAATGTTGAAAAAGAAAAGCAAAGCTGGCGGCATCACAATTCCGGACTTCCAGATCTATTACAAAGCTGTCATCATCAAGACAGCATGGTACTGGCACAAAAACAGACACATAGACCAATGGAACAGAAGAGAGAGCCCAGAAATGGACCCTCAACTCATCTTTGAGACTCATCTTTGACAAAGCAGGAAAGAATGTCCAATGGCAAAAAGACAGTCTCTTCAACAAATGGTGTAGGGAAAATTGGATAGCCACATGCAGAAGAATGAAACCGGACCATTTCCTTACACCACACACAAAAATAGACTCCAAATGGTTGAAAGACCTCAATGTGAGACAAGGGTCCATCAAAATCCTCAAGGAGAACACAGGCAGCAACCTCTTCGACCTCAGCTGCAGCAACTTCTTCCTAGAAACATCACCAAAGGCAAGGGAAGCAAGGGCAAAAATGAACTATTGGGACCTCATCAAGAAAAAAGCTTTTGCACAGCAAAAGAAACAGTCAACAAAACCAAAAGACAGCCTACAGATTGGGAGAAGATATTTGCAAATGACATATCAGATAAAGGGCTAGTATCCAAAATTTATAAAGAACTTCTTAAACTCAACACCAAAAAAACAAATGATCCAATCAAGAAATGGGCAGAAGACATGAACAGACATTTTTCCAAAGAAGACATCCAAATGGCTAACAGACATTTGAAAAAGTGCTCAACATCGCTTGGCATCAGGGAAATCCAAATCAAAACGTCAATGAGATATCACCTCACACCACTGAGAATAGCTAAAATTAACAAGTCAGGAAACGACAGATGTTGGCGGGGATGCGGAGAAAGGGGAACCCTCCTACACTGTTGGTGGGAATGCAAGCTGATATAGCCACTCTGGAAAACAGTATGGAGGTTCCTCAAAAAGTTGAAAATACAGCTACCATACGATCCAGCAATTGCACTACTGGGTATTTACCCCAAAGATACAAATGTAGGGATCTGAAGGGGTACGTGCACCCTGATGTTTATGGCAGCAATGTCCACAATAGCCAAAGTGTGGAAAGAGCCAAGATGTCCATCGACAGATGAATGGATAAAGAAGATGTGGTATATATATACAATGGATTATTATGCAGCCATTAAAAGGAATGAGATCTTGCCATTTGCAACGACGTGGATGGAACTGGAGGGTGTTATGCTGAGTGAAATAAGTCAATCAGAGAAAGACATGTATCATATGACCTCACTGATATGAGGAATTCTTAATCTCAGGAAACAACCTGAGGGTTGCTGGAGTGGTAGGGGTTGGGAGGGATGGGGTGGCTGGGTGATAGACATTGGGGAGGTTAGGTGCTATGGTGAGCGCTGTGAATTGTGCAAGACTGTTGAATCACGGAACTGTAACTCTGAAAATAAAATACAATATATGTTAAAAAGAAGAAGAGGAAGAGGATAGCAGGAGGGGAAGAATGTAGGGGGGGAAATCGGAGGGGGAGACATACCATGAGAGACAATGGACTCTGAAAAACAAACTGAGGGTTCTAGAGAGGAGGGGAGTGGGAGCATGGGTTAGCCCTGTGATTGGTATTAAAGAGGGCACGTTCTGCATGGAGCACTGGGTGTTATATGCAAACAATGAATCATGGAACACTACATCAAAAAATAATGGTGTAATGTATGGTGATTAACATAACAAAACCATTTTTAAAAAAAAGAAGGTGAGAGATGTTTGGAAACAAAGGTTGTCCTGCTATGTAGATACATGTATTAGGTAAAGAGGACACCCTGCTGATAGGTCTCTTCCTGGTACAAGCAGGCAGTTTTGGGGGAGGTGTAGAGCTTTTCCTAAATCTGCTCAGTTTATTTGCTTTTACTTTCAAATAATGGTCACGCCAAAGTGACACATCTTGGGGCAGCCTATCTTTGGCCAGTTCCCTCCCTCCTCTGAAACTTTCCAAATTTACACATGTTAAATATTGGGCTGGTAGATTGTTCAGCTTTTTTGACTCTCTCAAGACAACAGGTTAGTTTAGTCAAACTTATTTCAGGAGGGGGTGATGCAGGTGTGTTCTCAAAGTAAGGCGTGGGGTTCTAGAAATCAGGTATTAAACAAGAAGCATTTCTGTGGAAACAAACAAAATGATGGTGAATTATTGAATCAAATTAGAAAGCAGTTCCTGAGTTCTGACGGTAGCCAGGGGAGAAGATTTCTCGATGTCAAGCTGAAATATCTTCAGATAGAGTGACAGCAGGCTGTGACAATCTGATGGACTTTTCTGGTTTGTAGTTCAAACGTGTCTGCTGATCACTGAGTGGCCCACAGAGCAACAGGCATGAAGACCATCTGTATGTGAGCTGTGCTGGCGGTTTTTCTGAAGTTTGCATCATGTTGTACAACTGTATTTACCTTTCAGGACTTCAGGGGAAAAGGCAGTTTGAGTCCAACTGGGAAAGGTGGGAGAAAAATCGTAATGTTAATTTTGAGACTTGTAGCCAGACATTGTAGGAAGCTAGAGAACATCAGGATCTATCTAGTCCAGGTTATAGTGAACAGGATTGGAATCAAGTAATCACTCAGATGTGTTATTGAAAGATGTTTTTTCACTACAATCACCCTCATTTCTACTAATTATAGCCAAATTAACATTAATTTGCTCACCAGTAACTATAGTTTCAAAAAGAACTTGGTGTGATTATTTACATAAGCGCAGCAAGACTAGCAGTTGACCATAAAAGGTCTTTAAAACCTGTTTCACTGAGGGGCATCTGCATGGCTCAGTGAGTTGAGCAGCTGCCTTTCACTTGGGTCATGGTCCCAGGGTCCTGGGATCGAGCCCCATGGCCGGGTGCCTGCTCAGCAGAGAGCCTGCTTCTCCCTCTCCCTCTGCCTGCCACTCTGCCTACTTGTGTTCTCTCTCTATCACTCTGTCAAATGAATACATAAAATCTTAGAAAAGAAAAAAACTGTTTCACTGGAGCTTTTGTAAGAAACCTCTAGACTGAACATTTAATAGCCCCTCTAGGCCAGGAAGCAAGCCAAAATTTGTGCCAAATACTTGCCATCAGACTTAACCTGCAACACCTATAGACTTGGATAAATTCTCTGTTCTTGAGAAACCGAAAATATGCTGAGGTTCCTGCACCTGCCAGGACACGACCTTTTTTTTTTTTTTCTTTTTTTGAGACAGGGAGAGTTCACATGCGGGAGAAGGGGCATAGGGAGAGGGAGAAGTAGAATCCCTGCTTTACTTGGGTATGGAGAAAAGATATCGTTTCATTTGTTCACAAAGGTATGTGGTATATCAATTCATTATAGATCAGTTCGCTTAAGAGAAGCTTCCTTAAATCTGAAGGAAGAAAACAATTTTAAAAGTCAACATTGTTTCAGGCAGGAACCTCTTCGACCTCAGCTGCAGCAACTTCTTCCTAGAAACATCGCCAAAGGCAAGGGAAGCAAGGGCAAAAATGAACTATTGGGACCTCATCAAGATAAAAAGCTTTTGCACAGCAAAAGAAACAGTCAACAAAACCAAAACACAGAATGGGAGAAGATATTTGCAAATGACATATCAGATAAAGGGCTAGTATCCAAAATGTATAAAGAAGTTCTTAAACTCAACACCAAAAAACAAATGATTCAATCAAGAAATGGGCAGAAGACATGAACAGACATTTTTCCAAAGAAGACATCCAAATGGCTGAAGACACATGAAAAAGTGCTCAACATCGCTTGGCATCAGGGAAATCCAAATCAAAACCTCAATGAGATATCACCTCACACCACTCAGAATGGCTAAAATTAACAAGTCAGGAAATGACAGATGTTGGCCGGGATGCGGAGAAAGGGGAACCCTCCTATACTGTTGGTGGGAATGCAACCTGGTGCAGCCACTCTGGAAAACAGTATGGAGGTTCCTCAAAAAGTTGAAAATAGAGCTACCGGGGCACCTGGGTGGCTCAGTTGGTTAAGCGACTGCCTTCGGCTCAGGTCATGATCCTGGAGTCCCTGGATCGAGTCCCGCATCGGGCTCCCTGCTCGGCAGGGAGTCTGCTTCTCCCTCTGACCCTCCCCCCTCTCATGTGCTCTCTCTCTCAAATAAATAAATAAAATCTTTAAAAATAAATAAATAAATAAATAAATAAATAAATAAATAAATAAATAAATAAATAAATAAAAAAGAAAATAGAGCTACCATATGATCCAGCAATTGCACTACTGGGTATTTACCCCAAAGATACAAATGTAGGGATCCGAAGGGGTACATGTACCCTGATCTTTATGGCAGCAATATCCACAATAGCCAAAGTGTGGAAAGAGCCAAGACGTCCATCGACAGATGAATGGATGGATGGATAAAGAAGATGTGGTATGGGTGCCTGGGTGGCTCAGTTGGTTAAGCGATTGCCTTCGGCTCAGGTCATGATCCTGGACTCCAGGGATCGAGTCCCACATTGGGCTCCCTGCTCAGCAGGGAGTCTGCTTCTCCCTCTGACCCTCCCCCCTCTCGTGCTCTCTCACTCTCTCTCTCTCTCTCTAAAATAATAAATAAAATCTTAAAAAAAAACAAAAGAAGAGGTGGTGTATATATATACAATGGAATATTATGCAGCCATCAAAAGGAATGAAATCTTGCCATTTGCAACGACATGGATGGGACTAGAGAGTGTTATGCTGAGCGAAATAAGTCAATCAGAGAAAGACATGTATCATATTACCTCACTGATATGAGGAATTCTTACTCTCAGGAAACCAACTGAGGGTTGCTGTAGTCAGGGGGTTTGGGAGAGATGGGGTGGCTCGGTGATAGACATTGGGGAGGGTAGTGCTATGGTGAGCACTGTGAATTGTGCAAGACTGTTGAATCACAGACCTCTACCTCTGAAACAAATAATACCTTGTATGTTTAAAAAAAAGAAGATAGTAGGAGGAGAAGAAGGAAGGGGGGTAAATCGGAGGGGGAGATGAACCATGAAAGACGATGGACTCTGAGAAACAAACTGAAGGTTCTAGAGGGGAGGGGGGTGGGAAGATGTGTTGGCCTGGTGATGGGTATTAAAGAGGGCACGTTCTGCTTGGAACACTGGGTGTTATACGCAAACAATGAATCATGGAACACTACATCAAAAACTAATGATGTAATGTATGGTGATTAACATAACATAATAATTAAAAAATATAAAATAAAAAAAGTCAACCATGTTTCAAACAAGAGTTCTAAAAAACTACAATTATCTTCCTCTGTCCATTCAGTTTCAGGTTATTAATTTTTGATCTGTTTGAATCCAGTTTTTCTATTAGTTCTGGTAATTTTTACTTTAGTTTTGCTATCTCAAAGGTATCAGATACCTACATTTTTTGAAGTCCTGTCCATGAATATCCTTGAGGATGTAACACATTTGCAGTAGCATCAGAGTAAGATGGGAACTGTACGTGACAAGACATGACAGGGGCCATGGCTCCGGATGGGTTAGAGGTCATTACGATGCAATTGACAAGGAAATGTGTTATTCCCATGACACGGAACACAAACATCTATCAAACAAATATACGGAAAGTGACATAGTTGTAAGCACATGTAGGATTTTTTAAAATATTAAAAATATCTTTTTAATGCATCAAAGTCCAGATAAACATAAGAAATATTTTGGCAAAATACAGAATGCATGTTTTCTACGCACATAATTTTAAAAATGAATACAAACTTTTTTCCATTTTTTTTGTAAGAGCGGACCAATAATTCAAAAAAAATGTTTACTTTTTAACCAAGTTAAAACAGAATTTTAATTTTCCATCTGCATTAAACTCAACACCAAATATATCTTAATTTTAACCAGTATTGACAACATGTAAAATTCCTTTCCAGGTTCCTTTCCAAAATCCAACTACAACTTTCTTTGATACATTGAAATTTAGACTTAAGTTTTCTTTCTTCAAATAACCAGCTTTATCTTAGGACAAAAATCATTTTTCTTTTCCCTGAACAAAAAATGTGTTCCCATTCCAAATACCTTTTTTTCACCAAAAACACATACCTTACTTTCCTGGCACACATAGCTTTTTTCTTTATCATTTCTAGTAGTCTGTTATATATATTAGAGTTCTTAACTCTTAGAAACCTTAGTTTCTAGGGAAAGCTATATAGTAAATGATTGTGAACTATTTGTTATGCCAGTAGTCTTTAGATTAGCAAATTTAGGAATACATTTCACAATTTCTAGAAACATAGTACCATAGTTCACTAATGTACACACCAGGTTTACTAATGGACCCATGGTTATCTTTATAGTTTTCCTGTAATAAGACAAAAGAAGATAAACCTATGGTGAGTACTTAATGTTTTATTATATTATTGTATTTAGTTTGGCAAAAAATGAAGAACTAAGTAAATTGTTAAGAAGCCAATACGTGGAGCACCTTGATGGCTCAGTAGGTGAAGCACACAACTCTGGATTTCAGGGTTGTGAGTTTGTGCTCCATGTTGGGCGTGGAGCCTACCTGAAAAAAAAAAAAAGGCAATACTTTCCCTAGCAATGGACAGATTCAATGCAATCCCTATCGAACCCCTGAATGCCTGTTTGCACACTCCGAAAAGAGGATCTCAAATTTTCTGTGCAATTACAGGGACTCAGAACATCCGAAAAATCCTGAAGATGAACCAATTTGTAAGAACTCACAAGTCCAGATTTCAAAACTCTCTAAAACTGACTTACAAAGCTACAATAATCAAGAATGTGGTACTGGCCTAAAATAGACATAAGGATATATTAAACATATTTGAGAGTCCAGAAATAAATCACTTATCTGGGGTGCCTGGGTGGCTCAGTCATGGAGTCCTCTGTGGGGAGACCTGTTCTTGAGTAGGAAGGACAGACACACAGACTATGTTGTGGCCTGAGCCAGCACAGGTGTCCAGGAGAACCCCTTGGTGACAGATAGAGCCCACCTGCACATGCCCCAGGGTCTGGGGTAAATTAAAAAAAAAAATACACAGTAACTTTTAATATGCGTAGGGGGTTTGGCTACCACCCCCATGATCGAAATGACAACATTTCCATCACCCGCAGAGAAAACCCCTTCCCTCCAGCAGTCAGGCCAGTGTCCCCCTGCACTCAACCCTCTGTGGTCCCCAATTCCCTCCGGTCTGCAATGAGTTCCCTACTGTGCCCATTTCACAGGGACTGAACCCCAGAACATTTGTCCTTGTCAGCGCTCCATTCACCGGCCTGAGGAGCGTGTGCATTGCTGTGGGGACGTCAGCTCCACCATCGGGAAATATGCGGATCGTTTCAGGTATGTACACGTCACTCTTGTGCGGAGGCCTTGCTAATCTTCCAATTTTAATGCATAGGACGTTGAAATGAGCCTAATTTATTTTGCCATATTGGTCTTCTTGTCACCTTTTAATCTGTACATTTGTGCGTGCTCCCATTTTGTTCAATGCATTAGCCAGTGGTTGTTTATTGTTTTATGAAAATTATGTGTTAATTAGACCATTTTTCAAGTTTTTGTCTCATGCATTTTTGCTTTACTTGTGGTGGGAGGTCGGCTGTGCTTCCTTTCCCTTTTCCCTATTCCCCTGTGCCTAGTTGAGACGCTAAATGTCTCCTTCCCCCTCTTTCCCCATCGCTGAGGTGTTCCCAGGGCTCCCCTCCTCACGGTCTCACCCCATCTGCCCACAGCACAGCCTCTGAGTCCTCCTGACTCCCTCCTGCTCGCCCTGGATGCCCGTCCTGTGGGCAGGGCTCGGGTGTCCCCCTGGCTGTCCTGTGGCATCACACTCAGGGACTCTCTCCTCGGATGGTGGTTCAGGCCGCTGCCAGCTTCCCCTACTGTCTCCCACAGACTTCTCTGGAACCGACTTTTCTTTGCACTGAAGCTCATGGCTTGTGGTCTGAGCCTGGGAGCCACGGTATCTGGATTCAATCATTAGTGTTCTATTTATTTGTTAATTTACTTTCATACAGGTTGTGTGAAGTTGGTACATAATCTGTCTTATGTGTTAATAGGGTGTGAGTCTTGCATAGTTTCCTCTGTCTTCTTAATTGTGCAGGTGTTTTTAAGAGACATAATGGGTTTTTAAAATTTTGTCGGTGAGCATCACCTCAGCTACCCAGAATTTTTCATGAAAAATTTGTTTAAGGTAAAAAAAAAATCATAATAAAGATCACTTTTAAATACAGATACTTTTAAAATTAAGTACCTTATTTCCTTTTTTACTTGCATCTAACACAGATATAAATGGGAAAATGATTGGACATAGATAATTGCTATGACAATTATGAACTAATATTTCTCTGCAATTTCTTACAAATACTTTCGATAACTGTGGCTAAAATCACAGGAAGACAGTAGGGAGAAGGAGCCAGGTTTTCCGGTGACGGCATGAAATACATTAGGTGCAGGGGTCCCGGAACTACCCTAAGGTGTGTGCTTGGTGAGGTTCAGGGAGAGGCTACCCCAGGTGACATCACACAGAGGAAACGTGCTCTGCAGCAAACAAGGGGATCAGGGGAGGAATTTCCCAAGCTGTGGCTCCCTGAGGGGGGTGAGCGGGTGCTGTTATTCAGGGTTAGGCTGACCGGTCACAAAGGGGAGTCCTGTCATCCCAGGTAAAGGTGGGCACAGGGTCGTGCAGGGGGACTGAGAACACCAGCTGTGCTGTGTCCTGTGGTGGGTTCCTGAAGCTTGTGCTCCTCCCAGGGCCGAGAGTTAACATTATAAGAGGCAGAGTCACCGGAGGACACGCCATGGTCCTTCTGCGCAGGACGAGTTGGTGCAGGAGCTCAAACCGATCTCTGCTGCGGGATCATTCGTGCTGTTTGCCTCTGAAAAGCAAGGTTAACATTCCTGGGAAGAAGAAGGGGTTTCCCTGGGGGTCTTGCTAGTGACAGTTTTAACCTCACTAACCCTGTGGGGAATGGTTTCATCCTGCAAAAAGAACTCAAGAATGTTCGTCCGGTTCGTCTTCACTTTTGACACAGTCCTGGGAGTTTACCACCGAGTTATTGTCTCTGATGTGGTTACACTAAGTCCTGGTCTGGTAGAGACGGCTGGATTTTGCATTCCCTTTGTTCCCTTAAAATCCTTACCTACTGTGGTTGTTGCATTTCTTTGTTCAAACACTTCCTAGGTGGTTTGGGAACATGTATGTTGGGCAAGTAGATCCTGCAGGGCACAGATAATGGAAAAAACCTGGGGGCCTAAGATGACAGCTTTTGGGTCAGGAAAGTTGCCTCTCCCTTTTTTTTTTTTTTTTTTACAGGGATTCCTAATTTTTCTGCTTATAGAAAGGTCAGGGTATTGGGTAAAAACATTGCATGATAAGATAAATAGTAAAATCTTTAGAAATAGCTAAAATAAAGTTTCCATTATTTCAGTAATAATTACAATAATAATTATTTTCTTAAGGTAAAATTAATGAAAATGATACTAGTAATATTACCAACCAATAAAAATGCTCATGTTACTGGACAAACGACCGGTTCTGAGCTCACTTTGGACTCTTCACCACTGGAAATCAATATTCAAGAGGCCATGGTGGCAAAAGAAGGTGCTTTATTCAGGAAGCCAGCACCCTGCGAAGATGGTGGACCAACACCTCAAAGACCACCTTCCCCAACCAGGTGCCGCCCGAGGGTGTTACAGGGGGAGGTGCAGGCGAGGCTGGGGGCTCTGTGCAGGAGAACCAGGTGCTCAGGCTGTCAGTCTTGTCAGTCCTATGTGGACACGACCCCGAACAGACTTGCTTGCACTCTTGACAGCGGCTTCCAATGTGGTCAGGCGTTAACCCCTTCAAGCCAGCAGTCTACAAATGTCAAGGAAATCAGGTAGATCTGCTATGGAGCAAGGGACTTAGGTCAGCAAACACGGAGTGCATAAGCTTGAAACAAGCTCACCCTAAAGTCCAATGGGAGTGCTGTTACCCTGAGAGGAAGCACCCTGAGATGTGAGCAATCTGTATGTTATAGGAAATCATAATATTCCCTGAAGAATATGAAAGCACATTTGGTTTATTTTTTTGTTTTGATTTTGTTAAGGATTTCATTTATTCACTTGATTGAGAAAGACAGAGAGCACAGCTGGTGGAGAGGCAGAAGGAGAAGGAGAAGCAGCCTCTCTGCCAAGCTGGGACCCTGACTTGGGGCTCCATCCCAGGACCCCGGGATCATGATCTGAGCCAAAGGCAGATGCTTAAGCATCTGAGCCACCCAGGTGCCCCATGAAAGCACATTTGAAAAGATGGTGAACATCTGATTTTTGTCTTGAATAAGGAAACAAACTACAAATATGTCAACAGGTAGTACGTGATGTCATGCAGCTCATCTTCTAGCTTCTATTTTCCTGTTTGGAGTCTGGATGGAAGATACTCTGGAACTTCAAGGAAATGAGGGAAGCTTGGCCACATATTGCAGAAAAGAAAGGACATAACCATGCTTTACAGAGAAGGATGTGAGAAATGAAGGCTCACACAGTGTCTGAACTAGGACACCCTAGAGGGGGTCTCACACATTCACAGGGGAGCAGTCAGCATGGCCACGTGCACCTATAGCCACACTCAGCTGGAGGTTCAAGTGGAGAGAGAGCATCATGGCGGATTGGATGGGTGGGTGGGTTAGTGAGGTGAGTGGGACTAACCATGGTGCAGTTATAAAGGATGGATTACAATGATGATAACGGGATCCATGATTGTAATAAGTGAGGAGGAACAGGGATTTAAAGAAATGAAGAAATCAGCAGGGAAAGGGAGAGAGAAACATGTACTTTCTTTCATGTTCACCAATATTCTCCTGCCCGTCCTCACTTGAATAGTGGAGGTGCTATTCCTCCCACCCAGCCTCCTGCCTTGTCACTTTGACACCAAAGCAAAAGTAGAAAGAAATCACTTGTGATAAAATAGGTTAACAATTAAAGCGACAATAACAGTGGGGCTCTCTTACCCTCTCAGCTAGGTTTGAGTCTCTTCCACGTGCCCCTCAGTGATGTGGCTTCCCCAGTCTTCTCACTCCACATGTTCTCCCCCAGTGACTCTGCTTCCCTCTTGATGCCCCAACCACCCCTTTAGTTGATTGACAACAAGGACTCATGGATGGCCATCACCTTCTTTTGCCAAGTAGTGACCCGAACTTTTCTATCTCCAAACAATTCTGTATATGCTTGACACTTTTTGAAAAGAGTCAAATCAATTATCTAATTTGTTATGAAAGCAACGATTGTATTCACCTCAGCACCCAAAATAGACTCCCTGCATTAGGAGTAGGGCTCCTCTCTCCCTCACCACATGACATGGGATCTATTTCCTTAACATATTTTAAAGCACACAATATTGTATTATAAGCTAGAGAGGCTATGTTGTCTCACAATTCTCTGAGGCTTATTTATCCTGCAAAACTAAAATTTTATACTCACTGAACAGATATTTGCCATTTCCCCTACCCTAGTCCTGGCAACCACCCTTCTCTTCTCTGCTCCTCTGAGTAGTGTGAGGGTAATCAGGTAGGATTTGCCCTTAGGGCCTGGCTTATCCAACTTCGCATAATGTTCTCTAGATTTGACTTCCTCCTTCTGTGTTAAATACAGAGCTCAAAATCAACTCTGTGGTCCGTGGAAGTCCAGTATCAACTCCTCAGCCCCAAATCCCACAGAGGTCCTGGCAGAAAATCTCATCATGCAGGAATGACGGGTGTGTGGGCTCCGTGTTCACAGGAGAGATGGTTCTGCCAGGGAGAAGTAGATGAAGGAAGGCAATATACGACTGATTACTTATGTGCTGCTTAGGGATTGTTCTCATCAAATATCTCACTTGTATTGATGATGGCTGGGGTGGGGGATGGGTGCAGTGTCCATTCTGTATGATTTTGTGCAACATCAGATACGTCCACGGTACATATGTGTCTGTTCCTACCAGGCATGATGTATGTGAGTCCTGCTATTACGTGATAGTCCAATCTACCAACATGTGTGTCCTCACTCGGACCAGGGGATGAAGCCCAGCTACTGCCAACAGACAGAGAAGCTGGTGTGGGGGCCATGGGAGGGACAGGAGCTCAGGGGGGTCCAAGGACAGAAGAGTGATGAGGCCAGGGCACTGAGGACCAGGACAGGGGCCGCAGGTGGGTGTGCAGCTAGGCGTGACCAGCACACGAAAGGGCATCTCAGTGGGGCTAATGTGATATAGTTTCTGCAAAAGAAGTTAGGAACAACTGAAGGATTTAAGCCATTGGTTGACTGTGTGAAAGTTCTGTGTGAATGCTATGAGGAGAGAGGACCTGAGGGCAACAGGGGTTTATTTACTGTATTCTTTACTAAAGACCTTGCATTCTTTGCTGAAGATCCTGGATCATTTCCAAAAGGTCCAGCAACAAGTCTGGGGACATTTGCTGAGTTGATACAAGTGGATATGAAGGGGAGTTTGAGCAAATGTGAGTTTCTACTCTGGTCTAAAGAGGCAGTCAAAATATCTGCAGTAGGACTTTAAAATACCGATTTTGCTAGGAAGCAGGACATAATGAACAAGAATTTATGGTGGGGAAATGATCTTATTTTATTTTATTATTTTATCATATTTAAGTTGGTCATATTGATGATGTTATTATATTATTTGCTTAATTGCAATTGCTAAAGCCTGTGCGAAAATCCCAAGGAGAAATACATGACACAGATATGCACAAAATACCCACTTTACTTTGATAAACCTAAATTTTAGAGAAAAATCTCATGTTATTCACTAGTGTTAAGTCTGTAAAATTTATTAATTTTCCTATGTTACGAAATCAACTGAATCTACAGATGTTATGACAATTACATATCTAGTGAATTTTAGCAAACTGTAATCTTTTGAACATATCACTGAGCATTTTTATATCCTAGAATATGTCCATTTTGTACTGATGCCCTGAAGAACCCTTGCAGGACATTCAAACAGGCAAACAAACAAAACCAGATCCACTGTTCCCTGGTGTGGGACATCAGGTGTTGCACATACGGGTCCTTCAGCTTTTTCTAGAATCTCCTGCGGGGGTCACTGGCCACTTCAGTTGTTTTCTGTACGTTAAATAAAAATGTGCCATTTATTTTCCCCAGTGATAATGGGTTTATTGAAGAAAAGAAAAAACTTGAAATCCAGGACGGGTAAGGTATGGCGAAATCACAGGCAAGTGCAGGGAACAAAGGATAAGGAAGCTCTTTTATGGAGCAAAGCGTGAGTGTGGGAGGGACAAAAAGTCCATGGGAGTAAAAGCGAATTCTAATTACAGGGCTTGTCAATGGTTCCGTTGTGACAATTTCTCATTGGCTGGGCTGGTGCCAGGGCAGGAAGAAGTCTTCCTCTTCCTGAGGTAGGAAGGGACTAGCTAGCTATAGGCCTGTGGACTTGCAAAGTCTGTCCTCCCGCCTGGTCTGCAATTGAGGAGTGGGGGGCTCGAGCGCTCCCCCTAGTGGTCTCTGACTTCCATGCAAAAGAGATGTTCCTTTAATTAAATATCACATAATATATGTATGTGTTTACATTCCCATAGACTAGGACTCTTTCTGAGAGTGAGACTCAACAATATCATCAGCAGGCCTGAAGGACCATCGTATCTAGAAATCAGACCAAGTGAGATGCAGACCCCAGTTGGACTCTCAGGGCTGTGGACAGTGGTGACATGTGTGCCCAGGTCCAGCAGGCGGCGCTGTGGGACTGCCTTGTACCAAAAAAGCAGCTCTTTAGTGAGAAGCATTCAAAAAGTTGGGGCTGGAGGGCTGGGTCCTGTGCTCCCTGATGGGACTCAGCAGCTGTGTCCCCTCTGGTCTGGCAGAGTGTCCCGAGGGGACCTGTGTGTGGTCTCAGCAGGTGCTCCCTCCCAGGGCTGGCCGCAGGGCTGAAGCCAACCTCCATCCTCCTCAGTGTGTGATGTGAACTGAGTTCAGCACCAGGGATCAGGGAAAGTGAGGGGCAGGGACTCAGTGGATGGACCGTATTTGCATATAGAGCCCCTCATGTGGCAGAGGCTGTAGGAGAAAAGGAGGCGTAGGGCAGCCCAGCCCACTGGGGAACCTGGGTCTGTGTCACCATGGCCTGGACTCCTGTCTTCCTGGGGACGCTCTTTCACGGGACAGGCCTCAGGGAACAGCCTGCATCACCCCTCTGCTTCAGAGTCTAGAGAAAATTTGCATTGAACCTATCCAATATCCTATGAGTGTGTGGGTTTGCAGGCTCCCTGTCCCAGCCCAAGCTGACCCGGCCGCCCTCCCTCTCTGCATCTCCGGGAACAACGGCCAGACTCATCTGCACCCTGAGCAGGGACATCAGTGTTGGTGGCTTGAACATCTACTGAATCAGCAGCAGCCAGGGAGCCCTCCCCGGGGTCTGCTTTCCTACTCCTCAGACTCCGAGAAGCACCAGGGCTCCAGAGTTAGCCACTCAATGAACTGAGCCCCCGGGCACCCCCCAGTCATTCTCTTTAATATGAAAATAAAGTTGTTACATTTCCTGAAAAGCATGTATTTATCTACCTTGAGGTATTTGCACATGGGTCTTTTGATTTTTATACCCTTCAGAATTAACTGATGTCATGGGGAGTCTTAGAGGAATGCACAGACAAAGGATGGCCTGCATATTTTAAGATATGTCATTATTTTTCTTTTGGTCCAATTCCTTGGACAGAGGATTCACCATAGAACCATTTTTCTATGCTACTGAAAGCCCAGGGCTGTAGTGTTTATTCACACATGCACAAAACCATCAGCAATCTCTTGTTCTCACTCCCTGGTAGAGCCCTGGGGACACGGGGGACTGTGGCTCTGGCTGGGATGTCAGGGCAAGAAAGAGCGGGCTGCATGCTCCCTTCCACCATGTGCTTCCAGACACCTGAAAACCGCACTGTTGTAGGTCTTGTGTCTGCAGAGATAAAAAATTGACAGACTTCTTGTCACTCAACAGGACCTGGACTCCTGATTCAGTGAATGGTGAACAGATTTGCTCTCACATGGGCCCTCCTGGCCTAAATAAGTCCTTTTCCAGTAAAAATCTTTGAGATCCTTACTTCTAAATGGAGGATCAGGACCCTGGAAGTATATAAAGAGAATCCCAGGAAAAACATCCCTCAGGGTATTTCAAAGTCAGAAGAGGGACAGGGCTCAGGTTGCCTGAGTTTTGGACACACACACACACACACACACCTCTCCTCCCTCTGAGTGAATAGTGTGTCTGGGACTCTACGCATTCCAGGCTTCTCTGCCCTTCCAGAAATCAGGGTCAACATGTGCTCACCCCGCCATCCTCAGGGTCACAATTTCCAGAAGGCAGAATCCTCCTCAATAGGAACTGGAGACATCTAGTGTGACTGGGGTCCTGTCCCCAGGGCAGCCAGGATGGAATCTGAACACCTGCTGTCCTGGGATGAGTCTGACGCTCAGGAATCCCAGGAGGGAGTCCCTGTCCCCACGGGCAGCTCAGCCCCCAACCATCTGTGGGATCCAGTCAGTGGCTGAGGCTGATCAGTAGATTGATTCTAGGACCCCAGCCTCAGAACACAAAACCCTTGAGGACAAGTGACTCATGTTCCCTGTGTTTTCAGGGTTGGGCTGTCACTCTTTAATCACTCTGCAGTGACCCTTCCAGCCAGGCTGCACTCTGATGGAAAGTCTTCTGTCCCAACCCAGGGCCACAGGGCATGTGACCTCAGGGACACACTCCCCCTTATCTCCACTTCTCCCCTCCTCAGCTTTGGGATATTTGACAGAAACTTCTGTGTCCAGTAGCCTTTGGGTAGTAAAATCCATTCCTGTAGTCATTGGGCACTGAATGAATAACGCTTCCATCCTGAACATGCTGGACACAGTTGCAGGAACTAGAGCTGTGTCCAACCCAGAGAGTGGTCTGACCCCAAATCCTTTGTCCTAGAAGCTCTGTCTGTGTTTGGCAATTTCGTCAGCAGAATGGCTCTGAGTTCATAGGAACAGGCCCCTCAAGGGGTTTCACTGGGCACCATGTTGACCTTTCCTACGTGGGAGACCAGACACATGGTACAAATAAGTGATTTTAGAAAAAGTATATAAAACCCTATTCTACTGAGAAAAGACGGCATTCCTGTTCCATTAATTCAATCTTACTTAATGGAATTATGTATAAAATAACACACATTCTTCTTAAATATGATGTTGGCTCCGTGGTGACTGACACATAATCTCTGTCACTAGGTCCCTGTCAGAGCATCTACAGCTGTCACTCCTTTCTTCCTAGAACGTCCAGCACGTTTGTCCTTTGTGCTCTGAGGTCAGGGCCGCACACACTCACGTGGCAGGGCTCCTGCAGACTCCTGTCTGTGCTGGGAGGACAGAGCCAAGGAGGAAATCCCTGCCCATTGTGTGGAAACCTGTTGTTTCATGCAGGGGGAATCAGTGACAGGTGGCAAAGATGTTCAGTGTGTGACCCTCTAGGAATGCACGGGAGGGTTTCTACACACAATCTGGAGAGAAGAGCTCCCCATCTCCTCAGTGTTGTGAGGACCTCAGAGGGAGGAGAGCTCTGGAAATCAGGGAGAAAGCACATACAAGGAAAGTCCCAACATCCTGCACAGAGGGACCCTTTGTCCATGCGGACCTGTCGCTGCTCTGGACTGGACCTTGTTCTAGAAGAGTTTGTGTAGAGTTAAAGTCTCAGTCCTGACCCAGGAACAGAGAAGGGAACCATGGAGAGCCTCACTGTGAAGACTCTTAGATGAGCATATAATGTGTCCTGACTTAATGGGAGGTGACATATATGGACAACAGGTCAGGCCCTAATGCAGGGAACAGTTGCCAAAACAGTTTTGGGGGGGTGTGGAGATGGGTCTGATGGGCTCTGGTCACCATGACATGTAATGATGTGTCTGAGTCTGGACACCAGGGGCCACTCTGGTCCCATCTCTGAGTCAGGGGTGATCAGAGTTGGGCCTGTGACCTGGCCCTGCCTGTGCCCTGTGCTCAGGGCTCATAGCTGGGACCTCCCCACCCCTGGGCACACACAGTCCCTCCCCTGCCCACCCCCTCTCACATCCTCAGGCAGAGGGACCTGACCCAGGGCCAATGAGCGGTCAGGGAGCTGGGGGTCTCATTTGCATGGACAGGCCCTCCCTCTCGCAGAGGATGAAGTGGGGAAGGGAGAGATTAGGGGAGGCTCTGCTTAGCTGTGGGGCCACAGAAGGCAGGATTGGTGATGACCTCCACCATGGCCTGGTCCCCTCTCCTCCTCAGCCTCCTCGCTCACTGCACAGGTGACTGGATGCAGGGACAGGGGAAGGGGCCCTGGGAGGACATGTGGGGCCCTGTGTCTCCTCTTGTCTCAAGACCCCAGCATCACCCTGTCTGTGTCTCTCCCCCTTGCAGGGTCCTGGGCCCAGTCTGTGCTGACTCAGCCCTCCGTGTCTGGGAGCCTGGGCCAGAGGGTCACCATCTCTTGCACTGGAAGCAGCTCCAACATTGGGGGTGGTAATGGTGTTAACTGGCACCAACAGCTCCCAGGAAAGTCCCCTAAAACCATGATCTATGGTAGTACTGCTAGACCCTCGGGGGTCCCCGAACGATTCTCTGGCTCCACGTCTGGCAACTCTGGCACCCTGACCATCACTGGGCTCCAGGCGGAGGACGAGGCTGAGTATTATTGTGCATCGTGGGATGATAGTCTCAGTGCTCACTCAGTGCCCCCGGCCTGAGGGGAAGGGAGACAAAAACCCACTAACTCCTCTGTAAAGAGGAAGACACACACCAGCGTAGCCTGTGATTCTGCTTATTCTTTTGCTGACGCCCTGAGACCAGGTCCATCCAGGGGCACCGTTTAAGGGCGAGGTCCGTCCTGTCCCTTCTGTCCTCAGAGTCACTTGGGGCAGCCCATTCGCAGACAAGGAGTCTTCATGTAAACAGAAAGTTCTCTTTTCATTAACTGGGGGTATTTAACTTCTAGGCTACATCATATTAACTCTTTCCTTCTGATTTTAAAACAAATCCAACATTTTATTTTGTCTCTGAACAGATCGTGGGATCTCAGCACTCCCCATGTGGTGCTTGAAGAATAACTCAGTCCTGTTGCATCAGAAATTATTATCTGCGTGGCTATAAATGGTGCTGCTGCCTAGTTTTGTCTTAGTTCCTGATTTTTTTGAGAAATAGACACTCACTTAGAATTATAAAACTATAAAGGAATCCCAAAACTTTCCTCCATAGGAAAAACCTGCACATGAATGTATGTACCAGTTTCATTCATAATCACTAAAACTGAAAGTGACCCGAAGTCTGTCCATAGAGAGTTAGTCCAGGTTTGTATCTAATCACCAAACATGGACCCGAACTGAGATGCCACCAAATAGGCAGCACGTTTCTAAAATGGGAAATAATACATAGTACGGTTAAAGTTATATCACTTTTGGGAAGAGGCAACACTCTGGAGAGAGCGCAAACATCTTCAGTTTCTGGGAGGAGAAAAGAGACAAAAGAGTTGATCATGTGAACGGAGGAAAACGTTTCTGAGCAAGAGAAGGATTCTCTGTGACGCTGTAACGGCAGTGAAATGACACGATGACTCCGTCAGAGTTCACTGAACATCGTGCAACCACATGACAGAATCGACGGTTGCAGATAAAACTCATTAGGGAGATTCGGGGCCCGGGGTGGAATGCGGACAAACCCCCGCACCTGCCGGACAGACGTGTGAGCCCAGCTCAGGGCCGGGCTCGGGGCAGAGCCGCTGGGCCCAGTGACCGTGCAAAGGAGCGGAGCCCGTCAGGGCAAAGTCAGAAGCGACTGCCCGTGGGCTCTGTGCTCCAGTAGACAGGGCTGTGTCCCGCGGAAACAGGTGGGTTATTTTGAGGGGCCTGCACTGTGTCCTGGAATTGAGCAGTCAAGTCAGTGGATGGGCCCTGGGGGAACCAGATTTCTCCCAGGAGGACTGGAAAGTCGCAGATAGCACCCAGGGAGGAGGCCTGGGTGAAGCGTGAGCTCATGGGTTCGAGCTGGGGAGGGCGGTTTGGAATCGTGTGTAGTTTGATGGGGCAGATAATTGCCTGTCGAGACAGTCAGCGCTGTGTGCAGGGTCCTGAGTGAGTGACTGTCATATAGAAGCCCTCGGTCTATCAGCGGGGTGGAAGTACATGCTGGGATGCCCACAGCCCTGAGTGCATTCCCCCAAATAGTGCTTCCTAGTACCGTTCTCTGGGAAAGAGATGTAGGCTGCTTTGTAGAGAGGCTTAGTCCCCAGATCAGGAATTCCAGGGACGAGCTTGGGGCGACTTCTAGTGTCAGAAAGTGTAGAATCCTTCAGAATAAACACAAGCACATCAGTGCAGGCCCAGCCCACACACACAGTGACGGGGTGTGTCCAGGAGCTCGTGAGACACTTAAAATGCCCCCATTGGGCAAAACTGGAAAGATTTGAGCAACTGAATAAATGTGACAGTAATAGCTTCTTACTCAAAATTTAAAATAATTGTCCACAGTCCCTATTGTGAAATGGTTGAATAAATGAATAAATGGAGGAAGAGACACATTCCAGTACAGAGATTTCAAGTAACAGGTGCAAACACTTACCCCGAAGAATGTCAGGCATGACAAAAACAGACACATAGATCAATGGAACAGAATAGAGAGCCCAGAAATGGACCCTCAACTCTATGGTCAACTAATCTTCGACAAAGCAGGAAAGAATGTCCAATGGAAAAAAGACAGTCTCTTCAACAAATGGTGTTGGGAAAATTGGATAGCCACATGCAGAAGAATGAAACTGGACCATTTCCTTACACCACACACAAAAATAGACTCCAAATGGTTGAAAGACCTCAATGTGAGACAGGAGTCCATCAAAATCCTAAAGGAGAACACAGGCAGCAACCTCTTTGACCTCAGCCGAAGCAACTTCTTCCTAGAAACATTGCCAAAGGCAAGGGAAGCAAGGGCAAAAATGAACTATTAGGACTTCATCAAGATAAAAAGCTTTTGCACAGCAAAGGAAACAGTTAACAAAACCAAAAGACAACCAACAGAATGGGAGAAGATATTTGCAAATGACATATCAGATAAAGGGCTGGTATCCAAAATCTATAAAGAACTCATCAAACTCAACACCCAAAGAACAAAGAATCCAATCAAGAAATGGGCAGAAGACAGGAACAGACATTTTTCCAAAGAAGACATCCAAATGGCCAACAGACACATGAAAAAGTGCTCAATATCACTCGGCATCAGGGAAATCCAAATCAAAACCTCAATGAGATACCACCTCACACCAGTCAGAATGGCTAAAATTAACAAGTCAGGAAACGACAGATGTTGGCGGGGATGCAGAGAAAGGGGAACCCTCCTCCACTGTTGGTGGGAATGCAAGCTGGTGCAGCCACTCTGGAAAACAGTATGGAGGTTCCTCAAAAAGTTGAAAATACAGCTACCATACGATCCAGCAATTGCACTACTGGGTATTTACCCCAAAGATACAGAAGTAGGGATCCGAAAGGGTACGTGCACCCCAATGTTTATAGCAGCAATGTCCACAATAGCCAAACTGTGGAAAGAGCCAAGATGTCCATCGA
Source organism: Mirounga angustirostris (assembly GCF_029215605.1). NCBI lineage: Eukaryota > Metazoa > Chordata > Mammalia > Carnivora > Phocidae > Mirounga > Mirounga angustirostris. Next base: position 91,628,554 of record NW_026991722.1, read on the forward strand.
CAGATGAATGGATAAAGAAGAAGTGGTATATATATACAATGGAATATTATGCAGCCATCAAAAGGAATGAGATCTTGCCATTTGCAATGACGTGGATGGAACTGGAGGGTATTATGTTGAGCGAAATAAGTCAAACAGAGAAAGACATGTATCATGTGACCTCACTGATATGAGGAATTCTTAATCTCAGGAAACAACCTGAGGGATGCTGGAGTGGGGGGTGGGGTGGGAGGGATGGGGTGACTGGGTGATAGACACTGGGGGGGTATGTGCTCTGGTAAGCGCTGTGAATTGTGCAAGACTGTTGAATCTCAGATCTGTACCTCTGAAACAAATAATGCAATATATGTTAAGAAAAAAAAAGAAGAAGAAGGTAGCAGGAGGGGAAGAATGAAGCAGGGGAAATCGGAGGGGTAGATGCACCATGAGAGATGATGGACTCTGAATAACAAACTGAGGGTTCTGGGGGGGAGGGGGGTGGGAGGATGGGTTGGCTTGGTGGTGGATATTGAGGAGGGCACGTTCTGCATGGAGCACTGGGTGTTATGCACAAACAATGAATCATGGAACACTACAACTAAAACTAATGATGTAATGTATAGGGATTAACATAAGAATAAAAAAATAAATAAATAAATAAAAAGAATGTCAGGCATGATTCCCGCTCAGTAAGTGTGGATGAAGTCACCAAAACAAGGGGAATCTGAGAAAGTGTCACAGTGAGAGAAGCTTAAGGAGGCATCACAACTAAATGCCATAATGATCCTGAACTGGATCTTACTTAGAACAGCAAAGGGATATTAGGTAAAAATTGAGAAAATCTGAATAAACCATGGTTGTTAATCGTTATGGGTTGAACTGTATCTTTATCAATCCATGTGATAAAAGTTCTAAATAATCTTGTATTTCAGGAGCTGACTGTATTGGGAAATGCGGTTGTTGCAGACGTAATCAGCTGTGGTGAGACCAGTATGTTTAATCTCATGTTTCACAGTCTTTTTCTCTCTTTGGTTTTCCTCTGCCTTTTCAGTTGGAGTGATGCTGAGATGCATCGCAGTATTTAGGAGAACAGAGCCTAGGAATTCAACCTTCATTGTCATAGAAAGCCCTCATATTATAGACAAAAATCGAGAAAATTCTGTTTTTTGGTTACCGCCAGTCCATGGGACACTTACCAGGTAAACAGGATGAAGCCTAAATGTGGGTGGGATACCTTGTCCTGGGGGCCCCTTGATGCAGGAGTGGAGAAAGAAATTCCAAGAAGAGGGAGGTCGGTTGTACAGTGTAAGGGTTTATATTAATGCTCATACTGAGAACAGTTACCAAACTGGACTAATGTAAAGGAAAATTAATTGTAAGTATGTCAGAGAGACACAGGAAATAATGAATTCCGAGGTTAACCAAAAAGGGAAAATGAAAACCTAGAGTGGGAGGCATGAACAGTGGACCCATTTTTGTTGAAATTATATTAGTCTCGTGACAAATGCAGACGTCCAATGCCAGGGCCTGTGCACTGGGGGTTATGGGATGTTCCCGGAGACTCTCCTAATGCGGCAACACCGACGTCAGGCTCACTGTAAGGATGTACCAGGTGTGAACCAACAGTGAACGCTGGGAAACATTAGGCCACTGAGTGAGTGTATCCTTACAAAATTCTTTCTTTTTTTTAGATTTTATTTATTTCTTAGGGAGAGAGAGAGAAAGCACAAGCAGGGGCAGTGGCAGGCAGAGGGAGAAGCAGGCTCCTCGCTGAGCAGGGAGACTGACGTGGGACTCGATCCCAGGACCCTGGGCTCATGACCTGAGCCAAAGTCAGACGCTCAACTGACTGAGCCATCCAGGTGTCCCCAAAATTCTGTTTCTATGCCTTTCCCAGAAGCAGCCTCTACAACTTCTGCAAAGCAGCTCCACTGTCCCCTCCTCGGCGACACACGTGCCCCCCTGCGCATCTGGGACATTCAGCTTTGTCTAGAAAGTCCTGTAATTGTATATGCACATATTTTCACCTCGCATGGACCACGGCTCCCCCTGGAGTGAGAAATTACAGTAAATTGGGACAAAGATCAGAAACATAATATAGGGGGGCACCTGGGTGGCTCAGTTGGTTAAGCGGCTGCCTTCGGCTCAGGTCATGATCCTGGGGTCCTGGGATCGAGCCCCATGTCCGGCTCCCTGCTCAGCGGGAAGCCTGCTTCTCCCTCTCCCTCTGCCTACTTGTGCTCTCTCTCTGTCAAATAAATAAATAAAATCTTTAAAAAAAAAAAAAAAAGAAAGAAACATAGTATAGGTATCCCGAACTTTTGAAAGTTCTTTTTACACCTCTTTGCTTTTATGAAATATTTACATTAGTAGCTGCTTTTACTGCTCAAAGCCATCTGAAGAGGATTTTCAGTTTCACAAAAAAAAATAAGTGCCAACATAGCATCCGGCATGAGTTTTGCAGGAGCCTCTCCAGAGACGGTGCACAACCCAACCAGCATGACGGGCGCCTTCCAGCGGCTTCCCCGAGAGTCACACCCAGCAGCTCAGCCACAGGCCACCGCGGCTGTGAACGGTGTGTGTTATCACATGCGCTTTATCGTCATTCGTGTTCTACATCTGACGGCAAAATGTGTCCTTGGGTATCCGAGGAGCCTACGACTGATTTCTTTTTAAGCCTGGAAACATGCAAAAAAAAAAATTGTGCATATAAATTAATATTAATTGCTTCTTGCCTTATGCCATCGTGGCTTATTAAGGATTCTTAGGGATGATGGAATTTCAGACAGCAGGGGAAACTTGTATTGAGACTTGGTCCATGGAAATGTGGATCCACAGGGATGTGGTGAGCTGCAGAAATCAGGGGGTCTCTCAGGGCTTTGGGACACAGTGACGGCTGCGCCCGTGACCAGCAGGGGGCGCCGTGGGACGGCCCTGTGGTGTCTACATAGCAGCTCAGTGAGGAGCATTCACTCAAGAGAAATGAAGTGGGGACTGGCCCTGTGCTCTCTGTTGGGGACTCAACAGCTGGGTCCCCTCTTGCCTGGCAGAGTCCCCTGAGCAGGGACCCGTGTGTGGTCTCAGCAGGTGCATCCTCCCAGGGCTTTCCCCAGGGCTGAAGCCACTCCCATCCTCCGCAGTGTGTCTGTGAGCCGAGTCCCAGCACCAGGGCTCAGGGAGGGGCTGGGCAGTCACTGGGTGGACCCCGTTTGCATGGAGAGCCCCTCCTGTGGCAGAGGGTGGAGGAGAAAAGGAGGCCTGGGGCAGCCTGGCCCACTGTGGGGTCCAGTGTCTGTGTCACTATGGCCTGGACGCCTGTCTTCCTCACGCTCCTCTCCTATTGTACAGGTAGGTCCAGGCCTCAGGGAAGCTGGGCAGGCCTCAAAGTCACTCTTCTTGAAGTCAGCATCTTGATAAATTTCTCCGTTTCTTGCCCCATTAACGTCTGTGTTTGCAGGCTCCCTGTCCCAGCCCGTGCGGACCCAGCCGCCCTCCTTCTCGGCACCTCCGGGAACGACAGACAGACTCACCTGCACCCTGAGCAGGGACATCAGTGTTGGCGACTTGAACATCTACTGGATCCAGCAGCAGCCAGGGAGCCCTCCCCGGGATCGGCTGTACTACTCCTTAGACTCCGATAAGCACCAGGGCTCCGGGGTCCCCAGCCGCTTCTCGGGCTTCAAAGATGCCTCGGCCGATGCAGAGCTTCTGCGCATCTCGGGGCTGCAGGCTGAGAACGAGGTGGACTATCCCTGGGCTGCAGCTCAGGGTGCTGGGAGCAGGTATCGCTCCTCACAGCGTCTCAGATATGGAGGAAGTGGGTCTAAACCCTCTGGACCCACGGATCTTTTTTTCTGAGCCGCATTTCAGTAAGAAACTTACCTGGAGAGACATAGCAAGGTGGTCTCTTCTGGACGACGATCTATCCTTCAACAGGGAAGGAGGAAGAGTCATGTAATGCACGGAAAGTGACATAAAATGGGGGCATCCGAGGAAGACACAGACACATGAGATACCCGAGCCCAACCGCACATCCCCACTCAATCTGGAGAAGATGGACAGCAATGAATTCTGTGTCTACAGCTGAACATACTGCCCAGCGAACATTCCTCCACAATCCATTCTATCATCTTATTCCATAAAGTGTGACCTTGTGTCACGACTGAAGTATCCATAGCTGATACATTGACAATGACCCTGGTCACAGACACAGTCTCCTCTCTCTGAACGAGCTACACGAGAACTTGGACCAGATCCTACAGACTCTCCCTGACGAGAGCCCGCACACCCTGCTCCTCTTCTCCTCTTGGCTCTCGCGTCCCTCAGGCTTCAGTCTCTCCCTCTGGCTCTTCAGTCTGAGCTCTGTCTCCACATCAGGATTTCAGAGAAAACTGGAAATGACCTTGCTGTAGTTTCCAGTCTCCAGGACCCATTTCTGGGCAGGAGAATGACCAGAAAATATAGGTGCATGCAACCCTTCACATTCTCTTTCCTGCTCTCAGACCCAGGCTCCATTTTTCTGTTCTCAACACTCCCAGTCAGTCTCTTTATGTATTTTAGAGGTTTCTTAATTTATTTGGATGAGAGGGCACAGCAGGGAGAAGCAGAGGGAGAGAGAGAGTCGTAAGCAGACTCTGCGCTCAGTGTGGAACTCTATGCGGGGCTAGAGCTCGGGACCCTGAGATCATGACCTGAGCCGAAGGCAGAGGTTTAAGTGCCTGAGACACCCGGGTGCCCCTCAGGACCCTGAGATTAGGAGCACAGCCAAACCAATAGTCAGACACTCAATCCACATTGCCCCCCACGCCTCCCCCAGTCATTGTCTTTAATTTGAAAATAAAGTTATTACATTTCGTGAAGAGGATATATTTATCTACCTTTAGGTATTTGCACATGAGTCTATTGATTTTTCTCCCCTTCAGAATTAACTGATGCCATGGGGAGTCTTAGAGGAATCCAGAGACAAAGGATGGCCTGCATATTTTAAGATATGTCATTATTTTTCTTATGCTCCAATGCCCTGGAGAGGATTCACCAAGAACTGGTTTTCTATGATATTTAAAGCCCAGGGCTGTAGTGTTTATGCACACATGCACAAAACCATCAGCAATATCTTGTTCTCACTCCCTGGTAGACCCCTGGGGACACGGGGGACTGTGGCTCTGGCTGGGATGTCAGGGTAAGAACGAGGGGGCTGCATGCTCCCACCCCACCCTATGCTTCCAGACACCTGAAAACCACACAGTTGTAGGTCTTGTGTCTGCAGAGATAAAAAATTGACAGACTTCTTGTCACTCAACAGGACCTGGACTCCTGATTCAATGAATGGTGAACAGATTTGCTCTCACATGGGCCCTCCTGGCCTAAATAAGTCCTTTTCCAGTAAAAATCTTTGAGATCCTGACCTCTAAGTGCAGGGTCAGGATGCAGGAAGTATATAAACAGAATCCCCATAGAGAAACATCCCTCAGGGTATTTCAAAGTCAGAAGAGGGATAGGGCTCAGGTAGCCTCAGTTTTTGACACACACACACACACACACACCCCTCTCCTCCCTCTGAGTGAATAGTGTGTCTGGGACTCTGCAGATTCCAGGCTTCTCTGTCCTTCCAGAAGTTCGAGTCAACCTGTGCTCACCCCGCCATCCTCAGGGTCACAATTTCCAGAAGGCAGAATGCTCCTCCATAGGAAAACTGGAGACATCTAGTGTGACTGGGATCCTGTCCCCAGGGCAGCCAGGATGGGCTCTGAACTTCTCTCTCCTGGGATGAGACTGAAGCTCAGGAATCCCAGAGGGGAGTCCCTGTCCCCATGGGCAGCTCAGCCCCAGACCATCTGTGGGATCCAGTCAGTGGCTGAGGCTGCTCAGTATGTTGATTCTGGGACCCCATCTTTAGAACTCAAAACCCTTGTGGACAAGTGACACATGTTCCCTGTGTTCTCAGGGCTGGGATGTCACTCTTTAGTCATTCTCCAGTGACACTTCCAGCCAGGCTACACTCTGATGGAAAGTCTTCTGTCCCAACCAGTGCCACAGGGCATGTGACCTCAGGGACACACTCCCCCTTATCTCCACTTCTCCCCCTCAGCTTCTGGATATTTGACAGCAAGTTCTGTGTCCAGTAGGCTTTGGGTAGTAAAATCCATTAGTTCTGTCTGTGTTTGGCAATTTTGTCAGCAGGATGGTTCTGAGTTCATAGGAACAGTCACCTCAAGGGGTTTCACTGGGCACCACGTGGACCTTTCCTACATGGAGACCAGACACATGGTACAAATAAATGATTTTATTAATTTTTTTCTATTTTTATTTTTATTTTTTTAACATATTTTTTATTTTTTGACAGAGAAAGACACAGTGAAAGAGGGAACACAGCAGGGGGAGTGGGAGAGGGAGAAGCAGGTTTCCCACTGAGCAGGGAACCCGATGTGGGTCTCGATCCCAGGACCCTGGGAACATGACCTGAGCTAAGGCAGACGCTTAACGACTGAGCCACCCAGGCGCCCCAACAAATAAGTGATTTTAGGAAAAGTATATAAAACCCTATTCTCCTGAGAAAAGAAGGCATTCCTGTTCCATTAATTGCATCTTACTGAATGGAATTAAGTATAAAATAACACACATTCTTCTTAAATATGACATTGGCTCCGTGGAGAATGATATAAACTCTGTCACTACGCCCCTGTCAGACCATCTACAGCTGTCACCCTTTTCTTCCTAGAACTTCCAGCACATTTGTCCTTTGTGCTCTGAGGTCAGGGCCACACTCACTCACATGGCAGGGCTCCTGCAGACTCGTGTCTGTGCTGGGAGGACGGAGCCAAGGAGGGAATCCCTGCCCAGTGTCTGGACAACTGTTGTTTCAAGCTGTTTGAATTAGTGGCAGGAGACAACGATGCTCCATGTGTGACCCTCTAGGAATGCACGGGACGGCTTCTTGACACGATCTGGAGAGAATCATTCCCTGTCTCCTCAGTGCTGTGGGGACCTCAGAGGAAGGAGAGCTCTGGAAATCAGGGAGAAAGCACATACGAGGAAAGTCCCAGCATCCTGCACAGAAGGGACCCTGTGTCCATGGGGACCTGTTACTACTCTGGACTGGGCACTCATCTCTAAGAGGAGTTTGTGTAGAGACACCACCCCAGTCCTGACCCAGGAACAGAGAAGGGAGACATGTACAGATTCATTCTGAAGACTCTTAACAGGGCATACAGTGAGTCCTGACTTAAGGGAAGTGATATATAGGAACACCTGGTCAGGTCCTAATGCAAGGAGCAGTGGACAAAGCAGTTTTGGGGGTGGGGGTTGCAGAGATGGGTCTGATGGGCCCTGGTCACCATGTCACACAATGATGTGTCTGGGTCTGGACACCAGGGGGCACTCTAGTCCCATTTCTTAGGAGTCATTGGTGATCAGAGCTGGGACCTGACACCTGGCCCTGCCTGTGCCCTCTGTTCAGCGCTCACAGCTGGGACCTCCCAACCCCCTGGCCCCACACAGCCCCTCCCCTGCCCATGTCCTTGACATCCACAGGCAGAAGGACATGACCCAGGACCAGGGAGGGGTCAGAGAACAGGGGTCTCATTTGCATGCTCAGGCCCTCCCGCTCTCAAAGGATGAAGAGGCTAAGGGAGAGATTAAGGGAGGCTCTGCTCAGCTGTGGGGCCACAGAAGGCAGGATTGGTGATGACCTCCACCATGGCCTGGTCCCCTCTCCTCCTCAGCCTCCTCGCTCACTGCACAGGTGATTGGACGCAGTGATAGGGGAAGGGGCCCTGGAGGGACTTGGGGGGCCCTGCCTCCTCCTCTTGTCTGAAGAACCCAGTATCACCCATTCTCTGTCTCTCCCCCTTGCAGGCGCCTGGGCCCAGTCTGTGCTGACTCAGCCGCCCTCCGTGTCTGGGGCTCTGGGCCAGAGGGTCACCATCTCCTGCACTGGAAGCAGCTCCAACATCGGGGGTGGTAATTATGTGAGCTGGTACCAACAGCTCCCAGGAAAGGCCCCCAGAACCGTCATCTATGATAATAGCAAGCGACCCTCAGGGGTCCCGGATCGATTCTCTGGCTCCAAGTCTGGCAGCTCAGGCACCTTGACCATCAGTGGGCTCCAGGCTGAGGACGAGGCTGAGTATTACTGCCAGTCCTATGACAGCAGTCTCAGTGCTCACACAGTGCTCCCGGCCTGTGGGGAAGTGAGACAAAAACCTGCTGTCCCTCAGCAACCAGTCTCCCTGTGCAGCTCCCCCTCCTTGGCCAAGTCAGCTCCTCCCTTTGTTTGGTCTAAACTGTAGTCTGAGACCAATATCAAGGAACTCTGCCTATAAAATCATCCAAGTTCTGTTAAATTCAGCCCCTCAAGCCTGTCCTTGGCAGGAACACACTGTACGGTTTTCCCATATTGAGTGAAATTCCTGAGTGTCAAGGACAGACTCCCCTGGTAACAGAGTCTGCTGATGAGGGAGACAAAGGCAGGAGAAATGTCACTTAATGTAAATCTCCTACAGCTGAAGCCCCTGATAGATATCTGACCCCTGCGGAGTGTGACCTTCCTCAAGGACCTCATGGCTGCCTTAGCGCCTTCATGTGTGTGTTTGATTAAAGACTGAAGTAACCTCGTCTTCACAGCAGCTAGCCCCTCGATTCCTGAAACCCTTGCTTCCAAATTCCTTAGAGACTTAGACTATCCCTCACCTCCACTAATTAAAAAGTATATAATCAGTCACTCCTCACAATCCCAGTGAGATTTCTACCCATGTGTCCTGTCCCCGGGCTATAGCAACATCATCGTTTTTTTTTTTTTTTTTGCAACATTCAATGTCTCAAGCATTCTCTCTTGAACTTTGGGTTCCACAATCCCATATCACTGTGACAAGTCAGGATAGAACCAGAGACAGGGAGTCCAGCTGTCTCTGAATGAGGATAGAGCACTGTCCAGTGAGTGTGCATTCACACCACCTCCTGAACACCTAGCATGTGCCACATGTAAGTCTAGGGATGTGGGACACATGTGGACATGACAGGAAGGTTCCCCATGCTCAGGGGGCTGATAGTGCCTGGGCGAAGAGAGAGGACACAGAAGCTAAACATGTTGTAAAGAGAAGCTGTGTCCCAGGAGCATGAGGACGGTGAGGTTGGTGGGTTGGAGCGGGAGCATTAGAGGGGTGCACAGGGAACCCTAGAATCTGTTGTATCAATATGACATCCCCGTTCTGCACAGACAATGATGGAGCACGTAGGAGGGACATGGCAGGGGCCGTGGACTCTGTCCAGACAGACTAGGAGTTCTGGGCAAGGGGTTGATAGAGGAAGAAAGTAAGAGTCCTCAGGATGTGGAGGAGGCAGGGATTGAGGATGGGAGTGGGAAGGAGAAGAAGGAGGCGTAGGCTTGGGCACAGTGTGTAGAGTGGGTTCCACCAGCTGGGACAGTGTGAGGACCTATCTCTCGTGCAGGATGACTTACACCTCATGTTTCCGGGAGATAGAATCTACCGCGGAACCAGGGCACAATTCATCAGGACGTCTATAGATGCACATCTCTGCTTACTTTTGTCTGACCACTGAGGAAACTTCATCAGTGCCTGTTGTTGGGGAGGACGTATTTCCTCTGCTCTTCAAGGTCCCTCTGGCTGAATCGGAATCAAATTGACATTTGGCAGATTAACAGGAGAAAATCAAATTTAATAGCCTACATAATGTGAATCCACACAGACATGGAGAATTCCAAAGACAGTCAGGCAACATGACACTTATATGAGTGAAAGAGAGGGGTAGGGGTCTGAGGATCAAAGAGGAGAAAGAGCATTAGCAAGAAGGTGAGAGATGCTCACCAAAATACTAACCAATAGGATCCAACAGTACATTAAAAGGATTATTCATCGCAACCAAGTGGGATTTATCCCTGGGCTACAAGGTTGGTTCAACATCCGCAAATCAGTCAATGTGATACAATTCATTAATAAAAGAAAGAACAAGAATCCTATGATCCTCTCAATAGATGTAGAAAAAGCATTTGACAAAGTACAGCATCCTTTCTTGATCAAACCTCTTAAGAGTATAGGGATAGAGGGTACATACCTCAATATCATAAAAGCCATCTATGAAAAACCTACAGCGAATATCATTCTCAATGGGGAAAAACTGAGAGCTTTCCCCCTAAGGTCAGGAACGCGGCAGGGATGTCCACTATCACCACGGCTATTCAACATAGTACTAGAAGTCCTAGCCACAGGAATCAGACAACAAAAAGAAATCAAAGGCATCCAAATCAGCTAAGAAGAAGTCAAACTCTCACTGTTTGCAGATGATATGATACTTTATGTGGAAAACCCAAAGACTGCACCCCAAAACTGCTAAAACTCATACAAGAATTCAGTCAAGTGGCAGGATATAAAATCAATGAACACAAAACAATGGCATTCCTATACACCAAAAACAAGACAGAAGAAAGGGAAATTAAGGAGTTGATCCCATTTACAATTGCACCCAAAACCATAAGATACCTAGGAATAAATCTATCCAAAGAGGCAAGGGATCTATACTCCCAGAAAATTATAAAATACTCATGAAAGAAATTGAGGAAGACACAAAGAAATGGAAAAACGTTCCATGCTCATGGATTGCAAGAACAAATATTGTGACCATGTCAATGCTACCTACAACAATCTACACATTCAATGCAATCCCCATCAAAATACCATCCACTTCTTTCAAAGAAATGGAACAAATAATCCTAAAATTTTTATGGAACCAGAAAAGACCCCGCATAGCCAGAGGAATGTTGAAAAAGAAAAGCAAAGCTGGCGGCATCACACTTCCGGACTTCCAGCTCTATTACAAAGCTGTCATCATCAAGACAGTATGGTACTGGCACAAAAACAGACGCATAGACCAATGGAACAGAATAGAGAGCCCAGAAATGGACCCTCAACTCTATGGTCAACTAATCTTCGACAAAGCAGGAAAGAATGTCCAATGGAACAAAGACAGTCTCTTCAACAAACGGTGTTGGGAAAATTGGACAGCCACATGCAGAAGAGTGAAAGTGGACCATTTCCTTACACCACACACAAAAATAGACTCAAAACGGTTGAAAGACCTCAATGTGAGACAGGAATCCATGAAAATCCTAAAGGAGAACACAGGCAGTAACCTCTTCGACCTCAGCTGCAGCAAGTTCTTCCTAAAAATATCGCCAAAGGCAAGGGAAGCAAGGGCAAACATGAACTATTGGGAGTTCATCAAGAAAAAAGCTTTTGCACAGCAAAAGAAACAGTCAACAAAACCAAAACACAGAATGGGAGAAGATATTTGCCAGTGACATATCAGATAAAGGGCTAGTATCCAAAATGTATAAAGAACTTCTTAAACTCAACACCAAAAAAACAAATGATCCAATCAAGAAATGGGCAGAAGACATGAACAGACATTTTTCCAAAGAAGACATCCAAATGGCCAACAGACATTTGAAAAAGTGCTCAACATCACTTGGCATCAGGGAAATCCAAATCAAAACATCAATGAAATATCACCTCACACCACTGAGAATAGCTAAAATTAACAAGTCAGGAAATGACAGATGTTGGCGGGGATGCTGAGAAAGGGGAACACTCCTACACTGTTGGTGGGAATGCAAGCTGGTGCAGCCACTCTGGAAAACAGTATGGAATTTCCTCAAAAAGTTGAAAATAGAGCTACCATACGATCCAGCAATTGCACTACTGGGTATTTACCCCAAAGATACAAATGTAGGGATCCGAAGGGGTATGTGCACCCTGATGTTTATGACAGCAATGTCCACAATAGCCAAAGTGTGGAAAGAGCCAAGATGTCCATCTCCCATCAAAAGGAATGAGATCTTGCCATTTGCAACGACGTGGATAGAACTGGAAGGTGTTATGCTGAGCGAAATAAGTCAATCAGAGAAAGACATGTATCATATGACCTCACTGATATGAGGAATTCTTAATCTCAGGAAACAACCTGAGGGTTGCTGGAGTGGTGGGAGGTGGGAGGAATGGGATGGATGGGTGATAGACATTGGGGAGGTTATGTGCTATGGTGAGCGCTGTGAATTGTTCAAGACTGTTGAATCACGGATCTGTAACTCTGAAAATAAAATACAATATATGTTAAAAAGAAGAAGAAGAAGAGGATAGCAGGAGGGGAAGAATGTAGGGGGTGGAAATCGGAGGGGTGACATACCATGAGAGACAATGGACTCTGAAAAACAAACTGAGTGTTCTAGAGAGGAGAGGGGTGGGAGCATGGGTTAGCCCTGTGTTGGGTATTAAACAGGGCACGTTCTGCATGGAGCACTGGGTGTTATATGCAAACATTGAATCATAGAACACTACATCAAAAACTAATGGTGTAATGTATGGTGATTAACATAACAAAAAAATTTTTAAATAAAGAAGGTGAGAGATGTTTGGGAACAAAGGTTGTCCTGCTATGTGGTAAAGAGGTAAAGAGGTACACCCTGCTAAATAGGCCTCTTCCTGGTACAAGCAGGCAGTTTTGGGGGAGGTATAGAGCTTTTCCTAAATCTGCTCAGTTTATTTGCTTTTACTTTCAAATAATGGTCACGCCAAAGTGACACATCTTGGGGCAGCCTATCTTTGGCCAGTTCCCTCCCTACTCTGAAACTTTCCAAATTTACACATGTTAAATATTGGGCTGGTAGATTGTTCAGCTTTTTTGACTCTCTCAAGACAATAGGTTAGTTTAGTCACACTTATTTCAGGAGGCGGGGGATGCAGCTGTGTTCTCAAAGTAAGGCCTTTGGTTCAAGAAATCAGGTATTAAACAAGAAGCATTTTTGTGGAAACAAACAAAATGATGGTGAATTATTGAATCAAATTATAAATCAGTTCCTGAGTTCTGACGGTAGCCAGGGGTGAAGATTTCTCGATGTCAAGCTGAAATATCTTCAGATAGAGTGACAGCAGGCTGTGACAATCTGATGGACTTTTCTGGTTTGTAGTTCAAATGTGTCTGGTGATCCCTGAGTGGCCCACAGAGCAACAGGCATGAAGACTATCTGTATGTGAGCTGCGCTGGTGGTTTTTCTGAAGTTTGCATCATGTTGTACAATTGTATTTACCTTTCAGGATTTCAGAGGAAAAGGCAGTTTGAGCCCAACTGAGAAAGGGGGGAGAAAAATCCTAATGTTAGTTTTGAGACTTGTAGCCAGACATTGTAGGAAGCTAGAGAACATTAGGATCTAGTCCAGGTTATACTGAACAGGATTGGAATCAAGTAATCACTCAGATATGTTATTGAAAGATGTTTTTTTCTCTACAATCACCCTCATTTCTACTAATTATAGCCAAATTAACATTAATTTGCTCACTAGTAACTACAGTTTCAAAAAGAATTTGGTCTGATTATATACATAAGTGCAGGAAGACTAGCAGTTGACCATAAAAGGTCTTTAAAACCTGTTTCACTGAGGGGCATCTGCATGGCTCAGTGAGTTGAGCAGCTGCCTTTCACTTGGGTCATGGTCCCAGGGTCCTGGGATCGAGCCCCACGTCCAGGTCCCTGCTCAACGGAGAGCCTGCTTCTCCCTCTCCCTCTGCCTACCACTCTGCCTACTTGTGCTCTCTCTCTATATCTCTGTGAAATGAATAAATAAAATCTAAAAAAAAAAAAAACTGTTTCACTGGAGCGTTTGTAAGAAACCTCTAGACTGAATATTTAACAGCCCCTCTAGGCCAGGAAGCAAGCCAAAATTTGTGCCAAATACTTGCCATCAGACTTAACCTGCAACACCTATAGACTTGGGTAAATTCTCTGTTCTTGAGAAACTGAAAAGATGCTGAGGTTCCTGCACCTGCCAGGATACGACCTTTTCTTTTTTTTTTCTTTTTTTGAGAGAGGGAGAGTTCACATGCAGGAGAAGGGGCATAGGGAGAGGGAGAAGTAGAATCCCTGCTTTACTTGGGTATGGAGAAAAGATATCGTTTCATTTGTTCACAAAGGTATATTTCATCAATTCATTATAGATCAGTTCGCTTAAGAGAAGCTTCCTTAAATCTGAAGGAAGAAAACATTTTTAAAAGTCAACATTGTTTCAGGCAGCAACCTCTTCGACCTCAGCTGCAGCAACTTCTTCCTAGGTACATTGCCAAAGGCAAGGGAAGCAAGGGCAGAAATGAACTATTGGGACCTCATCAAGATAAAAAGCTTTTGCACAGCAAAAGAAACAGTCAACAAAACCAAAACACAGAATGGGAGAAGATATTTGCAAATGACATGTCAGATAAAGGGCTAGTATCCAAAATCTATAAAGAACTTCTTAAACTCAACACCAAAAAAACAAATGATCCAATCAAGAAATGGGCAGAAGACATGAACAGACATTTTTCCAAAGAAGACATCCAAATGGCCAAAGACACATGAAAAAGTGCTCAACATCGCTTGGCATCAGGGAAATCCAAATCAAAACCTCAATGAGATATCACCTCACACCACTCAGAATGGCTAAAATTAACAAGTCAGGAAACGACAGATGTTGGCCGGGATGCGGAGAAAGGGGAACCCTCCTACACTGTTGGTGGGAATGCAATCTAGTGCAGCCACTCTGGAAAACAGTATGGAGGTTCCTCAAAAAGTTGAAAATAGAGCTACCATACAATCCAGCAATTGCACTGTTGGGTATTTACTTAGAAGATACAAATGTAGGGATCTGAAGGGGTACGTGCACCCTGATGTTTATTGCAGCAATGTCCACAATAGCCAAAGTGTGGAAAGAGCCAAGATGTCCATCGACAGATGAATGGATGAATGGATAAAGAAGATGTGGTATGAGCGCCTGGGTGGCTCAGTTGGTTAAGTGACGGCCTTCAGCTCAGGTCATGATCCTGGAGTCCGGGGATCACATCGGGCTCCCTGCTCAGCAGGGAGTCTGCTTCTCCCTCTGACCCTCCCCCCTCTCGTGCTCTCTCACTCTCTCTCTCTCTCTAAAATAATAAATAAAATCTTAAATAAAAAAAGAAGAGGTGGTATGTATATACAGTGGAATATTATGCAGCCATCAAAAAGAATGAAATCTTGCCATTTGCAACAACGTGGATGGGACTGGAGAGTGTTATGCTGAGTGAAATAAGTCAATCAGAGAAAGACATGTTTCATATGACCTCACTGATAGGAGGAATTCTGACTCTCAGGAAACCAACTGAGTGTTGCTGGAGTGGGGGGTTTGGGAGAGATGGGGTGGCTCGGTGATAGACATTGGGGAGGGTAGTGCTATGGTGAGCACTGTGAATTGTGCAAGACTGTTGAATCACAGACCTCTACCTCTGAAACAAATAATACATTATATGTTTAAAAAAAAGAAGAAGAAGAAGAAGAAGAAGATAGCAGGAGGGGAAGAATGAAGGGGGGTAAATCGGAGGGGGAGATGAACCATGAAAGACGATGGACTCTGAGAAACAAACTGAAGGTTCTAGAGGGGAGGGGGGTGGGAGGATGTGTTGGCCTGGTGATGGGTATTAAAGAGGGCACGTTCTGCTTGGAACACTGGGTGTTATATGCAAACAATGAATCATGGAACACTACATCAAAAACTAATGATGTAATGTATGGTGATTAACATAACATAATAATTAAAAAATATAAAATAAAAAAAGTCAACCATGTTTCAAACAAGAGTTCATAAAAACTACAATTATCTTCCTCTGTCCATTCAGTTTCATGTTATTAATTTTTGATCTGTTTGAATCCAGTTTTTCTATTAGTTCTGGTAATTTTTACTTTAGTTTTGCTATCTCAAAGGTATCAGATACCTACATTTTTTGAAGTCCTGTCCATGAATATCCTTGAAGATGTAACACATTTGCAGTAGAATCAGAGTAAGATGGGAACCGTACGTGACAAGAAATGACAGGGGCCATGGCTATGGATGGGTTAGAGGTCTTTACAATGCAATTGACAAGGAAATGTTTTATTCCCATGACACGGAACACAAACATCTATCAAACACAAATTCGGAAAGTTACATAGTTGTAAGCACATGTAGGATTTTTTAAAATATTAAAAATATCTTTTTAATGCATCAAAGTCCAGATAAACATAAGAAATATTTTGGCAAAATACAGAATGCATGTTTTCTAGGCACATAATTTTAAAAATGAATAAAAACTTGTTTACCATATTTTTTTTGTAAGAGCGGACCAGTAATTCAAGAAAAATGTTTACTTTCTAACCAAGTTAAAACAGAATTTTAATTTTCCATCTGCATAGTTTGATATTTAAATATATCTTAATTTTAACCAGTATTGACAACACGTAAAATTCCTTTCCAGGTTCCTTTCCAAAAACCAACTACAACTTTCTTTGATACATTGAAATTTAGACTTAAGTTTTCTTTCTTCAAATAACCAGCTTTATCTTAGGACAAAAATCATTTTTCTTTTCCCTGAACAAAAAATGTGTTCCTATTCCAAATACCTTTTTTTCACCAAAAACACATACCTTACTTTCCTGGCACACAGAACTTTTTTCTTTATCATTTCTAGTAGTCTGTTATATATATTAGAATTCTTAACTCTTAGAAACCTTAGTTTCTAGGGAAAGCTCTATAGTAAATGATTGTGAACTATTTGTTATGCCAGTAGTCTTTAGATTAGCAAATTTAGGAATACATTTCACAATTTCTAGAAACATAGTACCATAGTTCAATAATGTACACACCAGGTTTACTAATGGACCCGTGGTTATCTTTATAGTTTTCCTGTAATAAGACAAAAGAAGATAAACCTATGGTGAGTACTTAATGTTTTATTATATTATTGTATTTAGTTTGGCAAAAAATGAAGAACTAAGTAAATTGTTAAGAAGCCAATACGTGGAGCACCTTGATGGCTCCGTAGGTGAAGCACACAACTCTGGATTTCAGGGTTGTGAGTTTGTGCTCCATGTTGGGCGTGGAGCCTACCTGAAAAAAAAAAAAAAGGCAATACTTTCCCTAGCAATGGACAGATTCAATGCAATCCCTATCGAACCCCTGAATGCCTGTTTGCACACTCCGAAAAGAGGATCTTAAATTTTCTGTGCAATTACAGGGACTCAGAACATCTGAACAATCCTGAAGATGAACCAATTTGTAAGAACTCACAATTCCAGATTTCAAAACTCTCTAAAATTACTTACAAAGCTACAATAATCAAGAATGTGGTACTGGCCTAAAATAGACGTAAGGATATATTAAACATATTTGAGAGTCCAGAAATAAATCACTTATCTGGGGCGCCTGGGTGGCTCAGTCATGGAGTCCTCTGTGGGGAGACCTGTTCTTGAGGAGGAAGAACAGACACACAGACTATGTTGTGGCCTGAGCCAGCACAGGTGTCCAGGAGAACACCTGCTTGACAGATAGAGCCCACCTGCACATGCCCCAGAGTCTGGGGTAAATTAAAAAAAATAAATACACAGTAACTTTTTATTTTAATTTTTTATTTTTTTATTCTTATATTAATCCCCATACATTACATCATTAGTTCTAGATGAAGTGTTCCATGATTCATTGTTCGTGCATAACACCCAGTGCTCCATGCAGAATGTGCCCACCTCAATACCCACCACCAGGCTAACCCATCCTTCCACCCCCCTCCCCTCTAGAACCCTCAGTTTGTTTTTCAGGGTCCATCGTCTCTCATGGTTCGTCCACCCCTCCGATTTCCCCCGCTTCATTCTTCCCCTCCCACTACCTTCTTCTTCTTCTTTTTTGTTTTCTTAACATATATTGCATTATTTGTTTCAGAGGTACAGATCTGAGATTCAACAGTCTTGCACAATTTACAGCGCTTACTAGAGCATATACCCTCCCCAGTGTCTATCACCCAGTCACCCCATCCCTCCCACCCCACCCCCCACTCCAACAACACTCAGTTTGTTTCCTGCGATTAAGAATTCCTCATATCAGTGAGATCATATGATACATGTCTTTCTCTGTTTGACTTATTTCACTCAACATAATACCCTCCAGTTCCATCCACGTCATTGCAAATGGCAAGATCTCATTCCTTTTGATGACTGCATAATATTCCATTGTATATATATACCACATCTTCTTTATCCATTCATCTGTCGATGGACATCTTGGCTCTTTCCACAGATTGGCTATTGAATACACAGTAACTTTTAATATGCATAGGGGGTTTGGCCACCACCCCCATGATCGAAATGACAACATTTCCATCACCCGCAGAGAAAACCCCCTTCCCTCCAGCAGTCAGGCCAGAGTCCCCCTGCACTCAGCCCTCTGTGGCCCCCAGTTCCCTCTGGTCTGCAGTGAGTTCCCTACTGTGCCCATTTCATAGGGACTGAACCTCAGAACATTTGTCCTTGTCAGCGCTCCATTCACCGGCCTGAGGAGCGTGTGCATTGCTGTGGGGACGTCAGCTCCACCATTGGGAAATATGCAGATCGCTTCAGGTATGTACACGTCACTCTTGTGCGGAGGCCTTGCTAATCTTCCAATTTTAATGCATAGGACGTTGAAATGAGCCTAAGTTATTTTTCCATATTGGTCTTCTTGTCACCTTTTAATCTGTACATTTGTGCGTGCTCCCATTTTGTTCAATGCATTAGCCAGTGGTTGTTTACTGTGTTATGAAAATTATATTATGTGTTAATTAGACCATTTTTCAAGTTTTTGTCTCATGCATTTTTGCTTTACTTGTGGTGGGAGGTCGGCTGTGCTTCCTTTCCCTTTTCCCTATTCCCTTGTGCCTAGGAGACTCTAAATGTCTCCTTCCCCCTCTTTCCCCATCGCTGAGGTGTTCCCAGGGCTCCCCTCCTCACGGTCTCACCCCATCTGCCCACAGCACAGCCTCTGAGTCCTCCTGACTCCCTCCTGCTCGCCCTGGATGCCCGTCCTGTGGGCAGGGCTCGGGTGTCCCCCTGGCTGTCCTGTGGCATCACACTCAGGGACTCTCTCCTCGGATGGTGGTTCAGGCCGCTGCTAGCTTCCCCTACTGTCTCCCACAGACTTCTCTGGAACCGACTTTTCTTTCCACTGAAGCTCATGGCTTGTAGTCTGAGCCTGGGAGCCAGGGTATCTGGATTCACTCATTAGTGTTCTATTTATTTGTTAATTTACTTCCATACAGGTTGTGTGAAGTTGGTACATAATCTGTCTTATGTGTTAATAGGGTGTGAGTCTTGCATAGTTTCCTCTGTCTTCTTAATTGTGCAGGTGTTTTTAAGAGACATAATGGGTTTTTCAAATTTTGTCGGTGAATATCACCTCAGCTACCCAGAATTTTTCATGAAAAATTTGTTTATGAAAAAAAATCATAATAAAGGCCACTGTTAGATATAGATACTTTTAAAATTAAGTACCTTGTTTCCTTTTTTACTTGCATCTAACACAGATATAAATGGGAAAATGATTGGACATCGTTAATTGCTATGACGGTTATCAATTAATATTTGTCTGCAATTTCTTACAAATACATTCGATAAATGGGGCTAAAATCACAGGAAGACAGTAGGGAGAAGGAGCCAGGTTTTCCAGTGACGGCATGAAATACATTAGGTGCAGGGGTCCCGGAACTACCCTGAGCTGTGTGCTTGGTGAGGTTCAGGGAGAGGCTACCCCAGGTGACATCACACAGAGGAAACGTGCTCTGCAGCAAACAAGGGGATCAGGGGAGGAATTCCCAAGCTGTGGCTCCCTGAGGGGGGTGAGCGGGTGTTGTTATTCAGGGTTAGGCTGACCGGTCACTAAGGGGAGTCCTGTCATCCCAGGTAAAGGTGGGCACAGGGTCGTGCAGGGGGACTGAGAACACCAGCTGTGCTGTGTCCTGTGGTGGGTTCCTGAAGCTTGTGCTCCTCCCAGGGCCGAGAGTTAACATTATAAGAGGCAGAGTCACCGGAGGACACGCCATGGTCCTTCTGCGCAGGACGAGTTGGTGCAGGAGCTCAAACCCATCTCGGCTGTGGGATCATTCGTGCTGTTTGCCTCTGAAATGCAAGGTTAACATTCCTGTGAAGAAGAAGGGGTTTCCCTGGGGGTCTTGCTGGTGACAGTTTTAACCTCACTAACCCTGTGGGGAATGGTTTCATCCTGCAAAAAGAACTCAAGAATGTGCATCCGGTTATTCTTCACTTTTGACACAGTCCTGGGAGTTTACCACCGAGTTATTGTCTCTGATGTGGTTGCACTAAGTCCTGGTCTGGTAGAGACTGCGAGATTTTGCATTCCCTTTGTTCCCTTAAAATCCTTACCCACTGTGGTTGTTGCATTTCTTTGTTCAAACACTTCCTAGGTGGTTTGGGAAGATGTGTGTTGGGCAAGTAGATCCTGAGGGCACAGATAATGGAAAAAACCTGGGGGCCTAAGATGACAGCTTTTACGTCAGGAGAGATGTCTCTCCTTTTTTTTTTCGTTTTTCTACAGGGACCCCTAATTGTTCTGGTTATAGGAGGTTCAAGGTATTTAGTTTAAAAATGATTCACTGATAAGATAACTCAGGAAAATCTTTAGAAATATATAAAAGTTTCCATTATTTCAGTAGTAATTAAAATAATAGGGCGCCTGAGTGGTTCAGTCGGTTAGCATCTGCCTTAGGCTCAGGTCATGATTCCAGGGTCCTGAGATCAAGCCCAGCATCAGGCTCCCTGCTCAGTGGGGAGCTTCCTTCTCCCCCACCCTCTGCGGGCCTCTCTGCCTACTTCTGTTCTCTCTGTCAAATACATAAGTAAATGTTTAAAAAATAAAGTAAAAGAAAACTATAATTATTTTCGTAAGTTAAAATTAATGAAAATGATACTAGTAATATTGCCAACAAATAAAAATGCTCATGTTACTGGAAAGAGAACCAGTTCTGAGCTCACGTTGGGCTGTTCACCACTGGAAAATCAATAGTGAAGAGGCAAATGGTGGGCAAAAGAAGGTGCTTTATTCAGGAAGCCAGCACCCTGCGAAGATGGTGGACAAACGCCTCAAAGACCACCTTCCCGGACCAGGTGCCACCCGAAGGTGTTACAGGGGGAGGTGCAGGCGAGGCTGGGGGCTCTGTTCAGGAGAACCAGGTGCTCAGGGTGTCAGTCCTGTCAGTCCTATGTGGACATGACCATGAACAGACTTGCTGGCATCCTTGACAGCGGCTTCCAGTGTGGTCAGGTGTTAACTCCTTCAAGCCAGCAGTCTACAAATGTCAAGGAAATTCCGGTAGTTCTGCTAGAAACCAAGGGACTTAGGTCAGCAAACAGAGTGCATAAGCTTGAAACAAGCTCACCCTTAAGACCAGTGGGAGTGCTGTTACCCTGAGAGGAAGCATCCTGAGATGTGTGCAATCTGTATGCTATAGGAAATCATAATATTCCCTGAAGAATATGAAAGCACATTTGTTTTATATTTTTGTTTTGGTTTTTTTTAAAGATTTCATTTATTCACTTGAGAGAGAGAGAGAGAGCACAAGCTGGTGGAGAGGCAGAAGAATAAGGAGAAGCAGACTCTCCGCCAAGCTGGGAGCCTGACGTGGGGCTCCATCCCAGGACTCCGGGATCATGACCTGAGCCAAAGGCAGATGTTTAAGCATCTGGGCCACCCAGGTGCCCCATGAAAGCGCATTTGAAAACATGGTGAACATCTGATTTTTGTCTTGAATAAGGAAACAAACTACAAATATGTCAATAGGTAGTAGGTGATTTCATGCAGCTCATCTTCTCGCTTCTATTTTCCTATTTGGAGTGGTTGGAAGATACTTCATAACTTCAAGGAAATTGAGGGAACTTGGCCACATGTTGCAGAAAAGAAAGGACATAACCATGCTTTACAGAGAAGGATGTGAGAAATGAAGGCTCACACAGTGTCTGAACTAGGGACATCCTAGAGGGGGTCTCACGCATTCACAGGGGAGCAGTCAGCATGGCCACGTGCACCTATAGCCACATTCAGCTGGAGGTTCAAGTGGAGAGAGAGCATCCTGGCGGATTGGATGGGTGGGTGGGTTAGTGAGGTGAGTGGGACTAACCATGGTGCAGTTACAAAGGATGGATTACAATGATGATAAGGGGATCCATGATTGTAGTAAGTGAGGAGGAACAGGGATTTAAAGAAATGAAGATATCAGCAGGGAAAGGGAGAGAGAAAAATGTACTTCCTTTCATGTTCACCAATATTCTCCTGCCTGTCCTCACTTGAATAGCGGAGGTGCTATTCCTCCCACCCAGCCTCCTGCCTTGTCACTTTGACACCAAAGCAGATGTAGAAAGAAATCACTTGTGATAATAGGTGAACAATTAAAGCGACAAATAACAGTGGGGCGCTCTTACCCTCTCATCTAGGTTTGAGTCTCTTCCACGTGCCCCTCAGTGATGTGGCTTCCCCAGTCTTCTCACTCCACACGTTCTCCCCCAGTGACTCTGCTTCCCTCTTGATGCCCCATCCACCAGATTTGTTGATTGGATACAAGGACTCATGGATGGTCCTCATCCTTCTTTTGCCAAGTAGTGACCCCAAGTTTTCTATCTCCAAACAATTCTGTATATGCTTGACACTTTTTGAAGAGTCAAATCAATTATATAATTTGTTATGAAAGCAATGATTGTATTCACCTCAGCACCCAAAATAGACTCCCTGCATCAAGACTAGGGCTCCTCTCTCCCTCACCACATGACATGGGATCTATTTCCTTAACATATTTTAAAGCACACAATATTGTATTATAAGCTAGAGAGGCTATGTTGTCTCACAATTCTCTGAGGCTTATTTATCCTGCAAAACTAAAATTTTATACTCACTGAACAGATATTTGCCATTTCCCCTACCCTAGTCGTGGCAACCACCCTTCTCTTCTCTGCTCCTCTGAGTTTCACTGTGAGGGTAATCAGGTAGGATTTGCCCTCAGGGACGGGCTTATCCCACTTCGCATAATGTTCTCTAGATTTGACTTCCTCCTTTTATAAGGGCGAATAATTGTGTGTATATACAGAGAAGAAGGACTTAATGGCCTCTAGTCTTGGGTAAAGAAATCACAGGGAACAGGTAGATGGTGGAGTAAATGTTAAGGAGAGGAGACACACGAGATTTCAAAGAAACTGAGAATATGATTTAGTTGGATGAATTCCTGCCAAGAGCTCTCTTGACTAAGGGACTGTGAGATGATCAGTTGTCCAAATGTGTTAAATACAGAGCTCAAAATCAACTCTGTGGTCTGTGGAAGTCCAGTATCAACTCCTCAGCCACAAATCCCACAAAGGTCCTGGCAGAAAACCTCATGATGCAGGAATGACAGGTGTGTGGGCTCCATGTTCACAGTACAGATGGTTCTGCCAGGGAGAAGTAGATGAAGGAAGGCAATATACGACTGATTACTTATGTGCTGCTTAGGGATTGTTCTCATCAAATATCTCACTCGTATTGATGATGGCTGTGGTAGGGGGATGGGTGCAGTGTCCATTTTGTATAATTTTGTGCAACATCAGATACGTCCACAGTACATATGTGTCTGTCCCTACCAGGCATGATGTATGTGAGTCCTGCTATTACGTGATACTCCAATGTGCCAACGTGTGTGCCCTCACTCGGACCAGGGGATGAGCCCAGCTACTGCCAACAGACAGAGAAGCTGGTGTGGGGGCCATGGGAGGGGCAGGAGCTCAGGGGGGTCCAAGGACAGAAGAGTGATGAGGCCAGGGCACTGAGGACCAGGACAGGGGCCGCAGGTGTGTGTGCAGCTAGGCGTGACCAGCACATGAAAGGGCATCTCAGTGGGGCTAATGTGATATAGTTTCTGCAAAAGAAGTTAGGAACAACTGAAGGATTTAAGCCATTGGTTGACTGTGTGAAAGTTCTGTGTGAATGGTATGAGGAGAGAGGACCTGAGGGCAACAGGGGTTTATTTACTGCATTCTTTACTAAAGACCTTGCATTCTTTACTGAAGATCCTGGATCATTTCCAAAAGATCCAGCAACAAGTCTGGGGACATTTGCTGAGTTGATACAAGTGGATATGAAGGGGAGTTTGAGAAGTGAGTTTCTACTCTGGTCTAAAGTGGCAGTCAAAATATCTGCAGTAGGACTTTAAAATACTGATCTTGCTAGGAAGCAGGACATAATGAACAAGAATTTATGGTGGGAAAATGATCTTATTTTATTTTATTATTTTATCATATTTAGGTTGATCATATTGATGATGTTATTATCTTATTTCCTTAACTGCAATTGCTAAAGCCTGGGGGAAAATCCCAAAAAGAAATATATGACACAGATATAGAAAAACCACCCACTTTATTTAGATATATCTAAATTTTAGAGAAAAATCTCATGTTATTCACTATTGTTGTCTATAAAATTTATTAATTTTTCTATATTACCAAATCAACTGAATGTACAGATATTATGACAATTACGTATCTAGTGAATTTTTCCAAAGTGTAATCTTTTGCACATATCACTGAGCATTTTTATATCCTAGAATATGTCCATTTTGTGCTGATGCCCTGAAGAACCCTTGCAGGACATTCAAACAAGCAAACAAACAAAACCAGATCCACTGTTCCTTGGTGTGGGACATCAGGTGTTGCACATATGGGTCCTTCAGCTTTTTCCAGAATCTCCTGCGGGGGTCACTGGCCACTTCAGTTGTTTTCTGTACATTAAATACAAATGTGCCATTATTTTCCCCAGTGATAATGGGTTTATTGAAGAAAAGCAAAAACTTGGAATCCAGGACAGGTAAGGTATGGCAAAACCACAGGCAAGTGCAGGGAACAAAGGATAAGGAAGCTCTTTTATGGAGCAAAGGGTAAGTGTGGGAGGGACAAAAAGTCCATGGGAATAAAAGGGAATTCTAATTACAGGGCTTGTCATTGGTGGCGTTGTGACAATTTCTCATTGGCTGGGCTGTTGCCAGGGCAGGAAGAAGTCTTCCTCTTCCTGAGGTAGTAAGGGAATGGCTACAGGCTTGCAGACTTGCAAAGTCTGTGCTCCTGCTGGGTCTGCAATTGTTGAGCGGTGGGCACGAGACTCCCCCTAGTGGTCTCTGATCTCCATTCAAAAGAGATATTCCTTGGGTGCCTGGGTCGCTCAGTCGTTAAGCGGCTGCCTTCGGCTCAGGTCATGATCCCAGGGTCCTGGGATCGAGCCGCGCATTGGGCTCCCTGCTCGGCGGAGAGCCTGCTTCTCCCTCTCCCTCTGTCTGCTGCTCTGCCTACTTGTGCTCTCTATCTGTGTGTTAAACAAATAAATAAAAATCTTAAAAAAAAAAAAAAAAAGAGATGTTCCTTTAATTAAATATCCCATAATATACGTATGGGTTTACATTCCCATAGACCAGGACTCTTTCTGACAGAGAGATTCAACAATATCATCAGCAGGCCTGAAGGACCATCATATCTAGAAATCAGACCCAGTGAGATGCAGACCCCAGCTGGACTCTGGGGGCTTCGGACCCTGGTGACATGTGTGCCCTGGACCAGCAGGTGGCGCTGTGGGACTGCCTTGTGCTAAAAAAGCAGCTCATTAGTGAGAACCAGTCAAAGGAGTCTGGGCCTGAGGGCTGGGTCCTGTGCTCCCTGATGGGACTCAGCAGCTGTGTCCCCTCTGGTCTGGCAGAGTGTCCCGAGGGGACCTGTGTGTGGTCTCAGCAGGTGCTTCCTCCCAGGGCTGGCCCCACGGCTGAAGCCAACCTCCATCCTCCTCAGTGTGTGATGTGAACTGAGTTCCAGCACCAGGCTCAGGGAAAGTGAGGGGTAGGGACTATCTGCATGGACCATATTTGCATATAGAGCCCCTCATGTGGCAGAGGCTGGAGGAGAAAAGGAGGCGTAGGGCAGCCCAGCCCACTGGGGAACCTGGGTCTGTGTCACCATGGCCTGGACTCCTGTCTTCCTGGGGATGCTCTTTTACTGCACAGGTAGGGATAGGCCTCGGGGAACAGCCTGCATCACCCCTCTGCTTCAGAGTCTAGAGAAAATTTGCATTGAACCTATCCAATATCCTATGAGTGTGTGTGTTGGCAGGTTCCCTGTCCCAGCCCGAGCTGACCCGGCCACCCTCCCTCCCTGCATCTGCAGGAATGACAGACAGACTCACCTGCACCCTGAGCAGGGATATCAGTGTTGGTGGCTGTAACATCTACTGGATCCAGCAGCAGTCAGGGAGCCCTCCCCGGGGTCTGCTGTACTACTCCTGAGACTCCGATAAGCACCAGGGCTCCGGGGTCCCCAGCCGCTCCTCGGGCTCCAAAGACGCCTCGGCCAATGCAGGTCTTCTGCGCATCTCGGGGCTGCAGGCTGAGGCCGAGGCGGACTATCACTGGGCTGCAGCTCAGGACGCTGGGAGCAGCTACCGCTCCTCACAGAGTCTCACATAAGGAGGAAGTGGTTCTAAAACCTCTGGACACACGGATCTTGTTTCTGAGCCTCTTTTCAGTAAGAAACTTACCTGGAGAGACATAGCAGGGTGGTCTCTTCTGCACGACGATCTATCCTTCAACAGGGAAAGAGGAAGAGTCATGTAATGCTCGGAAAGTGATATAAAATGGGGGCATCCGAGGAAGACACAGACACATGAGACATCCGAGCCCAACCTCACACCCCCACTCAATCTGGAGAAGATGGACAGGAATGAATTCTGTGTCTATGGCTGAACATACTGCCCAGCGAACATTCCTCCACAATCCGTTCTATCATCTTATTCCATAAAGTGTGACCTTGTGTCATGACTGATGTATCCACAGCTGATACATTGACAATGACCCTGGTCACAGACACAGTCTCCTCTCTCTGAACCAGCTACAGGTGAACTTGGACCGGATCCTACAGACTCTCCCTGATAACACTCCCCGCATCCTCCTCTTATCCTCTTTGCTCCTGCATCCCTCACGCTTTAGGATCCGCTCTAGGTCTTCAGTCTCACCTATGTGTCCATGTCAGGATTTCAGAGAAAACTGGAAATGATCTTGATGTATTTCCCAGTCTCCAGGGTCCATCTCTAAAGAGAAGAATGACCACAAAATTCAGTTGCTTGCAACCCCCCACATTCTCCTTCCCGCTCTCACCCCAGGCTTTATTTTGTGTTGCCAACACTCCCAGGCAATCTCTTTATTTTTTTTTAGAGATTTATTTATTTATTTTAGAGAGAGAATACAATGGGAGAGGGAGAGAATGTCTTAGGAAGATCCATGCTCAGGGCAGAGACCTTTGAGGGTCTGGAGCTCAGGACACTCGGAACAGGAACTGAGATAAACCAAGGTTCAGAAGCTCAACCTACTTCGCCTCTCTGGAACCCCCTAGTAAGTCTCTTTAATGTGAAAATAAAGTTATTACATTTTATGAAAAGAATGTATTCATCTACCTGTATGTATTTGCACATGGGATCTGCTGATTTTTACCCACTTCAGAATTAACTGATGCCCCCACCCATGGGGAGTCTTGGAGGACTCCACAGACACAGGATCGCCTGCATATTTTAAGATATGTCACTATGTATCTTATGCTCCAGATTCTCATTCCTAAGAATTGTCTGGATAGTAATTCGAGCACAGAAATATTTTTGCATGATTCATAAAGTCCCAAGCTGTAGTGATTTTTCACACACACAGAAAACCACCAGCTATATATTGTTCTCACTCCCTGGTAGACATCTGGGGACATGGGGGACTGTGGGTCTGGCTGGGATGTGGGGCAGGAAGGAGGAGGCTGCATGCTCCCTTCCACCATGTGCTTCCAGACACCTGAAAACCGCACTGTTGTAGGTCTTGTGTCTGCAGAGATAAAAAATTGACAGATTTCTTGTCACTCAACAGGACCTGGACTCCCAATTGAGTGAATTATTAACAGGTTTGCTCTCACATGAGCCCTCCTGGCCTAAATAAGTCCTTTACCAGTAAAAATCTTTGAGTTCCATACTTCTAAATGCAGGATCATGACCCTGGAGTTTTATAAAGAGAATCACCATGGAGAACTATCCCTCAGGGTGTTCCAAAGTCATAAGAGGGACAGGGGTCAGGTAGCCTCATTTTTGGTCACACACACAGACAAACACACACACCTCTCTTCCCAGTGAGTGAATAGTGTGCCTGGGCCTCTGCAGATTCCAGGCTTCTCTGTCCCTCTAAAAGTCAGGGTCAACCTGGGCTCACCCAGCCATCCTCAGTGTCACAATTTCCAGAAGGCAGAGTCCTCCTCAATAGGAAAACTGGAGACATCTAGTGTGACTGGGGTCCTGTCCCCGGTGCATCCAGGATGGGCTCTGAACACCTGCTGTCCTGGGATGAGGCTGATGCTCAGGAATCCCAGGGGGAGTCTCTGTCCCCACGGTCAGCTCAGCCCACTCCAACTCTGAGCTCCAGTCAGGGCTTGAGGCTGATCGGTACCTTGATTCTGGGACCCCAGCCTCAGTGCTGCTCCCTTAGAGCTCAAGGTCTATGGGGGACATGAGAAACACCCTCCCTGTCCTCTCAGCCCTGGGCTGTCCCTCCCTCAGTCACCCCAGTGACACCTCTAGCCAGGCTGCACTCTGATGGAAAGTCTTCTGTCCCAACCCAGGGCCACAGGTCCTGTGACCTCAGACACACCTTCCCCCTTATCTCCACCTTGCCAACACTCATATGTGGGACCTTTGACAGAAACTTCTGGGTCCAGTTGGCCTTGGGTGGTAGATATCCATTCCCATAGTCATGGGTGGCTGAATGAATAAAGGTTCCATCCTGAACATGCTGGACACAGTTGCAGGGACTAGAGCTGTGCTCACCCCAGAGAGTGGTCTGACCCCAAATCCCTCTGTCCTGGATGCTCTGTCTGTGTTTGATAATTTTGTCAGCAGGATGGTTCTGAGTTCATAGGAACAGGCCCCTCAAGGGGTTTCACTGCACCACGTTGACCTTTCCTACCTTGGAGACCAGACACATGGTACAAATAAGTGATTTGAGAAAAAGAATATAAACCCCTATTCTCCTGAGAACAGAAGGCATTTCTGTACCACTCTTTCCACCCAGATTCTCTCCGCGCTAAGCACAGATCTGAGTAAAGTCCACTCCTGATTGTACGTGCATCTTCACACTGACATTGTGATTGAGTTTAAATCAATCTTACTGAATGGACTTATGTATAAAATAGCACGTTCATCTTAAGTATGAGGTTGGCTCCGTGGTGACTGACAGATAAACTCTGTCACTAGGTCCCTGTCAGAGCATCTACAGCTGTCCCTCCTTTCTTCCCAGATTTTCCAGCAGATTTGCCCTTTGTGCTCTAAGGTCAGGGACACACACACTCACGTGGCCGGGCTCCTGCAGACTCGTGTCTGTGCTGGGAGGACAGAGCTGAGGAGGGAATCCCTGCCCAATGTGTGGAAACCTGTTGTTTCATGCAGGGGGAATGAGTGACAGGTGGCAAAGATGTTCAGTGTGTGACCCTCTAGGAATGCACGGGAGGGTTTCTACACACAATCTGGAGGGAAGAGCTCCCCATCTCCTCAGTGCTGTGAGGACCTCAGAGGAAGGAGAGCTCCGGAAATCAGGGAGAAAGCACATACAAGGAAAGTCCCAACATCCTGCACAGAGGGACCCTTTGTCCATGCGGACCTGTCGCTGCTCTGGACTGGACCTTGTTCTAGAAGAGTTTGTGTAGAGATAATGTCTCAGTCCTGACCCAGGAACCGAGAAGGGAACCATGGAGAGCCTCACTGTGAAGACTCTTAGATGAGCATATAATGTGTCCTGACTTAATGGGAGGTGACATATATGGACAACAGGTCAGGCCCTAATGCAGGGAACAGTTGCCAAAACAGTTTTGGGGGGGTGTGGAGATGGGTCTGATGGGCTCTGGTCACCATGTCACATAATGATGTGTCTGAGTCTGGACACCAGGGGGCACTATGGTCCAATTTCTGAGGAGTCAGGGGTGATCAGAGTTGGGCCTGTGACCTGGCCCTGCCTGTGCCCTGTGCTCAGGGCTCATATCTGGGACCTCCCCACCCCTGGGCACACACAGTCCCTCCTCTGCCAACCCCCTCTCACATCCTCAGGCAGAGGGACCTGACCCAGGGCCAATGAGGGGTCAGAGAGCTGGGGGTCTCATTTGCATGGACAGGCCCTCCCTCTCTCAGAGGATGAAGAGGGAAAGGGAGAGAGTAGGGGAGGCTCTGCTCAGCTGTGGGGCCACAGAAGGCAGGATCGGTGATGACCTCCACCATGGCCTGGTCCCCTCTCATCCTCAGCCTCCTTGCTCACTGCACAGGTGACTGGATGCAGGGACAGGGGAAGGGGCCCTGGGAGGACATGTGGGGCCCTGTTTCTCCTCTTGTCTCAAGACCCCAGCATCACCCTGTCTGTGTCTCTCCCCCTTGCAGGGTCCTGGGCTCAGTCTGTGCTGACTCAGCCGCCCTCCGTGTCTGGGGCCCTGGGCCAGACGGTCACCATCTCCTGCACTGGAAGCAGCTCCAACATTGGGGGTGGTAATGCTGTTAACTGGCACCAACAGCTCCCAGGAAAGTCCCCTAAAACCATGATCTATGGTAGTACTGCTAGACCCTCGGGGGTCCCCGAACGATTCTCTGGCTCCACGTCTGGCAACTCTGGCACCCTGACCATCACTGGGCTCCAGGCTGAGGACGAGGCTGAGTATTATTGTGCATCGTGGGATGATAGTCTCAGTGCTCACTCAGTGCCCCCGGCCTGAGGGGAAGGGAGACAAAAACCCACTAACTCCTCTGTAAAGAGGAAGACACACACCAGCGTAGCCTGTGATTCTGCTTATTCTTTTGCTGACGCCCTGGGAGCAGGTCCATCCAGGGGCACCGTTTAAGGGCGAGGTCCGTCCTGTCCCTTCTGTCCTCAGAGTCACTTGGGGCAGCCCATTCCCAGACAAGGAGTCTTCATGGAAACAGAAAGTTCTCTTTTCATCAACTGGGGTATTTAACTTCTGGGCTACATCATATTAACTTTTTCCTTCTGATTTTAAAACAAATCCAACATTTTATTTTGTCTCTGAACAGATCGTGGGATCTCAGCACTCCCCATGTGGTGCTTGAAGAATAACTCAGTCCTGTTGCATCAGAAATTATTATCTGCGTGGCTATAAATGGTGCTGCTGCCTAGTTTTGTCTAATTTCCTGATTTTTTTGAGAAATAGACACTCACTTAGAATGATAAAACTATAAAGGAATCCAAAACTTTCCTCCATAGGAAAAATCTGCACATGAATGTTTGTACCAGTTTCATTCATAATCACTAAAACTGAAAGTGACCGGAAGTCTGTCCATAGAGATTTAGTCCAGGTTTGTATCTAATCACCAAACATGGACCCGAACTGAGATGCCACCAAATAGGCAGCACGTTTCTAAAATGGGAAATAATACATAGTACAGTTAAAGTTATATCACTTTTGGGAAGAGGCAACACTCTGGAGAGAGCGCAAACATCTGCAGTTTCTGGGAGGAGAAAAGAGACAAAAGAGTTGATCATGTGAACGGAGGAAAACGTTTCTGAGCAAGAGAAGGATTCTCTGT
The DNA here is from genome assembly GCF_029215605.1 of Mirounga angustirostris. Taxonomy (NCBI): domain Eukaryota; kingdom Metazoa; phylum Chordata; class Mammalia; order Carnivora; family Phocidae; genus Mirounga; species Mirounga angustirostris. The sequence continues at coordinate 91,659,995 of NW_026991722.1, forward strand.
GACGCTGTAACGGCAGTGAAATGACACGATGACTCCGTCAGAGTTCACTGAACCCCGTGCAGCCACATGACAGAACCGACGGTTGCAGATAAAACTCCTTAGGGAGGGTCGGGGCCCGGGGTGGAATGCGGACAAACCCCCGCACCTGCCGGACAGACGTGTGAGCCCAGCTCAGGGCCGGGCTCGGGGCAGAGCCGCTGGGCCGAGTGACCGTGCAAAGGAGCGGAGCCCGTCAGGGCAAAGTCAGAAGCGACTGCCCGTGGGCTCTGTGCTCCAGTAGACAGGGCTGTGTCCCGCGGAAACAGGTGGGTTATTTTGAGGGGCCTGCACTGTGTCCTGGAATTGAGCAGTCAAGTCAGTGGATGGGCCCTGGGGAGCCCGATTTCTCCCGGTAGGAGTGGAAAGTCGCAGATAGAACCCAGGGTGAAGCGTGAGCTCATGGGTTCGAGCTGGGGAGGGCGGTTTGGAATCGTGTGTAGTTTGATAGGGACAGATAATTGCCTGTCGAGACAGTCAGTGCTGTGTGCAGGGTCCTGGGTGAGTGACTGTCATATAGAAGCCCTCGGTCTGTCAGCGGGGCGGAAGTACACGCTGGGATGCCCAGAGCCCTGAGTGCATTCCCCCAAATAGTGCTTCCTAGTACCGTTCTCTGGGAAAGGATGCAGGCTGCTTTGCAGAGAGGCTTAGTCCCCAGACCAGGAATTACATGGATGAGCTTGGGGCGACTTCTAGTGTCAGAAAGTGTAGAATCCTTCAGAATAAACACAAGCCCATCAGTGCAGGCCCAGCCCACACACACAGTGACGGGGTGTGTCCAGGAGCTCGTGAGACACTTAAAATGCCCCCATTGGGCAAAACTGGAAAGATTTGAGCAACCGAATAAATGTGACAGTATTAGCTTCTTACTCAAAATTTAAAATAATTGTCCACAGTCCCTATTGTGAAATGGTTGAATAAATGAATAAATGGAGGAAGAGACACATTCCAGTACAGAGATTTCAAGTAACAGGTGCAAACACTTAGCCCGAAGAATATCAGGCATGATTCCCGCTCAGTAAGTGTGGATGAAGTCACTAAAACAAGGGGAATCTGAGAAAGTATCACAGTGAGAGAAGCTTAAGGAGCCATCACAACTAAATGCCATAATGATCCTGAACTGGATCTTAGAACAGCAAAGGGATATTAGGTAAAAATTGAGAAAATCTGAATAAACCATGGTTGTTAATCATTATGGGTTGAACTGTATCTTTATCAATCCATGTGATAAAAGTTCTAAAAAAATCTTGTATTTCAGGAGCTGACTGTATTGGGAAATGCTGTTGTTGCAGACGTAATCAGCTGTGGTGAGACCAGTATGTTTAATCTCATGTTTCACAGTCTTTTTCTCTCTTTGGTTTTCCTCTGCCTTTTCAGTTGGAGTGATGCTGAGATGCATCGCAGTATTTAGGAGAACAGAGCCTAGGAATTCAACCTTCATTGTCATAGAAAGCCCTCATATTATAGACAAAAATCGAGAAAATTCTGTTTTTTGGTTACCGCCAGTCCATGGGACACTTACCAGGTAAACAGGATGAAGCCTAAATGTGGGTGGGATACCTTGTCCTGGGGGCCCCTTGATGCAGGAGTTGAGAAAGAAATTCCAAGAAGAGGGAGGTCGGTTGTACAGTGTAAGGGTTTATATTAATGCTCATACTGAGAACAGTTACAAACCTGGGCTAATGTAAAGGAAAATTAATCGTAAGTATGTCAGAGAGACACAGGAAATAATGAATTCCGAGGTTAACCAAAAAGGGAAAACGAAAACCTAGAGTGGGAGGCATGAACAGTGGACCCATTTTTGTTGAAATTATATTAGTCTCGTGACAAATGCAGACGTCCAATGCCAGGGCCTGTGCACTGGGGGTTATGGGATGTTCCCGGAGACTCTACTAATGTGGCAACACCGATGTCAGGCTCACTGTAAGGATGTACCAGGTGTGAACCAACAGTGAACGCTGGGAAACATTAGGCCACTGAGTGAGTGTATCCTTACAAAATTCTTTCTTTTTTTTAGATTTTATTTATTTCTTAGGGAGAGAGAGAGAAAGCACAAGCAGGGGCAGTGGCAGGCAGAGGGAGAAGCAGGCTCCTCGCTGAGCAGGGAGACTGACGTGGGACTCGATCCCAGGACTCTGGGCTCATGACCTGAGCCGAAGGCAGACGCTCAACTGACTGAGCCACCCAGGTGTCCCCAAAATTCTGTTTCTATGCCTTTCCCAGAAGCAGCCTCTACAACTTCTGCTAAGCAGCTCCACTGTCCCCTCCTCGGCGACACACGTGCCCCCCTGCGCATCTGGGACATAAAGCTTTGTCTAGAAAGTCCTGTAATTGTATATGCACATATTTTCACCTCGCATGGACCACGGCTCCCTCTGGAGTGAGAAATTACAGTAAATTGGGACAAAGATCAGAAACATAGTATAGGTATCCCGAACTTTTGAAACTTCTCTTTACACCTCTTTGCTTTTATGAAATATTTACATTAGTAGCTGCTTTTACTGCTCAAAGCCATCTGAAGAGGATTTTCAGTTTCACAAAAAAATAAGCGCCAACTTAGTTAGCATCCAGCATGAGTTTTGCAGGAGCCTCTCCAGAGACGGTGCACAACCCAACCAGCATGACGGGCGCCTTCCAGCGGCTTCCCCGGGAGTCACACCCAGCAGCTCAGCCACAGGCCACCGTGGCTGTGAACGGTGTGTTATCACATGCGCTTTATCGCCATTCGTATTCTACATCTGACGGCCAAATGTGTCCTTGGGTATCCAAGGAGCCTAGGACTGATTTCTTTTTAAGCCTGGAAACATGCAAAAAAAAAAATTGTGCATATAAGTTAATATTAATTGCTTCTCGCCTTATGCCATCGTGGCTTACTAAGGTTTCTTAGGGATGATGGAGTTTCAGACAGCAGGGGAAACCTGTACTGAGACTTGGTCCATGGAAGTGTGGATCCACAGGGATGTTGGGAGCTGCAGAAATCAGTGGGGCTCTCAGGGCTTTGGGACACAGTGACGGCTGCGCCCGTGACCAGCAGGGGGTGCGGTGGGACTGACCTGTGGTCTCTACATGTCAGCTCAGTGAGGAGCATTCACTCAAGAGAAATGAACTGGGCACTGGCCCTGTGCTCTCTGTTGGGGACTCAGCAGCTGGGTCCCCTCTTGCCTGGCAGAGTCCCCTGAGCAGGGACCCGTGTGTGGTCTCAGCAGGTGCATCCTCCCAGGGCTCTCCCCAGGGCTGAAGCCACTCCCATCCTCCTCAGTGTGCCTGTGAGCCGAGTCCCAGCACAAGGGCTCAGGGAGGGTCTGGGCAGTCACTGGGTGGACCCCGTTTGCATGGAGAGCCCCTCCTGTGGCAGAGGGTGGAGGAGAAAAGGAGGCCTGGGGCAGCCTGGCCCACTGTGGGGTCCAGTGTCTGTGTCACCATGGCCTGGACGCCTATCTTCCTTATGTTCCTCTCCTATTGTACAGGTATGTGCAGGTCTCAGGGAAGCTCAAAGCTGCAGCCCTCAAAGTCACTCTTCCTGAAGTGGGCATCTTGATAAATTTCTCCGTTTCTTGCCCCATTAACGTATGTGTTTGCAGGCTCCCTGTCCCAGGCCGTGCGGACCCAGCCGCCCTCCCTCTTGGCATCTCCGGGAACGACAGACAGACTCATCTGCACCCTGAGCAGGGACATCAGTGTTGGCGGCTCTAATATATACTGGATCCAGAGGCAGCCAGGGAGCCCTCCCCGGGATCAGCTGTACTACTCCTCAGACTCCGAGAAGCACCAGGGCTCCGGGGTCCCCAGCCGCTTCTCGGGCTCCAAAGACGCCTCGGCCAATGCAGGGCTTCTGCACATCTCAGGGCTGCAGGCTGAGACCGAGGCGGACTATCACTGGGCTGCAGCTCAGGGCGCTGGGAGCAGGTATCGCTCCTCACAGCGTCTCAGATATGGAGGAAGTGGGTCTAAAACCTCTGGACCCACGGATCTTGTTTCTGAGCCTCTTTTCAGTAAGAAACTTACCTGGAGAGACATAGCAAGGTGGTCTCTTCTGGACGACGATCTATCCTTCAAGAGGGAACGAGGAAGAGTCATGTAATGCACGGAAAGTGACAGAAAATGGGGGCATCCGAGGAAGGCACAGACACATGAGATATCTGAGCCCAACCGCACACCCCCACTCAATCTGGAGAAGATGTACAGCAATGAATTCTGAGTCTACAGCTGAACATACTGCCCAGCGAACATTCCTTCATAATCCGTTCTATCATCTTATTCCATAAAGTGTGACCTTGTGTCACGACTGATGTATCCACAGCTGATACATTGACAATGACCCTGGCCACAGACACAGTCTCCTCTCTCTGAACGAGCTACACGAGAACTTGGACCAGATCCTGACGACAGCCCCCACACCCTCCTCCTCTTCTTCTCTTGGCTCTCGCGTCCCTCAGGCTTCAGTCTCTCCCTCTGGCTCTTCCGTCTGAGCTCTGCTGCACATCAGGATTTCAGAGAAAACTGGAAATGACCTTGCTGTAGTTTCCAGTCTCCAGGACCCATTTCTGGGCAGGAGAATGACCAGAAAATATAGGTGCATGCAACCCTTCATATTCTCCTTCCTGCTCTCAGACCCAGGCTCCATTTTTCTGTTCTCAACACTCCCAGTCAGTCTCTTTATTTATTTTAGAGGTTTCTTCAATTATTTGGATGAGAGGGCACAGCAGGGAGAAGCAGAGGGAGAGAGAGAGTCTTAAGCAGACTCTGTGCTCAGTGTGGAACTCTATGCGGGGCTAGAGCTCAGGACCCTGAGATCATGACCTGAGCTGAAGGCAGAGGTTTAAGTGCCTGAGACACCCGGGTGCCCCTCAGGACCCTGAGATTAGGAGCAGAGCCAAAGCAATAGTCAGACACTCAATCCACATTGCCCCCCACGCATCCCCCAGTCATTCTCTTTAATATGAAAATAAAGTTATTACATTTCCTGAAAAGAATGTATTTATCTACCTTTAGGTATTTGCACATGAGTCTATTGATTTTTCTCCCCTTCAGAATAAACTGATGCCATGGGGATTCTTAGAGGACTCCAGAGACAAAGGATGGCCTGCATATTTTAAGATATGTCATTATTTTTTTTATGCTCCAATGCCCTGGAGAGGATTCACCAAGAACCAGTTTTCTATGATATTTAAAGCCCAGGGCTGTAGTGTTTATTCACACACGCACAAAACCATCAGCAATATCTTGTTCTCACTCCCTGGTAGACCCCTGGGGACACGGGGGACTGTGGTTCTGGCTGGGATGTCAGGGCAAGAAGGAGGGGGCTGCATGCTCCCCCCCAACCCTGTGATTCCAGACACCTGAAAATCCCACAGTTGTAGGTCTTGTGTCTGTAGAGATAAAAAATTGACAGACTTCTTATCACTCAACAGGACCTGGACTCTTGATTCAGTGAATGGTGAACATATGTGCTCTCACATGAGCCCTCCTGGCCTAAATAAGTCCTTTTCCAGTAAAAATCTTTGAGATCCTTACCTCTAAATGCAGGGTCAGGATGCAGGAAATATATAAACAGAATCCCAGGAAAAACATCCCTCAGGGTATTTCAAAGTCATAAGAGGGACAGGGCTCAGGTAGCCTCAGTTTTGGACACACACACACACACACACACACACATACACACACACACCCCTCTCCTCCCTCTGAGTGAATAGTGTGCCTGGGACTCTGTGGATTCCAGGCTTCTCTGTCCTTCCCAGAAGTTCGAGTCATCCTGTGCTCACCCAGCCATCCTCAGGGTCACAATTTCCAGAAGGCAGAATCCTCCTCCATAGGAAAACTGGAGACATCTAGTGTGACTGGGGTCCTGTCCCCAGGGCAGCCAGGATGGGCTCTGAACATCTGCCCTCCTGGGATGAGACTGAAGCTCAGGAATCCCAGAGGGGTGTCCCTGTCCCCATGGGCAGCTCAGCCCCTGACCATCTGTGGGATGCAGTCAGTGGCTGAGGCTACTCAGTATGTTGATTCTCGGACCCCAGCCTCAGAACTCAAAATCCTTGTGGACAAGTGACACATGTTCCCTGTGTTCTCAGGGCTGGGCTGTCAGTCCTTCAGTCACTCCCCAGTGACACTTCCAGCTAGGCTGCACTCTGACGGAAAGTCTTCTGTCCCAAATCAGGGCCACAGGGCATGTGACCCTAGGGACACACTCCCCCTTATCTCCACTTCTCCCCTCCTCAGCTTTGGGATATTTGACAGAAACTTTTGTGTCCAGTAGGCTTTGGGTAGTAAAATCCATTCCTGTAGTCATTGTTCACTGAATGAATAACGCTTCCATCCTGAACGTGCTGGACACAGTTGCAGGGACTAGAGCTGTGTCCAACCCAGGGCGTGGTCTGACCCCAAATCCTTTGTCCTAGAAGTTCTGTCTGTGTTTGGCAATTTTGTCAGCAGGATGGTTCTGAGTTCATAGGAACAGGCCCCTCAAGGGGTTTCACTGGGAACCACGTTGACCTTTCCTACCTGGGAGACCAGACACATGGTACAAATAAGTGATTTTAGAAAAAGTATATAAAACCCTATTCTCCTGAGAAAAGAAGCATTCCTGTTCCATTAATTCAATCTTACTGAATGGAATTATGCTTAAAATAACACACATTCTTCTTAAATATGACGTTGGGTCCGTGGTAACTGACACATAAACTCTGTCACTAGGTTCCTGTGAGAGCATCTAAGCTGTCACTCCTTCCCTGCTAGAACTTCCAGCACGTTTGTCCTTTGTGCTCTGAGGTCAGGGCGGCACACACTCACGTGGCAGGGCTCCTGCAGACTTGTGTCTGTGCTGGGAGGATGGAGCCGGGGAGGGAATCCCTGCCCAGTGTGTGGACAACTGTTGTTTCAAGCTGTTTGACACAGTGGCAGGAGACAAAGATGTTCAGTATGCAACCCTCTAGGAATGCACAGGACAGCTTCTACCCACAGTCTGGAGAGAATCATTCCCTGTCTCCTCAGTGCTGTGGGGACCTCAGAGGAAGGAGAGCTCTGGAAATCAGGGAGAAAGCACATACGAGGAAAGTCCCAGCATCCTGCACAGAAGCGACCCTGTATCCATGGGGACCCATCACTACTCTGGACCCTGATCTCTAAGAGTTTGTTAGAGACACCACCCCAGTCCTGACCCAGGAACAGAGAAGGGAGCCGTGAACAGACTCATTCTGAAGACTCTTAGCACGGCATCTAAGAGTCCTGACTTAAGGGGAAGTGATATATAGGAACACCTGGTCAGGCCCTAATGCAAGGAGCAGTGGACAAAGCAGTTGAAGAGGATGTGCAGAGATGGGTCTGATGGGTCCTGGCCACCTTGTCACACAATGATGTGTCTGGGTCTGGACACCAGGGGGCACTCTAGTCCCATTTCTGAGGAGTCAGCGGTGATCATAGCTGGGATTTGACACCTGGCCCTGCCTGTGCCCTCTGCTCAGCGCTTGCAGCTGGGACCTCCCCATCCCCTGGCCCCTCACAGCCCCTCCCCTGCCAGGTCCTTGACAGCCACAGGCAGAGGGACATGACCCTGGGGCAGGGAGGGGTCAGAGAACTGGTGTCTCATTTGCATGGCCGGGCCCTCCTGCTCTCAGAGGATGAAGAGGGGGAGGGAGAGATGAGGGGAGGCTCTGCACAGCTGTGGGACCACAGAAGGCAGGATCGGTGATGACCTCCACCATGGCCTGGTCTCCTCTCCTTCTCAGCCTCCTCGCTCACTGCACAGGTGAGTGGATGCAGGGACAGGGGAAGGGGCCCTGGGAGGACACATGGGCCTGGCTTCCTCCTCTTGTCTCAAAACCCCAGCATCACCCTCTCTGTGCTTTTCCCCCTTGCAGGGTCCTGGGCCCAGTCTGTGCTGACTCAGCCGTCCTCCGTTTCTCGGGCCCTGCGCCAGACGGTCACCATCTCCTGCACTGGAAGCAGCTCCAACATCGGGGGTGGTAATTATGTGAGCTGGATCCAACAGCTCCCAGGAAAAGCCCCCAGAACCGTCATCTATGATAATAGCAAGCGACCCTCAGGGGTCCCTGAACGATTCTCTGGCTCCAAGTCTGGCAACTCAGGCACCTTGACCATCACTGGGCTCCAGGTTGAGGACGAGGCTGAGTATTATTGTGCATCGTGGGATGATAGTCTCAGTGCTCACACAGTGCTCCCAGCCTGTGGGGAAGTGAGACAAAAACCTGCTGTCCCTCAGCAACGGGTCCCGTGCAGCTCCCCCTCCTTGGCCAAGTCAGCTCCTTCCTTTGTTTGGTCTACACTGTAGTCTGAACTAATCTCAAGGAACATTGGCTACAAAATATTCCAAATTCTCTTAAATTCACCCTCTTCAGCCTCTCCTAAGCAGGAAGATATTGTTTGGTTCTCTCATACTGAGGAGAAACTCCTGGGTGCCAGGGCCAGGCTGCCTGGGTAAAAGCAGACTAATCATTTGTAAAAGCGGACTAATAATTCAAGAAAAACTTGACTTTTTAACCAAGTTAAAGCAGAATTCTAATTTTGCATCCACATAGTTTGATTTTAAAGCTCACTTATTTATTTAAATTTATCTTAATTTTAACGAGTATTGACCACACATACAATTCCTTTCTAGGTTCCTTTCCCAAAAACCCACTACAACTTTCTCCTATTGTCTCCAGACCCCAGCATCACCCTGTCTGTGTCTCTCCCCCTTGCAGGGTCCTGGGCCCAGTCTGTGGTGACTCAGCCGCCCTCCGTGTCTGGGGCCCTGGGCCAGAGGGTCACCATCTCCTGCACTGGAAGCAGCTCCAACCCCAGGGGTTATGCTCTTTAGTACCACTTTAGTGCCAACAGCTCTGAGGAGCAGCCCCCAATCTCCTCTTTTATGCTCACAGTAATCAATCTTTAGGGATCCCCGTTCAATTCTCTGGCTCCAGGTCTGGCAACTGAGGCTCCCTGACCATCGCTGGGCTTGAGGCTGAGGACGAGGCTGATTACTCCTGCCCGCCCTATGACAGTGGACTCCATGCTCACACCGTGCTCCCGGGCTGTGTGGAAGCAACAGAGACGTGCTGTCCCCACAGCAACGGGGTTCCCCATTCAGCCCTATTTCCTGGCCAAGCCAACTGCTTGCTTGCTTGTTTGCTTGCTTGCTTGCTTTGGTACAACCTAGGCCCTGAGATCCATCTGAGGGAATGTGTCCGCGAATTCATTTCACATTCTTTTACATTTGTCCCTGAACCCTGTCCTTGGCATCCAGAGATTTCGTCATTTTCTCAAATTGAGCAAAAATTTCTGGGTACCATGACAGGATGGCCAGTGGACAGAGTCCATCATGAGTTGGGAAAAAGCCTGCAATACACAGTCTAGCTAAGTGAGAGTCCCGACACGTCGGGAGTGTCCTATACGTGTCCAGTACCAACAGCTCCCATATATGGGGTCCCAAATACACAACTATTATGATGTGAGTCCCTCTGGGGACTCTGATCCTTTCTTTGCTTCCATGTCTTACCGCTCTGGCTCCCTGACCATCACTGGGCTGAGGTCTGAGGACAGCCTGCTCCTCACTGCCCCTCCTGGGACAGCATCTCAGGGATCACACAGACTCCAGGCCAGTGGAAATTGCGACCAGAGCCCCTTTCTCATCGGCCAGGAGGGGGAGGCCCGGCGGCTGCCCAGGCTCTTCCTGTGGCTTCTGCTTCTGGTGCTCCTGCTGCCACCATCATGGGGCCAAGTCCATGCAAGGACATCTCCTGGAGGTGAGGGCTCCTCCTTTCCTCCTGTCCCCACCTTCACTCACAGCGGCCTCTCCCTCGACAAAGGGTCTCCCAAGGACACAGAAAGGTCATCTCCCCATTAGGTTGACACACAGGGTCTCTACACTGAGGTTCATGGACTGGGGGTGGCTGGTCCAGGGTGCTCATCTCCCCCCTGAACTGTGAGGAATCTGGGGTCTCCATTCTTGGTCATTTACCTATTTCTACAAGTTTCCAGACCCATGTAATCCTATTAGTCTTCCATAGGAATGTCTGTTCTTTGTGCTCAGTGGGCTGATTTCTTCTGTCCCTGCTTCACCAACAGGGGAGTATTGAGGAATCATATATTTGGGTCTTTTAGGATGACTCCCTTTTTATTCCCATCAATGCTGAGAGCGAACCAGTGACTTTTCTTGGTCACTTTCATTGTCTATTACTTGCAGAAAGATGTTGAATAATCATGGAGTTAAGGCCACTTATGCCTGTTCCTGATCTTGTAGAAAGGTCCTCCCCCCTCACCACAGTAGCTAACTTCCTGTCTGGGGGACTGAGTTCTAGGTGTGTGGGAGAGAGTGTGTTACCATGGGTCAAATGTGTCTGTCTGTTTCTACTTTATGTAGTTTTTGTTAGGACTTTGCTTTCCATTTGCTCAAAGAGTGTGTCAAGATCTAGTGAGATAATGTGATTTTCATTTATTGCTTTATTAATAGGATATCTTATATAAAATGATTTTTTACTGTGGAATTCATCTTGTATGCCTGCAGTAAATCACAGATGGTCATGGCATATGAACATATGGATGTGAGATTGGAGTCACACTGTAGATGTTGTATTTAGATCATTCATAAAATATGTCTTAATACTGACCTGCAAATTCCCTTTTCATTTATAATATTTTTCAGATGTATCAGTATTACATTTTCTTTCTATAAGAATTTAACTTTTCTGGGGGCACCTGGCTGGCTTAGTCTGTTGAGCGTGCAACTCTAGATCTCAGAGTCGTGAGTTCAAGCCCCACAGTGGGCATGGATCCTACTTAAATGTGTAAAAAAAAAAATGAATTTAAATTTTCTATTGTTTTTCAGTGCTTTTCAATAACATATATATGAAGCAAAGAAATAAAATTTTCTGCTCTCTGAAAGTGTGTTATTTTTTCTTGTGAAGCTAATCTCATCTCATGCCTTCTTGTGGAATAGTTCCTAATAATATTCTCTATTTTTTCTTTTTCTAAAAGAGATTTTATTTATTTATTTGAAAGAGAGAGAGAAAGAGTGAGAGAGAGAGAGCAAGCATGAGGGGTGGCAGGGGCAGAGGGGCTCGATCCCAGGACTCTGGGATCAGGACCTGAAGAGAAAACAGACGCTGAACTGACTGAGCCACCCAGGTGTCCCAGTGACTGGATCAATCTTGCAGGTTCTCTGTGCCTGTCCAGCTTCCTCATGCCCTCAGTCAGTCATTCCGGCACATCTTGCAGTTTCCTCAGACAGCTCCCCTCTGGAGGGGCAGGGGCTCTGTACTGGGAACTGGCAATGAATTCGACAGAGGGGGTCCTTTCTGTCTGCTTTAGATGCTCTTCACTTCTCCTACTCTTCCTTGTTTCACTTTCTCCCTGCTCCTCCTAGTGCAGAGACTTGAACAGTATAGTGAAGCCGAGGTGGCTGCCCCACAAGGGGACGGGGCTAGGGACCTGCTCCCAGAGCCAGGATAAATTGGAAAGGGTTTGAGCTCCTTATATGGGGCAAGGTATGCAGGGCCTGGTTTCCTTGAAAATAGCACTGGGGGGTTCACCACTGATTGATTCATTATCTCTGATGTGATTAGATAAACTGTTCCTGGCCGGGTAGAGCCTGCCCATATTGCATTCCCTTTGTTCCCTTAAATCTTTAACTACTGGAGTTTTTCTGTTCTGTTTTGTTTGTTAGTTTTCATTTCTTCTTAATTCTGACACCTCTTAGGAAGATCTGCAAGATGTGTGCTGGGAAAGTAGAGAGACACAAGGGCAGAGATCACAGGAACTAGCTGGGGGCCCAAAATGACTTCTCTTGTGTCAGGAAAGCTGTAGCCCATCTGTTTTTGTTTTTGTTTTTTTCTCCTGGGGACCCCTAGCTTTTTCTGCTCACACACGGACCCACTGATGGGACTCCTTGGTATTGTAACCCCTGGTGGACAGTGTGCATCAGCAGGGTCCTTCAGAGATGAAAAGCACAGCCCAAAGACACCTCTCGCCTAGGACCCGCGACGATGGTGGACAAACATCTCAAAGACCACCTTCCCCATCCAGGTGCCTCCCGAGGATGTTACAGGGGGAGGTGCAGGCGAGGGTGGGGGCTCTGTGCAGGAGAACCAGGTGCTCAGGCTGTCAGTCCTGTGTGGACATGACCCCGAACAGACTTGCTGGCATCCTTGACATCGGGCAATGTGGTCAGGTGTTAACTCCTTCAAGCCAGCAGTCTACAAATGTCAAGGAAATTCAGGTAGATCTGCTATGGACCAAGGGACTTAGGTCAGCAAACACGGAGTGCATAAGCTTGAAACAGGCTCACCCTAAAGACCAGTCGACTGCTGTTACCCTGAGAGGAAACATCCTGAGATGTGTGCAATCTGTATGTTAAAGGAAATCATAAAGTTCCCTGAAGAATATGAAAGCACATCTGAAACATGATGAACATCTGAGTTTTGTCTTGAATAAGAAAACACAGTATAAACATGTCAACAGATCGTAGGTAATTTCATGTAGCTCATGTTTCAGCTTCTATTTTCCTGTTTGGGTTCTGGATGGAAGATATTTCCTAACTTCAAGGAAATTGAGGGAAGCTTGTCCATATATTGCAGGAACAGAAAGACATACCCATGCATTACAGAGAGGGATGTGAGAAGTGAAGGATCACAGAGTGTCTGAACTAGGGACACCCCAAAGGGGGTCTCACACACAGGGGAGCAGTCAGCATGGCCACGTGCAGCCGCAGCCACAGGCAGCCGGGGGTTTAAGTGGAGAGGAAGCAACATGGGTGATATGGTGGGTGGGTGGGTTAGTGAGGTGAATGGGACTAACCATGCAGTTATAAGGAATGGATGATGATGATGATGATAATGATGATCCGTGATTGTAAGTAAGTGAGGAACCCTTGCAGGACATTCAAACGAGGAAACAAACAAACCAAATCCACTGTCCCCTGGTGTGTGACATCAGGTGTTGCACATAGAGGTCCTTCCGTTTTTTCTAGAACCTCCTGCGGGGGTCACTGAGCACTTCAGTTGTTTTTCTGAACAATTAATACAAATGTGGCATTCACTTTCCCCAGTGATAATGGGTTTATAGAAGAAAAGCAAAAACTTGAAAGCCAGGACAGGTAAGGTATGGCAAAACCACAGGCAAGTGCAGGGAACAAAGGATCAGGAAGCTCTTTTATGGAGCAAAGGGTAAGTGTGGGAGGGACAAAAAGTCCATGGGAGTAAAATGGAATTCTAATTACAGGGCTTGTCATTGGTTACGTTGTGACAATTTCTCATTGGGTGGGCTGGTGCCAGGGGAGGAAGAAGTCTTCCTCTTCCTGAGGTAGGAAGGGACTAGCTAGCTATAGGCCTGTGGACTTGCAAAGTCTGTCCTCCTGCCTGGTCTGCAATTGAGGAGTGGTGGGCACGAGAGCTCCCCCTCGTGGTCTCTGATCTCCATTCAAAAGAGATGTTCCTTTATAAATTTCACATAATCTATGCATGTGTTTACATTCCCATAGACCAGGACTCTTTCTGAGAGTGAGACTCAACAATATCATCAGCAGGCCTGAAGGACCATCGTATCTAGAAATCAGACCCAGTGAGATGCAGACCCCAGCTGGACTCTCAGGGCTTTGGACCGGGGTGACATGTGTGCCCAGGACCAAAAGGTGGCCTGTGGAACTACCTTCCGCTAAAAAAGCAGCTCATTAGTGAGAACCATTCTAAGAAGTGTATGGTGACTAACATAACATAATAAAAAAGCCCAAAAAACAAAAAACAAAGATGTCTGGTCCTGAGGGCTGCGTCTTGTGCTCACTGATGGGACTCAGCAGCTGTGTCCCCTCGGGTCTGGCAGAGTGTCCCGAGGGGACCTGTATGTGGTCTCAGCAGGTGCTTCCTCCCAGGGTTGGCCCCAGGCCTGAAGCCAACCTCCATCCTCCTCAGTGTGTGATGTGAACTGAGTTCCAGCACCAGGGATCAGGGAAAGGGAGAGGCACCGACTAACTGGATGGACTGTATTTGCATATAGAGCCCCTCATTGGCAGAGGCTGGAGGAGAAAAGGAGGCCAAGGACAGCCCAGCCCACTGGGGAACCTGGGTCTGTGTCATCATGGCCTGCACTCCTGTCTTCTTGGGGATGCTCTTTTACTGCACAGGTAGGGACAAGTCTCAGGGAACAGCCAGCATCACCCCTCTGCTTCCGAGTCTAGACAAAATTTACATTGAACCTATCCAATATCCTATGAGTGTGTGTGTTGGCAGGTTCCCTGTCCCAGCCCGTGCTGACCCGGCCGCCCTCCCTCTCTGCATCTCCGGGAACAACGGCCAGACTGACCTTCACCTAAGCAGGGACATCATGTTGGCAGCTTGAACATCTACTGGATCCAGCAACAGCCAGGGAGCCATCCCCGGGGTCTGCTTTCCTACTCCTCAGACTCTGATAAGCACCAGGGCTCTGGGGTCCCCAGCCGCTTCTCGGGCTCCAAAGACGCCTCGGCCAATGCAGGGCTTCTGCGCATCTCTGGGCTGCAGGCTGAGAATGAGGCGGACTATCACTGGGCTGCAGCTCACGGCGGTGGGAGCAGCGACCGATCCTCACTGGGTCTCAGACAACGAGGAAGTGGGTCTAAAACCCAGATCCTACAGACTCTCCCTGACAACACCCCCCACACCCTCCTTCTCTTCTCTTTGCTCCTGCATCCCTCAGGCTTCAGTCTCTCCCTCTGGCTCTTCAGTCTGAGCTCTGCCTCCACATCAGGAGTCAGAGAAAACTGGAAATGACCTTCCTGTAGTTTCCAGTCTCCAGTGTCCATCTGCAGGCAGGAGAGAGACCAGAAAATACAGCTGCATGCAACCCCCCACTTTTCCTTCCTGCTCTCACCCCAGGCTCCATTTTGTGTGCCCAACACTCCCAGTCAGTCTCTATTTTTTTAGAGATATATTTATTTATTTTAGAGAGAGAACAATTGGGAAAGGCAGACGGAGAGGAAGAGATTGTCTTAAGCAGGCTCTGCTCTGAGTGCGGAGCCCTTTGTGGGGCTGGAGCTCAGGACACTGGCATCACGAACTGAGACAAACCTAGAGTCGGAAGCTAAACCTAATATGCCCCTCAGGCACCCCCAGTCAGTCACGTTAATATGAAAGTAAAGTTATTACATTTCGTGAAAAGGATGTATTCATCTACCTTTATATATTTGCACATGGGATCTGCTGATTTTGACCCACTTCAGAATTAACTGATGCCCCCACCCATGGGGAGTCTTGGAGGAATCCACAGAGAAAGGATCACCTGCATATCTTAAGATATGTCGTTATTTTTCTTATGCTCCAGATTCTCATTCCTAAGAATTCTGTCGACAGGAATTCCACCACAGAAATATTTTTCTATAATTCCTAAAGTACCAGGCTGTAGTGTTTTCTCACACACACAAAACCATCAGCAGTATCTTTTTGTCTCTCCCTGGTAGACCCCTGGGGACATGGGGGCTTTTAGGTCTGGCTGGGATGCGGGAGAGGAAGAAGGGGGCTGCGTGCCCTGCCCCACCCTGTGCTTCCAGAAACCTGAAAACCCCACAGATGTAGGTCTTGTGTCTGCAGATATAAAAAAAAAAAAAATTGAGAGATTTTTTGGCTTAGATTTTATTTATTTGGCAGAGAAAGACACAGCGAGAGAGGGGACACAAGCAGGGGGTGTGGGAGAGGGAGAAGCAGTCTTCCCGAGGAGCAGGGAGCCCCATGTGGGGCTCAATCCCAGGACCCTGGGACCATGACGAGAGCTGAAGGCAGATGCTTAATGACTCAGCCACCCAGGTACCACGACAGATTTCTTGTTACTCATCAGGACCTGGACTTCTGATTCAGTAAATTGTTAATAGTTTTGCTCTCACATGAGTCTTCCTGGCCAAAATAAATCCTTTTCCAGTAAAAATCTTTGAGATCCTTACCTCTAAATGCAGAATCAGGACCCTGGGGTTTATAAAGAGAATCACCATGGTGAAACATCCCTCAGGGGTGAGGGACAGGGGTCACATAGCTTCATTTTGGTCCTGGGTTGAGGCTGATGCTTAGGAATCCCAGGGGGAGTCTCTGTCCCCATGGGCAGCTCCGCCCCCCCATCACCTCTGGGTTCCAGTCAGGGCCTGAGGCTGATCGATACCTTGATTCTGGGACCCCAGCCTCAGTGCTGCTCCCTTAGAGCTCAAGGTCTATGGGGGACATGAGACACACCCTCCCTGTGCTCTCCGACCTGCGCTGTCACTCCCTCAGTACCCCAGTGACACCTCCAGCCAGGCTGCACTCCGATGGAAAGTCTTCTGTCCCAATCCAGGGCCACAGGGCCTTTGCCTCAGGGACACCTTCCCCCTTATCTCCACCTTGCCAACACTCACATGTGGGACCTTTGACAGAAGCTTCTGGGTCCACTTGCCCTTGGGTGGTAGATATCCATTCCCGTAGTCATGGGTGGCTGAATGAATAAAGGTTCCATCCTGAACATGCTGGACACAGTTGCAGGGACTAGAGCTGTGCTCACCCCAGAGAGTGGTCTCACCCCAAATCCCTCTGTCCTGGAAGCTCTGGATGTGTTTGCTAATTTTGTCAGCAGGATGGTTCTGAATTCATAGGAACAGGCCCCTCAAGGGGTTCCAATGGGCACCACGTTGAGCTTTCCTACCTGGGAGACCAGACACATGGTACAAATAAGTGATTTTAGACAAAGACTAAAAACTCCTATTCTTCTGAGAACAGAAGGCATTTCTGTACCACTGTTTTCCACCCAGATTCTCTCTGCACTAAGCACAGGTCTGGGGAAAGTACACTCCTGATTGTACCTGCATCTTCACACTGACATTGTCGTTGAGTTTAAATCAATCTCACTGAATAGAATTACGTATAAAATAAAACACGTTCATCTGAAGTACGAGGTTGGCTGTGTGGTGACTGACACATAAACTCTGTCACTAGGTCCCTGTCAGAGCATCTACAGCTGTCACCTTTTTCTTCTTAGAACTTCGAGCACGATTGTCCTTTGTGCTCTGAGGTCAGGGCCACACGACTCACGTGGCAGGGCTCCTGCAGACTCGTGTCTGTGTTGGGAGGACGGAGCCGGGAAGGGAATCCCTGCCCAGTGTGTGGACAACTGTTGTTTCAAGCAGTTTGAAACAGTGACAGGTGACAAAGATGCTCCATGTGTAACCCTCTAGGAATGCACGTGACGGCTTCTACCCACAGTCTGGAGAGAATCATTCCCTGTCTCCTCAGTGCTTTGGGGACCTCAGAGGAAGGAGAGCTCTGGAAATCAGGGAAAAAGCACATAAGAGGAAAGTCCCAGCATCCTGCACAGAATCGACACTTTGTCCCTGGGGACCTGTCACTACTCTGGCCTGGATCCTGATCTAGAAGAGTTTGTGTAGAGACATCACCTCAGTCCTGACGCAGGAGCAGAGAAGGGAACCATGGACAGACTCATTCTGAAGACTCTTAGCAGGGCATATAGTGAGACTTGACTTAGGGGGAGGTGACATATAGGGACATCTGGTCAGGCCCAAATGCAGGGAACAGTGGTCAAAACAGTTTGGTAGGCGGTGGTGTGGACATGTGTCTGATGGGCTCTGGCCAGCATGTCACACAATGATGTGTCTGGGTCTGGACACCAGGGGGCGCTCTGGTTCCTTTTCTGAGGAGTCAGGGGTGATCAGAGCTGGGCCCTGCCACATGGCCCTGCCTGTGCCCTCTGCTCAGGGCTCACAGCTGTGACCTCTCCACCCCTGCCCCCACAAGGCCCCTACCCTGTCCACTCCCCCTGACATCCTCAGGCACAGGGAACTGAAACTGGGCCAGGGAGGGTTCAGAGGGCTGGGGTCTCATTTGCATGGATGGGCCCTCCCTCTCTCAGAGGATGAAGAGGGGAAGGGAGAGATGAGGGGAGGCTCTGCTCAGCTGTGGGGCCACAGAAGGCAGGATCGGTGATGACCTCCACCATGGCCTGGTCCCCTCTCGTCCTCAGCCTCCTCGCTCACTGCGCAGGTGAGTGGATGCAGGGACAGGTTAAGGGGCCCTGGGAGGACATGAAGGGCCCTCCTTCCTCTTTTTGTCTCTAGACTGCAACATCACCCTGTCTGTGTCTCTCCCCCTTGCAGGGTCCTGGGCCCAGTCTGTGCTGACTCAGCCGCCCTCCGTGTCTGGGGCTCTGGGCCAGACGGTCACCATCTCCTGCACTGGAAGCAGCTCCAACATTGGGAGATATGCTGTGAGCTGGTACCAACAGCTCCCAGGAAAAGCCCCCAGAACCATCATCTATCGTAACAGCAACCGACCCTCAGGGGTCCCGGATCGATTCTCTGGCTCCAAGTCTGGCAGCTCAGGCACCCTGACCATCACTGGGCTCCAGGCTGAGGACGAGGCTGAGTATTACTGCTCAGCGCCGGACAGCAGTCTCAGTGCTCACACAGTGCTCCCGGCCTGTGGCGAAGTGAGACAAAAACCTGCTGTCCCTCAGCAACGGGTCCCGTGCAGCTCCCCCTCCTTGGCCAAGTCAGCTCCTTCCTTTTTTGGTCTACACTGTAGTCTGAACTAATCTCAAGGAACATTGGCTACAAAATATTCCAAATTCTCTTAAATTCAGCCCCTCCAGCCTCTCTTCAGCAGGAAGACATTGTTTGGTTTTCCCATATTGAGGAGAAACTCCTGGGTGCCAGGGGCAGGCTGCCTAGGTAACAGAGTCAGTTGATGAGGGAAACAAAGGCAGGAGAAATGTCGCTTAATGTAAATCTCCTACAGCTGCAGCCCCTGATAGATATCTGACCCATGCAGAGTGTGACCTCCCTCAAGGACCTCATGGCTGCCCTAGCGCCTTCATGTGTGTGTTTGATTAAAAACTGAAGTAACCTCATCTTCACGGCAGCTAGCCCCTCGATTCCTGAAAGCCTGGCTTCCAAATTCCTTAGATATTTACACTATCCCTCACCTCCACTAATTAAAAAGTATAGAATCAGTCACTCCTCACAATGCCAGGGAGTTTTCTGCCCATGGGTCCTGTCCCCGGGCTATAGCAAATTCATCTTTTTTCAACATTAAATGTCTCAAGAATTCTTTCTTGACCATTAGGCTTCACAATCCCATATCACTGTGACAGGTCAGGATAGAACCAGAGACAGGGAGTCCACCTGTGTCTGACGGAGGATAGAGCACTGTCCAGTGAGTGTGCATTCACACCACTTACTGAGCACCTACCATGTTAGTCTAGGGATGTGGGACATATGTGGACTTGACAGGAAGGGTCTGCAGGCTCAGGGAGATGAGAGTGTGTGGGGGAAGAGAGAGGACACAGAAGCTAAACATGTCGTCATGGAAAGCTGTGTGTCAGGATTATGGGGAGGGGTGAGGTTGGTGGGGTGGAGTGGGAGCATTGGAGGGGTTCACAGGGAACTCCAGAATCTCACGTCTCATAATGGCATCCCTGTTCTGCACAGACAATGAAGGAACACGAGGGACCATGCAGGTGGCACTCGGCAGGGGCTGTGGACTCTGTCCCAGTCAGACGAAGAGTTCTGGACAAGGAGTTGATAGGGAGGAAAGTAAGAGTCCTCATGACCTGGGGGAAGCACGGACTGAGAATGTGAGTGGGAAGGAGAGGTTAGAGGTCGGGGGGGCTTGGGAACAGTGGGTGGAGGGGGTTCCACAAGCTGGGACAGTATGAGTGCCCATCTCTGATGCAGGATAACTTATATCTCATGTTTCCAAGAGATAGGATCAGCCCCTGAACCAGGGGACTGTTCGTCAGGAGTCCTAGGGATGCACGTATCTACTTGCTCTTGTCGGACCTTTGATGAAACGTCACCTGTGCCTGGTGT
Organism: Mirounga angustirostris; assembly: GCF_029215605.1. Taxonomy (NCBI): domain Eukaryota; kingdom Metazoa; phylum Chordata; class Mammalia; order Carnivora; family Phocidae; genus Mirounga; species Mirounga angustirostris. The sequence goes on from NW_026991722.1 coordinate 91,679,835, forward strand.
TGTGGAGGAAGTATTTCCTGTGCTCTTCAAGGTCCATTTGGCTGAATCAGATTCAAATTGACATTTGGTGGATATGCAGGTCAAAATCAAAATTAATAGCCTGAATAACGTGAATCCACACAGACATGCAGAATTCCAAAGACAATCAGGCAACATGACACTTATATGGGTGAAGTAGAGGAAGAGGGATCTGAGGATCAAAGAGGAGAAAGAGCATTAGCAGGAAGGTGAGAGATGTTTGCAAAACAAAGGTTGTCCTGCTATGTAGATACATGTCTTAGGTAAAGAGGACACGCTACTAATAGCTCTCTTCCTGGTACAACCAGGCAGTTTGGGGGGAGGTATAGAGGTTTTCCTAAATCTGGTGAGTTTCCTTTCCTTTTAAGAAAATAATGATCACACCAAAGTGGCTCAACTTGGGCAGCCTAGTCTTGGCCAGTTCCCTCCCTCCTCTGAAACTTCCCAAAGTTACACATGTCCAAAGTTGGGCTAGACGATTGTTCAGTTTGGTTGACACTCTCCTGACAATAAGCCAGTTTAGTTAAACTTATTTCAGGAGGGGGTATACAGGTGTATTCTCAAAGTCAGGACTGGGGTTCTAGAAATCAGGTATTAAACAAGAAGTATTTCTATGGAAACAAACAAAATGATGGTTAACGATTGAATCAAAGTATAAAGCAGTTCCCACGTTCTGAGGGTACCCAGGGGAGAAGACTTCTAGATGTCAAGCTCAAATATCTTCAGAGAGAGTGACAGCAAGTTGTGACAATCTGACAGATTTTCCTGGTTTGTAGTTCAAATGTGTCTGCTGATCCCTGAGTGGCCCACAGAGCAACAGGTATGAAGACCATCTCTATGTGAGCTGCTCTGGAGGTTTTTCTGAAGTTTACATCGTATTGTTTGTATTTACTTTACAGGACTTCAGGGGAAAAGGCAGTTTGAGTCCAACTCAGAAAGGTGGGAGAAAAATCGTAATGTTAGTTTTGAGACTTGTAGCCAGACATTGTAGGAAGCTAGAGAATATCAGGAACTAGTCCAGGTTTTAATGAACAGGATTGGAATCAAGTAATCACTCTGGTGTGTTATTGAAACATTTTTTTCTACAATCACCCTTATTTCTACTAAGTATAGCCAAATTAACATTAATTTGCTCACCAAGTAATTGTGTTTTCAAAAAGAACTTGGTCTGATTATTTACATAAGTGCAGCAAGAAAGGCAATCAACCATAGAGGCTCTTTAAAACCTGCTTTGCTGGAACTTGTATAAGAAACCTCTAGATTGACCATTTAACAGCCCGTCCAGGCTAGAAGCCAAGCCAAAAGTTGTGCCAGATACTTGAAGTTATCAGACTTATATTTTATAATTAGACTCTTGTATGTTTCTTTTTTTTTAAAAGATCTTATTTATTTATTTGACCGAGAGAGAGCACAAGTCGAGAGAGCGGTAGGCAGAGGGAGAGGTAGAAGCAGGCTCCCTGCTCAGCGGCGCTCAATCCCAGGACTCTGAGATCATGACCTGAGTCGAAGGCAGACGCTTAACCAACTGAGCCACCAGGTGCCATGAGAATCTTACAGGTTTCTAACTGCACAGTTGCAGTGTAAATATCAAGTGGAATTAGTAGTGTGGAACACTTTTTTTGTTTCCTCCATCTTCAAATAATCTAACAGTCCAAGAAGGGTTTCAAAGCTTGAGAGGTTATCTTTTGATGACACTGACCTCAGAGATAGAGGAATCTGGCTCCAGGGAGAAGGTGGTGGGAGATGCTGGAGGCTGGAGGACAGGGTGGGAGCTGGTCAACCAGCAGAGAGGGGCTGGGTGCGGGGAGGGCAGTGTCCTCTCCCAGGGACTACACCCTGAGGAGGCAGAGAGATGGAAGCAGGGCTCTCCTCTCAGTCCTGACAGAACCACTGCGTCAGGAGCACAGAGGGGGCTCCTTCCTGACCCTTCCTTACCTGCACCAATCACAAAACAGTTGGTGCGGGCGCCTGGTGGCTCAGTTGGCTAAGCAACGGCCTTCGGCTCAGGTCATGATCCTGGAGTCCCGGAATCGAGTCCTGCATCGGGCCACCTGCTCAGCAGGGAGTCTGCTTCTCCCTCTCCCGCTCCCCCCTCTTGTGCTCTCTCTCTCTCACTCTCTCTCTCAAATAAATAAATAAAATTAAAAAAAAAAGAAAACAGTTGGTGCTTCTAAAATGTGTGTTTTACAAATAACTACGTAAGTTCTAGAACACATAAATGAGTTATTTATCAAACTAACAAAAGTTAAAAAAACAACTTTATGCTTTTCTGTTTTACCATAAGTATTGGGGGCAGCACAGGTTCAATTTAGTTCTTAAACTCCTCCTGTGCTCAGAGTCTACATTGTGAGATCGCTCATTTCAGGGTCATAGATGCAGAGCTTCCCTCTCAGATTCCCTCCTGCTTCATTACTTGTCCTTACTGTTCCAAAATAGGGAACACATTCTATTATACCCCTAAGCTGTATCTGTCTAGCATCTCCTACAGGAGTTCATGTAGTAATTTCCCTACAACAACCAGGTGACTGTCGCTACATCAACAATGAAGAAGCCCAAGAAAATATTAAAAACAATTCCATTTCAGATAGCATCCAAAAGAATAGAACGTTTAGGAGTCAACTTAACCAAATAGACAAAAGACTTGCAAGCTGAAAAGTAAAAAGGATTGCTGAAAATACTAAAAGGATTTAAATAAGTGAGAAGAAGGCTCGGAAGACTTCATATTGTGAAGGTACAAACAACACCATCCAAATCCATCTCCACAGTCAATGCTGTCCTGCCAGGTGCTTGTTGCTCCCAGTTTAATCCCACGATGTCTAATGCTCAGCCCCCTGCTTGTTGGAGGGTTTTGCATAAATGTCTGTTCTTTGGACCCAGATTTTAGACACTCATCCCCCATGAATTCCACCTTAGGGTGAGGGTTGTCAGTGTAGGAGAGATGGAAGAACCCCTCAACAGAGGAGTGATCCATTTATAGCAATGTTCTGTGTATAACAATCTTTACACTAATTGAAATTTTAAAGCTGATTTAAAATATATTAAGTAGGGGCCCCAGTGGCTCAGGCGTTAAGTGTCTGCCTTCAGCTCAGGTCATGATCCCAGGGTCCTGGGATCGAGACCCGCATCAGGCTTTCTGCTCCATGGGAAGCCTGCTTCTCCCTCTCCCACTCCCCCTGCTTGTGTTCCCTCTCTCACTGTGTGTCTCTATCTGTCAAATAAATAAATAAAATCTTCAAAGAAATAAAAAATAAAAAATAAAATAAAATACATTAAGTATATAAGAGAGTCAAATATATAAGTATTTGTCAGGCTAAATTTCAAGGACACTTTGAACTTGGAAAAGTGAGCAGGAGCAGAAGACGCATGTCCCTGACAGTGTCCTGTTCCCATGGCAGAGACAGGCATCAGACGTCCTTGCAGTGCAGGCTGAGTTGGACCTCACAGGAGAATCTAAACCCACAGCAACAACAACTGTCAAACTGGAAGACGGGTCCATGTAGAATTACTGTGAGGTGTGAACCCCCTTGGTACTCGAACAGCTTTAGGCCATTTATTTGGTTCAAGATGATGGTAGACTGGTTATGAGCCCAAGCTCCTGGAAGAGGCAAACTCCAATGTCAGGTAATCCTGAAATACCTGGTAACGTAAGCCGTGTGCAATACACCATGTATTTAACCATCTGGAGGTCATTCTTGATCTGGAAATAACCTGTCAGTCCGAACACCACAGAGGGCTCCTCTTCATTCTACTGCCCGGGGCAGCGACATCATTCTAGATCCAATTGCAAAAGTCTGGACTTCATTCCAGGAGCGCTGGGAGGTGTCAGATGGGCTGGACGACTTGGTGTCTCGGCCCAGCAGGTGGCGCTGTGGGACTGGGCGTGTGTGGACAGGCTTCTGGTCCAGACCAAGCAGGGAACTACTCTACTCATTCTTGCACACTTGGCAGGTGGTGTCTTCACTGAAGTGTGACTGCAGAACCTGTGTCCCTGCAGCTGCGTGGGGGCTCAGCTCTGACCCCCTCCCTCCTTCCTGCTCCATCCGCCACCCCATGGAGGCCTTGCCCAGGCCGGTGTTCAGACAGGGACAGACCTGCCCACACCTGGAGCTGTTCTCCTCATGAAAAATAATCACCTGCCGTGCTACCGGGGCCAAGGGCAAGAGACCCCTGTGGCGGGGAGGAGGGGAAAGCCACCAATGTGGCCTCATGCAGCTGACTCTGGGGCTTCTCTGTCCTGCCCTGAATCCTCTATGGCCTCCTCCCCCATAGACAAGGAGTTGCCTTTAGGGCTGAAGAGAAAAGCTGTTGGGGTGGGGAGGCACTTGCACCGCTTTGTTCCCAGACAAGCCCCATTCTTTTTGTCACCTTAGAGCCTCCAGGTTTCCTTCCAGGGCCTGTCAGACTGTGGTACTCTGCCGTCCAGGTCATCGGGGTCCTTGTTAGGGGGAAAAGGAAAAAAATAGTGACATATATAACAAATTATGATAAATATTACATATTATAAAATTGTATTTACTATATAACCAGTATAAAAACAATATATCTGTACAATATATGATATTGAATTACTTATATCATTACTTTATACATACTCTAGTAAATATTAATATCACGTATCATTTAAAATACTGTGGATTATATATGAATATTTTATCATGTGTATTTTACAAGTTGCATGCTGCATATACATATCATATATTATAAGTTATACATTTAAGTACTGTAAGTTATATATAGAGGGAGGGAGAGGAAAATGAAGGTACTGTGTCTGGGAACTACTGTGAGTTTGCTCCATCCTGAGTTACATTTAGAGACCGAGCCGGGTGTGGAGTCACACAAAGACATCCGTATTTGCAGCAAATAAGGAGATCACAGGGAATAACTTCCAAAGCCTTGACTCCCAGAGCAGGAGTGAGTGGGTTCTTTTCATTTCCTATTTGGGATGAATATTCAGAGGGGAGCTTTGTCAGCCCCTGTCAAGGTGGGGGAAGGTCGGTCAGGAGGCCTGAGAGCACAGGCCTATAGGGGCATCCTTTGCTCTGTTAATGAGGCCAGTGCGCCTCCTAGTGCAGAGACTTACCCAGACCTGCTCTGTCCCCACAGCCGCTGGGGGTCCTGTCAGCCCTGCTCAGGAAGGGCCCCACATTCTCACACTCACTGATTTTCTCTGTGAAGGTGTGTCTACACTGCAAGTTCCTGTTCACACTCAGCCCCCAGAGCCAGCCTGCCTCCTCTGAGCACCGCCGCCCCCGTGGGGACAGATTCCCTCTGCTCTCTGCTCCCTGTGTCTTGTCCTCAGCTGCACAGAGGTTCACAGGCTCCCCTGGGTCAGGACTGCACAGGTACCTCCAGCTAGACCCCACTGCACGGAGGAAGCCTGATCAGGGACAGCATACCAGGACCTCTGTCCTTCCCTGGAGGGTCACTCTCCCATGGAAAACAGGCATTAGGGAAGCAGGTGAAGGAGAGGCTTGCAGAGAAATCCCCCTTCCCAGCAGCAGTCAGGCCAGGTCCCCCTGCACTCAGCCCTCTGTGGCCCCCAATTCCCTCCGGTCTGCAGTGAGTTCCCTACTGTGCCCATTTCACAGGGACTGAACCCCAGAATATTTGTCCTTGTCAGCGCTCCATTCACCGGCCTGAGGAGCGTGTGCATTGCTGTGGGGACGTCACCTCCGCCATCGGGAAATATGCGGATCGCTTCAGGTATGTACACGGCAGTCTTGTGCGGAGGCCTTGCTAATCTGTCTGTAAGGTTCTAATTTTAATGCATAAGATGTTGAAATGAGCCTAATTTATTTTTCCATATTGGCCTTCTTGTCACCTTTTAATCTGTACATTTGTGCGTGCTCCCATTTTTTTCAATACATTAGCCAGTGGTTGTTTACTGTGTTATGAAAATTATATTATGTGTTAATTAGACCATTTTTCAAGTTTTTGTCTCATGCATTTTTGCTTTACTTGTGGTGGGAGGTCGGCTGTGCTTCCTTTCCCTTTTCCCTATTCCCCTGTGCCTAGGAGACGCTAAATGTCTCCTTCCCCCTCTTTCCCCATCGCTGAGGTGTTCCCAGGGCTCCCCTCCTCACGGTCTCACCCCATCTGCCCACAGCACAGCCTCTGAGTCCTCCTGACTCCCTCCTGCTCGCCCTGGATGCCCGTCCTGTGGGCAGGGCTCGGGTGTCCCCCTGGCTGTCCTGTGGCATCACACTCAGGGACTCTCTCCTCGGATGGTGGTTCAGGCCGCTGCTAGCTTCCCCTACTGTGCCCCACAGACTTCTCTGGAACCGACTTTTCTTTCCACTGAAGCTCATGGCTTGTAGTCTGAGCCTGGGAGCCAGGGTGTCTGGATTCACTCATTAGTGTTCTATTTATTTGTTAATTTACTTTCATACAGGTTGTGTGAAGTTGGTACATAATCTGTCTTATGTGTTAATAGGGTGTGAGTCTTGCATAGTTTCCTCTGTCTTCTTAATTGTGCAGGTGTTTTTAAGAGACATAATGGGTTTTTCAAATTTTGTCGGTGAATATCACCTCAGCTACCCAGAATTTTTCATGAAAAATTTGTTTATGAAAAAAAATCATAATAAAGGCCACTGTTAGATATAGATACTTTTAAAATTAAGTACCTTATTTCCTTTTTTACTTGCATCTAACACAGATATAAATGGGAAAATGATTGGACATCGTTAATTGCTATGACGGTTATCAATTAATATTTGTCTGCAATTTCTTACAAATACATTCGATAAATGGGGCTAAAATCACAGGAAGACAGTAGGGAGAAGGAGCCAGGTTTTCCAGTGATGGCATGAAATACATTAGGTGCAGGGGTCCCAGAACTACCCTGAGGTGTGTGCTTGGTGAGGTTCAGGGAGAGGCTACCCCAGGTGACATCACACAGAGGAAACATGCTCTGCAGCAAACAAGGGGATCAGGGGAGGAATTTCCCAAGCTGTGGCTCCCTGAGGGGGGTGAGCGGGTGCTGTTATTCAGGGTTAGGCTGACCGGTCACAAAGGGGAGTCCTGTCATCCCAGGTAAAGGTGGGCACAGGGTCGTGCAGGGGGACTGAGAACACCAGCTGTGCTGTGTCCTGTGGTGGGTTCCTGAAGCTTGTGCTCCTCCCAGGGCCGAGAGTTAACATTATAAGAGGCAGAGTCACCGGAGGACCCACCATGGTCCTTCTGCGCAGGACGAGTTGGTGCAGGAGCTCAAACCCATCTCGGCTGCGGGATCATTCGTGCTGTTTGCCTCTGAAATGCAAGGTTAACATTCCTGTGAAGAAGAAGGGGTTTCCCTGGGGGTCTTGCTGGTGACAGTTTTAACCTCACTAACCCTGTGGGGAATGGTTTCATCCTGCAAAAAGAACTCAAGAATGTGTGTCCGGTTAGTCTTCACTTTTGACACAGTCCTGGGAGTTTACCACCGAGTTATTGTCTCTGATGTGGTTGCACTAAGTCCTGGTCTGGTAGAGACTGCGAGATTTTGCATTCCCTTTGTTCCCTTAAAATCCTTACCCACTGTGGTTGTTGCATTTCTTTGTTCAAACACTTCCTAGGTGGTTTGGGAAGATGTGTGTTGGGCAAGTAGATCCTGAGGGCACAGATAATGGAAAAAACCTGGGGGCCTAAGATGGCAGCTTTTAGGTCAGGAGAGATGTCTCTCCTTTTTTTTTCTTTTTTCTACAGGGACCCCTAATTGTTCTGGTTATAGGAGGTTCAAGGTATTTCGTTTAAAAATGATTCACTGATAAGATAACTCAGGAAAATCTTTAGAAATATGTAAAAGTTTCCATTATTTCAGTAGTAATTAAAATAATAGGGCGCCTGAGTGGTTCAGTCGGTTAGCATCTGCCTTAGGCTCAGGTCATGATTCCAGGGTCCTGAGATCAAGCCCAGCATCAGGCTCCCTGCTCAGTGGGGAGCTTCTGTCTCCCCCACCCTCTGCGGGCCTCTCTGCCTACTTCTGTTCTCTCTGTCAAATACATAAGTAAATGTTTAAAAAATAAAGTAAAAGAAAACTATAATTATTTTCGTAAGTTAAAATTAATGAAAATGATACTATTAATATTGCCAACAAATAAAAATCCTCATGTTACTGGACAGAGAACCGGTTCTGAGCTCACGTTGGGCTGTTCACCACTGGAAAATCAATAGTGAAGAGGCAAATGGTGGGCAAAAGAAGGTGCTTTATTCAGGAAGCCAGCACCCTGCGAAGATGGTGGACAAACGCCTCAAAGACCACCTTCCCGGACCAGGTGCCACCCGAAGGTGTTACAGGGGGAGGTGCAGGCGAGGCTGGGGGCTCTGTTCAGGAGAACCAGGTGCTCAGGGTGTCAGTCCTGTCAGTCCTATGTGGACATGACCATGAACAGACTTGCTGGCATCCTTGACAGCGGCTTCCAGTGTGGTCAGGTGTTAACTCCTTCAAGCCAGCAGTCTACAAATGTCAAGGAAATTCCGGTAGTTCTGCTAGAAACCAAGGGACTTAGGTCAGCAAACAGAGTGCATAAGCTTGAAACAAGCTCACCCTTAAGACCAGTGGGAGTGCTGTTACCCTGAGAGGAAGCATCCTGAGATGTGTGCAATCTGTATGCTATAGGAAATCATAATATTCCCTGAAGAATATGAAAGCACATTTGTTTTATATTTTTGTTTTGTTTTTTTTTAAAGATTTCATTTATTCACTTGAGAGAGAGAGAGAGAGCACAAGCTGGTGGAGAGGCAGAAGAATAAGGAGAAGCAGACTCTCCGCCAAGCTGGGAGCCTGACGTGGGGCTCCATCCCAGGACCCCGGGATCATGACCTGAGCCAAAGGCAGATGTTTAAGCATCTGGGCCACCCAGGTGCCCCATGAAACACATTTGAAAACATGGTGAACATCTGATTTGTGTCTTGAATAAGGAAACAAACTACAAATATGTCAATAGGTAGTAGGTGATTTCATGCAGCTCATCTTCTCGCTTCTATTTTCCTATTTGGAGTGGTTGGAAGATACTTCATAACTTCAAGGAAATTGAGGGAACTTGGCCACATGTTGCAGAAAAGAAAGGACATAACCATGCTTTACAGAGAAGGATGTGAGAAATGAAGGCTCACACAGTGTCTGAACTAGGGACATCCTAGAGGGGTCTCACGCATTCACAGGGGAGCAGTCAGCATGGCCACGTGCACCTATAGCCACACTCAGCTGGAGGTTCAAGTGGAGAGAGAGCATCCTGGCGGATTGGATGGGTGGGTGGGTTAGTGAGGTGAGTGGGACTAACCATGGTGCAGTTACAAAGGATGGATTACAATGATGATAATGGGATCCATGATTGTAGTAAGTGAGGAGGAACAGGGATTTAAAGAAATGAAGATATCAGCAGGGAAAGGGAGAGAGAAAAATGTACTTCCTTTCATGTTCACCAATATTCTCCTGCCCGTCCTCACTTGAATAGCGGAGGTGCTATTCCTCGCACCCAGCCTCCTGCCTTGTCACTTTGACACCAAAGCAGATGTAGAAAGAAATCACTTGTGATAATAGGTGAACAATTAAAGCGACAAATAACAGTGGGGCGCTCTTACCCTCTCATCTAGGTTTGAGTCTCTTCCACGTGCCCCTCAGTGATGTGGCTTCCCCAGTCTTCTCACTCCACACGTTCTCCCCCAGTGACTCTGCTTCCCTCTTGATGCCCCATCCACCAGATTTGTTGATTGGATACAAGGACTCATGGATGGTCCTCATCCTTCTTTTGCCAAGTAGTGACCCCAAGTTTTCTATCTCCAAACAATTCTGTATATGCTTGACACTTTTTGAAGAGTCAAATCAATTATGTAATTTGTTATGAAAGCAATGATTGTATTCCCCTCAGCACCCAAAATAGACTCCCTGCATCAAGACTAGGGCTCCTCTCTCCCTCACCACATGACATGGGATCTATTTCCTTAACATATTTTAAAGCACACAATATTGTATTATAAGCTAGAGAGGCTATGTTGTCTCACAATTCTCTGAGGCTTATTTATCCTGCAAAACTATAATTTTATACTCACTGAACAGATATTTGCCATTTCCCCTACCCTAGTCGTGGCAACCACCCTTCTCTTCTCTGCTCCTCTGAGTTTCACTGTGAGGGTAATCAGGTAGGATTTGCCCTCAGGGACGGGCTTATCCCACTTCACATAATGTTCTCTAGATTTGACTTCCTCCTTTTATAAGGGCGAATAATTGTGTGTATATACAGAGAAGAAGGACTTAATGGCCTCTAGTCTTGGGTAAAGAAATCACAGGGAACAGGTAGATGGTGGAGTAAATGTTAAGGAGAGGAGACACACGAGATTTCAAAGAAACTGAGAATATGATTTAGTTGGATGAATTCCTGCCAAGAGCTCTCTTGACTAAGGGACTGTGAGATGATCAGTTGTCCAAATGTGTTAAATACAGAGCTCAAAATCAACTCTGTGGTCTGTGGAAGTCCAGTATCAACTCCTCAGCCACAAATCCCACAAAGGTCCTGGCAGAAAACCTCATGATGCAGGAATGACGGGTGTGTGGGCTCCATGTTCACAGTACAGATGGTTCTGCCAGGGAGAAGTAGATGAAGGGAGGCAATATACGACTGATTACTTATGTGCTGCTTAGGGATTGTTCTCATCAAATATCTCACTCGTATTGATGATGGCTGTGGTAGGGGGATGGGTGCAGTGTCCATTTTGTATAATTTTGTGCAACATCAGATACGTCCACAGTACATATGTGTCTGTCCCTACCAGGCATGATGTATGTGAGTCCTGCTATTACGTGATACTCCATTGTGCCAACGTGTGTGCCCTCACTCGGACCAGGGGATGAGCCCAGCTACTGCCAACAGACAGAGAAGCTGGTGTGGGGGCCATGGGAGGGGCAGGAGCTCAGGGGGGTCCAAGGACAGAAGAGTGATGAGGCCAGGGCACTGAGGACCAGGACAGGGGCCGCAGGTGGGTGTGCAGCTAGGCGTGACCAGCACATGAAAGGGCATCTCAGTGGGGCTAATGTGATATAGTTTCTGCAAAAGAAGTTAGGAACAACTGAAGGATTTAAGCCATTGGTTGACTGTGTGAAAGTTCTGTGTGAATGCTATGAGGAGAGAGGACCTGAGGGCAACAGGGGTTTATTTACTGCATTCTTTACTAAAGACCTTGCATTCTTTACTGAAGATCCTGGATCATTTCCAAAAGATCCAGCAACAAGTCTGGGGACATTTGCTGAGTTGATACAAGTGTATATGAAGGGGAGTTTGAGAAGTGAGTTTCTAGTCTGGTCTAAAGTGGCAGTCAAAATATCTGCAGTAGGACTTTAAAATACTGATCTTGCTAGGAAGCAAGACATAATGAACAAGAATTTATGGTGGGAAAATGATCTTATTTTATTTTATTATTTTATCATATTTAGGTTGATCATATTGATGATGTTATTATATTATTTCCTTAACTGCAATTGCTAAAGCCTGGGGGAAAATCCCAAAAAGAAATATATGACACAGATATAGAAAAACCACCCACTTTATTTAGATATATCTAAATTTTAGAGAAAAATCTCATGTTATTCACTATTGTTGTCTATAAAATTTATTAATTTTTCTATATTACCAAATCAACTGAATGTACAGATATTATGACAATTACGTATCTAGTGAATTTTTCCAAAGTGTAATCTTTTGCACATATCACTGAGCATTTTTATATCCTAGAATATGTCCATTTTGTGCTGATGCCCTGAAGAACTCTTGCAGGACATTCAAACAAGCAAACAAACAAAACCAGATCCACTGTTCCTTGGTGTGGGACATCAGGTGTTGCACATATGGGTCCTTCAGCTTTTTCCAGAATCTCCTGCGGGGGTCACTGGCCACTTCAGTTGTTTTCTGTACATTAAATACAAATGTGCCATTATTTTCCCCAGTGATAATGGGTTTATTGAAGAAAAGCAAAAACTTGGAATCCAGGACAGGTAAGGTATGGCAAAACCACAGGCAAGTGCAGGGAACAAAGGATAAGGAAGCTCTTTTATGGAGCAAAGGGTAAGTGTGGGAGGGACAAAAAGTCCATGGGAATAAAAGGGAATTCTAATTACAGGGCTTGTCATTGGTGGCGTTGTGACAATTTCTCATTGGCTGGGCTGTTGCCAGGGCAGGAAGAAGTCTTCCTCTTCCTGAGGTAGTAAGGGAATGGCTACAGGCTTGCAGACTTGCAAAGTCTGTGCTCCTGCTGGGTCTGCAATTGTTGAGCGGTGGGCACGAGACTCCCCCTAGTGGTCTCTGATCTCCATTCAAAAGAGATATTCCTTGGGTGCCTGGGTCGCTCAGTCGTTAAGCGGCTGCCTTCGGCTCAGGTCATGATCCCAGGGTCCTGGGATCGAGCCGCGCATTGGGCTCCCTGCTCGGCGGAGAGCCTGCTTCTCCCTCTCCCTCTGTCTGCTGCTCTGCCTACTTGTGCTCTCTATCTGTGTGTTAAACAAATAAATAAAAATCTTAAAAAAAAAAAAAAAAGAGATGTTCCTTTAATTAAATATCCCATAATATACGTATGGGTTTACATTCCCATAGACCAGGACTCTTTCTGACAGAGAGATTCAACAATATCATCAGCAGGCCTGAAGGACCATCATATCTAGAAATCAGACCCAGTGAGATGCAGACCCCAGCTGGACTCTGGGGGCTTCGGACCCTGGTGACATGTGTGCCCTGGACCAGCAGGTGGCGCTGTGGGACTGCCTTGTGCTAAAAAAACAGCTCATTAGTGAGAACCAGTCAAAGGAGTCTGGGCCTGAGGGCTGGGTCCTGTGCTCCCTGATGGGACTCAGCAGCTGTGTCCCCTCTGGTCTGGCAGAGTGTCCCGAGGGGACCTGTGTGTGGTCTCAGCAGGTGCTTCCTCCCAGGGCTGGCCCCACGGCTGAAGCCAACCTCCATCCTCCTCAGTGTGTGATGTGAACTGAGTTCCAGCACCAGGCTCAGGGAAAGTGAGGGGTAGGAACTATCTGCATGGACCATATTTGCATATAGAGCCCCTCATGTGGCAGAGGCTGGAGGAGAAAAGGAGGCGTAGGGCAGCCCAGCCCACTGGGGAACCTGGGTCTGTGTCACCATGGCCTGGACTCCTGTCTTCCTGGGGATGCTCTTTTACTGCACAGGTAGGGATAGGCCTCGGGGAACAGCCTGCATCACCCCTCTGCTTCAGAGTCTAGAGAAAATTTGCATTGAACCTATCCAATATCCTATGAGTGTGTGTGTTGGCAGGTTCCCTGTCCCAGCCCGAGCTGACCCGGCCACCCTCCCTCCCTGCATCTGCAGGAATGACAGACAGACTCACCTGCACCCTGAGCAGGGATATCAGTGTTGGTGGCTGTAACATCTACTGGATCCAGCAGCAGTCAGGGAGCCCTCCCCGGGGTCTGCTGTACTACTCCTGAGACTCCGATAAGCACCAGGGCTCCGGGGTCCCCAGCTGCTCCTCGGGCTCCAAAGACGCCTCGGCCAATGCAGGTCTTCTGCGCATCTCGGGGCTGCAGGCTGAGGCCGAGGCGGACTATCACTGGGCTGCAGCTCAGGACGCTGGGAGCAGCTACCGCTCCTCACAGAGTCTCACATAAGGAGGAAGTGGTTCTAAAACCTCTGGACACACGGATCTTGTTTCTGAGCCTCTTTTCAGTAAGAAACTTACCTGGAGAGACATAGCAGGGTGGTCTCTTCTGCACGACGATCTATCCTTCAACAGGGAAAGAGGAAGAGTCATGTAATGCTCGGAAAGTGATATAAAATGGGGGCATCCGAGGAAGACACAGACACATGAGACATCCGAGCCCAACCTCACACCCCCACTCAATCTGGAGAAGATGGACAGGAATGAATTCTGTGTCTATGGCTGAACATACTGCCCAGCGAACATTCCTCCACAATCCGTTCTATCATCTTATTCCATAAAGTGTGACCTTGTGTCATGACTGATGTATCCACAGCTGATACATTGACAATGACCCTGGTCACAGACACAGTCTCCTCTCTCTGAACCAGCTACAGGTGAACTTGGACCGGATCCTACAGACTCTCCCTGATAACACTCCCCGCATCCTCCTCTTATCCTCTTTGCTCCTGCATCCCTCACACTTTAGGATCCGCTCTAGGTCTTCAGTCTCACCTATGTGTCCATGTCAGGATTTCAGAGAAAACTGGAAATGATCTTGATGTATTTCCCAGTCTCCAGGGTCCATCTCTAAAGAGAAGAATGACCACAAAATTCAGTTGCTTGCAACCCCCCACATTCTCCTTCCCGCTCTCACCCCAGGCTTTATTTTGTGTTGCCAACACTCCCAGGCAATCTCTTTATTTTTTTTTAGAGATTTATTTATTTATTTTAGAGAGAGAATACAATGGGAGAGGGAGAGAATGTCTTAGGAAGATCCATGCTCAGGGCAGAGACCTTTGAGGGTCTGGAGCTCAGGACACTCGGAACAGGAACTGAGATAAACCAAGGTTCAGAAGCTCAACCTACTTCGCCTCTCTGGAACCCCCTAGTAAGTCTCTTTAATGTGAAAATAAAGTTATTACATTTTATGAAAAGAATGTATTCATCTACCTGTATGTATTTGCACATGGGATCTGCTGATTTTTACCCACTTCAGAATTAACTGATGCCCCCACCCATGGGGAGTCTTGGAGGACTCCACAGACACAGGATCGCCTGCATATTTTAAGATATGTCACTATGTATCTTATGCTCCAGATTCTCATTCCTAAGAATTGTCTGGATAGTAATTCGAGCACAGAAATATTTTTGCATGATTCATAAAGTCCCAAGCTGTAGTGATTTTTCACACACACAGAAAACCACCAGCTATATATTGTTCTCACTCCCTGGTAGACATCTGGGGACATGGGGGACTGTGGGTCTGGCTGGGATGTGGGGCAGGAAGGAGGAGGCTGCATGCTCCCTTCCACCATGTGCTTCCAGACACCTGAAAACCGCACTGTTGTAGGTCTTGTGTCTGCAGAGATAAAAAATTGACAGATTTCTTGTCACTCAACAGGACCTGGACTCCCAATTGAGTGAATTATTAACAGGTTTGCTCTCACATGAGCCCTCCTGGCCTAAATAAGTCCTTTACCAGTAAAAATCTTTGAGTTCCATACTTCTAAATGCAGGATCATGACCCTGGAGTTTTATAAAGAGAATCACCATGGAGAACTATCCCTCAGGGTGTTCCAAAGTCATAAGAGGGACAGGGGTCAGGTAGCCTCATTTTTGGTCACACACACAGACAAACACACACACCTCTCTTCCCAGTGAGTGAATAGTGTGCCTGGGCCTCTGCAGATTCCAGGCTTCTCTGTCCCTCTAAAAGTCAGGGTCAACCTGGGCTCACCCAGCCATCCTCAGTGTCACAATTTCCAGAAGGCAGAGTCCTCCTCAATAGGAAAACTGGAGACATCTAGTGTGACTGGGGTCCTGTCCCCGGTGCATCCAGGATGGGCTCTGAACACCTGCTGTCCTGGGATGAGGCTGATGCTCAGGAATCCCAGGGGGAGTCTCTGTCCCCACGGTCAGCTCAGCCCACTCCAACTCTGAGCTCCAGTCAGGGCTTGAGGCTGATCGGTACCTTGATTCTGGGACCCCAGCCTCAGTGCTGCTCCCTTAGAGCTCAAGGTCTATGGGGGACATGAGAAACACCCTCCCTGTCCTCTCAGCCCTGGGCTGTCCCTCCCTCAGTCACCCCAGTGACACCTCTAGCCAGGCTGCACTCTGATGGAAAGTCTTCTGTCCCAACCCAGGGCCACAGGTCCTGTGACCTCAGACACACCTTCCCCCTTATCTCCACCTTGCCAACACTCATATGTGGGACCTTTGACAGAAACTTCTGGGTCCAGTTGGCCTTGGGTGGTAGATATCCATTCCCATAGTCATGGGTGGCTGAATGAATAAAGGTTCCATCCTGAACATGCTGGACACAGTTGCAGGGACTAGAGCTGTGCTCACCCCAGAGAGTGGTCTGACCCCAAATCCCTCTGTCCTGGATGCTCTGTCTGTGTTTGATAATTTTGTCAGCAGGATGGTTCTGAGTTCATAGGAACAGGCCCCTCAAGGGGTTTCACTGCACCACGTTGACCTTTCCTACCTTGGAGACCAGACACATGGTACAAATAAGTGATTTGAGAAAAAGAATATAAACCCCTATTCTCCTGAGAACAGAAGGCATTTC
The DNA here is from genome assembly GCF_029215605.1 of Mirounga angustirostris. Taxonomy (NCBI): domain Eukaryota; kingdom Metazoa; phylum Chordata; class Mammalia; order Carnivora; family Phocidae; genus Mirounga; species Mirounga angustirostris. Next base: position 91,696,060 of record NW_026991722.1, read on the forward strand.
TGTACCACTCTTTCCACCCAGATTCTCTCCACGCTAAGCACAGATCTGAGTAAAGTCCACTCCTGATTGTACGTGCATCTTCACACTGACATTGTGATTGAGTTTAAATCAATCTTACTGAATGGACTTATGTATAAAATAGCACGTTCATCTTAAGTATGAGGTTGGCTCCGTGGTGACTGACAGATAAACTCTGTCACTAGGTCCCTGTCAGAGCATCTACAGCTGTCCCTCCTTTCTTCCCAGATTTTCCAGCAGATTTGCCCTTTGTGCTCTAAGGTCAGGGACACACACACTCACGTGGCCGGGCTCCTGCAGACTCGTGTCTGTGCTGGGAGGACAGAGCTGAGGAGGGAATCCCTGCCCAATGTGTGGAAACCTGTTGTTTCATGCAGGGGGAATGAGTGACAGGTGGCAAAGATGTTCAGTGTGTGACCCTCTAGGAATGCACGGGAGGGTTTCTACACACAATCTGGAGGGAAGAGCTCCCCATCTCCTCAGTGCTGTGAGGACCTCAGAGGAAGGAGAGCTCCGGAAATCAGGGAGAAAGCACATACAAGGAAAGTCCCAACATCCTGCACAGAGGGACCCTTTGTCCATGCGGACCTGTCGCTGCTCTGGACTGGACCTTGTTCTAGAAGAGTTTGTGTAGAGATAATGTCTCAGTCCTGACCCAGGAACCGAGAAGGGAACCATGGAGAGCCTCACTGTGAAGACTCTTAGATGAGCATATAATGTGTCCTGACTTAATGGGAGGTGACATATATGGACAACAGGTCAGGCCCTAATGCAGGGAACAGTTGCCAAAACAGTTTTGGGGGGGTGTGGAGATGGGTCTGATGGGCTCTGGTCACCATGTCACATAATGATGTGTCTGAGTCTGGACACCAGGGGGCACTATGGTCCAATTTCTGAGGAGTCAGGGGTGATCAGAGTTGGGCCTGTGACCTGGCCCTGCCTGTGCCCTGTGCTCAGGGCTCATATCTGGGACCTCCCCACCCCTGGGCACACACAGTCCCTCCTCTGCCCACCCCCTCTCACATCCTCAGGCAGAGGGACCTGACCCAGGGCCAATGAGGGGTCAGAGAGCTGGGGGTCTCATTTGCATGGACAGGCCCTCCCTCTCTCAGAGGATGAAGAGGGGAAGGGAGAGAGTAGGGGAGGCTCTGCTCAGCTGTGGGGCCACAGAAGGCAGGATCGGTGATGACCTCCACCATGGCCTGGTCCCCTCTCATCCTCAGCCTCCTCGCTCACTGCACAGGTGACTGGATGCAGGGACAGGGGAAGGGGCCCTGGGAGGACATGTGGGGCCCTGTGTCTCCTCTTGTCTCAAGACCCCAGCATCACCCTGTCTGTGTCTCTCCCCCTTGCAGGGTCCTGGGCCCAGTCTGTGCTGACTCAGCCGCCCTCCGTGTCTGGGGCCCTGGGCAAGACGGTCACCATCTCCTGCACTGGAAGCAGCTCCAACATTGGGGGTGGTAATGGTGTTAACTGGTACCAACAGCTCCCAGGAAAGTCCCCTAAAACCGTTATCTATTGGGATGATAGCAGACCCTCGGGGGTCCCCGAACGATTCTCTGGCTCCACGTCTGGCAACTCAGGCACCCTGACCATCACTGGGCTCTAGGCTGAGGACGAGGCTGAGTATTATTTTGCATCGTGGGATGACAGTCTCAGTGCTCACACAGTGCTCCCGGCCTGAGGGTAAGTGAGACAAAAACCCACTAACTCCTCTGTAAAGAGGAGGACACACACCAGCGTAGCCTGTGATTCTGCTTATTCTTTTGCTGACGCCCTGGGACCAGGTCCATCCAGGGGCACCGTTTAAGGGCGAGGTCCGTCCTGTCCCTTCTGTCCTCAGAGTCACTTGGGGCAGCCCATTCCCAGACAAGGAGTCTTCATGTAAACAGAAAGTTCTCTTTTCATCAACTGGGGGTATTTAACTTCTAGGCCACATCATATTAACTCTTTCCTTCTGATTTTAAAACAAATCCAACATTTTATTTTGTCTCTGAACAGATCGTGGGATCTCAGCACTCCCCATGTGGCGCTTGAAGAATAACTCAGTCCTGTTGCATCAGAAATTATTATCTGCGTGGCTATAAATGGTGCTGCTGCCTAGTTTTGTCTAATTTCCTGATTTTTTTGAGAAATAGACACTCACTTAGAATTATAAAACTATAAAGGAATCCCAAAACTTTCCTCCATAGGAAAAACCTGCACATAATGTTTGTACCAGTTTCATTCATAATCACTAAAACTGAAAGTGACCGGAAGTCTGTCCATAGAGATTTAGTCCAGGTTTGTATCTAATCACCAAACATGGACCCGAACTGAGATGCCACCAAATAGGCAGCACGTTTCTAAAATGGGAAATAATACATAGTACAGTTAAAGTTATATCACTTTTGGGAAGAGGCAACACTCTGGAGAGAGCGCAAACACCTGCAGTTTCTGGAAGGAGAAAAGAGACAAAAGACTTGATCATGTGAACGGAGGAAAACGTTTCTGAGCAAGAGAAGGATTCTCTGTGACACTGTAATGGCAGTGAAATGACACGATGACTCCGTCAGAGTTCACTGAACCCCGTGCAGCCACATGACAGAACCGACGGTTGCAGATAAAACTCCTTAGGGAGGGTCGGGGCCCGGGGTGGAATGCGGACAAACCCCCGCACCTGCCGGACAGACGTGTGAGCCCAGCTCAGGGCCGGGCTCGGGGCAGAGCCGCTGGGCCGAGTGACCGTGCAAAGGAGCGGAGCCCGTCAGGGCAAAGTCAGAAGCGACTGCCCGTGGGCTCTGTGCTCCAGTAGACAGGGTTGTGTCCCGCGGAAACAGGTGGGTTATTTTGAGGGGCCTGCACTGTGTCCTGGAATTGAGCAGTCAAGTCAGTGGATGGGCCCTGGGGAGCCCGATTTCTCCCGGTAGGACTGGAAAGTCGCAGATAGAACCCAGGGTGAAGCGTGAGCTCATGGGTTCGAGCTGGGGAGGGCGGTTTGGAATCGTGTGTAGTTTGATAGGGACAGTTAATTGCCTGTCGAGACAGTCAGCGCTGTGTGCAGGGTCCTGGGTGAGTGACTGTCATATAGAAGCCCTCGGTCTGTCAGCGGGGCGGAAGTACACGCTGGGATGCCCAGAGCCCTGAGTGCATTCCCCCAAATAGTGCTTCCTAGTACCGTTCTCTGGGAAAGGATGCAGGCTGCTTTGCAGAGAGGCTTAGTCCCCAGACCAGGAATTACATGGATGAGCTTGGGGCGACTTCTAGTGTCAGAAAGTGTAGAATCCTTCAGAATAAACACAAGCACATCAGTGCAGGCCCAGCCCACACACACAGTGACGGGGTGTGTCCAGGAGCTCGTGAGACACTTAAAATGCCCCCATTGGGCAAAACTGGAAAGATTTGAGCAACCGAATAAATGTGACAGTATTAGCTTCTTACTCAAAATTTAAAATAATTGTCCACAGTCCCTATTGTGAAATGGTTGAATAAATGAATAAATGGAGGAAGAGACACATTCCAGTACAGAGATTTCAAGTAACAGGTGCAAACACTTAGCCCGAAGAATGTCAGGCATGATTCCCGCTCAGTAAGTGTGGATGAAGTCACTAAAACAAGGGGAATCTGAGAAAGTATCACAGTGAGAGAAGCTTAAGGAGCCATCACAACTAAATGCCATAATGATCCTGAACTGGATCTTAGAACAGCAAAGGGATATTAGGTAAAAATTGAGAAAATCTGAATAAACCATGGTTGTTAATCATTATGGGTTGAACTGTATCTTTATCAATCCATGTGATAAAAGTTCTAAAAAAATCTTGTATTTCAGGAGCTGACTGTATTGGGAAATGCTGTTGTTGCAGACGTAATCAGCTGTGGTGAGACCAGTATGTTTAATCTCATGTTTCACAGTCTTTTTCTCTCTTTGGTTTTCCTCTGCCTTTTCAGTTGGAGTGATGCTGAGATGCATCGCAGTATTTAGGAGAACAGAGCCTAGGAATTCAACCTTCATTGTCATAGAAAGCCCTCATATTATAGACAAAAATCGAGAAAATTCTGTTTTTTGGTTACCGCCAGTCCATGGGACACTTACCAGGTAAACAGGATGAAGCCTAAATGTGGGTGGGATACCTTGTCCTGGGGGCCCCTTGATGCAGGAGTTGAGAAAGAAATTCCAAGAAGAGGGAGGTCGGTTGTACAGTGTAAGGGTTTATATTAATGCTCATACTGAGAACAGTTACAAACCTGGGCTAATGTAAAGGAAAATTAATCGTAAGTATGTCAGAGAGACACAGGAAATAATGAATTCCGAGGTTAACCAAAAAGGGAAAACGAAAACCTAGAGTGGGAGGCATGAACAGTGGACCCATTTTTGTTGAAATTATATTAGTCTCGTGACAAATGCAGACGTCCAATGCCAGGGCCTGTGCACTGGGGGTTATGGGATGTTCCCGGAGACTCTACTAATGTGGCAACACCGATGTCAGGCTCACTGTAAGGATGTACCAGGTGTGAACCAACAGTGAACGCTGGGAAACATTAGGCCACTGAGTGAGTGTATCCTTACAAAATTCTTTCTTTTTTTTAGATTTTATTTATTTCTTAGGGAGAGAGAGAGAAAGCACAAGCAGGGGCAGTGGCAGGCAGAGGGAGAAGCAGGCTCCTCGCTGAGCAGGGAGACTGACGTGGGACTCGATCCCAGGACTCTGGGCTCATGACCTGAGCCGAAGGCAGACGCTCAACTGACTGAGCCACCCAGGTGTCCCCAAAATTCTGTTTCTATGCCTTTCCCAGAAGCAGCCTCTACAACTTCTGCTAAGCAGCTCCACTGTCCCCTCCTCGGCGACACACGTGCCCCCCTGCGCATCTGGGACATAAAGCTTTGTCTAGAAAGTCCTGTAATTGTATATGCACATATTTTCACCTCGCATGGACCACGGCTCCCTCTGGAGTGAGAAATTACAGTAAATTGGGACAAAGATCAGAAACATAGTATAGGTATCCCGAACTTTTGAAAGCTCTCTTTACACCTCTTTGCTTTTATGAAATATTTACATTAGTAGCTGCTTTTACTGCTCAAAGCCATCTGAAGAGGATTTTCAGTTTCACAAAAAAATAAGCGCCAACTTAGTTAGCATCCAGCATGAGTTTTGCAGGAGCCTCTCCAGAGACGGTGCACAACCCAACCAGCATGACGGGCGCCTTCCAGCGGCTTCCCCGGGAGTCACACCCAGCATCTCAGCCACAGGCCACCGCGGCTGTGAACGGTGTGTTATCACATGCGCTTTATCGCCATTCGTATTCTACATCTGACGGCCAAATGTGTCCTTGGGTATCCAAGGAGCCTAGGACTGATTTCTTTTTAAGCCTGGAAACATGCAAAAAAAAAATTGTGCATATAAATTAATATTAATTGCTTCTCGCCTTATGCCATCGTGGCTTACTAAGTTTCTTAGGGATGATGGAGTTTCAGACAGCAGGGGAAACCTGTACTGACACTTGGTCCACGGAAGTGTGGATCCACAGGGATGTTGGGAGCTGCAGAAATCAGTGGGGCTCTCAGGGCTTTGGGACACAGTGACGGCTGCGCCCGTGACCAGCAGGGGGTGCGGTGGGACTGACCTGTGGTCTCTACATGTCAGCTCAGTGAGGAGCATTCACTCAAGAGAAATGAACTGGGCACTGGCCCTGTGCTCTCTGTTGGGGACTCAGCAGCTGGGTCCCCTCTTGCCTGGCAGAGTCCCCTGAGCAGGGACCCGTGTGTGGTCTCAGCAGGTACATCCTCCCAGGGCTCTCCCCAGGGCTGAAGCCACTCCCATCCTCCTCAGTGTGCCTGTGAGCCGAGTCCCAGCACAAGGGCTCAGGGAGGGTCTGGGCAGTCACTGGGTGGACCCCGTTTGCATGGAGAGCCCCTCCTGTGGCAGAGGGTGGAGGAGAAAAGGAGGCCTGGGGCAGCCTGGCCCACTGTGGGGTCCAGTGTCTGTGTCACCATGGCCTGGACGCCTATCTTCCTTATGTTCCTCTCCTATTGTACAGGTATGTGCAGGTCTCAGGGAAGCTCAAAGCTGCAGCCCTCAAAGTCACTCTTCCTGAAGTGGGCATCTTGATAAATTTCTCCGTTTCTTGCCTCATTAACGTCTGTGTTTGCAGGCTCCCTGTCCCAGGCCGTGCTGACCCAGCCGCCCTCCCTCTTGGCATCTCCGGGAACGACAGACAGACTCATCTGCACCCTGAGCAGGGACATCAGTGTTGGCGGCTCTAATATATACTGGATCCAGCAGCAGCCATGGAGCCCTCCCCGGGATCACCTGTACTACTCCTCAGACTCCGATAAGCACCAGGGCTCCGGGGTCCCCAGCCGCTTCTCGGGCTCCAAAGACGCCTCGGCCAATGCGGGGCTTCTGCGCATCTCGGGGCTGCAGGCTGAGACCGAGGCGGACTATCACTGGGCTGCAGCTCAGGGCGCTGGGAGCAGGTATCGCTCCTCACAGCGTCTCAGATATGGAGGAAGTGGGTCTAAAACCTCTGGACCCACGGATCTTGTTTCTGAGCCTCTTTTCAGTAAGAAACTTACCTGGAGAGACATAGCAAGGTGGTCTCTTCTGGACGACGATCTATCCTTCAAGAGGGAACGAGGAAGAGTCATGTAATGCACGGAAAGTGACAGAAAATGGGGGCATCCGAGGAAGGCACAGACACATGAGATATCTGAGCCCATCTGCACACCCCCACTCAATCTGGAGAAGATGTACAGCAATGAATTCTGAGTCTACAGCTGAACATACTGCCCAGCGAACATTCCTCCATAATCCGTTCTATCATCTTATTCCATAAAGTGTGACCTTGTGTCACGACTGATGTATCCACAGCTGATACATTGACAATGACCCTGGCCACAGACACAGTCTCCTCTCTCTGAACGAGCTACACGAGAACTTGGACCAGATCCTGACGACAGCCCCCACACCCTCCTCCTCTTCTTCTCTTGGCTCTCGTGTCCCTCAGGCTTCAGTCTCTCCCTCTGGCTTTTCAGTCTGAGCTCTGTCTCCACATCAGGATTTCAGAGAAAACTGGAAATGACCTTGCTGTAGTTTCCAGTCTCCAGGACCCATTTCTGGGCAGGAGAATGACCAGAAAATATAGGTGCATGCAACCCTTCATATTCTCCTTCCTGCTCTCAGACCCAGGCTCCATTTTTCTGTTCTCAACAATCCCAGTCAGTCTCTTTATTTATTTTAGAGGTTTCTTCAATTATTTGGATGAGAGGGCACAGCAGGGAGAAGCAGAGGGAGAGAGAGAGTCTTAAGCAGACTCTGTGCTCAGTGTGGAACTCTATGCGGGGCTAGAGCTCAGGACCCTGAGATCATGACCTGAGCTGAAGGCAGAGGTTTAAGTGCCTGAGACACCCGGGTACCCCTCAGGACCCTGAGATTAGGAGCAGAGCCAAAGCAATAGTCAGACACTCAATCCACATTGCCCCCCACGCATCCCCCAGTCATTCTCTTTAATATGAAAATAAAGTTATTACATTTCCTGAAAAGAATGTATTTATCTACCTTTAGGTATTTGCACATGAGTCTATTGATTTTTCTCCCCTTCAGAATAAACTGATGCCATGGGGATTCTTAGAGGACTCCAGAGACAAAGGATGGCCTGCATATTTTAAGATATGTCATTATTTTTTTTATGCTCCAATGCCCTGGAGAGGATTCACCAAGAACCAGTTTTCTATGATATTTAAAGCCCAGGGCTGTAGTGTTTATTCACACACGCACAAAACCATCAGCAATATCTTGTTCTCACTCCCTGGTAGACCCCTGGGGACACGGGGGACTGTGGTTCTGGCTGGGATGTCAGGGCAAGAAGGAGGGGGCTGCATGCTCCCCCCCCACCCTGTGCTTCCAGACACCTGAAAACCCCACAGTTGTAGGTCTTGTGTCTGCAGAGATAAAAAATTGACAGACTTCTTATCACTCAACAGGACCTGGACTCTTGATTCAGTGAATGGTGAACAGATGTGCTCTCACATGAGCCCTCCTGGCCTAAATAAGTCCTTTTCCAGTAAAATTCTTTGAGATCCTTACCTCTAAATTCAGGGTCAGGATGCAGGAAATATATAAACAGAATCCCAGGAAAAACATCCCTCAGGGTATTTCAAAGTCATAAGAGGGACAGGGCTCAGGTAGCCTCAGTTTTGGACACACACACACACACATACACACACACACATACACACACACCCCCCTCTCCTCCCTCTGAGTGAATAGTGTGCCTGGGCCTCTGTGGATTCCAGGCTTCTCTGTCCTTCCCAGAAGTTCGAGTCATCCTGTGCTCACCCAGCCATCCTCAGGGTCACAATTTCCAGAAGGCAGAATCCTCCTCCATAGGAAAACTGGAGACATCTAGTGTGACTGGGGTCCTGTCCCCAGGGCAGCCAGGATGGGCTCTGAACATCTGCCCTCCTGGGATGAGACTGAAGCTCAGGAATCCCAGAGGGGTGTCCCTGTCCCCATGGGCAGCTCAGCCCCTGACCATCTGTGGGATGCAGTCAGTGGCTGAGGCTACTCAGTATGTTGATTCTCGGATCCCAGCCTCAGAACTCAAAATCCTTGTGGACAAGTGACACATGTTCCCTGTGTTCTCAGGGCGGGGCTGTCAGTCCTTCAGTCACTCCCCAGTGACACTTCCAGCCATGCTGCACTCTGACGGAATGTCTTCTGTCCCAAATCAGGGCCACAGGGCATGTGACCCTAGGGACACACTCCCCCTTATCTCCACTTCTCCCCCCCTCAGCTTTGGGATATTTGACAGAAACTTCTGTGTCCAGTAGGCTTTGGGTAGTAAAATCCATTCCTGTAGTCATTGTTCACTGAATGAATAACGCTTCCATCCTGAACGTGCTGGACACAGTTGCAGGGACTAGAGCTGTGTCCAACCCAGGGCGTGGTCTGACCCCAAATCCTTTGTCCTAGAAGTTCTGTCTGTGTTTGGCAATTTTGTCAGCAGGATGGTTCTGAGTTCATAGGAACAGGCCCCTCAAGGGGTTTTACTGGGAACCACGTTGACCTTTCCTACCTGGGAGACCAGACACATGGTACAAATAAGTGATTTTAGAAAAAGTATATAAAACCCTATTCTCCTGAGAAAAGAAGCATTCCTGTTCCATTAATTCAATCTTACTGAATGGAATTATGCTTAAAATAACACACATTCTTCTTAAATATGACGTTGGGTCCGTGGTAACTGACACATAAACTCTGTCACTAGGTTCCTGTGAGAGCATCTAAGCTGTCACTCCTTCCCTGCTAGAACTTCCAGCACGTTTGTCCTTTGTGCTCTGAGGTCAGGGCGGCACACACTCACGTGGCAGGGCGCCTGCAGACTTGTGTCTGTGCTGGGAGGACGGAACCGGGGAGGGAATCCCTGCCCAGTGTGTGGACAACTGTTGTTTCAAGCTGTTTGACACAGTGGCAGGAGACAAAGATGTTCAGTATGCAACCCTCTAGGAATGCACAGGACAGCTTCTACCCACAGTCTGGAGAGAATCATTCCCTGTCTCCTCAGTGCTGTGGGGACCTCAGAGGAAGGAGAGCTCTGGAAATCAGGGAGAAAGCACATACGAGGAAAGTCCCAGCATCCTGCACAGAAGCGACCCTGTATCCATGGGGACCCATCACTACTCTGGACCCTGATCTCTAAGAGTTTGTTAGAGACACCACCCCAGTCCTGACCCAGGAACAGAGAAGGGAGCCATGTACAGACTCATTCTGAAGACTCTTAGCAGGGCATCTAAGAGTCCTGACTTAAGGGGAAGTGATATATAGGAACACCTGGTCAGGCCCTAATGCAAGGAGCAGTGGACAAAGCAGTTGAAGGGGATGTGCAGAGATGGGTCTGATGGGTCCTGGCCACCTTGTCACACAATGATGTGTCTGGGTCTGGACACCAGGGGGCACTCTAGTCCCATTTCTGAGGAGTCAGCGGTGATCATAGCTGGGATCTGACACCTGGCCCTGCCTGTGCCCCCTGCTCAGCGCTTGCAGCTGGGACCTCCCCATCCCCTGGCCCCTCACAGCCCCTCCCCTGCCAGGTCCTTGACAGCCACAGGCAGAGGGACATGACCCTGGGGCAGGGAGGGGTCAGAGAACTGGTGTCTCATTTGCATGGCCGGGCCCTCCTGCTCTCAGAGGATGAAGAGGGGGAGGGAGAGATGAGGGGAGGCTCTGCACAGCTGTGGGACCACAGAAGGCAGGATCGGTGATGACCTCCACCATGGCCTGGTCTCCTCTCCTTCTCAGCCTCCTCGCTCACTGCACAGGTGAGTGGATGCAGGGACAGGGGAAGGGGCCCTGGGAGGACACATGGGCCTGGCTTCCTCCTCTTGTCTCAAAACCCCAGCATCACCCTCTCTGTGCTTTTCCCCCTTGCAGGGTCCTGGGCCCAGTCTGTGCTGACTCAGCCGTCCTCCGTTTCTCGGGCCCTGAGCCAGACGGTCACCATCTCCTGCACTGGAAGCAGCTCCAACATCGGGGGTGGTAATTCGGTGAGCTGGATCCAACAGCTCCCAGGAAAAGCCCCCAGAACCGTCATCTATGGTAACAGCAAGCGACCCTCAGGGGTCCCTGAACGATTCTCTGGCTCCAAGTCTGGCAGCTCAGGCACCTTGACCATCACTGGGCTCCAGGTTGAGGACGAGGCTGAGTATTATTGTGCATCATGGGATGATAGTCTCAGTGCTCACACAGTGCTCCCGGCCTGTGGGGAAGTGAGACAAAAACCTGCTGTCCCTCAGCAACGGGTCCCGTGCAGCTCCCCCTCCTTGGCCAAGTCAGCTCCTTCCTTTTTTGGTCTACACTGTAGTCTGAACTAATCTCAAGGAACATTGGCTACAAAATATTCCAAATTCTCTTAAATTCACCCTCTTCAGCCTCTCCTAAGCAGGAAGATATTGTTTGGTTCTCTCATACTGAGGAGAAACTCCTGGGTGCCAGGGCCAGGCTGCCTGGGTAAAAGCAGACTAATCATTTGTAAAAGCGGACTAATAATTCAAGAAAAACTTGACTTTTTAACCAAGTTAAAGCAGAATTCTAATTTTGCATCCACATAGTTTGATTTTAAAGCTCACTTATTTATTTAAATTTATCTTAATTTTAACGAGTATTGACCACACATACAATTCCTTTCTAGGTTCCTTTCCCAAAAACCTACTACAACTTTCTTCTATTGTCTCCAGACCCCAGCATCACCCTGTCTGTGTCTCTCCCCCTTGCAGGGTCCTGGGCTCAGTCTGTGCTGACTCAGCCGCCCTCCGTGTCTGGGGCCCTGGGCCAGAGGGTCACCATCTCCTGCACTGGAAGCAGCTCCAACCCCAGGGGTTATGCTCTTTAGTACCACTTTAGTGCCAACAGCTCTGAGGAGCAGCCCCCAATCTCCTCTTTTATGGTCACAGTAATCAATCTTTGGGGATCCCCGTTCAATTCTCTGGCTCCAGGTCTGGCACCTGAGGCTCCCTGACCATCGCTGGGCTTGAGGCTGAGGACGAGGCTGATTACTCCTGCCCGCCCTATGACAGTGGACTCCATCCTCACACTGTGCTCCCGGGCTGTGTGGAAGCAACAGAGACGTGCTGTCCCCACAGCAACGGGGTTCCCCATTCAGCCCTATTTCCTGGCCAAGCCAACTGCTTGCTTGCTTGTTTGCTTGCTTGCTTGCTTTGGTACAACCTAGGCCCTGAGATCCATCTGAGGGAATGTGTCCGCGAATTCATTTCACATTCTTTTACATTTGTCCCTGAACCCTGTCCTTGGCATCCAGAGATTTTGTCGTTTTCTCAAATTGAGCAAAAATTTCTGGGTACCATGACAGGATGGCCAGTGGACAGAGTCCATCATGAGTTGGGAAAAAGCCTGCAAAACACAGTCTAGCTAAGTGAGAGTCCCGACACGTCGGGAGTGTCCGATACGTGTCCAGTACCAACAGCTCCCATATATGGGGTCCCAAATACACAACTATTATGATGTGAGTCCCTCTGGGGACTCTGATCCTTTCTTTGCTTCCATGTCTTACAGCTCTGGCTCCCTCACCATCACTGGGCTGAGGTCTGAGGACAGTCTGCTCCTCACTGCCCCTCCTGGGACAGCATCTCAGGGATCACACAGACTCCAGGCCTGTGGAAATTGCGACCATTGCCCCTTTCTCATCGGCCAGGAGGGGGAGGCCCGGCGGCTGCCCAGGCTCTTCCTGTGGCTTCTGCTTCTGGTGCTCCGGCTGCCGTCATCATGTGGCCAAGTCCATGCAAGGACATCTCCTGGGGGTGAGGGCTCCTCCTTTCCTCCTGTCCCCACCTTCACTCACAGCGGCCTCTCCCTAGACAAAGGGTCTCCCAAGGACACAGAAAGGTCATCTCCCCCATTAGGTTGACACACAGGGTCTCTACACTGAGGTTCATGGACTGGGGGTAGCTGGTCCAGGGTGCTCATCTCCCCCCTGAACTGTGAGGAATCTGGGGTCTCCATTCGTGATCATTTACCTATTTCTACAAGTTTCCAGACCCATGTAATCCTATTAGTCTTCCATAGGAATGTCTGTTCTTTGTGCTCTGTGGGCTGATTTCTTCTGTCCCTGCTTCACCAATAGGGGAATATTGAGGAATCATATATTTGGGTCTTTTAGGATGACTCCCTTTTTATTCCCATCAATGCTGAGAGCGAACCAGTGACTTTTCTTGGTCACTTTCATTGTCTATTACTTGCAGAAAGATGTTGAATAATCATGGAGTTAAGGCCACTTATGCCTGTTCCTGTTCTTGTAGAAAGGTCCTCCCCCTCACCACAGTAGCTAACTTCCTGTCTGGGGGACTGAGTTCTAGGTGTGTGGGAGAGAGTGTGTTACCATGGGTCAAATGTGTCTGTCTGTTTCTACTTTATGTAGTTTTTGTTAGGACTTTGCTTTCCATTTGCTCAAAGAGAGTGTCAAGATCTAGCGAGATAATGTGATTTTCATTTATTGCTTTATTAATAGGATATCTTATATAAAATAATTTTTTACCGTGGAATTCATCTTGTATGCCTGCAGTAAATCACAAATGGTAATGGCGTATGAACATATGGATGTGAGATTGGAGTCACACTGTAGATGTTGTATTTAGATCATTCATAAAATATGTCTTAATACTGACCTGCAAATTCCCTTTTCTTGTATAATATTTTTCAGATGTATCAGTATTACATTTTCTTTCTATAAGAATTTAACTTTTCTGGGGGCACCTGGCTGGCTTAGTCTGTTGAGCGTGCAACTCTAGATCTCAGAGTCGTGAGTTCAAGCCCCACAGTGGGCATGGATCCTACTTAAATGTGTAAAAAAAAAAATGAATTTAAATTTTCTATTGTTTTTCAGTGCTTTTCAATAACATATATATGAAGCAAACAAATAAAATTTTCTGCTCTCTGAAAGTGTGTTATTTTTTCTTGTGAAGCTAATCTCATCTCATGCCTTCTTGTGGAATAGTTCCTAATAATATTCTCTATTTTTTCTTTTTCTAAAAGAGATTTTATTTATTTATTTGAAAGAGAGAGAGAAAGAGTGAGAGAGAGAGAGCAAGCATGAGCGGTGGCAGGGGCAGAGGGGCTCGATCCCAGGACTCTGGGATCAGGACCTGAAGAGAAAACAGACGCTGAACCGACTGAGCCACCCAGGTGTCCCAGTGACTGGATCAATCTTGCAGGTTCTCTGTGCCTGTCCAGCTTCCTCATGCCCTCAGTCAGTCATTCCGGCACATCTTGCAGTTTCCTCAGACAGCTCCCCTCTGGAGGGGCAGGGGCTCTGTGCTGGGAACCGGCAATGAATTCGACAGAGGGGGTCCTTTCTGTCTGCTTTAGATGCTCTTCACTTCTCCTACTCTTCCTTGTTTCACTTTCTCCCTGCTCCTCCTAGTGCAGAGACTTGAACAGTATAGTGAAGCCGAGGTGGCTGCCCCACAAGGGGACGGGGCTAGGGACCTGCTCCCAGAGCCAGGATAAATTGGAAAGGGTTTGAGCTCCTTATATGGGGCAAGGTATGCAGGGCCTGGTTTCCTTGAAAATAGCACTGGGGGGTTCACCACTGATTGATTCATTATCTCTGATGTGGTTAGATAAACTGTTCCTGGCCTGGTAGAGCCTGCCCATATTGCATTCCCTTTGTTCCCTTAAATCTTTAACTACTGGAGTTTTTCTGTTCTGTTTTGTTTGTTAGTTTTCATTTCTTCTTATTTCTGACACCTCTTAGGAAGATCTGCAAGATGTGTGCTGGGAAAGTAGAGACACAAGGGCAGAGATCACAGGAACTAGCTGGGGGCCCAAAATGACTTCTCTTGTGTCAGGAAAGCTGTAGCCCATCTGTTTTTGGTTTTGTTTTTTTCTCCTGGGGACCCTAGCTTTTTCTGCTCACACGGACCCACTGATGGGACTCCTTGGTATTGTAACCCCTGGTGGACAGTGTGCATCAGCAGGGTCCTTCAGAGATGAAAAGCACAGCCCAAAGACACCTCTCGCCTAGGACCCACGACAATGGTGGACAAACACCTCAAAGACCACCTTCCCCATCCAGGTGCCTCCCGAGGATGTTACAGGGGGAGGTGCAGGTGAGGGTGCGGGCTCTGTGCAGGAGAACCAGGTGGTCAGGCTGTCAGTCCTGTGTGGACATGACCCCGAACAGACTTGCTGGCATCCTTGACATCGGGCAATGTGGTCAGGTGTTAACTCCTTCAAGCCAGCAGTCTACAAATGTCAAGGAAATTCAGGTAGATCTGCTATGGACCAAGGGACTTAGGTCAGCAAACACGGAGTGCATAAGCTTGAAACAGGCTCACCCTAAAGACCAGTCGACTGCTGTTACCCTGAGAGGAAACATCCTGAGATGTGCGCAATCTGTATGTTAAAGGAAATCATAAAGTTCCCTGAAGAATATGAAAGCACATCTGAAACATGATGAACATCTGAGTTTTGTCTTGAATAAGAAAACACAGTATAAACATGTCAACAGATCGTAGGTGATTTCATGTAGCTCATGTTTTAGCTTCTATTTTCCTGTTTGGGTTCTGGATGGAAGATATTTCCTAACTTCAAGGAAACTGAGGGAAGCTTGACCATATATTGCAGGAACAGAAAGACATACCCATGCATTACAGAGAGGGATGTGAGAAGTGAAGGATCACAGAGTGTCTGAACTAGGGACACCCCCGAGGGGGTCTCACACACAGGGGAGCAGTCAGCATGGCCACGTGCAGCCGCAGCCACAGGCAGCCAGGGGTTCAAGTGGAGAGGAAGCAACATGGGGAAATGGTGGGGGGGTGGGTTAGTGAGGTGAATGGGACTAACCATGCAGTTATAAAGAATGGATGATGATGATGATGATAATGATGATCCGTGATTGTAAGTAAGTGAGGAACCCTTGCAGGACATTCAAACGAGGAAACAAACAAACCAAATCCACTGTCCCCTGGTGTGTGACATCAGGTGTTGCACATAGGGGTCCTTCAGTTTTTTCTAGAATCTCCTGTGGGCGTCACTGAGCACTTCAGTTGTTTTTCTGAACACTTAATACAAATGTGGCATTCATTTTCCCCAGTGATAATGGGTTTATAGAAGAAAAGCAAAAACTTGAAAGCCAGGACAGGTAAGGTATGGCAAAACCACAGGCAAGTGTAGGGAACAAAGGATCAGGAAGCTCTTTTATGGAGCAAAGGCTAAGTGTGGGAGGGACAAAAAGTCCATGGGAGTAAAAGGGAATTCTAATTACAGGGCTTGTCATTGGTTATGTTGTGACAATTTCTCATTGGGTGGGCTGGTGCCAGGGCAGGAAGAAGCCTTCCTCTTCCTGAGGGAGTAAGGAACTAGCTTCAGGCTTGCAGACTTGCAAAGTCTGTCCTCCTGCGTGGTCTGCAATTGAGGAGTGGTGGGCACGAGGGCTCCCCCTATTGGTCTCTGACCTCCATTCAAAAGAAATGTTTCTTTAATTAAATATCACATAATATATGCATGTGTTTACATTCCCATAGACCAGGACTCTTTCTGAGAGTGAGACTCAACAATATCATCAGCAGGCCTGAAGGACCATCGTATCTAGAAATCAGACCCAGTGAGATGCAGACCCCAGCTGGACTCTCAGGGCTTTGGACCGGGGTGACATGTGTGCCCAGGACCAAAAGGTGGCCTGTGGAACTACCTTCCGCTAAAAAAGCAGCTCATTAGTGAGAACCATTCTAAGAAGTGTATGGTGACTAACATAACATAATAAAAAAGCCCAAAAAACAAAAAACAAAGATGTCTGGTCCTGAGGGCTGCGTCTTGTGCTCACTGATGGGACTCAGCAGCTGTGTCCCCTCGGGTCTGGCAGAGTGTCCCGAGGGGACCTGTATGTGGTCTCAGCAGGTGCTTCCTCCCAGGGTTGGCCCCAGGGCTGAAGCCAACCTCCATCCTCCTCAGTGTGTGATGTGAACTGAGTTCCAGCACCAGGGATCAGGGAAAGGGAGGGGCACCGACTAAATGGATGGACTGTATTTGCATATAGAGCCCCTCATGTGGCAGAGGCTGGAGGAGAAAAGGAGGCCAAGGGCAGCCCAGCCCACTGGGGAACCTGGGTCTGTGTCATCATGGCCTGCACTCCTGTCTTCTTGGGGATGCTCTTTTACTGCACAGGTAGGGACAAGTCTCAGGGAACAGCCTGCATCACCCCTCTGCTTCAGAGTCTAGAGAAAATTTGCATTGAACCTATCCAATATCCTATGAGTGTGTGTGTTGGCAGGTTCCCTGTCCCAGCCCGTGCTGACCCGGCCGCCCTCCCTCTCTGCATCTCCGGGAACAACGGCCAGACTGACCTTCACCTAAGCAGGGACATCATGTTGGCAGCTTGAACATCTACTGGATCCAGCAACAGCCAGGGAGCCATCCCCGGGGTCTGCTTTCCTACTCCTCAGACTCTGATAAGCACCAGGGCTCTGGGGTCCCCAGCCGCTTCTCGGGCTCCAAAGACGCCTCGGCCAATGCAGGGCTTCTGCGCATCTCGGGGCTGCAGGCTGAGGTCGAGGCGGACTATCACTGGGCTGCAGCTCACGGCGGTGGGAGCAGCGACCGATCCTCACTGGGTCTCAGACAACGAGGAAGTGGGTCTAAAACCCAGATCCTACAGACTCTCCCTGACAACACCCCCCACACCCTCCTTCTCTTCTCTTTGCTCCTGCATCCCTCAGGCTTCAGTCTCTCCCTCTGGCTCTTCAGTCTGAGCTCTGCCTCCACATCAGGAGTCAGAGAAAACTGGAAATGACCTGCCTGTAGTTTCCAGTCTCCAGTGTCCATCTGCAGGCAGGAGAGAGACCAGAAAATACAGCTGCATGCAACCCCCCACTTTTCCTTCCTGCTCTCACCCCAGGCTCCATTTTGTGTGCCCAACACTCCCAGTCAGTCTCTATTTTTTTTAGAGATTTATTTATTTATTTTAGAGAGAGAACAATTGGGAGAGGCAGACGGAGAGGAAGAGATCGTCTTAAGCAGGCTCTGCTCTGAGTGCGGAGCCCTTTGTGGGGCTGGAGCTCAGGACACTGGCATCATGAACTGAGACAAACTTAGAGTCGGAAGCTAAACCTAATATGCCCCTCAGGCACCCCCAATCAGTCTCGTTAATATGAAAGTAAAGTTATTACATTTCGTGAAAAGGATGTATTCATCTACCTTTATATATTTGCACATGGGATCTGCTGATTTTGACCCACTTCAGAATTAACTGATGCCCCCACCCATGGGGAGTCTTGGAGGAATCCACAGAGAAAGGATCACCTGCATATCTTAAGATATGTCGTTATTTTTCTTATGCTCCAGATTCTCATTCCTAAGAATTCTGTCGACAGGAATTCCACCACAGAAATATTTTTCTATAATTCCTAAAGTACCAGGCTGTAGTGTTTTCTCTCACACACAAAACCATCAGCAGTATCTTTTTCTCACTCCCTGGTAGACCCCTGGGGACATGGGGGCTTTTAGGTCTGGCTGGGACGCGGGAGAGGAAGAAGGGGGCTGCGTGCTCTGCCCCACCCTGTGCTTCCAGAAACCTGAAAACCCCACAGATGTAGGTCTTGTGTCTGCAGATATTAAAAAAAAAAAATTGAGAGATTTTTTGGCTTAGATTTTATTTATTTGGCAGAGAAAGACACAGCGAGAGAGGGGACACAAGCAGGGGGTGTGGGAGAGGGAGAAGCAGTCTTCCCGAGGAGCAGGGAGCCCCATGTGGGGCTCAATCCCAGGACCCTGGGACCATGACGAGAGCTGAAGGCAGATGCTTAATGACTGAGCCACCCAGGTACCACGACAGATTTCTTGTTACTCATCAGGACCTGGACTTCTGATTCAGTAAATTGTTAATAGTTTTGCTCTCACATGAGTCTTCCTGGCCAAAATAAATCTTTTTCCAGTAAAAATCTTTGAGATCCTTACCTCTAAATGCAGAATCAGGACCCTGGGGTTTATAAAGAGTATCACCATGGTGAAACATCCCTCCGGGGTGAGGGAGAGGGGTCACATAGCTTCATTTTGGTCCTGGGTTGAGGCTGATGCTTAGGAATCCCAGGGGGAGTCTCTGTCCCCATGGGCAGCTCCGCCCCCCCATCACCTCTGGGTTCCAGTCAGGCCCTGAGGCTGATCGATACCTTGATTCTGGGACCCCAGCCTCAGTGCTGCTCCCTTAGAGCTCAAGGTCTATGGGGGACATGAGACACACCCTCCCTGTGCTCTCTGACCTGCGCTGTCACTCCCTCAGTCACCCCAGTGACACCTCCAGCCAGGCTGCACTCCGATGGAAAGTCTTCTGTCCCAACCCAGGGCCACAGGGCCTGTGACCTCAGGGACACGTTCCCCCTTATCTCCACCTTGCCAACACTCACATCTGGGACCTTTGACAGAAACTTCTGGGTCCACTTGCCCTTGGGTGGTAGATATCCATTCCCGTAGTCATGGGTGGCTGAATGAATAAAGGTTCCATCCTGAACATGCTGGACACAGTTGCAGGGACTAGAGCTGTGCTCACCCCAGAGAGTGGTCTGACCCCAAATCCCTCTGTCCTGGACGCTCTGGATGTGTTTGCTAATTTTGTCAGCAGGATGGTTCTGAGTTCATAGGAACAGGCCCCTCAAGGGGTTCCAATGGGCACCACGTTGAGCTTTCCTACCTGGGAGACCAGACACATGGTACAAATAAGTGATTTTAGACAAAGACTAAAAACTCCTATTCTTCTGAGAACAGAAGGCATTTCTGTACCAGTGTTTTCCACCCAGATTCTCTCTGCACTAAGCACAGGTCTGGGGAAAGTACACTCCTGATTGTACCTGCATCTTCACACTGACATTGTCGTTGAGTTTAAATCAATCTCACTGAATAGAATTACGTATAAAATAAAACACGTTCATCTTAAGTACGAGGTTGGCTGTGTGGTGACTGACACATAAACTCTGTCACTAGGTCCCTGTCAGAGCATCTACAGCTGTCACCTTTTTCTTCTTAGAACTTCCAGCACGATTGTCCTTTGTGCTCTGAGGTCAGGGCCACACGACTCACGTGGCAGGGCTCCTGCAGACTCGTGTCTGTGCTGGGAGGACGGAGCCGGGAAGGGAATCCCTGCCCAGTGTGTGGACAACTGTTGTTTCAAGCAGTTTGAAACAGTGACAGGTGACAAAGATGCTCCATGTGTAACCCTCTAGGAATGCACGTGACGGCTTCTACCCACAGTCTGGAGAGAATCATTCCCTGTCTCCTCAGTGCTTTGGGGACCTCAGAGGAAGGAGAGCTCTGGAAATCAGGGAAAAAGCACATAAGAGGAAAGTCCCAGCATCCTGCACAGAATCGACACTTTGTCCCTGGGGACCTGTCACTACTCTGGCCTGGATCCTGATCTAGAAGAGTTTGTGTAGAGACATCACCTCAGTCCTGACGCAGGAGCAGAGAAGGGAACCATGGACAGACTCATTCTGAAGACTCTTAGCAGGGCATATAGTGAGACTTGACTTAGGGGGAGGTGACATATAGGGACATCTGGTCAGGCCCAAATGCAGGGAACAGTGGTCAAAACAGTTTGGTAGGCGGTGGTGTGGACATGTGTCTGATGGGCTCTGGCCAGCATGTCACACAATGATGTGTCTGGGTCTGGACACCAGGGGGCGCTCTGGTTCCTTTTCTGAGGAGTCAGGGGTGATCAGAGCTGGGCCCTGCCACATGGCCCTGCCTGTGCCCTCTGCTCAGGGCTCACAGCTCTGACCTCTCCACCCCTGCCCCCACAAGGCCCCTACCCTGTCCACTCCCCCTGACATCCTCAGGCACAAGGAACTGAAACTGGACCAGGGAGGGTTCAGAGGGCTGGGGTCTCATTTGCATGGATGGGCCCTCCCTCTCTCAGAGGATGAAGAGGGGAAGGGAAAGATGAGGGGAGGCTCTGCTCAGCTGTGGGGCCACAGAAGGCAGGATCGGTGATGACCTCCACCATGGCCTGGTCCCCTCTCGTCCTCAGCCTCCTCGCTCACTGCACAGGTGAGTGGATGCAGGGACAGGTTAAGGGGCCCTGGGAGGACAGGAAGGGCCCTCCTTCCTCTTTTTGTCTCTAGACCGCAGCATCACCTTCTCTGTGTCTCTCCCCCTTGCAGGGTCCTGGGCCCAGTCTGTGCTGACTCAGCCGCCCTCCGTGTCTGGGGCTCTGGGCCAGAGGGTCACCATCTCCTGCACTGGAAGCAGCTCCAACATCGGGAGATATGCTGTGAGCTGGTACCAACAGCTCCCAGGAAAAGCCCCCAGAACTGTCATCTATGGTAACAGCAACAGACCCTCAGGGGTCCCGGATCGATTCTCTGGCTCCAAGTCTGGCAGCTCAGGCACCTTGACCATCACTGGGCTCCAGGCTGAGGACGAGGCTGAGTATTACTGCTCAGCGCTGGACAACAGTCTCAGTGCTCACACAGTGCTCCCGGCCTGTGGGGAAGTGAGACAAAAACCTGCTGTCCCTCAGCAACGGGTCCCGTGCAGCTCCCCCTCCTTGGCCAAGTCAGCTCCTTCCTTTTTTGGTCTACACTGTAGTCTGAACTAATCTCAAGGAATATTGGCTACAAAATATTCCAAATTCTCTTAAATTCAGCCCCTCCAGCCTCTCTTCAGCAGGAAGACATTGTTTGGTTTTCCCATATTGAGGAGAAACTCCTGGGTGCCAGGGGCAGGCTGCCTGGGTAACAGAGTCAGCTGATGAGGGAAACAAAGGCAGGAGAAATGTCGCTTAATGTAAATCTCCTACAGCTGCAGCCCCTGATAGATATCTGAACCATGCGGAGTGTGACCTCCCTCAAGGACCTCATGGCTGCCCTAGCGCCTTCATGTGTGTGTTTGATTAAAGACTGAAGTAACCTCGTCTTCACGGCAGCTAGCCCCTCGATTCCTGAAAGCCTGGCTTCCAAATTCCTTAGATATTTACACTATCCCTCACCTCCACTAATTAAAAAGTATATAATCAGTCACTCCTCACAATGCCAGTGAGTTTTCTGCCCATGGGTCCTGTCCCCGGGCTATAGCAAATTCATCTTTTTTCAACATTAAATGTCTCAAGAATTCTTTCTTGACCATTAGGCTTCACAATCTCATATTACTGTGACAGGTCAGGATAGAACCAGAGACAGGGAATCCACCTGTGTCTGACGGAGGATAGAGCACTGTCCAGTGAGTGTGCATTCACACCACTTACTGAGCACCTACCATGTTAGTCTAGGGATGTGGGACATATGTGGACTTGACAGGAAGGGTCTGCAGGCTCAGGGAGATGAGAGTGTGTGGGGGAAGAGAGAGGACACAGAAGCTAAACATGTCATCATGGAAAGCTGTGTGTCAGGATTATGGGGAGGGGTGAGGTTGGTGGGGTGGAGTGGGAGCATTGGAGGGGTTCACAGGGAACTCCAGAATCTCATGTGTCATAATGGCATCCCTGTTCTGCACAGACAATGAAGGACACGAGGGACCATGCAGGTGGCACTCGGCAGGGGCTGTGGACTCTGTCCCAGTCAGACGAAGAGTTCTGGACAAGGAGTTTATAGGGACACCCTAAAGAGGACACGCTACTAATAGCTATCTTCCTGGTACAAGCAGGCAGTTTTGGGGGAGGTATAGAGCTTTTCCTAAATCTGGTGAGTTTCCTTTCCTTTTAAGAAAATAATGGTCAGGGGCGCCTGGGTGGCTCAGTTGGTTAAGCGACTGCCTTCGGCTCAGGTCATGATCCCGGAGTCCCTGGATCGAGTCCCGCATCGGGCTCTCTGCTCGGCAGGGAGCCTGCTTCTCCCTCTGACCCTCCCCCCTCTCATGTGCTCTCTCTCATTCTCTCTCTCACAAATAAATAAATAAAATCTTAAAAAAAAAAAAAAAAGAAAAGAAAATAATGGTCACACCAAAGTGGCTCAACTTGGGGCAGCCTAGTCTTGGCCAGTTCCCTCCCTCCTCTGAAACTTCCCAAAGTTACACATGTCCAAAGTTGGGCTAGACGATCGTTCAGTTTGGTTGACACTCTCCTGACAATAAGCCAGTTTAGTTAAACTTATTTCAGGAGCGGGGGATGCAGGTGTATTCTCAAAGAAAGGCCTGGTGTTATAGAAATCAGGTATTAAACAAGAGGCATTTCTATGGAAACAAACAAAATGATGGTTAACGATTGTATCAAAGTATAAAGCAGTTCCCAAGTTCTGAGGGTACCCAGGGGAGAAGACTTCTAGATGTCAAGCTCAAATATCTTCAGAGAGAGTGACAGCAAGTTGTGACAATCTGACAGATTTTCCTGGTTTGTAGTTCAAATGTGTCTGCTGATCCCTGAGTGGCCCACAGAGCAACAGGTATGAAGACCATCTCTATGTGAGCTGCTCTGGAGGTTTTTCTGAAGTTTACATCGTATTGTTTGTATTTAGTTTTCAGGACTTCAGGGGAAAAGGCAGTTTGAGCCCAAGTCAGAAAGGTGGGAGAAAAATCGTAATGTTAGTTTTGAGACTTGTAGCCAGACATTGTAGGAAGCTAGAGAATATCAGCAACTAGTCCAGGTTTTAATGAACAGGATTGGAATCAAGTAATCACTCTGGTGTGTTACTGAAACATTTTTTTCTACAATCACCCTGATTTCTACTAAGTATAGCCAAATTAACATTAATTTGCTCACCAAGTAATTGTGTTTTCAAAAAGAACTTGGTCTGATTATTTACATAAGTGCAGCAAGAAAGGCAATCAACCATAGAGGCTCTTTAAAACCTGCTTTGCTGGAACTTGTATAAGAAACCTCTAGATTGACCATTTAACAGCCCGTCCAGGCTAGAAGCCAAGCCAAAACTTGTGCCAGATACTTGTTATCAGACTTATATTTTATACTTAGAATCTTATGTTTCTTTTTTTTTTAAAGATTTTATTTATTTATTTGACAGGGAGAGAGCACAAGTCGACAGAGCGGTAGGCAGAGGGAGAGGTAGAAGCAGGCTCCCTGCTCAGCGGGGCTCAATCCCAGGACCCTGAGATCATGACCTGAGTCGAAGGCAAATGCTTAACCTACTGAGCCACCCAGGTGCCATGAGAATCTTACAGGTTTCTAACTGCACAGTTGCAGTGTAAATATAAAGTGCAATTAGTGGTGTGGAACACTTTTTTTTTTTCCTCCATCTTCAAATAATCCAACAGTCCAAGAAGGGTTTCAAAGCTTGAGAGGTTATCTTTTGATGACACTGACCTTCTCAGAGATAGAGGAATCTGGCTCCAGGGGGAAGGTGGTGGGAGATGCTGGAAGCTGGAGGACAAGGTGGGAGCTGGTCAACCAGCAGAGAGGGGCTGGGTGCGGGGAGGGCAGTGTCCTCTCCCAGGGACCACACCCTGAGGAAGCCCAGAGCTGGAAGCAGGGCTCTCCTCTCAGTCCTGACAGAAGCACTGCGTCAGGAGCACAGAGGGGGCTCCTTCCTGACCCTTCCTTACCTGCACCAATCACAAAACAGTTGGTGCGGGCGCCTGGTGGCTCAGTTGTCTAAGCGACGGCCTTCAGCTCAGGTCATGATCCTGGAGTCCCAGGATCAAGTCCTGCATGGGGATCCATACTCAGCGGGGAGTCTGCTTCTCCCTCTGACCCTCCCCCCTCTCATGTGCGCTCTCTCTCTCAAATAAATAAAATCTTTTAAAAATTTTTAAAAATTAAAAAAATTAAAAATAAATAAATAAAATCTTCAAAGAAATAAAAAATAAAATAAAATATATTAAGTATATAAGAGAGTCAAATATGTAACCATTTGTCAGGCTAAATTTCAAGGAAACTTTGAACTTGGAAAAGTGAGCAGGAGCAGAAGACGCATGTCCCTGACAGTGTCCTGTTCCCATGGCAGAGACAGGCATCAAACGTCCTTGCAGTGCAGGCTGAGTGGACCTCACAGGAGAGTCTAAACCCACAGCAACAACAACTGTCAAACTGGAAGACGGGTCCATGTAGAATTACTGTGAGGTGTGAACCCCCTTGGTACTCGGACAACTTTAGGCCATTTATTTGGTTCAAGATGATGGTAGACTGGTTATGAGCCCAAGCTCCTGGAAGAGGCAAACTCCAATGTCAGGTAATCCTGAAATACCTGGTAACGTAAGCAGTGTGCAATACACCATGTATTTAACCATCTGGAGGTCATTCTTGATCTGGAAATAACCTGTCAGCTCGAACACCACAGTGGACACCTCTTCTTTCTACTGCTCTGGGCAGTGAAATTGGAATGATCCAGTTGCTAACGTCGGGACATCATTGCAGGAGCGCTGGGAGGTGTCAGATGGGCTGGACGACTTGGTGTCTCGGCCCAGCAGGTGGCGCTGTGGGACTGGGCCTGTGTGGACAGGCTTCTGGTCCAGACCAAGCAGGGAACTACTCTACTCATTCTTGCACACTTGGCAGGTGGTGTCTTCACTGAAGTGTGACTGCAGAACCTGTGTCCCTGCAGCTGCGTGGGGGCTCAGCTCTGACACCCTCCCTCCTTCCTGCTCCATCCGCCACCCCATGGAGGCCTTGCCCAGGCTGGTGTTCAGACAGGGACAGACCTGCCCACACCTGGAGCTGTTCTCCTCATGAAAAATAATCACCTGCCGTGCTACCGGGGCCCAGGGCAAGAGAGAGACCCCTGTGGCGGGGAGGAGGGGAAAGCCACCAATGTGGCCTCATGCAGCTGACTCTGGGGCTTCTCTGTCCTGCCCTGAATCCTCTATGGCCTCCTCCCCCATAGACAAGGAGTTGCCTTTAGGGCTGAAGAGAAAAGCTGCTGGGGTGGGGAGGCATTTGCACCGCTTTGTTCTCAGACAAGCCCCATTCTTTTTGTCACCTTAGAGCCTCCAGCTTTCCTTCCAGGGCCTGTCAGACTGTGGTACTCTGCCGTCCAGGTCATCGGGGTCCTTGTTAGGGGGAAAAGGAACAAAATAGTGACATATATAACAAATTATGATAAATATTACATATTATAAAATTGTATTTACTATATAACCATTATAAAAACAATATATCTGTACAATATATGATATTGAATTACTTATATCATTACTTTATACATACTCTAGTAAATATAAATATCATGTATCATTTAAATACTGTAGATTATATATGAATATTTTATCATGTGTATGTTACAAGTTGCATGCTGCATATACATATCATATATTATAAGTTATACATTTAAGTACTGTAAGTTATATAGAGAGAGAGGGAGAGGAAAATGAAGGTACTGTGTCTGGGAACTACTGTGAGTTTGCTCCATCCTGAGTTACATTTAGAGACCGAGCCGGGTGTGGAGTCACACAAAGGAATCCGTATTTGCAGCAAATAAGGAGATCACAGGGAATAACTTGCAAAGCCTTGACTCCCAGAGCAGGAGTGAGTGGGTTCTTTTCATTTCCTATTTGGGATGAATATTCAGAGGGGAGCTTTGTCAGCTCCTGTCAAGGTGGGGGAAGGTCGGTCAGGAGTCCTGAGAGCACAGGCCTATAGGGGCATCCTTTGCTCTGTTAATGAGGCCAGTGCGCCTCCTAGTGCAGAGACTTACCCAGACCTGCTCTGTCCCCACAGTCGCTGGGGGTCATGTCAGCCCTGCTCAGGAAGGGCCCCACGTTCTCACACTCACTGTTTTTCTCTGTGAAGGTGTGTCTACACTGCAAGTTCCTGTTCACACTCAGCCCCCAGAGCCAGCCTGCCTCCTCTGAGCACCGCCCCCCCCGTGGGGACAGATTCCCTCTGCTCTCTTCTCCCCGTGTCTTGTCCTCAGCTGCACAGAGGGTCACAGGCTCCCCTGGGTCAGGACTGCACAGGTACCTCCTGCTAGACCCCACTGCACGGAGGAAGCCTGATCAGGGACAGCATACCAGGACCTCTGTCCTTCCCTGGAGGGTCACTCTCCCATGGAAAACAGGCATTAGGGAAGCAGGTGAAGGAGAGGCTTGCAGAGAAATCCCCCTTCCCAGCAGCAGTCAGGCCAGGGTCCCCCTGCACTCAGCCCTCTGTCGCCCCCAATTCCCTCCGGTCTGCAGTGAATTCCCGACTGTGCCCATTTCACAGGGACTGAACCCCAGAACATTTGTCCTTGTCAGCGCTCCATTCACCGGCCTGAGATGCGTGTGCATTGCTGTGGGGACGTCACCTCCGCCATCGGGAAATATGCGGATCGCTTCAGGTATGTACACGGCACTCTTGTGCGGAGGCCTTGCTAATCTGTCTGTAAGTTTCTAATTTTAATGCATAAGATGTTGAAATGAGCCTAATTTATTTTTCCATATTGGCCTTCTTGTCACCTTTTAATCTGTACATTTGTGCGTGCTCCCATTTTTTTCAATACATTAGCCAGTGGTTGTTTACTGTGTTATGAAAATTATATTATGTGTTAATTAGACCATTTTTCAAGTTTTTGGCTCATGCATTTTTGCTTTACTTGTGGTGGGAGGTCGGCTGTGCTTCCTTTCCGTTTTCCCTATTCCCCTGTGCCTAGGAGACGCTAAATGTCTCCTTTCCCCTCTTTCCCCATCGCTGAGGTGTTCCCAGGGCTCCCCTCCTCACGGTCTCACCCCATCTGCCCACAGCACAGCCTCTGAGTCCTCCTGACTCCCTCCTGCTCGCCCTGGATGCCCGTCCTGTGGGCAGGGCTCGGGTGTCCCCCTGGCTGTCCTGTGGCATCACACTCAGGGACTCTCTCCTCGGATGGTGGTTCAGGCCGCTGCCAGCTTCCCCTACTGTCTCCCACAGACTTCTCTGGAACCGACTTTTCTTTCCACTGAAGCTCATGGCTTGTGGTCTGAGCCTGGGAGCCAGGGTATCTGGATTCACTCATTAGTGTTCTATTTATTTGTTAATTTACTTTCATACAGGTTGTGTGAAGTTGGTACATAATCTGTCTCACGTGTTAATAGGGTGTGAGTCTTGCATAGTTTCCTCTGTCTTCTTAATTGTGCAGGTGTTTTTAAGAGACATAATGGGTTTTTCAAATTTTGTCGGTGAATATCACCTCAGCTACCCAGAATTTTTCATGAAAAATTTGTTTATGAAAAAAAATAATAATAAAGACCCCTGTTAAATATAGATACTTTTAAAATTAAGTACCTTATTTCCTTTTTTACTAGCATCTAACATAGATATAAATGGGAAAATGATTGGACAGCGTTAATTGCTATGACGGTTATCAATTAATATTTGTCTGCAATTTCTTACAAATACATTCGATAACTGGGGCTAAAATCACAGGAAGACAGTAGGGAGAAGGAGCCAGGTTTTCCGGTGACGGCATGAAATACATTAGGTGCAGGGGTCCCGGAACTACCCTGAGGTGTGTGCTTGGTGAGGTTCAGGGAGAGGCTACCCCAGGTGACATCACACAGAGGAAACGTGCTCTGCAGCAAACAAGGGGATCAGGGGAGGAATTTCCCAAGCTGTGGCTCCCTGAGGGGCGTGAGCGGGTGCTGTTATTCAGGGTTAGGCTGACCGGTCACTAAGGGGAGTCCTGTCATCCCAGGTAAAGGTGGGCACAGGGTCGTGCAGGGGGACTGAGAACACCAGCTGTGCTGTGTCCTGTGGTGGGTTCCTGAAGCTTGTGCTCCTCCCAGGGCCGAGAGTTAACATTATAAGAGGCAGAGTCACCGGAGGACACGCCATGGTCCTTCTGCGCAGGACGAGTTGGTGCAGGAGCTCAAACCCATCTCAGCTGCAGGACCATTCGTGCTGTTTGCCTCTGCAATGCAAGGTTAACATTCCTGGGAAGAAGAAGGGGTTTCCCTGGGGGTCTTGCTGGTGACAGTTTTAACCTCAGTCACCCTGTGGGGAATGGTTTCATCCTGCAAAAAGAACTCAAGAATGTGCGTCCGTTAGTCTTCAGTTTTGACACAGTCCTGGGAGTTTACCACCGAGTTATTGTCTCTGATGTGGTTGCACTAAGTCCTGGTCTGGTAGAGACTGCTAGATTTTGCATTCCCTTTGGTCCCTTAAAATCCTTAAGGACCAGGGTTGTTACATTTCTTTGTTCAAACACTTCCTAGGACATTTGGGAAGATGGGTGTTAGGCAAGTAGATCCTGCAGGGCACAGATAATGGAAAAAACCTGGGGGCTTAAGATGACTGCTTTTGGGTCAGGAAAGTTGTGTCTCCCTTTTTTTTTCTTTTTACCGGGATCCCTAATTTTTCTGCTTACAGAAAGGTCAGGGCATTTAGTTTAAAAATATTGCAGTGATAAGATAGGGCGCCTGGGTGGCTCAGTTGGTTAAGCGACTGCCTTCAGCTCAGGTCATGATCCTGAAGTCCCGGGATCGAGTCCCGCATCAGGCTCCCTGCTCGACAGGGAGTCTGCTTCTCCCTCTGACCCTCCTCCCTCTCCTGCTGTCTGTCTCTCATTCCCTCTCTCAAATAAATAAATAAAATCTTTAAAAAATATATTGCAATGATAAGATAAATAGTAAAATCTTTAGAAATATCTAAAATAAAGTTTCCATTATTTCCGTAATAATTATAATAATAATTATTTTTGTAAGTTAAAATTAATGAAAGTGACACTAGTAATATTACCAACCAATAAAAATGCTCATGTTACTGGACAGAGAACTGGTTCTGAACTCATGCTGGGTTGTTCACCACTGGAAAATCAATACTCAAGAGGCAAATGGTGGCAAAAGAAGGTGCTTTTTTTTTTTTTTAAAGATTTTATTTATTTATTTGACAGAGAAATAGAGAGAGCACAAGTAGGCAGAGAGGCAGGCAGAGGGAGAGGGAGAAGCAGACTCTCCATCGAGCAGGGAGCCCGACATGGGGCTCGATCCCAGGACCCTGGGATCATGACCTGAGCCGAAGGCAGCCGCTTAACCGACGGAGCCACCCAGGTGCCCCCAAAAGAAGGTGCTTTATTCAGGAAGCCAGCACCCTGCGAAGATGGTGGACCAACACCTCAAAGACCACCTTCCCTGACCAGGTGCCACCCGAGGGTGTTACAGGGGGAGGTACAGGTGAGGCTGGGGACTCTGCAGGAGAACCAGGTGCTCAGGCTGTCAGTCCTGTGTGGACATGACCCCGAACAGACTTGCTTGCACCCTTGACAGCGGCTTTCAATGTGGTCAGGCGTTAACCCCTTCAAGCCAGCAGTCTACAAATGTCAAGGAAAGTAGGGTAATTCTGCTCTGGACCAAGGGACTTAGGTCAGCAAACATGGCGTGCATAAGCTTGAAACAAGCTCAACCTTAAGACGAATGTGAGTCGTGTTACACTGAGAGGAAGCATCCTGAGATGTGTGCAATCTGTATGTTATAGGAAATCATACTATTCCCTGAAGAATATGAAAGCACATTTGTTTTATTTTTTTTGTTTTGGTTTTTTTAAAGATTTCATTTATTCACTTGAGTGAGAAAGGCAGAGAGCACAGCTGGTGGAGAGGCAGAAGGAGAAGGAGAAGCAGACTCTCCGCCAAGCTGGGACCCTGACGTGGGGCTCCATCCCAGGACCCGGAGATCATGACCTGAGCCAAAGGCAGATGCTTAAGCATCTGAGCCACCCGGATGCCCCATGAAAGCACATTTGAAAACATGGTGAACATCTGATTTTTGTCTTGAATAAGGAAACAAACTACAAATATGTCAGTAGGTAGTAGGTGATTTCATGCAGCTCATCTTCTAGCTTCTAATTTCCTGTTTGGAGTCTGGATGGAAGATACTCTGTAACTTCAAGGAAATGAGGGAAGCTTGGCCACATATTGCAGAAAAGAAAGGACATAACCGTGCTTTACAGAGAAGGATGGTAGAAATGAAAGCTCACACAGTGTCTGAACTAGGGACACCCTAGAGGGGGTCTCACGCATTCACAGGGGAGCAGTCAGTGTGGCCACGTGCACCTATAGCCACACTCAGCTGGAGATTCAAGTGGAGAGAAAGCAACATGGCGGATTGGATGGGTGGGTGGGTTAGTGAGGTGAGTGGGACTAACCATGGTGCAGTTATAAAGGATGGATTACAATGATGATAATGGGATCCATGATTGTAATAAGTGAGGAGGAACAGGGATTTAAAGAAATGAAGAAATCAGCAGGGAAAGGGAGAGAGAATAATGTACATTCTTTCGTGTTCACCAATATTCTCCTGCCCGTCCTCACTTGAATAGTGGAGGTGCTATTCCTCCCACCCAGCCTCCTGCTTTGTCACTTTGACACCAAAGCAGATGTAGAAAGAAATCACTTGTGATAATAGGTGAACAATTAAAGCGACAAATAACAGTGGGGCTCTCTTACCCTCTCAGCTAGGTTTGAGTCTCTTCCACGTGCCCCTCAGTGATGTGGCTTCCCCAGTCTTCTCACTCCACACGTTCTCCCCCGGTGACTCTGCTTCCCTCTTGACAACCCATCCGCCCCATTTGTTGATTGACAAGAAGGACTCATGGATGGCCATCACCTTCTTTTGCCAAGTAGTAACCCCAGGTTTTCTATCTCCAAACAATTCTGAATATGCTTGACACTTTTTGAAAAGAGTCAAATCAATTATCTAATTTGTTATGAAAGCAACGATTGTATTCCTCTCAGCACCCAAAATAGACTCCCTGCATCAAGACTAGGGCTCCTCTCTCCCTCACCACATGACATAGGATCTAATTCCTTAACATATTTTAAGGCATACAATATTGTATTATAAGCTAGAGAGGCTATGTTGTATCACAATTCTCTGAGGCTTATTTACCCTGCAAAACTAAAATTTTATACTCACTGAACAGATATTTGCCATTTCCCCTACCCTAGTCCTGGCAACCGCCCTTCTCTTCTCTGCTTCTGGGAGTTTCACTGTGAGGGTAATCGGTAGGATTTACCCTCAGGGACTGGCTTATCCTACTTCCCATAAAGTCCTCTAGATTTAACTTCCTCCTCTTATAAGGGTGAATAATTGTATGTATATACAGAGAAGGACATGGTGGCCTCTAGTCTTGGGTAAAGAAATCACCGGGAGCAGGTAGATGGTGGAGTAAATGCTAAGGAGAGGAGACAACATGAAATTTCAAAGAAACTGAAGAATATGATTTAGTTGGATGAATTCCTGCTAATAGCTCACTTGACTAAGGGACTGTGAGATGATCAGTTGTCCAAATGTGCTAAATACAGAGCTCAAAATCAACTCTGTGGTCCGTGGAAGTCCAGTATCAACTCCTCAGTCCCAAGTCGCACAAAGGTCCTGGCAGAAAACCTCATGATGCTGGAATGACGGGTGTGTGGGCTCCGTGTTCACAGGAGAGATGGTTCTGCCAGGGAGAAGTAGATGAAGGGAGGCAATATACGACTGATTACTTATGTGCTGTTAGGAATTGTTCTCATCAAACATCTCATCTACAGATGTTATGACAATTACATATCTAGTGAATTTTACCAAACTGTAATCTTTTGCACATATCACTGAGCATTTTTATATCCTAGAATATGTCCATTCTATACTGATGCCCTGAAGAACCCTTGCAGGACATTCAAACAAGCAAACAAACAAAACCAGATCCACTGTTCCCTGGTGTGGGACATCAGGTGTTGCACATACGGGTCCTTCAGCTTTTTCTAGAATCTCCTGCGGGGGTCACTGGCCACTTCAGTTGTTTCCTGTACGTTAAGTACAAATGTGCCATTTATTTTCCCCAGTGATAATGGGTTTATTGAAGAAAAGCAAAAACTTGAAATCTAGGACAGGAAAGGTATGGCGAAACCACAGGCAAAGGCAGGCAAAAAAGGATAAGGAAGCTCTTTTATGGAGCAAAGGGTTAGTGTGGGAGGGACAAAAGGTCCAAGGGAGTAAAAGGGAATTCTAATTACATGCCTTGTCATTGGTTGCGTTGTGACAATTTCTCATTCGCTGGGTTGTTGCCAGGGCGGGAAGAAATCTTCCTCTTCCTGAGGTAGGAAGGGACTAGTTACAGGCCTGCAGACTTGCCAAGTCTGTCCTCCTGCCTGGTCTGCAATTGAGGAGTGGTGGGCACGAGAGCTCCCCCTACTGGTCTCTGACCTCCATGCAAAAGAGATGTTCCTTTAATTAAATATCACATAATATATGCATGTGCTTACATTCCCATAGACCAGGACTCTTTCTGAGAGTGAGACTCAACAATATCATCAGCAGACCTGAAGGACCAGGGTATCTAGAAATCAGACCCAGTGGGATGCAGACCCCAGCTGGACTCTCAGGGCTTTGGACCGTGGTGACATGTGTGACCTGGACCAGAAGGTGGCGCTGTGGGACTGCCTTGTACCAAAAAAGCAGCTCATTAGTGAGAACCATTCAAAGAAGTCTGGGCCTGAGGGCTGGGTCCTGTGCTCCCCGATGGGTTTCAGCAGCTGTGTCCTCTCTGGTCTGGCAGAGTGTCCCGAGGGGACCTGTGTTTGGCCTCAGCAGATGCTTCCTCCCAGGGCTGGCCCCAGGTCTGAAGCCAACCTCCATCTTCCTCAGTGTGTGATGTGAACTGAGCTCAGCACCAGGGCTCAGGGAAAGAGAGGGGCAGGGACTCACTGGCTGGACTGTATTTGCATATAGAGCCCCTCATGTGGCAAAGGCAGGAGGAGAAAAGGAGGCCTAGGGCAGCCCAGCCCACTGGGGAACCTGGGTCTGTGTCACCATGGCCTGGACTCCTGTGTTCCTGGGGATGCTCTTTTACTGCAAAGGTAGAGATAGGCCTCAGGGAACAGCCTGCATCACCCCTCTGCTTCAGAGTTTAGAGAAAATTTACTTTGAACCTATCCAATATCCTATGGATGTGTGTGTTTGCAGGTTCCCTGTCCCAGCCCGAGCTGACCCAGCCGCCCTCCCTCTCTGCATCTCTGGGAACGACAGACAGACTCACCTGCACCTGAGCAGGGATATCAGTGTTGGCGGCTAGAACATCTACTGGATCCAGCAGCAGCCAGGGAGCCCTCCCCGGGATCGGCTGTACTACTCCTCAGATTCCGATAAGCACCATGGCTCTGGGGTCCCCAGCCCCTCCTCGGGCTCCAAAGACGCCTCGGCCAATGCGGGGCTTCTGCGCATCTCGGGGCTGCAGGCTGAGACCGAGGCGGACTATCACTGGGCTGCAGCTCAGGGCGCTGGGAGCAGGTATCGCTCCTCACAGCGTGTCAGATATGAAGGAAGTGGGTCTAAAACCTCTGGACCCACGGATCTTGTTTCTGAGCCACTTTTCAGTAAGAAAGTTACCTGGAGAGACATAGCAAGGTGGTCTCTTCTGGACGATGATCTATCCTTCAACAGGGAAAGAGGAAGAGTCATGTAATGCACGGAAAGTGACATAAAATGGGGGCATCCGAGGAAGACACAGACACATGAGGCATCCGAGCCCAACCGCACATCCCCACTCAATCTGGAGAAGATGGACAGGAATGAATTCTGTGTCTACGGCTGAACATACTGCCCAGCGAACATTCCTCCACAATCCGTTCTATCATTTTATTACATAAAGTGTGACCTTGTGTCATGACTGATGTATCCACAGCTGATAGATACCTCTGGCCCTGGTCAGAGACACAGTCTCCTCTCTCTGAACCAGCTACACGAGAACTTGGACCAGATCCTACAGACTCTCCCTGACGACAGCCCCCACACCCTGCTCCTCTTCTCCTCTTGGCTCTCGCGTCCCTCAGGCTTCAGTCTCTCCCTCTGGCTCTTCAGTCTGAGCTCTGTCTCCACATCAGGATTTCAGAGAAAACCGGAAATGACCTTGCTGTAGTTTCCAGTCTCCAGGGCCCATGTCTAGGCAGGAGAATGACCAGAAAATATAGGAGCATGCAACCCCCCACATTCTCCTTCCTGCTCTCAGACCCAGGCCCCATTTTTCTGTTCTCAACACTCCCAGTCAGTCTCTTTGTTTATTTTAGAGGTTTCTTTATTTATTTGAGAGGGAGAGAGAAAGGGCACAGAAGGGAGAAGCAGAGGGAGAGAGAGAGTCTTAAGCAGACTCTGCGCTCAGTGTGGAACTCTATGCGGAGCTAGAGTTCAGGACCCAGAGATCATGACCTGAGCCGAAGGCAGAGGTTTAAGTGCCTGAGACACCCGGGTGCCCCTCAGGACCCTGAGATTAGGAGCAGAGCCAAACCAATAGTCAGACAGTCAATCCACATTGCCCCCCACGCGTCCCCCAGTCATTCTCTTTAATATGAAAATAAAGTTATTACCTTTCCTGAAAAGGATGTATTTATCTAACTTTAGGTAATTGCACATGGGTCTATTGACTTTTACCCCCTTGAGAATTAACTGATGCCATGGGGAGTCTTAGAGGAATCCAGAGACAAAGGATGGCCTGCATATTTTAAGATATGTTATTATTTTTCTCATGCTCCAATTTGCTGGACAGAGGACTCACCATAGAACCATTTTTCTATGCTACTGAAAGCCCAGGGCTATAGTGTTTATTCACACATGCACAAAACCATCAGCAATATCTTGTTCTCACTCCCTGGTAGACCCCTGGGGACACGGGGGACTGTGGTTCTGGCTGGGATGTCAGGGCAAGAAGGAGGGGGCTGCAT
The DNA here is from genome assembly GCF_029215605.1 of Mirounga angustirostris. Classification (NCBI taxonomy): domain Eukaryota; kingdom Metazoa; phylum Chordata; class Mammalia; order Carnivora; family Phocidae; genus Mirounga; species Mirounga angustirostris. The sequence continues at coordinate 91,731,083 of NW_026991722.1, forward strand.
GCTCCCGCCCCACCCCGTGCTTCCAGACACCTGAAAACCACACAGTTGTAGGTCTTGTGTCTGCAGAGATAAAAAATTGACATACTTCTTGTCACTCAAGAAGACTTGGACACGATTCAGTGAATTGGGAATAGGTTTACTCTCACATGAGCCCTTCTGCCCTAAATAAGTCCTTTTCCAGTAAAAATCTTTGAGATCCTTAACTCTAAATGCAGGGTCAGGACCCTGAAAGTATATAAAGAGAATCCCCATGGAGAAACATCCCTCTGGGGTTTCAAAGTCAGAAGAGCGACAGGGGTCAGGTAGCCTCAGTTTTGGACACACACACACACACACACACGCACACACACACCCCTCTCCTCCCTCTGAGTGAATAGTGTGTCTGGGATTCTGCATATTACAGACTTTTCGGTCCTTCCAGAAGTTCAAGTCAACCTGTGCTCACCCAGCCATCCTCAGGGTCACAATTTCCAGAAGGCAGAATCGTCCTCCATAGGAAAACTGGAGACATCTAGTGTGACTGGGATCCTGTCACCAGGGCAGCCAGGATGGGCTCTGAACACCCGCTGTCCTGGGATGAGGCTGAAGCGCAGGAATCCCAGGGGGGAGTCCCTGTCCCCGTGGGCAGCTCAGCCCCAGACCATCTGTGGGATCCAGTCAGTGGCTGAGGCTGCTCAGTATGTTGATTCTGGGACCCCAGCCTCAGAACTCAAAACCCTTGTGGACAAGTGACACATGTTCCCTGTGTTCTCAGGACTGGGCTGTCACTCTTTAGTCATTCCCCAGTGACACTTCCAGCCAGGCTGCACTCTGATGGAAAGTCTTCTGTCCCAACCGGGGCCACAGGGCATGTGACCTCAGGGACACCCCCCCCCTTATCTCCACTTCTCCCCCTCAGCTTCTGGATATTTGACAGCAACTTCTGTGTCCAGTAGGCTTTGGGTAGTAAAATCTATTAGTTCTGTCTGTGTTTGGCAATTTTGTCAGCAGGATGGTTCTGAGTTCATAGGTACAGTCACCTCAAGGGGTTCCACTGGGCACCACGTGGACCTTTTCTACATGGGAGAGCAGACATATGGTACAAATAAGTGATTTTATTAATTTTTTTCTATGTTTATTTTTATTTTTTTTATTTTTTGACTGAGAAAGACACAGCGAGAGAGGGAACACAAGCAGGGGGAGTGGGAGCGGGAAAAGCAGGTTTCCCACTGAGTAGGGAACCCAATGTGGGGCTCAATCCCAGGACCCTGGGAACATGACCTGAGCCGAAGGCAGACGCTTAACCATCTGAGCCACCCAGGCGCCCCAACAAATAAGTGATTTAGGAAAAAGTATATAAAACCCTATTCTCCTGAGAAAAGAAGGCATTCCTGTTCCATTAATTGCATCTTACTGAATGGAATTATGTATAAAATAACACACATTCTTCTGAAATATGACATTGGCTCCGTGGTGACTGACACATAAACTCTGTCACTATGTCCCTGTCAGAGCATCTACAGCTGTCACCCTTTTCTTCTTAGAACTTCCAGCACATTTGTCCTTTGTGCTCTGAGGTCAGGGCCACACACACTCACGTGGCAGGGCTCCTGCAGACTCGTGTCTGTGCTGGCAGGACGGAGCTGGGGAGGGAATCCCTGCCCAGTGTGTGGTCAACTGTTGTTTGAAGCAGGGGAAACAGTGACAGGTGACAAAGATGATCAGTGTGTGACCCTCTAGGAATGCACGGGACGGCTTCTAGACACAATCTGGACAGAATCATTCCCTGTCTCCTCAGTGCTGTGGGGACCTCAGAGGAAGGAGAGCTCTGGAAATCAGGGAGAAAGCACATACAAGGAAAGTCCCGGCATCCTGCACAGAAGCGACCCTGTGTCCATGGGGACCTGTTACTACTCTGGACTGGACCCTCATCTCTAAGAGGAGTTTGTGTAGAGACACCACCCCAGTCCTGACCCAGGAACAGAGAAGGGAGCCATGAACAGATTCATTCTGAAGACTCTTAAGAGGGCATATAGTGAGTCCTGACTTAAGGGAAGTGTATATAGGAACACCCGTTCAGGTCCTAATGCAAGGAGCAGTGGACAAAGCAGTTGTGGGGGGCGGGGGTTGCAGAGATGGGTCTGATGGGCCCTGGTCACCATGTCACAAAATGGTGTGTCTGGGTCTGGACACCAGGGGGCACTCTAGTCCCATTTCTGAGGAATCATTGGTGATCAGAGCTGGGACCGGACACCTGGCCCTGCCTGTGCCCTCTGCTCAGCGCTCTCAGCTGGGAACTCCCCACCCCCTGGCCCCACACAGCCCCTCCCCTGCCCATGTCCTTGACATCCACAGGCAGAGGGACATGACCCAGGACCAGGGAGGGGTCAGAGAACTGGGGTCTCATTTGCATGCTCGGGCCCTCCCTCTCTCAAAGGATGAAGAGGCTAAGGGAGAGATTAAGGGAGGCTCTGCTCAGCTGTGGGGCCACAGAAGGCAGGATCGGTGATGACCTCCACCATGGCCTGGTCCCCTCTCCTCCTCAGCCTCCTTGCTCACTGCACAGGTGATTGGATACAGGGACAGGGGAAGGGGCCCTGGGGGGACATGTGGGGCCCTGCTTCCTCCTCTTGTCTGAAGAACCCAGCATCACCCTGTCTGTGTCTCTCCCCCTTGCAGGGTCCTGGGCCCAGTCTGTGCTGACTCAGCCGTCCTCCGTGTCTGGGGCTCTGGGCCAGAGGGTCACCATCTCCTGCACTGGAAGCAGCTCCAACATTGGTGGTGGTAATTATGTGAACTGGTTCCAACAACTCCCAGGAAAAGCCCCCAGAACCGTCATCTATGGTAATAGCAATCGACCCTCAGGGGTCCCGGATCGATTCTCTGGCTCCAAGTCTGGCAGCTCAGGCACCCTGACCATCACTGGGCTCAAGGCTGAGGACGAGGCTGAGTATTACTGCCAGTCCTATGACAGCAGTCTCAGTGCTCACACAGTGCTCCTGGCCTGTGGGGAAGTGAGACAAAAACCTGCTGTCTCTCAGCAACAGGTCTCCCTGTGCAGCTCCCCCTCCTTGGCCAAGTCAGCTCCTCCCTTTGTTTGGTCTAAACTGTAGTCTGAGACCAATATCAAGGAGCTCTGCCTACAAAACCATCGAAGTTCTGTTAAATTCAGCCCTTCAAGCCTCTCCTTGGCAGGAACACACTGTACGGTTTTCCCATATTGAGTGAAATTCCTGAGTGCCAAGGACAGACTCCCCTGGTAACAGAGTCTGCTGATGAGGGAAACAAAGGCAGGAGAAATGTCGCTTAATGTAAATCTCCTACAGTTGAAGCCCCTGGTAGATACTAGACCCATGCGGAGTGTGACCTCCCTCAAGGACCTCATGGCTGCCTTAGCGCCTTCATGTGTGTGTTTGATTAAAGACTGAAGTAACCTTGTCTTCAGAGCAGCTAGCCCCTCGATTCCTGAAACCCTTGCTTCCAAATTCCTTAGAGACTTAGACTATCCCTCACCTCCACTAATTAAAAAGTATATAATCAGTCACTCCTCACAATCCCAGTGAGATTTCTACCCATGTGTCCTGTCCCCGGCCTATAGTAAAATCACTTTTTTTTTTTTTTTTGCAACATTCAATGTCTCAAGCATTCTCTCTTGACCTTTGGTTTCCACAATCCCATATCACTGTGACAAGTCAGGACAGAACCAGAGACAGGGAGTCCAGCTGTGTCTGACTGAGGATAGAGCACTGTCCAGTGAGTGTGCATTCACACCACCTCCTGAACACCTAGCATGTGCCACATGTAAGTCTAGGGATGTGGGACACATGTGGACATGACAGGAAGGTTCCCCATGCTCAGGGGGCTGATAGTGCCTGGGCGAAGAGAGAGGACACAGAAGCTAAACACGTTGTATAGAGAAGCTGTGTCCCAGGAGCATGAGGACGGTGAGGTTGGTGAGTTGGAGTGGGAGCATTAGAGGGGTGCACAGGGAACCCTGGAATCTGTTGTATCATCATGACATCCCCGTTCTGCACAGACAATGATGGAGCCAGAGAGGAGCACGTAGGAGGGACATGGCAGGGGCCGTGGACTCTGTCCAGACAGACTAGGATTTCTGGGCAAGGGGTTGATAGGGGAAGAAAGTAAGAGTCCCCAGGATGTGGAGGAGGCAGGGATTGAGGACGGGAGTGGGAAGGAGAAGAAGGAGGCGTAGGCTTGGGCTCAGTGTGTAGAGTGGGTTCCACCAGCTGGGACAGTGTGAGGACCTATCTCTCGTGCAGGATGACTTACACCTCATGTTTCCGGGAGATAGAATCTACCGCGGAACCAGGGGACAGTTCATCAGGAGTTCTACAGATGCACATCTCTGCTTACTTTTGTCTGACCATTGAGGAAGCTTCATCAGTGCCTATTGTTGGGGAGGAAGTATTTCCTCTGCTCTTCAAGGTCCCTCTGGCTGAATCGGAATCAAATTGACATTTGGCAGATTAACAGGAGAAAATCAAATTTAATAGCCTACATAATGTGAATCCACACAGACATGGAGAATTCCAAAGACAGTCAGGCAACATGACACTAATATGAGTGAAAGAGAGGGCTAGGGGTCTGAGGATCAAAGAGGAGAAAGAGCGTTAGCAAGAAGGTGAGAGATGCTCACCAAAATACTAACCAATAGGATCCAACAGTACATTAAAAGGATTATTCATCGCAACCAAGTGGGATTTATCCCTGGGCTGCAAGGTTGGTTCAACATCCGCAAATCAGTCAATGTGATACAATTCATTAATAAAAGAAAGAACAAGAATCATATGATCCTCTCAATAGATGTAGAAAAAGCATTGACAAAGTACAGCATCCTTTCTTGATCAAACCTCTTCAGAGTATAGGGATAGAGGGTACATACCTCAATATCATAAAAGCCATCTATGAAAAACCTACAGCAAATATCATTCTCAATGGGGAAAAACTGAGAGCTTTCCCCCTAAGGTCAGGAACGCGGCAGGGATGTCCACTATCACCATGGCTATTCAACATAGTACTAGAAGTCCTAGCCACAGGAATCAGACAACAAAAAGAAATCAAAGGCATCCAAATCAGCTAAGAAGTTAAATTCTCACTCTTTGCAGATGATATGATACTTTATGTGGAAAACCCAAAGACTGCACCCCAAAACTGCTAAAACTCATACAGGAATTTAGTCAAGTGGCAGCATATAAAATCAATGAACACAAATCAGTGGCATTCCTATACACCAACAACAAGACAGAAGAAAGAGAAATGAAGGAGTCAATCCCATTTACAATTGCACCCAAAACCATAAGATACCTAGGAATAAATCTATCCAAAGAGGCAAGGGATCTATACTCCCAGAAATCTATAAAATACTCATGAAAGAAATTGAAGAAGACACAAAGAAATGGAAAAACGTTCCATGCTCATGGATTGCAAGAACAAATATTGTGACGACGTCAATGCTACCTACAACAATCTACACATTCAATGCAATCCCCATCAAAATACCATCCACTTCTTTCAAAGAAATGGAACAAATAATCCTAAAATTTTTATGGAACCAGAAAAAAGACCCCAAATAGCCAGAGGAATGTTGAAAAAGAAAAGCAAAGCTGGCGGCATCACAATTCCGGACTTCCAGATCTATTACAAAGCTGTCATCATCAAGACAGCATGGTACTGGCACAAAAACAGACACATAGACCAATGGAACAGAAGAGAGAGCCCAGAAATGGACCCTCAACTCATCTTTGAGACTCATCTTTGACAAAGCAGGAAAGAATGTCCAATGGCAAAAAGACAGTCTCTTCAACAAATGGTGTAGGGAAAATTGGATAGCCACATGCAGAAGAATGAAACCGGACCATTTCCTTACACCACACACAAAAATAGACTCCAAATGGTTGAAAGACCTCAATGTGAGACAAGGGTCCATCAAAATCCTCAAGGAGAACACAGGCAGCAACCTCTTCGACCTCAGCTGCAGCAACTTCTTCCTAGAAACATCACCAAAGGCAAGGGAAGCAAGGGCAAAAATGAACTATTGGGACCTCATCAAGAAAAAAGCTTTTGCACAGCAAAAGAAACAGTCAACAAAACCAAAAGACAGCCTACAGATTGGGAGAAGATATTTGCAAATGACATATCAGATAAAGGGCTAGTATCCAAAATTTATAAAGAACTTCTTAAACTCAACACCAAAAAAACAAATGATCCAATCAAGAAATGGGCAGAAGACATGAACAGACATTTTTCCAAAGAAGACATCCAAATGGCTAACAGACATTTGAAAAAGTGCTCAACATCGCTTGGCATCAGGGAAATCCAAATCAAAACGTCAATGAGATATCACCTCACACCACTGAGAATAGCTAAAATTAACAAGTCAGGAAACGACAGATGTTGGCGGGGATGCGGAGAAAGGGGAACCCTCCTACACTGTTGGTGGGAATGCAAGCTGATATAGCCACTCTGGAAAACAGTATGGAGGTTCCTCAAAAAGTTGAAAATACAGCTACCATACGATCCAGCAATTGCACTACTGGGTATTTACCCCAAAGATACAAATGTAGGGATCTGAAGGGGTACGTGCACCCTGATGTTTATGGCAGCAATGTCCACAATAGCCAAAGTGTGGAAAGAGCCAAGATGTCCATCGACAGATGAATGGATAAAGAAGATGTGGTATATATATACAATGGATTATTATGCAGCCATTAAAAGGAATGAGATCTTGCCATTTGCAACGACGTGGATGGAACTGGAGGGTGTTATGCTGAGTGAAATAAGTCAATCAGAGAAAGACATGTATCATATGACCTCACTGATATGAGGAATTCTTAATCTCAGGAAACAACCTGAGGGTTGCTGGAGTGGTAGGGGTTGGGAGGGATGGGGTGGCTGGGTGATAGACATTGGGGAGGTTAGGTGCTATGGTGAGCGCTGTGAATTGTGCAAGACTGTTGAATCACGGAACTGTAACTCTGAAAATAAAATACAATATATGTTAAAAAGAAGAAGAGGAAGAGGATAGCAGGAGGGGAAGAATGTAGGGGGGGAAATCGGAGGGGGAGACATACCATGAGAGACAATGGACTCTGAAAAACAAACTGAGGGTTCTAGAGAGGAGGGGAGTGGGAGCATGGGTTAGCCCTGTGATTGGTATTAAAGAGGGCACGTTCTGCATGGAGCACTGGGTGTTATATGCAAACAATGAATCATGGAACACTACATCAAAAAATAATGGTGTAATGTATGGTGATTAACATAACAAAACCATTTTTAAAAAAAAGAAGGTGAGAGATGTTTGGAAACAAAGGTTGTCCTGCTATGTAGATACATGTATTAGGTAAAGAGGACACCCTGCTGATAGGTCTCTTCCTGGTACAAGCAGGCAGTTTTGGGGGAGGTGTAGAGCTTTTCCTAAATCTGCTCAGTTTATTTGCTTTTACTTTCAAATAATGGTCACGCCAAAGTGACACATCTTGGGGCAGCCTATCTTTGGCCAGTTCCCTCCCTCCTCTGAAACTTTCCAAATTTACACATGTTAAATATTGGGCTGGTAGATTGTTCAGCTTTTTTGACTCTCTCAAGACAACAGGTTAGTTTAGTCAAACTTATTTCAGGAGGGGGTGATGCAGGTGTGTTCTCAAAGTAAGGCGTGGGGTTCTAGAAATCAGGTATTAAACAAGAAGCATTTCTGTGGAAACAAACAAAATGATGGTGAATTATTGAATCAAATTAGAAAGCAGTTCCTGAGTTCTGACGGTAGCCAGGGGAGAAGATTTCTCGATGTCAAGCTGAAATATCTTCAGATAGAGTGACAGCAGGCTGTGACAATCTGATGGACTTTTCTGGTTTGTAGTTCAAACGTGTCTGCTGATCACTGAGTGGCCCACAGAGCAACAGGCATGAAGACCATCTGTATGTGAGCTGTGCTGGCGGTTTTTCTGAAGTTTGCATCATGTTGTACAACTGTATTTACCTTTCAGGACTTCAGGGGAAAAGGCAGTTTGAGTCCAACTGGGAAAGGTGGGAGAAAAATCGTAATGTTAATTTTGAGACTTGTAGCCAGACATTGTAGGAAGCTAGAGAACATCAGGATCTATCTAGTCCAGGTTATAGTGAACAGGATTGGAATCAAGTAATCACTCAGGTGTGTTATTGAAAGATGTTTTTTCACTACAATCACCCTCATTTCTACTAATTATAGCCAAATTAACATTAATTTGCTCACCAGTAACTATAGTTTCAAAAAGAACTTGGTGTGATTATTTACATAAGCGCAGCAAGACTAGCAGTTGACCATAAAAGGTCTTTAAAACCTGTTTCACTGAGGGGCATCTGCATGGCTCAGTGAGTTGAGCAGCTGCCTTTCACTTGGGTCATGGTCCCAGGGTCCTGGGATCGAGCCCCATGGCCGGGTGCCTGCTCAGCAGAGAGCCTGCTTCTCCCTCTCCCTCTGCCTGCCACTCTGCCTACTTGTGTTCTCTCTCTATCTCTCTGTCAAATGAATACATAAAATCTTAGAAAAGAAAAAAACTGTTTCACTGGAGCTTTTGTAAGAAACCTCTAGACTGAACATTTAATAGCCCCTCTAGGCCAGGAAGCAAGCCAAAATTTGTGCCAAATACTTGCCATCAGACTTAACCTGCAACACCTATAGACTTGGATAAATTCTCTGTTCTTGAGAAACCGAAAATATGCTGAGGTTCCTGCACCTGCCAGGACACGACCTTTTTTTTTTTTTTCTTTTTTTGAGACAGGGAGAGTTCACATGCGGGAGAAGGGGCATAGGGAGAGGGAGAAGTAGAATCCCTGCTTTACTTGGGTATGGAGAAAAGATATCGTTTCATTTGTTCACAAAGGTATGTGGTATATCAATTCATTATAGATCAGTTCGCTTAAGAGAAGCTTCCTTAAATCTGAAGGAAGAAAACAATTTTAAAAGTCAACATTGTTTCAGGCAGGAACCTCTTCGACCTCAGCTGCAGCAACTTCTTCCTAGAAACATCGCCAAAGGCAAGGGAAGCAAGGGCAAAAATGAACTATTGGGACCTCATCAAGATAAAAAGCTTTTGCACAGCAAAAGAAACAGTCAACAAAACCAAAACACAGAATGGGAGAAGATATTTGCAAATGACATATCAGATAAAGGGCTAGTATCCAAAATGTATAAAGAAGTTCTTAAACTCAACACCAAAAAACAAATGATTCAATCAAGAAATGGGCAGAAGACATGAACAGACATTTTTCCAAAGAAGACATCCAAATGGCTGAAGACACATGAAAAAGTGCTCAACATCGCTTGGCATCAGGGAAATCCAAATCAAAACCTCAATGACATATCACCTCACACCACTCAGAATGGCTAAAATTAACAAGTCAGGAAATGACAGATGTTGGCCGGGATGCGGAGAAAGGGGAACCCTCCTATACTGTTGGTGGGAATGCAACCTGGTGCAGCCACTCTGGAAAACAGTATGGAGGTTCCTCAAAAAGTTGAAAATAGAGCTACCGGGGCACCTGGGTGGCTCAGTTGGTTAAGCGACTGCCTTCGGCTCAGGTCATGATCCTGGAGTCCCTGGATCGAGTCCCGCATCGGGCTCCCTGCTCGGCAGGGAGTCTGCTTCTCCCTCTGACCCTCCCCCCTCTCATGTGCTCTCTCTCTCAAATAAATAAATAAAATCTTTAAAAATAAATAAATAAATAAATAAATAAATAAATAAATAAATAAATAAAAAAAAAAGAAAATAGAGCTACCATATGATCCAGCAATTGCACTACTGGGTATTTACCCCAAAGATACAAATGTAGGGATCCGAAGGGGTACATGTACCCTGATCTTTATGGCAGCAATATCCACAATAGCCAAAGTGTGGAAAGAGCCAAGACGTCCATCGACAGATGAATGGATGGATGGATAAAGAAGATGTGGTATGGGTGCCTGGGTGGCTCAGTTGGTTAAGCGATTGCCTTCGGCTCAGGTCATGATCCTGGACTCCAGGGATCGAGTCCCACATTGGGCTCCCTGCTCAGCAGGGAGTCTGCTTCTCCCTCTGACCCTCCCCCCTCTCGTGCTCTCTCACTCTCTCTCTCTCTCTCTAAAATAATAAATAAAATCTTAAAAAAAAACAAAAGAAGAGGTGGTGTATATATATACAATGGAATATTATGCAGCCATCAAAAGGAATGAAATCTTGCCATTTGCAACGACATGGATGGGACTAGAGAGTGTTATGCTGAGCGAAATAAGTCAATCAGAGAAAGACATGTATCATATTACCTCACTGATATGAGGAATTCTTACTCTCAGGAAACCAACTGAGGGTTGCTGTAGTCAGGGGGTTTGGGAGAGATGGGGTGGCTCGGTGATAGACATTGGGGAGGGTAGTGCTATGGTGAGCACTGTGAATTGTGCAAGACTGTTGAATCACAGACCTCTACCTCTGAAACAAATAATACCTTGTATGTTTAAAAAAAAGAAGATAGTAGGAGGAGAAGAAGGAAGGGGGGTAAATCGGAGGGGGAGATGAACCATGAAAGACGATGGACTCTGAGAAACAAACTGAAGGTTCTAGAGGGGAGGGGGGTGGGAAGATGTGTTGGCCTGGTGATGGGTATTAAAGAGGGCACGTTCTGCTTGGAACACTGGGTGTTATACGCAAACAATGAATCATGGAACACTACATCAAAAACTAATGATGTAATGTATGGTGATTAACATAACATAATAATTAAAAAATATAAAATAAAAAAAGTCAACCATGTTTCAAACAAGAGTTCTAAAAAACTACAATTATCTTCCTCTGTCCATTCAGTTTCAGGTTATTAATTTTTGATCTGTTTGAATCCAGTTTTTCTATTAGTTCTGGTAATTTTTACTTTAGTTTTGCTATCTCAAAGGTATCAGATACCTACATTTTTTGAAGTCCTGTCCATGAATATCCTTGAGGATGTAACACATTTGCAGTAGCATCAGAGTAAGATGGGAACTGTACGTGACAAGACATGACAGGGGCCATGGCTCCGGATGGGTTAGAGGTCATTACGATGCAATTGACAAGGAAATGTGTTATTCCCATGACACGGAACACAAACATCTATCAAACAAATATACGGAAAGTGACATAGTTGTAAGCACATGTAGGATTTTTTAAAATATTAAAAATATCTTTTTAATGCATCAAAGTCCAGATAAACATAAGAAATATTTTGGCAAAATACAGAATGCATGTTTTCTACGCACATAATTTTAAAAATGAATAAAAACTTTTTTCCATTTTTTTTGTAAGAGCGGACCAATAATTCAAAAAAAATGTTTACTTTTTAACCAAGTTAAAACAGAATTTTAATTTTCCATCTGCATTAAACTCAACACCAAATATATCTTAATTTTAACCAGTATTGACAACATGTAAAATTCCTTTCCAGGTTCCTTTCCAAAATCCAACTACAACTTTCTTTGATACATTGAAATTTAGACTTAAGTTTTCTTTCTTCAAATAACCAGCTTTATCTTAGGACAAAAATCATTTTTCTTTTCCCTGAACAAAAAATGTGTTCCCATTCCAAATACCTTTTTTTCACCAAAAACACATACCTTACTTTCCTGGCACACATAGCTTTTTTCTTTATCATTTCTAGTAGTCTGTTATATATATTAGAGTTCTTAACTCTTAGAAACCTTAGTTTCTAGGGAAAGCTATATAGTAAATGATTGTGAACTATTTGTTATGCCAGTAGTCTTTAGATTAGCAAATTTAGGAATACATTTCACAATTTCTAGAAACATAGTACCATAGTTCACTAATGTACACACCAGGTTTACTAATGGACCCATGGTTATCTTTATAGTTTTCCTGTAATAAGACAAAAGAAGATAAACCTATGGTGAGTACTTAATGTTTTATTATATTATTGTATTTAGTTTGGCAAAAAATGAAGAACTAAGTAAATTGTTAAGAAGCCAATACGTGGAGCACCTTGATGGCTCAGTAGGTGAAGCACACAACTCTGGATTTCAGGGTTGTGAGTTTGTGCTCCATGTTGGGCGTGGAGCCTACCTGAAAAAAAAAAAAAGGCAATACTTTCCCTAGCAATGGACAGATTCAATGCAATCCCTATCGAACCCCTGAATGCCTGTTTGCACACTCCGAAAAGAGGATCTCAAATTTTCTGTGCAATTACAGGGACTCAGAACATCCGAAAAATCCTGAAGATGAACCAATTTGTAAGAACTCACAATTCCAGATTTCAAAACTCTCTAAAACTGACTTACAAAGCTACAATAATCAAGAATGTGGTACTGGCCTAAAATAGACATAAGGATATATTAAACATATTTGAGAGTCCAGAAATAAATCACTTATCTGGGGTGCCTGGGTGGCTCAGTCATGGAGTCCTCTGTGGGGAGACCTGTTCTTGAGTAGGAAGGACAGACACACAGACTATGTTGTGGCCTGAGCCAGCACAGGTGTCCAGGAGAACACCTGGGTGACAGATAGAGCCCACCTGCACATGCCCCAGGGTCTGGGGTAAATTAAAAAAAAAAATACACAGTAACTTTTAATATGCGTAGGGGGTTTGGCTACCACCCCCATGATCGAAATGACAACATTTCCATCACCCGCAGAGAAAACCCCTTCCCTCCAGCAGTCAGGCCAGTGTCCCCCTGCACTCAACCCTCTGTGGTCCCCAATTCCCTCCGGTCTGCAATGAGTTCCCTACTGTGCCCATTTCACAGGGACTGAACCCCAGAACATTTGTCCTTGTCAGCGCTCCATTCACCGGCCTGAGGAGCGTGTGCATTGCTGTGGGGACGTCAGCTCCACCATCGGGAAATATGCGGATCGTTTCAGGTATGTACACGTCACTCTTGTGCGGAGGCCTTGCTAATCTTCCAATTTTAATGCATAGGACGTTGAAATGAGCCTAATTTATTTTGCCATATTGGTCTTCTTGTCACCTTTTAATCTGTACATTTGTGCGTGCTCCCATTTTGTTCAATGCATTAGCCAGTGGTTGTTTATTGTTTTATGAAAATTATGTGTTAATTAGACCATTTTTCAAGTTTTTGTCTCATGCATTTTTGCTTTACTTGTGGTGGGAGGTCGGCTGTGCTTCCTTTCCCTTTTCCCTATTCCCCTGTGCCTAGGAGACGCTAAATGTCTCCTTCCCCCTCTTTCCCCATCGCTGAGGTGTTCCCAGGGCTCCCCTCCTCACGGTCTCACCCCATCTGCCCACAGCACAGCCTCTGAGTCCTCCTGACTCCCTCCTGCTCGCCCTGGATGCCCGTCCTGTGGGCAGGGCTCGGGTGTCCCCCTGGCTGTCCCGTGGCATCACACTCAGGGACTCTCTCCTCGGATGGTGGTTCAGGCCGCTGCTAGCTTCCCCTACTGTCTCCCACAGACTTCTCTGGAACCGAATTTTCTTTCCACTGAAGCTCATGGCTTGTGGTCTGAGCCTGGGAGCCACGGTATCTGGATTCAATCATTAGTGTTCTATTTATTTGTTAATTTACTTTCATACAGGTTGTGTGAAGTTGGTACATAATCTGTCTTATGTGTTAATAGGGTGTGAGTCTTGCATAGTTTCCTCTGTCTTCTTAATTGTGCAGGTGTTTTTAAGAGACATAATGGGTTTTTAAAATTTTGTCGGTGAGCATCACCTCAGCTACCCAGAATTTTTCATGAAAAATTTGTTTAAGGTAAAAAAAAAATCATAATAAAGATCACTTTTAAATACAGATACTTTTAAAATTAAGTACCTTATTTCCTTTTTTACTTGCATCTAACACAGATATAAATGGGAAAATGATTGGACATAGATAATTGCTATGACAATTATGAACTAATATTTCTCTGCAATTTCTTACAAATACTTTCGATAACTGTGGCTAAAATCACAGGAAGACAGTAGGGAGAAGGAGCCAGGTTTTCCGGTGACGGCATGAAATACATTAGGTGCAGGGGTCCCGGAACTACCCTAAGGTGTGTGCTTGGTGAGGTTCAGGGAGAGGCTACCCCAGGTGACATCACACAGAGGAAACGTGCTCTGCAGCAAACAAGGGGATCAGGGGAGGAATTTCCCAAGCTGTGGCTCCCTGAGGGGGGTGAGCGGGTGCTGTTATTCAGGGTTAGGCTGACCGGTCACAAAGGGGAGTCCTGTCATCCCAGGTAAAGGTGGGCACAGGGTCGTGCAGGGGGACTGAGAACACCAGCTGTGCTGTGTCCTGTGGTGGGTTCCTGAAGCTTGTGCTCCTCCCAGGGCCGAGAGTTAACATTATAAGAGGCAGAGTCACCGGAGGACACGCCATGGTCCTTCTGCGCAGGACGAGTTGGTGCAGGAGCTCAAACCGATCTCTGCTGCGGGATCATTCGTGCTGTTTGCCTCTGAAAAGCAAGGTTAACATTCCTGGGAAGAAGAAGGGGTTTCCCTGGGGGTCTTGCTAGTGACAGTTTTAACCTCACTAACCCTGTGGGGAATGGTTTCATCCTGCAAAAAGAACTCAAGAATGTTCGTCCGGTTCGTCTTCACTTTTGACACAGTCCTGGGAGTTTACCACCGAGTTATTGTCTCTGATGTGGTTACACTAAGTCCTGGTCTGGTAGAGACGGCTGGATTTTGCATTCCCTTTGTTCCCTTAAAATCCTTACCTACTGTGGTTGTTGCATTTCTTTGTTCAAACACTTCCTAGGTGGTTTGGGAACATGTATGTTGGGCAAGTAGATCCTGCAGGGCACAGATAATGGAAAAAACCTGGGGGCCTAAGATGACAGCTTTTGGGTCAGGAAAGTTGCCTCTCCCTTTTTTTTTTTTTTTTTTTACAGGGATTCCTAATTTTTCTGCTTATAGAAAGGTCAGGGTATTGGGTAAAAACATTGCATGATAAGATAAATAGTAAAATCTTTAGAAATAGCTAAAATAAAGTTTCCATTATTTCAGTAATAATTACAATAATAATTATTTTCTTAAGGTAAAATTAATGAAAATGATACTAGTAATATTACCAACCAATAAAAATGCTCATGTTACTGGACAAACGACCGGTTCTGAGCTCACTTTGGACTCTTCACCACTGGAAATCAATATTCAAGAGGCCATGGTGGCAAAAGAAGGTGCTTTATTCAGGAAGCCAGCACCCTGCGAAGATGGTGGACCAACACCTCAAAGACCACCTTCCCCAACCAGGTGCCGCCCGAGGGTGTTACAGGGGGAGGTGCAGGCGAGGCTGGGGGCTCTGTGCAGGAGAACCAGGTGCTCATGCTGTCAGTCTTGTCAGTCCTATGTGGACACGACCCCGAACAGACTTGCTTGCACTCTTGACAGCGGCTTCCAATGTGGTCAGGCGTTAACCCCTTCAAGCCAGCAGTCTACAAATGTCAAGGAAATCAGGTAGATCTGCTATGGAGCAAGGGACTTAGGTCAGCAAACACGGAGTGCATAAGCTTGAAACAAGCTCACCCTAAAGTCCAATGGGAGTGCTGTTACCCTGAGAGGAAGCACCCTGAGATGTGAGCAATCTGTATGTTATAGGAAATCATAATATTCCCTGAAGAATATGAAAGCACATTTGGTTTATTTTTTTGTTTTGATTTTGTTAAGGATTTCATTTATTCACTTGATTGAGAAAGACAGAGAGCACAGCTGGTGGAGAGGCAGAAGGAGAAGGAGAAGCAGCCTCTCTGCCAAGCTGGGACCCTGACTTGGGGCTCCATCCCAGGACCCCGGGATCATGATCTGAGCCAAAGGCAGATGCTTAAGCATCTGAGCCACCCAGGTGCCCCATGAAAGCACATTTGAAAAGATGGTGAACATCTGATTTTTGTCTTGAATAAGGAAACAAACTACAAATATGTCAACAGGTAGTACGTGATGTCATGCAGCTCATCTTCTAGCTTCTATTTTCCTGTTTGGAGTCTGGATGGAAGATACTCTGGAACTTCAAGGAAATGAGGGAAGCTTGGCCACATATTGCAGAAAAGAAAGGACATAACCATGCTTTACAGAGAAGGATGTCAGAAATGAAGGCTCACACAGTGTCTGAACTAGGACACCCCAGAGGGGGTCTCACACATTCACAGGGGAGCAGTCAGCATGGCCACGTGCACCTATAGCCACACTCAGCTGGAGGTTCAAGTGGAGAGAGAGCATCATGGCGGATTGGATGGGTGGGTGGGTTAGTGAGGTGAGTGGGACTAACCATGGTGCAGTTATAAAGGATGGATTACAATGATGATAACGGGATCCATGATTGTAATAAGTGAGGAGGAACACGGATTTAAAGAAATGAAGAAATCAGCAGGGAAAGGGAGAGAGAAACATGTACTTTCTTTCATGTTCACCAATATTCTCCTGCCCGTCCTCACTTGAATAGTGGAGGTGCTATTCCTCCCACCCAGCCTCCTGCCTTGTCACTTTGACACCAAAGCAAAAGTAGAAAGAAATCACTTGTGATAAAATAGGTTAACAATTAAAGCGACAATAACAGTGGGGCTCTCTTACCCTCTCAGCTAGGTTTGAGTCTCTTCCACGTGCCCCTCAGTGATGTGGCTTCCCCAGTCTTCTCACTCCACATGTTCTCCCCCAGTGACTCTGCTTCCCTCTTGATGCCCCAACCACCCCTTTAGTTGATTGACAACAAGGACTCATGGATGGCCATCACCTTCTTTTGCCAAGTAGTGACCCGAACTTTTCTATCTCCAAACAATTCTGTATATGCTTGACACTTTTTGAAAAGAGTCAAATCAATTATCTAATTTGTTATGAAAGCAACGATTGTATTCACCTCAGCACCCAAAATAGACTCCCTGCATTAGGAGTAGGGCTCCTCTCTCCCTCACCACATGACATGGGATCTATTTCCTTAACATATTTTAAAGCACACAATATTGTATTATAAGCTAGAGAGGCTATGTTGTCTCACAATTCTCTGAGGCTTATTTATCCTGCAAAACTAAAATTTTATACTCACTGAACAGATATTTGCCATTTCCCCTACCCTAGTCCTGGCAACCACCCTTCTCTTCTCTGCTCCTCTGAGTAGTGTGAGGGTAATCAGGTAGGATTTGCCCTTAGGGCCTGGCTTATCCAACTTCGCATAATGTTCTCTAGATTTGACTTCCTCCTTCTGTGTTAAATACAGAGCTCAAAATCAACTCTGTGGTCCGTGGAAGTCCAGTATCAACTCCTCAGCCCCAAATCCCACAGAGGTCCTGGCAGAAAATCTCATCATGCAGGAATGACGGGTGTGTGGGCTCCGTGTTCACAGGAGAGATGGTTCTGCCAGGGAGAAGTAGATGAAGGAAGGCAATATACGACTGATTACTTATGTGCTGCTTAGGGATTGTTCTCATCAAATATCTCACTTGTATTGATGATGGCTGGGGTGGGGGATGGGTGCAGTGTCCATTCTGTATGATTTTGTGCAACATCAGATACGTCCACGGTACATATGTGTCTGTTCCTACCAGGCATGATGTATGTGAGTCCTGCTATTACGTGATAGTCCAATCTACCAACATGTGTGTCCTCACTCGGACCAGGGGATGAAGCCCAGCTACTGCCAACAGACAGAGAAGCTGGTGTGGGGGCCATGGGAGGGACAGGAGCTCAGGGGGGTCCAAGGACAGAAGAGTGATGAGGCCAGGGCACTGAGGACCAGGACAGGGGCCGCAGGTGGGTGTGCAGCTAGGCGTGACCAGCACACGAAAGGGCATCTCAGTGGGGCTAATGTGATATAGTTTCTGCAAAAGAAGTTAGGAACAACTGAAGGATTTAAGCCATTGGTTGACTGTGTGAAAGTTCTGTGTGAATGCTATGAGGAGAGAGGACCTGAGGGCAACAGGGGTTTATTTACTGTATTCTTTACTAAAGACCTTGCATTCTTTGCTGAAGATCCTGGATCATTTCCAAAAGGTCCAGCAACAAGTCTGGGGACATTTGCTGAGTTGATACAAGTGGATATGAAGGGGAGTTTGAGCAAATGTGAGTTTCTACTCTGGTCTAAAGAGGCAGTCAAAATATCTGCAGTAGGACTTTAAAATACCGATTTTGCTAGGAAGCAGGACATAATGAACAAGAATTTATGGTGGGGAAATGATCTTATTTTATTTTATTATTTTATCATATTTAAGTTGGTCATATTGATGATGTTATTATATTATTTGCTTAATTGCAATTGCTAAAGCCTGTGCGAAAATCCCAAGGAGAAATACATGACACAGATATGCACAAAACACCCACTTTACTTTGATAAACCTAAATTTTAGAGAAAAATCTCATGTTATTCACTAGTGTTAAGTCTGTAAAATTTATTAATTTTCCTATGTTACGAAATCAACTGAATCTACAGATGTTATGACAATTACATATCTAGTGAATTTTAGCAAACTGTAATCTTTTGAACATATCACTGAGCATTTTTATATCCTAGAATATGTCCATTTTGTACTGATGCCCTGAAGAACCCTTGCAGGACATTCAAACAGGTAAACAAACAAAACCAGATCCACTGTTCCCTGGTGTGGGACATCAGGTGTTGCACATACGGGTCCTTCAGCTTTTTCTAGAATCTCCTGCGGGGGTCACTGGCCACTTCAGTTGTTTTCTGTACGTTAAATAAAAATGTGCCATTTATTTTCCCCAGTGATAATGGGTTTATTGAAGAAAAGAAAAAACTTGAAATCCAGGACGGGTAAGGTATGGCGAAATCACAGGCAAGTGCAGGGAACAAAGGATAAGGAAGCTCTTTTATGGAGCAAAGCGTGAGTGTGGGAGGGACAAAAAGTCCATGGGAGTAAAAGCGAATTCTAATTACAGGGCTTGTCAATGGTTCCGTTGTGACAATTTCTCATTGGCTGGGCTGGTGCCAGGGCAGGAAGAAGTCTTCCTCTTCCTGAGGTAGGAAGGGACTAGCTAGCTATAGGCCTGTGGACTCTCAAAGTCTGTCCTCCCGCCTGGTCTGCAATTGAGGAGTGGGGGGCTCGAGCGCTCCCCCTAGTGGTCTCTGACTTCCATGCAAAAGAGATGTTCCTTTAATTAAATATCACATAATATATGTATGTGTTTACATTCCCATAGACTAGGACTCTTTCTGAGAGTGAGACTCAACAATATCATCAGCAGGCCTGAAGGACCATCGTATCTAGAAATCAGACCAAGTGAGATGCAGACCCCAGTTGGACTCTCAGGGCTGTGGACAGTGGTGACATGTGTGCCCAGGTCCAGCAGGCGGCGCTGTGGGACTGCCTTGTACCAAAAAAGCAGCTCTTTAGTGAGAAGCATTCAAAAAGTTGGGGCTGGAGGGCTGGGTCCTGTGCTCCCTGATGGGACTCAGCAGCTGTGTCCCCTCTGGTCTGGCAGAGTGTCCCGAGGGGACCTGTGTGTGGTCTCAGCAGGTGCTCCCTCCCAGGGCTGGCCGCAGGGCTGAAGCCAACCTCCATCCTCCTCAGTGTGTGATGTGAACTGAGTTCAGCACCAGGGATCAGGGAAAGTGAGGGGCAGGGACTCAGTGGATGGACCGTATTTGCATATAGAGCCCCTCATGTGGCAGAGGCTGTAGGAGAAAAGGAGGCGTAGGGCAGCCCAGCCCACTGGGGAACCTGGGTCTGTGTCACCATGGCCTGGACTCCTGTCTTCCTGGGGACGCTCTTTCACGGGACAGGCCTCAGGGAACAGCCTGCATCACCCCTCTGCTTCAGAGTCTAGAGAAAATTTGCATTGAACCTATCCAATATCCTATGAGTGTGTGGGTTTGCAGGCTCCCTGTCCCAGCCCAAGCTGACCCGGCCGCCCTCCCTCTCTGCATCTCCAGGAACAACGGCCAGACTCATCTGCACCCTGAGCAGGGACATCAGTGTTGGTGGCTTGAACATCTACTGAATCAGCAGCAGCCAGGGAGCCCTCCCCGGGGTCTGCTTTCCTACTCCTCAGACTCCGAGAAGCACCAGGGCTCCAGAGTTAGCCACTCGATGAACTGAGCCCCCGGGCACCCCCCAGTCATTCTCTTTAATATGAAAATAAAGTTGTTACATTTCCTGAAAAGCATGTATTTATCTACCTTGAGGTATTTGCACATGGGTCTTTTGATTTTTATACCCTTCAGAATTAACTGATGTCATGGGGAGTCTTAGAGGAATGCACAGACAAAGGATGGCCTGCATATTTTAAGATATGTCATTATTTTTCTTTTGGTCCAATTCCTTGGACAGAGGATTCACCATAGAACCATTTTTCTATGCTACTGAAAGCCCAGGGCTGTAGTGTTTATTCACACATGCACAAAACCATCAGCAATCTCTTGTTCTCACTCCCTGGTAGAGCCCTGGGGACACGGGGGACTGTGGCTCTGGCTGGGATGTCAGGGCAAGAAAGAGCAGGCTGCATGCTCCCTTCCACCATGTGCTTCCAGACACCTGAAAACCGCACTGTTGTAGGTCTTGTGTCTGCAGAGATAAAAAATTGACAGACTTCTTGTCACTCAACAGGACCTGGACTCCTGATTCAGTGAATGGTGAACAGATTTGCTCTCACATGGGCCCTCCTGGCCTAAATAAGTCCTTTTCCAGTAAAAATCTTTGAGATCCTTACTTCTAAATGGAGGATCAGGACCCTGGAAGTATATAAAGAGAATCCCAGGAAAAACATCCCTCAGGGTATTTCAAAGTCAGAAGAGGGACAGGGCTCAGGTTGCCTGAGTTTTGGACACACACACACACACACACACCTCTCCTCCCTCTGAGTGAATAGTGTGTCTGGGACTCTACGCATTCCAGGCTTCTCTGCCCTTCCAGAAATCAGGGTCAACATGTGCTCACCCCGCCATCCTCAGGGTCACAATTTCCAGAAGGCAGAATCCTCCTCAATAGGAACTGGAGACATCTAGTGTGACTGGGGTCCTGTCCCCAGGGCAGCCAGGATGGAATCTGAACACCTGCTGTCCTGGGATGAGTCTGACGCTCAGGAATCCCAGGAGGGAGTCCCTGTCCCCACGGGCAGCTCAGCCCCCAACCATCTGTGGGATCCAGTCAGTGGCTGAGGCTGATCAGTAGATTGATTCTAGGACCCCAGCCTCAGAACACAAAACCCTTGAGGACAAGTGACTCATGTTCCCTGTGTTTTCAGGGTTGGGCTGTCACTCTTTAATCACTCTGCAGTGACCCTTCCAGCCAGGCTGCACTCTGATGGAAAGTCTTCTGTCCCAACCCAGGGCCACAGGGCATGTGACCTCAGGGACACACTCCCCCTTATCTCCACTTCTCCCCTCCTCAGCTTTGGGATATTTGACAGAAACTTCTGTGTCCAGTAGGCTTTGGGTAGTAAAATCCATTCCTGTAGTCATTGGGCACTGAATGAATAACGCTTCCATCCTGAACATGCTGGACACAGTTGCAGGAACTAGAGCTGTGTCCAACCCAGAGAGTGGTCTGACCCCAAATCCTTTGTCCTAGAAGCTCTGTCTGTGTTTGGCAATTTCGTCAGCAGAATGGCTCTGAGTTCATAGGAACAGGCCCCTCAAGGGGTTTCACTGGGCACCATGTTGACCTTTCCTACGTGGGAGACCAGACACATGGTACAAATAAGTGATTTTAGAAAAAGTATATAAAACCCTATTCTACTGAGAAAAGACGGCATTCCTGTTCCATTAATTCAATCTTACTTAATGGAATTATGTATAAAATAACACACATTCTTCTTAAATATGATGTTGGCTCCGTGGTGACTGACACATAATCTCTGTCACTAGGTCCCTGTCAGAGCATCTACAGCTGTCACTCCTTTCTTCCTAGAACGTCCAGCACGTTTGTCCTTTGTGCTCTGAGGTCAGGGCCGCACACACTCACGTGGCAGGGCTCCTGCAGACTCCTGTCTGTGCTGGGAGGACAGAGCCAAGGAGGAAATCCCTGCCCATTGTGTGGAAACCTGTTGTTTCATGCAGGGGGAATCAGTGACAGGTGGCAAAGATGTTCAGTGTGTGACCCTCTAGGAATGCACGGGAGGGTTTCTACACACAATCTGGAGAGAAGAGCTCCCCATCTCCTCAGTGTTGTGAGGACCTCAGAGGGAGGAGAGCTCTGGAAATCAGGGAGAAAGCACATACAAGGAAAGTCCCAACATCCTGCACAGAGGGACCCTTTGTCCATGCGGACCTGTCGCTGCTCTGGACTGGACCTTGTTCTAGAAGAGTTTGTGTAGAGTTAAAGTCTCAGTCCTGACCCAGGAACAGAGAAGGGAACCATGGAGAGCCTCACTGTGAAGACTCTTAGATGAGCATATAATGTGTCCTGACTTAATGGGAGGTGACATATATGGACAACAGGTCAGGCCCTAATGCAGGGAACAGTTGCCAAAACAGTTTTGGGGGGGTGTGGAGATGGGTCTGATGGGCTCTGGTCACCATGACACGTAATGATGTGTCTGAGTCTGGACACCAGGGGCCACTCTGGTCCCATCTCTGAGTCAGGGGTGATCAGAGTTGGGCCTGTGACCTGGCCCTGCCTGTGCCCTGTGCTCAGGGCTCATAGCTGGGACCTCCCCACCCCTGGGCACACACAGTCCCTCCCCTGCCCACCCCCTCTCACATCCTCAGGCAGAGGGACCTGACCCAGGGCCAATGAGCGGTCAGGGAGCTGGGGGTCTCATTTGCATGGACAGGCCCTCCCTCTCGCAGAGGATGAAGTGGGGAAGGGAGAGATTAGGGGAGGCTCTGCTTAGCTGTGGGGCCACAGAAGGCAGGATTGGTGATGACCTCCACCATGGCCTGGTCCCCTCTCCTCCTCAGCCTCCTCGCTCACTGCACAGGTGACTGGATGCAGGGACAGGGGAAGGGGCCCTGGGAGGACATGTGGGGCCCTGTGTCTCCTCTTGTCTCAAGACCCCAGCATCACCCTGTCTGTGTCTCTCCCCCTTGCAGGGTCCTGGGCCCAGTCTGTGCTGACTCAGCCCTCCGTGTCTGGGAGCCTGGGCCAGAGGGTCACCATCTCTTGCACTGGAAGCAGCTCCAACATTGGGGGTGGTAATGGTGTTAACTGGCACCAACAGCTCCCAGGAAAGTCCCCTAAAACCATGATCTATGGTAGTACTGCTAGACCCTCGGGGGTCCCCGAACGATTCTCTGGCTCCACGTCTGGCAACTCTGGCACCCTGACCATCACTGGGCTCCAGGCTGAGGACGAGGCTGAGTATTATTGTGCATCGTGGGATGATAGTCTCAGTGCTCACTCAGTGCCCCCGGCCTGAGGGGAAGGGAGACAAAAACCCACTAACTCCTCTGTAAAGAGGAAGACACACACCAGCGTAGCCTGTGATTCTGCTTATTCTTTTGCTGACGCCCTGAGACCAGGTCCATCCAGGGGCACCGTTTAAGGGCGAGGTCCGTCCTGTCCCTTCTGTCCTCAGAGTCACTTGGGGCAGCCCATTCCCAGACAAGGAGTCTTCATGTAAACAGAAAGTTCTCTTTTCATTAACTGGGGGTATTTAACTTCTAGGCTACATCATATTAACTCTTTCCTTCTGATTTTAAAACAAATCCAACATTTTATTTTGTCTCTGAACAGATCGTGGGATCTCAGCACTCCCCATGTGGTGCTTGAAGAATAACTCAGTCCTGTTGCATCAGAAATTATTATCTGCGTGGCTATAAATGGTGCTGCTGCCTAGTTTTGTCTTAGTTCCTGATTTTTTTGAGAAATAGACACTCACTTAGAATTATAAAACTATAAAGGAATCCCAAAACTTTCCTCCATAGGAAAAACCTGCACATGAATGTATGTACCAGTTTCATTCATAATCACTAAAACTGAAAGTGACCCGAAGTCTGTCCATAGAGAGTTAGTCCAGGTTTGTATCTAATCACCAAACATGGACCCGAACTGAGATGCCACCAAATAGGCAGCACGTTTCTAAAATGGGAAATAATACATAGTACGGTTAAAGTTATATCACTTTTGGGAAGAGGCAACACTCTGGAGAGAGCGCAAACATCTTCAGTTTCTGGGAGGAGAAAAGAGACAAAAGAGTTGATCATGTGAACGGAGGAAAACGTTTCTGAGCAAGAGAAGGATTCTCTGTGACGCTGTAACGGCAGTGAAATGACACGATGACTCCGTCAGAGTTCACTGAACATCGTGCAACCACATGACAGAATCGACGGTTGCAGATAAAACTCATTAGGGAGATTCGGGGCCCGGGGTGGAATGCGGACAAACCCCCGCACCTGCCGGACAGACGTGTGAGCCCAGCTCAGGGCTGGGCTCGGGGCAGAGCCGCTGGGCCCAGTGACCGTGCAAAGGAGCGGAGCCCGTCAGGGCAAAGTCAGAAGCGACTGCCCGTGGGCTCTGTGCTCCAGTAGACAGGGCTGTGTCCCGCGGAAACAGGTGGGTTATTTTGAGGGGCCTGCACTGTGTCCTGGAATTGAGCAGTCAAGTCAGTGGATGGGCCCTGGGGGAACCAGATTTCTCCCAGGAGGACTGGAAAGTCGCAGATAGCACCCAGGGAGGAGGCCTGGGTGAAGCGTGAGCTCATGGGTTCGAGCTGGGGAGGGCGGTTTGGAATCGTGTGTAGTTTGATGGGGCAGATAATTGCCTGTCGAGACAGTCAGCGCTGTGTGCAGGGTCCTGAGTGAGTGACTGTCATATAGAAGCGCTCGGTCTATCAGCGGGGTGGAAGTACATGCTGGGATGCCCACAGCCCTGAGTGCATTCCCCCAAATAGTGCTTCCTAGTACCGTTCTCTGGGAAAGAGATGTAGGCTGCTTTGTAGAGAGGCTTAGTCCCCAGATCAGGAATTCCAGGGACGAGCTTGGGGCGACTTCTAGTGTCAGAAAGTGTAGAATCCTTCAGAATAAACACAAGCACATCAGTGCAGGCCCAGCCCACACACACAGTGACGGGGTGTGTCCAGGAGCTCGTGAGACACTTAAAATGCCCCCATTGGGCAAAACTGGAAAGATTTGAGCAACTGAATAAATGTGACAGTAATAGCTTCTTACTCAAAATTTAAAATAATTGTCCACAGTCCCTATTGTGAAATGGTTGAATAAATGAATAAATGGAGGAAGAGACACATTCCAGTACAGAGATTTCAAGTAACAGGTGCAAACACTTACCCCGAAGAATGTCAGGCATGACAAAAACAGACACATAGATCAATGGAACAGAATAGAGAGCCCAGAAATGGACCCTCAACTCTATGGTCAACTAATCTTCGACAAAGCAGGAAAGAATGTCCAATGGAAAAAAGACAGTCTCTTCAACAAATGGTGTTGGGAAAATTGGATAGCCACATGCAGAAGAATGAAACTGGACCATTTCCTTACACCACACACAAAAATAGACTCCAAATGGTTGAAAGACCTCAATGTGAGACAGGAGTCCATCAAAATCCTAAAGGAGAACACAGGCAGCAACCTCTTTGACCTCAGCCGAAGCAACTTCTTCCTAGAAACATTGCCAAAGGCAAGGGAAGCAAGGGCAAAAATGAACTATTAGGACTTCATCAAGATAAAAAGCTTTTGCACAGCAAAGGAAACAGTTAACAAAACCAAAAGACAACCAACAGAATGGGAGAAGATATTTGCAAATGACATATCAGATAAAGGGCTGGTATCCAAAATCTATAAAGAACTCATCAAACTCAACACCCAAAGAACAAAGAATCCAATCAAGAAATGGGCAGAAGACAGGAACAGACATTTTTCCAAAGAAGACATCCAAATGGCCAACAGACACATGAAAAAGTGCTCAATATCACTCGGCATCAGGGAAATCCAAATCAAAACCTCAATGAGATACCACCTCACACCAGTCAGAATGGCTAAAATTAACAAGTCAGGAAACGACAGATGTTGGCGGGGATGCAGAGAAAGGGGAACCCTCCTACACTGTTGGTGGGAATGCAAGCTGGTGCAGCCACTCTGGAAAACAGTATGGAGGTTCCTCAAAAAGTTGAAAATACAGCTACCATACGATCCAGCAATTGCACTACTGGGTATTTACCCCAAAGATACAGAAGTAGGGATCCGAAAGGGTACGTGCACCCCAATGTTTATAGCAGCAATGTCCACAATAGCCAAACTGTGGAAAGAGCCAAGATGTCCATCGACAGATGAATGGATAAAGAAGAAGTGGTATATATATACAATGGAATATTATGCAGCCATCAAAAGGAATGAGATCTTGCCATTTGCAATGACGTGGATGGAACTGGAGGGTATTATGTTGAGCGAAATAAGTCAAACAGAGAAAGACATGTATCATGTGACCTCACTGATATGAGGAATTCTTAATCTCAGGAAACAACCTGAGGGTTGCTGGAGTGGGGGGTGGGGTGGGAGGGATGGGGTGACTGGGTGATAGACACTGGGGGGGTATGTGCTCTGGTAAGCGCTGTGAATTGTGCAAGACTGTTGAATCTCAGATCTGTACCTCTGAAACAAATAATGCAATATATGTTAAGAAAAAAAAAGAAGAAGGTAGCAGGAGGGGAAGAATGAAGCAGGGGAAATCGGAGGGGTAGATGCACCATGAGAGATGATGGACTCTGAATAACAAACTGAGGGTTCTGGGGGGGAGGGGGGTGGGAGGATGGGTTGGCTTGGTGGTGGATATTGAGGAGGGCACGTTCTGCATGGAGCACTGGGTGTTATGCACAAACAATGAATCATGGAACACTACAACTAAAACTAATGATGTAATGTATAGGGATTAACATAAGAATAAAAAAATAAATAAATAAATAAAAAGAATGTCAGGCATGATTCCCACTCAGTAAGTGTGGATGAAGTCACCAAAACAAGGGGAATCTGAGAAAGTGTCACAGTGAGAGAAGCTTAAGGAGGCATCACAACTAAATGCCATAATGATCCTGAACTGGATCTTACTTAGAACAGCAAAGGGATATTAGGTAAAAATTGAGAAAATCTGAATAAACCATGGTTGTTAATCGTTATGGGTTGAACTGTATCTTTATCAATCCATGTGATAAAAGTTCTAAATAATCTTGTATTTCAGGAGCTGACTGTATTGGGAAATGCGGTTGTTGCAGACGTAATCAGCTGTGGTGAGACCAGTATGTTTAATCTCATGTTTCACAGTCTTTTTCTCTCTTTGGTTTTCCTCTGCCTTTTCAGTTGGAGTGATGCTGAGATGCATCGCAGTATTTAGGAGAACAGAGCCTAGGAATTCAACCTTCATTGTCATAGAAAGCCCTCATATTATAGACAAAAATCGAGAAAATTCTGTTTTTTGGTTACCGCCAGTCCATGGGACACTTACCAGGTAAACAGGATGAAGCCTAAATGTGGGTGGGATACCTTGTCCTGGGGGCCCCTTGATGCAGGAGTGGAGAAAGAAATTCCAAGAAGAGGGAGGTCGGTTGTACAGTGTAAGGGTTTATATTAATGCTCATACTGAGAACAGTTACCAAACTGGACTAATGTAAAGGAAAATTAATTGTAAGTATGTCAGAGAGACACAGGAAATAATGAATTCCGAGGTTAACCAAAAAGGGAAAATGAAAACCTAGAGTGGGAGGCATGAACAGTGGACCCATTTTTGTTGAAATTATATTAGTCTCGTGACAAATGCAGACGTCCAATGCCAGGGCCTGTGCACTGGGGGTTATGGGATGTTCCCGGAGACTCTCCTAATGCGGCAACACCGACGTCAGGCTCACTGTAAGGATGTACCAGGTGTGAACCAACAGTGAACGCTGGGAAACATTAGGCCACTGAGTGAGTGTATCCTTACAAAATTCTTTCTTTTTTTTAGATTTTATTTATTTCTTAGGGAGAGAGAGAGAAAGCACAAGCAGGGGGAGTGGCAGGCAGAGGGAGAAGCAGGCTCCTCGCTGAGCAGGGAGACTGACGTGGGACTCGATCCCAGGACCCTGGGCTCATGACCTGAGCCAAAGTCAGACGCTCAACTGACTGAGCCATCCAGGTGTCCCCAAAATTCTGTTTCTATGCCTTTCCCAGAAGCAGCCTCTACAACTTCTGCAAAGCAGCTCCACTGTCCCCTCCTCGGCGACACACGTGCCCCCCTGCGCATCTGGGACATTCAGCTTTGTCTAGAAAGTCCTGTAATTGTATATGCACATATTTTCACCTCGCATGGACCACGGCTCCCCCTGGAGTGAGAAATTACAGTAAATTGGGACAAAGATCAGAAACATAATATAGGGGGGCACCTGGGTGGCTCAGTTGGTTAAGCGGCTGCCTTCGGCTCAGGTCATGATCCTGGGGTCCTGGGATCGAGCCCCATGTCCGGCTCCCTGCTCAGCGGGAAGCCTGCTTCTCCCTCTCCCTCTGCCTACTTGTGCTCTCTCTCTGTCAAATAAATAAATAAAATCTTTAAAAAAAAAAAAAAAAAGAAAGAAACATAGTATAGGTATCCCGAACTTTTGAAAGTTCTTTTTACACCTCTTTGCTTTTATGAAATATTTACATTAGTAGCTGCTTTTACTGCTCAAAGCCATCTGAAGAGGATTTTCAGTTTCACAAAAAAAAATAAGTGCCAACATAGCATCCGGCATGAGTTTTGCAGGAGCCTCTCCAGAGACGGTGCACAACCCAACCAGCATGACGGGCGCCTTCCAGCGGCTTCCCCGAGAGTCACACCCAGCAGCTCAGCCACAGGCCACCGCGGCTGTGAACGGTGTGTGTTATCACATGCGCTTTATCGCCATTCGTGTTCTACATCTGACGGCAAAATGTGTCCTTGGGTATCCGAGGAGCCTACGACTGATTTCTTTTTAAGCCTGGAAACATGCAAAAAAAAAAATTGTGCATATAAATTAATATTAATTGCTTCTTGCCTTATGCCATCGTGGCTTATTAAGGATTCTTAGGGATGATGGAATTTCAGACAGCAGGGGAAACTTGTATTGAGACTTGGTCCATGGAAATGTGGATCCACAGGGATGTGGTGAGCTGCAGAAATCAGCGGGGCTCTCAGGGCTTTGGGACACAGTGACGGCTGCGCCCGTGACCAGCAGGGGGCGCCGTGGGACGGCCCTGTGGTGTCTACATAGCAGCTCAGTGAGGAGCATTCACTCAAGAGAAATGAAGTGGGGACTGGCCCTGTGCTCTCTGTTGGGGACTCAACAGCTGGGTCCCCTCTTGCCTGGCAGAGTCCCCTGAGCAGGGACCCGTGTGTGGTCTCAGCAGGTGCATCCTCCCAGGGCTTTCCCCAGGGCTGAAGCCACTCCCATCCTCCGCAGTGTGTCTGTGAGCCGAGTCCCAGCACCAGGGCTCAGGGAGGGGCTGGGCAGTCACTGGGTGGACCCCGTTTGCATGGAGAGCCCCTCCTGTGGCAGAGGGTGGAGGAGAAAAGGAGGCCTGGGGCAGCCTGGCCCACTGTGGGGTCCAGTGTCTGTGTCACTATGGCCTGGACGCCTGTCTTCCTCACGCTCCTCTCCTATTGTACAGGTAGGTCCAGGCCTCAGGGAAGCTGGGCAGGCCTCAAAGTCACTCTTCTTGAAGTCAGCATCTTGATAAATTTCTCCGTTTCTTGCCCCATTAACGTCTGTGTTTGCAGGCTCCCTGTCCCAGCCCGTGCGGACCCAGCCGCCCTCCTTCTCGGCACCTCCGGGAACGACAGACAGACTCACCTGCACCCTGAGCAGGGACATCAGTGTTGGCGACTTGAACATCTACTGGATCCAGCAGCAGCCAGGGAGCCCTCCCCGGGATCGGCTGTACTACTCCTTAGACTCCGATAAGCACCAGGGCTCCGGGGTCCCCAGCCGCTTCTCGGGCTTCAAAGATGCCTCGGCCGATGCAGAGCTTCTGCGCATCTCGGGGCTGCAGGCTGAGAACGAGGTGGACTATCCCTGGGCTGCAGCTCAGGGTGCTGGGAGCAGGTATCGCTCCTCACAGCGTCTCAGATATGGAGGAAGTGGGTCTAAACCCTCTGGACCCACGGATCTTTTTTTCTGAGCCGCATTTCAGTAAGAAACTTACCTGGAGAGACATAGCAAGGTGGTCTCTTCTGGACGACGATCTATCCTTCAACAGGGAAGGAGGAAGAGTCATGTAATGCACGGAAAGTGACATAAAATGGGGGCATCCGAGGAAGACACAGACACATGAGATACCCGAGCCCAACCGCACATCCCCACTCAATCTGGAGAAGATGGACAGCAATGAATTCTGTGTCTACAGCTGAACATACTGCCCAGCGAACATTCCTCCACAATCCATTCTATCATCTTATTCCATAAAGTGTGACCTTGTGTCACGACTGAAGTATCCATAGCTGATACATTGACAATGACCCTGGTCACAGACACAGTCTCCTCTCTCTGAACGAGCTACACGAGAACTTGGACCAGATCCTACAGACTCTCCCTGACGAGAGCCCGCACACCCTGCTCCTCTTCTCCTCTTGGCTCTCGCGTCCCTCAGGCTTCAGTCTCTCCCTCTGGCTATTCAGTCTGAGCTCTGTCTCCACATCAGGATTTCAGAGAAAACTGGAAATGACCTTGCTGTAGTTTCCAGTCTCCAGGACCCATTTCTGGGCAGGAGAATGACCAGAAAATATAGGTGCATGCAACCCTTCACATTCTCTTTCCTGCTCTCAGACCCAGGCTCCATTTTTCTGTTCTCAACACTCCCAGTCAGTCTCTTTATGTATTTTAGAGGTTTCTTAATTTATTTGGATGAGAGGGCACAGCAGGGAGAAGCAGAGGGAGAGAGAGAGTCTTAAGCAGACTCTGCACTCAGTGTGGAACTCTATGCGGGGCTAGAGCTCGGGACCCTGAGATCATGACCTGAGCCGAAGGCAGAGGTTTAAGTGCCTGAGACACCCGGGTGCCCCTCAGGACCCTGAGATTAGGAGCACAGCCAAACCAATAGTCAGACACTCAATCCACATTGCCCCCCACGCCTCCCCCAGTCATTGTCTTTAATTTGAAAATAGAGTTATTACATTTCGTGAAGAGGATATATTTATCTACCTTTAGGTATTTGCACATGAGTCTATTGATTTTTCTCCCCTTCAGAATTAACTGATGCCATGGGGAGTCTTAGAGGAATCCAGAGACAAAGGATGGCCTGCATATTTTAAGATATGTCATTATTTTTCTTATGCTCCAATGCCCTAGAGAGGATTCACCAAGAACTGGTTTTCTATGATATTTAAAGCCCAGGGCTGTAGTGTTTATGCACACATGCACAAAACCATCAGCAATATCTTGTTCTCACTCCCTGGTAGACCCCTGGGGACACGGGGGACTGTGGCTCTGGCTGGGATGTCAGGGTAAGAACGAGGGGGCTGCATGCTCCCACCCCACCCTATGCTTCCAGACACCTGAAAACCACACAGTTGTAGGTCTTGTGTCTGCAGAGATTAAAAATTGACAGACTTCTTGTCACTCAACAGGACCTGGACTCCTGATTCAATGAATGGTGAACAGATTTGCTCTCACATGGGCCCTCCTGGCCTAAATAAGTCCTTTTCCAGTAAAAATCTTTGAGATCCTGACCTCTAAGTGCAGGGTCAGGATGCAGGAAGTATATAAACAGAATCCCCATAGAGAAACATCCCTCAGGGTATTTCAAAGTCAGAAGAGGGATAGGGCTCAGGTAGCCTCAGTTTTTGACACACACACACACACACACACACCCCTCTCCTCCCTCTGAGTGAATAGTGTGTCTGGGACTCTGCAGATTCCAGGCTTCTCTGTCCTTCCAGAAGTTCGAGTCAACCTGTGCTCACCCCGCCATCCTCAGGGTCACAATTTCCAGAAGGCAGAATGCTCCTCCATAGGAAAACTGGAGACATCTAGTGTGACTGGGATCCTGTCCCCAGGGCAGCCAGGATGGGCTCTGAACTTCTCTCTCCTGGGATGAGACTGAAGCTCAGGAATCCCAGAGGGGAGTCCCTGTCCCCATGGGCAGCTCAGCCCCAGACCATCTGTGGGATCCAGTCAGTGGCTGAGGCTGCTCAGTATGTTGATTCTGGGACCCCAGCTTTAGAACTCAAAACCCTTGTGGACAAGTGACACATGTTCCCTGTGTTCTCAGGGCTGGGATGTCACTCTTTAGTCATTCTCCAGTGACACTTCCAGCCAGGCTACACTCTGATGGAAAGTCTTCTGTCCCAACCAGTGCCACACGGCATGTGACCTCAGGGACACACTCCCCCTTATCTCCACTTCTCCCCCTCAGCTTCTGGATATTTGACAGCAAGTTCTGTGTCCAGTAGGCTTTGGGTAGTAAAATCCATTAGTTCTGTCTGTGTTTGGCAATTTTGTCAGCAGGATGGTTCTGAGTTCATAGGAACAGTCACCTCAAGGGGTTTCACTGGGCACCACGTGGACCTTTCCTACATGGAGACCAGACACATGGTACAAATAAATGATTTTATTAATTTTTTTCTATTTTTATTTTTATTTTTTTAACATATTTTTTATTTTTTGACAGAGAAAGACACAGTGAAAGAGGGAACACAGCAGGGGGAGTGGGAGAGGGAGAAGCAGGTTTCCCACTGAGCAGGGAACCCGATGTGGGTCTCGATCCCAGGACCCTGGGAACATGACCTGAGCTAAGGCAGACGCTTAACGACTGAGCCACCCAGGCGCCCCAACAAATAAGTGATTTTAGGAAAAGTATATAAAACCCTATTCTCCTGAGAAAAGAAGGCATTCCTGTTCCATTAATTGCATCTTACTGAATGGAATTAAGTATAAAATAACACACATTCTTCTTAAATATGACATTGGCTCCGTGGAGAATGATATAAACTCTGTCACTACGCCCCTGTCAGACCATCTACAGCTGTCACCCTTTTCTTCCTAGAACTTCCAGCACATTTGTCCTTTGTGCTCTGAGGTCAGGGCCACACTCACTCACATGGCAGGGCTCCTGCAGACTCGTGTCTGTGCTGGGAGGACGGAGCCAAGGAGGGAATCCCTGCCCAGTGTCTGGACAACTGTTGTTTCAAGCTGTTTGAATTAGTGGCAGGAGACAACGATGCTCCATGTGTGACCCTCTAGGAATGCACGGGACGGCTTCTTGACACGATCTGGAGAGAATCATTCCCTGTCTCCTCAGTGCTGTGGGGACCTCAGAGGAAGGAGAGCTCTGGAAATCTGGGAGAAAGCACATACGAGGAAAGTCCCAGCATCCTGCACAGAAGGGACCCTGTGTCCATGGGGACCTGTTACTACTCTGGACTGGGCACTCATCTCTAAGAGGAGTTTGTGTAGAGACACCACCCCAGTCCTGACCCAGGAACAGAGAAGGGAGACATGTACAGATTCATTCTGAAGACTCTTAACAGGGCATACAGTGAGTCCTGACTTAAGGGAAGTGATATATAGGAACACCTGGTCAGGTCCTAATGCAAGGAGCAGTGGACAAAGCAGTTGTGGGGGGTGGGGGTTGCAGAGATGGGTCTGATGGGCCCTGGTCACCATGTCACACAATGATGTGTCTGGGTCTGGACACCAGGGGGCACTCTAGTCCCATTTCTTAGGAGTCATTGGTGATCAGAGCTGGGACCTGACACCTGGCCCTGCCTGTGCCCTCTGTTCAGCGCTCACAGCTGGGACCTCCCAACCCCCTGGCCCCACACAGCCCCTCCCCTGCCCATGTCCTTGACATCCACAGGCAGAAGGACATGACCCAGGACCAGGGAGGGGTCAGAGAACAGGGGTCTCATTTGCATGCTCAGGCCCTCCCTCTCTCAAAGGATGAAGAGGCTAAGGGAGAGATTAAGGGAGGCTCTGCTCAGCTGTGGGGCCACAGAAGGCAGGATTGGTGATGACCTCCACCATGGCCTGGTCCCCTCTCCTCCTCAGCCTCCTCGCTCACTGCACAGGTGATTGGACGCAGTGATAGGGGAAGGGGCCCTGGAGGGACTTGGGGGGCCCTGCCTCCTCCTCTTGTCTGAAGAACCCAGTATCACCCATTCTCTGTCTCTCCCCCTTGCAGGCGCCTGGGCCCAGTCTGTGCTGACTCAGCCGCCCTCCGTGTCTGGGGCTCTGGGCCAGAGGGTCACCATCTCCTGCACTGGAAGCAGCTCCAACATCGGGGGTGGTAATTATGTGAGCTGGTACCAACAGCTCCCAGGAAAGGCCCCCAGAACCGTCATCTATGATAATAGCAAGCGACCCTCAGGGGTCCCGGATCGATTCTCTGGCTCCAAGTCTGGCAGCTCAGGCACCTTGACCATCAGTGGGCTCCAGGCTGAGGACGAGGCTGAGTATTACTGCCAGTCCTATGACAGCAGTCTCAGTGCTCACACAGTGCTCCCGGCCTGTGGGGAAGTGAGACAAAAACCTGCTGTCCCTCAGCAACCAGTCTCCCTGTGCAGCTCCCCCTCCTTGGCCAAGTCAGCTCCTCCCTTTGTTTGGTCTAAACTGTAGTCTGAGACCAATATCAAGGAACTCTGCCTATAAAATCATCCAAGTTCTGTTAAATTCAGCCCCTCAAGCCTGTCCTTGGCAGGAACACACTGTACGGTTTTCCCATATTGAGTGAAATTCCTGAGTGTCAAGGACAGACTCCCCTGGTAACAGAGTCTGCTGATGAGGGAGACAAAGGCAGGAGAAATGTCACTTAATGTAAATCTCCTACAGCTGAAGCCCCTGATAGATATCTGACCCCTGCGGAGTGTGACCTTCCTCAAGGACCTCATGGCTGCCTTAGCGCCTTCATGTGTGTGTTTGATTAAAGACTGAAGTAACCTCGTCTTCACAGCAGCTAGCCCCTCGATTCCTGAAACCCTTGCTTCCAAATTCCTTAGAGACTTAGACTATCCCTCACCTCCACTAATTAAAAAGTATATAATCAGTCACTCCTCACAATCCCAGTGAGATTTCTACCCATGTGTCCTGTCCCCGGGCTATAGCAACATCATCGTTTTGTTTTTTTTTTTGCAACATTCAATGTCTCAAGCATTCTCTCTTGAACTTTGGGTTCCACAATCCCATATCACTGTGACAAGTCAGGATAGAACCAGAGACAGGGAGTCCAGCTGTCTCTGAATGAGGATAGAGCACTGTCCAGTGAGTGTGCATTCACACCACCTCCTGAACACCTAGCATGTGCCACATGTAAGTCTAGGGATGTGGGACACATGTGGACATGACAGGAAGGTTCCCCATGCTCAGGGGGCTGATAGTGCCTGGGCGAAGAGAGAGGACACAGAAGCTAAACATGTTGTAAAGAGAAGCTGTGTCCCAGGAGCATGAGGACGGTGAGGTTGGTGGGTTGGAGCGGGAGCATTAGAGGGGTGCACAGGGAACCCTAGAATCTGTTGTATCAATATGACATCCCCGTTCTGCACAGACAATGATGGAGCACGTAGGAGGGACATGGCAGGGGCCGTGGACTCTGTCCAGACAGACTAGGAGTTCTGGGCAAGGGGTTGATAGAGGAACAAAGTAAGAGTCCTCAGGATGTGGAGGAGGCAGGGATTGAGGATGGGAGTGGGAAGGAGAAGAAGGAGGCGTAGGCTTGGGCACAGTGTGTAGAGTGGGTTCCACCAGCTGGGACAGTGTGAGGACCTATCTCTCGTGCAGGATGACTTACACCTCATGTTTCCGGGAGATAGAATCTACCGCGGAACCAGGGCACAATTCATCAGGACGTCTATAGATGCACATCTCTGCTTACTTTTGTCTGACCACTGAGGAAACTTCATCAGTGCCTGTTGTTGGGGAGGACGTATTTCCTCTGCTCTTCAAGGTCCCTCTGGCTGAATCGGAATCAAATTGACATTTGGCAGATTAACAGGAGAAAATCAAATTTAATAGCCTACATAATGTGAATCCACACAGACATGGAGAATTCCAAAGACAGTCAGGCAACATGACACTTATATGAGTGAAAGAGAGGGGTAGGGGTCTGAGGATCAAAGAGGAGAAAGAGCATTAGCAAGAAGGTGAGAGATGCTCACCAAAATACTAACCAATAGGATCCAACAGTACATTAAAAGGATTATTCATCGCAACCAAGTGGGATTTATCCCTGGGCTACAAGGTTGGTTCAACATCCGCAAATCAGTCAATGTGATACAATTCATTAATAAAAGAAAGAACAAGAATCCTATGATCCTCTCAATAGATGTAGAAAAAGCATTTGACAAAGTACAGCATCCTTTCTTGATCAAACCTCTTAAGAGTATAGGGATAGAGGGTACATACCTCAATATCATAAAAGCCATCTATGAAAAACCTACAGCGAATATCATTCTCAATGGGGAAAAACTGAGAGCTTTCCCCCTAAGGTCAGGAACGCGGCAGGGATGTCCACTATCACCACGGCTATTCAACATAGTACTAGAAGTCCTAGCCACAGGAATCAGACAACAAAAAGAAATCAAAGGCATCCAAATCAGCTAAGAAGAAGTCAAACTCTCACTGTTTGCAGATGATATGATACTTTATGTGGAAAACCCAAAGACTGCACCCCAAAACTGCTAAAACTCATACAAGAATTCAGTCAAGTGGCAGGATATAAAATCAATGAACACAAAACAATGGCATTCCTATACACCAAAAACAAGACAGAAGAAAGGGAAATTAAGGAGTCAAGCCCATTTACAATTGCACCCAAAACCATAAGATACCTAGGAATAAATCTATCCAAAGAGGCAAGGGATCTATACTCCCAGAAAATTATAAAATACTCATGAAAGAAATTGAGGAAGACACAAAGAAATGGAAAAACGTTCCATGCTCATGGATTGCAAGAACAAATATTGTGACCATGTCAATGCTACCTACAACAATCTACACATTCAATGCAATCCCCATCAAAATACCATCCACTTCTTTCAAAGAAATGGAACAAATAATCCTAAAATTTTTATGGAACCAGAAAAGACCCCGCATAGCCAGAGGAATGTTGAAAAAGAAAAGCAAAGCTGGCGGCATCACACTTCCGGACTTCCAGCTCTATTACAAAGCTGTCATCATCAAGACAGTATGGTACTGGCACAAAAACAGACGCATAGACCAATGGAACAGAATAGAGAGCCCAGAAATGGACCCTCAACTCTATGGTCAACTAATCTTCGACAAAGCAGGAAAGAATGTCCAATGGAACAAAGACAGTCTCTTCAACAAACGGTGTTGGGAAAATTGGACAGCCACATGCAGAAGAGTGAAAGTGGACCATTTCCTTACACCACACACAAAAATAGACTCAAAACGGTTGAAAGACCTCAATGTGAGAGAGGAATCCATGAAAATCCTAAAGGAGAACACAGGCAGTAACCTCTTCGACCTCAGCTGCAGCAAGTTCTTCCTAAAAATATCGCCAAAGGCAAGGGAAGCAAGGGCAAACATGAACTATTGGGAGTTCATCAAGAAAAAAGCTTTTGCACAGCAAAAGAAACAGTCAACAAAACCAAAACACAGAATGGGAGAAGATATTTGCCAGTGACATATCAGATAAAGGGCTAGTATCCAAAATGTATAAAGAACTTCTTAAACTCAACACCAAAAAAACAAATGATCCAATCAAGAAATGGGCAGAAGACATGAACAGACATTTTTCCAAAGAAGACATCCAAATGGCCAACAGACATTTGAAAAAGTGCTCAACATCACTTGGCATCAGGGAAATCCAAATCAAAACATCAATGAAATATCACCTCACACCACTGAGAATAGCTAAAATTAACAAGTCAGGAAATGACAGATGTTGGCGGGGATGCTGAGAAAGGGGAACACTCCTACACTGTTGGTGGGAATGCAAGCTGGTGCAGCCACTCTGGAAAACAGTATGGAATTTCCTCAAAAAGTTGAAAATAGAGCTACCATACGATCCAGCAATTGCACTACTGGGTATTTACCCCAAAGATACAAATGTAGGGATCCGAAGGGGTATGTGCACCCTGATGTTTATGACAGCAATGTCCACAATAGCCAAAGTGTGGAAAGAGCCACGATGTCCATCTCCCATCAAAAGGAATGAGATCTTGCCATTTGCAACGACGTGGATAGAACTGGAAGGTGTTATGCTGAGCGAAATAAGTCAATCAGAGAAAGACATGTATCATATGACCTCACTGATATGAGGAATTCTTAATCTCAGGAAACAACCTGAGGGTTGCTGGAGTGGTGGGAGGTGGGAGGAATGGGATGGATGGGTGATAGACATTGGGGAGGTTATGTGCTATGGTGAGCGCTGTGAATTGTTCAAGACTGTTGAATCACGGATCTGTAACTCTGAAAATAAAATACAATATATGTTAAAAAGAAGAAGAAGAAGAGGATAGCAGGAGGGGAAGAATGTAGGGGGTGGAAATCGGAGGGGTGACATACCATGAGAGACAATGGACTCTGAAAAACAAACTGAGTGTTCTAGAGAGGAGAGGGGTGGGAGCATGGGTTAGCCCTGTGTTGGGTATTAAACAGGGCACGTTCTGCATGGAGCACTGGGTGTTATATGCAAACATTGAATCATAGAACACTACATCAAAAACTAATGGTGTAATGTATGGTGATTAACATAACAAAAAAATTTTTAAATAAAGAAGGTGAGAGATGTTTGGGAACAAAGGTTGTCCTGCTATGTGGTAAAGAGGTAAAGAGGTACACCCTGCTAAATAGGCCTCTTCCTGGTACAAGCAGGCAGTTTTGGGGGAGGTATAGAGCTTTTCCTAAATCTGCTCAGTTTATTTGCTTTTACTTTCAAATAATGGTCACGCCAAAGTGACACATCTTGGGGCAGCCTATCTTTGGCCAGTTCCCTCCCTACTCTGAAACTTTCCAAATTTACACATGTTAAATATTGGGCTGGTAGATTGTTCAGCTTTTTTGACTCTCTCAAGACAATAGGTTAGTTTAGTCACACTTATTTCAGGAGGCGGGGGATGCAGCTGTGTTCTCAAAGTAAGGCCTTTGGTTCAAGAAATCAGGTATTAAACAAGAAGCATTTTTGTGGAAACAAACAAAATGATGGTGAATTATTGAATCAAATTATAAATCAGTTCCTGAGTTCTGACGGTAGCCAGGGGTGAAGATTTCTCGATGTCAAGCTGAAATATCTTCAGATAGAGTGACAGCAGGCTGTGACAATCTGATGGACTTTTCTGGTTTGTAGTTCAAATGTGTCTGGTGATCCCTGAGTGGCCCACAGAGCAACAGGCATGAAGACTATCTGTATGTGAGCTGCGCTGGTGGTTTTTCTGAAGTTTGCATCATGTTGTACAATTGTATTTACCTTTCAGGATTTCAGAGGAAAAGGCAGTTTGAGCCCAACTGAGAAAGGGGGGAGAAAAATCCTAATGTTAGTTTTGAGACTTGTAGCCAGACATTGTAGGAAGCTAGAGAACATTAGGATCTAGTCCAGGTTATACTGAACAGGATTGGAATCAAGTAATCACTCAGATATGTTATTGAAAGATGTTTTTTTCTCTACAATCACCCTCATTTCTACTAATTATAGCCAAATTAACATTAATTTGCTCACTAGTAACTACAGTTTCAAAAAGAATTTGGTCTGATTATATACATAAGTGCAGGAAGACTAGCAGTTGACCATAAAAGGTCTTTAAAACCTGTTTCACTGAGGGGCATCTGCATGGCTCAGTGAGTTGAGCAGCTGCCTTTCACTTGGGTCATGGTCCCCGGGTCCTGGGATCGAGCCCCACGTCCAGGTCCCTGCTCAGCGGAGAGCCTGCTTCTCCCTCTCCCTCTGCCTACCACTCTGCCTACTTGTGCTCTCTCTCTATATCTCTGTGAAATGAATAAATAAAATCTAAAAAAAAAAAAAACTGTTTCACTGGAGCTTTTGTAAGAAACCTCTAGACTGAATATTTAACAGCCCCTCTAGGCCAGGAAGCAAGCCAAAATTTGTGCCAAATACTTGCCATCAGACTTAACCTGCAACACCTATAGACTTGGGTAAATTCTCTGTTCTTGAGAAACTGAAAAGATGCTGAGGTTCCTGCACCTGCCAGGATACGACCTTTTCTTTTTTTTTTCTTTTTTTGAGAGAGGGAGAGTTCACATGCAGGAGAAGGGGCATAGGGAGAGGGAGAAGTAGAATCCCTGCTTTACTTGGGTATGGAGAAAAGATATCGTTTCATTTGTTCACAAAGGTATATTTCATCAATTCATTATAGATCAGTTCGCTTAAGAGAAGCTTCCTTAAATCTGAAGGAAGAAAACATTTTTAAAAGTCAACATTGTTTCAGGCAGCAACCTCTTCGACCTCAGCTGCAGCAACTTCTTCCTAGGTACATTGCCAAAGGCAAGGGAAGCAAGGGCAGAAATGAACTATTGGGACCTCATCAAGATAAAAAGCTTTTGCACAGCAAAAGAAACAGTCAACAAAACCAAAACACAGAATGGGAGAAGATATTTGCAAATGACATGTCAGATAAAGGGCTAGTATCCAAAATCTATAAAGAACTTCTTAAACTCAACACCAAAAAAACAAATGATCCAATCAAGAAATGGGCAGAAGACATGAACAGACATTTTTCCAAAGAAGACATCCAAATGGCCAAAGACACATGAAAAAGTGCTCAACATCGCTTGGCATCAGGGAAATCCAAATCAAAACCTCAATGAGATATCACCTCACACCACTCAGAATGGCTAAAATTAACAAGTCAGGAAACGACAGATGTTGGCCGGGATGCGGAGAAAGGGGAACCCTCCTACACTGTTGGTGGGAATGCAATCTAGTGCAGCCACTCTGGAAAACAGTATGGAGGTTCCTCAAAAAGTTGAAAATAGAGCTACCATACAATCCAGCAATTGCACTGTTGGGTATTTACTTAGAAGATACAAATGTAGGGATCTGAAGGGGTACGTGCACCCTGATGTTTATTGCAGCAATGTCCACAATAGCCAAAGTGTGGAAAGAGCCAAGATGTCCATCGACAGATGAATGGATGAATGGATAAAGAAGATGTGGTATGAGCGCCTGGGTGGCTCAGTTGGTTAAGTGACGGCCTTCAGCTCAGGTCATGATCCTGGAGTCCGGGGATCACATCGGGCTCCCTGCTCAGCAGGGAGTCTGCTTCTCCCTCTGACCCTCCCCCCTCTCGTGCTCTCTCACTCTCTCTCTCTCTCTAAAATAATAAATAAAATCTTAAATAAAAAAAGAAGAGGTGGTATGTATATACAGTGGAATATTATGCAGCCATCAAAAAGAATGAAATCTTGCCATTTGCAACAACGTGGATGGGACTGGAGAGTGTTATGCTGAGTGAAATAAGTCAATCAGAGAAAGACATGTTTCATATGACCTCACTGATAGGAGGAATTCTGACTCTCAGGAAACCAACTGAGTGTTGCTGGAGTGGGGGGTTTGGGAGAGATGGGGTGGCTCGGTGATAGACATTGGGGAGGGTAGTGCTATGGTGAGCACTGTGAATTGTGCAAGACTGTTGAATCACAGACCTCTACCTCTGAAACAAATAATACATTATATGTTTAAAAAAAAGAAGAAGAAGAAGAAGAAGAAGATAGCAGGAGGGGAAGAATGAAGGGGGGTAAATCGGAGGGGGAGATGAACCATGAAAGACGATGGACTCTGAGAAACAAACTGAAGGTTCTAGAGGGGAGGGGGGTGGGAGGATGTGTTGGCCTGGTGATGGGTATTAAAGAGGGCACGTTCTGCTTGGAACACTGGGTGTTATATGCAAACAATGAATCATGGAACACTACATCAAAAACTAATGATGTAATGTATGGTGATTAACATAACATAATAATTAAAAAATATAAAATAAAAAAAGTCAACCATGTTTCAAACAAGAGTTCATAAAAACTACAATTATCTTCCTCTGTCCATTCAGTTTCATGTTATTAATTTTTGATCTGTTTGAATCCAGTTTTTCTATTAGTTCTGGTAATTTTTACTTTAGTTTTGCTATCTCAAAGGTATCAGATACCTACATTTTTTGAAGTCCTGTCCATGAATATCCTTGAAGATGTAACACATTTGCAGTAGAATCAGAGTAAGATGGGAACCGTACGTGACAAGAAATGACAGGGGCCATGGCTATGGATGGGTTAGAGGTCTTTACAATGCAATTGACAAGGAAATGTTTTATTCCCATGACACGGAACACAAACATCTATCAAACACAAATTCAGAAAGTTACATAGTTGTAAGCACATGTAGGATTTTTTAAAATATTAAAAATATCTT
Source organism: Mirounga angustirostris (assembly GCF_029215605.1). Taxonomy (NCBI): domain Eukaryota; kingdom Metazoa; phylum Chordata; class Mammalia; order Carnivora; family Phocidae; genus Mirounga; species Mirounga angustirostris. The sequence goes on from NW_026991722.1 coordinate 91,773,201, forward strand.
TTTAATGCATCAAAGTCCAGATAAACATAAGAAATATTTTGGCAAAATACAGAATGCATGTTTTCTAGGCACATAATTTTAAAAATGAATAAAAACTTGTTTACCATATTTTTTTTGTAAGAGCGGACCAGTAATTCAAGAAAAATGTTTACTTTCTAACCAAGTTAAAACAGAATTTTAATTTTCCATCTGCATAGTTTGATATTTAAATATATCTTAATTTTAACCAGTATTGACAACACGTAAAATTCCTTTCCAGGTTCCTTTCCAAAAACCAACTACAACTTTCTTTGATACATTGAAATTTAGACTTAAGTTTTCTTTCTTCAAATAACCAGCTTTATCTTAGGACAAAAATCATTTTTCTTTTCCCTGAACAAAAAATGTGTTCCTATTCCAAATACCTTTTTTTCACCAAAAACACATACCTTACTTTCCTGGCACACAGAACTTTTTTCTTTATCATTTCTAGTAGTCTGTTATATATATTAGAATTCTTAACTCTTAGAAACCTTAGTTTCTAGGGAAAGCTATATAGTAAATGATTGTGAACTATTTGTTATGCCAGTAGTCTTTAGATTAGCAAATTTAGGAATACATTTCACAATTTCTAGAAACATAGTACCATAGTTCAATAATGTACACACCAGGTTTACTAATGGACCCGTGGTTATCTTTATAGTTTTCCTGTAATAAGACAAAAGAAGATAAACCTATGGTGAGTACTTAATGTTTTATTATATTATTGTATTTAGTTTGGCAAAAAATGAAGAACTAAGTAAATTGTTAAGAAGCCAATACGTGGAGCACCTTGATGGCTCAGTAGGTGAAGCACACAACTCTGGATTTCAGGGCTGTGAGTTTGTGCTCCATGTTGGGCGTGGAGCCTACCTGAAAAAAAAAAAAAAAGGCAATACTTTCCCTAGCAATGGACAGATTCAATGCAATCCCTATCGAACCCCTGAATGCCTGTTTGCACACTCCGAAAAGAGGATCTTAAATTTTCTGTGCAATTACAGGGACTCAGAACATCTGAACAATCCTGAAGATGAACCAATTTGTAAGAACTCACAATTCCAGATTTCAAAACTCTCTAAAATTACTTACAAAGCTACAATAATCAAGAATGTGGTACTGGCCTAAAATAGACGTAAGGATATATTAAACATATTTGAGAGTCCAGAAATAAATCACTTATCTGGGGCGCCTGGGTGGCTCAGTCATGGAGTCCTCTGTGGGGAGACCTGTTCTTGAGGAGGAAGAACAGACACACAGACTATGTTGTGGCCTGAGCCAGCACAGGTGTCCAGGAGAACACCTGCTTGACAGATAGAGCCCACCTGCACATGCCCCAGAGTCTGGGGTAAATTAAAAAAAATAAATACACAGTAACTTTTTATTTTAATTTTTTATTTTTTTTATTCTTATATTAATCCCCATACATTACATCATTAGTTCTAGATGAAGTGTTCCATGATTCATTGTTCGTGCATAACACCCAGTGCTCCATGCAGAATGTGCCCACCTCAATACCCACCACCAGGCTAACCCATCCTTCCACCCCCCTCCCCTCTAGAACCCTCAGTTTGTTTTTCAGGGTCCATCGTCTCTCATGGTTCGTCCACCCCTCCGATTTCCCCCGCTTCATTCTTCCCCTCCCACTACCTTCTTCTTCTTCTTTTTTGTTTTCTTAACATATATTGCATTATTTGTTTCAGAGGTACAGATCTGAGATTCAACAGTCTTGCACAATTTACAGCGCTTACTAGAGCATATACCCTCCCCAGTGTCTATCACCCAGTCACCCCATCCCTCCCACCCCACCCCCCACTCCAACAACACTCAGTTTGTTTCCTGCGATTAAGAATTCCTCATATCAGTGAGATCATATGATACATGTCTTTCTCTGTTTGACTTATTTCACTCAACATAATACCCTCCAGTTCCATCCACGTCATTGCAAATGGCAAGATCTCATTCCTTTTGATGACTGCATAATATTCCATTGTATATATATACCACATCTTCTTTATCCATTCATCTGTCGATGGACATCTTGGCTCTTTCCACAGATTGGCTATTGAATACACAGTAACTTTTAATATGCATAGGGGGTTTGGCCACCACCCCCATGATCGAAATGACAACATTTCCATCACCCGCAGAGAAAACCCCCTTCCCTCCAGCAGTCAGGCCAGAGTCCCCCTGCACTCAGCCCTCTGTGGCCCCCAGTTCCCTCTGGTCTGCAGTGAGTTCCCTACTGTGCCCATTTCATAGGGACTGAACCTCAGAACATTTGTCCTTGTCAGCGCTCCATTCACCGGCCTGAGGAGCGTGTGCATTGCTGTGGGGATGTCAGCTCCACCATTGGGAAATATGCAGATCGCTTCAGGTATGTACACGTCACTCTTGTGCGGAGGCCTTGCTAATCTTCCAATTTTAATGCATAGGACGTTGAAATGAGCCTAAGTTATTTTTCCATATTGGTCTTCTTGTCACCTTTTAATCTGTACATTTGTGCGTGCTCCCATTTTGTTCAATGCATTAGCCAGTGGTTGTTTACTGTGTTATGAAAATTATATTATGTGTTAATTAGACCATTTTTCAAGTTTTTGTCTCATGCATTTTTGCTTTACTTGTGGTGGGAGGTCGGCTGTGCTTCCTTTCCCTTTTCCCTATTCCCTTGTGCCTAGGAGACGCTAAATGTCTCCTTCCCCCTCTTTCCCCATCGCTGAGGTGTTCCCAGGGCTCCCCTCCTCACGGTCTCACCCCATCTGCCCACAGCACAGCCTCTGAGTCCTCCTGACTCCCTCCTGCTTGCCCTGGATGCCCGTCCTGTGGGCAGGGCTCGGGTGTCCCCTTGGCTGTCCTGTGGCATCACACTCAGGGACTCTCTCCTCGGATGGTGGTTCAGGCCGCTGCTAGCTTCCCCTACTGTCTCCCACAGACTTCTCTGGAACCGACTTTTCTTTCCACTGAAGCTCATGGCTTGTAGTCTGAGCCTGGGAGCCAGGGTATCTGGATTCACTCATTAGTGTTCTATTTATTTGTTAATTTACTTCCATACAGGTTGTGTGAAGTTGGTACATAATCTGTCTTATGTGTTAATAGGGTGTGAGTCTTGCATAGTTTCCTCTGTCTTCTTAATTGTGCAGGTGTTTTTAAGAGACATAATGGGTTTTTCAAATTTTGTCGGTGAATATCACCTCAGCTACCCAGAATTTTTCATGAAAAATTTGTTTATGAAAAAAAATCATAATAAAGGCCACTGTTAGATATAGATACTTTTAAAATTAAGTACCTTGTTTCCTTTTTTACTTGCATCTAACACAGATATAAATGGGAAAATGATTGGACATCGTTAATTGCTATGACGGTTATCAATTAATATTTGTCTGCAATTTCTTACAAATACATTCGATAAATGGGGCTAAAATCACAGGAAGACAGTAGGGAGAAGGAGCCAGGTTTTCCAGTGACGGCATGAAATACATTAGGTGCAGGGGTCCCGGAACTACCCTGAGGTGTGTGCTTGGTGAGGTTCAGGGAGAGGCTACCCCAGGTGACATCACACAGAGGAAACGTGCTCTGCAGCAAACAAGGGGATCAGGGGAGGAATTTCCCAAGCTGTGGCTCCCTGAGGGGCGTGAGCGGGTGCTGTTATTCAGGGTTAGGCTGACCGGTCACTAAGGGGAGTCCTGTCATCCCAGGTAAAGGTGGGCACAGGGTCGTGCAGGGGGACTGAGAACACCAGCTGTGCTGTGTCCTGTGGTGGGTTCCTGAAGCTTGTGCTCCTCCCAGGGCCGAGAGTTAACATTATAAGAGGCAGAGTCACCGGAGGACACGCCATGGTCCTTCTGCGCAGGACGAGTTGGTGCAGGAGCTCAAACCCATCTCGGCTGTGGGACCATTCGTGCTGTTTGCCTCTGCAATGCAAGGTTAACATTCCTGTGAAGAAGAAGGGGTTTCCCTGGGGGTCTTGCTGGTGACAGTTTTAACCTCACTAACCCTGTGGGGAATGGTTTCATCCTGCAAAAAGAACTCAAGAATGTGCGTCCGGTTAGTCTTCACTTTTGACACAGTCCTGGGAGTTTACCACCGAGTTATTGTCTCTGATGTGGTTGCACTAAGTCCTGGTCTGGTAGAGACTGCGAGATTTTGCATTCCCTTTGTTCCCTTAAAATCCTTACCCACTGTGGTTGTTGCATTTCTTTGTTCAAACACTTCCTAGGTGGTTTGGGAAGATGTGTGTTGGGCAAGTAGATCCTGAGGGCACAGATAATGGAAAAAACCTGGGGGCCTAAGATGACAGCTTTTACGTCAGGAGAGATGTCTCTCCTTTTTTTTTTCGTTTTTCTACAGGGACCCCTAATTGTTCTGGTTATAGGGGGTTCAAGGTATTTAGTTTAAAAATGATTCACTGATAAGATAACTCAGGAAAATCTTTAGAAATATATAAAAGTTTCCATTATTTCAGTAGTAATTAAAATAATAGGGCGCCTGAGTGGTTCAGTCGGTTAGCATCTGCCTTAGGCTCAGGTCATGATTCCAGGGTCCTGAGATCAAGCCCAGCATCAGGCTCCCTGCTCAGTGGGGAGCTTCCTTCTCCCCCACCCTCTGCGGGCCTCTCTGCCTACTTCTGTTCTCTCTGTCAAATACATAAGTAAATGTTTAAAAAATAAAGTAAAAGAAAACTATAATTATTTTCGTAAGTTAAAATTAATGAAAATGATACTAGTAATATTGCCAACAAATAAAAATGCTCATGTTACTGGACAGAGAACCAGTTCTGAGCTCACGTTGGGCTGTTCACCACTGGAAAATCAATAGTGAAGAGGCAAATGGTGGGCAAAAGAAGGTGCTTTATTCAGGAAGCCAGCACCCTGCGAAGATGGTGGACAAACACCTCAAAGACCACCTTCCCGGACCAGGTGCCACCCGAAGGTGTTACAGGGGGAGGTGCAGGCGAGGCTGGGGGCTCTGTTCAGGAGAACCAGGTGCTCAGGGTGTCAGTCCTGTCAGTCCTATGTGGACATGACCATGAACAGACTTGCTGGCATCCTTGACAGCGGCTTCCAGTGTGGTCAGGTGTTAACTCCTTCAAGCCAGCAGTCTACAAATGTCAAGGAAATTCCGGTAGTTCTGCTAGAAACCAAGGGACTTAGGTCAGCAAACAGAGTGCATAAGCTTGAAACAAGCTCACCCTTAAGACCAGTGGGAGTGCTGTTACCCTGAGAGGAAGCATCCTGAGATGTGTGCAATCTGTATGCTATAGGAAATCATAATATTCCCTGAAGAATATGAAAGCACATTTGTTTTATATTTTTGTTTTGGTTTTTTTAAAGATTTCATTTATTCACTTGAGAGAGAGAGAGAGAGCACAAGCTGGTGGAGAGGCAGAAGGAGAAGGACAAGCAGACTCTCCGCCAAGCTGGGAGCCTGACGTGGGGCTCCATCCCAGGACCCCGGGATCATGACCTGAGCCAAAGGCAGATGTTTAAGCATCTGGGCCACCCAGGTGCCCCATGAAAGCGCATTTGAAAACATGGTGAACATCTGATTTTTGTCTTGAATAAGGAAACAAACTACAAATATGTCAATAGGTAGTAGGTGATTTCATGCAGCTCATCTTCTCGCTTCTATTTTCCTATTTGGAGTGGTTGGAAGATACTTCATAACTTCAAGGAAATTGAGGGAACTTGGCCACATGTTGCAGAAAAGAAAGGACATAACCATGCTTTACAGAGAAGGATGTGAGAAATGAAGGCTCACACAGTGTCTGAACTAGGGACATCCTAGAGGGGTCTCACGCATTCACAGGGGAGCAGTCAGCATGGCCACGTGCACCTATAGCCACACTCAGCTGGAGGTTCAAGTGGAGAGAGAGCATCCTGGCGGATTGGATGGGTGGGTGGGTTAGTGAGGTGAGTGGGACTAACCATGGTGCAGTTACAAAGGATGGATTACAATGATGATAATGGGATCCATGATTGTAATAAGTGAGGAGGAACAGGGATTTAAAGAAATGAAGATATCAGCAGGGAAAGGGAGAGAGAAAAATGTACTTCCTTTCATGTTCACCAATATTCTCCTGCCTGTCCTCACTTGAATAGCGGAGGTGCTATTCCTCCCACCCAGCCTCCTGCCTTGTCACTTTGACACCAAAGCAGATGTAGAAAGAAATCACTTGTGATAATAGGTGAACAATTAAAGCGACAAATAACAGTGGGGCGCTCTTACCCTCTCATCTAGGTTTGAGTCTCTTCCACGTGCCCCTCAGTGATGTGGCTTCCCCAGTCTTCTCACTCCACACGTTCTCCCCCAGTGACTCTGCTTCCCTCTTGATGCCCCATCCACCAGATTTGTTGATTGGATACAAGGACTCATGGATGGTCCTCATCCTTCTTTTGCCAAGTAGTGACCCCAAGTTTTCTATCTCCAAACAATTCTGTATATGCTTGACACTTTTTGAAGTGTCAAATCAATTATATAATTTGTTATGAAAGCAATGATTGTATTCACCTCAGCACCCAAAATAGACTCCCTGCATCAAGACTAGGGCTCCTCTCTCCCTCACCACATGACATGGGATCTATTTCCTTAACATATTTTAAAGCACACAATATTGTATTATAAGCTAGAGAGGCTATGTTGTCTCACAATTCTCTGAGGCTTATTTATCCTGCAAAACTAAAATTTTATACTCACTGAACAGATATTTGCCATTTCCCCTACCCTAGTCGTGGCAACCACCCTTCTCTTCTCTGCTCCTCTGAGTTTCACTGTGAGGGTAATCAGGTAGGATTTGCCCTCAGGGACGGGCTTATCCCACTTCGCATAATGTTCTCTAGATTTGACTTCCTCCTTTTATAAGGGCGAATAACTGTGTGTATATACAGAGAAGAAGGACTTAATGGCCTCCAGTCTTGGGTAAAGAAATCACAGGGAACAGGTAGATGGTGGAGTAAATGTTAAGGAGAGGAGACAGACGGGATTTCAAAGAAACTGAGAATATGATTTAGTTGGATGAATTCCTGCCAAGAGCTCTCTTGACTAAGGGACTGTGAGATGATCAGTTGTCCAAATGTGTTAAATACAGAGCTCAAAATCAACTCTGTGGTCCGTGGAAGTCCAGTATCAACTCCTCAGCCCCAAATCCCACAGAGGTCCTGGCAGAAAACCTCATGATGCAGGAATGACGGGTGTGTGGGCTCTGTGTTCACAGGAGAGATGGTTCTGCCAGGGAGAAGTAGATGAAGGGAGGCAATATACGACTGATTACTTATGTGCTGCTTAGGAATTGTTCTCATCAAATATCTCACTTGTATTGATGATGGCTGTGGTAGGGGGATGGGTGCAGTGTCCATTTTGTATAATTTTGTGCAACATCAGATACGTCCACAGTACATATGTGTCTGTCCCTACCAGGCATGATGTATGTGAGTCCTGCTATTACGTGATACTCCAATGTGCCAACGTGTGTGCCCTCACTCGGACCAGGGGATGAGCCCAGCTACTGCCAACAGACAGAGAAGCTGGTGTGGGGGCCATGGGAGGGGCAGGAGCTCAGGGGGCTCCAAGGACAGAAGAGTGATGAGGCCAGGGCACTGAGGACCAGGACAGGGGCCGCAGGTGGGTGTGCAGCTAGGCGTGATCAGCAAATGAAAGGGCATCTCAGTGGGGCTAATGTGATATAGTTTCTGCAAAAGAAGTTAGGAACAACTGAAGGATTTCAGCCATTGGTTGACTGTGTGAAAGTTCTGTGTGAATGCTATGAGGAGAGACGACCTGAGGGCAACAGGGGTTTATTTACTGCATTCCTTACTAAAGACCTTGCATTCTTTACTGAAGATCCTGGATCATTTCCAAAAGATCCAGCAACAAGTCTGGGGACATTTGCTGAGTTGATACAAGTGTATATGAAGGGGAGTTTGAGAAGTGAGTTTCTAGTCTGGTCTAAAGTGGCAGTCAAAATATCTGCAGTAGGACTTTAAAATACTGATCTTGCTAGGAAGCAGGACATAATGAACAAGAATTTATGGTGGGAAAATGATCTTATTTTATTTTATTATTTTATCATATTTAGGTTGATCATATTGATGATGTTATTATATTATTTCCTTAACTGCAATTGCTAAAGCTTGTGGGAAAATCCCAAAAAGAAATATATGACACAGATATACAAAAACCACCCACTTTATTTAGATATATCTAAATTTTAGAGAAAAATCTCATGTTATTCACTATTGTTGTCTATAAAATTTATTAATTTTTCTATATTACCAAATCAACTGAATCTACAGATGTTATGACAATTACGTATCTAGTGAATTTTGCCAAAGTGTAATCTTTTGCACATATCACTGAGCATTTTTATATCCTAGAATATGTCCATTTTGTGCTGATGCCCTGAAGAACCCTTGCAGGACATTCAAACAAGCAAACAAACAAAACCAGATCCACTGTTCCTTGGTGTGGGACATCAGGTGTTGCACATATGGGTCCTTCAGCTTTTTCTAGAATCTCCTGCGGGGGTCACTGGCCACTTCAGTTGTTTTCTGTACATTAAATACAAATGTGCCATTTATTTTCCCCAGTGATAATGGGTTTATTGAAGAAAAGCAAAAACTTGGAATCCAGGACAGGTAAGGTATGGCAAAACCACAGGCAAGTGCAGGGAACAAAGGATAAGGAAGCTCTTTTATGGAGCAAAGGGTGAGTGTGGGAGGGACAAAAAGTCCATGGGAATAAAAGGGAATTCTAATTACAGGGCTTGTCATTGATGGCGTTGTGACAATTTCTCATTGGCTGGGCTGTTGCCAGGGCAGGAAGAAGTCTTCCTCTTCCTGAGGTAGGAAGGGACTGGCTACAGGCTTGCAGACTTGCAAAGTCTGTGCTCCTGCTAGGTCTGCAATTGAGGAGCGGTGGGCACGAGACTCCCCCTAGTGGTCTCTGATCTCCATTCAAAAGAGATATTCCTTGGGTGCCTGGGTCGCTCAGTCGTTAAGCGGCTGCCTTTGGCTCAGGTCATGATCCCAGGGTCCTGGGATCGAGCCGCGCATTGGGCTCCCTGCTCGGCGGAGAGCCTGCTTCTCCCTCTCCCTCTGTCTGCTGCTCTGCCTACTTGTGCTCTCTATCTGTGTGTTAAACAAATAAATAAAAATCGTAAAAAAAAAAAAAAAGAGATGTTCCTTTAATTAAATATCCCATAATATACGTATGGGTTTACATTCCCATAGACCAGGACTCTTTCTGACAGAGAGATTCAACAATATCATCAGCAGGCCTGAAGGACCATCATATCTAGAAATCAGACCAAGTGAGATGCAGACCCCAGCTGGACTCTGGGGGCTTCGGACCCTGGTGACATGTGTGCCCTGGACCAGCAGCTCGTGCTGTGGGACTGCCTTGTGCTAAAAAAGCAGCTCATTAGTGAGAACCAGTCAAAGGAGTCTGGGCCTGAGGGCTGGGTCCTGTGCTCCCTGATGGGACTCAGCAGCTGTGTCCCCTCTGGTCTGGCAGAGTGTCCCGAGGGGACCTGTGTGTGATCTCAGCAGGTGCTTCCTCCCAGGGCTGGCCCCACGGCTGAAGCCAACCTCCATCCTCCTCAGTGTGTGATGTGAACTGAGTTCCAGCACCAGGCTCAGGGAAAGTGAGGGGTAGGGACTATCTGCATGGACCATATTTGCATATAGAGCCCCTCATGTGGCAGAGGCTGGAGGAGAAAAGGAGGCGTAGGGCAGCCCAGCCCACTGGGGAACCTGGGTCTGTGTCACCATGGCCTGGACTCCTGTCTTCCTGGGGATGCTCTTTTACTGCACAGGTAGGGATAGGCCTCGGGGAACAGCCTGCATCACCCCTCTGCTTCAGAGTCTAGAGAAAATTTGCATTGAACCTATCCAATATCCTATGAGTGTGTGTGTTGGCAGGTTCCCTGTCCCAGCCCGAGCTGACCCGGCCACCCTCCCTCCCTGCATCTGCAGGAATGACAGACAGACTCACCTGCACCCTGAGCAGGGATATCAGTGTTGGTGGCTGTAACATCTACTGGATCCAGCAGCAGCCAGGGAGCCCTCCCAGGGATCAGCTGTACTACTTCTCAGACTCCGAAAGCACCAGGGCTCCGGCGTCCCCAGCCGCTTCTCGGGCTCCAAAGACGCCTCGGCCAATGCGGGGCTTCTGCGCATCTCGGGGCTGCAGGCTGAGGCCGAGGCGGACTATCACTGGGCTGCAGCTCAGGGCGGTGGGAGCAGCTACCGCTCCTCACAGAGTCTCACATAAGGAGGAAGTGGGTCTAAAACCTCTGGACACACGGATCTTGTTTCTGAGCCTCTTTTCAGTAAGAAACTTACCTGGAGAGACATAGTGGGGTGGTCTCTTCTGCACGACGATCTATCCTTCAACAGGGAAAGAGGAAGACTCATGTAATGCATGGAAAGTGACAGTAAATGGGGGCATCCGAGGAAGACACAGACACATGAGACATCCGAGCCCAACTGCACACCCCCACTCAATCTGGAGAAGATGGACAGGAATGAATTCTGTGTCTATGGCTGAACATACTGCCCAGCGAACATTCCTCCACAATCCGTTCTATCATCTTATTCCATAAAGTGTGACCTTGTGTCACGACTGATGTATCCACAGCTGATACATTGACAATAACCCTGGTCACAGACACAGTCTCCTCTCTCTGAACCAGCTACAGGTGAACTTGGACCGGATCCTGCAGACTCTCCCTGATAACACTCCCCGCATCCTCCTCTTATCCTCTTTGCTCCTGCATCCCTCAGGCTTTAGGATCCGCTCTGGGTCTTCAGTCTCACCTATGTGTCCATGTCAGGATTTCAGAGAAAACTGGAAATGATCTTGATGTATTTCCCAGTCTCCAGGGTCCATCTCTAAAGAGAAGAATGACCACAAAATTCAGTTGCTTGCAACCCCCCACATTCTCCTTCCCGCTCTCACCCCAGGCTTTATTTTGTGTTGCCAACACTCCCAGGCAATCTCTTTATTTTTTTTTAGAGATTTATTTATTTATTTTAGAGAGAGAATACAATGGGAGAGGGAGAGAATGTCTTAGGAAGATCCATGCTCAGGGCAGAGACCTTTGAGGGGCTGGAGCTCAGGAGACTCCGAACAGGAACTGAGATAAACCAAGGTTCAGAAGCTCAACCTACTTCGCCTCTCTGGAGCCCCCTAGTAAGTCTCTTTAATATGAAAATAAAGTTATTACATTTCATGAAAAGAATGTATTCATCTACCTGTATGTATTTGCACATGGGATCTGCTGATTTTTACCCACTTCAGAATTAACTGATGCCCCCACCCATGGGGAGTCTTGGAGGAATCCACAGACACAGGATCGCCTGCGTATTTTAAGATATGTCACTATGTATCTTATGCTCCAGATTCTCATTCCTAAGAATTGTCTGGATAGTAATTCGAGCACAGAAATATTTTTGCATGATTCATAAAGTCCCAAGCTGTAGTGATTTTTCACACACAGAAAACCGCCAGCTATATATTGTTCTCACTCCCTGGTAGACATCTGGGGACATGGGGGACTGTGGGTCTGGCTGGGATGTGGGGCAGGAAGGAGGAGGCTGTATGCTCCCCTCTGCCCTGTGCTTCCAGACACCTGAAAACCCCACAGCTGTAGGTCTTGTGTCTGCAGAGATAAAAAATTGACAGAGTTCTTGTCACTCAACAGGACCTGGACTCCCAATTGAGTGAATTATTAACAGGTTTGCTCTCACATGAGCCCTCCTGGCCTAAATAAGTCCTTTACCAGTAAAAATCTTTGAGTTCCATACTTCTAAATGCAGGATCATGACCCTGGAGTTTTATAAAGAGAATCACCATGGAGAACTATCCTTCAGGGTGTTCCAAAGTCATAAGAGGGACAGGGGTCAGGCAGCCTCATTTTTGGTCACACACACAGACAAACACACACACCTCTCTTCCCAGTGAGTGAATAGTGTGCCTGGGCCTCTGCAGGTTCCAGGCTTCTCTGTCCCTCTAAAAGTCAGGGTCAACCTGGGCTCACCCAGCCATCCTCAGTGTCACAATTTCCAGAAGGCAGAGTCCTCCTCCATAGGAAAACTGGAGACATCTAGTGTGACTGCGGTCCTGTCCCCAGGGCATCCAGGATGGGCTCTGAACACCTGCTGTCCTGGGATGAGGCTGATGCTCAGGAATCCCAGGGGGAGTCTCTGTCCCCACGGTCAGCTCAGCCCACTCCAACTCTGAGCTCCAGTCAGGGCTTGAGGCTGATCGGTACCTTGATTCTGGGACCCCAGCTTCAGTGCTGCTCCCTTAGAGCTCAAGGTCTATGGGGGACACGAGACACACCCTCCCTGTGCTCTCAGCCCTGGGCTGTCCCTCCCTCAGTCACCCCAGTGACACCTCTAGCCAGGCTGCACTTTGATGGAAAGTCTTCTGTCCCAACCCAGGGCCACAGGGCCTGTGACCTCAGGGACACCTTCCCCCTTATCTCCACCTTGCCAACACTCATATGTGGGACCTTTGACAGAAACTTCTGGGTCCAGTTGGCCTTGGGTGGTAGATATCCATTCCCATAGTCATGGGTGGCTGAATGAATAAAGGTTCCATCCTGAACATGCTGGACACAGTTGCAGGGACTAGAGCTGTGCTCACCCCAGAGAGTGGTCTGACCCCAAATCCCTCTGTCCTGGATGCTCTGTCTGTGTTTGATAATTTTGTCAGCAGGATGGTTCTGAGTTCATAGGAACAGGCCCCTCAAGGGGTTTCACTGCACCACGTTGACCTTTCCTACCTTGGAGACCAGACACATGGTACAAATAAGTGATTTGAGAAAAAGAATATAAACCCCTATTCTCCTGAGAACAGAAGGCATTTCTGTACCACTCTTTCCACCCAGATTCTCTCCACGCTAAGCACAGATCTGAGTAAAGTCCACTCTTGATTGTACGTGCATCTTCACACTGACATTGTGATTGAGTTTAAATCAGTCTTACTGAATGGACTTATGTATAAAATAGCACGTTCATCTTAAGTATGAGGTTGGCTCTGTGGTGACTGACACATAAACTCTGTCACTAGGTCCCTGTCAGAGCATCTACAGCTGTCCCTCCTTTCTTCCCAGATTTTCCAGCAGATTTGCCCTTTGTGCTCTGAGGTCAGGGCCACACACACTCACGTGGCCGGACTCCTGCAGACTCGTGTCTGTGCTGGGAGGACAGAGCTGAGGAGGGAATCCCTGCCCAATGTGTGGAAACCTGTTGTTTCATGCAGGGGGAATGAGTGACAGGTGGCAAAGATGTTCAGTGTGTGACCCTCTAGGAATGCACGGGAGGATTTCTACACACAATCTGGAGGGAAGAGCTCCCCATCTCCTCAGTTCTGTGAGGACCTTAGAGGAAGGAGAGCTCCGGAAATCAGGGAGAAAGCACATACAAGGAAAGTCCCAACATCCTGCACAGAGGGACCCTTTGTCCATGCGGACCTGTCGCTGCTCTGGACTGGACCTTGTTCTAGAAGAGTTTGTGTAGAGATAATGTCTCAGTCCTGACCCAGGAACAGAGAAGGGAACCATGGAGAGCCTCACTGTGAAGACTCTTAGATGAGCATATAATGTGTCCTGACTTAATGGGAGGTGACATATATGGACAACAGGTCAGGCCCTAATGCAGGGAACAGTTGCCAAAACAGTTTTGGGGGGGTGTGGAGATGGGTCTGATGGGCTCTGGTCACCATGTCACATAATGATGTGTCTGAGTCTGGACACCAGGGGGCACTCTGGACCCATTTCTGAGTCAAGGGTCATCAGAGTTGGGCCTGTGACCTGGCCCTGCCTGTGCCCTGTGCTCAGGGCTCATATCTGGGACCTCCCCACCCCTGGGCACACACAGTCCCTCCCCTGCCCACCCCCTCTCACATCCTCAGGCAGAGGGACCTGACCCAGGGCCAATGAGGGGTCAGAGAGCTGGGGGTCTCATTTGCATGGACAGGCCCTCCCTCTCTCAGAGGATGAAGAGGGGAAGGGAGAGATGAGGGGAGGCTCTGCTCAGCTGTGGGGCCACAGAAGGCAGGATCGGTGATGACCTCCACCATGGCCTGGTCCCCTCTCATCCTCAGCCTCCTCGCTCACTGCACAGGTGACTGGATGCAGGGACAGGGGAAGGGGCCCTGGGAGGACATGTGGGGCCCTGTGTCTCCTCTTGTCTCAAGACCCCAGCATCACCCTGTCTGTGTCTCTCCCCCTTGCAGGGTCCTGGGCCCAGTCTGTGCTGACTCAGCCGCCCTCCGTGTCTGGGGCCCTGGGTCAGACGGTCACCATCTCCTGTACTGGAAGCAGCTCCAACATTGGGGGTGGTAATGGTGTTAACTGGTACCAACAGCTCCCAGGAAAGTCCCCTAAAACCGTTATGTATTCGGATGATAGCAGACCCTCGGGGGTCCCCGAACGATTCTCTGGCTCCACGTCTGGCAACTCTGGCACCCTGACCATCACTGGGCTCCAGGCTGAGGACGAGGCTGAGTATTATTGTGCATCGTGGGATGATAGTGTCAGTGCTCACACAGTGCTCCCGGCCTGAGGGGAAGTGAGACAAAAACCCACTAACTCCTCTGTAAAGAGGAGGACACACACCAGCGTAGCCTGTGATTCTGCTTATTCTTTTGCTGACGCCCTGGGACCAGATCCATCCAGGGGCACCGTTTAAGGGCGAGGTCCGTCCTGTCCCTTCTGTCCTCAGAGTCACTTGGGGCAGCCCATTCCCAGACAAGGAGTCTTCATGTAAACAGAAAGTTCTTTTTTCATCAACTGGGGGTATTTAGCTTAGCTTCTACATCATATTAACTCTTTCCTTCTGATTTTAAAACAAATCCAACATTTTATTTTGTCTCTGAACAGATCGTGGGATCTCAGCACTCCCCATGTGGTGCTTGAAGAATAACTCAGTCCTGTTGCATCAGAAATTATTATCTGCGTGGCTATAAATGGTGCTGCTGCCTAGTTTTGTCTTATTTCCTGATTTTTTTGAGAAATAGACACTCACTTAGAATGATAAAACTATAAAGGAATCCCAAAACTTTCCTCCATAGGAAAAACTTGCACATAATGTTTGTACCAGTTTCATTCATAATCACTAAAACTGAAAGTGACCGGAAGTCTGTCCATAGAGATTTAGTCCAGGTTTGTATCTAATCACCAAACATGGACCCGAACTGAGATGCCACCAAATAGGCAGCACGTTTCTAAAATGGGAAATAATACATAGTACAGTTAAAGTTATATCACTTTTGGGAAGAGGCAACACTCTGGAGAGAGCGCAAACATCTGCAGTTTCTGGGAGGAGAAAAGAGACAAAAGAGTTGATCATGTGAACGGAGGAAAACGTTTCTGAGCAAGAGAAGGATTCTCTGTGACGCTGTAACGGCAGTGAAATGACACGATGACTCCGTCAGAGTTCACTGAACCCCGTGCAGCCACATGACAGAACCGACGGTTGCAGATAAAACTCCTTAGGGAGGGTCGGGGCCCGGGGTGGAATGCGGACAAACCCCCGCACCTGCCGGACAGACGTGTGAGCCCAGCTCAGGGCCGGGCTCGGGGCAGAGCCGCTGGGCCGAGTGACCGTGCAAAGGAGCGGAGCCCGTCAGGGCAAAGTCAGAAGCCACTGCCCGTGAGCCTGCCTCGCTGAGCAGGAAGACTGACGTGCGACTCGATCCCAGGACCCTGGGCTCATGACCTGAGCAAAGGCAGACGCTCAACCGACTAAGCCACCCAGGGGTCCCCAAAATTCTGTTTCTATGCCTTTCCCAGAAACAGCCCCTACCATTTCTGCAAAGCAGCTCCACCGTCCCCTCCTCAGTGACACACGTGCCCCCCTGCGCACCTGGGTCATTCAGCTTTGTCTAGAAAGTCCTGTAATTGTATATGCACATATTTTCACCTCGCATGGACCACGGCTCCCCCTGGAGTGAGAAATTACAGTAAACTGGCACAAAGATCAGAAACATACTATAGGTATCCCGAACTTTTGAAAGTTCTCTTTACACCTCTTTGCTTTTATGAAATATTTACATGAGTAGCTGCTTTTACTGCTCAAAGCCATCTGAAGAGGATTTTCAGTTTAACAAAAGAATAAGTGCCAACTTAGCATCCAGCATGAGTTTTGCAGGAGCCTCTCCAGAGATGGTGCACAACCCAACCAGCATGACGGGCACCTTCCAGCTGCTTCCCCGGGAGTCACACCCAGCAGCTCAGCCATAGGCCACTGCGGCTGTGAATGGTATGTGTTATCACATGCGCTTTATCGCCATTCGTGTTCTACATCTGACGGCAAAATGTGTCCTTGGGTATCCGAGGAGCCTAGGACTGATTTCTTTTTGAACCTGGAAACATGCAAAAAAAAAAAAATTGTGCATATAAATTAATGTTAATTGCTTCTCACGTTATGCCATCGTGGCTTACTAACGTTTCTTAGGGATGATGGAGTTTCAGACAGCAGGGGAAACCTGTACTGAGACTTGGTCCACGAAAGTGTGGATCCACAGGGATGTTGGGAGCTGCAGAAATCAGTGGGGCTCTCAGGGCTTTGGGACACAGTGACGGCTGCGCCCGTGACCAACAGGGGGCGCCGTGGGACGGCCCTGTGGTGTCTACATAGCAGCTCAGTGAGGAGCATTCACTCAAGAGAAATGAAGTGGGGACTGGCCCTGTGCTCTCTGTTGGGGACTCAGTAGCTGGGTCCCCTCTTGCCTGGCAGAGTCCCCTGAGCAGGGACCCATGTGTGGTCTCAGCAGGTGCATCCTCCCAGGGCTCTCCCCAAGGCTGAAGCCACTCCCATCCTCCTCAGTGTGCCTGTGAGCCGAGCCCGAGCACAAGGGCTCAGGGAGGGGCTGGGCAGTCACTGGGTGGACCCCGTTTGCATGGAGAGCCCCTCCTGTGGCAGACGGTGGAGGAGAAAAGGCAGTGGGAGCACCTACCGTTCCTCACAGCATCTCAGATAAGGAGGAAGTGGGTCAAAAACCTCTGGACCCAGGGATCTTGTTTCTGAGCCTCTTTTCAGTAAGAAACTTACCTGGAGAGACATAGCGGGGTGGTCTCTTCTGCACGACGATCTATCCTTCAACAGGGAAAGAGGAAGCGTCATGTAATGCACGGAAAGTGATATAAAATGGGGGCATCCGAGGAAGACACAGACACATGAGATACCCGAGCCCAACCGCACATCCCCACTCAATCTGGAGAAGATGGACAGCAATGAATTCTGTGTCTACAGCTGAACATACTGCCCAGCGAACATTCCTCCATAATCCGTTCTATCATCTTATTCCATAAAGTGTGACCTTGTGTCACGACTGATGTATCCACAGCTGATACATTGACAATAACCCTGCTCACAGACACAGTCTCCTCTCTCTGAACGAGCCACACGAGACCTTGGACCAGATCCTACAGACTCTCCCTGACGACAGCCCCCACACCCTCCTCCACTTCTCCTCTTGGTTCTCGCGTCCCTCAGGCTTCAGTCTCTCCCTCTGGCTCTTCAGTCTTAGCTCTGTCTCCACATCAGGATTTCAGAGAAACCCGGAAATGACCTTGCTGTAGTTTTCAGTCTCCAATGTCCATGACTAGGCAGGAGAATGACCAGAAAATATAGGAACATGCAACCCCCCACATTCTCCTTCCTGCTCTCTGACTCAGGCTCCATTTTTCTCTTCTCAACACTCTTAGTCAGTCTCTTTATTTATTTTAGAGGTTCTTCATTTATTTGAATGAGAGGGCACAGCAGGGAGAAGCAGAGGGAGAGAGAGAGTTTTAAGCAGACTTTGTGCTCAGTGTGGAACTCTATGCGGGTTTAGAGCTCAGGACCCTGAGATCATGACCTGAGCCGAAGGCAGAAGTTTAACTGCCTGAGACACCCGGGTGCCCCTCAGGACCCTGAGATTAGGAGCAGAGCCAAACCAATAGTCAGACACTCAATCCACATTGCGCCCCACGTCTCCCCCAGTCATTCTCTTTAATATGAAAATAAAGTTGGTACATTTCCTGAAAAGGATGTATTTATCTACCTTTAGGTATTTGCACATGAGTCTATTGATTTTTCTCCCCATCAGAATTAACTGATGCCATGGGGAGTCTTAGAGGAATCCAGAGACAAAGGATGGCCTGCATATTTTAAGATATGTTATTATTTTTCTTATGCTCCAATGCCCTGGAGAGGATTCACCAAGAACCGGTTTTCTATGATATTTAAAGCCCAGGGCTGTAGTGTTTATTCACACACGACAAAACCATCAGCAATATCTTGTTCTCAGTCCCTGGTAGACCCCTGGGGACACGGGGGCCTGTGGTTCTGGCTGGGATGTCAGGGCAAGAAGGAGGGGGCTGCATGCTCCCGCCCCACCCTATGCTTCCAGACACCTGAAAACTCCACAGTTGTAGGTCTTGTTTCTGCAGAGATAAAAAATTGACAGATTTCTTGTCACTCAACAGGACCTGGACTCCTGATTCAGTGAATGGTGAACAGATTTGCTCTCACATGAGCCCTCCTGGCCTAAATAAGTCCTTTTCCAGTAAAAATCTTTGAGATCCTTTCCTCTAAATGCAGGGTCAGGATGCAGGAAGTATATAAACAGAATCTCCCTGGAGAAACATCCCTCAGGGTATTTCAAAGTCAGAAGAGGGATAGGGCTCAGGTAGCCTCAGTTTTGAACACACACACACACACACACACACACACACACACACACTCCTCTCCTCCCTCTGAGTGAATAGTGTGTCTGGGACTCTGCGGATTCCATGCTTCTCTGTCCTTCCAGAAGTTTGAGTCATCCTGTGCTCACCCAGCCATCCTCAGGGTCACAATTTCCAGAAGGCAGAATGCTCCTCAACAGGAAAACTGGAGACATCTAGTGAGACTGCGGTCCTGTCCCCAGGGCAGCCAGGATGGGCTCTGAACATCTGCTCTCCTGGAATGAGAGTGAAGCTCAGGAATCCCAGAGGGGAGTCCCTGTCCCCATGGGCAACTCACCCCCGACCATCTGTGGGATCCAGTCAGTGGCTGAGGCTGCTCAGTATGTTGATTCTGGGACCCCAGCCTCAGAACTCAAAACCCTTGCGGACAAGTGACACATGTTCCCTGTGTTCTTAGGGTTGGGCTGTCACTCTTTAGTCACTCCCCAGTGACACTTCCAGCCAGGCTGCACTCTGACGGAAAGTCTTCTGTCCCAAATCAGAGCCACAGGGCATGTGACCCTAGGGACACACTCCCCCTTATCTCCACTTCTCCCCTCCTCAGCTTTGGGATATTTGACAGAAACTTCTGTGTCCAGTAGGCTTTGGGTAGTAAAATCCATTCCTGTAGTCATTGGGCACTGAATGAATAACGCTTCCATCCTTAACGTGCTGGACACAGTTGCAGGGACTAGAGCTGTGTCCAACCCAGAGAGTGGTCTGACCCCAAATCCTTTGTCCTAGAAGCTCTGTCTGTGTTTGGCAATTTTGTCAGCAGAATGGCTCTGAGTTCATAGGAACAGGCCCCTCAAGGGTTTCCAATCGGCACCACGTTGACCTTTCTACCTGGGAGACCAGACACATGGTACAAATAAGGGATTTTAGAAAAAGTATATAAAACCCTATTCTCCTGAGAAAAGACAGCATTCCTGTTCCATTAATTCAATCTTACTGAATGGAACTGTGTATAAAATAACACACATTCTTCTGAAATATGACGTTGGCTCCATGGTGACTGACACATAAACTCTGTCACTAGGTACCTGTCAGAGCATCTAAGCTGTCACTCCTTCCCTGCTAGAACTTCCAGCACATTTGTCCTTTGCGCTCTGAGGTCAGGGCCACACACACTCACGTGGCAGGGCTCCCGCAGACTCGTGTCTGTGCTGGGAGGACGGAGCCGGGGAGGGAATCCCTGCCCAGTGTGTTGTTTCAAGCAGTTTGAATCAGTGGCAGGAGAAAACAATGCTCCATGTGTGTCCCTCTAGGAATGCACAGGACGGCTTCTTGACACGATCTGGAGAGAATCATTCCCTGTCTCCTCAGTACTGTGGGGACCTCAGAGGAAGGAAAGCTCTGGAAATCAGGGAGAAAGCACATTCAAGGAAAGTCCTAGCATCCTGCACAGAAGCGACACTGTGTCCATGGGGACCCGTCACTACTCTGGACCCTGATGTCTAAGAAGAGTTTGTGTAGAGACACCACCCCAGTCCTGACCCAGGAACATAGAAGGGAGCCATGAACAGACTCATTCTGAAGACTCTTAGCAGGGCATCTAAGAGTCCTGACATAAGGGGAAGTGATATACAGGAACACCTGGTCAGTCCCTAAAGCAAGGAGCAGTGGACAAAGCAGTTGGGGTGGGTTGCAGAGATGGGTCTGATGGGCCCTGGTCACCATGTCACACAATGGTGTATCTGGGTCTGGACACCAGGGGCACTCTAGTCCCATTTCTGAGGAGTCATTGGTGATCAGAGCTGGGACCTGACACCTGGCCCTGCCTGTGCCCTCTGCTCAGTGCTCGCAGCTGGGACCTCCCCCCACCCCCAACCCCTCCCCTGCCCATGTCCTTGACATCCACAAGCAGAAGGACATGACCCAGGACCAGGGAGGGGTCAGAGAATGGGGGTCTCATTTGCATGGCCGGGCCCTCCCTCTCTCAGAGGATGAAGAGGGGAAGGGAGAGATGAGGGGAGGCTCTGCACATCTGTGGGGCCACAGAAGGCAGGATCGGTGATGACCTCCACCATGGCCTGGTCCCCTCTCCTCCTCAGCCTCCTCGCTCACTGCACAGGTGACTGGATGCAGGGACAGGGGAAGGGGCCCTGGGGGGACATGGAGGGCCCTCCTTCCTCTTTTTCTCTCTAGACCCCAGCATCACCCTGTCTGTGTCTCTCCCCCTTGCAGGGTCCTGGGCCCAGTCTGTGCTGACTCAGCCGCCCTCCGTGTCTGGGAGCCTGGGCCAGAGGGTCACCATCTCCTGCACTGGAAGCAGCTCCAATATCGGGGGATATGCTGTGAGCTTGTACCAACAGCTCCCAGGAAAAGCCCCCAGAACCGTCATCTATTATGATAGCAAGCGACCCTCAGGGGTCCCGGATCGATTCTCTGGCTCCAAGTCTGGCAGCTCAGGCACCTTGACCATCACTGGGCTCCAGGCTGAGGACGAGGCTGAGTATTACTGCCAGTCCTATGACAGCAGTCTCAGTGCTCACACAGTGCTCCCGGCCTGTGGGGAAGTGAGACAAAAACCTGCTGTCCCTCAGCAACGGGTCCCGTGCAGCTCCCCCTCCTTGGCCAAGTCAGCTCCTTCCTTTTTTGGTCTACACTGTAGTCTGAACTAATCTCAAGGAACATTGGCTACAAAATATTCCAAATTTTCTTAAATTCAGCCCCTTCAGCCTCTCCTAAGCAGGAAGATATTGTTTGGTTTTCTCATATTGAGGAGAAACTCCTGGGTGCCAGGGCCAGGCTGCCTGGGTAAAAGCAGACTAATCATTTGTAAAAGCGGACTAATAATTCAAGAATATCTTGACTTTTTAACCAAGTTAAAACAGAATTCTAATTTTGTATCCACATAGTTTGATTTTAAAGCTCACTTATTTATTTAAATTTATCTTAATTTTAACAAGTATTGACCACACATACAATTCCTTTCTAGGTTCCTTTCCCAAAAACCTACTACAACTTTCTCCTATTGTCTCCAGACCCCAGCATCACCCTGTCTGTGTCTCTCCCCCTTGCAGGGTCCTGGGCCCAGTCTGTGCTGACTCAGCCGCCCTCCGTGTCTGGGGCCCTGGGCCAGAGGATGACCATCTCCTGCACTGGAAGCAGCTCCAACCCCAGGGGTTATGCTCTTTAGTACCACTTTAGTGCCAACAGCTCTGAGGAGCAGCCCCTCAATCTCCTCTTTTATGCTCACAATAATCAATCTTTGGGGATCCCCGTTCAATTCTCTGGCTCCAGGTCTGGCAACTGAGGCTCCCTGACCATCGCTGGGCTTGAGGCTGAGGACGAGGCTGATTACTCCTGCCCGCCCTATGACAGTGGACTCCATGTTCACACCGAGCTCCCGGGCTGTGTGGAAGCAACAGAGACGTGCTGTCCCCACAGCAGCAGGGTTCCCCGTTCAGCCCTATTTCCTGGCCAAGCCAACGCCTTGCTTGCTTGCTTTGGTACAACCTGGGGCCTGAGATCCATCTGAGGGAATTTGTCCGCGAATTCATTTCACATTCTTTTACATTTGTCCCTGAACCCTGTCCTTGGCATCCACAGATTTTGTCATTTTCTCAAATTGAGCAAAAATTTCGGGGAACCGTGGCAGGATGGCCGGTGGACAGAGTCCATCATGAGTTGGGGAAGAACCAGCAAAACACAGTCTACCTACATGTGAGTCCCAACATGTCGGAAGTGTCCTATATGTGTCCAGTACCAACAGCTCCCATGTATGGGGTCCCAAATCCGCAACTATTATGATGTGAGTCCCTCTGGGGACTCTGATCCTTTCTCTGCTTCCATGTCTTACCGCTCTGGCTCCCTGACCATCACTGGGCTGAGGTCTGAGGACAGTCTGCTCCTCACTGCCCCTCCTGGGACAGCATCTCAGGGCTCACACAGCCTCCAGGCCTGTGGAAATTGGGACCAGAGCCCCGTTCTCATCGGCCAGGAGGGGGAGGACCGGCGGCTGCTCAGGCTCTTCCTGTGGCTTCTGCTTCTGGTGCTCCGGCTGCGGCCATCATGGGGCCAAGTCCATGCAAGGGCATCTCCTGGGGGTGAGGGCTCCTCCTTTCCTTCTGTCCCCACCTTCACTCACAGCGGCCTCTCCCTAGACAGAGAGTCTTCCAAGGACACAGAAAGGTCATCTCCCCCATTAGGTTGAGACACAGGGTCTCTACACTGAGGTTCATGGGCTGGGGGTGGCAGGTCCAGGGTGCTCATCTCCCCCCTGAACTGTGAGGAATCTGGGGTCTCCATTCTTGATCATTTACCTATTTCTACAAGTTTCCAGACCCATGTAATCCTATTAGTCTTCCATAGGAATGTCTGTTCTTTGTGCTCATTGAGCTGATTTCTTCTGTCCCTGCTGCACCAACAGGGGAGTATTGAGGAATCATATATTTGGGTCTTTTAGGATGACTGCCTTTTTATTGCCATCAATGCTGAGAGCGAACAAGTGACTTTTCTTGGTCACTTCCATTGTCTATTACTTGCAGAAAGACGTTGAATAATCATGGAGTTAAGGCCACTTACGCCTGTTCCTGATCTTGTAGAAAGGTCCTCCCCTCTCACCACAGTAGCTAACTTCCTGTCTGGGGGACTGAGTTCTAGGTGTGTGGGAGAGAGTGTGTTACCATGGGTCAAATGTGTCTGTCTGTTTCTACTTTATGTAGTTTTTGTTAGGACTTTGTTTTCTATTTGCTCAAAGAGTCTTTCAAGATCTAGTGAGATAATATGATTTTCATCTATTGCTTTAATAATAGGATATCTTATATAGAATAATTTTTTACTGTGGAATTCAACTTGTATGCCTGCAGTAAATCACAGATGGTCATGGTGTATGAACATATGGATGTGAGATTGGAGTCACACTGTTGATATGGTATTTAGATCATTTGTAAAATATGTCTTAATACTGATCTGCAAATTTCCTTTTCCTGTATAATATCTTTCAGATGTATCAGTATTACATTTTCTTTCTATAAGAATTTAACTTGTCTTGGGGCACCTGGCTGGCTTAGTCAGTTGAGTATGCAACTCTAGAACTCAGAATCGTGAGTTCAAGCCCCACATTGGGCATGGATCCTACTTAAAAGTGTAAAAAAAAAAAAAGAATTTAAATTTTCCATTGTTTTTCAATGCTTTCAATAACATATATATGAAGCAAACAAATAAAATATTCTGCTCTCTGAAAGTTTGTTATTTTTTCTTGTGAAGCTAATCTCATCTCATGCCTTTTTGTGGAATAGTTCCTCATAATATTCTCTATTTTTTTTTAAAGAGATTTTATTTGTTTATTTGAAAGAGAGAGAGAAAGAGTGTGAGAGAGAGAGCAAGCATGAGCAGTGGCAGGGGCAGAGGGGCTTGATCCCAGGACCCTGGGATCATGATCTGAAGAGAAAGCAGACGCTTAACCGACTGAGCCACCCAGGTTGTCCCAGTGACTGGATCAATCTTGCAGGTTCTCTATGCCTGTCCAGCTTCCTCATGCCCTCAGTCAGTCATTCCGGCACATCTTGCAGTTTCCTCAGACAGCTCCCCTCTGGAGGGGCAGGGCCTCTGTGCTGGGAACCAGCAATGAATTAGATAGAGGGGGTCCTTTCTCTCTGCCTTAGATGCTCTTCACTTCTCCTACTCTTCTTTGTTTTACCTTCTCCCTGCTCCAAGGCATCCGTAAAACTCCGATATCCTGCCCCAGAGTAATTGACCAGTTCCCTCCCTCACTCTATTACACCTTTCCTTCCCAGAGGAGGGGGGGGTAGAATCCTATCTTCACCTGGAATTCCTTAAGGGACCTTTCTCCCCATTTGTCAACTGCACGAGGCACAGCCCTTCCCTGGACCACATTCCACTATATTCCTTCTGAAGGTCTGTTCCTTATTTCTGTTTCCACCTTCTCCTTCTCATACCTATCTTTGTCCTTGACCAGAAGCAGAGATGGGACATATATGTGGAATAGATGTATGGTCATAGACAGCTACCCCATATGGAGATGATGCCTCATCCCAAGGGAACCATTGTTCTAGTTGAAGATCCATGTGTCTTCCTGAGTGTCCTCATTCAGTTCCTTCCTCACATGGGGAGCTGAGAGGTGGGCCAGACCCACACATCTGGCCAGAACCACACATGGACTTTGGCAACCTCCTCACCTAGGAATTCACTTCAATAATCCCCATGCCGTCAACATGAATTACCCTCTGGCAAGCATCCCTGAACTTTTGTCATGCACATGTCATATCCTGCTGATATCTATTTATTTTTGACATTGGCCAAAATATTGATATTATACGTGAAAATGATGTGATTGGTGAATATCTGGTTCTTACCGTAGAGGATAAATACACACTAATTTGTATAAATTGTATAAACAGAACTGAAAATGTCTCAGTATTGGAGCATATGAATCAATAAAGTAAAAGTATAATAATTATCTGTGAATATTTTATAATTAGAATCTTATATGTTTCTTTTTTTAAATATTTTATTTATTTATTTGACAGAGAGAGAGAGAGAGCACAGGTAGACAGAGCAGTAGGCAGAGGGAGAGGGAGAAACGGGCTCCCCACTGAGCAGGGAGCATGATGCGGGGCTCAATCCCAGGACTCTGAGATCATGACCTGAGTCGAAGGCAAATGCTTAACCAACTGAGCCACCCAGGTGCCATGAGAATCTTACAGGTTTCTAACTGCACAGTTGCAGTGTAAATATAAAGTGCAATTAGTGGTGTGGAACACATTTTTTTTTTTCTCCATCTTCAAATAATCTAACAGTCCAAGAAGGGTTTCAAAGCTTGAGAGGTTATCTTTTGATGACACTGACCTCAGAGATAGAGGAATCTGGCTCCAGGGAGAAGGTGGTGGGAGATGCTGGAGGCTGGAGGACAGGGTGGGAGCTGGTCAACCAGCAGAGAGGGGCTGGGTGCGGGGAGGGCAGTGTCCTCTCCCAGGGACCACACCCTGAGGAAGCCGAGAGCTGGAAGCAGGGCTCTCCTCTCAGTCCTGACAGAAGCACTGCGTCAGGAGCACAGAGGGGGCTCCTTCCTGACCCTTCCTGTTACTTCCTTACCTGCACCAATCAGAAAATAGTTGGTGCTTCTAAAATGTGTGTTTTACAAATAACTATGTAAGTTCTAGAACACATAAATGAGTTTTCTCAAACTAAAAAACATTAAAAGAAAACTTTATGCTTTTCTGTTTTACCCATAAGTATTGGGGGCAGCACAGGTTCAATTTAGTTCTTAAACTCCTCCTGTGCTCAGAGTCTACCCTGTGAGATCGCTCATTTCAGGGTCATAGATGCAGAGCTTCCCTCTCAGATTCCCTCCTGCTTCATTACTTGTCCTACTGTTCCAAAGTAGGGAACACATTCTATTATACCCCTAAGCTGTATCTGTCTAGCATCTCCTACAGGAGTTCATGTAGTAATTTCCCTACAACAACCAGGTGATCATCACTACATCAACAATGAAGAAGCCCCAGAGAATATTAAGTCGTTAAGCGTCTGCCTTCGGCTTAGGTCATGATCTCAGGGTCCTGGGATCGAGTCCCACATCAGGCTCCCTCCTCGGCAGGAAGCCTGCTCCTCCTCTCCAACTCCCCCTGCTTGTGTTCCCTGTCTCGCTGTGTCTCTCTCTGTCAAGTAAATAAATAAAATCTTTCTTAAAAAAAAAGATAGTATCCAAAAGAAAATAACTTTTAGGAGTCAACTTAACCAAGTAGGCAAAAGACTTGCAAAATAAAAAGTAAAAAGGATTGCTGAAAATACTAAAAGGATTTAAATAAGTGAGAGGATCCCACATCCATGGCTCGGATTGACTTAATATTGTGAAGGTACAAGCAACACCATCCAAATCCATCTCCACAGTCAATGCTGTCCTGCCAGGTGCTTGTTGCTCCCAGTTTAATCCCACGATGTCTACTGCTCACCCCCCTGCTTGTTGGAGGGTTTTGGATAAATGTCTGTTCTTTGGACCCAGATTTTAGACACTCATCCCCCATGAATTCCACATTAGGGTGAGGGTTGTCAGGGCAGGAGAGATGGAAAAACCCCTCAACAGAGGAGTGATCCATTTATAGCAATGTTCTGTGTGTAACAATCTTTATACTAATGAAAAATATAAAGCTGATTTAAAATATATTAAGTATATAAGAGAGTCAAATATATAAGTATTTGTCAGGCTAAATTTCAAGGAAACTTTGAACCTGGAAAGGTGAGCAGGAGCAGAAGACGCATGTCCCTGACAGTGTCCTGTTCCCATGGCAGAGACAGGCATCAAACGTCCTTGCAGTGCAGGCTGAGGGGACCTCACAGGAGAATCTAAACCCACAGCAACAACAACTGTCAAACTGTAAGATGGGTCCATGTAGAATTACTGTGAGGTGTGAACCACCTTGATACTCGAGAGATTTAAGCCTTTTATTTGGTTCAAGATGATGGTAGACTGGTTATGAGCCCAAGCTCTTGGAAGAGGCAAACTCCAATGTCAGGTAATCCTGAAATACCTGCTAACGTAAGCAGTGTGCAATACATAATGTTTTTAACCATCCGGAGGTCATTAGTGATCTAGAAATAAGCTGTCAGCCCGAACACCACAGAGGGCTCCTCTTCATTCTACTGCCCGGGGCAGCGACATCATTCTAGATCCAATTGCAAAAGTCTGGACTTCATTCCAGGAGCGCTGGGAGGTGTCAGATGGGCTGGACGACTTGGTGTCTCGGCCCAGCAGGTGGCGCTGTGGGACTGGGCGTGTGTGGACAGGCTTCTGGTCCAGACCAAGCAGGGAACTACTCTACTCATTCTTGCACACTTGGCAGGTGGTGTCTTCACTGAAGTGTGACTGCAGAACCTGTGTCCCTGCAGCTGCGTGGGGGCTCAGCTCTGACTCCCTCCCTCCTTCCTGCTCCATCCGCCACCCCATGGAGGCCTTGCCCAGGCTGGTGTTCAGACAGGGACAGACCTGCCCACACCTGGAGCTGTTCTCATGAAAAATAATCACCTGCCGTGCTACCGGGGCCCAGGGCAAGCGACCCCTGGGGAGGGGAGGAGGGGAAAGCCAACAATGTGGCCTCATGCAGCCGACTCTGGGGCTTCTCTGTCCTGTCCTGATTCCTCTGTGGCCTCCTCCCTCATAGACAAGGAATTGCCTTTAGGGCTGAAGAGAAAAGCTGCTGGGGTGGGGAGGCATTTGCACCGCTTTGCTCCCAAACAAAGCCTCATTCTTTCTGTCACCTTAGAGCCTCCAGCTTTCCTTTCAGGGCCTGTCAGACTGTGGTACTCTGCCGTCCAGGGCATCGGGGTCCTTGTTAGGGGGAAAAGGAAAAAAATATATAAATGTATATGATATTTATTATAAATAATTATAAATATTACATATTATAATATTGTATATATACTATATAAGCATATGAAATATATTAAATGTGTATAATATATTATATTGAATTATTACATGTATCATTTTATTATATATAATCTAGTAAATATAGATATTAGGTATGATAAAAATACTATAGATTATATATTGTATCAAATGTTACATGTTGCATATACATATCATATATTATAAGGTATACATTTAAGTACTATAAATTATATATAGAGGTGATGAGGGAATGGAAGACAAGCTGAGGACAAAGCAGAAGCTGACACCCCAAGCCCCCCCCCATGGGATCTGTGTGACATTCCTCAGGCACTCCTGGCTGCCCTAAAGGGAAAACAAATAGTTGACTTGTAGAGATCACAATCCTGCAAGACCTGAGTCTCCCTCAGTTTACAAATGTCCTAGTGATTTACAAGGAAGAAGCTTTCTTATCAATAGGCAAACTCCCAGAGACCCATAACTCAGTTTCCTGATGTTAGGGTTTCCTTAGGGAAGGAAAGCCCCTTCCATAAAATTGAGGTAGGCTGAGGCAGAAGGAAATGTCCATAAAATTGAATTCTTTTAAACCTACAGCCCATTGATAAGGAAGTGTGATAGGAGGAATGTAACATTCCTCCAGGAAGCTCCCAACTATCTTACCATTAATGCTTTCCTGAAGGAAAAACAACCTTAACTTGACAAATTGGAAAGCCTCCAGTATCTTGTGTGTCATCTTTAATACAGGAAAGTTCTTTCAAAACCTCCCTTTGTCCTTACCTCCGCCAACCCCATAGTATAGAATCAGCGGCCCTTCACAACCCGGGGACCGCAGCTCTTTCTGCCCACCGGGCCTGTCCCCGTGCTTTAAGAAACCACCATTTGGCACCAAAGACATCTCAAGAACTCTTTCTTAGTCCTGGGCTCTGGACTCCACCCCACCGCACCTCACCTATATTCCAAAACCACAGCGGAGGGAGGGAGAGGAAAATGAAGTAATAAGGAGATCACAGGGAATAACTTGCAAAGCCTTGACTCCCAGAGCAGGAGTGAGTGGGTTCTTTTTATTTCGCATTTGGGATGAATATTCAGAGGGGAGCTCTGTCATCCCTTGTCCAGGTGTGGGTAAGGTCCGTCAGGAGGCCTGAGAGCACAGGCCTATAGGGGCATCCTTTGCTCTGTTAATGCAGCCAGTGCGCCTCCTAGTGCAGAGACTTGAACAGTATATTGAAGCCGAGGTGGCTGCCCCACAAGGGGACGGGGCTGGGGACCTGCTCCCAGAGCCAGGATAAACTGGAAAGGATTTGGGGTCCTCATCTGGGGCAAGGAATGCAGGGCCTGGTTGCCTTGAAAACAGCACTGGGGGGTTCACCACTGATTGATTCATTGTCTCTGATGTGGTTAGATAGACTGTTTCCTGGCCTGGTAGAGCTGTCCATTTTTGCATTTCCTTTGTTCCCTTAAATCTTTAACTACTGGAGTTTTTTTTGTTCTGTTTTGTTTGTTTGTTTTCATTTCTTCTTAATTCTGACACCTCTTAGGAAGATCTGCAAGATGTGTGCTCAGAAAGTAGAGACACAAGGGCAGAGATCACAGGAAACAGCTGGGGGCCCAAAATGACTTCTCTTGTGTCAGGAAAGCTATAGCCCAACTGTTTGTTTGTTTGTTTTTCTCCTGGGGACCCCTAGCTTTTTCTGCTCACACACGGACCCACTGATGGCACTCCTTGGTATTGTAAACCCCGGTGGACAGTGTGCATCAGCAGGGTCCTTCAGAGATGAAAAGCACAGCCCAAAGACACCTCTCGCCTAGGACATCGAGCATCACCCTAGAGTCATCAGGGGTTGGGGGGTCTGTGTGCTCTTTCCAACTTTGTGAGGGGTTCCTGGGCTCAAGATTCTTCTCCAACACCCAGTTTTCCAATCCTTGTGTTCCCCACTGTCTCCAGACCTTCCCAGTGAGAAAGGATTCTTCTGACCCATGGTGCCTTGAGAATGTCTGTGACAGTTTCTCAGGGCTCCCTTCAAGGTCAGGGAGCCTGGCTGATTACTGTGACTCCCCAATTTATTCAGGATGAAATAGATTTCATTAGTTCTCAAACTCATGATTTTAGTTGCTATTTCTAAGAAATCTGATATTGGTCATTTATTTCTATATTTTATGGTGACTTACAGAAGCTGACCCTGTGTTTTTCAGATATGTCAATAATTCTTTCTAATTCTTCCTTTTTCTCTTAAGTTTGGGTCCTCCTGAAGAGGAAAAGTACGCAGAGCAGGTCCAGGCCAGGAGGCCCCAGAAGATGGAAAGTTACTAACAATAAGCTAGAGATAACCAGAAGCCCTCCTGGGAGCAAGAGATAACCAGCCATTTCTGCTTCTGTAAACAGGCTTCCCACCACAGGCTCCCCGCACTATTGTCCCCGCCTAAAGCAGCCCCCGCTCCCCCAGTTTAAACCCACCTACCAGCAGTCAGCACAGCCCTTGGAACCTGACTGCCTGCATCCCCTATAAAAGCCCTATAACCCCATTGCCCGGGGCCCAGAACTTGGAGCACGAGCTCATCTGGGCCCGCTGGCGTAAAATAAATCCGAGTTCTCCTACTTCTCCGAGGGTCACTTGGTCTCTCTCTGGTCTGATTTTTATTTTTCCGCAACACTTCTTATCTTCAAATTTGGTGCATATAAAATCGCGTACTTTTCTCCAGTGTATGAAAGGATCCTTTGATAAATAGACACAAAGTGATTGAGTAGGAACCGTTGTGTGATATAAGTTGAGCTCGCAAACACAAACACTGAGGAGGGCAAACAGCAACCATTACATTGTACGAAACAGACAATGTACTAGCAATTCTGAAATGAATATAAAATCATATTTTATTCATCGTGATGAACACTGATCTGACACTTAAACGTGTGTTTAAAGAATGTAGGGGAGGTGGGCCTGGGTGGGTCAGTCAGAGAAGCATCTGCCTTAGGCTCAGATCATGACCTCAGGGTCCTGGGATCAAGCCCTGGGTCTGGCTCAGAGGGGAGTTGGCTTCTCCCTCTCCTTCTGCGCCCCCCACCTCAGCTTATAAGTGCATTCTCTCTCTAATAAATCTTTAAAAAAATAAAAAGTGTAGGGGAGAATGAATGAATGAATGCTGCAGACTAAGCCTGCTTTCTTCCCATGGGGGAGGGAAGGAGTCTCTCAGCCCTGCTCATCCATGTGTCCACACCCCTCCACAGGTCACATCATGATCGCCATGTGACAGAGGGACAACAGATCCATCTGCAGCCCCCCACGTGCTCTCCCACCTGACCTCACCTGAGTCTGGGCATCCCCATCTCTGCGGGCATCGCCCTCCATCCACCTGACACTCTGGACCATCCCTTCCTCTCCCACGCCCAGGGTCCACTCAGTCACCTCTCTGAGTCCCACCTGGGACCACGAGACATTTCTCCCTTCCCTGTTTCCTCTGCTCTCCTCTTCCTCCAGCCACACCCCCTTGTATCCCCTTCCAGGTCTCCCTGTTCCAAGTTCTGTCCTAGGACTTCCCACAAAGTTAAATCCTTAATGAGCAGCACTGACCAGAAGTGCAGCCTGGATTAAAAATCTCAGAGAAAATGGAGGGGAGGTCACAGGATGGCCCCTCTGTTGTTCCTGCTGGATACCCAGGCCCTGCTCTGTCCCCACAGCCGCTGGGGGTCCTGTCAGCCCTGCTCAGGAAGGGCCGGGCGTTCTCACACTCGGTGTCCTTCTCTGTGAAGGTGTGTGTCTACACTGCAAGTTCCTGTTCACACTCAGCACCCAGAGCCAGCCTGACTCCTCTGAGTACCCCCCACCCTGTGGGGACAGATTCCCTCTGCTCTCTGCTCCCCGTGTCTTGTCCTCAGATGCACACAGGTTCACAGGCTCCCCTGGGTCAGGACTGCACAGGTACCTCCTGCCACACCCCACTGCATGGAGGAAGCCTGATCAGGGACAGCATGCCAGGACCTCTGTCCTTCCCTGGAGGGTCACTCTCCCATGGTGGGAGCACAGGCATTAGGGAAGCAGGTGAAGGGGAGGCTTGCCAGCAGTGGGAAAGGAGAGATTCTTCCAGAGACCAGGAGAGGGCGCTGTGGGACCATGTCTGGGAGTTTCTTCAGGCTAGGGTCTCCCAGCAGGACAGTCCTCCACTGACAGGAGGCCCCAAGGCCGGGTCCCTAACTTTCAGTGGGGATATGGCAGGTGTATCCTCTCTGGGCCTGGTAAGTCCGTGGACCTGGGCCTGTGTGTGGTCCCTGCAGCTGCTTCCTCCAGGCCCACCAGGGAGAAACTAGAGCATCAGGAATTCTCTGAGTCCAAGGGCCACAGACCCGGGAGTGCACAGCAGGGAGAAGCAGGAGTGGGTCACATTTGCATGAGCAGCCCCTCCTCTGTGAGGCCCTTGACAGGGGATTAGACAGGCCCAGGGCAGCCCAGCCCCAGCTCTGTGGCCTAAGAAGGGGCTGTGTCACCATGGCCTGGAGCCTGACCTCCTTGCGATCCTCACTGCACAGGTGGGGACAGGCCCCAGTGGCCGAGGGCGGCCCCCCAGCCTGAGTCAGATCCCCTGGCTCAGCTCCTCAACCACATGCACCCGATCCCTTCTCTTCATTCTGATGGTTCCCTGTCCCAGCCCATGCTGACCCGGCCGCCCTCCCTCTCTGCATCTCTGGGAACGACAGACAGACTCACCTGCACCCTGAGCAAGGACATCAGTGTTGGCGGCTCTAACATCTACTGGATCCAGCAGCAGCCAGGGAGCCCTCCCCGGGATCGGCTGTACTACTGCTCAGACTCCGAGAAGCACCAGGGCTCTGGGGTCCCCAGCCGCTCCTCGGGCTCCAAAGACGCCTCGGCCAATGCGGGTCTTCTGCGCATCTCGGGGCTGCAGGCTGAGACCGAGGCGGATTATTACTGGGCTGCAGCTCACGGCGCTGGGAGCAGCTACCCATCCTCACAGCGTCTCAGATAAGGAGGGAGTGAGACAAAAAGCCCTGGGTCCCAGGACCTTGTGTGTGAGCTTATTTCATTGAGAAACTTACCAGGGGACACCTGCAGGGAGGACTCTTCTGCAGCACAATCTCTCCTTGAACAGGAGAAAAACACACACACACACATTATGCCTGTGAATTGAGCCAGCCTAGGGCATCTGAGGAAGACAAAGACAGATGAGATATCCGAGCCCAACCGCACATCCCCACTCAATCTGGAGAAGATGGACAGGAATGAATTCTGTGTCTACGGCTGAACATACTGCCAACGAACATTCCTCCACAATCCGTTCTATCATCTTTTTTTTTTTTTTTGTAGTTTTTAATTTTATTACATTATGTTAGTCACCATACAATACATCATTAGTTTTTGATGTAGTGATCCACGATCCATTGTTTTCATATAACACCCAGTGCTCCATGCAGTACGTGCCCTCCTTAATACCCATCACCGGGCTGACCAATCCCCCCTCCCCCCTCCCCTCTAGTTTCTCAGGTCCATAGTCTCTCATGGTTCATCTCTCCCTCCAATCCCCCCCCCATTTTTCCCTTCCTTCTCCTAATATCCTCCATGTTATTCCTTATGTTCCACAAATAAGTGAAACCATATGATAATTGACTTTCTCTGCTTGATTTATTTCGCTTAGCATAATCTCCTCCAGTCCCATCCATGTTGATGTAAAAGTTGGGTATTCATCCTTTCTGATGGCTGAGTAATATTCCATTGTATATATGGACCACATCTTCTTTATCCATTCATCTGTTCAAGGGCATCTCGGCTCTTTCCACAGTTTGGCTATTGCGGACATTGCTGCTATGAACATTGGGGTGCATATGGCCCTTCTTTTCACTACATCTGTGTCTTTGGGGTAAATACCCAGGAGTGCAATTGCTGGGTCATAGGGTAGCTCTATTTTTAAATTTTTGAGGAACCTCCACACTGTTTTCCAAAGTGACTGTACCAACTTGCATTTCCACCAACAGTGTAAGAGGGTTCCCCTTTCTCCACAACCTCTCCAACATTTGTTGTTTCTTTCCCTGTCCATTTTGGCCATTCTAACTGGTGTAAGGTGGTATCTCAGTGTGGTTTTGAGCTGGATTTCCCTGATGGCTAATGATGATGAACATTTTTCATGTGTCTCTTAGCCATTTGTATGTCTTCTTCAGAGAAGTGTCTGTTCATCTCTTCTGCCCACTTTTTGACTTGATTATTTGTTTTTTGGGTGTTGAGTTTGAGAAGTTCTTTATAGATTTTGGATACCAGTCCTTTATCTGTAGTGTCATTTGCAAATATCTTCTCCCATTCTGTGGGTTGCCTCTATGTTTTGTTGACTATTTCCTTTCCTGTGCAGAAGCTTTTTATCTTGATGAAGTCCCAAAAGTTCATTTTTGCTTTTGTTTCACTAGCTTTTGGAGATGTATCTTGAAAAGTTGCTGTGGCCGATGTCAAAGAGGTTACTGCTTATGTTCTCCTCTAGGATTTTGATGGATTCCTGTCTCACATTGAGGTCTTTCATCCACTTTGAGTTTATCTTTGTGAATGGTGTTAGAGAATGGTTGAGTTTCATTCTTCTGCATGTGGCTGTCCCATTTTTCCAGCACCATTTATTGAAGAGACTGTCTTTTTTCCATCGTATGTTTTTTCCTGCTTTGTCAAAGATTATTTGACCATAGAGTTGAGGGTCCATATCTGGGCTCTCTATTCTGTTCCATTGATCTATGTGTCTGTTTTTGTGCCAGTACCATGCTGTCTTGGTGATCACAGCTTTGTAATATAGCTTGAAATCGGGCAACGTGATGCCCCAGCTTTGTTTTTCTTTTTCAACATCTCCTTGGCCATTCGGGGTCTTTTCTGATTCCATACAAATTTTAGAATTGTTTGTTCCAGCACTTTGAAAAATGTCATTGGAATTTTGATCGGGATGGCGTTGAAGGTATAGATTGCTCTGGGTAGCATGGACATTTTAACAATGTTTATTCTTCCGATCCATGAGCATGGA
This sequence comes from Mirounga angustirostris, assembly GCF_029215605.1. NCBI lineage: Eukaryota > Metazoa > Chordata > Mammalia > Carnivora > Phocidae > Mirounga > Mirounga angustirostris. Next base: position 91,808,282 of record NW_026991722.1, read on the forward strand.
ATATTTTTCCATCTTTTTGGGTCTTCTTCAATTTCTTTCATGAGTGTTTTGTAGTTCCTAGAGTATAGATCCTTTACCTCTTTGGTTAGGTTTATTCCGAGGTATCTTATGGTTTGTGGTGCTATTGTAAATGGAATCGTTTCTTTAATTTCTCTTTCTACAGTTGCATTGTTAGTGTATAAGAAAGCAACTGATTTCTGTGCATTGATTTTGTATCCTGCCACATTACTGAATTGCTGGATGAGTGCTAGTAATTTGGGTGTGGAGTCCTTTGGGTTTCCGCATAAAGTATCATGTCGTCTGCGAAAAGAGAGAGTTTGACTTCTTCTTTGCCAATTTGAATACCTTTTATTTCTTTTTGTTGTCTGATTGCTGTTGCTAGGACTTCTAGTACTATGTTGAACAACAGTGGTGAGAGTGGGCACCCTTGACGTGTTCCTGATCTTAAGGGAAAGGCTCTCAGCTTTTCCCCATTGAGGATGATATTTGCTGTGGGTTTTTCATAGATGGATTTTATGAGCTTGAGGAATGTTCCCTCTATCCCTATACTCTGGAGAGTTTTAATCAGGAAAGGATGTTGTATTTTGTCAAATGCTTTTTCTGCATCAATTGAGAGGACCATATGGTTCTTCTCCCTCCTCTTATTAATGTGTTCTATCACATTGATTGGTTTGCGAATGTTGAACCACCCTTGCATCCCAGGGATAAATCCCACTTGGTCGTGGTGGATGATCCTTTTAATGTATTGTTGGATCCTATTAGCTAGGATTTTGTTGAGGATTTTGGAATCCATATTCATCAGGGGTATCGGTCTGAAATTCTCCTTTTTGATGGGGTCTTTGCCTGGTTTGGGGATTAAGGTAATGCTGGCCTCATAGAATGAGTCTGGAAGTTTTCCTTCTGTTTCTATTTTTTGAAACAGCTTCAGTAGAGTAGGTATTATTTCTTCTTTGAATGTTTGGTAGAATTCCCCAGGGACTCCCATCAGGCCCTGGACTCTTGTTTTTTGGGAGGTTTTTGATCACTGCTTCCATCTCGTTACTGGTTATTGGCCTATTCAGGTTGTCAATGTCTTCCTGTTTCAGTCTTGGCAGCTTATAGGTTTCCAGGAAGGCCTCCATTTCATCCTGATTGCTCACTTTATTGGCATATAGTTGTTGATAATAATTTCTAATAATTGTTTCTATTTCCTTGGTGTTGGTCATGATCTCTCCCCTTTCTTTCATAATTTTATTAATTTGGGTCCTTTCTCTCTTCTTTTGGATAAGTCTGGCCAGTGGTTTATCAATCTTATTAATTCTTTCAAAGAACCAACTTCTAGTTTCGTTGATCTGATCTACTGTTTCTGATTTCTAATTCATTGATTTCTACTCTAATTTTAATTATTTCTCTTCTAATGTGTGGCTTAGGCGTCATTTGTTGCTCTTTCTCTAGTTCTCTAAGGTGTAGAGTTAGTTGGTGAATTCGGGATTTTTCTATTTTTTTGAGTGAGGCTTGGATGGCTATGTATTTCCTCCTTCGGACCACCTTTGCAGCATCCCATAGGTTTTGGACTGATGTGTTTTCGTTCTCGTTGATTTCCATGAACTGTTTAAGTTCTTCTTTGATTTCCTGGTTGACCCAAACATTCTTGAGCAGAGTGGTCTTTAGCTTCCAAGTGTTTGAATTTCTGCCAAATTTTTTCTTGTGATTGAGTTCCAGTTTTAAAGCATTGTGGTCTGAGAATATGCAGGGAATCATCTCAATCTTTTGGTATCGGTTGAGACCTGATTTGTGACCCAGTATATGGTCTATTCTGGAGAAAGTTCCATGTGCGCTCGAGAAGAATGAGTATTCTGTTGTTTTAGGGTGGAATGTTCTGTAAATATCTATGAGGTCTATCTGGTCCAATGTGTCATTCAAAGCTCTTGTTTCCTTGTTGATTTTCTGCTTAGATGATCTGTCCATTGCTGAGAGTGGAGTATTGAGGTCTCCTACAATTAACGTATTGTTATCAATATGACTCTTTATTTTGGTTAACAGTTGGCTTATGTAGATGGCTGCTCCCATGTTGGGGGCATAGATATTTACAATTGTTAGATCTTCTTGTTGGATAGACCCTTTAAGAATGATATAGTGTCCTTCTGTGTCTCTTATTACAGATTTTAGTTTAAAATCTCATTTGTCTGATATAAGAATTGCTACGCCAGCTTTCTTTTGAGGTCCACTGGCATGGAAGATGGATCTCCATCCCTTCACTTTCAGTCTGGATGTATCTTTAGGTTCAAAATGAGTCTCTTGTAGACAGCATATGGATGGGTCCTGTCTTTTTATCCAATCTGCAACCCTGTGCCGTTTTATGGGAGCATTTAGGCCATTCACGTTGAGAGTGATTATTGAAAGATATGAATTAATTGTCATCATGTTGCCTGTGAAGACATTGTTTTTATGGATTGTCCCTGTAAATTTCTGTTGTAGATCACTCGTGGGGTCTTTCTCCTTTTATTGAACCCCCCTTAATATTTCTTGCAGGGCCGGCTTAGTGGTCACATATTCTTTCAACTTCTGCCAGTCGTGGAAGCTCTGCATCTCTCCATCCATTCTAAATGAAAGCCTTGCCGGATAAAGTATTCTTGGCTGCATGTTCTTCTCATTTAGTACCCTGAATATGTCTGGCCAGGCCTTTCTGGCTTGCCAGGTCTCTGTGGATAGGTCTGATGTTATTCTGATGTTCCTCCCTCTGTACATAAGGAATCTCTTCCCCCTAACTGCCCTTAAGATGGTTTCCTTGGTTCTAAGATTTGCAAGTTTTACTACTACATGCCGGGGTGTTGGCCTGTTTTCCTTGATCTTGGGAGGGGTCCTCTCTGCCTCTAGGACTCGCATGTTTGTTTCATTCCCCAAATTAGGGAAGTTCTCAGCTACGATTTGCTCAAATACATCCTCTAGCCCTCTCTCTCTTTCCACTCCCTCCGGGATTCCAATTATTCTGACATTGGAACGCCTCATGGTGTCACTTATTTCTCTGATTCTATTTTCATGGACTCTGGGTTGTTTTTCCCTGGCCTCCTCTTTTCCCTTTTTATCTATTATACTGTCTTCCAGATCGCTTATTCTCTCTTCTGTCTCAGTTACCCTAGCTGTTAGATTATCTAGATTGGATTGGATCTCATTGATAGCATTTGTAAATTCTGCCAATTCCCCTTTTATTTCTGCCCTTAGAGACTCTATGTTTCCATTAATTGATTTCTCCATTCTAGCCGTTGTCTTCACAATGGCTAGCCTGAATTCCATCTCCGACATCTTGGTTATATCTGCATCCATTTGTAAATCTGCAGCATAAGTCATAATCTCTGAGTCTTTTCTGTTTTGGGGGCTCCTCCTCCTAGTCATTTTGTTGATGGGTGTTTGAGGGAATGTATAGAGTCCAAATTATTGACCAGAAACCCAAGCAAGATGCACCTGTTTTCTTGGGAACTTAGGGTTGCTGGCCTCTTGTTTTCCCAGCCTGTCTTCTGCGGGAGGGGCCTGCTGCGCTGTTACTCAGGCAACCCTGTTTGGGCCGAGTTGCCCTGCGCCCCTGTGGCGGGGGTTGGGCTCAGTGGGAATCAGTCTTTGGGGCTTTTGTTCTCTGGCGCCTTTCCCTGGCGGCTTTCCGCGTCTCTTCCGCGAGTCAGAGCAGAAGAGACTGTTTCCAACCCTCAGCCTCAGAGCAGAGAGACCACAGTCTGTTCTTCAGTGAGCTCTCCAGGCCACACTGTCTCTGTTTCTGTCCGTGCTGCTATAAACTTCAGCATCCTGGGTTGTGCACCCCTCCGCAGCGCTCCCAGTCCTGCCTCCAGGTTGGGGCCATCTCTGCCCTTTGTGCTTCTAAAACCGCCAGCCGCTCCCAGTTCACGCGCGCGACCCCGCCGGTCGGGGTTTCCACCCCGGGGGCTGCCCTAAAGTCCTTTCCCGATGCTACCGGTCTACGAGTCTGTGCCCCGTCCACAGCGCGCGAGGGTGTCGCTCACCGGCAGTGTAGGATCCCCACGGCCAGGCACCCTCCCGCTGCCATTTCTCCTCCGATATCTGCCCGCAGAATCACGGCTTTCCGCTTCGTACCTCAAAACCAACTGCCTGCGATATTCTGTTTGTAGAGATCCAGATCTTCTTACATCTCAGGCTGGTTTCATGGGTGCTCAGAGTGGTCTGGTAGTTATCCAGCTCAATTCCGGGGACCAGTTGAAATAGGGTCCCCTACTCCTCCGCCATCTTTCCTCTCCTCCTCCAAGAAAAAGACATCCAGAAGTCTGGGCTCCTCAGGGTCCTTTAAAAATGCAATCCTCGCAATCCTCCCCGGGAGACAGGGCACTGGGGTTGCCAAGGGGACCTGAGATACCGGTTTGCCACAGTCCTGAACTAGTCGGCTGCCAGGGCCAAGAGGGGAGAAGGTGTCAGTCACTCAAACCCTGTCTTGGTTCCGATTCAACATAACCAGTTATTTGGGGAGAAGGACCTGTGGATAATCCAAGCTCTCTCAATGACAGATTGGGTTAAGTAGTTTATTCTGAAAGGATATTACTCATAAACAGCCAGATGGAGGAGATACATAGGGCAACTAGTGGGGAAAGCTCCATGCCCTCTTCAGGTGTGCCCCGTTCTATCATCTTATTCCATAAAGTGTGACCTTGTGTCACTTCTGATGTATCCACAGCTGATACATTGACAATGACCCTGGTCACAGACACAGTCTCCTCTCCCTGAACCAGCTACACGTGAACTTGGACCAGATCCTACAGACTCTCCCTGACAACAACCCCAACACCCTCCCTTCTCTTCTCCCCTCTGCTCCCGTGTCCCTCAGGCTTCAGTCTCTCCCTCTGGCTCTTCAGAACTGAACTCTGTCTCCACATAGGATTTCAGAGGAAACTGGAAATGATCTTGCTGTGGTTTCCAGTCTCCAGGGTCCATCTCTAGGCAGGAGAGAGACCAGGAAACCAAGGTGCATGAAACCCCTCATATTCTCCTTCCTGCTCTTACCCCCACTCCCTGCTCTGGTTTTCTGCCCCCCAACACTCCCAGTCAGTCCTTTTACTTTAAAAATAAACTTCTTACATTTTTTTTTCTCTAAAAAGGATATTTTACCCAAACTTTAGGTATTTGCACATGTAATCTATAGATTCTTTTTCCTCCTTCAGAATTAACTGATGCTGTACCCACATTGAGCTTGAGCAAATCCACAGAGATAAGATGGGTTGCACATTTCAAAATATGTTACTTTTTCTTCTGCCCCAAATCTGTGTTTCCTAAGGACTCTCCAGACAGTACATTCATCCCAGAAACATATTCTTCTGGTCCCTGAGTCCCATGCTTTAGACTTTTTCCCCTTAAAAGTCACCACTATCCTCTGGCCACCCCAGGTAGACACCTGGAGACACAGAGGACTGTGGAGAACAGCGGGGTGTGGGGGCAAAAAGGAGGGCTGTGTGCTCACCCCCGCCCTGTGATCCCTGACACCTGGACACCCTGCAGCTATGGTTCTTGTGTCTGCAGAGATAGAAATGGACAGATTACTGTGACTCAGCAAGATTCAGTGAGTTAATAGGTGTTAACCTATTAACCTGTTAATAGGTCTGTTCTCACATGAGTGCTCACTGCCTAACTAAGTCCTGCTTCTTCAGTGTTAGATGTGACTGTGCGTGTGACCTCCCCACTGGGACACCTGGCATCATGCTCCCTCCCCACTAAGGCAGGTTCTGTAGGAGCCAAGTCTCTTCTTCATCCCAAGGTGATCTGCGGCTCCCACCAGGATGCTGATGAGGCTGTGGATACTAAGGTTTTGGGGACACTCAGATGAAGAAGATCCTTCTCACAAAGGCACTGAAGGAGTTCATAGAGTTGTAGGCGAGCTTGTCCCCACATTTGGGTGTCAGGAAGACAACTCTGGGGCCCCTCCATCCCTGGCCTGGGGTCCTTCTCTCCTTACCCTTCTGTCTGCACAGGTGAGGGATGAGGATATTTCAAAATGACTCATCTGTGGCACCTTCCCTTTTCCTCATTTCCATCCCCTAGTCCAGTGTCAGTACTTTGTTCTGGCTTCAAATACCACTTAGATATGAGCAAGAGAGGCTGTGGTGACCACAAAGTCTGTCAGGGTGGCCTGCCCTGAGCTAGGCTGGACTGTGTCTATACTTCCCCTGGTGACCTCACTCCCCCTGGGTCTCCAGGTTCCATCCATGAACATGGATTCAGTCCCGGCCACCTCTCCTCCCAGAGCAACTGCTGACCCTCCTTCCATCATGCCTCCCTTCTAGGCCTCTCTGTCACTTAATTAATTAAAATTAGAGCATCTCAGGAGGGGACACTTTCCCTGACCACAGCCCCACATCCATCCCGCTGCCCCTGCCCTTCCTCTTCAGCTCCTCCTGAGGCTCATGAGAGGGGGCAGAGTTGGGGCCTTGCTGAGCCCATCCCTGTAATTTCCCCAGTAAAGCCTGAGAGGTTGGGACACAACAGGACATTCTGGTGTTGTGTCTACACGTGTTGCCAAGTGGGGAAGATCACGCCTCCTCAGTATGGATTTTTGGGACTGTGGATGCTCTGAGTCATTTCAGGGAGCAGGGGTGCCCCCCAAATATTAACAGTCACCCTCATCCTGTCTCCACCCAGTGACTAGTAACCACTGATCTGCTTTCAGTCCCTACAGATTGATTTACTGTACACATATTTTACATAATGAAATTATGTAACACGGAGCCCTGTGGGAATAGCTTATTTCATTTGATTTTTTTCACATAATGATTCAGAAACTCATCCATATCATCCATATCATCATTTCCATGACATTCCACAGTTTGTCTATCCATCCATCAGTTGGTGGACATTTGGGTTATTTACATCTTTTAGCAATTAACCATACTGTTGCCATAAACAACCTTATACATATTTCTATGTGTGCATATGTGTTCATTGTTCTTGGATGTAAAAATATTTAGAACTTTTGGATCATATGGTGATTTGATGACATACCTTTTGAGCAACTGTCAGATTGTTTCCAAAAATGGCTGCAAGGTGACATATTTATTAAGGCTGTATGAGGGTCCATTTGTCCCACTTCCCAGCCACCAATTGTTGTTATATGCCTTTTTGACTATGGCCATGCTACTGGAATAAATTAGTACCACATTGTGGTTTTGTACCTTTTCCTAATAAGTAACATTTCAATATTTTTTCAAGTTCTGTATAGATTTTTTTTTCAAACTGTGAGCAGCCATAAGTTAAACATGGTGAAGAATGCTACCCATGTGATAGTTAATCTATGTAGAGGGCAAACTGTATCCAGAGTGCTAAGTACTAATCTCGTGTATGCGCACACACACACACTCTCTCTCTCTCTCTCTAATTTTTTTAAAAAAGATTTTATTTATTTATTTGACAGAGAGATAGACAGAAGAGCACAAGCAGAGGGAGTGGCAGAGGGAGAGGGAGAAGCAGGCTCTGCACTGAGCAGGGAACCCGATGCGGGACTCGATCCCAGGACCCTGAGATCATGACCTGAGCTGAAGGCAGACGCTTAACCATCTGAGCCACCGAGGCACCCTCTCTCTCTCTAATTTAAAGAATTAGAAATTGAGGGGCACCTGGGTAGCTCAGTCGTTATGCGTCTGCCTTCAGCTCAGGTCATGATCCCAGGGTCCTGGGATCGAGTCCCTCATCGGGCTCCCTGCTCCGCAGGAAGCCTGCTTCTCCCTCTCCCACTCCCCCTGCTTGTGTTCCCTCTCTCGCTGTATCTCTCTCTGTCAAATAAATAAGTAAGATCTTTAAAAAAAAAAAAAGAATTAGACAGAGACATTTGAACTCAGATTTGTCTGATGCCAGCACCCATATTATCAACAGCAATGGTATATGATGTTCTTAAACCAATGCACATAGCTATATGACAAACATGAAAACCCATCCTTCCAAAATGTGAGTTTTCATTTCCCCTAAATATTTGTTGAGTCTTTCAAGAATGCTGAGTTAGAAAATGATCTAGTGGTCAGAAAACTCCCTTCTGGGAAAGGTGAGCATCCTGGGCAGGAGCTTTGGCCTCACAGAACAGGGTATCAGCAGGATTCTGTGATGTGGCATGTGAAGGGGGACCATCAGTTCTGCCCTTTCCAAGAAAGCCCTGGGGTTGGGGAACACATGTCAAGTGTGCCGGGAGCAGGACCTTGTCTAGGGGTCTGACACACTGATAAGCCATACTGTCTCTTCCAGGGACCTCTTCCTTCACCAGGAAGGCAAAGGCTGAAGTGAATAAAAACTCCTGTTCAAAGAGTGCTTTCTGGGATCTGAATCCTGGGCTCCCACTGAAACTGGCAGTGGTACCTCAGGTCACTGTACTTAGGAGAGGTCCTGCTCACTGGGGACACTGGAACTTCCCTGTCAGCCTCACTTTCAGACTGGTGACGACCCAAATGAAGACAGACCTGCATCCAAACTCACAAAGGTTAAAGTTATAACCCTGATGACATCTGCTGGGGATCCGAGTTAGAAGGTGCAGTCCTGCTAATTCAGTTAAACTTGGATAATTCCCTGTGGTTCCTCAGATGTCTTCCTTTAGGCCCCCAACTAGGGTGAATCATGGTGACCAATGGGTCATGGCTCCAGGACCAGAGCACTCCTGTGGATCACAGGCTCCTGCATCCAGCAAGGAGCTGTCTTGAGAAGCAATGGTTCTCTGCTATCCGAAACTGGAAATTTCTCAGGACTTTACTTTGAACAAGTTTATTTTCATCCAGAAACAATTATAAATCTCTTCCCGTTAAAAATAAATCTTTCCACTTCTTATTTCAGCTCCATGTGTGCTTGTTGTTCCAGCCCCTGAAGAGGTGCTGTGGGAGGGGAAAAAGGATGGAGCAGGTGCAGGCCTGGGGACAGGTGTCTGTATGGGGCCGGGGCTGAGGGTGGGGAGTAGGGCCCAAGACACCTCATCAGTGTGAGTGGAGTCTAATTTGGAATTTGCAGAAGAAGTAGGAATGGGAGAGATGGAGGCACATGGATCTGAATGCTCCAGGGAGAGCAGAGTTTAACACTGGAACATTGGTCATTAAATAAATGGGAAATTGCAGGTGTCCTTTGCCTGTATGACAAGTGGGGAAGAGTGCCAGGAGGAGCCCCTGGAGGTGACCTTCGGGAGCTGAAGGGGCAGGTGGAGGCCAGGGCAGCAGGTAGATCATACCTAGAGGGGCATCTAGAGCCTGAGGAGGCCTTCTGCTGTGCTGACAGCAGGGCATGTCCTCCCTTAGGGACCATGTCCTTCCACAGGAGGAGTTCCACGATCCCACCCTTCATTAACATAAATGCATAAGGGAGGGTCAGTGCGTTAGCACCTGAGGAGGCCAAAATAAGGAACTGAGAGGTGTATGGTGGTGAAGTGTTGCAACCTAGTGGGGAGCCCTGGGGTAAGGGGTCCCTCCCATTTGTGAGGAGCGGGCAGTGGAAATGGCAATGGTCAAAGAGGCCCCGCCTCTCTCCCAGGCAGGAGGCCAACATTGCCTTTCAGGTACCTTGCAACATGCACCGGGGCCGGGCCAGCAGGGGGTGGTAGGGACACATGTCTGAACCACAAGCAGGACACAAGACCTGTGGACCAAGAACCAGGCTGTTTTGCTGGTGCCCTCTGCTCAGGCTGCCTGTGTGTGGTCTCAGCAGGTGCTTCCTCCCAGGGTTCTCCCCAGGGATGAAGTCAACCTCCATCCTCCACAGTCTGAGGCATGAACTAAGCTCCAGCACCAGGACTCAGGGGGAAGCTGGGCAGTCACTGGGTGGACCCCATTTGCATGGACAGCCCCTCCAGTGGCAGAGGGTGGAGGAGAAAAGGAGGCCTGGGGCAGCCCAGCCCACTGGGGGTTGAAGAGTCCGTGTTACCTTGACCTGGACTCCTGTGCTCCTCATCCTCCTCTCTCACTACACAGGTAGGGAGAGTTCTCAGAGACACAGGGAAGACTCCCAGCCTGAATTAACCCATCTGGATCAGAGCCTGAGAAATTTTATCATGGTCCTGCACCCATCACCCATGAGCGTGTGTGTTTGCAGGTTCCCTGTCCCAGCCTGTCCTGACCCAGCCTCCCTCCCTCTCTGCATCTCTGGGATCATCAGCCAGACTCACCTGCACCCCGAGCAGTGGGTTCAGCATTGGCTGCTACTACATACATTGGCAACAACAAAAGCCAGGGAGCCCTCCATGGTTTCTCCTGTACCATTACTCAGACTCAAATAAGCACCAGGGCTCCAGGCGCCCCAGCCACTTCTCTCGATCCAAAGATACTTCAGACAATGCAGGGCTCCTGCTCATCTTGGGGCTGCAGCTTGAGGACGAGGCTGACTATTACAGTCTGATTGGACACAGTAATGCTTCTCACGGTGACACAGGCAGATGGGACGTGGTACAGAAACCTCCATCTGTTTGGAGTCTTGTTTCATGGCAATTTAAAACTTATAAAATAAGTTGTATATACACAACTGTACCAGTAAGTATCACCTAGTTGATAATATATTTACCATCAACTACCCATTCAATGTTTCTGTGGCTTTCAGGAAAAACAAAACAAAAATGAGAAGTGAATAGTGTCAAGATAATGCTGATGTTGCTTGTTTATTCATCTGGGACATAGCCAGGCCTGTGTAGTTGCTCTTTTTCTCCTGAAATGAGGGAAATGATCCTTCTTTGATTTCATCCTCCTCAGCGGTAATGGACCATCCCAGCGGGTGGATAGTCTACAGCATGGCCTCTGCCCTTCCAGAGGTCAGAGCAGAGAACTTTCCTGTCCACGCAGGCTCTTGTGCTCAGTGAAGTCAGGGAGATGGGGGTTATTTAAAGTGGAACTTTGAGGCTTGAGGCCAAGAACCCCTTTGACGGCCTTGAGAAAGTAGGGAAATGCCCCACAGTTGCTGGTGAAATGCTGAGCCTGCCCCAGGCAATTTGGGTTAAATAGGTCCATGGATGAGTCTCTTCTATAGCTGATACCAGGGTCTATGGGACTCCCATGAGTGGTTTCCTGAGCCCACAGATACTGACTGTGTCCTCTTTTCCCCTCAGAACCGAATGGATCTTTTCCACAGTCCAGGGAGTGTGGGCTTTGGAAGATCCAGAGCAGTAACTCCCCCATATGTGCATATGTCACTCCCCCAGGCAGAAGCTCTGAATAATCCCAGATCCTAGGTCACCTCCCCCTGCACAGGAGCAGCAGAAACACAGGGATCACCATGGTAATGATACCAAAGCTTCCAAACAGAACCCCCTACATTGTGACCCAGGAGAGTGATGAGGGAACATCCAGCTGTTCAAGCCAGATTCACCAGATCCAGGTGTGTTGCTAGAACCTGTGATGAGAAGCTGATCATCATGGCTGTAGAGCTGCATGCAACAAAATGTCACACAGAGCTCCTGTTCCACGGGGACATGTGATAACTTATACCATCTACCTCTGCACTGGACTTATTCACCTCTCCCCTCTCCCTGCCTGGGACCAACACCAACTCAGAATATGGTTTCTAATGTTACATATCCACTAAAACCAGAGGACATCAATCTCTGGACCTGTTTAAGTTTAGAAGGTCAATGGAAATATCCCAGTTTGGAGGTACTGGCCTCCCAATGCAAAAATAGTTACTTTGTTTCCAGAAACAAAATTGCTCTCACATATACTGGGTTGGAAAGACAAGAAGGGCAGTAGTGCAGGATGTGTGACCTGGGAGAACCAGGTGGCCCTCTACATGTCCCCTGGTACCATGATGGGCTTTATTGAGAATTCCCTGACCTCTGAAATCTTAGCGATACATATTTTCTCTTTTTTTCCTTAAATTAGAGCTTTGCTCAGCTCCTGAATATCCAGGGGCTCGAGCGTGTCTCCCACTGAGCAGATGTGGAAATCCCTTACCAAAGAAGGTACACAAATGGCACAATATGTCATTGGGATACAAATTAAAACAATGAGGTTCCACCAGATTCTTTTTTTTAATTTAATTTAATTTTATTTTATTATGTTATGTTAGTCACCATACAATACATCATTAGTTTTTGATGTAGTGATCCACGATCCATTGTTTTCATATAACACCCAGTGCTCCATGCCGTACGTGCCCTCCTTAATGCCCATCACCGGACTAACCCATCCCCCACCCTTTCCCCTCTAAAACCCTCAGTTTGTTTCTCAGAGTCCATAGTCTCTCATGGTTCGTCTCCCCCTCTGATTTCTCCCCCCTTCATTTTTCCTTTCCTTCTCCTAATGTCCTCCATGCTATTCCTTATGTTCTACAAATAAGTGAAACCATATGATAATTGACTTTCTCTGCTTGACTTATTTCACTTAGCATAATCTCCTCCAGTCCCATCCATGTTGATGTAAAAGTTGGGTATTCATCCTTTCTGATGGCTGAGTAATATTCCATTGTATATATGGACCACATCTTCTTTATCCATTCATCTGTTGAAGGGCATCTCGGCTCTTTCCACAGTTTGGCTATTGCGGACATTGCTGCTATGAACATTGGGGTGCATATGGCCCTTCTTTTCACCACATCTGTGTCTTTGGGGTAAATACCCAGGAGTGCAATTGCTGGGTCATAGGGTAGCTCTATTTTTAAATTTTTGAGGAACCTCCACACTGTTTTCCAAAGTAACTGTACCAACTTGCATTCCCACCAACAGTGTAAGAGTGTTCCCCTTTCTCCACGACCTCTCCAACATTTGTTGTTTCTTTCCCTGTCCATTTTGGCCATTCTAACTGGTGTAAGGTGGTATCTCAATGTGGTTTTTGATTTGAATTTCTCTGATGGCTAATGATGATGAACATTTTTTCATGTGTCTCTTAGCCATTTGTATGTCTTCTTCAGAGAAGTGTCTGTTCATGTCTTCTGCCCATTTTTAACTTGATTATTTGTTTTTGGGGTGTTGAGTTTGAGAAGTTCTTTAAAGGGTCTATCCAACAAGAAGACCTAACAATTGTAAATATCTATGTCCCCAACATGGGAGCAGCCATCTACATAAGCCAACTGCTGGCCAAAATAAATAGTCATATTGATAACAATACATTAATTGTAGGAGACCTCAATATGCCACTCTCAGCAATAGACAGATCATCTAAGCAGAAAATCAACAAAGAAACAAGAGCTTTGAATGATACACTGGACCAGATGGACCTCATAGATATACATAGAACATTCTACCCTAAAACAACAGAATAGTCATTCTGCTCGAGTGCACATGGAACTTTCTCCAGAATAGACTACATACTGGGTCATAAATCAGGTCTCAACCAATACCAAAAGATTGAGATGATTCCCTGCATATTCTCAGACCATAATGCTTTAAAACTGGAACTCAATCACAAGAAAAATATTGGCAGAAATTCAAACACTTGGAAGCTAAAGACCACTCTGCTCAAGAATGTTTGGGTCAACCAGGAAATCAAAGAAGAACTTAAACAATTCATGGAAACCAATGAGAACGAAAACACATCGGTCCAAAAACCTATGGGATACTGCAAAGGCAGTCCTAAGGGGGAAATACATAGCCATCCAAGCCTCACTCAAAAAAATGGAAAAATCCCGAATTCACCAACTAACTTTACACTTTAAAGAACTAGAAAAAAAGCAACAAACAATACCTAAGCCATGCATTAGAAGAGAAATAATTAAGATTAGAGCAGAGATCAATGAAATAGAAACCAGAAACACAGTAGATCAGATCAACGAAACTAGAAGCTGGTTCTTTGAAAGAATTAATAAGAACGATAAACCACTGGCCAGATTTATCCAAAAGAAAAGAGAAAGGACCCAAATTAATAAAAGTATGAACGAAAGGGGAGAGATCACAACTAACACCAAGGAAATAGAAACAATTATTAGAAATTATTATCAACAACTATATGCCAATAAGCTGAGCAACCCGGATGAAATGGAGGCCTTCCTGGAAACCTATAAGCTCCCAAGACTGAAACAGGAAGAAATTGACAACCTGAATAGGCCAATAACCAGTAACGAGATGGAAGCAGTGATCAAAAACTTCCCCAAAAACAAGAGTCCAGGGCCTGATAGATTCCCTGGGGAATTTTACCAACATTCAAAGAAGAAATACTACTTATTCTCCTGAAGCTGTTTCAAACAATAGAAACAGAAGGAAAGCTTCCAGATTCATTCTATGAGGCCAGCATTACCTTAACCCCCAAACCAGGCAAAGACCCCATCAAAAAGGAGAATTTCAGACCAATATCCCTGATGAATATGGATTCCAAAATCCTCAACAGAATCCTAGCTAAGAAGATCCAACAATACATTAAAAGGATCATCCACCACGACCAAGTGGGATTTATCCCTGGGATGCAAGGGTGGTTCAACATTCGCAAATCAATCAATGTGATAGAACACATTAATAAGAGGAGGGAGAAGAACCATATGGTCCTCTCAATTGATGCAGAAAAAGCATTTGACAAAATACAACATCCTTTCCTGATTAAAACTCTTCAGAATATAGGGATAGAGGGAACATTCCTCAAATTCATAAAATCCATCTATGAAGTACCACCAGATTCTTATTAACGTAGATAAAATTAGATAGAACGGCAGCATCAGATGCTGCTAAGGACACGTGGCAAGAGGAACTCTCATTCATTGCTGGTGGGAATGTCAAATGCCCCAGAACTTTGGAAGATGCCTTGGCAGTTCCTTAAAAAGATGAACTTATGTATGATGCAATACAGAATTCATACTCCCACATATTTCCCAAAATGAGTTACTTGTGTCCACACAGAATATACACATAAATGTTTATTGCTCATTTATTTGATTGTCAAAACTTGAAAGAAACTAACAGGTCCTTCATAGGTGAATGGGTAAACAAACTCTAGTACATACATACTCTGAATATAATTCAGTGATGAAAAGACTGAGTTATCAAGTCACAGAAACATATGAAGGACACTCCCACAGGTATTTCTTTTTTTTTTTTTAAGATTTTATTTATTTATTCATGAGAGACAGAGAGAGAGAGGCAGAGGGAGAAGCAGGCTCCCAAGGAGCAGAGAGCCCGATGCGGGACTCGATCCCAGGACCCTGGGATCATGACCTGAGCCGAAGGCAGACGCTTAACCATCTGAGCCACCCAGGAGCCCGTCCCACAGGTATTTCTAAATGAAAGAATCCAACCTGAAGAGGCTGGAACAATGAGCAGTGGGACGGGAATACAGGAGCCCTGGGTACCATCTGTAGCCCAGGGTTAACATGTCTCCTGTATCCACTGGAGGGAGCTGGTGCAACCCAGTCCTCAGCTGGGAGCTCCTGTCTCCCTGCCTCTAGCTGGTGCTCCTGCATCATCCCTGGATGAAGTACTCTCCACTCCTACACTCTGTTTTGTTCAGCTGGAGCCCAGCCATAGGTCTAAATAGGGAGGGAAATATTTGCATGGAGAACCCCCAAAATAAGGATCAGAGGGACACATAAGAAGGGTTAATGGCCTCAGGCTTATTTCTGGGGCTCAAGAGCAAGAGTATGGGGCATCTGTACCAGGGCCTGTATTCCCCTATCCTCACCTTGCTTGCTCACCACACAGGTAATTTCCAAATTCCCATAAGGGACAAAATAATACCAGTTTGTGATCCACTGCATCAATATATAGATGATAGATGATAGATGATAGATAGATAGATAGATAGATAGATAGATAGATAGATAGATAGATAGATAATAGATAGATAGATAGATAGATGATAGATAAATTCTTCACTATTAGGCATCTTTTGCTTTAAGTTATGCTTACACCATTCACTGGATGGAAGGTCAGATGAGATAAAATAGACAGATTTATGTCACTCAACAAGACCTTGACTTCTGATTCAGTAAATTGCTAACAGGTTGGCTCT
Organism: Mirounga angustirostris; assembly: GCF_029215605.1. Taxonomy (NCBI): domain Eukaryota; kingdom Metazoa; phylum Chordata; class Mammalia; order Carnivora; family Phocidae; genus Mirounga; species Mirounga angustirostris. The sequence continues at coordinate 91,824,145 of NW_026991722.1, forward strand.
CATGTTAATCCTCCTGCCTAATACAAGTCCCCCCATGGGAAGAGGTCTTTGAGATACCTGCCCTTTAAATCCAGAATCACCTTCATGGAGAACCATCTCTCAGGAGAAGTCATAAGATGAACAGAGGGATATTTGGTCTCATTTTTGGTCACACACACACACACACACACACACACACACACAGCTCTCATTTCTCTGAGTGTATATTTTATTGGCCTCTGAAGTTTTCAGGCTTCTCTGTCCTTCCAGAAGTCAGGCTCAACCTGTGCTCATGCAGCCATCCTCAGTGTCACAATCCTCAGGAGGCAGAATTCCCATCAGCAGGGAAGACTGGTGACATCAAGTGTGACTGGGGTCCTGTCACCAGGGCAGCCAGGATGTGCCCTGAGCACCTGCTTCTCTGGGAAGATGCTGATGCTCAGGAATCCCAGGGGGAGTCTCTGTCCCCGAGGGCAGCTCAGACCCCAACCATCTCCAGGGTCCAGGCAGCACCTGAGGCTGATCAGTACATTAATTCTGGGACAGCAGCCTCAGGATGCTTGCATGGAGCTCAAGACTCACAGGGATGTGGAATAAAACCTCCCTGTGCTCTCAAGGCTGGGCTGTCACTCCTTCATTCACCACTGTCACCCCTCCTGCTAGGCTGGACCTCTACTGAAAAGTCTGCCCTGAGGGCCACAGTGTTCTGACCTCAGGGACACAGTCCCTCTTATCTCCACCTCCCAAATACTCAGATGTGGGACATTTGACAGCATCTTCTGGATCCAGTTGGCCTTGGGTAATGAAAAAATTCTGTGTTTGATAATCCCATCAGTGAGACGGCACTGAAGTTCATAGGAACAGGCCCCATGTGGGATCCACTGGGAACCATGTCATGCTTTTCTATCTTCAGGTCCAGACCCACAATACAAAACACTTAAAATTTGAAATAATAATAATAATAATAATAATAATAATAATAATAATAATAAATCAAATGATTCAGACAGAAGTTTATAAAAACTTATCCAACTAAAAATGGAAGGCATTTCTTTCCATTGTTTTTCCACCCATCTTTTTATCCACAGCTTCTACCCATACTCTGTCTACAATAAGCACAGATTTGAAAAAGTATACAAGTGATTGTACTTGCAACTTCAACTTGACATTGCCATTGACTTTAAAACAGTCTTACTGAGCTGAATTTTGTTTCAATAACATGCATCCATTTCAAGTACACTGTAGACTAAGGCATGACTGATACATAAGCTCTGTCACTGGATCCCTGTCAGAACATCTGCAGCTGTCACTCCTTCCCTCCTGGACCTTCCAACATTTGCCCCTTGTGCTCTGAGGTCATTGGCATATGCAGCCTCACGTGGCTGGACTCCTGCTGACTTGTGTCTGTGTGTTTGGAGGACAGAGCCTAGGAGGGAATCGCTGCCCACAGTGTGTGGAGCACTGTTGTTTCAAGCAGGTGGAAACAGTGACAGGTGACAAAGATGTGCAGTGTGTGACCCTCTAGGAATGCATGGGAGGGCTTCTACCCACAGTCTGGAGAGAATCATTCCCTGTCTCCTCAGTGCTGTGGGAACCTTCAGGAGGGAGAGCTCCAGAAACAAGGGAGGAGTCACATCATAGGAAAGACACAGCATCCTGCACAGAAGGGACCATGTGTCCCTGGGGTCCTGTCACTGTCTTGGACTGGATCCTGATCTAGAGGAGTTTGTGTAAAGACACCATCTCAGTCCTGACTCAAAAACAGACAAGGGAGCCATGGACAGACTAACCCTGAGGAGTCTGAGTAGAGCATAAAGTCTGTCCTTATGTGATGGGAGGACACATAAGGGGATACCGGACATGGCTCTAATACCACAGAGCTCAAGTCTCATGGAGAAGAAGAACAAAACCTCCCTGTGTTCTCAAGGCTGGACTGTCACTCCTTCACTCACCACTGTGACCGGTCCTGCTAGGATGAGCCTCTGCTGAAAATTCTGTCCTGAGGGCCACAGGGCTGTGACCCCTTATCTCCACCTCCCCCGTATCTCCACCTCTCCACCTCTCACGTGTGGGACTTTGACAGAATCTTCTGGATCCAGTCGGCCTTGGGTAATAATGAAAAAAAATCATCCTCTTCTTACGGGTGGTTGAATGAGCACTTGCTCTATCCTGAACATGCTGGACGCAAGGCACAAGAACCAGAGTTGTGCCCCCCCACCCTTGAAAGTGTGACTGAAAATTGGCTCCATCCTGGAAAGTCTGTCTGTGTTTGGTAATTCCATCAGTGTAAGGGCTCTGAGGATCATAGGAACGGGCCCCTCATGAAGTCCACTGGGCAACATGTCATGCTTTTCTAACTGCAGGCCTAGACCCATGATACAAAATTCATGAATAAGATAATAATAATAATTATTATTATATCAAATGATGAAGACAGAAGTTTATAAAAACCTATCCACCAAAAATGGAAGGCATTCATTTCCATTGTTTTTACCTCCATCTTTTAACCACAACTTCTACCCATACTCTGTCTACAATAAGAAAAGATCTGGAAAAGTATACAAGTGATTGTACTTGCAACTTCAACTTGACATTGCCATTGACTTTAAAACAGTGTTACTGAGCTGAATTTTGTTTCAATAACATGCATCCACTTCAAGTACACTGTAGGCTAAAGCATGACTGATACATAAGCTCTGTCACTGGGTCCCTGTCAGAGCATCTGCAGTTGTCACTCCTTCCCTCCTAGAACTTCCAGCGTTTGGTGCTCTGAGGTCAGTGCCACACAGAGCCTCAAGTGGCAGGGATCCTGCTGACTTGTGTCTGTGTGCTAGGAGATCAGAGCCTAAGAGGTGGAAACAGTGACAGGTGACAAATAATTTCAGTGTGTAACCCTATAGTGATGCACACAAGGACGTCTACACACAACCTGGAGAGAATCATTCCCTGTCTCCTCAGTGCTGTGGGAACCTTCAGGAGGGAGAGCTCCAGAAACAAGGGAGGAGTCACATTATAAGAAAGACCCAGCATCCTGCACAGAAGGGACCATGTGTCCCTGGGGTCTGTCATTGCATTGCACTGGATCCTGATCTAGAGGAGTTTCTGTAGAGACACCATCTCAGTTCTGACCCAAGAACAGACAAGGAGCTGTGGACACACTCACCCTGAGGAGTCTGAGTAGAGCATAAAGACTGCCCTGATATGACGTGAGGACACATAAGGGGACATCTAACGTGGCTCTAATGCACGGGACAGTGATCAGAGCAGTGGGGAGGCAAGAGTCGTGTCTGATGGGCTCTGGTCACCATTTCACACAAAGGTATGTCTGGATCTGACACCAGGGGGTGATCAAAGCCAGTTTCTGTGGGGTCAGGGGTGATCAGAGCTGAGACTTGCCACCTGACACTTCTGTGCCCTCTGCTCAGGCCTCAGAACTGTGACCTCCTTACCCCCTGGCCCCACAGAGTCCTTCCTCTGCCTATCCCCCGACATCTTCAGGGAGAGGAACCTGACCCAGGACCAATGAGGTGTTAAAGAGCTGGGGCTCTCATTTGCATGGACAGGCCCTCCCTCTCGCAGTGGATGAAGAGGGGAAGGGAGAGATTAGGGGAGGCTCTGCTCAGCTGTGGGGCCACAGAAGGCAGGATCGGTGATGACCTCCACCATGGCCTGGTCCCCTCTCCTCCTCAGCTTCCTCGCTCACTGCACAGGTGAGTGGATGCAGGGACAGGGGAAGGGGCCCTGGGAGGACATGAAGGGCCCTCCTTCCTCTTCTTGTCTCTAGAACCCAGCATCACCCTGTCTGTGTCTCTCCCCCTTGCAGGGTCCTGGGCCCAGTCTGTGCTGACTCAGCCGCCCTCCGTGTCTGGGGCTCTGGGCCAGAGGGTCACCATCTCCTGCACTGGAATCCCCACCAGCACGGATTATGATGGAGAGTTCACATACCATTATGTGAACTGGTACCAACAGCTCCTAGGAAAGGCACCCATTCTCCTCATCTATGATGATGATAGCAGAAACTCTGGGGTCCCTGATCGATTCTCTGGTTCCAAGTCAGAAAGCTCAGCCACCCTGACCATCACCGGCCTTCAGGCTGAGGACGAGGCTGAGTATTATTGCCAGTCCTATGATAGCAATCTCAATACTCACACAGTGCTCCAGGCCTGTGGGGAAGTGAGACAAAAACTTGGTGTCCCCTTGGCAATAGGGTTTCCTGTGAAACCCCTACATCTTGGCTGTCAGCTGATTCCTTTGTTTGCTGGTATAAGCTGCAGTCTGAAACACATTCTATGGCCTCTGTCTACAAAACCTGTTCCCATTCTCTTAAATTCAGCTTCCAATGTCTGTCCTTGACGTGAATATATTATATGATTTTCTCAAATTAAGCAGACATTCCTTTGTGTCAGGGTCAGGCTACCATGGGGTGAAGAGTTCGTGACAGGTCAAGACTGAGACAGGCATGCAGAATCGAGGCTTGTCTGAGACATGACACATCAGGGGTGTACAATATGTGTCCTGGTACCAACAGCTCCCATGAATGGAATCCCAAATCCTCACCTATTATAATGGTTGGACCCTTTGGATATCCTGGTCCATTCTCTGGCTCCATGTCTGGTGACTCTGGCTTCCTGATCATCACTGGGCTGTGGTCTGAGGAGGGGGCTGCTCGTCACAGCCCTTCCTGTGACAACATTCTCAGGGCTCACACAGAACCCCAGACCTGTGATTATTGGGAGCAGAACCCCTTTCTCATCTGCGGGGAGGAGGAGTTTGGCCTGTGGCTTCTGCTTCTGGTGCTCCTGCTGCTGCCATCATGGGGCCAAGTCCATCCAGGGCACCACCTGGGAGTCAGGGCTCCTCCTTCCCTCCTGTCCTCAAAGTCACTTACAGCAGCCCTTCCCTAGACAATGTGTCTAAAAACACACAGAAAGGACATCCCCCATCAGGTTAGGACACAGAGTGTCTTTGCTCTGAAGTTCATGCACTGGGAGTGGCAGGTCCGGTGTGGATGAAGCAGGACAGAAGGAAGGAGATCTGGGGAATCCCTGGTCCCAACACCCAGTCTTCCCTCTGCAGGTGTAAGAGAAGATATCAGAAGCAGGTTACCTGCTTCTAGTGCCAGCTGTGTAATGTAAATACAGGTTGTGATGCTTTGGCCACAAGGGTGTGCTGTGTGCCTAACAAGAGTGTGGACACTGATGCCCACCCCTCCAGGGCCCGGAGCCGGCTCTAGTGGGACAAGGAGCAATGATCCCCCAAGCCAGGTATGATTCTCCTGCACTATGACCCTTTTGACCATATGGAGAACCTGGATGGATGCATGTCCTCCCTCAGTCAGCAGGGAACACTGGTTGTGTCCTCCTTCACCCTGTGACCAGAACCATCATCCACCCAGAGGTAGGTGGGGAATGGACACAGGGAATGGCAGCATCATGTTTGCATGATTGATTCTATTCTCAAGAATGAAGGGGGAAGAGTGAGCAAGACTCAGTATCCCCAGGTTCCATAAAGGCCCTCCGGAGGCTATGTTGTCCTGTTTCAAACATGGTTCCATGTTAATTTGCAACATACAATCCATGTGAGAACTCTGCCTGCTACCCATGTGCAGCTCAGAGAGGAGTCCCTGTGCCCACCTGCAAGAGTTGCCACCCACCCAGCCCCACTCCATGTGGGATTCCAGAACTGTCACCTGTTCCCACTCTGGAGGCAGGAGGAGCAGTAGCAGAAAGGTCAGCACCATGGAAGGCTCCTGTCCAGGTGACCAAATGTCAGGGACCCTGGGGGGAAGGGCTCTTCTGATGAGAAGAAGGTCTGTGGGGTATCCTGAGAGGATTGAGGAGGTGGATCTCCCCCAAACTGGAACTCATGATGTGGGGGACAGTCAACAGGTGCTTGAGCTCACAAGACCTTCTCTGAGCTGAGTGGCCTGAGCTAAAACTGGACTAATCTTCCCACAGGTTCTCTGTGCCCATTCAGCTTCATCAAACCCTCAGCCATTCATTCCACCACATTTATTAGCTTCCTCAGACAGTTCCTCTGTAGAGGGGCAGGGGTTCTGTATGGGGAATCCATGGTAAAACTGGCAGATGGGGTCCTTTCTTTCTGACTCAGATTCTCCTCCCTCCCCCTGTCCTTTGCTTCACCTTCTCTCCTCTCCAGGGCGTCCCCAAAACCTTGAGCTCCTGCACATCACGGTAATTGATCTATTTCTCCCCACTCTATTACACTTGTCATTCTCAGAAGAGAGGGAGGAAATCCCACCCTTTATTTTGGATTCTGCAAGGGAACCGTTCCCTTTAAATTACCTGCCCATGTAGAGCCCTTTGCTGGACCACATTCCTCTAAGTCCTTCCTGAGAATCTGTTCCTTATTCCTGTCCTCACCTTCTCCTCATACATGCTTTTGTCCAAGACCAGAAGCAGAGAGGGGACACATGTGTAGTAGATGTATGGAAATAACGCCCTCATAGAGACAAGGTGCTTCATCCCAAGAAAACAGATGTCCTGTTAAAGGTCCATGTGTCTTCCCAAGCATCCTCATTGAGTTCCTTCCTCACACAGGGAGCTCAGAGGTGGTGTAGACCCACATATCTTGGGGAGGACTGATGGTCTTTGGCAAGCTTCTTCCCTAAGGATTCACTTAGATTGTCCCCTAACCACTCAACAAGAATTATCCTCTGGTCAATATCCCTGACTTTTGTTAGTGCACTGGTCACATCCTACTGATTCCTTTAACATGTGCTCTTTCAGATAGTAACAAACATTTGCAGCACCTTCCTGCAATGGGAAATGATACATTTTATGAATTTCTGGCTCTTTTTTTTTTAAAAAGATTTTATTTATTTATTTGACAGAGAGAGACACAGCGAGAGAGGGAACACAAGCAGGGGGAGTGGGAAAGGGAGAAGCAGGCTCCCCACAGAGCAGGGAGCCCAATGCGTGACTCGATCCCAGGACCCTGGGATCATGACCTGAGCTGAAGGCAGTCACTTAACCAACTGAGCCACCCAGGCGCCTGAATTTCTGGCTCTTAATAAGGAGAATAAATACCCGATAATTTCTATAACTTGTAAAAATGTAATTGAAAATATTTCAGTAATAGATCATATGAATCCACAAAATAAAAAACATAAATATCGAGAAGGAATTTATAGTCAGAAACTTATAGGTTAATATCTGCACAATTCAGGTATAAATAAAAAAGAGGGCATAAATAAATGGAGTAGAGTAAATTGTTTTTCGTCCAACCTCAAATAATCCAATAGCCCAAGGTGGGTGTCAAAGCTTGAGGGATTCTCTTTTGATGTCATTGAACTTCTCAAAGAAGGAGAAATCAGGCTCTAGTGAGGAGGTCGGGGAGATGCTTGAGGCTGGAGGAGGGAATGGGAACTGGTCAACCAGCAGAGAGGGGCTGGGTCAGGGGAGGTCTGGTGCCATCTCCCAGGGACCAAACCTTGTGCTTGATGGATTCATCAGTTCTCTTTGCGTTTTACATTATTATTTGCTTAACTTTAACCAGAGGACTGGTTTTATTTATTTTCTGATATTTGTAGGGAATACATGAAAAGATTTCAGACTACAAATTATAACAGATAAATAAAAACATTTCTCTCCAGAGAAAATCCTGCTTGTGAGTGCTTATAGCAGCTTTATTTTGAATCACCAAACCCAACAGCAATCAAAATTCTGCACATGGATGTTTATAACAGCTTTTTACATAATCCCCAAAGATTGCCTTGCCACAGGTGTCCTCCAATATGTTGTGCATCTGTACACTAGGATATTAGTCCGAATTTAATAGTAAGGACCTCTGAAGTCACAGTAATATAAATAAATTTTTAATGCATATTAGGAAAGAAGAAGCTCTAAAAGGCTGCATTCCATAAAATTGCAATTGTATTACATTTTGGAAGAGGCCAGAATTGAGAGGTGGTAATGAGGTTAGTGACTGACAGGAGGTGGAGGGAGGAGGAGGAGGGTGAATGTGTGAATCATAGTGATTATATTTATGGTGGTGTCACTCTTGTACAGGACACTGTGAAGGCAGTCACAGCACACTGCTGTGTTGCCACAGGTCGGTAAACGCTACAGCAAAGGGATAGCACATTACTGCATGCCTATAAAGTCATCTAGGAAGTCTGGGGTCCATGATGGAGTGCACAGTGTGACATTATCCCATCTGCTGCTCTACAGAGGTTTGGACCCACCTCACTGAAGGGGTGGGGCAGAAAGGTGCTGACCCCAGGGACTTTGAAAAGGAGGGGAGCCTGTAAGTCCAGAGACAAAGAAAACCACGCATGAGCCCTATACTCCAGTTGATTGATCTGTGTCCCATGGGGTGAGTGGTCAGTAATGTGATGTTTCTGGGCCACACACTGCAATTGAACAATGAAGTCAATGGTCACAGATGGCAGGAACCAGCATTCTCCCTTCAGGAACGTTCATGTTTTGTGCAGGTCTCAGCCGCTCCATAAGCAATGTTAGACCCACCCTTGTGGTTGTTATTATGACTGCAAGACACCTTTCAGGAACAACACAGGAAACTTTGGAAAATAAAGGTTTTCTACTTATAAGACCTAGTAATTACACAGCACACCTGAGCTACAGACCAAAGTCATGGGTAGAGTGAGCCTGTGCCCTTCCCCACCAGGAGTGTGGACATAGGCTCAGCTGACAGAGGAAGGAGGTGGGGATGAGAGTCAGGGACAGAGATACACAGACAGACAGGGAGAGACCAACTTTCTCAGGTCCCACACTGAGAGTCCATGGGCGCAGGTGCACTGGGTCCTTTGTCCTTTTGCTCCGTGCACTGGGGATGCTGCTGACACCCCGCTTCACTCCGGTAGGGCCTTGAGCAGTGGAGACAGTAAGAGACAGTCTTCAGTGAGAGGCACAGCAAGGGATTCTGAGCCATCAGAGGCCATGAGCAGAAAGAGTTCTGAGTGCAGATTCTGATGACTTTAAGATCATAGAACTGAGCTAGGTAAGAATTCCCGGAGCTTGTGGGAACACTGGCTTCTAGCAGAAGAATTAATGACATGCGACTAATAAACTAAGGAAGATGATGACCATTTTTATGACTTTTTGTTTAAAACATTGCAGACTTAAAAATATTTTGTTTTTCCAGATTTAAGAAAATTGTTTATATGAAACTAACTGACTTAGAGCAATACACATTTGTAAACAAATTAAAACTTTTATCTTTTTTCCCTACTGGATTCCCTCCAAACTCAGAAACTCTCCATAAGTATTCTTATATTTTTTATATGATTCACTAACCCATTCACCACAGTAGATCGTTCCCTCTTGGGGAACCTGTCTCTTAATCTGACAATAGGTCGTTCGGTTAAGCTTATTTCAGGAGGCAGTGATGCAGGTGGGCTCTCACAATTAAGCCCTATGGTAATTGAGAAGCGGCATTTCTTATGGAAACCAAGGAAAAGTGTAGGTGAATGGTTGGAGCTAATCCTAAACCCAGTGTCTAAGTCCGGAGTGCTGCCAGTGAGATTTCTTGATGTTGGGCTGGAGGCATCTTCAGATGGCATAGGGCATGCGGTGGCAATGTGATGGATTTCCCTAGTTTCAGTTCAGTTGTCTCTAGCCAGTAGTGGTCTAGTGATCTTTTTGAGGGGCCCACAGAGCAACAAGCAGGAAAATTGTCTATACATGAACTTTTGTGGGGATTTCTCTGAAGTTTACATCAAGTCATTTCTATTCATTTTGCAGGGCTTCAGGAAAAAGGGGACGTTTGGTGTATCAAATGATTCCAATTGTCAGAAAGGGAGAGAACAATTAAAAAATGTTATCTTGAAGTGTTGTAGCCAGGCACTGGGGGACACTAGGAGAATGCAGGATCTAGTCCAGTTTATAATGATCAATATTAAAATATAATATTTACAAAGGTGTGTTATTGAAGCATATTTTTCTTTATAATTGCCCTTATTTTTACCAAAGATAGCCAAATTAATACCCAAGTGTTTGTAAAATAAGTCTAATTAAAAAAAAAAAAACAGGCTGATGATTTACATAACTCCAACAAGAATAGTAGTTGACCATATATGTTCCTTAAAACCTGCTTTGCTAGAACTTTTATAAGGAATATCTAGATTAAATGTTTCATAGCCTCTTAAGGCCAAATACTTGCCATCAGACTTCCTCTTTGATACCCATATATTTGGGTGAATTCCTCCCTTCTTGAGGTTCTCAAAATATCTTGAGGTTCCTGCACCTGCCAGGAGTGACCTTCTTTACTCTCTGGTGAGTCTGCTGGGATCCCTGTAAACAAGGTATGAGGCTGATATTTCCAAGGGCTTTGTTGGCTTCATAAGGTCAGCCTTATTTCTTAAAGCTATCTGGTCATATCTGAGTCTATGTGTGTCTCTCTCAAATGTGACATTCCAGCAAACTGTGTCCTGTTACAAGGAGAACATGTTCTTTTTTGAAATAAGAAATACATTGCCATAAAAAATATAAGCATATTTACTGAGAGTTTCTGAAGTTTGGAGGGATCCGGTAAGGAGAAAAGATAAATGTTTATATGTATTCACAAAGGTTTATTTGTCAAATTGCTGTAAATCAGTTAGCTTCAGATAAAACTTTCTTAAATCTGGAAAAACAAAGGTTTTTTGAGTCTGCAATGATTTAAACAAAAAGTCATAAAATTATCATTATCTTCCTTAGTTTACTCAGTCCCATGTTATTATTTTTTTAGTTTGAATTCCACAATAGTTAACATACAGTGATATATTAGTTACAGGTGTACAATATAGTGATTCAACAATTCTATATATCCCTCAGTGCTCATCATGATAAGTGTACTCTTAATCCCCTTCACCTATTTCGTTCATCCCCCTATCCACCTCCCCTCTGGTAACCACCAGTTTGTTCTCTATATTTAAAAGTCTGGTTTTTTGTTTGCTCCCTTTTTTCTTTGCTCATTTGTTTTGTTTCTTAATATCCACATATGAATGAAATCATATGGTATCTGTCTTTCTCTGACTGGCTTATTTCACTTAGCAATATACCTTTGGATCCATCCATGTTGTTGCAAATGACAAGATTTCATTCTTTTATGGTTGAGTAATATTCCATTTTATATATATACCACTTATCCTTTATCCATTCATCTCTCAATAGACACTTGGGTTGCTTCCATAATTTGGTTATCGTAAGTAATGCTGTGGTAAACATAGGGGTGAATACATCTTTGTGATTTAGTGTTTTCATATTCTTTGGGTAAATAGCCAGTAGTGGAATTACTGGATGATATCATAATTTTATTTTATTTCTTGAGATTTTATTTTTAAGTAATCTCTACACCCAACCTGTGCCTTGAACTCACAACCCCAAGGTCAAGAGTCTCATGCTGCACTGATGAGCCAGCCAGGTGCCCCTCATAATTTTATTTTTAATTTTTTGAGGAACCTCCATACTGTTTTCCACAGTGGCTGCACCAGTTTGTATTCTCAACAATGGTGTATGATGGGTCCTTTTTCAATCCTCAGCAACAATTATTGATTCTTGTATTTTTGATATTAGCCATTCTGACAGGTATGGGGTGATATCTCCTTGTGGTCCCAGGAATTCAGCTAGATAGCTATCAAATCATTCTTAACACCTGCAAACTCAACCAGAGATCTAAGAAAAGAATAGCTTCAACACTATGAATATAAAAGTGACCACTTTCAGCAAGGTAGGAAGTGTGGAGAAATGAATCCGAGGCGATATATGGGAAGATAGAGTGTGGTGGGAGGGAGCCTCTGTTAGCCGGCTACCAGCAAGTAATAGAACAGCGGAGCACAAAATCAGAACTTTTGGAAGTCTGCCCCTGTGAGGGACATCGCTCAGGCTGCTAAGCGGGGGTGGAACCCTCCCTGGGACAATGTGGTCCCAGGATCCCCAGGGTCACAGGAAGACCAGGGGTACCTCAGTGCCGCAGAGTTCCCAGGGATCGGAACAGGGAAGCTGGATGAAAAGAGTGAGCCCAGGAATGGGCTCTCAGCTCAGGGTTAACAAAAACCACAAACCATGGCACAGTTGGGTGACTGCTCTCCAAGCACAGGCCTAACAAGCAACAGAACCAATGAGACCCCCCCTTCCTCCCCCAGGACGAGCAGTACAAGAATGTGTTACAGGAATCTGAAGGGTTTGAAGACTCAAAACTGGGTTGCATGCCTGAGATAGAAATGCTCTATCACAGGCCAGGTGAGCACGGAGTGCACCCGGAGACCAGGGAGACAGGAGTGATTGACTACTTTTCTCTGAAGGCTCACTGAAGAGTGGGGCCCCGAGCTTTCAAATCTGGGGCCAGAGATTGGGAGGCCGCCATTTTCATTCTCATCCTCTAAAGCTGCAAGGAATGCCTCCAGGGAACAAAACCACATAGAACAAACTGAAGCAGATTATTTAGCTTGGCCCCTGGCAAGGGCAGTACAATTCCACCCAGGGCAAATATCCTTGAGAATCGATGAAACAGGCCCCTCCCCCAAAAGGTCAGCAAGAACATCCAGCCAAGACAGAACTGCAAAACTCCAGTGCTAGGGGAATACAGCACATAGAAATCACAACTTTTTCCCCATGATTCTTTATTTTTTTCGTTCCCTTTTCAACCAATTTCTTATTTTATCAACTCCTTTTTTAAATATTTTTTAGTTTTCATTTTTACAGTTACACTCTATCCCTTCAATATATTTAATCATATATATATATACACACACACACACGCAAGTTTTGTTTTCTTTACAATTTTGGGGTGCAGTTTCTTCTAACAGACCAAAATACAAACAAAATCTACTGTATGGCTCTGTTTTACTTACCTGTCTGATCATATTCTCTTTTTTGTTGTCATTTTTCCTTTTTTTTTTTCTTTTTCTTCTTCCTTTCTCTTTTTGTTTTTGTTTTTTGTTTTGTTAAAGTATTTTTTAAATTTTCATCTTTACAGTTACATTCTATCCTTTCAATTTACTTAATTTAATTTTTGTATATATATGTTTTCCTTTCTTTACAATTTTGAGATGCAGTTTCTTCTAGCAAACTGACCAAAATACACTCAGGAGATAGTGCATTGCTCTGTTCTGTTCACCTGTCTGTTTATTCTTTCCTTTTTTTGTTGTTGTTGGTTTTTCTTTTTTTATTCTCTTTTTTCTTCACTTTTTTTTAAGGATTTTATTTATTCTTTGACAGAGAAAGAGGCAGTGAGAGAGGGAACACAAGCAGGGGGTGTGGGAGAGGGAGAAGCAGGCTTCCCACAGAGCAGGGAGTCCAATGTGGGGCTCGATCGCAGAACCCTGGGATCATGACCTAAGCCAAAGGCAGATGCTTAATGACTGAGCCACCCAGGTGCCCCTCTTTTTTCTTCACTTTTAATTTCCATTTTTACAGCTACATACTATCCTTTCCTTGTATTTAATGTTTGTACATATATAAGGTTTTCTTTCTTTACAATTTTGGGATCTAGTTTTCTAAAAAGCAGATGAAAATACACACAGAATCCAGTGTATTGCTCTATTCTGCTCGCCTGTCTGATTATATTCTCTCTCTCTTCCCCCCCACCCCCATTTGGGTCTCATCTGATTTTTTACTGTATATTGCTCTAAGGTAGTTGTTGTCATTTTAGTATTTTGTTCTCTCATTCATCTATTCTTCTCTGGACAGAACGATAAGAGAGAAAAACTCACCTCAAAAAAGAGAACAAGAGGCAGTACTGACTGCCAGGGACCTAATCAATACAGACATTAGTAAGATGTTGGAACTAGAGTTCAGAATGACGATTATAAAGATATTAGCTGGGCTTGAAAAAAATGCATAGAAGACACTAAAGAATTCCTTTCTGGAGAAATAAAAGAACTAAAATCTAACCAAGTTGAAATCAAAAAGGCTATTAATGAGGTGCAATAAAAAAATGGAGGCTCTAACTGCTAGGATAAATGAGGCAGAAGAGAGAATTAGTGACAAAGAAGACCAAATGATGCAGAATAAAGAAGCTGAGAAAACAAGAGATAAACAACTACTGGATCATGAGGGGAGAATTCAAGAGATAAGTGACACCATAAGACGAAACAACATTAGAATAATTGGGATCCCACAAGAAGAAGAAAGAGAGAGAGCGGCAGAAGGTATACTGGAGCAAATTATAGCAGAGAACTTCCCTAATTTGGGGAAGGAAACAGGCATGAAACTCCGGGAGGTCCTGAGAACCTCCCATCTAAATCAACAGAAATAGGTCAACATCCCAACATCTAATAGTAAAACTTACAAGTCTCACAGACAAAGAGAAAATCCTGAAAGCAGCTCGGGACAAAAGGTCTGTAACCTACAATGGTAGAAAGATTAGAGTGGTAGCAGACTTATCCACAGAGACCTGGCAGGCCAGAAAGGACTGGTATGATATATTCAGAGCACTAAACAGGAAAAACATGCCACCAAGAATACTATATCCAGCTAGGCTGTCACTGAAAATAGAAGGGAGATAAAAAGCTTCCAGGACAAACAAAAACTAAAAGAATTTGCAGCACCAAACCAACCCTACAAGAAATATTGAAGGGAGTCCTCTAAGCAAAAAGAACCTAAAAGTAACATAGACCAGAAAGGAACACAGAGAATATACAGTAACAGTCACCTTACAGGCAATACAATAGCACTAAGTTCATATCTTTCAATAGTTACCCTGAATGTAAGTGGGGTAAATGCCCCAATCAAAAGACACAGGGTATCAGATTAGATAAAAAAACAAGACCCATCGATATGCTGCCTGCAAGAGACTCATTTTAGACCAAAAGACACGTCCAGATTTAAAGTGAGGGGGTGGAAAACAATTTACCATGCTAATGGACATCAAAAGAAAGCAGGGGTGGCAATCCTTATATCAGACAAATTAGATTTTAAACCAAGGACTATAATAAGAGATGCAGAAGGACACTACATCATACTTGAAGGGTCTACCCAACAAGATCTAACAATTGTAAATATTTATGCCCCTAACATGTGAGCATCCAATAATATAAGCCAATTAATAACAAAATCAAAGAAATGCATTGACAACAATACAATAATAGTATTCAACACTCCCCTCACTAAAATGGACAGATCATCTAAGCAAAAGATCAACAAGGAAATAAAGGCTTTAAGTGACACACTGGACCAAATGGACTTCATAGATATATTCAGAACATTCCATCCCAAAGCAACAGAATACACATTCTTCTCTAGTGCCCATGGAACATTCTCCAGAATAGATCACATCCTAGGTCACAAATCAGGTCTCAACTGGTACCAAAAGATTGGGATCATTCCCTGCATATTTTTGGACCACAATGCTTTGAAACTAGAACTCAATCACAAGAGGAAAGTTGAAAAGAACTCAAATACATGGAGGTTAAAGAGCATCCTACTAAGAATGAATGGGTCAACCAGGAAATTAAAGAAGAATTAAAAAAATTCATGGAAACAAATGAAAATGAAAACACAACTCTTCAAAATCTTTGGGATGCAGCAAAGGCAGTCCTAAGAGGAAAGTATATAGCTATGCAAGCCTTTCCCAAGAAACAAGAAAGGTCTCATACACACAACTTAACCCTACACCTAAAGGAGCTGGAGAAAGAACAGCAAAGAAAGCCTAAACCCAGCAGGAGAAGAGAAATAATAAAGATCAGAGCAGAAATCAATGAAATAGAAACCAAAAGAATAGTAGAACAGATCAAGGAACCTAGGGGCTGGTTCTTTGAAAGAATAAATAACATTGATAAACCCCTGGCCAGACTTATCAAAAAGAAAAGAGAAATGACCCAAATCAACAAAATCATGAATGAAAGAGGAGAGATCACAACCAACACCGAAGACATACAAACAATTATAAGAACATATTATGAGGAATTATATGCCAAGAAATTAGGCAATCAGGAAGAAATAGATGCATTCCTAGAGCCGTATAAATGACCAAAATTGAAACAGGAAGAAATAGAAAACCTGAACAGACCCATAACCAGGAAGGAAATTGAAGCAGTAATCAAAAATCTCCCCAAAAACAAGAGCCCAGTGCCGGATGGCTTCCCTGGGGAATTCAACCAAACATTTAAAGAACTGATACCTATTCTTCTGAAACTATTTCAAATAGAAATGTAAGGAAAACTTCCAAACTTTTTCTATGAGGCCAACATTACTTGATCTCAAAACCAGACAAAGACCACCAAAAAGGAGAATTACAGACCAATATCTCTGATGAACATGGATGCAAAAATTCTCAACAAAATACTAGCCAATAGGATCCAACAGTACATTAAAAAGATTATTCACCACGACCACGTAGAATGTATTCCTGGGCTTCAAGTTTGGTTCATGATCTGTAAATTAATCAATGTGATACAATACATAAATAAAAGAAAGGAAAAGAGCCATATAATCCTCTCAATTGATGCTGAAAAAGCATTTGACAAAGTACACCACCATATAAGAGATTAAAACCCTTCACAGTGTAGAGATACAGGGAACATACCTCAATATCATAAAAGCCACATATGAAAAGCCCACAGCAAATATCGTTCTCAATGGGGAAAAACTGAGAGCTTTTCCCCTAAGGTAAGGAACACAGTGGAGATGTCCACTACCACCACTGCTGTTCAACACAGTACTAGAAGTCCTAGCCTCAGCAATCACACAACAAAAAGAAAAAAAGGCATCTGAATCAGCAAAGAAAAAGTCAAACTCTCACTCTTTGCAGATGACATGATACTCTATCTAGATAACCCAAAAGACTGCTAGAACTCATATAGGAATTCAGCAAAGTGGCAGGATAGAAAATCAATGCACAGAAATCAGTTGCATTCTTATACATTAACAATGAGACAGAAGAGAAATTAAGGAGTTGATCCCATTTACAATTGTACCCCAAAGTATAAGATACCTAGGAATAAACCTAACCAAAGAGGCAAAAGATCTGTACTCAGAAAACTACAGAACACTCATAAAAGACATTGAGGAAGACACAAAGAAATGGAAAAACGTTCCATGCTCATGGATTGGAAGAACAAATATTGTTAAAATATCTATGCTACCTAGAGCAATCCACACATTCAAGGCAATCCTTATCAAAATACCATCAAATTTGTCACAGAGCTGGAACAAATAATTCTAAAATTTGTATGGAACCAGAAAAGACCCTGAATAGCCAAAGGAATGTTGAAAAAGAAAATCAAAACTGGTGACATCACAATTCTGGGCTTTAAGCTCTATTAGAAAGCTGTAATCATCAAGACAGTATGGTACTGGCACAAAAACACATAGATCAATGGAACAGAATAGAATACCCAGAAGTGGACCCTCAACTCTATGGTCAACTAATCTTTGACAAAGCAGGAAAGAATATCCAATGGAAAAAAAGACACCATTTCCTTACACCATACACAAAAATAGAACCAAAATGATTGAAAGACCTAAATGTGAGACAGGAGTCCATCAAAATCCTAGAGGACAACACAGGCAGCAACCTCTTAGACCTCGGCTGCAGCAACTTCTTGCTAGACATGTCTTCAAAGGCAAGGCAAGCAAAGGCAAAAATGAACTATTGGGACTTCATCAAGATAAAAATCTTTTGCACAGAAAAGGAAATAGTTGACAAAACCAAAAGACACTGAAAGAATGGGAGAAGATATTTGCAAATGACATATCACGTAAAGGGTTAGTACCGAAGATCTATAAAGAACTTATGAAACTCAGCACTTAAAGAACAAATAATCCAATCAAGAAATGGGCAGAAGACATGAACAGACATTTCTCCAAAGAAGACATCCAAATGGCCAACAGACACATGAAAAAATGTTCAACATCACGCAGCATCAGGGAAATACAAATCAAAACCTCAATGAGATACCACCTTACACCAGTCAGAATGGCTAAAATTAACAAATCAGTAAACAACAGATGTTGGGGTGGATGCAGAGAAAAGGGAACCCTCCTACACTGTTGGTGGGAATGCAAGCTGGTGCAGTCACTCTGGAAAACAGTATGAAGGGTCCTCAAAAAGTTGAAAATAGAGCTACCTTACAACCCAGCAATTGCACTACTGGGTATTTACCCCCAAGATACAAATGTAGTGATCTGAAGGGGTACCTTCACCCCAATGTTTAGAGGAGCAACGTCCACAATAGCCAAACTATGGGACGAGCCCAGATGTCCTAAAACAGATGAATGGATAGGGAACATGTGAGATATGTTAATGGTATATGGAATTTTACACAGCCATCAAAAAAATGGAATCTTGCCATTTGCAATGATGTGGATGGAACTAGAGGGTATCACGCTAAGCAAAATAAATCAATCAGAGAAAGACAATTATCGTATGATCATACTGATATGAGGAATTTAAGAAACAAAACAGAGGATCATAGGGGAAGAAAGGAAAAAATATAACAAGACAAAACCAGAAAGGGACACAAACCATAAGAGATTCTTAATCATAGGAAACAAACTGAGGGTTACTGGAGGGGAGGGAGGTGGGGGGAGTGGGTAACTGGGTGATGGACATTAAGAAGGGCATGTGATATAATGAGACTGGGTATTATATAAGACTGATGAATCACAGGCCTATACCTCTGAACCAACAATACATTATATGTTAATTAACTGGGGGAATTCAATTAAAAATTTTAAAAACAAGATTTATGCTTTTGAAATGTCTGCATAAAGTACATTAACAAAAGCCTATTTTCTGAGTACACAATTTAACCTTGGCTTGTATTAGCCCCTAAATATTGGCCTTTCACAGATCATTTGGAGGAGGGCCTGGGAGAAGTTTGGGTCCTCTGTTTTCTCTGTGAAGGGGTAGCTGTGAATAGTCAAATAACCTTTTTAATTACTCTCTAAATTTGGAGGATCTTTTGAAAGTAGATATAAAAAGACTTTATAATTAAAAAGATCAGCTGTTTACGGGGGTGGGGGAGTCTTTTGTGGTAAGGGGCCTAAGATACACCATCAAAGGACTTGGCATAGCGTTGTCCGAGGCTGGCAGAGCCTGACTACAGAGCCCTGAAAGGTAGGAGCAAAGAGTCTTATTCCCAGTCTCTGAAAGTTTTGTTAAATTTATTTCCTGGCTTTTAGCATTTACATGAGCAATTTGTATACTTGGAATATAGAGATTAGAACTGAGTGCTCCCTATAAATCTTTTTTAATTGTTATGTTAATCACCATACATTACATCATCAGTTTTTGATGTAGTGTTCCATGATTCATTGTTTGTGCATAACACCCAGTGCTCCATGCAGAACGTGCCTTCTTTAATATCCATCACCAGGCTAACCAATCCCCCCACCCCCCTCCCCTCTAGAACCCCCAGTTTGTTTTTCAGAGTCCATCGTCTCTCATGGTTTATCTCCTCCTCCGATTCCCCCCCTTCATTCTTCCCCTCCTGCCATCTTCTTCTTCTCCTTCTCCTTCTCCTTCTCCTTCTCCTTCTCCTTCTCCTTCTCCTTCTCCTTCTCCTTCTCCTTCTCCTTCTTCTTCTTCTTCTTCTTCTTTCTTCTTCTTCTTCTCCTTTAACATATATTGTATTATTTGTTTCAGAGGTACAGATCTGAGATTCAACAGTCTTGCACAATTCACAGTGCTTACCAGAGCACATACCCTCCCCAGTGTCTATCACCCATTCACCCCATCCCTCCCACCCCACCCCCCACTCCAGCAACCCTCAGTTTGTTTCCTGAGATTAAGAATTCCTCATATCAGTGAGGTCATATGATACACACTCCCTATAAATCTTGTAGGGAAAGGGAATTAAAACAGGCAGAAGAAGCTGGATCTTAAGAAGGAATTTACACTGGATGTGAACATTTACTCCAGTCTTAAGTCTAATTTCTGGTCTTTCTTTCTTTCTTCCTTTCTTTTTTTCTTCCTTCCTTTCTTTCTTCCTTCCTTCCTTCCTTCCTTCCTTCCTTCCTTCCTTCCTTCCTTCCTTCTTTTCCTTCCTTACTTTCTTTTATTTTTCTTTCTTTCTTTCTTTCTTTCTTTCTTTCTTTCTTTCTTTCTTTCTTTCTTTCTTTCTTCCTTCCTTTCTTCTTTTCTTTCTTTCTTCTTCTTTTTTTTTTTTTCTCGTCAAGGAAGTCCCCTAAGTTTAGCATTTTACTAGTAAGACAATTGAGAGATCTCTGTAAAGAAAATTTTGCTTTTAAATGTAGCCAAATTAAAGATCCATTATCTGGCCATTTGAGACAGGGAAATCAAAGGGACATCATGAGAGATAAAGTTGGTTATTTCCTTTGCTTCTAATCAGGCTTCTATTACTGCTAGGCCCTGCACCTGGACTCCACTGTTCACATGTCTTGTAATGCAAATACCATATGTCCTCTTTGTCAGGGACAAGGGGTTAATTATTTTTCTAGAATAGGTAACATCTGTGGAAGGACCAGCTGAGAAAAAATAAGAGGAAGCTATCCTATGCTCATTCCAGACCACCTAGGTGCTAGGCCTCTCCATGCCAAGACCCCTGGCTCTAAGGAATAACACCTGGGTTCTTGTCCTTGATCTAACCAGTTCCTGGATGAGAGGACATATGCGCAAGACCACCAACTTCCATAAAAAAACCCAGACCCCAAAAAGACAAGTCTTCCTCCTTTCCTTTCTGAGTCTCCCAGACAGTCACTCTGTCTGTTGTCTGCTCTCTCTGTATCTTCAATAAACTCTCCTTCCATATCCTGCTGCCTCATGTTTGATTTCCACCCTTCTCAAAGGCAAAGACCCTCTTGGCTGGTCCTATGGGACACACTCTGGATCCTTGGATTCAGCCTGCCAGCATCACATTGACAAGTAGGATCTATTAATAGCGACTCAAACCAGTAAGACTTTTAATGTCTTAACCAAAGACAAAAGAGGAATCCAGAGAGGGCATGCAGCCCCCAGGAGCTAAAAGTTTATTCCCAAGGTAATCTAAGAAAGCAAAGGTCTTCATTGCACAGTAAAGATAATGTAGTGATAATGCTATCTCCAGTCTCCAAAAAAATCTTCATATGCCTCCAGTCACAGACCCACTAAACTGTGACACCAGGCAAGCAATACAGAAGCGATGAATATTGAGGTTGATAAGGTTCCTATGGGCTGCAAGGTCTTATGGCAAACCCTCCTGAGAGCTGGCATGGCAGAGATATAGAGACAGACAGACAGACAGAGACGGGGCAAGGGAGCGGTCCCCAGTCGGTTTAACTGACCACCCAGTGCACCCCAGTAAGAGCACCCTCTGGACGATGGACACCAGAGAGGATGTTCTACTGGTCACAAACTAGCCCCTTGAGGACAGAGAACAAGAAAAAGAAAAATCGCCCTCCTGTTTTTCTTCTGGCTCAGCCTTGGTCTTGGAGCCGCTCCAATACTTAGGAGGGATGTGCCCTGTGGTTGGGGACTGTGCGGTGCTTTACAGTGTTCCTTGTTGCACGGAAGTTTTCTTGAGGTTGACAGATGACCTAGTGCCGACCTAACCTGTTCCTGGACCAACTGATACCAACACTAGGGACTTCTTAATATGGCAAGCACTCAAACAGCTTGTAAGTGCTTGACCTCTGCCACCACTTTTGCGGCTTTGGCTTCCAAGGAGTCGCTTAGCAACAGGCTGTGAGCCACAGCAGAGTGTGTCTAAACAGACGCCGGTCTGATGAGAACATGGAACTCAACAGTCTGTGGGACCAGCCCCAAATGAAGGCTTTTAAGGCCTAAGTCTCCCTTCTGTCCTATGGTAATGCCTTTTCAGGACACATGACATACAGACACAGGCAAAGGAAAACAAAGACCAACTCTGGGAGGAGATGGATCAATAACCAAAGAGTTATCTAGCAAATTCAACCAAACTGTCACTAAGCCCAAGGAACTAATTCCACAATATTTCCTCCTGGAAATCTAAATTAAGAAAAAGAGAAAAGTCTTCTCACCACTCCCTCTCCATCAGATTCCACAGACAGAGATTCCGGGAGGCTGACATGGTAAGAAGACTTACATTCCACTGGCTCTATGTCAGCTGTCCCAGGATTTCAGCTGTAGCATACAGGGTGAAATATGTCCAGCAGTTGACATGTCCTGCCCATACACCAACTGTCGGGGAGGAAGTATTTTCTCTACCATTAAAGATCCTTCTAGCTGGACCAAGAATCAGATTGACATGGGACAGATTAACAAGAAAAAAAAAAAAACAAATTTAGTTTCATACTGATGGGGAATACACACAAACACACACAAACTTCCAAAGATAGTTAGGCAATATGAGGCTTATCTGACATCCTGAGTTAAGGTGGGTAGGGTCTGGGTATACAAAGGAGAGGATGACCCTCAGCAGGAAGGTGAAAGGAGATGTTTGGAAAACAAAACTTGCCCCGTTGCAGATATGTTTCTTAGGTAAAGCAATATCTCTGTTAATAGCTTGTTCTTGACAGATGTGCAGCTGGTGGAGGAGGAGGGGCGGTAAAGAGCTTTTCCTGGATTGATTGGGTTGTGATTGCTTTTAACACAAAACAATGTTCATGCCAAAGATGCCCATCCTCTGGCAGCCTGACCTTAGCCCTACATCATCAACTTGACTGTGGTGATAGCTTCATGTGTTTCTATACCTCTCAAAATGTATCCAGTTGAAAACTTTAAATATGTGCAGTTGATGGTAGGTCACTCAATAAAATTATTATACATACCTTTCAATCTCTTCAATATAGAAATATCTTCCTTACTACCCATCCACAAATACCCTCATTGTCCAGCTGTTTCCACACAGGGGCCACTTGGTAGCAATTGTTTTCCCACCATGAGTGTCTGCTACTATGTTAGTGAGTATTTGCACACTCTGCTACTTAATCTGGAACCCTGCCCCTTTCCAGGAGTGGTGTTGCTTTCATTGCCCTGCTGCAGGACATGCTGCCTGCATTCAGACCAGGTCCCCAGTGGCGCCTCACATGGCCCTGCTGAAGGAGGGATCAGGCCATTGCTCCCAGCCCTCTGCATTCCCACTCACCCTGTACAGGGTCATATTTCCATTATGTCTCCCTTCTGCTACTCTAGGAATTCCCACAATGGGAAGGGCTGCTTATTAATATCAGTTACCTGAGGGCAGAGCAGGGACTCTGGCCCATGGGTATTGGAAGACTCACAGCGACCAGGCTCTCAGGCCTGTGCCCCTATCATTATATCCACTGAGAGGTTGAAGTTTGGCCAGTGGGCAGCAAGGGGCACTGTGGGTCTTTCCTTAGTGTGTGCACGGGGGTGACTTCTTTGTAATCTCCCTTAAATCACCCAAACTCCCCAGGGCTGGGTTATAGGTACCTGTGTGTGCTGGTGGGAACTCAGAAGGTGTGTCCTCTCTGGCTGTTCACAGGTCTGTGGAAGGACCCAGCAGCCATTTCTTCCCTAGTCACTCCAGGGGACAAACTCTGAGGCTCACCCACCAGCCCTCTCTGTCTAAAACCTGAGTGCATAACTCAACTCCTTTCAGAGTGGAGCAGAGATCACCAGATCACCAGTAGGGGAAACAAGTGTAGAGGAATAGCCCCTTCTCCCAGAGGCCACCGAAGGGATGACATATGCCTGAGGCAGCCCAGATCCTGCTGTGGAGTGTCAGCAGGTGTGTATCTGCCATGCTGTGGACGCTTCTCCTCCTTGTGTTCCCCTCTCACTGCACAGATGAGGACCATATTCAGTGATCTGGGGCAGCCCCCAAGCCTATGTCAACCTCTTTGGATAAGATACCCAAACAACTTCAACTCCATCCCTGCCCCATCACCTGTGAGTGTTTGTGTTTGCAGGTTCCTTCTCCCAGCCTGTGTATCTGATTCAGACACCCTCCTCTGCATCCCTGGAAGAATCTGCCAGACTCACATACACTCTGAGAAGTCCATCGTTAATGGTAAATATATATATTTATATGCCAGTATGCATATGCATACTGGCACCAGGAGAAGCCAGGGAGCCCTCCCCAGTATCTCCTAGATTCATCTCAGAGTCAGATACACATCAGGGATGCCAGGTTCCCTGTCATTTTTTGGATCCAAAGATGTTTCAACCAGTTCAGGTATTCTGACATTTCTGGACTCCAGCATGAGGGCAAGGAGACTATTACTGTCATATATGCCAAGATAATGCAATGTTCTGGACCCACAGGGAAGTGAGACAAAATCCCCCTCCACTCTCTGGGTCTGGTGACATTACCTGTCAGGTGGCTCAGGGGTTGACTTCAGTTGTCAGATCTTCAACAGATCCTTTGTTTTCCTGGAAACAGATGATGACACATTCTCATCATGTTCATGTTTTCAAAGGCAAAATTTACTTGCTCAGAAATAAAAATTACTCAAAGGAGGTGTTAGAGGCCAAACAGTGTTGATTCCAGTTCTGGGTCTGGTGGCAGCTCACAGATGTTTCCAGTCTAAGGGCTTCAATCTGGGCTTCCACTTACAAAACCAACATGCAGAGATGAATGGTATTCTATACAGAAGCAGTAAGCCATCAACATTTAAAAATAAAAACAATGGGGTGCCTGGGTGGCTCAGTTGGTTAAGCGGCTGCCTTCGGCTCAGGTCATGATCCTGGAGTCCTGGGATCGAGTCCCGCATCGGGCTCCCTGCTCGGCGGGGAGTCTGCTTCTCCCTCTGACCCTCCCCACTCTCATGTGCTCTCTCTCATTCTCTCTCTCTCAAATAGATAAATGAAGGTCTTTAAAAAAATATATTAAAAAAAATAAAATAAAATAAAAAATAAAAACAATGCCATTTATAATTCCATAATAATGAAATTCTTAAGGATATATTTTAGAAAAACTGAAAGTCTTATACATGGAAAACTACAAAACATTGTAAAAGAAATAAAGAAAACTTGAATAAATGACTAGGTCTTCCTCATTTGTGGATCAAAATGCTGAATTTGGCTAAGACAATGATTTTAAATTTTTCAGTTGGTAGCTGTTACCAACAGCTTCCTGCCACAAAACAAAGAAACAAATGGAATATCCCTCACAAATAGAGGCCCAAAAATTCTAAAGAAAATATTAGAAAATAGAATTGAGTTATGTATAGTATAACAAGAGTATATACCATGACCAAATGGGGTTTATTGTGGGGATGCAAGGTTTTATATTCAGACAGTTTTATATTCAAACAGCAATCAATGTAATCTCCTGTATTAACAGGCTAAAGGAGAAAAGTCCCATGATCTTATCAATCAATATGAAAAAAGCATATGACACAATTCAAAACCTATTCATGATAATAAGTGTGAATGATTGAATGAATAGGATAAAAATTCTCAGAGAATGAAAACTAGAGGAGCACAGCCTCAGTGTGATAAAGAAAACTATAAAGTCCTGATAGCTAATACACATGAAGATGAATCACTGAGAGCTCTGTCCTCAGGTCGGGACCAAGGCATTGATGTTCAATCTCAACACTGCTGTTCTACATAGGACAGGATGCTCCAGACAGAACCATGAGGCAAGAAAATTAATGAGAGGCATAAGACTAAAGAGCAAGAGACATTGTCCCTATTTTCAGGGGTGAGAATGGTCCACCAGAAAAATACAAGGAAAACTACAAATAGGTATATAAATATGAACTTGAGGAATAATTAGTAATTTCAGGAAGGTGTAGTCATATGATGCAAGATCAACATAGAAAGATCATTTTTTAAAGATTTTATTTATTCATTATTCATTTGAGAGAGAGAGAGAGAGCACAAGGGGAGGGGAAAGGCAGAGGGAGAGGGAGAAGCAGACCCTCCACTAAGCAGGGAGCCCAACGCAGGGCCCGATCCCAGGACCCGGAGATCATGACCTGAGCTGAAGGCAGACGCTTAACCAACTGAGCCACCCAGGCACCCCTAGAAAGATCATTTAAATGTGTATAGACTAGCAATAAACATGTGAAAACTGATTTAAAATACCATTAAAACCACTCAACGACAAAATTTTTAGGTGCATATTTAACAAAATGTGTACAAGCCATGGATGCTGAAATCCTGATACATGTAACCGAAGTGGACTAAAACAATGGAGAGGCATGTTCTGTTCATGGATGAGAAGACTCAATATAGTAAAGACGTCAACTCTTCCCAAATTGTGTAAAAGTCTAATTCAACCCCTATCACAACAAGATAGAGTGTTATGGATGGAAGGTAGACACATTGGTCAATGGAACAAAACAGAAAACCCAGAAACTGACCTAAGAAAGTATGGACAAGTACTTTTGACAAAGTTGCAAAAGTCTTGCAGAGGACGGAGGATAGTCTCCTGGAGAAATAGCCACAGAACTATTGGCTATCCATAGGGGGAAATGAATCTCACCTAAAATTCTCACCTCATGAAAAAATGCACTAAAAGGATCATAGACATAACTGTATAACATAAAGCTATATATGCATAGAAGAAAACACAGGAGAAAATCTTCAAGATCTAGAGTTTGTATAAACTTGGTTAGACAAGACACCAACAGCACTATCTATACAATAAAAAATGATATTGTACTTCATCAAAATAAATTCATTGTTTTCCCTTTACTTTGTAAATTAGTAAGATGATGAAATTAGTTGAAAAATAGATGATTAAAACAAAACTCAATTCATGAGAGAGTAGTTGGAACCCATTGCTTTAATGCACAGGAGTTTTAAAATACTGAAAACATGCATATTTTAAATCCCAGACCAATGGAGGAAGATGATGGGTGCAGTTATCTTCTCTGGGTTGCCAGCAACTTAAGTTTTAATTTAGGTAAATGTTTGCATCTCCCATAAGCCAGGACTCCTTCTGAGAGTGGAACATGCAACAGTATTCATGGGCAGCACCATGGGCCTCACTTTCTACGCATCAGACCACTGATGTGAATATAGACCCAGACCTGGTGAGCTGCAGAAACCAACTGGACTTTGAGGGCTTAGGGCCTTGGTGAGTGTGTAACCTGTGACCAGCAAGGGGTGCTGTGGAACTGCCCTGTGGTCCCTCCACAGCTGCTCAATGAGGACCATTCAAGCAAATAAGCCTGTGCTTGGAGGCTGCATCCTGTGCTCCCTGATGGGGACTCAGCAGCTGTGTCCTCTCTGGCCTGGCAGAGTCCCCTGAGCAGGGACCTGTGGGTGGTCTCAGCAGGTGCATCCTCCCAGGGCTCTCCCCTGGGCTGAAGCCAACCCCCATCCTCCTCAGTGTGTCTGTGAGCTGAGCCCCAGCACCAGGGCTCAGGGAGGGGCTGGGCAGTCACTGGGTGGACCCATTTGCATGGAGAGCCCCTCCAATGGCAGAGGGTGGGGGAGAGAAGGAGGCCTGGGGTAGCCCGGCCCACTGTGGGCACCAGTGTCTCTGTCACCACGGCCTGGACTCCTGTCCTCCTCATGTTCCTCACTCACGGCAAAGGTAGGGACAGACCTCAGGGACACAGGGAAGCCCTCCAGCTGGTATCTGGCCCTGTGGCTCAGATCCTGAGAAGCTTTACCCTGGTCTCTACTCTATCACCCGTGAGTGTCTATGTTTGCAGGTTCCCTGTCCCAGCCTGTGCTGACCCAGCCACCCTCCCTCTCTGTTCCTCCTGGAACAACAGCCAGACTCGCCTGTACCCTGAGCAGGGACATCAGTGTTGGGAGCTACTACAAAACTGATACCAGCAGAAGCCAGGGAGCCCTCCTTGGTATCCCTTGTACTACTCCTCAGACTCAGATAAATACCAGGGCTCCAGTGTCCCCAGCCACTTCTCTGGATCCAAAGATGCCCCAGCCAATGCAGGGCCTCTGCTCATCTCGGGGCTGCAGGCTGAGAAGGGGACCGATTATTACTGTCAGATCTGGCACAGCAGTGTGGTCACAGGGACACACACAGATGGGGAAGTGGGACAAATAACTCAGCCTGCTCAGGGCCGTGGATGCTGATTCTCTTGCAATTTAAAATAACTTGAATTCACACTGACTGTACTTGGAAGTAACTTCTGGATCACAATATCTTTCCTCCCAGCTTCTTATGCAACCTATGTGAACTCAGGAGAAAGGAAAACAAACATAAAACCCATGATAATACAGAAACTTTGCCTGGTGGTCCAAGTTGTAATAATCAGAGCCTGTTGAGCTGGCATTTTGTTTGTTTGTTTGTTGAAACAGCTAACCACCCTTTTTAGGTTTCTTGCTCAGAGCCTGAGGACCATCCCAGCAGGGGGACAGCCCTCCACAGCATGGCCTCTTCCATTCAGGGGGTCAGAGCAGAGACCCTCCTATCCCTCCCAGGCTCCTGTGCTCAGGGCTGGCTGAGGTTCACTGTGTCCAGGGACAAAGCACTAGGATGTGAGATGCTGTGTGAAGATGCAGGTCAAAGAAGAACTTCAGGCACAGCACTCACCTGGATCCCTTGCTGGGTACCTGAGCCTTCAGATGTGATGTTGGGGATGGGCAGTTAGGCAAAATTCCCAAGGTCAAGAAAACAAAGAAAGATTGAAAACCTTACACATTGGAGGATTTCCGTATGTCATGATGAATAAATGCAGTGTGGTTACTTGGACCGGATCCAGGAGCAAAGAATGACATTAGTGGCAAAAACTTGTGAAATCGGGATAAAGTCTGCAATTTCCTTAATATCATTGGATCACTATTCAGTTCTTGTTTTCATAAATATGTCATAGTCATGCATGATGTTATCATTAGAATAATCTGGGTGAAAGGTATATAGGGATCTCTGTACTATCTTTGTATTTTTTCTGTCACCGTAAAATTATTACAGAATAAAAAATTCAACACACAAACACATGGGGGAGAAAAAGAATAAAAATATATCCTGTTTTCTCCTCCATGTTTAAGAGACCAAAGCTCAACATTTATGCTGTACTGAGTCCCAGCACTGCCTATAAAACTTTTCACACCCAACACTTGGTCATGTAATACATTTTCTTTTTATTATTCTGTAAAGAACAATGTAAAAATAATATTCAAATTACCTATCTTTTATTTCTATAGCTTAGGAATCATGATAAATCACCTCCACAGCACGAGCTAAGCAGGAACTCCACCATCCTACCACTGGAGGAAACCATTCAGAGCAGGCACCACCAGGATTCCCAGTTCTGACCAAGAGGAAGTGCTCCCAATCAACCAGGTTCTCTCATTTAAAACAAAAAGTTTCTGGACAAAATACAAACAAGTATAGGAACTCCAGAAGGTAGAAGGAAGAAGGAAGACTTCCTACAGACCTCAACAGTTGAGGAAAACACAGCAGTGAGTTCCCTGGGCTTCTTCTCTTCTATCACCTCCCCAACATGTAAGACAGGATGCTGCAGGAGCCTCCAACCAAGAATCACGAAGAGGGCCAGAATGGGAAAAAGAAAATAAAATCCACCAAAACTCCAAAAATGCCAACCCCCATGGCCAGAGGATCTGGGTATGAGTTGACCTGAGCAGAGAAAATATTTCGACAAACCTGCCCATCACCCATCTGCACACACTAATGAATCCCCAAACTATGCCCTCATGCAAGGCTCACAGCAGTGCTGAGCAGACACCTAAGTGTCCCTCTCCTCCTAGCAGAAAAGGGCAATGTCCCATTGCCCACCTTGTGTAGTGTCATTGGTCTCAGTGGAAAGCTGAGCCTCCATCACACGGGAGCATCAACAAGCCTGGGCAAGGCAGGGCCAGTGGGCTACTTTAGCATTCCAGTTCTTCCCACCCATGATTTTGGCAGGTCCCGGGAAGCGCATCTGAAGCCCATCCCTCAGCAGGAAGACTGAATGGGGTGCTATAAGGCAGAGCTGGTCTGCACTCCTATACCCCTGCTAGTGACTATGGGGCCAGTAAAGAGCAGACCCTGGACTCCCACCTGGCACGAACACACTGAAAAAGGGGCTGGAAGGCAGGGAAGCTGGCCCAGCATTTGACCCCTCCCCTCCCTGGTGTCAGTGAGGGCACAGAGCCCAGTGAGTTTGCTGAGCAAACTCTGCACCTCCATTCAGGCCTAAGCATCCCTCTCTGGGGTCAGCAGGGCCCAGCTCAGAGCTTATCCCACAACACCACCCACCTCCACGTTGGGCACTGGGAGGTGACTCTCTTGCCACACTTTCTCCAGCAAAGAGTCAGCAGCAAAACTGTGGGAGTGAGCGCTCCACTTTCCCTGGGGCCACTGGGAAACTGACATACAGCCCCTGACCTCCTGCTGATCCTCAAGGGGAGGATCACCTGATGATTCAAGGAAGGTAATTGGGTACCGAGCATTACTTGATAAATATCCAAAAATATCCAGGATCCAGTAAAAATGATCACTTGTCTTGTCAAGAACCAGGAAAATCAAACCTTGAGTGAGAAAGGAGAATCGACTGCCACCAACACTGAGATCACTCACATGCTGACATTATGGGACAGATATTTTCAGGCAACAACGAGAAAATCCATCTGAGGAGCAGCTACAGTCTTGGAATAAATGGAAAAGACAGAAATATGCAATTGAAATGCAAGTCATCAAAACACACCAAACTGAAATTATAGAACTTAAAATACAACAGATGAAACTGAAAAAGAAAACTCTCTGGAGAGACTCAAGAGTAGGTAACACCTATTTATTATGTATTTGTTGAAAGCACAAATGGGCTGCATGCCTGCTGAATTCCCACCCCCGTGAGTAGTCTCCTGAGGATGTCACCAGGGGGCGCTGTGCACCTGCTCAGAGCTGCCAAGGCCTGAAACCAACTGAAATGGTTCCACCTGACTGCGCCTTGCATCCTTGCTCACTGCCTGAGTGAAAGGTGACTGCAGCTGCTTCCTCCCAGGGGACAAACTCCGAGCTCTTAACTTCCCCAGCCCTTCTTTTTGGATTTGAGCTACAAGATGGGCCTAGGAGCCAGAATTAAATGGCACTGTGGCTCATATTTGCATAATACCCCACCAAACACACCCTTTACCCCTGGAGCTCAGGAGGAGATAAAAGGACACATCCCAGAGACAAGCACCAGCTGTAAGGCCAGGGGACCTCTGGAAAGTCCACACCATGACCTGGACTCCACTCCTCCTCCTCCCCCTCCTCACCCACTGCCCAGGTTCATGGAGATTTCAGAGGCCAGCTTTTGGAGGGATCCCTCTGCCTATTCTTCATTTCCTAACACGGGTCTGTTTTCATTTCAGGGACCAGTTCTGAGGCTGTGGTGACTCAGGAGCCCTCACTCACCGTGTCTCCAGGAGAGACAGTCTCTCTCACATGTGCCTCCAGCTACGGAGCGGTCAGCAATTTACACTATCCAGCTTGGTTCCAGCAGAAGCCTGGCCAATCCCCTAGGACACTGATATATAATGCATACAGTAAACATTCCTGGACCCCTGCCCGATTCTCAGGCTCCCTCCTTGGGGGCAAGGCTGTCCTGACCCTCACAGGGGCCCAGCCCTAGGACGAGGCTGAGTACTACTGCTTCCTACAATATGGTGATGGTAAGCACAGTGAGAGACCCAGATGAGGAAGTAAGACATAAACTTTTGTTTCACAGTGTGTGGGTACAAATGCTGGCATTCCACGCCCAGACACCTGAGCTCTCAGGGCAGCCTAAATGTTGACCATCCTTAGAGTCACAGAGATTCAGTGTCTGAATTGCTTCCCATTCCTGTTTGAGTCCTGAAGTGCAGTAAATGTATGAATGTCTTGAGAGGAACTGGTCCACAAAGAACAGATTTCAGTTCTTTTGTATTAGGCAAGGATTTGTATGTGCCTGGATCAGAACTAAAACCTGAGCTAAAACACATTTCCTCCAGAAAAAAGGAACAATTCCGATATTCCTTGACAGCCAAGAACAGAGGAAACCCTCATTTAGTATATTTCTAAAGTTTCACGGTGCGCCTGCCTGGCTCAGTCGGAAGAGGGTGGGATGCTTGATTTTAAGGTCTGAGTTTAAGCCCCACGTTAGGTGCAGAGATTATTTAAGTAAATAAATAAACCTCCCCAAATTTTTAAAATAATTAACATAACGTTTATTTTAAATTAGGTTGCATTTTAATGCGATACAAATCTATACTTCTTTTAAATATTAAAAATTATAAACATTTTGGAAGGATTCTTTTTCCCTAATATTCTGGGATAAATTGCATCCTCCCAAAGAACATATGTTGCAGCTGTAGCCCTCAAGACCCAAGAATGCGACCTGATCTGCAAATAGGGTTGTCATAGATGCAATTAGTTAAGATGAGGCTCTTCTGGCGGAAGGTGGCCTCCTAGTCCAGTATGAGGTGTGCACTTACAATAGGACAGCCACGTAGAGACAAGGAGCACACCGCGGGAAGCTGGAGGCAGAGTCTGCAGTTTGCAGATGCACCCAGGAAATGCCAAAAATTGCCCTCAAACCACTAGAAGTCAGGGGAGGCAGGGAAAGATTCCCCTACAGGCTTCAGAGGGAACATGGCCCCACCCTATGGATCTGGAGCTTTTGGCCTCCAGAACTGTGAGACAGTAACTTTTAATTGAAGCACTTCATTTGTGCTACTTTGTTACGGCCGCCCTAGGAACCTAATATATCAAACAGTCAATATCTTTCTGAATTTAAACACTTTCTTCCCAATGGGTTTTTAATTGTTACACAATTGTTATCATAGTTTTGCTGATATTTCATATTTTTGCTCATGTTTTGAGCACTGCTAGTGTCATGGAAAGGTACTACAAGTAATTTATCCTGAGCTTAAAAGTCTATAAATATACAATTACTGCTTAATAATACCTTAAAACTTGCATTAAAAATACAGGTAGCCATTAGGTGGTTCCAACTGATTACCAGGGCTAAAGACTCTGAAGTTGTGAAGTTGTGAAGATTATCTTGCTTTTATTAAAATGCATCTGGATCTAGTCAGAGAAGAGGGAGATGCCTACCACCTTCAGTGGGAAACCCTGTGTAGAGTACTCTGGACATAAAATGCACAAAATGGTAAAACAGAGAGTTCATGTCCTGGAGAGGCTGATTGGAAAACAGAATTGATTAAAACGTGAAAAGCAGTGAGTCACCAAAAACAAAGTGTGGCCTTCCTACATGTGTTAGATCAGTTAGTCTCACACTTCAATGTGCATATGAATCATCTGGAATCGTGTAAAATTTGGATTCGGATTCCTCTGAGTCTGGAGAGGGGCCTGAGATTCTGCATTTCTAAATCATGGAG
The DNA here is from genome assembly GCF_029215605.1 of Mirounga angustirostris. Lineage (NCBI taxonomy): Eukaryota > Metazoa > Chordata > Mammalia > Carnivora > Phocidae > Mirounga > Mirounga angustirostris. The sequence continues at coordinate 91,857,202 of NW_026991722.1, forward strand.
AATGGCATAAGAAGGAAGTGATCTGCAGAGAAGAACTGAAGAGAAGTCCCTGACAGAAAGAACTAAAGTCTTTGGATTACAGAAGAACCCCCAGTCCACATATCCCAGGGATAGATGCCTCCTGTTCAGACAGAAGCCCTCCTGCCCTTCTCTCCTCTCCTCCACTGTATCATTTCTAGGACTTTCCCTCCATAATCAGTGCTTCTCACATCCAGCTCTGACCTAGTCTGGGAGCTGAACGTTCCGAATATCCAGGAAGAAGATGTAATGACTCCAACTGTTCAACAAACCACGGTGGTGGGAGCGGGTTCCCTCCCCACAGTGTGACAGCAGGGGGAGTGAGACCAAACCTCATGGCTGATCTGAGCCGGGACCCATGTTCCTCCCCTTGGCTGACTCACTGTTCACCTCCTCTCCCTGCTTTGAGAGTGTTCACCTTCTGAGATATTTTGGGAATCAGCAACTGTCTGTGACAATCCTGTCTCTGCATGCCCTATCTGGTCTCAGTCCACAGCAAATGTTGCCTTGTACTGCAAAATATTTTCTCAGGCACTTCTGGAATCATGAGAGTGAATACGTTGACAGGTATCCTTGTTGCCACTCACCTGCTGCCTGATGGGTTTTTAGTTTTGAGGACGTTGAGCCTTTCACAGGTGTGCTCATAATACATACAACATCCTCAGCTCCTCTGTCCCCATTGACCTCATTGCTCACTCATGTAGTTCTTGGTTGGCCAGGGCTCATAGTAGGAATCCATTACTGAATTTTTCTCTCTGATAGCAACAAGAATCATATGATCCCTAAAAATTAGAGGACAGAGAAACGTCTTAATTAAAAGAGGGTGGATAAAATTATGGCAAAGAGCAGCGGTCAGAGAGGACTAACACACAGAATGCAGTGGGCATGGCTATGGGGCCCCAGCATTCCAGGCCCCAGGGCAGATAGTAGCCACTGAGGATGCTGTCAGTCTAGACGACCAAAACATAAAGAATGGATGTACAAGGGACTAGGTATAGCCACCCTAATATAATAATATATCTTATTATGCAGGTTATTGATTCAAGCATTTTTCATGCCTTGAAGAATTTTATTTTTTTAGATTTATTTATTTACTTACTTACTTATTTGATAGAGAGAGAGAACACAAGCCAGGTGAGGGGCAGAGGGAGAAGCAGACTCCCCACTGAGCAGGGACCCCGATGCAGAACTTGATCTGGGGACTCCAGGATTATGACCTGAGCCGAAGGCAGATGCTTAACCAACTGAGCCACTCAAGTGCCTGGAAGCTTTTTTTTTTTTTTAAATGATTTTATTTATTAATTTTTTATGAGAGAGAGAAAGAGAGAGAGCACACGCAGGGGGAGTGGCAGACAGAGGGAGAGGGAGAAGCAGATACCCTGCTGAGCTGGGAGTCCAAGGCTGGTCTCCATCCCAGGACCCTGGGATCATGACATGAGCCAAAGGCAAATGTTTAATCAACTGAGTTACCCAAGTGCCCACCTTGAATTTTTTATTATGTTATGTTAATCCCAACACATTACATCATTAGTTTTTGATATAGTGTTCCATGATTCATTGTTTGCCTATAACACCCGGTGCTCCACGCACAACGTGCCCACTTTAATACCCATCACCAGGCTAACCTATCCTCCCACCCCCCTCCCCTCTAGAACCTTCATTTTGTTTTTCAAAGTCCATAGTCTCTCATGGTTCATCTCTCCCTCTGATTTCCCCCCCTTCATTCTTCCCCCCTGCTATCTTCTTCTTCTTCTTCTTTTTTTAACATATAATGTATTATTTGCTTCAGAGGTACAGATCTGAGATTCAACAGTCTTGCACAATTCACAGTGCTCACCATAACACATACCCTCCCCAATGTCTTTCACCCAGCCACCCCATCCCTCCCATCCCCCACCACTCCAGCAACCCTCAGTTTGTTTCCTGAGATTAAGAATTCCTCATATCAGTGAGGTCATATGATACATGTCTTTCTCTGTTTGACTTATTTTGCCCAGCATAACACCCTCCAGTTCCATCATGTTGTTGCAAATGGCAAGATCTCATTCTTTTTGATGGCTGCATAATATTCCATTGAATATAGATACCACCTCTTCTTTATCCATTCATCTGTCGATGGACATCTTGGCTCTTTCCACAGTTCGGCTATTGTGGACATTGCTGCTATAAACACCAGGGTGCATGTACCCCTTCGGATCCCTACATTTGTATCTTTGGGGTAAATACCCAGTAGTGCAATTACTGGATCATAACGTAGCTCTATTTTCAACTTTTTGAAGAACCTCCATACTGTTTTCCAGAGTGGCTGCACCAGCTTGCATTCCCACCAACAGTGTAGGAGGGTTCCCCTTTCTCCACATCCCCACCAACATCTGTCATTTCCTGACTTGTTAATTTTAGCCATTTTGACTGGTGTGAGGTGAGATCTCATTGAGGTTTGGATTTGGATTTCCCTGATGCCAAGTGATGTTGAGCACTTTTTCAAATGTCTGTTGGCCATTTGGATGTCTTCTTTGGAAAAATGTCTGTTCATGTCTTCTGCCCATTTCTTGATTGGATCATTTGTTCTTTGGGTGTTGAGCTTAAGAAGTTCTTTATAGATTTTGGATATTAGCCCTTTACCTGATATGTCACTTGCAAATATCTTCTCCCATTCTGATGGTTGTCTTTTGGTTTTGTTGACTGTTTCTTTTGCTGTGCAAAAGCTTTTTATCTTGATGAAGTCCCAATAGTTCATTTTTGCCCTTGCTTCCCTTGCCTTTGGTGGTGTTTCTAGGAAGAAGTTGCTGCGGCTGAGGTCGAAGAGGATGCTGCCTGTGTTCTCCTTTAGGATTTTGATGGACTCCTGTCTCACATTGAGGTCCTTCAACCATTTGGGGTCTATTTTTGTGTGTGGTGTATGGAAATGGTCCAGTTTCATTCCTCTGTATGTGGCTGTCCAATTTTCCCAACACCATTTGTTGAAATGACTTCCATTGGACATTCTTTCCTGCTTTGTTGAAGATGAGTTGACCATAGAGTTGAGGGTCTATTTCTGGGCTTTCTATTCTGTTCCATTGATCTATGTGTCTGTTTTTGTGCCAGAACCATACTGTCTTGATGATGACAGCTTTGTAATAGAGCTTGAAGTCCGGAATTGTGATGCCGCCAGCTTTGCTTTTCTTTTTCAACATTCCTCTGGCTATTCAGGGTCTTTTCTGGTTCCATACAAATTTAAGATGATTTGTTCCATTTCTTTGAAAAAAGTGGATGGTATTTTGATGGGGATTGCATTGAATGTGTAGATTGCTCTAGGTAGCATTGACATCTTCACAATATTTGTTCTTCCAATCCATGAGCATGGAACGTTTTTCCATTTCTTTGTGTCTTCCTTAATTTCTTTCATGAGTATTTTATAGTTTTCTGAGTACAGATTCCTTGCATCTTTGGTTAGATTTATTCCTAGGTATCTTATGGTTTTGGGTGCAATTGTAAATGGGATCGACTCCTTAATTTCTCTTTATTCTCTCTTGTTGGTGGTGTATAGGAATGCCACTGATTTCTGTGCATTGATTTTATATCCTGCCACTTTACTGAATTCCTATATGAGTTCTAGCAGTTTTGGGGTGGACTCTTTTGGGTTTTCCACATAAAGTATCATATCATCTGCAAAGAGTGAGAGTTTGACTTCTTTTTTGCCAATTTGGATGACTTTTTTTTCTTTTTGTTGTCTGATTGCTGTGGCTAGGACTTCTAATACTATGTTGAATAGCAGTGGTGAGAGTGGACATCCCTGCCACGTTCCTGACCTTAGAGGGAAAGCTCTCAGTTTTTCCCCATTGAGAATGATTTTCACTGTAGGTTTTTCATAGATGGGTTTTATGATATTGAGGTATGTACCCTCTATGCCTATACTCTGAAAGTTTTGATCAAGAAAGGATGCTGTATCTATTACAAAGCTGTCATCATCAAGACAGTATGGTACTGGCATAAAAACAGACACATAGATCAATGGAACAGAATAGAGAGCCCAGAAATGGACCCTCAACTCTATGGCCAACTAATCTTCAACAAAGCAGGAAAGAATGTCCAGTGGAAAAAAGACAGTCTCTTCAACAAATGGTGTTGGGAAAATTGGACAGCCACATGCAGAAGAATGAAACTGGATCATTTCCTTACACCACACACAAAAATAGACTCCAAATGGTTGAAAGACCTCAATGTGAGACAGGAGTCCATCAAAATCCTAAAAGAGAACACAAGCAGCAACCTCTTCGACCTCAGCCGCAGCAACTTCTTCCTAGAAACACTGCCAAAGGCAAGGGAAGCAAGGGCAAAAATGAACTATTGGGACTTCATTAAGATAAAAAGCTTTTGCAAAGCAAAGGAAACAGTCAACAAAACCAAAAGACAACCATCAGAATGGGAGAAGATATTTGCAAATGACATATCAGGTAAAGGGCTATATCCAAAATCTATAAAGAACTTATCGGGGCGCCTGGGTGGCTCAGTTGTTAAGTGTCTGCCTTCGGCTCGGGTCGTGATCCCAGGGTCCTGGGATCGAGCCCCACATCGGGCTCCCTGCTCTGCGGGGAAGCCTGCTTCTCCCTCTCCTACTCCCCCTGCTTGTGTTCCCTCTCTCGCTGTCTCTCTCTGTCAAATAAATAAATAAAATCTTAAAAAAAAAAAAAAAGAACTTATCAAACTCAACACCCAAAGAACAAAAAATCCAATCAAGAAATGGGCAGAAGACATGAACAGACATTTTTCCAAAGAAGACATCCAAATGGCCAACAGACACATGAAAAAGTGCTCAACATCACTCGGCATCAGGGAAATCCAAATCCAAACCTCAATGAGATCTCACCTCACACCAGTCAGAATGGCTAAAATTAACAAGTCAGGAAATGACAGATGTTGGTGGGGATGCGGAGAAAGGGGAACCCTCCTACACTGTTGTTGGGAATGCAAGCTGGTACAGCCACTCTGGAAAACAGTATGGAGGTTCCTCAAAAAGTTGAAAATAGAGCTACCATATGATCCAGTAATTTCACTACTGGGTATTTACCCCAAAGATACAGAAGTAGGGATCCGAAAGGGTACGTGCACCCCGATGTTTATAGCAGCAATGTCCACAATAGCCAAACTGTGAAAGAGCCAAGATGTCCATCGACAGATGAATGGATAAAGAAGAGGTGGTATATATATACAATGGAATATTATGCAGCCATCAAAAGGAATGAGATCTTGCCATTTGCAACAACGTGGATGGAACTGGAGGGTATTATGCTGAGCGAAATAAGTCAAACAGAGAAAGACATGTATCATATGACCTCACTGATATGAGGAATTCTTAATCTCAGGAAACAAACTGAGGGTTGCTGGAGTGGGGGGTGGTGTGGGAGGGATGGGGTGACTGGGTGATAGACAATGGGGAGGGTATGTGCTCTGGTAAGCGCTGTGAATTGTGCAAGACTGTTCAATCTCAGATCTGTACCTCTGAAACAAATAATGCAATATATGTTAAGAAAAAAAAAGAAGAAGACGAAGAAGATAGCAGGAGAGGAAGAATGAAGGGGAGGAAATCGGAGGGGTAGACGAACCATGAGAGACGATGGACTCTGAAAAACAAACTGAGGGTTCTAGAGGGGAGGGGGGTGGGAGGATGGGTTAGCCTGGTGATGGGTATTCAGCAGGGCACATTCTGTATGGAGCACTGGGTGTTATGCACAAACAATGAATCATGGAACACTACATCTAAAACTAATCATGTAATGTATGGGGATTAACATAACAATAAAAAAATAAAAGTAAAAAGAAAGACAGAAAAAAAAAAAGAAAGGATGCTGTACTTTGTCAAATGCTTTTTCTGTACCTATTGAGAGGATCATATGGTTCTTGTTCTTTCTTTTATTAATGTATTGTATCACATTGACTGATTTGTGGATGTTGAACCAACCTTGCAGCCCAGGGATAAATCCCACTTGGTCGTGGTGAATAATCCTGTTAATGTACTGTTGGATCCTATTGGCTGGTATTTTCGTGAGAATTATTGCATCCATGTTCATCAAGGATATGGGTCTGTAACTCTCCTTTTTGATGGGGTTTTTGTCTGGTTTTGGGATCAAGGTAATGGTGGCCTCATACAACAAGTTGGGAAGTTTTCCTTCCATTTCTATTTGTTGGAACAGTTTTAGAAGAATAGGTATTAATTCTTCTTTAAATGATTGGTAGAATTCCCCTGGGAAACCATCTGGCCCTGGGCTTTTGTTTGTTGGGAGATTTTTGATGACTGCTTCAATTTCCTTAGTGGTTATAGGTCTGTTCAGGTTTTCTATTTCTTCCTGCTTCAGTTTTGGTAGTTGATACATCTCTAGGAATGCATCCATTTCTTCCAGGTTATCTAATCTGCTGGCATATAGTTGCTCATAATATGTTCTTAAAATTGTTTGTATTTCTTTGGTGTTGATTGTGATCTCTCCTCTTTCATCATGATTTTGTTGATTTGGGTCATTTCTCTTTTCTTTTTGATAAGTCTGGCCAGGGGTTTATCAATCTTGTTAATTCTTTCAAAGAACCAGCTCCTAGTTTCATTGATCTGTTCTACTGTTCTTTTGGTTTCTATTTCATTGATTTCTGCTCTGATCTTTATTATTTCTCTTCTCCTGCTGGGTTTAGGCTTTATTTGCTGTTCTTTCTCCAGCTCCTTTAGGTGTAGGGTTAGGTTGTGTATTTGAGACCTTTCTTGTTTCTTGAGAAAGGCTTGCATAGCTATATACTTTCCTCTTAGGATTGCCTTTGCTGCATCCCAAAGATTTTGAACAGTTGTGTTTTCATTTTCATTGGTTTCCATGAATTTTTAAAATTCTTCTTTAATTTCCTGGTTGACCCATTCATTCTTAGTAGGATGCTCTTTAGCCTCCATGTATTTGAGTTCTTTCCAACTTTCCTCTTGTGACTGAGTTCTAGTTTCAAAGCACTGTGGTCTGAAAATATGCAGGGAATGATCCCAATCTTTTGGTACCAGTTGAGACCTGATTTGTGACCTAGGATGTGATCTATTCTGGAGAATGTTCCATGGGCACTAGAGAAGAATGTGTATTCTGTTGCTTTGGGATGGAATGTTCTGAATATGTCTGTGAAGTCCATTTGGTCCAGTGTGTCATTCAAAGTCTTTATTTCCTTGTTGATCTTTTGCTTAGATGATCTGTCCATTTTAGTGAGGGGGGTGTTAAAGTCCCCTACTATTATTGTATTGTTGTCAATGTGTTTCTTTGCTTTTATTATTAATTGCCTTGTATAATTGGCTGCTCCCATGTTAGGGGTATAGATATTTACAATTGTTAGATCTTCTTGTTGGATAGACCCTTTAAGTAGGATATAGTGTCCTTCCTCATCTCTTATTACAGTCTTTGGTTTAAAATCTAATTTGTCTGGTATAAGGATTGCCACCCCACTTTCTTTTGGTGTCCATTAGCATGGTAATTGGTTTTCCACCCCTTCACTTTCAATCTGGGGGTGTCTTTGGGTCTAAAATGAGTCTCTTGCAGATAGCATATCGATGGGTCTTGTCTTTTTATCCAATCTGATAGCCTGTGTCTTTTGATGGGGGCATTTAGCCCATTTACATTCAGGGTAACTATTGAAAGATATGGAATTAGTGCCATTGTATTGCCTGTAAGGTGACTGTTACTGTATATTGTCTGTGTTCCTTTCTGGTCTATGTTGCTTTTAGGCTCTCTCTTTGCTTAGATGACCCCTTTCAAGGTTTCTTGTAGGGCTGGTTTCGTGTTTGCAAATTCCTTTAGTTTTTGTTTGTCCTGGAAGCTTTTTATCTCTCCTTCTATTTTCAATGACAGGCTAGCTGGATAGAGTATTCTTGGCTGCATATTTTTCCCATTTAGTGCTCTGAATATATCCTGCCAGTCCTTTCTGGCCTGCCAGGTCTCTGTGGATAGGTCTGTTGCCAATCTAATGTTTCTACCATTGTAGGTTACAGATCTCTTGTCCCAAACTGCTTTCAGGATTTTCTCTTTGTCTCTGAGATTCGTAAGTTTTACTATTAGATGTTGGGGTGTTGACCTATTTTTCTTGATTTTGAGAGGGGTTCTCTGTGCCTCCTGGATTTTGATGCCTGTTTCCTTCCCCAAATTAGGGAAGTTCTCTGCTATAATTTGCTCCAATATACCTTCTGCCGCTCTCTCCCTTTCTTCTTCTTGTGGGATCCCAATTATCCTAATGTTGTTTTGTCTTATGATATCACTTATCTCTCGAATTCTGCCCTCATGATCCAGTAGTTGTTTATCTCTCTTTTTCTCAGCTTCTTTATTTTCCATCATTTGGTCTTCTATATCGCTAATTCTCTCTTCTGCCTCATTTATCCTAGCAGTTAGAACCTCCATTTTTTATTGCACCTCATTAATAGCCTTTTTGATTTCAACTTGGTTAGATTTTAGTTCTTTTATTTCTCCAGAAAGGGTTTCTCTAATAACTTCCATGTTTTTTTCAAGCCCCGCTAGTATCTTTAAAATCATCATTCTGAACTCTAGTTTTGACATCATACTAATGTCCGTATTGAGTAAGTCCCTGGCAGTCGGTGCTGCCTCTTGTTCTTTTTGTTGAGGTGATTTTTTTCTGTCTTGTCATTTTGTCCAGAGAAGAATAGATGAATGAGAGAACAAAATGCTAACAGGGTACCAATGTTACCAGAAAATATACTCTAAACAAATCAGAAAAGACCTGAAATGGGGGGAAAGAAAGGGAAAGAAAGAAAAAAGAAAAAGAAAAAAAAAAAAAGAAAAAGATAAAAACAAACAAAAACAGAACAAAACAAAAAAAAAACAGAATATGGTTAAATATGATCAGGCTGGTGCATAGATCGGTGTCACACACTAGATTTGGGTGTATTTTGGTCTGTTAGAAGAAAGTACCTCCCAAAATTTTAAAGAAAGAAAAACTTATATATGTACAAAAATAAGGGTTAATATGATGAAGGGATGGAACATGACTGTAAAGATGAAAATTATAAAAGATTTTAGAAAAGGAATTGATAAGTTGTTTGAAAAAAGAAAAGTGGATTTAAGAAAAAAAAAGGGAGAGAATGTGATCAAGCAGACTAGAACAGGCCATACACTAGAGATTTAGGGTATATTTTGATCTGTTAGTAGAAACTATCTCAAAATTTTAAAGAGAGAACAACATATATATGCCAAAAATACAGGTAACTACTATGAAGGGATAGAATATGACTCTAAAAATGAAAAATAAAAATGTTTTTTAAAAAAGGAATTGATAGGATGTTGGTTGAAAAAGAAAAAAAAAAGACAGTTAAAAAAAAATAACTTTGAAAGACTACAGAATCATGGTAAAAACACCATGAATTCTATGTGCAGTATTCCCCTAGTGCTGGAGTTCTGCCGTTCTCATTGATTGGTCTTGGCTGGCTGTTCTCGCTGCTCTTCTGGGGGAGGGGCCTGTTGCCATGGTTTCCAAATGTCTTTGCTGGAGGCGGAATTGCCCCGCCTTTGCCCCCTCCCGGCTATGTAATCTGCTCGGGTTTGCTCTCGGGAGCTTTTGTTCCCTGCAAGTTTTCCGTATAGCTTTGGAGGCCGAGAGTGAAAATGGCGGCCTCCCAATCTCCGCCCCGGAGGAGCCGAGAACTCAGAGCTCCACTCCTCAGTGAACTCCCAGAGAAAAGCCGTCAGTCACTGCCGTCTCCCCGGTCTCCGGCTGCACTCCATGCTCACCCAGCTGTGACAGTGTGTTTCTATCTCTGGCACTTAATCCCATGTGGAGTCTCCAAACCCAGCAGATCCCTGCGGTGCGCTCCCACGCCGCTCTTCCCAGGGGAGGAAGGGGAGTCTCCCCGGATCTGCCGCTTGTTGGGTCCCTGCTGGAGCAGCAGTGGCCTGACTGTGCCACGCGCGGATCACGGTTTATGGCAACCCCGAGCTGAGAGCCCACTCCTCGGCTCCGTGTCTGCAGCCAGCTTCCCCACTCTGATACCTGGGAGCTCTGCTGCACTCAGGCACCCCCAGTCTTTCTGTGACCCCGAGGGTCCTGAGACCACACTGTCCCATGAGGGTTCCACCCCCCGCTTAGCCACTGGAGTGACGTCCCTCAGTGGAGCCGACTTCTAAAAGTTCCGATTTTGTGCTCCGTGGCTCTATCACTTGCCAGAAGTGGCCGACGGAGGCCCCCTCCCCCGCCATCTATCCTCCCGAATATCACCTCAGATTCACTTCTCCGCATGTCCTACCTTCCAGAAAGTGGTCATTTTTCTGTTCAGAGAGTTGTTGCTATTCTTTTCTTCAATCTCCTGTTGAGTTTGTAGGTGTTCAGAATGGTTTGATCCCTATCCAGCTGAATTCCTGGGACCAGACGAAATCCAGGGCTCCCACTCCTCCGCCATCTTGCCCCGCCCCCACTCACCCCCCTTGATGTTTTTAACTGAAATTTAGGCTGGAGCTCTGTGAGGAATTCACCCCTTGGCCAACAGACATGCTAATGACTCTCACACTGCTGCCCCAAAGTGATCTCTGGGCCATTTAATAGACCATAGCTTGGAGAAAAGAAACAATCCAGATATTTTGATATTGTTGAACACGTTTCAAATGACATTCCTAGTCAGGAACCAAAAGCATCGCCATGCCCTCCATTACAGTGGGGATAACTGCATATCCCATCTACTAGAGGTACAGCTTACAGCAAATCTATTGGGTCCATAGAATCACCCAGGGGACATATTCATAACTGTCAGCAGAATCTCCATACTTGTTTATTGGCCTGGTGAAGTAGGCGAAGAAGTAAGACAATGGGTATTTGAGAAGGCCAAACAAAGCCTCTGGAACCATGTCTTGTTCCATTTTCTTCAAGATAGAAATTTACAAAATATTATTGTGGGAAAATAGCAGAGATTAGGGTTATCCTTAATGATGCATTGGTATGAGTCCCCAACATGCCTGCATTCAATTCATCAATCTGGCTTCTAAACAAAAACTGCCAACAACAATCAAAGCACATTGATCCTGCCAGATGAAGGTGGACTATTATAAACTCAGACAAGTAGTATCCCAATTGAAGCTGCTCTGCTTGATGTGGTATATTTTCTAGAGTACATTAATTAACACTAAATCAGTTAAATGGTAAAGAGCCATAAATCTGGTGAATGCACACTTCTCCATACTTATCAGTTGGCATATGGAGTACCAGATGCTGTTAATACTCACATAGAGTGGACAATAGTACATTTAAAGTGTTGCCCAAAAACTGTTTTTACTTTTCCTCATAGACAACATATCTCCAAGAAAACTGGACCATCCACATGTTGTACAGAACTTCACAATGATGCCTTATATTGCTGACATTGATTTAATTGAACAAGATGAGCAAGAGGTGGAAGTACATCAAAGTCTTTGGTAAGACACCAAAGTTCCTGAGGTTGGGGGACCTACCCTATAAAGAATCAGGTGCCCACCACACCAGTGAGTCCACCAGTCCCCTAGGGATTCCCTCATCTAGAACATTTTTAGATACTTCTAAATATAAAATAAAGCATTATATCTCACAGTTTTCATCCTCAAAAAGGAATCACAACACTTTACTAGGCTTATTCTGGTTCTGGAAGCACATACTCTACAATTGGAGAAATTGCTGTGACCCATTTTCAGCTGACCAAGAAAGAGACTAGGTTTGAAAAATCAGAGACAAATGAGTGTCTTGCATACTCTGTATGAGGCAAACACTTCAGCCATTGGAGCCATATGACCTTGCATTAGTATAGCTGTCTGCCATGAGAAAAAGAGAATAATAAAAACATCAGGTAGAATATTTGGCAAGCACTAATAAGATCATTGCCATGCCATCTGTTATAGACCTGGAGCAATAGGAAACTATAAAATATTCAAATGCAATTTCTGGAATGTTCCTGAGCTCTGGAAGAGACTTCTATGGGATATTTGACACATTAATGTGTCTAGATATACACAGGAGTAGCTGGGTTTAAGGGGGACCTAAGCTGTGACATCAGCAGCACCCAAGATCTTGGCTCTCCCACTCATCAGACATGGCTGCTGTGTGAATTGGCCTGAAGAATAAAGAAAGGCAGTGGAGCATTTAAGCCACCATGTCCCCAGGTTCCTTCACCAGGTTCCTGTATGGAGAACCCCAGGCACTGAAAGTCACCTTCTCAGAGAACTACAAAGGGCAGACCTGAGAATTAGAGGAGAGAAGAAGGGAAAGCCTGCAGGAGTTCATCTTTCCATCAACAAAGGATACTAGTGCGGGGGGTTTGGGAGGCAGACGTGTAAGAGGAGGGCTGGTCGTGGGTCTTCCAGGCCCAGGGTCCCACTGACATGCAACAGCTCAGTAGCTGTGACCTGGCCATGTTGTTGCTGAGAACTCCTGGGAGGGGAGCACATTTGCATGAAAGCCCTGCCCCAGCAGGTGGTAGTAGTTATAATGGGAACTGTGCAAGCTGACTCTGCTGAAGGGTGTTGAGAAGCTCAGCACTGGGGCATCTCCACCATGGTCTGGGCTCTTCTCCTGCTCACACTTCTGGCTCACTGCACAGGTCAGGGCGACTTTGGGGGTTGGGGGGTGGGAAAGGCCACACTGCACCCTCATGCCCCTGTCCTTCCTCCAGACCTTTGGTTTCTCCCGTTTTCAGGAGCTACTTCCCAGGCCATGGTGACTCAGGAAACTTCACTGTCCATGAGCCCTGGAGGAACAGTCACAATCACCTGTGGTTCCAGTACTAGGGCTGTTACCACCAGTAATCATGTTAGCTGGGTCCAACAGAAGCCCTACCAGGTACCCCAGGGTCTGATAAGTAGCACTAGCAACCTAAACCCAGGGGTACCTGCCCGATTCTCCAGCTCCCTGGTGGGACAGAAGGCTGCCCTCACCATCACTGGGGCCCAGACAGAGGATGAGGCCCAATATTACTGTGCTCTGTGGTACAGCAACTATGACACAAAGACAGAGGCAGGTGGAGAAGTGAGACACAAACCACCAGGCTCAGTCTCACCTTCTGCTCCCAATATCACCCATCTTCTGATCACAGAGACTGCATCTATCTACTGTGGGCCCAGGGAGTTTAATCTCCATGGTCACAGAGGAAGCAGTTAAATCCATTGTTATAGGTTTCAAAATGTTTTGTTTTTAATCCACTATTTTTTGATAACAATACATGCATAAAAGCCAATACAAAGATATATATCATCAGTTGGCTGGTTATTAACAGAAGTGGCAAAATAAACACATACACACACAAAAACGCACACACACGCATACACACATGCACACTTACCATACCCAACTCCGGATTTGGGTTAGCCAGCATTTAATTACCAAGAGAAAAGTATCATACTATACAGCTATGATATTCTATGTGTAATGATAAACTTAGCAGCAGAATATATATAAGGTGACACTTAAGGGGAACCAGGGAAATAATCACATTTCCCTCTCACTGACTTGCAGGAAAGTCTAAAATAAAATAGAATGAAAACAATCCAAAAAGAATAGGATTAATTCCAAAATATGGTAATAAACACAAAGTTTTAATGTAAGTATAAGATGATTTATACTCTAGGAATGCAGTTTCTTTCCCTGCATCTTAATCCAATTTACAAAACTGATCTTCCCTGTGTCTTGAAGGCAGAAAAGAACTTTAGAAAAGAAAAGCAGACCAGCATTTGCCCCTCTGCCCTCTGTGTGTGTTCCCTACACAGACTGTAGAACTCTGCAGCGTTTCCTGCAAGGCTGTGATGGTTAGGCAAGATGATGGGAAGGTTGGGGATTGTTTATTAGAGAGGCAAGTGTCATTTCCCTCTAAATCAAGTTTCCTTCCCCCATGGTTGATCCTTATTCCTTTCCCTAAAAACATCTTATAAAAGACTTGCAAGGTAATATTTAAAATTATAAAAGAATGAGCTATCAAGAAATTTTGCACAGAAGAATAATATGGAGTGGAGATATCAAATCATTTTACACAATGGATGTAGATAAGCAGGCCCTCTTTACAAACTGATCTGACAGAATGGAAATTCTGAAATCTGGTAGCCTGTCAAGGAGAAACCTCATGAGTTATGAGCCAGTTTTCACTATAGCATCCCAAAAGAACACAGGGTTAGGTTCTCAGGGGCTGTGTAGAAATCATGAAGAAAACAGGCCCCCTGGTCAAGAGTTTTAATAAGGATCAGTTGGACCTTTAGTTCCTTGCCTCAATTAATGTATTATAGTGATTGTGTCTCAGCCACCCCAGTTGGTAGACACAGGTATGTCAGCATACATAACTCAGATCCCCCTTCAAATAAATGCTTTTTGCCCCTGCTATTGTGAGGGCTCAATGGTCAGCTTCAAGCTGTCAGCAATTTAAGGGTTAACCTCATCTGCAGAGAGTGACATGCTGATCCCAAGGAATCCCACATTCAATGACAGACTTGAAGGTATAAATACCAAGTCGGTTGAAATTGCAACAGAGATACCAACCCAAGACACCCCTTCTGCTTAGGGAGCCATATTTGAGAATGCATATTCACCCTAAGGCATAATTAATTGATGGTGCTATGCCCTGCATTGAAAAAATCATATGGCTCCTGGTACTACAGGGTACATATAGGAGAAGTCCCTCTATTCATCACAACTGGTGATCCATTTGGGGAATTTGTGTGTTCATTCCCTACAACTCTGAAGGTATGGGTTTGGAGGTCAAGATTTCTATACATGAATGCATACATGAGAAGACACAGCAAGAGTTCCAATAAACTTTAATTTCAGCTCCATTGGGTGACTTGGCACCCTTCATGACAACAGAACAACAGACAAAGAGAGAAACTACCAAATTGGCAGGAAGAGTTGAGCCTGATCATCAGGATAGAGTAGAGAAAATTTTTGTGGCTGACATGAATGGTATCTATTGATATGCCTTCTTTGTCTTATTTGGGTGATAAGTGGATAGATCTAACAATGTAGTTCTGAGAAAGACATGGTGACTGGACTCACACTCAAGTAGGAGAATCTGGGTAACCTCACCAGGGAAGGCACCTCAACTTGCCCAGGTGCTCATCACAGTTGAGGCAAATCTAAAATGGGTGGTGGAGACAGAGGACAATTAGCACTGGTTACATTCTTGAGCCCAACTTCAGCAGCAGGATCTGCATTTCATCCCAGTGAATGACCTCTTTCAAGTTTCCATCTGGAAAAGAGACTAAACCACAGCAAGGAGGAATTGCTCCCAAGCCTCACTGTATGAAGCTTGGGGATCCGAGCATGGGCACGAGGTGGACTGTAATGGATGTAGTGGTGCCCTGTCATAATGCCCTGCTCTAGGACTAAACCATGCCTTCTCCAGCAAATGAGTGTAACCAGCCAACAGGTCTCCCCTGAATCATGCTATGAGACTAACCCTTGATTATGGGTTATGGGTTATGGGTTCATCCAAGCCCACCAACTCTTCTAGGAGCAGTTTGCATTCAAAGACTGAATGATACGTAGTTACCAGGTTCTACCCCTGTCATCCCACTTCAGGACCCGGAGAGGCTTGTCAACTCTAGAGCCCATCATGGGAGTGTCTACTTTGTTGCAACTGCATCACCTTCTGCCTCTGACCAATCATGCCTCCTTCACTCCTCCATATCTGGTTGCCCTGGGAGAGTTCCCATAATCTTTGTGGACAAATTTGCCATCTCAAAGTCAGGAAATTACT
Organism: Mirounga angustirostris; assembly: GCF_029215605.1. Taxonomy (NCBI): domain Eukaryota; kingdom Metazoa; phylum Chordata; class Mammalia; order Carnivora; family Phocidae; genus Mirounga; species Mirounga angustirostris. The sequence continues at coordinate 91,872,908 of NW_026991722.1, forward strand.
GGGACAAAATCTGCTAGCTCAGAAAATTGAGGCCAGAGAATGGCTCCTCCATCTACTCTCCAGCTGAGGGGAGGTGGAGATGAGAGGCTTGATGGACAGAGAGAATGGCATGTGCCATCCGTGCTCCTGTGCATAGTAAACACTCAGCTTATTTATGGGAGGGTCATGAATGCCTATGAAACATATCTGCAGCTAATAAAGGATAGTGGTACAGGCATATCTTGTTTTACTGCACTTTGCTTTATTGCACTTCACAAATATTACCTTTTTACCAACTGAAGTTTTGTGGCAACCCTGCACTGAGCAAGCTTATCGGCACCATTTTTTCCGGCATTTGCTCACTTCATGTCTCTGTGTCACATTTTGTTAATTCTCAGAATATGTCAAACTTGTTCATTATTATTATGTTTGTTCTGGTGATCTGTGATCAGTGGTGTCTCATATTGCTATTGTAACTGTCCTGGTGCACCACAAACCCTGCCCATGTCAGATGGTAAACTTAATTGAAAAATGTGTTTTGACTGCTCCATCAACTAGCCATTCCTCCATCTCTCTCACTCCCCTCGGGCCTCCCCATTTCCTAATTCAGAACAATATTAAAATTAGGTCACTTAATAAACTTACAATGGCTTCATGATGCTCAAGTGAAATTAAGAATTGCACGTCTCTCACTTTAAAGAAAAAACTAGAAATGATTAAACTTCGTAAGGAAGACATGCCAAAAGCCAAGAGAGGCCGAAAACTAGGTCTCTTGTGCGAAACAGCAAAGTTGTGAGGGGGGAAAAAAGTCTTGAAGGAAATTAAAAGTGCTATTCCAGTGATACACAAATGATAAGAAAGCAAAACAGCCTTATCACTGATCTGGAGAAAGTGAGAGTGAGATTGAACCAGCCACAACATTCCCTTAAGCTAAAGCTTAATCCAAAGCAAGGCCCTAACTCTCTTCAATTCTGTGAAGGCTAAGAGAGGTGGGGAAGCTGTAGAATAAAAGTTTAAAGCTAGCAGAGGTCAGTTCATAAGCTAGAAGGAAAGAAGCCATCTCTATGATATAAAAGCACAAGGTGAAGCATCAAGTTTTGATGTGGAAGTTTCAGCAAGTTATCCAGAAGATCTAGCTAAGATAATTCATGAAGGTGGCTACACTAAACAATGATTTTCTTGTGGCTCCTGAGTGGCTCAGTCATTAAGTGTCTGCCTTCAGCTCAGATCATGGTCCCAGGGTCCTGGGATTGAGCCCTGCATTGAATCCCGCATCGGGCTCCCTGCTGGGTGGGAAGCCTGTTTCTCCCTCTCCCATTCCCCCTCCTTGTGTTCCCTCTCTCGCTATGTCTCTATCTGTCAAATAAATAAAATATTTAAATAAATAAATAAAACATGAAATAATTTTTAAAAAACAATAATTTTCTTTTTTTTTAAGATTTTATTTATTTATTTGATAGAGAGACACAGTGAGAGAGGGAACACAAGCAGGGGGAGTGGGAGAGGGAGAAGCAGGCTTCCCTCAGAGCAGGGAGCCCAATGTGGGGCTCGATCCCAGGACCCCGGGATCATGACCTGAGCCAAAGGCAGACGCTTAATGACTGAGCCACCCAGGCACTCCAACAATGATTTTCAATGTAGATGAAACAGCCTTCAATTGGAAGAAGATTCCATCTAGTACTTCTATAGCTAGAGAGGTGAAGTGAATGCCAGGCTTCAAAGCTTCAAAGACCAGCCTGACTCTCTCATCAGGGCTAAGGCAGCTGGTGACTTTAAATTGGAGCCAATGCTCATTAACCATTCCAAAAATCCTATGGCCCTTAAGAGTTATGCTAAATCTATTCTACCTGTGCTCTATAAATGGAACAACAAAAGCCTGGATGACAGCTCATCTGTTTACTATATGGTTTACTGAATATTTTAAACCCACTGTTGAGACCTACTGTGCAGAAGAACAGATCCCTTTCAAAATATTACTGCTACTGCTCGATGACAATCAGCCTGGTCGCCCAAGAGCTGGAATGGAGGTGTATAATGAGATTAATGTTGTTTCATGCCTGCTAGCACAACATCCATTCTGTAGCCCATGGATCAAGGAGTAATTTTGACTTTCAAGTCTCATTATTGAAGAAATATGTTTTGTAAGGCTATTAGCTGCCATAGAGAGTGATTCCTCTGATGAATCTGAGCAAAGTAAATAGACAACTTTAAAAAGGGATTCACCATTCTAGATCCCACCAAAAACATTTATGATTCATGGGAAGATGTCAAAAGAGCAACATGAACAGGAGTTTGGAAGAAGTAGATTCCCACCTTCACACATGATTCTGAAGGGTTCAAGACTTCAGTGGAGGAAGTAATTGCAGATATGGTAGAAATAGCAATAGAACTAGAATTATAAGTGGAGCATGAATATGTGACTGAATTGCTACAGTCTTGTGATAGACTTGAATGGATGATGAGTTCCTTCTTATGAATGAGCAAAGAAATTGGTTTCTTGAGAGGGAAACTACTCCTGGTGAAGATGCCATGTGGCTTGTTGAGATGACAACAAAGGATTGAGAATATTACTCAAACTTACTTAGAAAGCAGTAGCAGGCTTTGAGAAGATTGACTCCAACTATGAAAGAAGTTCCACTGAGGGTAAAATGCTAATAAACAGCATTGTGTGCTACAGAGAAATCGTTCATGAAAAAAAAGTCAATTGACATGGCAAGCTTCATTATTGTATTATTTTAAGAAGTTGCCACACCCCAACCTTTTTTTAAAAATTTATTTATTTATTTATTTATTTATTTATTTATTTATTTATTGAGAGAGAGAGAATGAGATAGAGCATGAGAGTGGGGAGGGTCAGAGGGAGAAGCAGACTCCCCGCTGAGCAGGAAGCCCGATGTGGGACTCGATCCCAGGACTCCAGGATCATGACCTGAGCCGAAGGCAGTCGCTTAACCAACTGAGCCACCCAGGCGCCCGTCACACCCCAACCTTTAGCACCCACCACCCTTATCAGTCACCAGCCATCAACACTGAGGCAAGACCCTCCACCAGCAAAAAGATGATGACTCACTGAAAGCTCACATGATGGTTAGCACTTTTTAGCAACAAAGTGTTTTTTAATTAAGGTAATGAAGAGATTTGGACTTGCCTTATGACTCACAATGATGTCACTGATGTGACAAACTGATGTGAGCCTGGACCCTGAAAAATCCAAGGGAATCCCAAAACACCCTTGATTCTGACACTAATTGCAAGTTCCACGGTCCCTGAGACCACCTCAGTTTTGATAATTCCCTAGATGGACTCAGATAACTCACTGAAACCTGTTGCATCCATAGATATGGCTTATTACAACAAAAAGATGCAGATTAAAATCAGCCAAAATCAGCCACCTGGGTGGCTCAATCATTTAGCATCTGCCTTCAGCTTGGGTCATGATCCCAGGGTCCTGGGATCGAGCCCCACATCAGGCTCCCTGCTCAGCGGGAAGCCTGCTTCTCCCTCTACCTCTGCCTGCTGTTCCCCCTGCTTGTGCTCACTCTCTCTGTTAAATAAACAAACAAACAAATAAACATCTTTAAAATCAACCAAAGGAAGAGGCAACATGGGCTGGGGCCAGGAGGATTCCAAGCAAAATCTTCCAGTTGTCTTCTCCCAGTGGAGTCATAAACAATGCTAACTTCTCCTGGCACCAATGTGTGATACTATGTGGGGAGCACTGCCAACCAAGAAAGCTCACCCAACCTGGGTATCCATAGTGGGGAGGGTGGGACGGTATGCTTAGTCCTATAGACTTGCTTGACCATTCATTCAGCTGACCTTAGTCTCCCCCAAATTCACAGTAAAAACTTTAACCTTCAGTCTTCATTGGTTTTCTTTCTTAAAGTTCTCCAAAGTAAATTACTAAAACCTGACTTAAGCCAGCTGTTAATTCAATGTAAGGTTCAAATTCATAACTTCGGTAGAGTCACCTGGTCGTGAAACAATTCCTTTAATCACTCAAAACACTCAGATAAGAAATTAAGACTATGTAACACTACAATTGACACTGGGATGGCATCTCAACGACTGGATAAAGAAGTACAAACAGGAATGAGCCAAGAAGAGACAAGCAGTGAATGTAGAATGGCCTGGCAAATGCAGTTGCAATGTCAAAAAGGTAAATCAATAGTTACTTGTTAAATGAATGAGACTGCATACCCCAGCACAAGGAAGCCAGCAGGGGACACTGTGGATCTTCTCAGAGGACTGGCAGGAACTCAAGTGGTTCCCATTTAAGGGACCCTGAACAGCATTTCCCTGGCCTGCGTAAAATCTCAGAGCAGCTGTTTCCTACAAAGGACTCAATCCACAGCACACAGCCACCCCTGCCCTGCCCCCCACCCACCCCACCACCCTGCCCCCCACCACCCCGCCCTGACAGTGTAGCTACTGTCAGGGTTGAGGACCTATGCAGTGGACAGGGTGGTAGAGGGCTCAGATTTGCATAATGCAACATTCAAACACACCCTGTTCCCACAGAAGCTCAGTAGGAGATAAAGAGCCATCAGAGAGTCTAGCCTCAGCTCTGGAGCAAGGAGCCCTTCCAACATCTAAACCATGGCCTGGGCTCCTCTCCTCCTCCTCCCTCTCCTCACCCACTGCCCAGGTTCATGGAGATTTCAGAGGCCAGCCTTTGGAGGGATCCCTCTGCCTTTATTCTTCATTCCTAACATGGGTCTATTTTCATTTCAGGGACCAGTTCTCAGGCCGTGGTGACCCAGGAGACTTCAATGACCGTGTTCCCAGGAGGGACAGTCACTCTCACCTGTGCCTCCAATACCGGAGCGGTCACCAATGCTCACTATCCATACTGGTTCCAGCAGAAGCCTGGCCAATCCCCCGGACATTGATTTTCAACACGAACAGCAAACACTCCTGGACCCCTGCCTGGTTCTCAGGTTCCCTTCTTGGGGGCAAAGCCGCCTTGACCCTCACAGAGGCCCAGCCCGAGGACGAGGCCGAATACCACTGCTGGCTGGTATATGATGGTGTTAGACACAGTGGTAGATTCAGATGAGAAACCAGGACAAAAACATGCCCCAGCCCTTGTGGTAAAGAGATCACATGATCAGACATACCAACTCTCAAGCAGTCTAAATGTGAACCATGTACTGAAGGTAAAGGGAAGGGTCTGGATTGACTCTTCTAACTACCTTAGCCCTAAATGAATGATTTGGAAGGAACTAATTCAGGAAAAGCAAAATCCAATTATTTCATAACCCAAAGGAATAGTAACTGGATCAGATCTAAGGGCTGAGATCAAACACATTTTCTCCTAAAAGGAGCATCCTCCATGATGTACTTTGCTGGTTAAGTGCAAAGAGAAGAAACACTCTCTATATATTAATATTTATTTAATTGGGTTGCATTTAATGCAGCATTCATGTATTGTATAAAATCAAAAGTATTAAAAATTACCAAGTTTTCCAAAAAGGTCCTTTATGCCAAAACTTTACTAATATCAATATAACTAAAATCAATATAAACTATATTTCTGAATTTGAATGCATTCTTTAATTTTTGTTCTCAATGTTTCCACAATTGTTATCAAAACTTGCACTCATAGTTCTGCATTTTATATACAGCTCCTGCCATATAAATGTAGTAATTTCCCATTTATTAAAAAATATACAAGGGGCACCTGAGTGGCTCAGTCAGTAGATTAAGCGTCTGACTCTTGATTTCAGCTTGGGTCCTGAGCTCAGGGTCCTGGGATGGAGCAGTGGGTTGGGCTCCTCACTCAGCAGGGAGTCTGCTAGAGATTCTCTCTTTCCCTCTCCCCTTACCCCTCCCCCCTCTAAAATAAATAAATCTTTAAAACATATATATAAATATTTGAAAGACTGCCTAATATTATTTTGATTTGAGTACTGATACAATATTATAGCATTTAGGTAATTCCAAATGTTTACTAGCCAAATAAAGGAGTGATGTTACATAATCTTATTATTAATAAAACATTCTTGGTCATTTCTGTGGAGTTTGTGAGATCAGAGGGAGATGCCTGCCATTGTCAATAGGAAGCCTCAAGTCATTACTCCTGACTATACAATGCACCAAATAGGAAAACAGGAAGTTAGTTGCTGCACATGTTTGTTGGAAGCAGAATAGTTTGAGACATTTGGGACAATGCATAGCCAAAACCATGCCATTGTCTTCGAGCCTGCATTAGACCAGTGTCTCTCAAACTTTAATGTGTAAGCGAGTCACCCAAGGATCTTGTAAAATGTGGATTCTGTTTCAGTGGGCCAGGAGTGAGGGCAGAGGCTCCACATTTCTAAAAGCTTCCTGCCCCACAAATCCACACACATGTTTTAATAATAGGAAATCCGTATGAATAGTATAAATAAGGAGAATCACTGGTAGACAAGAACCTAAGAGAAATCTCTGACATAAAGAACTGAGTTTGCGGGGCGCCTGGGTGGCTCAGTCGTTAAGCCTCTGCCTTCGGCTCAGGACATGATCCCGGGGTCCTGGGATCGAGCCCCGCATCGGGCTCCCTGCTCTGCGGGAGGCCTGCTTCTCCCTCTCCCACTCCCCCTGTTTGTGTTCCTGCTCTCTCTGTGTCTCTCTCTGTCAAATAAATAAATATTTAAAAAAAAAAAAAAAAGAACTGAGTTTGCATTATAGAAGCACTATCCCACCCCCTACCCCAGCCCTCCATGTATGGATCTTGCCAGGAGAACAGAGGCCCCTCTTTGTTTAACAGAAAACAAAAACAAACAAACCAAAAAACCTGAAGTCCCTGGGGCTCCTGCCCAATCTCCCTATTGGCTTCTCCTCCAGTCCCATTTTGAAGTGCAGACTCTTCCCTATCTCTGATTCAGACTTCTCTTCTAAGTTCATGGCTCTCTCTCCCTTTCCTGCCACCCTTCTCACCTGTCCCTCCACAGTTAATTACCAAGGCCCTTATATCAGGACAGCCACTGCCATTTGTCCAGATCTTTACTACTTGGAAGTGGACACTTACATTCCTTCCTCCTTCTAGAATGCAGTGAACCACACAAACATGTTAATTTATCCTCCCAAATACTCACCACTCCATGCTAGGTGCTGATCTACGAGGAATCAAGTAGGAAGAGAAACTTGGATATGAGCAGCCTGGGAAGAGGGTCTGATGGTTGAACTCTCAGCCGGAAAACCAGACACCTGGGGCCCTGCCTCTGTTTTGTGCTTAGGGACCCGGCAGCTGTGTCCTCCCAGAGTCACTAGGGAGTCACTGACCATGCCCTCCTCACCTCCAACCAGCTCCACCTCAAGATGAATGGCTGAGCTCCATGCCCCATGTGAGGAGGCACAGCCAGGGGTAGTAGAATATATTTACAGAATCCTCTCCCACCCCAGTGGCTGGGGAGGGAATAAGAGAGACTGGGGGCTGTTTGCCCTGCTGTGTGGCTTGAGAAACAGAGTTCTGGGGCATCTCCACTGTGGCTTGGACCCTTTTGTTCTTAACCTTACTCACTGTCCCGGTGGGTGGATCCTGGGCATGAGGAGCTGGCACGGGTCCTGGGATCCAGTCCCGCATCAGGCTTCTTGCTCAGCAGGGAGCCTGCTTCTCCCTCTGCCTGCCATTCCCCCTGCTCATGCTCTCTCTCTATATATCGGACAAATAAATAAACAAAATCTTTAAAAAAAAATCAAAATTACTTAGAGGACTATAATGGATCTGACATCAATGCAACCTAACGTTCATAAAGTTCCAATTACAATCTCAAATTATTCAGCATCAAAGAAACGTGGTTAGGGAGTCTGAGGATCTAAGGCTGATGAAGGAAAAGGGCAAAAAAGTGCTGTGAGGAGAGGACAGTCACACACAGAGAGCTTTGGGTGGCATTTAGAAAGGTCAGGTGAGCGGGGAGGTCCCTCACAGCTGTAAACCTTCCAGAAAGAGTGGCACAGGGCCAACACCCAGAAAAAGAAGGCAAAGAATTCCCAGGTAGAAAGAGAATCAGAGAAGGGCTTACAAGTCTAGGAGAGGCCATTCAGCAGTACAGCCTCCAGGTCAGACAGCTAGCTATAAAGCAGTTTGGGGTCTTTTATAGGGCAAGGATTTTTCTCATCAAGGCTAGCAGATGTCAAGTGCAGTTTCATGGGGCATGCAAACCAGGCAGGCTCTAAAAGGCGAGATACATGCTCATTCGGTCTATATTTAAAGCAATTGGATGCGTAAAAAATGGGTTTTGGTGCAGGCCAGGTAATGGCCACAGTCTGCACTGAAGAAGAAAAAAACATAGAGGCCAATACACTGAGCCCGTCTTTAACCTATCTGTATAAAACTGGATTCTAACAAGTAGAACACAAAAGTGATGGGATGGGAACACTGATACTAGGTTATAAAACGCTAGTGGCCTGTCTTGGTTGCTCTCTCTTGCTTTCTCTTGGATCACTTGTCCTGTGGGAAGCAAGATACCCTGCCCAACACAACCTCATGGAGAAGCCCATATGGGAAGCTACCAAGGCCTGCCAATAGCCATGAGAGAAAGAAGATACTAGTGCTCCAGCCAAGCCTTCAGTTGTCTGTGGCCCCTACTGACAGCTCACCTACAACTAAACACTCAGTGCTTTAGCAACTTCTCAATTCTTTTTGGTTCCACTCCCAGTGCCCAATCCACAACATCCTCACATCACAGATATCATTTATTATTTTAGTCCAGGTTGGTATATGTTCTTTTATTCTTCCTTTCTTCCCTCCCTTCCTTCTTCCCTTCCTCTCTCTCCCCCTTTCTATCTTCCTTCCTTTTACCTTTTGCCCTTGCTTTATTAGAAAATCCGTAAGTTAATACCTTATGCTTTATTCCTATATCTCTTGCACTTCTTCACTTACTGATCTAGTTCAACAAGTATTTGTGAGTACCCACTATGAGTTAGGCCATGTTCTAGGTGCTAAGGATACAGATCAATGACCTTATGGAGAATATGTTTTCAGAGAGAGCAGAAAGATAAATTGTGTAGTATGTTAGAAAGTGGTAAGTGCTGTGGATAAAAATAAAGCAGAGAATGGGAATAAAGAATGACATGAGGATATAATTTTAAAATAACCTGATCAATAGGCCACATTAAGATGATATTTGTGCAAAAATTTGAGGAGGTTGGGGAGGAAGCTATGCAGGGCATGGAGGACCCTTGTAAGTCTTTTGGTGTAACAAATCCTCTCAATCTTTTGTTTCCATTATTTTTCCTTATTATATCTTTGAGAACATTTAAATCTTGATGTTCTAGGGGCACCTAGCTGGCTCAATTGGTAGAGCATGCAACTCTTGATCTCAGACCCTTGAGTTCAAACCTCATGTGGGCCATGGAGCCTACTTAAATTAAAAAAAAAAAAAAAATGAAAAAAAATCTTGGTGCTCTATTTCATTAATTCTAGCTCATGTTGTTAAAATGTTGAGTTGATGTCTCTTTTTATATAGTGATCCTCTCTTTATATAGTGTATACATTTCTACGTGTCTTTTTATTTTTGTGATCATTCTACAGGGATATCAGCTATTTAGATTAGAAAGGTGTCAGGAGAAGGCACTGAAGTGTTACCTCTGTCAGTTTAAGTAAGGAGGAGTGATCTGCTCAGGAACAGAGCCCAGGGCTTATAGTGCAGTAGAGTCCACTCTCTTCTGTTGGTTTTGTCCCATCTAGGTGAATGTAGACCCCACCACTCCCTATCTCCATTTCTCTCCTCCTAAGATTGCTTTTTACAGCCTGTTCATCTTTTTTTCTTGTAAATTTAGGGCCTAGAGGAGGATGAGTGAAGGAAGAAATACTTAAACATTACCTGCTGTGCGGCTCATCCCTGCTGCCCCATTGTTAGGCTGCAAATTCAGTTTGGCCTGAGCTGGGTTTTTTGTTTCTTATCTCTCAGTGGTGAAGTACAAGCAGCAATCCAGCCAGGACAGCAAGTGGGGAGAGAAAGAGCCTAAAACTATTTTGCCAACTCTTTGTCTCACAAAGAAGCCTGGTCCTCTAAGTCCTGTGCCCCAAGATGATGCTTTCTAGATGTAAATAAGATCTCTATGTCCTGATTCCCAGTCCCTCTTCCTTTTTTTTTTTTTTTTAAAGATTTTATTTATTTATTTGACAGAGAGAGACACAGCGAGAGAGGGAACACAAGCAGGGGGAGTGGGAGAGGGAGAAGCAGGCTTCCCGCGGAGCAGGGAGCCCGATGCGGGGCTCGATCCCAGGACCCTGGGATCATGACCTGAGCCAAAGGCAGACGCTTAACGACTGAGCCACCCAGGCGCCCCCCTCTTCCTTTTAAAAAAATTATTTCCACAGATTGGTGCTTGCTCCTCTCTTCTGAGCTCTTTCCATGGAGGAGTGGGGGTTGTAGCTTGGTATTCTACACACACGCACACACACACCATTCATTTTTCAGACCTCTGAAGAAGGATTTCCCTGTTACCTCCTCAAGTGCTCTGATTGATGATGTCAGGAAGGAGCTTCTAATTGACAACTTCACGGATACATTTTACTTTTCATCTAACTTGCCCCCTTACTATCCATTAAAAGTACTGGGGTGCCTGGGTGGCTCAGTCATTAAGTGTCTGCCTTCGGCTCAGGTCATGATCCCAGGGTTCTGGGATCGAGCCCCGCATCGAGCCCCGCATCGGGCTCCCTGCTCCGCGGGAAGCCTGCTTCTCCCTCTCCCACTCCCCCTGCTTGTGTTCCCTCTCTCACTGTCAAATAAATAAAATCTTAAAAAAAAAAAAATCTTTAAAAAAAAAAAGTACTGACATCTTCCTTCTTGAAAACATCTTTCTTCTTGAAAACATCTTTTCCTTTATTGTTTTCCTAAACTACAAGTATGCTCCTGACACTTCTCCCTTCAAAAGTCACATACACAATCTAAGACATCAAGTCCAAAAGCCTAACTGAGATATTCTCAGCCCTTTTCAACATTTGTGACCCAAATTCTCAGCCCCATCCTTCAGTCCAGTCAAGTCAAGTTACTTTCAATTATTTGGATAACACATTTCTTTCTTGTCCCTAATACTTTATGTAGGATGATCTGTCATTCAGAATGCACCATCTGACCACCCCCCACCCCTCTGCCCAGCATCCCCGTTATGTCTGTCACCATGCTGGTCTTTCTCAAAGGTTGAATTTCATTCAGATTTTTACCTCCTCTGGAAAGTGTCCCTCGACTTCTCCAGACAGGTTTGCCCCACTTATTCATTAGTTATGATAACATATTTTCTGAGCTATATATTCTTCCCAGTCTCTTCTCAAATAGACTCTAAATCCAAGAGGGTGGAATTTGTTTTCAAATCATCTTCTGTTTGTAATAAAAATTTTATGAAGTTGAATGCATGGATGAATGAATATTTAAATCCTTTAGTTTCCAAAGGCTCTATCACATCAGCACCTCCATGACTGGAATCATCCTGATGTACCCCAGGAAAATCCAAACAATCATAACCTCTCATTTCAGATATGGTCCAGAGGTGGTTGTGCTACAAGACTGTAAACCCTTTCATGACAGGATCTGTTGCCATTCTGCTCTCTGATATATTCCTCCTGGTACCTAGAAAAATGTCTCCAGTACAAGAGCTGATGAGTTTTCATCCAGTGAGTGAACTCAGGCATGAATGTATTCTTGAATGAAGGTTCCTCCTCAAGATATACCCATCAGTTGTTTTAGCGGGAAACTCTGCATACAAGGGTGAAGAAAGAGTCCAGGACTAGGTGTGTGAGTCCTGGGCCTAGGAAAAAAAAACATTTCTTTTGTGCCATCCTCAAAATATCTTAACACCCAAGTCTTAAAAAGGCCTCATCAAAAATTGACAGTAGTCAGGGCCTATGAGTGGTTCCAAGTGTTTATTTCATTCCTTTAATCTTTATGTATGTCCATCACTGTCAGCAATTAACATGTGTTCCATCCATGATGAAAAATTTTTGACAAAACTATAGAGATGGAGAGACTACATTAGGGTTGCCAGGTAACAAAGATGGGAGAGGTGTGCAAATATAAAGTGGTAGCATGAGGTGATGCCTTTGTCATGCTGGAACAATTCTGTATCTTGACTGTGGTGATGGTTACACAGATTTAAACTTAAGATAAAATTCTGTAGAACTAACTACACACACATACCACACACACAAAAATGTATGCATGTAAAATATGGTGAAAAGTAGACAAGGTCTGTAGTCTAGTTAACAGTACTATACCAATATTAAGTTCTGGTTTTGATATTGTTTCATGTATATAAGATGTCACCAATGTGGGAAGCTGAATGAAGGGTACCTGGGACTCCATGTACTATTTTTGCAACTTCCTGTGACTATGTGATTATTTTAAAATAATTTTTTATAGAAAGGTTTTTTAAAATTAGTGTTCAAGAAAATATAATCCAAAATTTGGAAATACAACAAAAAGGTAATTGTATGACTCTAGAATGTCACACTAGAGATTTTTTTAATGGTCCCATCTGACCTTAAAAAATTGTTTAATTTCAGAGAAAGACATGTATCATATGATCTCACTGATATGAGGAATTCTTAATCTCAGGAAACAAACTGAGTGTTGTTGGAGTGGGGGGTGGGGTGGGAGGGATGGGGTGACTGGGTGATAGACACTGGGGAGGGTATGTGCTCTGGTAAGCGCTGTGAATTGTGCAAGACTGTTGAATCTCAGATCTGTACCTCTGAAACAAATGCAATATATGTTAAGAAAAAAAAAAAGAAGAAGAAGAAGGTAGCGGGAGGGGAAGAATGAAGCGGGGGAAATCGGAGGGGTAGACGAACCATGAGAGACGATGGACTCTGAAAAACAAACTGAGGGTTCTAGAGGGGAGGGGGTGGGAGGATGGGTTAGCCTGATGGTGGGTATTGAGGAGGGCACATTCTGCATGGAGCACTGGGTGTTATGCACAAACAATGAATCATGGAACACTTCATCTAGAACTAATGATGTAATGTATGGGGATTAACATAAGAATAAAAAAAATTGTTTAATTTTATTTGTCTAAGAATTGATTAGGGTCCAGATATTTTATAACTGGTATGTTTACATTAGCATCTAAAAAATAGATTAAAGTAAAATAGAAAAGATAATCCCAAGGGTTATAGTTTTAGGATTTTAAACCAGCTTTGTATTTAATTTAGCAGATCTACTTTAGCTATCTTATTTCAACATTTTCCCCACTGACTATATAAATGCTACTCTGAAAATAAATAAATAAATAAATAAATAAATAAATAAATAAATAAATGTATGTTGCTCTGTATGTCCTTATTGAATCAGCTTTGCCATTCTGGTTGCTCCTTCATTAATGGGATACTTAAATTAGGCATGTACTCACTGTTTATATGATAACTATGTTTTCAGTAATATGAAAATTATGTTTCACAGTACTTGAATGTACCATTGAAATGTGTTTACCTCATGAAAAATCCCTGAGGTAGGCCCTGTGTCAAAGAACAACATGACAAGCATGCTTTCAAGATCCTTTATGTTTCCCTGAACTTCATGATTCATGAAGTTTTAATTGATACATAGAAAATAGTATTCATTTTCAGAGCTTGGACACACCAAAGCCTGATGACCTAACACATGTCTACTGTTCATACAGAAATATATGCATCCTCTCCCAGAAAGTGCCAACTTGTGTTGTCATATTTTAATGACTTATTATTACATAAAAAGTAAAATATATGTTACTGGAAACTTCCTTATTAAAAAGCCATTAAAATGTTACTAATGAAAGTCTGTGAAACATTTTATGGAAGGGACCAAGCTCACCTTATGTTCCTCATCAAGGTGAAACCTGCATTAAATCAGAGATTTCATTTTGGTTCAAAAAAAAAAAAGTGAGGAAGACATAAAATTTGGAAGGAAGAAGTAAAAAACTGTCTCAATATTTTTAAGATATTACATATCTCCAAATTGGAATAGACATTCAAACCAATTCCAAAATTCCAATGGGTTGGCAAAAATTATTAAATGATTTTAAAGTTACCTGGAAATCTAAAGGACCTAGAATAGCCCTAGTAATCTTGAAACCTTCTATAAAACTATAGTAATCAAGACTGTGGTATGGGAAATGACGGATGTTGGCAGGGATGCAGAGAAAGGGGAACACTCCTACACTGTTGGTGGGAATGCAAGCTGGTGCAGCCACTCTGGAAAACAGTATGGAGGTTCCTCAAAAAGTTGAAAATAGAGCTACCATATGATCCAGCAATTGCACTACTGGGTATTTACCCCAAAGATACAAACATAGGGATCCGAAGGGGTATGTGCACCCCGATGTTTATAGCAGCAATGTCCACAATAGCCAAACTGTGGAAAGAGCCAAGATGTCCATCGACAGATGAATGGATAAAGAAGAAGTGGTATATATATACAATGGAATATTATGCAGCCATCAAAAGGAATGAAATCTTGCCATTTGCAATGACATGGATGGAACTGGAGGTTACTATGCTGAGCGAAATAAGTCAATCAGAGAAAGACGTGTATCATATGACCTCACTGATACGAGGAATTCCTAATCTCAGGAAACAAACTAAGGGTTGCTGGAATGGTGGGAGGTGGGAGGGATGGGGTGGCTGGGTGATAGACATTGGGGAGGGTATGTGCTATGGTGAGCGCTGTGACTGTTGAATCACAGACCTGTACCTCTGAAACAAATAATACATTATATGTTAAAAAAAAGAAGAAGATAGCAGGAGGGGAAGAATGAAAGGGGGAAAATTGGAGGGGGAGAGGAACCATGAGAGACTATGGACTCTGAAAAACAAACTGAAGGTTCTAGAGGGGAGGGAGATGGGGGATGAGTTGGCCTGGTGATGGGTATTAAAGAGGGCACATTCTGCATGGAGCACTGGGTGTTATACACAAACACTGAATCGTGGAGCACTACATCAAAAACTAATGATGTAATGTATGGCGATTAACATAACAAAATAATAAAAAAAACAATAAAAAAAAAGACTGTGTGGTATGGGTGTTTCAAAAATAAACCAACACTTTATACTGTATTGTATACTTTAAATTTGCTAAGACAATATATCTTAAGTGTTCTCATCACATACACACAAAAAGGTAATTATGTGAGATGATAGATGCACTAATGAACTCAATCGTGGACATCTTTTCACAATGTATACATATGCCAGATCATCACACTGTACACTTTAAATATATACAATTTTATTTGTCAATTATACCTCAATAAAGTTGGAGAAATAAACAAATAAACCAAGACATTTAAACAAGTGTTACAAGTTACAAGTGTGACTACTTGATTTTTCAACAAAGCTACCAATGAAAGCCAAAGGAAAAAAGTGCTTTTAATAAATGATACTAGAACAACTGGATATTTGTATTAGAAAAGGAAAAAAGGAACTTTGACTCCCTACCTCACACCAAACACAAAATTAATTCAATATGGTTTATGGACCCAAATGTGAAAGCCAAAACAATAAAGATTCAGGGAAAAAAGAGAGAGAGAGAATATTTTTATAAGCTTGCCATGGACAAGGCACAAAGATACCAAGGATACAAGAGAAAAATATGATAAATTGGACTTCATAAAAAGTAAAGCTTCTCCGGCACCTGGCTGGCTCAGATAGTAGATGTGACTCTTGATCTCAGGGTCATGAGTTTGAGCCCCACGTTGGGCGTAAAACTTACTTAAAAAAAAAAAAAAAGTAAAAGCTTCTGCTCATCCAAATATACCAGGAAGAAAGTGAAAGGCAAGCTACAAGTTGTAGGGGGAAAAAAATCAAAGGAATTAAAACAATATTTGTTAGTTGAATGAATGAACAGATGATCCTTCATTCTCCCTATTTCCCATCACCTCAGCGTTCACCTTCTCTTGAAGAAGCCCTCATGAAGCCCTCATGTGGCACTATGCATTCCCTCAGAAGTAAGCACTCTGAAACAAACTCAGAGCTCCAAATTACAAGGGTTCTGGACTCAATGGCCCACATAAAAGGTTGCTTCATCAGGTAAACTTGTCTCCTGGCAAGGGAGCTGCTTTTCGAGCTGAGGACACAGTTGAGAGACCAGTAAAGGGAACAGATTGGCATAATGCACCACACACATATCCTTCACCCAGGGTATTGAGGAGGGAATAAAAGAGCCAATAGAGAGCTCAGCATTAGCTGAGAAGCCAGTAGATCCTTGGGATATTTGCACCATGGCCTAGGTCCATCCCCTTGTCCCCCCTCTACTCATTCATTGTCCAGGTTCATGGAGATTTCAGAGGCTGGTCTTTGGAGTGATCCTTCTGCTCCTGTTCTGCATTCCTGAGTCTGTTTTCAGTTTCAGAGACCAGTCCTCAGGCTATGGTGACTCAAGAGCCCTTCTGACCATCCCCAGGAGGGACAGTCACTCTTACCTGAGTCCAGCACTGGAATAGTCACTAATGGTAACTATCCTCACCGATTCCAGCAGAAGTCTGGACAAACTCCCACAACACTGATTTATGACAAACACAACAAACACTCATGGACTCCCACCCAGTTCTCACGCTCCCTCCTGGGGTCAAAGCTGCCCTCACCCTTTTGGGGTCCCAGCCCAAGAAGGAAGCTGAGTACTACTGTATGCTGGTCTATCCTGGTGCTTGGCACAATGAAAGACCCAGATGAAGAATGGTGGCATGAACCTGCCACCTGGCTGAGCCTGGGTCTACATATTATCAATATGACTTGATTATCAAATGGATAGACATTTTAACTCACCAGGAAACTTAAATGTTGGTTACTTATATGGGACAAAAGTCAAGGGAAGGAAGCTAAAATGATTCAGTGAATATTTTGGGAGAAGGTGGATATAGGAAAAACAGAACCCAACTATTTTGTCAACCCATAGGGCACAATAGAAGCTGTACTAGTTGAAGAGTTTATAATCAATTCCTGCCCTCCCACCTTGCCCCCCAAAAAGCATGTAAGATATATTTCCAACTGCTAGTTGGAGCAAAGAAAGTAAGCTCCTCATTTTATATGAATAAAATTTTCAAAACAATGCAAGCTCACTGCATAAAATCTGGAAATATTTTTAAGGAGTGCTTGTTCGTATCCTATAAAGACTAAATAATTCAGAAGTTGGATGAGTACAGAAGTCACTCTTAGTTTTTTCCTTCATGTATTTTCTCCATAGTTCGAATCACAATGTATACAGAACTTTGTATCCTGCTGGTTTTACTTCATACTACTGCAATCTATCTTTAATAAATATGTGTATATGTGTGTGTATATATAGCTATTAAACAGGAGTACCAAAGCATTCAATTTTTGAGCAATTATTCCCACTTCCTATAAGTACAAACTAAAATCTTGGGAGTTTCTTGTATGCTACATTTCTGATATATAAACATTATTCCATGAATTTTTACTGAATTTGTAAATGCTATCTATGAAAGAATGTGACATTATTGCTTTTTAATTCACATTTTAAAATAACTTCCAGAATGATTTATACCAATTGGCACTTTTCATCATATTCTCATTGGCAATAGACATTATATTTTCTAGAATATTCATCAATAAGATACCATTGTTTAATTTCCATTTCTATGTTTACCATTGAGATTGAGTATTTTGCATTTATTTATTAAGTAGTTATATTTCTTCTTTGTGAGCTAGCCAGGTTTTTTTTTTTTTTTCCTTACAATAATTTCCTATCAGTGCATTAGAGATTGCTCTAAGCAATCTTTAGAGACACTTCAAAAAAGGGACACCTGGGTGGCTGAGTGGGTTGAACGTCCAACTCTTGATTTCAGCTCAGGTCATGATCTCAGGGTCCTGAGACCAAGCCCTGCATCAAGCCCCACATCAAGCCCCGCATCAAGCCTTGTGTCAGGCTCTGCACTCAGTGTGGAGTCTGCTTGTCCCTCTCCCTCTGCTCCCTCACTCACACACTTTCTCTCTCTCTAATAAATAAATAAAAATCTTAAAAAAAAATACTTCAGAAAAAAGTTTTTAATTAGTTCTTTCATATTTTTAGGTAATGATTTTGCCAATTTATATGCCATAAGACATTGTGAAATTGTTACATTTTCAAAAACAAAAAAGCAAGGTGAGGAAAACTTAAAAAAGTAGGAGAAAAAATAAATTATCTAGAAAGCTAAAAAAGAATCTGAGAATTGTTACACTTTTTGATGTTTGAAGAATGTGAATGTATTACATATTCAAAGTTTTTAAACTAATGTACTTACTCCTAAAAGAATCTCATCTCAAGCTGGTCAGTGTCAGCCAAAACAGCAAACTGGAGAGTGAGAAGGTAACACCATGATCATTAACTTGATTTTATCTGCATTTCCTATGGAATGTCACAAAAATTTCTAACATTCCCTTCTCCCCGAGGTAGCTCCAAGATTGCCCCCAAGGATTCCCCACCCCCTGGTATTCCTGCCCTCATGTGGTCAACTTCCATATTATACCAAGATTGGTCTGTTTGACCAATAGTATTTAACAGAAGTGATGTTATTCATCTCCCAGCTAGGTTGCAGCTTCCTCCTTGCTCTCCTTGCTCTTCCTTGCACTCAACTATGCTAGAAGCCAGCCGACATGACACAAGGAACATGTAACAAGTAACTGAGGCCTCCTGCCAACAGCCGTGTAAGTTTAGAGGTCGATTGCCTTAGTCCATTCAAGTTACTGTAATAAAATACATAGACTGGGTAGCTTATAAACAAGAGAAATTTGCTGCTCACAGTTCTGGAGGCTGGAAGTCCAAGAGCAGGGTGTCAACATGGTCAAGTGAGGTGAGGCTTCTCGTTTCTTCACATGGTGGGAAGGGCTAGGGAGTTCTGTGTGATCTTTTATAAAAACACTAATCCCACTCAAGAGGGCTGTACCCTCATGACCTAATCACTTCCCAAAGTCCCCATATACTAATACCATCACTTTTGGGGCTTGGGATTTCAATGAACTTGGGGGGAACAAAAATATTCAGACTATAGTACTGATCCTCCAGCCCCAGTTAAGCCTTCAGATGCCAGAGCTCTAGCCAACACCTTAACTGGCAACCTCAGAAAAGAAGCTGAGCCAGAGGGCGCCTGGGTGGCTCAGTTGGTTAAGTGACTGCCTTCAGCTCAGGTCATGATCCTGGAGTCCCAGGATCGAGTCCCGCATCGGGCTCCCTGCTCAGCGGGGAGCCTGCTTCTCCCTCTGACCCTCCCCCCTCTCATGTGCTGTCTCTCTCATTCTCTCTGTCTCAAATAAATAAATACTTAAAAAAAAAAAAGCTGAGCCAGAGCTACTCAGCTAAGCAGATTCCAAATTTTTGACTCTTGAAAACTGTTTTAAACTGGCAAGTTTGCCCTGATATTTTACACAGTCATAGATTGCTAATACAGATTTTGGCACCTGGAAGGGGAATGGTGCTATAACCCATATCTAAAATATGGCTTTGGAACTGGGCAGTGGGCAAAAGCTGGAAGGACTCTGAGGAGAGTGTTAGTTCAAGACTGAGTAAAAAACCAAACAAACAAAAAAACTGAACTTTGAGAACACTCCAGTATGGCTTAAAAATGAGGAACATGCTATTAGAAAATTGAGAAAGGGGTTATGTAGTGGTAGAAAGTTTGGTAACATTAACACCTTCAGTTATATGAGAAGCAGAAAATGTACCTAACTAATTCAGTCATCTAGCTAAGGAGATTTCCAGCCGGAGAGCTGGAAGTACCACCTGGCTTCTTCTTATTGTTGATTATAGTACAGTATGAAGGGGGTGGGTGCAGTTAGGGGTAGGATTGTTAAATAAAACAAGAGCCAGAACTTGCAGGGTTTGAAAATTTCCAGTCTCTTCAGATGGCAAAAGATGCTGAAATTAATGGCTACCAAGCGAAGAGCATACCCAGGGCACTGAAGAAATGTGGTCTAAAGATTCCTGGAAATATGACTGTAAAATTCTTTAAGGCTCAGAAAGATGAAAGATGATGCGCCAGAGCACCATCCAGTCAGGCCAAGGCCCTCTAAAGATCACCTCAATCACACAATAGGGCTTCTACTAAGCTTAAGGGTGTTGTCCCTCAGCTGTCTCAGCACAAAACCAAGATGGAAAAGGTTGTATCTTGAGATGTGTGGTTGTAGCTTTGGAGTGGACTTCTTTAGCATGAACACCAGTAAGATTAACAGGAGACAAAGTTTCTAAGAGAATATACTTGAAGAAATGTCTCTAGCTTACACTGAAAGGGTCAGAGTACAAAATAAAAAGAGAACTTTGGACTTCTACCTGCTATGAGCAGGAAGCAGGCTGAGCAAACGATTCAGCTATAACCACGTACTGCCTTTCATATAAAAGGAAGTATGTCATAGGGAAGAATCAAGAGTCCTGAGATCAAAGCCAAGAGAATTTCCAGGCCTTGAGTCCTAATCAATGAACACCAACATGTACTTAGTGGGATTTCAGAATTGCTACTGACAAATAACTGCCATCTCCCCTTCCCCTTTATGAACAGGCATGTCTATAAAGGTTGTCCTATGCCTGTCCCACCTTTGTGGTGGGTGGAGACGTAGGTGGGCAGATAACTCATCCCTTTGGTTCACAGGTCTTAAGATCTAGACGAACTGTTCTTGAGATACCGCACATAAGGAATACCACCCTAGAACCTGATCCACATCTAGACCTGATTTAGATGATGAGATTCAGGTGAATGTATTTTGCACATTAGGAGGTATGTAATAAATAATGTGGCCCAAGTATGAAACCTGGTAGTTTAAAATTATGCCCATATTTTTTTTCCCCCTTCAAAGGTTGAGCCTAATTACCTTCCCCTTGGTATGTGGGCTGGACTTGTGGCTCACTTCAAATGAATAGAATATTGTAGAAATAACAGAGTAAAATGTCTGAGACTAGGTCATAAAAGACAGTGCAGCCTCCTTGCTCACTCCCTGGGAATACTTGTTCTATAAGCCAGCTAGGCATGTCCTGAGAACACATAGGTAACCCAGTAGAAAGGCTCATATGGAGGAACTGAGGCTTTCTCCCAACAGTGAGCAAGGAACTGGAGTTTCCTGTCAATAGCCATGTGAGTGAGCCATCTTGGAAGCAAATCCTCCAGGCTCAGTCAGGCCTTCAGTCACCTTCAGTACAGGTGACTGTACCTCATGGAACTCGGAGCCACAACAACCCAACTAAGTTGCTCCTGGATTCCCAACTCTCAGAAACAGTGGGAGATGAGTTTTTTTAAGCTGTTAGTTTTGTGGTAATTTGTTATAAAGCAATAGATAATATACTCCCACCTTGGGCTCTGCCTTTAGTCCAGTTTTAGCAAGAATCCTATTGGGTCAGTTTAGGGAAAACTCCCCACCATTGATATCTGACCACACTCGATATCTGATCAAACCCCTTATTCTACACCCTAGATGTCATGAATAATTTTTCTTTAACATTTCCAAGTTTTGTCATTAGGAATTTCTTTCAAATGAGTATTTTCATACTTTTACCTTTTATACTATATTCATTTTGGGGGACAGATTTCTAGAATTAAAACAGTTCATATTTTTATCAAATATTTTTTAATAACCCATGTAGTAATTTGAAAAGGATGTGTGTATATAAAGACATTTAGTGTATACCCACACACAGTGTATAACCTCAAAGCTCCAAGGAAAATTTAATTCACAGTAAACTGTAAATTCAGACTAAAATATTCAGCCTGCATACCTTTGGGATTAACTTACTCAGAAAAGTATGTAGAATGAAAACTTTAATAAAAATGAAAATATGCTATCAAAATATTTGGGATTCAAAGCTGTAAACAAAGGTAGGCAAAGTTTAAATCTTTTATTAAAGAAAAAAAAGCTTTTGTTTTTTTTAAGATTTTATTTATTTGAGAGAGAGAGACACAGCAAGAGAGGGAACAAAAGCAGGGGAAGTGGGAGAGAGAGAAGCAGGCTCCCCGCGTGGGGAGCCCGATGTGGGGCTCGATCCCAGGACCCCAGGATCATGACCTGAGCCAAAGGCAGACACTTAACGACTGAGCCACCCAGGAGCCCCAAAAAATAAAACTTTTAAAATAAAAGGTCTTTATAAAAAAAAAAAACAATCCTAAAGAAAGTAGAGGTATATAATGAATCAAGACAAAAATAGAGAAAACAGAATTAGTTGAGATAATAAATCAAGGGTTGCTCCTTGGAAAAAGGAAATCAGAAACATTGATAAAACTGTGGCAAATCTAATGAAGGGAAAAGGAAATCCATTTCAAAATTAAAAGTGAGAAAAGGAATGAGATTCTGAGTAGAAGAAGTGGAAATATTACCTCAGGAGAGGAAGGTTTCAGGATGCCTGGATGGCTCCGTCGGTTAAGCATCTGCCTTTGGCTCAGGTCATGATCTCAGGGTCCTGGGACCAGCCCTGTGCCTGGCTCCCTGCTCAGTGCGGAGTCTGCTTGTCTCTCTGCCTCTTCCCCTACCACTTGGGCTCTCTCTTGCTCACTCTCTCTCTCAAATAAATAAAATGTTAAAAAAAAAAAAGAGAGAGGAAGGTTTCTAATAGAAAAGTCGTGAATCAGGCTGAGCATAACTTTAGGATAGTAAAGAAAATGTAAATGACTCTCAACAGACGTTGTAAATTATCCAATAAAACTAAGCAATTTTCTTTAAAAATTCTAAAGGCAGAAATTCATTAAACAATATGAGCATTACCTTTAATGGTAAGGCATTCTCACTAAAACCAAGAACAGAAAAGCTCATTTACATCTCACTGTTTTGAAGTTTTGGCCAATGCAATATGATTAAAAATAAACACAACTGGCAGGAAGGCAAAGAATCCACATAGTGGTACCAAATAAAAATTAACTTAAACTTTACTGGTGAAAAGATAATAAAACAAAAAGGTTTTTTTCAAAACAACATTTTATTACAATTGCTATTTTACTTACAATTTTTGGCAACATTAACAAAATAATAAATTTCATCTGAAAGAACAAGCAAGCAAAATAGACATGGAAATTCACAAAGGGCAATAACAAAATAGTAATCTTGACAGATATTCAATATATTTGTAAACAAAACAAAGTGACATTGCGTTAAAAAAATATAGAGGTATCAATAGAAAAACAGAGAAAGCTCCTGAAAAAACTGAACTCACTATATTCAGTTTCTTTTGGTTACAGGCACGGAAATTGACTCAAGCTAGCTCAATTCTAAAAAAAGCAAAGCTTTTGATGATTATCTTCCCAGCTTTTTATGAAAACCTAGGAAATTTAACCAGATTGGAGAGGTAAAAGGGAGTGGGGAGGCTTAAAGTGCCTTTAAAAGGGGGAGTGGTAAGAAGGAGGATGGAGATTTCATTGTCAGTATCTTTTAAGAACATTGGTGAAGCTCAACAAACTAAAGGAAATATCAAACAATTAAGCGAGGTAGCAAGCCATGCAGGCCTAGGAGAAAAGCATTCTAAGAGAAGAGCAATTGCGAAGTCTTTGGAACAGGAAGAAATGTGATTTGCTTAAAGAAAAGCAAGGCCAGTGTGTCAAAAATAGTGCACCAGTGGGGAAAATGGTTGAGTAGCATGGCAGGGAATGGAAAAGCAAGAGGAGGTAGACAGGGGCCACATCACCAGAACCTGTAGTTGGCAATAAATAACAATTTGTACTCCTTAGGGTCATACTTCAGTTAAACAGCAAACAGTTAACAGTGTTGATAATACCAAGCAACCACAAAAAGACAGAACTAAAATATTTCATATTTTTACTGTTTTCAAAACAGAATTTCTGTTACAGGAACAGAATAAGGGAGATAAGTATGCAAAAGTCTGCATATCTATTTATATACAAGTTTCCACCTGAGACTAAAACAAGTGTGCGCATACATACACACACACACACACACACACACACACACTCCACCTAAAGAAATAGGCTCAGGCTAAAATATTAACAAAGTGCCTTGGCCCAAGCAAACTAATAAAAAGGCCTAGTAAAATGTTCAAAGTGCAAATCAATCAATCAAGCATTGAGCAAATAAATACAATAGAATCTACACTCAGGAAATTCTTTAAACCATAGACAATAAACTCACAGCTACCTTGTTATCTGTCCTTCCCAATTCTATAAGGGATGCTAAGCCCCTAATGACTATCACTTCCCAGCTTTCTGTGAAAGCGTAGGGAATTTAACGAGATTGAGGAGGGAAGAAAGAAGTGGGGAGAGATAAGGTACCGTTAAAGAAGAGGAGGAGAAAGCAAGGGAATATAAAATATAAAAAGGAGACATTTCTCCTTGCTCAGGTCTATGGACAGCGTCCTAGTTTCCTTAAGTCATGTACAGAGGCTTCTAGGTACTTGAGTCAAGGTGGAAAAAGAAGGGATGGCACTAGAAAATACCCAGGAGACTCAATCCTGGGAACCCATAGAAACAGCCACGGGTGATGTTCAGGAACCAATACTCAGAGAGCACTCCTGTTATGTGAGAGTCCTTGGAAATGGCAAGGGGAAAAGGTTCCCCCCAACAGTATAGTCAAGGATTAGACAGTTGGATAGATTAGTTGAAGGACAGTAACTCTAAGACCTAATACCTAATGAAATAAATGGGACATTTCTTACACATCGGAGTGTGTCAAGGACGACTTTAAACTCAACTAGTTTGATAAGGGAAACTATACACACAACAGAGTAACTGTTAACTGTAATACATTCATGTCTAAGGCAAGAAACAAAATTGCAAATTTCACATGTTCAACTGGGCTAAGATATATGTACATGGAAAAATATAAGGAAAAGCCCTATAAGGGGTTTAATTCTACTAAGTCACCATGGGCTGCTTTTATCCACTGTACCTACTATTCTTGGACAACCCCATTCCAGTTTAATAGTAAGAGAACTAAATTTAGCCTAGTCCTTGAACTGGAGAGATACCATTTGTTTGACCCTTTTCAGTTCAAACTGTGGGTCCAGTGCAGTTCAAACTATGGACGTCAGGGCTTCTTTCCCTTGAGAAATTTTACTTGCTTTACTGATGTGACTTAGAGGTATACAGCTAATTCGTTCTGACCAAAGGCCAGCCAAAAGGGAGAGGGAAGGGAACAAACTGAATTCTTCTTTGGATCACTCAACAGGAGGCCCACTGGCACCAGGCCCCATTCTATTCATTACCCCTGCTTTTCCATCTGAAGCCAATGGTACAGTGATTGTTTCATGTCTGCAGGAGTCCCTTGCCAAAATACCAAGCATTTTATTTTAATGGTTTTGCTTCCTTGGATCTTCTTGTGCTAGGAAAAGTTACTCTGAGACAGTAGTCCTTCTGCCTGGGCTCCAAGACTAGAGTGAGTGAGTGAGTGAGTGTGAGAGAGCGTGTGTGTGTGTGTGAGCCCTCAACCAGAATAAGAGTAAGTGTGACAGAGCGTGTGTGTGTGTGTGTGTGTGTGTGTGTGAGCCCTCAACCAGAATAAGAAGCCACTGCTCTCCACTGACTAACCTCCCAGTTTCTGGCTCCCATTCATGCCACACCTTGTCCCTCAACTTCTCCACACTCAGGATCTCAGGGTCAGATTACTTTAGACGAGCACAAGACAGACACTTCTGGGAGCTCAGCAGCAAATGGGACCATAATGTAACAAAGCCATTCAAGTCTGACTAGAGTGAATACTGAAATCTTCAAGGCATGGAAAAAGTTGAAGATAAAATTAAGTACTTAGAAAAAACTCTATATATAGATTCTATACACAGAAATGAGAGCTTTCAAACTTACAAGTAACATGAAATATCAAAATAATAAATAGGTTTCCACTTTTTTGTCTCACACACATACATACACAAAACATCTTTTATGTGTTAAGCCAGATACAGTACATGAACACCAGGTAGCAAATTTTTAAATAACATTTCAAAATTCCGATCAGACAATACTGTATTTCATGAATTTAAAAAGAAATTCATAAATGACTCATTGGTTTCACTATTTTTGATGCTATTGAATAGTGTATGGGTTTTTTTTTTTTTTTTATGGGGTTTTTGACTTTGATTGAAATACCTGCTTTAGATTTACTGAAACTAGAATTAATGAGGTTTTTTTGAAATTCTGCTTTTAGACCTGGGGGGTGATGGTTCAGAATCAGATGTGCTCACAGTAATGGATGCTACTTCCACTGATCCTGGTTGAAGAGGTCCCAGTGACACTTGAATAACAACCTTTGTTTCAGGGGGCAATCCCTCTAGTTGCTTAGGCTTCTTAAACATTTGATGACACTGAGTCTTGTGCTCCATTTTCTCCTTAAAAGTTAAAAACTGTAGCCGGCATTTGGAACACTGGTGAACACTCTTTTCCCAGTGTCCCCTATAATGACACATGTACGGTGTTGCAGTTTTGAAAATTTTGAGACAGAATGGACAGAGCAAATTCTTAGTGTTTTCATGGCATTTTCTGAAATGTGTTTCTACATCAGCAAAGGCTGACGATCTGTAATTGCAAACCTGGCACACATAGGGCATTTCGCCAGGCTTATGATTGTCCTTCATGTGCTGTAAGAGAACCTGATCTGTTTTGAAAGACAATTCACAAATTTTACAGACAGCAGAAGGCTCCTGGGTGGTGTGTACACTTTCAATGTGACACTGCAGCTGGAAGGGAGTGGGAAACTGTCGGTGGCAGTGCTGGCAGGTGGTGTGGCTTTCCCAGCTGTCACCCCTCTGCTTCTCAAGTTCCAAATGGTGCTTCATGTGATTCATAAACTTGACATTTTTTAGAACTTTCAAGCAGCTGAGGCATTTAAAAGTTGTGTGAGTCTTCTGTTCTGGCTGACCGTCTCCTTTATGTTGCCCATAATAAAAGTCACGAAGTAATATGACCAGACTTCCTTTCTTGGGATCAACAATCTGGTTTTGACTTGCTAGACTCAAAAAGTCTGTTTTTGCCGGTCTATTTTCCTTAATAGCATTTATAGGCTCAAAATGGACACTGTCCTTTGGAAAAGCTGTTGGAAAAGGTGCTCCATTCTGAACATGGCTTAATGAGGTATGAACACTGTTTGAAAATGTGCTTTGCTGCGAAGTCATTGTATGAAAGATACCTGAAGGGGACAAAGCTGAAGCATGTCCCTCTATAATTCCATCACTGAGTTTAGGCCTTTTGGGATTTATGTCATTTACTTCAGCAGGGGAAAGTTGCTTTGATATGCAAGGACTTTTATTCATACCTCCTACAGAAAGTGCTGCTCCTACTGGATGCTGTAATGAACTTGTGAATGTAATCAAAGGAGAACATAACTCTGAAGAGCTATTAGGCACGACTTGTGGTGAATTATTTTTATAATCAGGTTTAGACAAAGGCTCAATAATAATGGGACTATCTGTTGATCTTGATTCAGATTCAGAAACTGGCAAGGCAGTCACTGCTTCTGATATAGGGGTCACATGACTTATAGGCTGAAATTTGTGAGTAGTACCTTTTCTGAGGTGACCATACTTTTTTCTCCTTGAACATGAACCTGGGGTGACTCTGTTCAAAATATTTGAAACAACTGGTTTTGAATTTGAAGTCACCCCAACAAAGATCAGCTCAGCATCGTCATTTACATGTTCCACCCCAACAAAGATCAGCTCAGCATCTTCATCATCTACTTTTTTGGTTTCTTCTATGTTCTGCTGTGGTTCAAGCTCTTGTTCTTCCTCACATAATATACATGGCTGTTCCATTTTCTAATTTTTTTTTTTTTTATTCTTGAAGGTGTGGCCACAGTCCCAGTGCTTTCTTTATATAAACTGCCACCTAAGTACAAACACACTATACATCAGTTAAGTATGGAAAAATGCATTATCTTATTTAATTCTCTCCAAAACTCTACAGTAGTTATAAACACCCTTATTTTATAAGATACGGACACTAAAACTCATAGAGGATAAATGACAGCTTTAAATCCTGCTATTATTATAAGTCTGTGCAACTCTAGAATCATAGCTTTGCCTTAAGCTGATTATGATTTCTTCTATTAAAAAAAGAGGGAAACACTAATAACTAATCACTAGGTGAAATCATATGTAAAGGATATGTTATTTTACAAAGGTATCATTGGGCAGTGTTTAGAAACATGGGCTTTGGAGTCAGATAAGATTAAGCTGGAATTCTAAGTCAGCCACAAACCAGCTGCATCTTCTATGGCAAGTTTAAAACTTTTAAATGTGTTTTATCTTAAAGGCAAAAGTTCTTATTTCTTAGACTTAAGGCAACAGCTCTTTTTTAAAAAGCACCAACAATTCAATGGTACCTTATTTTGTAGCTGAATTGCAGAAAATTTTATAGTAAATGTATATATCCTAATTGATTCATACATACTAATTTCGTAATATTAATATAGAAAAGAAGTGTCAAATTCAAAGAACAGAGTAAGAGTACCTACCCACTGTCAACAAATAGCATAATTCAATGTCAAATGCTTAACACATGCCTAGCAAATTGGGAACAAACTCTCTTGATAATGTCATCCCAACTCAAGACTTTAATTACAGTCCATTCACTGATGTCTCCTAAATTTCTCCCTCCAATCCTAACTTCCCCACTGAACTTAAACCCAACAGAATTTCCCCCCTCAGCCCACCTCAGTCTCTTTTCCACATAGCAGGCAAAGTAATTCTGTCAAATCACATTCTATCGCTGCTCAGCTCAAAACCCTCCAACGGCTTTCTAGTTTACTCAGTAAAAGGCCAAGTGCTTCAAATAGCTCAATGCCTGTTAAGACCATGCTTCCAAGCCTACATACTGCCCTGCAGTTATGTCCTACTCCTCTCCCCTATCCACCTCACTCTAACCACACTAACCGCCTTGCTATTTCTTGAACACATTAAATATTTTACCTTGTTTAGGGCCCTGTATTTGCTGTCCTTCTAATATGAATGCTCATCATCCAGATACCTGCATGGCTGAATCCTCACCATCTTCAGACTTCTGTTGCAAGTCTTCCCAAAGAGCTTCTCAAATACTCCAACCAACTGCTAATTCACATTCCCAATCTCTCTTCCCTTCCCCTCACCTTCAAGTCCTTATCACCACCTAAAACATTATAAACTTTATCTATCTTGATTCTTTTCTACCGTCCATCCAGTAAAATGTAAACTCCAAAGGACAGAGATTATCTTTTGTTGACTGTTGTATCCTCAGCACAAAGAACAGTGCCTGGCACAATATGGGAGGATTTGTTAAATGAATTAACAGTAACTTTCATTAATCAGAACCTTTATTTGTAGAATAGACTGTACTCCATTAATTCCACATTTTCTATGATTTACTCTTAGAACCTTGTCCATGTCAGATACTCTGTAGGCCTGTGAAGGACTGAAAGCTGCTAGCTTTTCACAAACATTTTTTATCACAACCCATAGTAAAAACAAACAAACAGAAAACAATGTATATGGAGTCTCACTACACAAACATATAAATAGCAATTGCTTTACTACATGGGATGCTTATTCTAATATTTTCTATTTCATTTTTCTTACATTGACCATGACCTACAAAATCAATTATGACTCATCAATGGCTCACTACTAGTGGTTTGAAAAACATCGGTTTTAGGCTAGCAAGATGTAGGTACTTTAAACTCTGGATCATAACTCACCAGTTTCTGAAAACCTAATGTTAGAATTCATTGTAGCTCAATGTAGACCCTTCAAACCCCATCTATAAAAATTAAACTGGCATCTAATATGTGCCATGTACCTCCCATTAATTTAATTAGCACATCAGCATATCATTTTGGAACACATAGATATTTAATCCTGAGATGTATGTACCAACTTAGAAGTCAAAAAAGAAATAGAATATTAAGCAGAAAAATTTATTATTTTCGTCACTTGTTCCACAACTATATTTTGCTTGCCCAACACTGGTATGACACTAAACACAAGTACTAAGTAGAAAGTGGTGAATGCATGAAGCTTACAGTCTAGTGTGTCATGAATAGTGATTTACAACCTTAAAATTAAGATCAAGTACATAATTAGGAGATATGCAATGCAAGAAAGCATATAAGGCACATCTGAAAACACTGCTCTTTAGAGTCACCGAAATTGGTTTGGTCTGTCTCTCTACAATTTCAGTCATCTAACTCCAGCATGATGCCACCTAGTCCACTGTTTCCCAACATAAGTACCACTAACATGTCTGGACCAGATAATTCTTTGTTGTGGGGGCTGTTGGGTGCATTTAGGATGGGTAGCAGTATCCCTGACCTCTACTTATGAGATGCTAGTAGAAATCCCCTACATGTGCATCAAAAATGTTCTATGGGAGAACTTCTATCCTAATCTAACCTCCTGAGTATCACCGTCCACATTTCTAGTTACTATCTTCTAGGTAATTCTACATGATGCTCTAATATCCTCTCTCAAGAAATAATTCTAAATTGAAATTATTAACATTCTCCCTGATATAAAAATCAGAATAAAATTTAAAACTTGAAGTTAAAAAATAAAAATTTTAAATAAAAAATAGAATAAAATCTAATTTGACAACTAATATGATCATCAGAATTATCTGAGGATAAACTTTTCAAGCCTAGAAAAATTTATGATTCATCTAAATTTACATGTAAAGTCTGGAGACAGAGTTAGCACTAAAGTTCACGATTCCTGAATTCTAGTTCTGTGTTCTTTCCACTAGAACTCTAACTTAATGCATGTCTAAATTCTGGTGATGGTGCTATTAATTGCTTAGTCTCTAAGGATCAGAGTCTCGCTGGATTCAATTTTAATCTCCTTGTATTTTATAAAAACTGTTCAAATCTCCCCCAACCTCCATCAAATTATTCAAAGAAAGTTATAAGTGGTTCTAAATAACTTTTTAGAGCATTAGTCATTCTAACTACCTTTCATTTCCATTCCTATTAAAGCTTCTCCCTCAATTTCTAAGTTTGAGTCCACCAGTTACTTCATGTTTGTACATCTGCACTAGGCTCCAAATTGTCTTGTCTCTCTGTCCTTCAAATTATCACCAACTGCATACCATCACTAGATGAATCTTAAAACACTCCTGTAATTATATCACTCCACTATTCCTACATGTTAAATGACTCCTCCAATTTTAGAGAATACATTTTATATTATGCTATGGACCAAACTGTGTCCTTTCAAACTTCGTATGTTGAAGCCCTAACCCCCAACGTGATAGTATTTGGAGCTGGAACTTTGGGTTCCCATCTAATTAGGTTTAGATAAGTTCATGAGGGTGGGGTCCTCATGATGGGATTAGTACCAAGAAGAGATATCCGAGAGTTTGCTTCTTCTCTGTCTCCCACCCACTATGTGAAGACACAGTGCGAAGGTCTTCAAGCCAGGAGGAAGCAAGCAAATCAGCCAGCACCTTGATCTTGA
Organism: Mirounga angustirostris; assembly: GCF_029215605.1. NCBI lineage: Eukaryota > Metazoa > Chordata > Mammalia > Carnivora > Phocidae > Mirounga > Mirounga angustirostris. The sequence continues at coordinate 91,904,173 of NW_026991722.1, forward strand.
ATTTTCCAGCCTCTAAAACTATGAGAACAAATTCTGTTGTTTAAAAAAATAAAAAATAAACTGGGTCCCAAGAACATTGTCAGATTTTTCACCCAAATGATCTTGGTAGGATTTTATAGCTGTTGACCGTACCAATTAACTTTCCATCCAACCAATTATTCAAAGTGAAAAAAAGGAAAAAATCAAACCCAAAGTGAATGAGTAATGAATGAGTTCATTTAGAAAAATAATAACATTAGACCACGGGAATTTTCTTATCACTTCTCTTTTGGTACCTTTATTTTCTACAATTTACCAGAATCTTTTTTTTTTTTTTTTAATTTATTTATTTGAGAGAGAGAGAGAGAAACAGCATGAGAGGGGATAGGGTCAGAGGGAGAAGCAGACTCCCCTCTGAGCAGGGAGCCCGATGTGGGACTCGATCCCAGGACTCCGGGATCATGACCTGAGCCGAAGGCAGTCGCTTAACCAACTGAGCCACCCAGGCGCCCAATTTACCAGAATCTTAAGATACTTAGGGTCATGAAGTTGGACATGCCAAAGACCTACTAGATCTAAGGAGTTAATCCTCAAAACCACTTCATATCCCCCATCAACAGAGCTGCCAAGGGCCGTGGAAGGAGTTAATGAGAAGATTTCATGCCAAAGATAGCTGAGATGGCAGTGGGTGATAATTCATCTCCCAGGTTATTCCTATGCATTTAAACAATGGCCCTCTCCATGGGTCTTTGTTATAGCTACACACCACCTTTTTTTCAGGCATCAGTCTTTCTTGAGTAGCTTCCTGAGATTAAGCTAACAGGATTCCTTTGATACCTATCCTCACTCTTCACCCCACTACCACTCCTTCGAATTCCCATCCCTACCCCCTCACTCTTTCCCCATCCATAGCACTCATATCTCTTTCCCACTACTCTTCTTACATTTGCTACCTTAAAATTTAATGCCCATTGAACATATCCTTGGGAGAAATGAGAGCCTCACAGGATCCTTAAAACTACATTAAACATGTATATTCCACTTTAGGACAACTAAGAAAAACTAAAATAATGTTTTCATAAATATTTTTTTAATAAATATTTGTTCATAAATAAGCTCAGAATGGTAGAGGAGTGTAAAAATGGGGTCTAATCTAGCCTGGGAGTCTAAAAAGGGAACAACTATTAAACCAAGGTTTTTCTTTATCAAACGACAGGATTATTTCTGTAGATTGAACTAAGAAAAATTAACAATTTATAGACCCTCACTACCTATTTTCACTCTTGCTACCTCTCTGACTTCTTTTTCCATTATTCTAACACTCATTCCCTGCAATCCAGCCACAGTGGCTTCCCTGTTGTTCCCTTTAGGCTCTGCCTGAAATTCTTGTCTCCCAGATATCTCCATGGCGAACAAGACTTGCTCTGATCACCCGATCTACAATTACAACACTCCTACCTACCCAACATTCGATCCTATGACCCTGATCTATTATATTCTTCCTAATTTCATAACATCACCTTCTGTATCACCAAAGAATGTATTAAAAGTATATACAAATATATGTATATATGTGTGTGTGTGTGTGTGTGTATAATGTTATATTATATTATATACCTTTCTTCTCCACTGGACTGTCAGTTCTTTCCACTGGAGAAATTCTGTTTCATTTTTTAGCTTGTTTTGTTTGTTTTTGTCTGTTTTGTTCATTGGTTTCTCCCAAATTCCTAGAGCAGCCCTGGCACATAAATCTTAAATATATGTGAAAGGAAAACGATTATCTAGGAGTTAGAAATAAATTTAACAAAGGAAAGTGGGCTGAGGGAAGAAGTAGGAAATGTTCAAACCTGAGGAACAGGCAATTTTTTCAAGTCTGGGAGCCACTGAAGTGTACTATTACAGCAAATGTGAGAACCCTGCAATCCTGGGACTCAGGAGAATGACTACGGTCAGTCACTTTTAGCCATTTTCCCTTGTCCTTCCTTTCCTCCCAAGAGCAGGATCTTAGAAGAATCCACAAACTAGAGATGAGCAGGGTGGCAGTTCAACCTAAAAGTGGCCTATCAGTTCAGAAGCAAGTTCTTTCTCTAAGACCAAGTGTTTAGAGAGGGTTTGGAAGTATCAGGTGACTGGTGAATGATTTAAAGAGGGGCTGCAGAGAACCACAAAAAAGATGACTTACAAAAAAAAAAGGACAATGTTAATTTGTTAAATGCCAGCAAAAGGTCATAGGGAATGGTGAAATATGGAACTACAAATATTCCCTCCTTCATAAAAGCAAAGAGAACAACAGCAAAAATTGTCAAAATCAAGTTTTCATCCCAGAAATTAACCAAAGGTTTGCAAAAAACAGAGGATTTCTGTGGAAAACATTATGGCAGCTCCTCAAAAAGTTAAACATTGAATTATCATATGACCCCACAAGTGTACTTCTAGGTATTGCCTGATAGAACTGTAAGCAGGTACTCAGACAAGTACATGTAAAGTACATGCTTGTTTATAGTAACATGATTCACAAGAACCTTATGGTGAAAATAATACAAATATCCATCAGTGGATGAGAAAACAAATTGTAGTATATACAAACACTGGAATATTATTCAACCATAAAGGGAATAAAGGCTCCTCCGTGTTCACTGCTGCATTATTTATAATAGCCAAGATATAGAAACAACCTAAGTGTCCACTGATTGGTGGATAAAGAAAATGTGGTATATACAAACAATGGAATACTATTCAGCTATAAAAAATATGAAATCTTGGGCGCCTGGGTGGCTCAGTTGGTTGGGCGACTGCCTTCAGCTCAGGTCATGATCCTGGAGTCCCGGGATCGAGTCCCGCATCAGGCTCCCTGCTCGGCGGGGAGTCTGCTTCTCCCTCTGCCCTCTTCCCTCTCATGCTCTCTGTCTCTCATTCTCTCGCTCTCTCAAATAAATAAATAAAATCTTTAAAAACAAAACAAAAAAAAAAAAATATGAAATCTTGGGGCGCCTGGGTGGCTCAGTCATTAAGTGTCTGCCTTCAGCTCAGGTCATGGTCCCAGGGTCCTGGGATCGAGCCCCGCATCGGGCTCCCTGCTCGGTGGGAGGCCTGCTTCTCCCTCTCCCACTCCCCCTGCTTGTGGTTCCCTCTCTCGCTATGTCTGTCTCTGTCAAATAAATAAATAAAATCTTAAAAAAAAAAAAGTAAAAAAAAAAAAATGAAATCTTGCCATTTGCAACATGATGGACCTGAGGGCATTATGCTAAGTGAAATAAATCAAACAGAGAGAGACAAATATTGTATGATCTCACTGATATGTGGAATCATAAACAACAATAAGCTCATAGATAAGGAGAACAGACTGGTGATTGCAGAGGCAAGGGAGAGGGGTAAAATGGATGAAGGGGATCAAAAGGTACAAACTTCCAGTTATAAAATAAATAAGTCATGGAGATGTAATGCACAACATGGTGACTATAGTAAATAATACTGTACTGCATATTTGAAAGTTGCTAGGAGAGATCTTAAAAGTTCTCATCACAAGACAAAAAAAATTATGTATGGTGACAGATGTTAACTATACTTATTGTGGGCATTTCACAATTTATATAAATACCAAATCATGCTGTATACCTGAAACTAATATCATGTTATAGGTCAATTATACCTCAATAAAAATAATTAACTTAATTTTTAAAAAGTGGAATGAAGTATTGATACATGCTACAACCTGAATAAACTCTAAAAACATGCAAAGTGAAAGAAGTCAGACAGAAAAGTTCACATATTGTATGATTTCATCTATAGGAAATATCCCGAATAGATAAAGGCATAGAATTTTTTTTTAATTTTTTGTTATGTTAATCACCATACATTACATCATTAGTTTTTGATGTAGTGTTCCATGATTCATTGTTTGTGCATAACACCCAGTGCTCCATGCAGAATGTGCCCTCTTTATTATTTTTTTTCCTTTTTTTTTTATTCTTATGTTAATCCCCATACATTACATCATTAGTTTTAGATGTAGTGTTCCATGATTCATTGTTTGTGCATAACACCCAGTGCTCCATGCAGAATGTGCCCTCTTCAATACCCACCACCAGGCTAACCCATCCTCCCACCCCCCTCCCCTCTAGAACCCTCAGTTTGTTTTTCAGAGTCCATCGTCTCTCATGGTTCGTCTACCCCTCTGATTTCCCCCACTTCATTCTTCCCCTCCTGCTACATTCTTTTCTTCTTCTTTTTTTTTTCCTTTCTTAACATATATTGCATTATTTGTTTCAGAGGTACAGATCTGAGATTGAACAGTCTTGCACAATTCACAGCGCTTACCAGAGCACATACCCTCCCTAGTGTCTATCACCCAGTCACGCCATCCCTCCCACCCCACCCCCCACTCCAGCAACCCTCAGTTTGTTTCCTGCGATTAAGAATTCCTCATATCAGTGAGATCATATGATACATGTCTTTCTCTGTTTGACTTATTTCACTCAACATAATACCCTCCAGTTCCATCCACGTCGTTGCAAATGGCAAGATCTCATTCCTTTTGATGGCTGCATAATATTCCATTGTATATATATACCACTTCTTCTTTATCCATTCATCTGTCGATGGACATCTTGGCTCTTTCCACAGTTTGGCTATTGTGGACATTGCTGCTATAAACATCGGGGTGCACGTACCCCTTCGGATCCCTACTTTTGTATCTTTGGGGTAAATACCCAGTAGTGCGATTGCTGGATCATATGGTAGCTCTATTTTCAACTTTTTGAGGAACCTCCATACAGTTTTCGAGAGTGTGTGCCCTCTTTAATACCCATCACCAGGCTAACCCATCCTCCCACCCCCCTCCCCTCTAGAACCCTCAGTTTGTTTTTCAGAGTCCATCGTCTCTCATGGTTCGTCTACCCCTCCGATTCCCCCCCTTCATTCTTCCCCTCCTACTATCTTCTTTTTTTTTTTCTTAACATATACTGCATTATTTGTTTCAGAGGTACAGATCTGTGATTCAACAGTCTTGCACACTTCACAGCGCTCACCATAGCACACACCCTCCCCAATGTCTATCACCCAGCCACCCCATCCCTCCCACCCCACCCCCCACTCCAGCAACCCTCAGTTTGTTTCCTGAGATTAAGAATTCCTCATATCGACGATGGACTTTGAAACACAAACTGAGGGTTCTAGAGGGGAGGGGGGTGGGAGGATGGGTTAGCCTGGTGATGGGTATTGAAGAGGGCACATTCTGTATGGAGCACTGGGTGTTATGCACAAACAATGAATCATGGAACACTACATCTAAAACTAATGATGTAATGTATGAGGATTAACATAAGAATAAAAAAATAAAAATAAATTTAAAAATTAAAAAAAAAAAAGAATTCCTCATATCAGTAAGGTCATATGATACATGTCTTTCTCTGATTGACTTATTTCGCTCAGCATAACACCCTCCAGTTCCATCCATGTCATTGCAAATGGCAAGATCTCATTCAATAAAGGCATAGAATCTAAACACAGATTGGTAGTTGCCAAGGGATGGGAGAGGAGAAATGGAGAGAAACTGCTTAATGGTAAAGAATTTTACTTTGGAATGTTTGAGATGTTTTGGAACTAGATAGAAGCAGCAGATGTACAATGCTCTAAATGCCACTGAATCTTTCACTTTAAAGTGACTGATTTTGTTATGCATATTTCATGCTCAATATATTATTTTTTTAAATAAAGAGGGGGTATTACTACCAACCACACAGAAATTACTACCAACCACACAGAAATTTTTTTTAATGTTTTTTAAGATTTTATTTATTTGAGAAAGAGAGAGAGAGCACGTGCACAAGCAGGGGAAGGGGCAGAGGGAGAGGAATTCCGAAGCACGGAGCAGGGAGCCCCCCAGGCTGGATCCCAGGACCCCGAGATCATGACCTGAGCCAAAGGCAGACACTTAACCAACTGAGCCATCCAGCCCCCTGAAATTCATTAAAAAAAATAAATAAATAAGGGAACACTATGAACAATTCTATTTCAACAAATATGATAACCTCAATGAAATGAACAAATTTCTAGAAGGACACAAACTACCAAACTGACTGAAAAAACAAACCTAGAAAATATGAATAGATCCAAAACAAGTAAAGAGATTAAGTTAGTAATAAAAAAAATTCCCAAAAGAGAAATCCAAGATCAGATGACTATCCTGGTAAATTCCATCAAAACAATCAAGAAGAATCAACTCTCCAAAAATTAGAAGAGAGAAAACTTTCCAGCTCATTCTGAGGCCAGTACTATTTATACCAAAATTAAACAAAGATATCACAGACCAAAAAACAAACAAAACCTAGATACCAATCTCTCTTATGAATAGAGGCAAAAATCCTTAACAAAATACTAGCAAACACAATTTAATAACATATAAATAGGGCTATACACCATGACCAAGTGAGATTTATGTAAGAAATGCAAAGTTGGTTCATTATATGAAAATCAATCAACATTATACCATTTCAACAGAATAAAGGACCAAAAAAAACCCACATCTGGCCCGCACAAAAAGCACTGGACAAAATCTAGCACCCTTCTGCAAGGAGGGAATAAAAATACACTCAACAACCAGGAGAAGGGAACTTTCTCAGACAAAGGGCATCTGTAAAAGACCCACAGCTAGCATTACCCTTCATAGCAAAAAAAAAAGACTGAAAGCTTCTCCTCTAAGATCAGGAACAAGACAAGGATGTCTACTTCTACCATTCTGATTCAACATTATACTGGAAGTTGTTTAACCAGGACAATCAGACAAGGAAAAAAAAAAAAGCATTCAGACTGGAAAAAAGAAATAAAACTATACTGAAGAGGACATGATTTCGTATATAGAAAATCCTGAGGAATTAGTATTAGAATAAACAATATAGGATCAATATAAAACATCAATTATATTTCTATACATTAGCAATAAACACTATGAAAATGAAATTAAACAAGCAGTTCTCTGTACACTAGCATTAAAAAGGGTAAAATACTTAGAAATAAATTTCCAGAAAAAAATGCTAGACTTTCATACTGAAAACACTGAATTATACTGAATATATTGCTGAGGCAATTAAAAAAGATCTAAGTAAATGCATACATCCCATGTTCATGCATAAGATTTAATATTGTTAAAATGGCAAGATTCCCGATAGTGATCTGTCAAAATCCCAGCTTTTTCACAGAAATTAAAATTCAGATGGAAATGCAAAAGATTCAGAATAGCCGAAACAATCTTGAAAAAGAAGAAATGAAAATCTCACATTGATTTCAAAACTTACTACAAAGCTACAGTAATCAAGAGTGTGGTACTAGCAAAAAGACAGAAACACAGATCAATAGAATACAATTCAGAGTCCAAAAATAAACCCATACACTAATCGTCCATTGATTTTCAGTAAGAATAGCAAAATAATTAAGTCAGGAACAGTAAGTTTTTTCAAAAAATGTTGGAACAAGTGAACATCCACATCAAAAGAATTAAGTTGGACCCCTACTCACAGCATATTAAAAAAAATAGTAACTCAAGGGGCGCCTGGGTGGCTCAGTTGGTTAAGCGACTGCCTTCGGCTCAGGTCATGATCCTGGAGTCCCGGGATCGAGTCCCACATCGGGCTCCCTGCTCGGCAGGGAGTCTGCTTCTCCCTCTGACCCTCCTCCCTCTCATGCTCTCTGTCTCTCATTCTCTCTCTCACAAATAAATAAAAAAAAAAATCTTTAAAAAAAAAAAAAAAATAGTAACTCAAAATAGACTGTAGAACTAAATGTAAGAGCTAACTGTAAGTCTTTTTTAAAAAAATAGAAGTAAATGGTTTTTTAGACAAGGTACCAAAAGAATAATGACAAAAGAAAAATAAACAGAATTTCATCAAAGGGAAAGCTCTCACACTGTTGGTGGAATGCAAGCTGGTACGGCAACTCTGGAAAAAAGTATGGAGGTTTCTCAAAAAGTTGAAAATAGAGATACCCTATGACTCAGCAATTGCACTACTAGGGATTTACCCCAAAGATACAAATGTAGTGATCTGAAGGGGCACCTGCACCCCAATGTTTATAGCAGCAATGTCCACAACAGTCAAACTATGGAAGAGCCCAGATGTCCACCGACAGATGAATGGATAAAGAAGATGTGGTATATATATACAATGGAATATTACTCAGCCAGCAAAAAAAAAAAAAAAAAGAAATCTTGCCATTTGCAATGACATGGATGGAACTAGAGGCTATTTAATACTAATCGAAATAAGTCATTCAAAGACAATTATCATATGACTTCACTGTTATGTGGAATTTAAGAAACAAAACAAGAGGAGCATGGCAGAGGGAGGGAAAAATAAAACAAGACTAAATCAGACAGGGAGACAAACCATAAGAGACTCTTAATCATAGGTAACAAACTGAGGGTTGCTGGAGGGGAGGGGAGTGGGAGGATGGGGTAACTGGATGATGGGCATTAAGGAGGGCACAGGATGTAATGAGCACTGGGTGTTATATAAGACTGATGAATCACTGAACTCTATCTCTGAAACTAGTAATACACTATATGTTAATTAATCAAATTTAAATAAATTTAATAAAAGAAGATTTCATCAAATTAAAACCTTCTGTCCTTCAAAAGATACCATCATGAAAGTAAAAAGACAACCCACAGAATGGGAGAAAATATTTGTAAATCATATATGTGATAAGGGACTCAGTCTAAAGAGCATGTGACTCTTGACCTCATGGTCGTGAGTCTGAGCCCCACATTGGGGTGGGAGGGAAGATTACTTAAATAAAAACTAAAAAAATGGGCAAGGGAATTATATAGAAATTTCTCCAAAAATGATATACAAATGGCCAACTATATGAAAAGATGTTCAACATGACAGTAATCAGAGAATTGTGGATCAAAACCACAATGATATATCACTCACACCCCTTAGGATGGCTACTATAAAATATATAAAAATAAATAAATACACCAGAAAATAACAACTGCTGGTAAGGATATGAAGAAATTAGAATCCTTATGTGCTGTGGCTGGAATGTAAAATGGTGCAACTGCTATGCAAAGCAAAAGAGGTTCCCCAAAACATTAAAAATCGAACTACCATATGATCCAGCAATCCCACTTCTGGATATATATCCAAAAGAAATGAAAACAGGATTTCAAAGAGATATTTGCACACCCATGTTCACAGCAGAACTGTTCTGATAACTAAAAGGTGGAAGCGGCCCAAATGCTCATCAACTGATGAATAAATTTTAACAATGTGTATATACATACAATGGTATATTATCCAGCTATAAGAAGTCCTGTCACATACTACAACACCCATGAATCTTGAGGACACATTATGCTAAATTAAAAAAGCAGTCACAAAAAAGACAAATACTATATTAATTCCACTTATGTGAAGTTATCTAAAGTAGTCAAAGCAACAGAAAAGAAACAAAAAGTAGAATGGTGGATACCAGGGTCTAGGGAGAGAGGGAAAAAGGGACTTTGTTGTTTAATGGGATGGATACAGAGTTTCAATTTTGCAAAATGAGAAGTTCTAGAGATCTGTTTTAAAACAATGTTAATATATTTACACTTAAATGGCTAAGATGGTAAAATTTATGTTACCTGTTTTTTACCACAATAAAAAAATGAGCAAAAAGTTTGAATAGACATTTCTCCAAAGAAGATATACAAATAATACAATAAGCACAAGAAATGCTGCTCAACACAATTAGTTATTAGGGAAATGTAAATCAAAATCACAATGAGATACCACTTCATATCCACTGGGTTGACTATAATCAAAAAGAGAAACAGTAAAGAGTGTCACAGAGAATGTGGAGAAATCAGAATCCTCATATATCGCCAGTATAACTGCTGTAAAACGGTCAGCCACTTCGGAAAACAGTTTGGCAGCATCTCAAAAATTAAATATAGAGGTATATGATCCAGCAATTTCACTCCTAGGTATATACCCCAAAGAGTTGAAAACGTTAAGTCCATACAAAAATTTGCTCAACAATGTTCACAGCAGCATTATTCATAATTGCCACAAAGGGCAAACAATCCAAATGTCCATTAACTGATGAATGGACAAACTGTGGTATAGCCAGCCATACAACGGAATGTTATTCAGCCATGAAAACAAATAAGGTAGTGCTGAACATGTATGACATGGATGAACCTTGAAAAGATGCTAAGTGAATAAAGCCAGACACAAAAAGGCCACATATTGTATGATTCCTCTCACAAAAAATGTCTACAATAGGCAAATCCACAGAAACAGAAATAAATTAGTGGTTGCCATGGGCTGGGGTGGGGAGAGAATGAGGAAATGTAGTAGGTTGAATAATGACCTCAAAAAAATACTGGATCCTAATCCCTGAAACATATATATGTTATCTGACTTGGGAAAAGGGTCTTTGCAGATGTGATTAAGAATCTTGAGATGGGGAGGGGCGCCTGGGTGGCTCAGTTGGTTAAGCGACTGCCTTCGGCTCAGGTCATGATCCTGGAGTCCCGGGATCGAGTCCCGCATCGGGCTCCCTGCTCAGCAGGGAGTCTACTTCTCCCTCTGACCCTCCTCCCTCTCACGCTCTCTGTCTCTCATTCTCTCTCTCGCAGATAAATAAAATCTTAAAAAAAAAAAAAAAGAATCTTGAGATGGGGAGATTATCCTGGATTATACAAATGAGCCCAAAATACCATCATAAGTATCCCCAGTAAGAGAGGCAGAAGATATCACATATACAGTAGGAGAAAGCTTTGTAACAAGACTGGAATGACATGGCCACAACCAAAGAATGCCAGCTGGAAGAGGCAAGCAATGGATTCTGCCCTAGAGTCTCTGGGGTTGGGTGGCCCTGCCAACACCCTGATTTAGGTCAGGTGAAACTGATTTCTAACTTCTGGCCTCCAGAATTGAGAGGGAATAAATTTTTGTTGTTTTAATCCACCAAGATTGTGGTAATTTGTTATAGTAGCCACAGGAAACTAATACAGGGTTTTAGGGTTGATGAAATGTTCAGGAATTAGATAGTGGTAAAGACTGCACTATTTTGTGAATATACTAAAAATCATTCAATTTTGCATTCTACTGAGTGAACTGTATAGTATGTGAATTATATCTCAAACAAAAAAATGCCTAGCAATAGGCTGGTGTGACCGCCCCCCCCCCACCCCACACATCCCAACAACTGATACTAAATTTTCAAAGCCTCTAAACAGACTCCATTCATGTAACAAGAATTAGGTAATTAGGATTATGGTAACAAGGCAAACTAATCTAGCCCATAAAGAGAGTTAAACTAGTATCAAGTGGTCAGCTTACAAATTTGTAGTGGGGAGGTATACATTCCTAGGGATGGATGGATATCTTCTAGATAGATAGGACATCTAGATAGATGGATATCTTCTGGATAGATAGTAGAGTGGACACCACTCTGATACTAAGGTATCAATTATGATTAGGACTGCTAAATATCCTGATTTGACCGGGACAATCGAGTTTGACCTCTTGCCCCTATGTATTTTTTTTTAAAGATTTTATTTATTTATTTGACAGAGAGAGACACAGCGAGAGAGGGAACACAAGCAAGGGGAGTGGGAGAGGGAGAAGCGGGCTTCCCACTGAGCAGGGAGCCCGATGCAGGGCTCGATCCCAGGACCCCAGGATCATGACCTGAGCCGAAGGCAGACGCTTAATGACTGAGCCACCCAGGCGCCCCCCCCCCCCATGTATTTTTTAAAAGTGCCACTTTTCACTCTTAAAAATACCCCGATTTCAGGGCGTCTGGGTGGCTCAGTCAGTTAAGCATTCGAATCTTGATTTCAGCTCAGGTCCTGATCTCAGGGTTGTAAGATCAAGCCCCATGTCGGGCTCTGTGCTCACAGGGAAGTTGTGCTTATTTTCTCTCTCTTCCTCCCCCATTAATAAAACAATTTCAGTGATAAATTAATCAACCTACTTGTAAGGAATCTGGAAGTTGTGAAAGTGGTGAGAGCATATTCTATGCACACTAGATGTGCCCTGTCATGAATCTCTATGTAACATATATCTCCCTGCTATTGGAAAGCTCCCAAAGGAAAAATCCTGGTAAGACTTCCACAAAGCATCCATAGTTTGTTTTCAAATGTATACAATTCTAATGCTTAATCAAATGACTAATTTATACATTTAAAGGAAAGAATAAGGAATGCACCTAAGAATATTGTGGTTGATAAGTGTACGGAACTTACAAAGGATGGCTTAAAATAACTTGTACCCAAATTTTTTAAGTGTTATGAAACCAAAATATGATAGTCACTATTATTTTTTTTCATATCAAATGGACCCTAACATAATAATGCTGTGTTAGAACTTCTGGGTGCAAAAAAAGGAGGAGGGGGGAATTTCTTTTTCTTTCTTTCTCTTTCTTTCTTTCTCTCTCTCTCTCTCTCTCTCCCTTTCTTTAAGAAATTAGGGAGAAATTGTTACTCTATGGAAAGATCATCATAAGTTCTATGAGTGGTCATACATATAAGGTTGGTAATGTTCTGATGTTCACGATTTTGGATGAACTACAACTATAAAACATATTAAATTAGTAGAATTGGAACATATTCCTGTCCACAAAAGACTGAGAAACAAAGAAATGACACAAGAGCATAATCATAAAGAATCATACAGTTTTGACAATCTCCTAACCCTAACCCCTAACAGAGAAAAGGGGAGGGAGAAACATCAAGATAGTCTTTGTGAGGGGCGCCTGGGTGGCTCAGTTGGTTAAGCAACTGCCTTCAGCTCAGGTCATGATCCTGGAGTCCCGGGATCGAGTCCCGCATCGGGCTCCCTGCTCGGCAGGGAGTCTGCTTCTCCCTCTGACCCTCCTCCCTCTCATGCTCTCTGTCTCTCATTCTCTCTCTCTCAAATAAATAAATAAAATCTTTAAAAAAAAAAAAAAATTAAAAAAAAAAAAAAGAAGTCTTTGTGAGGAATTTGAGTATTAGGAAGTATTTGGTGATCCTAACATATGCCAGGTACTGGTCTAGGTACTGGGGATATAGTAGTGATTGAAACAAAGACCCCTTCTTCAGGGAGCTGACACTGCAATAGAGGTAACTGGAAAATACATTTAAGAAAATATACACACATAATGTTATTGCGTGCAATGTTAATAGTATCACATATTACATATTTCAATACATAATGTAGTATAAAACATATAAAACATTTTATATTATTATATGTGTGTATACATATATATAAAATTTCAAATGGTTATAAATGCTATAGAGAAAATAAAGGCAAAAATGAGCCAGGTAGTATGAAGGCAGGCTGATATTTGTATGGCATGGTTATGGAGATCTGGGGAAGAATTCTCCAGCAGAAGGAAGAACAAATACAAAGGCTCTGAGACTGGAGCATGCTTACCAAATTTAAGGACTGGTCAAGAGGCTAACATAGGCAAGCCAATGGAAAGGGAGAGAAACTGGAGAGGAGATCAAAGAATGAGTTTGTTGTAGTATGTTAATGTAGTCCATTCTAAGTTCTTTGGTTTTTACTCTGAGTATAATAGGTCACTGAGAATTTTGAGTGAGGAGTGATATGATCTTTCATTTCAAAAGGATTACTCTGGCTGCTGTGTGAAAAAATAAGACTTTAGAAAGTACTAACTGGAAGCAGGAAGGCAAGTTAAGAGGCTACTGAAATAATAAAGACAAAAGATTATTATAATACAAGACAGGGATACTGAGAAGGGGTCAAATTCTAGATCAAAACCTGAAGGTCCACAAGATTTGTTGATAGATTGGATTTGGGATGGGAAGAAAAGGATGACACATATAAGGGGTGATGCTGAGCAAGTAAATATGAGACCAGAGCTCAGGGAAAGACCTGGGCTAAGTACACAAATTTTGGAGTCTTTGGCATGTAATGTTATTTAAAACACAAGACTGGATGAGGTCATCTAGGGAAAAAGGTCTGATATCCAAGTCCTGGAGCATTCCATTGGTTAGAGGTCAGAAACATGAGAAAAAACCAGAAAAGGATACGAAGAAGGAAGAGTTACTTAGAGCCAACTAGGGGTGGGGGGGTGGGGAATGATAAAAGGAGAATGGAGAAAAAGCATGTTGTAATCCAAATGAAAAATTATTTTCAGGGAAGAAGAAATGAGTGACTCTGATAAATGCTGCGATAGATCACATAAATTAATAGCTAACAATTCAGAACGCCTGGTGGCTCAGTCAGTTAAGCATCTGCCTTCGGCTCAGGTCATGATCTTGGGGTCCTGGGGTCAAGTTCTGCAACAGGCTCCCTGCTCCGTGGGGAGTCTGCTTCTCTCTCTCACTCTCCCTTGGTGCTCACTCTCTCTCTCTCTCTCTCTCTCACTCTCTCAAATAAATAAATAAAATCTTAAAAAAAAGTAACAACTGACCATTGGGGTTAAGCACTGTGGAATTCACTGGTGATCTTAACACGAGTGGATTTAAAGGAGAATGGGAGAACTGGAGGAAGCAAATATGGACAACTCTGGAGAAATTTTCCTCTAATGAAAAGCAAATATGAAATAAAATTGGCAGAAGGGGGATGTGCAATTAAAAGATGGATTTTTAATGAGAGGTGACATTACAATCAGTCTGTTCGTTGATGAGAATGATCCAGAGAAACTGAAAACTTAATCCAGGACAAAGAGGAGACTTGCTGGAACAATATTCTCGAGTAAACAAAAACTGCTTGGATTTAGTACACAAGGGGAGGTTTTGCCCTTAGCCTGGAGCCAAATAATTCACTCATAATAACAGAACAATATGGAAAAGAATTGGAATGGTGGATAAATGGGTGTGGTAGCCAGTCTCCAAGATGGCCCCAAATGAATCTTGCCTCCTGGTATTCACACTCTTGTGTAGTCCTCTCCCACACTATCACAGGGTTAGCCTATGTGACTAAGCAAATACAGAAGTAACGGTATGCAACTTTTGAAGAAGACTCTGCACTTCATCTTGGGAGCAAGCTCTCTCTTGAATCACTCACTCTGAGGGAAGCCAGCTGCCATGACAGGAGCAGCCCCATAGAGAGGCCCACAGAGTGAAGAACTACAGTCAAGTGAGCAAGCTCAGACACTGATCATCCAACAAAACTCAAGTCTTCAGAGACGGCCAATCCTGCCAAAAGCTTCACTACAACCTCATAAGATACCCTGAGCCAGAATCACCCAGCTAAACCAGTCCTAGATTCTAGAGTAGGACAGTGAAATAAACATTTCTTAGGTCATTAAGTTTGAGACAATGTGTTACACAGCAATAGATAACTAACTATATAATGGGTCTCACTGCGCTATATACACAAGTTACTGGGCATACAACTTACTTACTGTTTTGCCTACTGGCATGAAATGAATTCATATGGCCTCCCCTACCCAGTCACATTCAATTACTTCATGAAATAAAGCCCTTAGGAAAAGGTTGTAGAAATGAACAAAGCAAACCTATGTAATCATTTTTAACCAATACACATTTACCCTGAATGAACCACTTTAATACTTAATACATTAGCTGAAATCTTAGGTATGCAAAACAGCCCATTTTAGCCTCCTACTACCATTGTAAAAGAAGTCCGTTTTACATAGCTTAAATGTCTGATCCTCTTACTTTCCTTTTCCTTTCAAGAGAGCAGGTGAAAGAATGCCACCCTCCCTGTTTTTAAGGAAGCAATATAGAGAGCTCCAGAATTACCTAAATCAGTGATTGGCTTGAATTTATCTGACATATTCAGGTCATACACACTCAGGAAACACTGTCTGAACAGTAACACAGAAGAAAATAAGAGAAAACTGAAGAAAAGTGGTACAGTCTTGGTCCTTATAAAGACCTCTCGTCTTACCTCAGGTGTGCATTGAAACTTCTAAGAACTTGAGCTATTCCAGGCAGGAGAAGGTCACATCCTTGAGGCAACCGTAGAGGAGGATTAGGGCTACTTACACATTACAGGAATATTTTATACCCCACTGCCTACCTGACATTGCCATCTGGATGTTCATTAAGCATCTCCCACTTAACCAGAAGAGAATTGGTGTCCTTTCCCCCACACCTGTTCCTCCCATCCACCCTCTCTCAGTAAAGAAAACACTATGCCTGCCAACCGCCCAGATCCAAAGCCTGGAAACCACCCCGGGTCCTGGCTGTCAGGAGGACTTCACTAGGGTGAAAGAGTCTGAAATAGAGTCCAGGCAGAGATACAGTAAACCAGAAAAATTAACAAGGCGCTGAGGCAGGGGCGAGGAAGCAATAAATGAATTCACAAATGCTTGAATCGCCTTCAAGGGTCTGGGCCGACAGATGCCCAGAACGGGGAGGAGGCTGGCTGGGGGCGTTTAAACGCCTTAAGTTCCACAAGAGACCCCAGCGGGCCGGGGGAGGGGAAGGTACTAGGAGCCAGCGCCGGCCCCTTCTCCAGGAGGCCCAGGCTGGGCCCAGGCTTGGGGGATGGGGGCGGCACGCCAGGGTGGGGGAGGGGATGCTGCCTGAAAGGCGCCTGCGGAGATCGGGTAAGGGGGTGTGCGCGAAGGGGGTCTCAGGACCCGCCAGAGGCCGCTTACCCTACACTCCCTTCGGAGGCCGCAGCAACAGGCACAGGCCGCTCAGGCAGAGCGAGACCAGGAGCGGTGTGGCCCGCGGGGCTGCGGCCGCGGAATCCCTCCCATCTCCCCTCTGGGAACACTGGGGTCGCGCCACGCCCCCATCCTTACCGGCCCCGGTCCGCAGCAGTCCCTGAGCCGCGGGAGGCGCACCGCCCCGAGGCGCTCCCCAGGCGAAGCCTGAGGGGACGACGCCTCCTCAGGCCCCAGGCGCCGCCGACGGCGCCGCCGACGCCACCGCCTCCGCACGCGCGCCCGCTGCGATCTGTGATTGGCTGCCAGGTGCGGGGCCCCAGGCCGGCGCGGCTCTGGGCGCTGCGATCTGATTGGCGGCGAGGCCGGTCCGGCGCCTGCGCGCGCTCTGGCGCCCCCGGTGGCGATCCCTGGGCGCGGGGTCAGGCTGAAAGGGGTGAGGGCGTCAGCAATGACCCTCAGTCCCTGGAAGAGTCTTGGGAGGTCCAAGGTTGCAGAGCCGACCAGGGTTCAAGGATAAGGGCAGGCTCCCAGTCCATCAGGGTGTATGTTTGCCCACTTGGAGGTTAGTTCTCATAATCCTCAGGTGTGGTCCCTTTTTCGTGAAACACTAGCTGCCCGCCCCATGTTTAAGAGAACTTGACCACGCAACTGAGTCTTGACGCCCATACTCTTGATGTTGCATCTAGTCAAGCTATACAAAAATAGCCTGGCACCTATTTTTGTATAGCTTGCAGCGACCTAAGAATAAATTTTACATTCGTTAATGTCTGAGAAAAACCACAAAGAGAATATTATTTTGTAACATGTGAAAATTATATAAAATTTAAATTGCAGTGTCCATAAATAAAGTTTTATTGGAAGACAGACATACCCATTCCTTTAGGTATTGTCAATTGCCAGAAATCATATTCAAAAGCCTAAAATATGTACTATCTGGCCCTTTACAGATTTTTTAAAATTGCCATTTCTGCCAGAGGTCTGTCTAGTTTAGTAATGTTTCGAAAAGGGGGGAAAAAAAAAGACAGCTTTTGGGTTTGTTAAACTATAAGGCGATTTTCATCTCTAGCTCATTTATATTTTCCACTCTTTACTTTCTTATTATCTCTATAGGTTCTGTGGTTCCTCTTTACAATATTTTTAAGTTTTTTTTTAAATTGTAGTGTAGTTGATATACAATGTTATATTAGTTTCAGGTGTACAGTGTAGCGATATGACATTCTATACATTACACAGTAATCACCATAAGTGTGGTTACCATCTGTCGCCATACGAAGTTATCCTCTTTACAATTTTTTGAGATAAATGCATAGGTGGTTTATTTGTAAACTCCCAGTTATTTCTCTTATATGTAATGCTATAAATTTACCTTCATTTACTTAAGTACCAATTTAACTGTATCCTATAATTTTTGCTTCATAATATGTTCATTATCCTTCAATTCTAAGTGTGTCTTAATTTCCCTGGTAATTCTCTTTTTAACGCAAGGGTTATATAGTAATATGGTATTTATTTTCCAAATGTGTGGGATTTTAAAAAGCAATTCCTTTGTAAATTTCTCATCTTGTTGTATTATGGTCAGATCACACAGTCTAAATATTATTGATCCTTTGCATTTGAGGATTTCTGTTCAGTGAAGTATACCATGGGCAAAATGAAGAGGATGTAGATACAGAGAAAGCATTTTCAATGTCTAAAATGTGTATTTGGGAAATTACCTCCTTTAGGCCTCAAAATTACTTCAATATCCTTCATTAGGTTGCTATTAACTATGCTCCAGGCTTTATTCAACTCTCACTAGTTTTTCTACTAATGTCCTTTTTCTGTTCCAGATTCCCATACAGGATACTGCACTGCACTTAGTCATAGTGTCTCCTTAGCCTACTCAGGTCTATGACAGTTTGTTAAACTTTCCTTGTTTTTCATGACCTTGACAATTTTAAGGAATCCTTAAGGGTCAGATATTTTGCAGAATGTCTCAATATGGGTTCGATGTTTTCCTCATGGTTACACTGGGGATATAGGTTTTTAGAATGATACTACAGAGGTGATATGTCCTTATCACTTACCATCAGGGATACATGGTATCACTGTGACTTACCACTAATTTCTCCACTGTAGAGTTACTTTTTTTCTCCTTTCCATATTCCACTCTTTGGAGGCAAGTCACTTAATCTAGCCCACCCTCAGGAAAGGACATGTAGTCTCATTGAGGGGAGAGTGTCTATGAGATACACAAATCATTGAGAGTACAAAAATTATTTGGACTTCATTTATAAGGAAGATTTGTTTACCTTACCTTTAAATTTAATTTTAAATTAATCAAAATTAAATAAATTAAAAATCAGGTACCTCAGTCATACTAGCTACATTTCAATGGCTCAGCAGTCACGTGTAGCATACTGGCCACAGCCGATATAGAACATTTCCATCACTGCAGAAACTTCTGTTGACAGCACTGGGTTTTTTTTTTAAGATTTTATTTATTTATTTGACAGAGAGAGAGCAGCAGAGGGAGAGGGAGAAGCAGACTCCCCACTGAGCAGGACTTGATCCCAGGACCCCAGGATCATGACCTGAGCTGAAGACAGACACTTAACCAACACAGGCACCCTCGACAGCACTGATTTAGATCATTATTTTTCCGAACTTTCTTCTCCTTCTCTTCCCTCCTTTTCTTCACTGAGGGACAATTGACATAAATATTATATTAGTTTCAGGTGTACAACATAACGATCCAATATTTGAATATCTGTATATATTGCGAAACGATCACAATAAGTCTAGTGAACATCCATCCATCACCAAACATAGCTACAAATTCTTTTTCTTGTGATGAGAACGTTTAAGATTTACTCTCTTAGTAAATCTCTTCTCATTAGTATACATATATTCTAGAGAAATGACTACATGTGTCTACCAAAAGACATGCACCAACTCATGGCAGCTTTATTCTAAATAGCAAAAGAATCAGCCTCAAAGTCCATCAGGAATAAAATGGACATATACAACCCTACCATATTCATCCAATGGGATTAAGCACTATGGTATTATTAACTATAGTCACCAGGTTATACATTACCTCCCCATGACTTATTTTATAACTGAAAGTTCGAACCTCTGGATCCCCTTCACCCATTTTGCCCACCCCAACCCTTCTTCTTTTCAAATATATGCAGTTTAAATATGAATTCCTTCTAATTGCTTTAGCTCCATCTTATAATGAGCAGAGAGAACAGTATTTAAGAGGTTTGTGAAAGTGCAAAAATGGCACTTTGCTCTTTAGGCCCCTGGCTTCCCTACACCCTAGTCCCAGCCCTGTTTTTAATTATATTGCTTCATTTCTGAACTTTGGTTTTTTTTTTTTTCTCAATTGTCTTTCTGTTATTGATTTCTAGCTCAATTCCCCCAAAGTCAGTGGGTAGCTACAAACAGCCCTACAGCTAACACCATGATTAATGATGAACTATTATATATGAGTCTAAGAACAAGACAAGGATGGCCATTGTAACCACTGCAATTTAACAAAGCACCTGAATAGCCAAGACAACTTTGAACAACAATGCTGGAGAATTTAAACTCCCAGATATTTGTATTAGTCAGCGTTCTCCACAAAGAAAGAGCCAATAGGATAAAAAGAGAGAGAGATGGGGTTTATGCAATTATGGAGACCAAGAAGTTCCACTTTATGCTGTCTGCAAGCTAGAGAACCAGGAATGCTAGTGGCATAATTCAGTCTCAGTCTGAAGGCTCAAGAACCAGGAGCTCTGATGTCCAAAGGCAGGAGAGATGGATGTCCCATCTCAAGAAAGGAGAGGGGAAAATTTCTTTTCTTTCACTTTTGTTCTCTTAGGGCTCTCAATGGATTGGATTGGATAATGCTCACCCATGTTGCTGAGGGTTTATCTTGCTTACTCAGTCTGCTGATTCAAATGCTAATCTCCAAATGCAAAAGGCTAAACAGTAAAGCTTCTAGAAGAAAACTTAGGAGGAATATATTTACGTTCTTAGTAGACAATAATTTCTTAAATATAATGCACCATGAAGCACCAATCCTAATGCACATATATACACCCGTGAAACCACCATCCAGGTCAAGATGTGGGACATTTCCAGTGCCCCAGCAGTTCCCTCATGCCCTTCCCAACTGACAGTCTAGTTAAAAAAAAAAAAAAAAAAGATGGGGCACTGGGGTGGCGCAGTTGTTTGGGCATCTGACTCTTGGTGTCAGCTCAGGTCATGATCTCAGGGTCCTGGGATCAAGCCTCGAGTTGGGCTCCGCACTCACTGCAGAGTCTGCTTGAGATTCTCCCTCTCTCTCTCTCTCTGCCCCTCCCACTCCTGCTCTTTCTCTTTTTCTCTCTCTAAAATAATAAATAAATAAATAAATAAATAAATAAATAAATAAATAAATAAATAAATAAATAAATAAATGAGAGGGGGCAAGACTTGAATAGGTACTTAATAAAACAGGATGGTATTCAAGTGGCCAATGATCATATGAAAAAAAATATTCTCCAGATCATTACTCATCAGGGAAATGTAGATGAAAACAACAATGTCGTACCTCTACAACTTCAAGAGAATGGCACTAATGGAAAGGACTGACAGTACCAAGTATTGTATCTGCAGCACTGGAATTCTCAATACTGTTGGTGGAAATGTAAATTATGTCAATCACTCTGACAAAAAGTGTTTGACAAAATCTGCACTAAAAGCTAAATCAGTGTAGTTCTGGAATTTCTCATTAGTATACATATATTCTAGAGAAATGACTACATATGTCTGCCAAAAGACATGCACCAATTCATGGCAGCTTTATTCCAAATAGCAAAAGAATCAACCTCAAAGTCCATCAGGAGTAAAATGGACATATACAACTCTACCATATTCATTCAATGGGATTCTACCCAGCAATGAAAAAGAACATCCTATGCTTGCATACAGCAAGAATGCATGCATCCCACTTATTTAAAGAAAAACAAAGACAAAAATCTGTTGTGTGATTCCCATTTACTTAAAGCTTAAAAACAGGGAGGGGCACCTGGGTGGCTCAGTTGGTTAAGCGACTGCCTTCAGCTCAGGTCATGATCCCAGGGTCCTGGGATCGAGTCCCACATCGGGCTCCCTGCTCTGCGGGGAGCCTGCTTCTCCCTCTCCCACTCCCCCTGCTTGTGTTCCCTCTCTCGCTGTGTCTCTCTCTGTCAAATAAATAAATAAAATCTTTAAAAAAAAAAGCTTAAAAACAGGGAAAAAAATGAATCTTTGGTAGTAGAGGTCAAAATAGTGGTTACTTTGCAGAGAGAGGTTGACTGGGAAGGAGCATAAGGAAGCCTTCTATGCTACTTCTTGACAGTAGGGACCAAAAGAATTGTCACTGTAAAACCTGACTATCACTGACTATTATCATCCACAGACATGATGTACAGATGGCCTAGCCTCAATTCTGACTTTCAGTATCCCTGGAGGTGGGCAGAACATAATTTGAGCTATAATGCTAGCTGTGGTAACATCTGGAATAGCTAGAGTTCATGGCAGTCCTCTTTTTAGGTTTTACAGGTGACAGCTAGAAGTGAGCGTTGCTCACAAGAATGGATGCAGCACCTCTTGAACTTGGTTGAACTGAAGTTTGTTTCAGGAGGCAACCTTTCCAATTGTTTTGGCATTTTAAAAGCCCGATGATCCTTGGTTTGATGCTCTGTTTTCTCCTTTGAAGTCAAAAACCGCAGTCGGCATTTGGAACACTGAGAGACTCTTGTTTTGGTGGCTCCACAAATGATTCATGTAGAGTATGACAGCTCTGAAAATGTTGAGACAGAATGGACAGAGCAAATTCTTAGTGTTTTCATGGCATGTTCTGGAACGTGTTTCCACATTAGCAAAGGCTGACGATCTGTAATTGCAAACCTGGCACACATAGGGCATCAGGCTTATCATTGTCCTTCATGTGCTACAAGAGAACCTGATCTGTTTTGAATGACAATCCGCAAACTTTACAGACAGCGGAGGGCTTCTGGGTGGTGTGTACATTTTCAGTGTGACATTGCAACTGGAAGGGAGTGGGAAATCGGGGGTGGCGGTGCTGGCAGGTGGTGTGGCTTTCCCAGCTGTCGCCCTTCTGCTTCTCAAGTTCGAAATGGCTCCTCACATGGCTCATAAACTTGACATTCTTTAGAACTTCCAAACAGCTGAGGCATTTAAAGGTTGTGTGAGTCTTCTGTTTTGGCTGCCTGTCTCCTTTATGCTGCCCATAGTAAAAGTCATGAAGTAACATGATCAGATTTTCTTTCTTAGGATCAACAGTCTAATTTTGACTTGCTAGACTAAGAAGTCTGTTTTTTCCAGGCTTTTCAAACTATTTTTTTTGTGTGTCTAGATCCATAAGATTGAAATATGTCCTATCATTTACATAAGCCCAAGAAAATAATGCTCCATTCTGAACATGGCTTAATGAAGATGGGACACGTTTTGAGGTTGTGCTCATGCTCACTGTAGGAGAGAAATGGCCACAGCTGAGGAATGTCCTCCTGGGATTCCATCACTGAGTTTAGGTCTTCTGGGATTTCCACTGTTTATATTGGAAGCGGGAAGTTGCTTTGAATTGCAAGGACTTCTCCTTGCCTCCTACAAAAAGTATAACTCCAATTAGACAGTGAGATAGGGAGAGAGCAAATCTGAGGGACTGTGAGGCATGACTTGTGGTGAGCTCATTTTAGAATCAGGTTTAGATGAAGGCTCAAAAATAATAGGACGATCTATTACTCTCCATGCAGATTGGGGTGGCCACTATTAGGGCCCATGGGTCATGTGGTTTGTGGGCTGCAGTGCACAAGCAGGATCTTGACTTCAGTAGCCTTTCTTTCTTTTGGAATATCATTCCAGGGTCACTCTGTTCAAAATGTTTGAAATGACTGGTTTGGAATTTGAAATTGCTCTGATAAAGAGAATTTCTGCATCTTCATTTACATGTTCCACTCCTACTAAAATCAGCTCAACATCTTCATTTTCTCTGTTCCTGTGTTTGGATTCTATGTTCTTCTCTGGTGGTTCTGGCACTTGTTTGTCCTCACATGACAAGGAAAGACCTGCCATTTTACAACTGCTTTTTGCCTGAAGAGGTCCCTTCAACTTCCAGTGCTTTCTTTTTGTAAATTACTGTCTGAATAAAACCAATAGTATTTACTCCAAAAACCAAAATCATTGCCTATTTAATCCTCTCCTGAAATGCTGAGATAACTATTAGCATCCTTATTTTACACCTGAGAAAACAGGCTCCAAGTATTTAGGTGACAAGATAGTCCTAGAGTTACCTCTCCAGCCCCCCAGGTCTCCAGCAATTGCAAGCTCAACATGCCCTCTTGCAGGGCCATGACTAGGGTGAGGCAAGTGAGGGTTTGGGGCACAATATTTAAGGGCAAGAGTTAAAGAGGCACAGGTTCAGCATCTCAGAGCACCTGCCTCCTGCATTTTAGCACCCTAGGCATCACGCTAGCCTCCCCCTACTCCCAGGTGTACCCTCTGGGATATTTAAGATCTCTAGCCAATCTTACCAAAACTTAGACCCTAAAAAAAGTCTTGCTCCTCCTGCCGTGTTCCTTTTCTGAGTAAACACTCCTAGTCACTCAGTTCACAAACTTTGGAGACATCCTTTGTCAATCTTTCCCCCATACCCCACAGCCAATCAATTAGCAAACGCTGCCTGCTCTGTTTTCCAAAGATATCCAGGACCTGACCACTCTCTTCTACCCCTACTGCCCCCTGCCTGATCCAAGACACCACATTCTCTCCCTGGATCATGACTACAGGCATCTTATTCTCTCCCTGGATCATGTTTGAAGATACCATGTTCTGTCCCTGGATCATTGCAGAAGTTTCCAACCTCATACCTTTTTTGTCATATCTCCCCATAGCATCCCCAGTGCTCCTGTTAAAATATGTAAAAGAGCTGGCAGGCAGTCTTTTGCTTATAGAACTCCAATGGCTTCCCAACTCACTCAGAAGAAAGGTCAATGAACACAAAATGTCAAAAAGAGCCCTAGGCCTTTGGCCCATACCCACCAGTCCTTGTCTTTTCTGCCTCTGCTTCCCTCCACTGCACCTACTCCGTGAGTCTCAAGGCACCACACCCCATACTTCCTCAAGACTTTTGTGGCTCGCCCTGCCTTGAATGCTCAGATATCCCCATCCTGGCTCCTGGCCTCCTTCAGGTCCTACAGCTTCTCAGCAAGGCTTCCCTAACCATGCTATCAAAAATCACCACCTCCCCCAACTCACATCCCTACTCACCCCCAATGCTATTTCTCAACTTAGTACTTATCACCTGCCTAACACCCAATACAGTTGACCCTGAACAACATGGGTTGGAACTGCACAGGTCCACTTATATGCAAATTTTTTCAATAAATACGGCAGAGTGCTGTAAATATATTTTCTCTTGCGATTTTCTTTTTTTTTTTTTTTTTAAGATTTTATTTTTAAGTAATCTACACACCCAACGTAGGGCTTAAACTCACAACCCCGAGTTCAAGAATCACATGCTCTACTGACTCAGCCAGGTGCCCCTCCTTATGATTTTCTTAATAACATTTTCTTTTTGCTAGCTTACTATATTATGAGAATACAATATACAATACATGAAAATACAAAATATCTGTGAGTTGACTGTTTATACTATCAGTAAGGCATCCAGTCAACAGTAGGCTAATAGTAGTTAGATTTGGGGGGAGTCAAAAGTTTACACAGATTTTCTACTGCGCAGGGAGTTGGTGCTCCTAACCCTTTCCATGCTGGTCAAGGGTCAACTCTATATAAATGTATCTTGCTTTTGTTTTCTATCTCCACCCAGTAGGTGGAGGGAGGAAAGGGACTGTGGTTCCTTTACTGCTGTATCCTAAGTTCCAGACATCCTAGATGTCTAGCATACTGTCAATGCTAAATATTTGCTACACAAATAATTAGTAGCTGTTATCAGTATGATCACTTATGTGTACAATAGGCCCAAACCCACTAATTCCAGGCTCTCCAAGCATTTAGTGAAATCCAAATCCAAATGATTTAACATTATCATGCAAGGGAAACATTCCAGCCAGTTGTAGGGCTGTGTATGTGTAGTTGTAACAAAAGTTTTCTGAAACAATACCTTCCCTGTAATGGATATGCAACCTTCTATGCTATTAACAAATTTTATCGATGCTAAGGAATAGTTAGTGTTTCCATTTTCCCATTTCTGAAATAAGACTGCATCTCATCGGTGACATTTAATAGTTTGTTTGGCAGCATATATTCTTTGTATTATAGGGTGATAGGAGAAATAATGTTGTGTCTTACAGTTGATGGCATCTTAGATTCAATGAAAAATTCTAATTTTTTTCCATAAGCTTATTGCGGCCCATTAAATTTATTTTGCAATTCACTAATAGGATGCTAGCTGCATTTTTGCAAATGGTTTAAGCCAGGGATTGGCCCACCTCCTGTTTTTGCATAGCCAGTGAGCTAAAATGGCTCATTTTTAAGGTTGTTTTTTTTTTTTACTATATATATATATTTTACTTTATATACATTATATGTTCTATATATACATATCATGTCATATATATATATATATATATATTACACTTATTATGTCCATACTACATTTTTTTTTAAAACTTGGGCTGGGAAGACCCAAAGGAATATTTTGTGACATGTGAAAATTATGACATTCAAATTTCAGTGTCCACAAATAAAGTTTTATTGGGACACATCTGTGATCACTGGTTTAAGGCTACTGTCGGTGGCTGCTTCGGCACTACTATGGCAGAGTCCAGCCCTGCAACAGAGCCTGCATGTCTCCTAATGCCTATAATATTTACTATGTTACAGAAAAAGTTTGTCCACCCATGGTTTAAGAGAAGCAAAGTGGAAGATACTTATTAGTATCTTATTAGTTCACCAGTCCCAGGAGTGTTCCAGATGATTCAGTGGGCCTCCATATTTCCCACTCTGGGCCACAAGGGAGGCAAAAGCTGGAGCATCCTTGTTTCTGCTTTCCTGAGAAATTTCCCTAGCATTCAGCTGCACCAAGTCGTGCTCCAGTGGAGCTCTGACCTTGCTCTCCAAATGCCTTTCTGAGTGAGGTCTGATCAGGAGATCCCACCCCTTTTATAAGACCATTAAAATCCAATCTATAATATCCAAATGCGGCTCCAGTCAGGTTTCCGAACATCCTGTTTGGATTTTCGGCTGTTGACCAGAGTGATTGCCAAAACCTTCGATGAAAATCGCCCCCACCCTTTCTGATGGCTGAGTAATACTCCATTGTATATGTGGACCACATGTTCTTTATCCATTCATCTGTTGAAGGGCATCTTGGCTCTTTCCACAGTTTGGCTATTGCGGACATTGCTGCTATGAACATTGGGGTGCATATGGCCCTTCTTTTCACTACATCTGTGTCTTTGGGGTAAATACCCAGGAGTGTAATTGCTGGGTCATAGGGTAGCTCTATTTTTAAATTTTTGAGGCACCTCCACACTGTTTTCCAAAGTGACTGTACCAACTTGCATTCCCACCAACAGTGTAAGAGGATTCCCCTTTCTCCACAACCTCTCCAACGTTTGTTGTTTCTTTCCCTGTCCATTTTGGCCATTCTAACTGGTGTAAGGTGGTATCTCAGTGTGGTTTTGAGCTGGATTTCCCTGATGGCTAATGATGATGAACATTTTTTCATGTGTCTTAGCCATTTGTATGTCTTCTTCAGAGAAGTGTCTGTTCATCTCTTCTGCCCACTTTTTGACTTGATTATTTGTTTTTTGGGTGTTGAGTTTGAGAAGTTCTTTATAGATTTTGGATACCAGCCCTTTATCTGTAGTGTCACTTGTAAATATCTTCTCCCATTCTGTGGGTTGCATCTTTGTTTTGTTGACTATTTCCTTTGCTGTGCAGGAGCTTTTTATCTTGATGAAGTCCCAAAAGTTCATTTTTGCTTTTGTTTCACTAGCTTTTGGAGATCTTGAAAAGTTGCTGTGGCCGATGTCAAAGAGGTTACTGCTTATGTTCTCCTCTAGGATTTGGATGGATTCCTGTCTCACATTGAGGTCTTTCAACCAACTTGAATTTATCTTTGTGAATGGTGTTAGAGAATGGTCGAGTTTCATTCTTCTGCATGTGGCTGTCCCATTTTCCCAGCACCATTTATTGAAGAGACTGTCTTTTTTCCATTGCATGTTTTTTCCTGCTTTGTCAAAGATTATTTGACCATGAAGTTGAGGGTCCATATCTGGGTTCTCTATTCTGTTCCATTGGTCTGTATGTCTGTTTTTGTGCCAGTACCATGCTGTCTTGGTGATCACAGCTTTGTAATATAGCTTGAAATCGGGCAACGTGATGCCCCCAGCTTTGTTTTTCTTTTTCAACTTCTCCTTGGCCATTCGGGGTCTTTTCTGATTCCATACAAATTTTAGGATTGTTTGTTCCAGCACTTTGAAAAATGTCATTGGAATTTTGATCGGGATGGCGTTGAAGGTATAGATTGCTCTGGGTAGCATAGACATTTTAACAGTGTTTATTCTTCTGATCCATGAGCATGGAATATTTTTCCATCTTTTTGTGTCTTCTTCAATTTCTTTCATGAGTGTTCTGAGTTCCTAGAGTATAGATCCTTTACCTCTTTGGTTAGGTTTATTCCGAGGTATCTATGGTTTTTGGTGCTATTGTAAATGAAATCGTTTCTCTAATTTCTCTTTCTACTCAGCCATCAAAATACCCAACTTTTACATCAACATGGATGGGACTGGAGGAGATTATGCTAAGTGAAATAAGTTAAGCAGAGAAAGTCAATTATCATATGGTTTCACTTACTTGTGGAACATAAGGAATAGCATGGAGGACATTAGGAGAAGGAAGGGAAAAATAAAGGGAGGAATTGGAGGGGGAGACGAACCATGAGAGACTATGGACTCTGAGAAACAAACTGAGGGTTCTAGAGGGGAGGGGGTGGGGGATGGGCTAGCCTGGTGATGGGTATTAAAGAGGGCACGTACTGCATGGAGCACTGGGTGTTATGCACAAACAATGAATCATGGAACACTTCATCTAGAACTAATGATGTAATGTATGGTGATTAACATAACATAATGAAATTAAATTAAAAAAAAACAAATTGCCCCCACCAAGGAAAGAATGTGGGTGGGGCTTCAAGGCCAGGTCCAGGGGCTGCCTGCCAGGTTGGAGGTGGGTGGGAGTGCCCCCTCCTCTCTCTGTCCTCCCAAGCCCCACCACCTTATCTCCCGTTTAGCTGGGTCTTGAGCTATCAGGGTCAGCAGGGGCAAGGGAAGGGAGTCCACACAGCTATTCCAACAGAGCTCAAGCTAAAGGAACCTAAAAGGGCACATGTCTTCTTCCAGGCACTAGAAGTTCTTACAGATCACTCCAGCTACAGAGAACAAAAACCTGTCCTCTCTCTCCCTGTCCCCACAGACAGCAAGGGGAGCTGGTCTCACTCCACAATTGCTCAGGTGGTCTGAACTGGAAGAATCAGCTCCCAGGGGATGCCCAGGAGTCCCCACTTTAATCCCAAGAGCTTTTTCTAGACATCAGCCCACTCCTTTCTGAATCCGTTTCCAAGGATCAAAGGTCATATGCTGGTTTGCTCTGGTCACCTCTCACCCTCTTCACTCTCCCTTCCCTTAACATCTTCTAAATTGAATCTCAGGCTATCCCTCCCAATGCCCTTGTAGCCCTCTTTGACTACCGATTTCTTCGGGGAAGGGAAGGCTTCAAGCTTCCCTGACAGCCAAAAAATATTTGTATTCCCACTCCTTCCAGTGCATCCAAGTCACAGAATTAGAACAGAAATCCAGTTTGCTAATTAAAATGTTCTAAAGTGCCATAACCTGATATGACTTTAAAAATACTTTCTTACCAAACCAACATATTGTATACCTTAAATTTACACAATATTATATGTCAATAAAGCTGGATAAATAGATAAATAAAATGTCATTATGTGTAAATGTGACAAATGAAACTCAAAGTGGCATTGGAACAGAGGGTCCTTAATCTTGCCTGGGAGCTGTGGAAGAACTGCCTTTTGGGCTTGTCAAGTAGCCCCGGGCATTTCCAGTAGGAAAGCAGGGTTAAATGAAGTGACAGGTTTCCACAGTAGGAAAGTCTCAATGGTGAGAAATTCCTCCTGGACCCCCCATAGGTTCCTAGTACTTTGCCCTGTCCCACTCTGTTCCAGCCACACTGACCTTTTTGCATTAGGACCTTTGCACTTGTTCCTTATTTCTGGGATATTTTTCATACAGACACCCTCTTGATTCTTGTCCCATATCCAAGTCTTTGTGGCAGACCTGCTTCTAAATCATGTTGAGATTTTCTTTTCTTTTAACAGAAATAAAAGCTATTTTTTTCCAATAAGATTTTATTATGTCGGGTGCCTGGGTGGCTCAGATGGTTGGGCGTCTGCCTTCGGCTCGGGTCATGATCTCAGGGTCCTGGGATCGAGTCCCGCATCGGGCTCCCTGCTCCTTGGGAGCCTGCTTCTCCCTCTGCCTCTCTCTCTCTCTCTCTGTCTCTCATGAATAAATAAATAAAATCTTAAAAAAAAAAAAGATTTTATTATGTCTAAAAATTACCTGTAAAAACTTATAATATATTTACCTGGTTTTATCAATTCTGTATTATTAATAATTATATGATAAATCAATAAAAAAACATTTGGGCCTTATGCTTCCAGGAAATTATTTTTTAAATTTCAATATCAATTTATAAATATGAGAAATAGAAGAGCATACAGAGAAGGTAAACAATAAAAGATTTTCAAGCATAAAATAGACCATGTTCTATAAAATCCTATGGGGGAAGTGGACTAGAAAGGAAGATTAAATGAGAAAAGAAACCAGTGTAAATGTTCTGTCCATTACTAAGAGCTCATTCTCCTATTTTTTAAATGGATGATGGTGAATATCAGAACCCTATATTATTTACATTCTTTTGGATACATGTAAAAAAGTGATATTAACAGTTTGATTTACTTAAAGTGTCCATTTTTATTTTAGGCCAGAAATTACATCCTTTACAGGGTTAAACTTAGGATGAAAAAAATTTAGATGTCTACTTTAAAATGTTTGGTGATGAATATAGATTTGCAAAAATAGTTTAGTGGAAAAGAAAAAGAAATGACTACTTACAGGTTTAGTTCCATGCCTCTAAAAGATTTCTCAAACCTCAGAATCACCTGGGACACAGTCAAACAGACAGATTCCAAGGCTGCATCTTACACCAGGGCCAGGGGAGGGGTCTGGGAGTCTGCATGTTCAATTTTTGCCTCTTTTGATTCTTAAGAGAGAATACTTTGGGCAGCTTTGATCTCTCCAGCATGATTAAAATATTCATACACCCACTTCTTCAAGGGAAGCCCAAGGGTGTGTTGAGGGTCAAGAATTCCTTTTTCCCTCATTGATCTGACACACTGAGCACCTATTTCAGGACAAACATATTGTTGGGTGACCTAATAGATAATTTGAAGTTGGAGCTTGAGCTAGGAGCTTCTCCTCTGCCCCTCAGAGTCTCCAGGAAGGACCTTCATCTCCTTTTCAGGGGCTTCTGGATGTCCAGCAATGTTCAGGAAGGCTGGGATATGTAAGCAAAGCCCAGGGATCTGGATCCAAACCTCTAAATTTGAGAAGCACTTTTGAATAACCTGGGCTGTGCTTCTTAAGTGTCAATGAATCTAAGGAATCACCTACAGGTCTTGTGAAAGTGTGGATTCATGTTGAGTAGTTTTGGGTGGAGCCTGAGAGTGTGAATTTCTAACAAGCTCCGAGATGATGCCCATGCCTCTTGGCTGCAGACCAAATATTGAACAGGAAGGACTAGGGAACTTTTAAAAGTACTGATGCCCTGGTTGGTTCTGTTGATCCTACTAAAAAATGTGAGGGGAAATACCTGTGTTCTAGCCATCTACTGTAGCTAAGAAAAGGAAGAAAAACAAACTATAAGCCATATAGCAGAATGGTCTCAAATCTAATCACCTGACATACAGAAGAACTTAAAATCTGAAGTTATGAATAAGCAAGAGAGCTTAAGTTCAATCTGCTCTGTGTACACTAGGAGAGTCCACTGAGGGAAGTGACTATTTATCCGAAGTGGTTTCCATGGAGAAAGCCGGGATGCCTTCTGCAGACTGGGTTGACAGAAGACCGACTTATCAGAAGGAATTTGGGCCTGTAGGCAATAAAGGAATGTGAGTAGGGAGAGGGCCAGAAAGAGGGAATATGCTATTCTTTAGTTCTCTCTACCTCCAGGAGCCTCCAAAAAATGAGCCTTGGGCACAACGATTCCCTGGAGTCAGGGAAAGGAATGTCTGGTTTTGATTTCATCAAAGCCTGTCACCAATGCCTGTCACCAGTCAACATCAGGATACTTCTGGGCAGCATGCTGGGCTCAGGAAATTGCCTACTCCCACCTTTCCTTCCATAAGTAGTCCCATAGCTAAAGGAACCCAGCTCATGATCAAAGGAGGCAGCTCTTTTACCTTAACATTGTCTCTGGGACCCAAGGTCATGATAGTGAGGGTGATATATGGTCATTTTGATTATCCACCACCAGGGAGGGCTGGGCATCTCAGACAGTCTATGAACTTTGTACCCAGAAGGTGAGGTCCACAGGACTGAGGGGCTTCCTTACATGCAGACAAAAGCTATGTGGAAAGTGGTCTCTAGGACACGGCCCAGGGAGGCACCGCTGTTCATTAGGACACTATACAGAGTGGTCAGCCTTTTTTGCCTTTCTCCATCTCCAGAGGAGGTCATGGCTCTCCAATGTTCTCACAAACTTTTTTCCTCCTACCCTCTCCCTGGAGAGACTTGACTTTGATAATCAACGGCAGTGCCTTTGGCTTCCTCATGCTTTTGTTCTCAGTTCTGTTTTGTCTTGTTCTTGGAATAAGAAATCACAGAGGGATGGTTTCCCAGCTTAAATGCATGGGTAGGGCACAGAGGCATCAAAATGCACAGGAAAGAGACACACTAAAAAATTTAATAAATGATGACTTATATCACATGCTTACAAAACAGTAGGGAGATATTAATTTCCAGGGCATTCCTAGATGATAAATTACTGTGGCCCCTGTTAGCCCCAGCTCCTTCAGTTGCAAGAAAGGGGGAGATAGAGGGAGTTCCCACCTCTAATGGGTACCCCCAAGGAAGAGAACCTGAAAACTGGTCCCAGCAAAGTGCTGTGATGAGCAGGTTGAATTAGTTAAGTCTTAGCACTGCAAGGTTGGCAGAGAAGCAGGCTTTAGGGAAATGCTGTCTTTCTTTTTTTAGATTTTATTTATTTATTTGACAGAGAGAGAGAGAGCGTGAGAGAGGGAACACAGCAGGGGGAGTGGGAGAGGGAAAAGCAGGCTTCCCGCCGAGCAGGGAGCCCGATGCGGGGCTCGATCCCAGGACCCTGGGATCATGACCTGAGCTGAAGGCAGATGCTTAACAACTGAGCCACCCAGGCGCCCCTAGGGAAATGCTGTCTTTACTAGGTGGGTTAATTAAAAAACTCCAACTTATAGATGAATCATGCCAAGGAGAAAAACTCCAAGTTAAATCAAACACTGAAATCCTGAAATTGGATGTGACTCTTTCTTTGGTGATTGGGAATAGATTTCAGTCAGCCTTTGAATAAATACTTTATCTTGTACACATTTTTATTAATTTAAATACAAAACAAAATAAAACATGTTGGGGGGATCCTGGTGGCATAAAAGCAGGTTTACAACAATGTCTTCAGGGATAATGCAGTGTGCCTTAAGAACCACTTTTCAATTAAAAGTCATATTTATATATGGTTAAAAATAAAATCAAACAACACAAAAGATCATTCATCAATTGTAAAGTCTCCCTCCTGCCCAAGACCATAGTTACCTGCCACCATTTCCAAAATAAACTACTGTTAGGAATTTCTCATGTGTCCTTCAAAGCATATTATCTGCATCTGGACACATACGTCCCTTCTTCCCCTGATGTTTTATGGAAATAAGTATGCATACCCTGCATCGAAATGGTGTCTTATTAACATAATTTAACTGAATGATTTCAAGTTGGATGGGGATAAATCCATCAGGGAGCTTGATGATTATTGTCATTTGATTTCAAATATTCAGAGGCAAACAGGAATGCACCTTCTCTTCTGAGGAGTTTGTGGGGAAATATTACAAAAGGAGGCACGAGATCCTTCATTAACACAAAGGCTTGGGTGTCCCAAACTCAAAAGTCAAAGCAACTTATGTATAAATATCAGAAGATGCTGTTTGGACATACCTGTATTTGCTGGTTGTATATTTCTATTAGAACGGTTTCTAGGGCACTGGGGTGGCTCAGTCATTAAGCGTCTGCCTTTGGCTCAGGTCATGATCCCAGGGTCCTGGGATCGAGTCCCACATCAGGCTCCCTGCTCGGCGGGAAGCCTGCTTCTCCCTCTCCCACTCCCCCTGCTTGTGTTCCTGCTCTTGCTCTTTCTCTCTGTCAAATAAATAAATAAAATCTTAAAAAAAAAAAAAAAAGAACAGTTTCTGTTCCAAGGCTTTTCCAAAAGTGGCTTATAGTGCCATAAGGTCCCACATACACCCTCAAGAATGACTGAGTTACTAAAAACCTCATCAGGAGCAGGAGACATTGTTGGAGATAATAGTATCAATAATAGCAATTAATGTTTATTTAGCACTGACTATGAGCTGGGCACTGTTATTGGAGCTCTATGTGTTTTATTTCATTTAATCCAAATCCCAAGAAAGTGAGTATTAGCCAGATAGCCAGATAGAGACTTTTTAAAATGGAAATGATCAAGATCACACAATAGATAGCATCCAAGCTTTAAAGCTAGGCAGTGAGACTAGATCCTAAACTCTTAATTCCTCTGGTACATCTTTCTTTTAACACATTCTCAAGTGCCTATGATCTGCCAGACATGATGCCAAGTTTTGGGGCACAGAGGTAAATAGTAACTGCCCTCCAGATTGTTGTGGCTATGAAAAGGAATAATGAATGCAAAAGGGTTGGGTTTTTTTGTAATTTTCTTTTTTTGTAATTTTAATTTTTTTCCAGTTTCATTGAGATATAACTTACATATAACATTATATAAATTTCAGGTGCACAGTGTAATGATTTTGATACGTGTCCATTTTGAGAAATGATTATCACAGTAAGTTTAGATAAACATTCATCACCTCAGCAGAAGCTTTTGTGCTATTGTGAGAGCCAGCTTTCAGGACGGCCCCCAAGGATCCCTGTCCCCTGATATTCAACCCTTGTAGAGTGACTTCTCATTATGAGCAGGGCACCAGCAGGATATTGTAGAATGATGGTGTGTGATTTCCAAGACTAGGTAATAAAAGACATTGTGCCTTGCTTTCTTGAATCACCTGCTCCTGTGGAAGCCAGCCAGCTGTCATGTCATGAGGACAGGAGCGGCTCTTTGGAGAGGTCCACATGGCGAGGAACTGAAGCCTCCTGCCAACAGCCAAGGGACAGAGCCATCCTGGAAGAAGAATTTCCAGCCCTATCAAGTCTTCAGATGAATAAGCCAATATTTTGAGTGCACCCTCATAAGAGACTCTAGAACAGAAACACCTAGCTAAGCCACGGCAATTGTGAAATAAGAAATATTTATAGTTATTTTAAGCTACTAAGTTCTGGGATACTTTGTTTTATAGCAATAATAACTAATTCAGCTGTGCTTGTCACGTTTGGTTCTCAATTATTATTATCACTACCACATCGCTACTATTATTATTCACCACCACATCGGTACCTTGTTATAGAAAACAAATTCTATCCATTGAACTGTTTTTTGCCCCTGCTGAATTAAGCTGGCGGTCAAGGGAGAAAGTGCCCACTGGAGTTTTTGAAATGACTGGAATCATTTCGGCAAATATCATGTATTGATTTGCCAGGGCTGCTGTAACAAAATATCACAGAATGGATCAATTAAACAACAGAAAATTATTTTTGCACAGTTCTGGAGGCGAGAAGTCCAAGATCAAGGTGTCAGCAGAGTCGGTTTCCCCTGAGGCCCGTGTCCTTGGCTTGCGGATGACTGCCTTCTTGCTGTGTCCTCTTGTGATCTTTCCTCGGCGGGGGGGGGGGGGGGGGGTTCTGTGTCCTAATCTCTTCCTCTCATAAAGACACGAGTTCTATTGGATTAGGTCCTATCCATATGATATCATTTTACTTTAATTTCCTCTTTAAAGGCCCTATCTTCAAATAGAGTTGCATTTGGAGGGACTAGGGGTTAGGACTTCAACATACAAGTTTTGAGGGGACAGAATTCAGCCCATTAGAATATTCAACTTGAAAAAGTCAGCAATGTAATTTATATTATAGACTGGCCTAATTTTTCGCTTAAGTGACTAATCACTTTTTTTATCATGAAAAACCAAGTTCTCTCAAGAAGCCTGAAGTGTTGGGGCGCCTGGGTGGCTCAGTTGGTTAAGCGACTGCCTTCGGCTCAGGTCATGATCCTGGAGTCCCCGGATCGAGTCCCACATCGGG
Source organism: Mirounga angustirostris (assembly GCF_029215605.1). Lineage (NCBI taxonomy): Eukaryota > Metazoa > Chordata > Mammalia > Carnivora > Phocidae > Mirounga > Mirounga angustirostris. The sequence goes on from NW_026991722.1 coordinate 91,940,265, forward strand.
CTCCCTGCTCAGAGGAGAGCCTGCTCCTCCCTCTGACCCTCCCCCCTCTTGTGCTCTCTCTCTCACTCTCTCTCTCAAATAAATAAAATAAAAAGCTTAAAAAAAAAGCCTGAAGTGTTGTGCAGCTAGCTTGGTTAACAGAATTCAGCTGCTTCCAATACTTGATTTTCCTCATCCTCAGAGAATGAAATCAATGGTGAATTATAGAGTGTATTCTATACCTATCTAATCTCCATGCAGCACTGAATAAGGAAAAAATACTTTCTAGTGCTGAATGCGGCTGAAGAGTGAATGGAAACTTATCTTCCAGTCAAGATCACTGTCATCCAAGCTGAATACTCAGTGTTTGAGCCTCCGAGAGACACTACACTCATTGACTTCGTATCTGAGAGAGCACTTAATAGGATGACCACTAGAGGGGGCATATTGAACATGAATAACAAAATTACTTGATGCACCCTCCATATACTTGTCCTTGGAGTCTCCTTCTTCATCAGCGAAGTAGAAATAATATTCAGAATCTGGACATCAGTTACAATGCATAGATTTGGGGTTTTGTCCCCTCCCACCAAACATTTCTGTGAAACCAGCAGGGTGTCCTGCCATTCAACTCAACTCTGATGCTATCTACCTGGAAACAGAATCAGATCCCGCAGGTTGAGGGTCTGGTCCCCCAAGACTGCCCCTTCAGATGCCAGTGTCAAGTCCAGGTTGCCACCTGTGCTTCTGACTGACGGGCTATAAATCAGAGGTTCCCATGACCTCCTCCTTGAGTTTGGTTCATTTGCTAGAGGCCCAGAGAATTCAGGAAGCCAGTTTACTCACTAGATTGCAGGTTTATTATAAAAGGATATTACTTAGGAACAGCCAGATGGAAGAAATGTATCAGGTGAGGCATGCGGGAAGGACACGGAGCTTCCAAGTCCTCGAGGGGCACACCAGTCCCCAAATCTCCATGTTCACCAACCCGGAAGCTCTCTGAATTCCATCTTTCTGGGTTTTTATAGAGGCTTCCATACAGAAGCATGATTGATTAAATCATTGGCTATTGGTGATTGAACTCAATCTCCCACCCTTCCCCTCCCCAGAAGTCAGGGGTGAGACTGAAAATTTCAACCCTCTAACCACATGATTGGCTTCACAGGCAAACAGCCCCCATCCTTAGATGCTTTCCAAAAGTCAGCCCATTAACATAACATAAGGCACCTTTATTGCTTTCACCACTTGGGAAATACCAAAGGCTTCAAGAGCTCTGTGCCAGAAAGAGGAACAAGGATTTATATTTCTCATTATAAATCACAACATCATATATACTCAAGAGGAATGATCTTGGGATTAAATGAGGTTGTGCTCAATAAATGGTAGCTCTTACTCCACACTAAAAGTTCTGGAATAGGGGAGATAGTATCTCAGACTCTCTTTTAATCCCCTGGTCTCTGCGTGTAGGTTGTGTTTCTAGAAGTTGCCATAGTGCAGTCTCAGGAAAAGGAAAGCCTTGAGGGTAACCTTAGGTGGGAGGCCAGCTTATGGTGGCTCATAATCACACCCACGTTTCAGCCTCACTAATCCATTCCTGAGGCCATTGTGACCTTCCAAGTCCTGCCAAGGAGGCAACCGTATTACCTTACATCCTAGGTACCCCTGGTACCTAGCACAGGATCTGATATATTAGAAATAGTTAATGAACTTTTGTTTATTTGGCTAATGGTTGATAAACCTTTTAGTATTTGTTATTGTATAAACGAGCAAACCAGCACACATTTTATCACATTTCATATTCACTCTTTCTACATCCTATGGTTTGACATCCACCAACTAGAACAGGCACCCTACTGTGGAGCATGGGCTCCTTGCTCAGTAAGCTCGAAGGTTTGTTAAGCAATAGCAGTTATATGTCAATCAGTTATATGTTCATCTCTGTCGTGTTCCATTTTGGCCTTTTTAAAGGATTATATAGAAGCATTTCTCTACCCCTCAGCTAAAGCATTGGCCAGATTGAGTTAGGAGGAAGGAAGAAGCAAGCATAGCGTATGATTCTTTACCTAGGAGTAAAATGAAGAAAATATGGATCCATCTCGTCAAAGCAAGATAGGATATTGTTAACCTTGAAATAAAACTGTCAGTTATTTGGGGGATGAGGGAATAGGGAAAATGGGTAAAGGGGAGTGGGAAGTACAGGCCTCTAGTTATGGAAGGAATAAGTCACAGGGATGAAAGTTACAACATAGGGAATATAGTCAATGGTATTGTAATAGTGGTGTATGGTGCCAGATGGTGTGATGAGCACAGCATAACAAACAGAGTTTTTGAATCACTATGTTTACCCTTGAAACTAATATAACACTGGTCATCAACTATCCTTCAATAAAAAATAAAAATATTAAAAAGAGGGGCGCCTGGGTGGCTCAGTCGTTAAACGTCTGCCTTCAGCTCAGGTCATGATCCCAGGGTGCTGGGATCGAGCCCCGCATCGGGCTCCCTGCTCTGTGGGAAGCCTGCTTCTCCCTCTCCCACTCCCCCTGCTTGTGTTCCCTCTCTCGCTGTGTCTCTCTCTGTCAAATAAATAAATAAAATCTTTAAAAAAATTAAAAAGAAAGAAAGAAAAAAACCTCAGTTATTTAACTGGTGAAATGGGTTTATTCAGGAATAGCAGAGAACTGTAATTCATAACAAAGAAGTTGTGGCCAAACCCTAGGCAAGTCTGGAGAACAAAGCAGAGGACCGCTCTTTTACAGAGGAAAGGTGGGCTGGGGGCTGGAAGGGGTTATTAGAAACAAAAAGTCCATCAGAGTAAACTAGCATAGTGGCTTTTCATTACCTGAGTTGGGACTGTCACTCGTTGCCTGAGCATCTTCCTTCCTCCTGTTGCGGTAGTGAAGCATCCTCTTCTTCCTGCTGGGAACGGAAGGTAGGTCTCTTCCCGTTGGGTCTGCACGGGACTCCTTGGTAGGCAGGAGAGGTCCCCTTTCTGGTCGCCAGACTCCATTTTAGTGAGGTTTCTCTTTATTAATTTTCAAAATATTGAATAGCCTGTGGACTAGAATAAGGCTGCGCAGGTGCTCACCATGACCATGAGTGAGTGGCACCTGCAGAGGTCTGATAGACCCCAGGATCCACCAGGCACTTGTGCATTTCATGTGAAATCCACACTGACATCTTTAGGATCCACACAGTGTTGATGGCCTGCAATTCCACAGTGCAGGGGACATAGACGCAGGGACCCGTGTCCCTGCTCTTTCTCAAGACTGGAAGATTTACTGAAGAAAACATTGAAGAAAAGTCCTGTGGACAGTGGCTTTGTGCCCCAGCCCTCTGAGGTCCTGCCTCATCATATTATTTTTTTTAATTTTTTTATTGTTATGTTAATCACCATACATTACATCATTAGTTTTAGATGTAGTGTTCCATGATTCATTGTTTGTGCATCACACCCAGTGTTCCTTGCAGAACGTGCCCTCTTTAATACACATCACCAGGCTAACCCATCCTCCCACCCTCCTCCCCTCTAGATACCTCAGTTTGTTTTTCAGAGTCCATCGTCTCTCATGGTGCGTCTCCCCTTCCGATTTCCCCCCCTTCATTCTTCCCCTCCTACTACATTCTTCTTTTTTTTTCCTTAACATATATTGCATTATTTGTTTCAGAGGTACAGATCTGGGATTCAACAGTCTTGCACAATTCACAGCGCTCACCAGAGCACATACCCTCCCCAGTGTCTATCACCCAGTCACCCCATCCCTCCCACCCCACCCCCCACTCCAGCAACCCTCAGTTTATTCGCTGAGATTAAGAATTCCTCTTATCAGTAAGGTCATATGATACATGTCTTTCTCTGTTTGACTTATTTTGCTCAGCATAATACCCTCCAGTTCCATCCACATCGTTGCAAATGGCAAGATCTCATTCCTTTTGATGGCTGCATAATATTCCATTCATCATATTATATTAAACTCTGCTTGTCCAAATGCTGAGTCACCTCTCCCTCTTGTTCTTCCGCTCTTTCTAAATTCATCTTGACAACTCTTTGGTGTCTGGACCAACAGCCTCCTGTGAGAACCCCAGGTTTGTCCCCTCTCAATGCTGAAGTTCTCTCTCTGGAGCAGCAAATGAATCCCAACCAGAATTTAGCTCAGCCCGAGGGGTCTCCCGTTGCTCAGCCGATCTGTCTTTTTAAGTTTCACAGCCCAAGATCACGGGTAAGATACGAGATTGGTCAGGCGATGTAAATATGCTTCTCACGATGATTTCACGTCAGTGGCGGAGTCTGGGCTACTTCTCTCTCTTTCTGGTTGTACAGCCACACCCCTGCCCTTATCAGTAGTAATAGCAGTAATCTGGGTTCCTAATACTGATCCAGGGGGCGCCTGGGTGGCTCTGTCAGCTGAGCATCTGACTCTTGTTCTCAGCTCAGGTCTTGATCCCAGGGTCTTGAGCTCAAGCCCTGTGTTGGGCTCTATGCTGGGTAGAACCTACTTAAAAACAAACAAACAAAAAACAAAAACAAAACAAAACAAAAAACCACTACTACTGATCTGGATTTTGGGTCAAGTCAGCAGTTCTTGCTGGCATTAGGAAATTGTTCAGTTCTCCCCGACTCCCTCTCCTAGAATTATTTGACATTTTCGTTCTGCCCAGGCCTCGGGTCTCCTTTCGGTGTCTTTTCAGCCTCTGGATGATTCCCCAGGCTTGTTACATGAGATTGCACTCTGATTCTTTTCTATCCATATTCTTCCCTCTCACGCCCTTATCCCCCAGCTGCCCTAAATCCAGTCTGCCTGTCTCCTGTGCAGATCAGTGGTGCCAAGGTGAATTACTACTGAACAACCTACTGTGTGTGCCATACCCTCCTGCCTGCTTTCTGATGACCTGGAGACTCCTATCTTCCTCAACAGGGCCTTCATCTAGGTGGTCCCCCTGCCACCAGCAATCACTACCTCCCCAGGCCCCTTTGTATGACCATCCTTATTGATGAGGACTCTCCCCAACCAAACCCAGCTTTTAAAAACCTCATTGCCTCGATACCATGCCTCTTTGAACATTTTGATGGCAAAGTCTAAATTCCGAGTAAAGAATCTTGCCCGATTTCTCTCTCAAATGAGGTCTCCAGGCCAAAGAGAGTCCTGACTGTAGGACACCCTGTGTTAAAAGCAAGATGCACTGTTGACTTTTTCTTCCTTTACTTGTGTTGGGCAGCTATGATCATCACTCTGCTGCAGTGGGCCATCCATGAACAGGGCACTCCAACGCATGCTTTTCGTGTGAGTCCCATAGGTAAATCTCACCGTGTCGTTATGGAGTGTTGTCTCTACTTTGTGATTGAGGAACCCAGTGCTGAGATCATGTGATGCTTTGTTTTTTGCTCTTCCTCCCAGAGAACCTGCCCATTTTGTGAACTTTTCCTCAAATCCTAGAGCTGCTGGTTCCCATTCTGGAAATTAGTCCCTGTAACTTGGGTCTACGTAAGGGATGCTAGGACAAGGTGCACGTCAGGAAAAAATGAGATATTTTCCTGACCCTCTTTTTTGGGGCATTCCATCAGTTACACAGATTTCTGTTTTCTCTTCTGCAGAAATGGCAAAGTATGTCCCGCAAACTGATGGGCCCGCTTCTGGTTTTTTAGGTGTAGGATAGGAGGCTAGAAGGCAGAAGAGGGTAACCGCTATAGGAAGAGATCAAGGGGCCAGTTGTGTGTGGCAAAAGAGGAAGGTGCTGACACCCAGCAAGGACAGTGGTACGTGTGTGTGCGCGCGCACACACACACACACACACGTGGCTAGTACTGAATGAGAGGCAGTGGAAGAACAAGCAGGGCTGACTTGCTTATACTCAGGGAAATGTGCAGTTGGAGCCCTGCCCTGGGCCTTGTGTGGTCTTCTCTCCAGGTATTTCTCTGGGAGGCCATGCAGTGAGGGAGGTGAGGCAGCCTAGGGACAGGATGCAGGGGTGTGGGAACAGGGATCCCTCATGCTCGCTGGACAGCTAACTACCCATTGACCATGGAGTCCGACCCCACAGTGTGATATCTTCATTTGGATGATTGGCCTCACAGGGTGGCCCCACCACACCCCCAATTCCCAAGTCTGACATTTACCTGCATCCACCCAAGTGTTCCCCAGGACATGGCAAGGGTTTGCTTATTCATTCTTAGGACCCAAATCCATAGCATCTTCCTTGCTCAGAGTTGGCTTACTACCTTTGATAAGGAGGAAGGTGGATTTTTTGGAGAGAAAGTCAAACACGCACTGACGTGACCTAGCCCCCACAAAAAGAGGTCATATTTTTAATGTGGGAAACAAATATGATCTTAGTATTTTGCTAAAAGGAATTTAGGTATTTTTACTGACCACAACTAACTGAATTCAAGAAAGGACTGCACCTGGTGGGAAGACAGGAATGGGCTGGTAGGGCCCAGAGGCCCTAGCTCATCTGCAGGGTGTACATCCCCTCCAGTACTGGGGACCTGACTTGTACACAGTAAAACCCTACCTTGGTACAGCCAAAGGTAGGGATGGAGACTTTGGACCCATTGGGGAGAAGTGCTCGAGTCCAGAGTCTTGGCAGAGTTAGCGAGGACCCCTCCAAAGCACCTTTCCTCCAGTGGTACTATTGGCCCCCTAGTGTGTTCTAGGCCCTGAGGATGCACTTTGTGTGTGTTGACTGCTTAAACAGCCACAGAAATTAAGTGAGGAGGTAACAGATGCACCAGAGATAAGAGCCAAATGGAAGAATGATAAATGGTGCCAGGAACTCCTGGGGCTGAACCTCACCCAGCTTAGTGTCTGAGCATCATGGATGCTATACCTTCTTGTTTAATCAGGAACTGCAGATTCCTGAGGTTTAAACTGGAGAATAAGCTTCATGTAGCACAGAGGACACCAGATGGTTGACACTGAGGTTCTCTTTATTTCTGACCGTGTCTTTACAACCATCTATGCAGGGATAACTCCCACATCTACCGCCCACACCTGAGTCTCCCTCTAGAAATTCAGATTCATTATTTCTAACGCTGTAAGATGCATCTCCCCAAAGATCCTATTAACTCCCAAGTCAACATACCCCCCCCCCGCCCAACCAATCACCTTTCCTTTTCCTGCTCACATCGGGCAGATTTTCTCAAACTGTGGCTTCTGCGCTCCTTTAAGATACACTTACGCCTGGGCTTCAGTGTCCAGTATGTGTCTCCAGCTAGGCAGGCATGTAACAGGGGCACAGAATGGGCTCAGGGTCATAGAAGGTCCTGTCGCCGCAGTGAGGGCAGGGGTTGGCACTGAACCAGACCATGCCTGGCCGCCCCAACTCCTGCAGCATCTGCTTCAGCCTGGCATGCAGCTGGGCAAGTCTGCCCAGTTGGAGGGTGCCACGGGCATCCTCGTAACTCTCCAGGGGGGCCGGATACAGCACGTGACTCAGCTTGCTCAGCCCAATGGTGTGGCGCAGCAGGTTCTCCAGGACGGCCATGGAGATGGGGTTTCCACAGAAGCTGAAGGTTGTGAGCTGGGAGCAGCGGCCCAGGGCAGGCAGGATGACAGTGAACTGGGAGTCCATGATCCCACACTCATCTAAGTCCAGGTCCTGGAGGGTGGCGGAGGCTCTCTCTATCAGAACTTGGAGAGGCCCAGGACTCATATTGGTCAGGCTGACCCCGCTGAGACCCAGGTCCTTTAGCTGACTGACGTTCAGGTGCTGGGACAGATGTATCAAGTCAGATTCCGAAAGCAGGCAATTAGTTATTGACAGGGTCTCCAAGGGGGTCTTCAGGCACCTGGGGAGAGACAAAGCAGTTAGTTCTGGGGGGAACAGATGTGGCGGGCAGAGGGACATGGGGATGACCTGGGCCTTGAGGAAAGAGAAGCCCATTCCACCCAGACCCAGGGCATTACAGATGAAGGTCAAGCCCCAGGATGCTGCCTGGGGGAAAAAAAGGACTCAAATCCATCCAAGTTTCAGGGGAGTCCTTTCTGCATTACTCATCTGCTGGATGACTTGGTCAAATGAATGAAATCTCAAATGCCCCCTTTGCTGTCAAATGCAGCACAGCATGCCCCTCGGAAGTGCTTGAGCAGGAATCAACCCAACAATATGATGCACTCAAAGGGGAGCCTGGCCCCACGTCTCCAAAAAGGAAATGAATCAGTGAAGTTTAGTACTGGGAAACAGGACTAGAAATGCTTTCAACTCGGGCTTCCTTCTGGCTGCTTCTACAACCCCAGTCAACGGTACCTGTTTCCAATGAGGCTAATGGGAGATGTGCACAAAGAGCTGATCTGGGCAAGGCCTGGCAACACGCAGCCTGCAGGGCCTAACTTGGATCACTGTATCATCCACATACCAGCTATCACTTTCCACAAGTCTTCACTCCTACTCCCTCCCTTTCATCCGCCTCCCCCTAATCAGGCATTCCCTCTCTATTGCCTTATGTGGAACCCAGAGTAACCCTTTACAGACAGGGAACTGAAGGCAGGTTTGGAGGGAGAGGCTCCGGTTGACAAAGCTGCCAAGTGCAGAATTTGTGATCCAAAACTTCACATCGGATACACTTTCCCTTCATCAATACCCTCAAGTTCAGTTATTTTTGATCATCATAATGTAGGCATCATTTTCTCAGGAAGAATTCCCAAAGCCACCCTCGCCTGCCCCAAAGCCCCCCTTATATAGATTCCTAACTAGAGTCCCCTCCGAATAGCATCTATCCTAGTTCATACCTCCAACCTTTATCTGGGACATTATGTGACAACATGCGTGGGGACAGAGCAGGGACAGTGTGTGGACCTTCTAGTGACTCATGATACACTCTGGCACATGACAGATGCCCATTATTGTTCACTGAAAGAAAAAAGGGCTTATGCTCATCCACCGAGAAACCTCACCATCCCTCACCTGAGCACCTGGTCCAGGCGGTCTTCGAGGAAGGAGATCGAGTCCAAATAGAGCTCCTCAAGGTGGTGCAGCCTGAGGAACTGAGCAGTGAGCTGTCTGACACACTGCTGCTCCTTCGCCGGGGTGCTGTGGGAAGACATGTGGATGTGTGAGAGGAGGAGCCTGCGCAGATTGCCCATCTGACCCACATGAGGAGCAAACTTCCCCAGGGTGGACAGTTTCCAGGTGCAGTTCACTTCCAAATCCTGGATAGAGTCCAGCTGTACGATTTTCAGGATCTTCTTGATGGTCTGCATGGGCACTGCGAAAATCTTCAGCTTCTTACAACACAGGCGCAGCAGACCCTTCCTCTGCTGGACTTTCTGGATGAGGTAGGCGAGGGACTCGTCAGGGGTACCTTCCTTGAGGCAAAGGTCTATCAGCACCTCCACAGGAGCCAAGGGTGGCTTGGGCCCTGGCTTGCAACCCTCCACTTTTCGCCTCTTCCTCATGGGTTGGGCCCCCTCTGGCTCCAACAGGGAGTACATACTGGCCCTGGTCCCAGACCACACAGTCCAAAAGTCCTGATGAGCATTCTTCCGTAAATCTAGCACCTGCAGTTTCCACCTCCTACAGGGAAGATGGGAGACAGACTGAGATACTTTCAGATCAATGGGGAGTAAGACAGAATCTAGGCAAGGCCCAGACGCCTGACCTGCACTTTTACTCCACACCCTGGATGTCAGTGGCTCCTTGGGCTACTGGGATCCTTCTTGGTCCCACTTGCAGTACCTTTAAGTGCTACCGGGAGGAAGTGGGCAACATGTTCCTTTTGGTCACCCTCTGCATCTCAATCAGCCCAACATGTCCACAGCCTGTTCCCAGAGTGACCCCAGAGATGGCCCCAAGGCTGTTCTGAGCTTCCTCACAGAAACCTCTGGCCCGCCCTGTGGCCCTGCACTTTCCCTGACCCCAGCTGTATCTTGCTTGGATCCCCAAGGCCCTCCCAGGCTACAGGATCACCCTCACCTGGGGCGAACCTCCTGGGTAAGCAGGACATCAAGTCCATCGAGCGCAGCTTGGAAGGTCTCCTGGTGAGGCTGCTGCTCCTTCATCAGGGCCCCCAGAGGGAGGCAGGCGAAGGGCCAGGACTGCACCATCGCCTTCAGGGTCTCGCTGTGCCTCCCAGCGAAGGCCGCCATGAACAGTGGTGGGAAGAGCTCCATGGGCAGCACCTCCAGAGCAGCAATGGCCGAGGCCTGGTCCCTCAGCAGGCTCTGACCCGCCAGGTCCAGGAGTCTGGGTGGAGCCGGCATGCTCATCCTGATGAATCTGCTCCGAAAAGAATCCTGGCAAAATATTCAGGGAACAAGGCTGAGGGCCAGCAACCCCATATCCCTCCACCCTTGAGAGGAACCAACTCAAGGCCAAAGTCACTGGTCTGGCAATAGTTGGGGAGTCCTCCGTTTACCCCAATTCCATTCTCTGCTGGGTGGCTTTGCCCCTGCTGGCACCAGAATGTGCATCTTGCCAGGCCCCGATGGGGGAGCAAGATCACCACTGCTCCCATCCCATATCCAGCTACTGCCACATTTAATTCTAGCCCACTGCAGAGTTAGTACCAAGGAGCCTGAAAACCGACCCCATCCATTTCAGGGAGAAGTTGCTGACTGTCCCCTGAATATTGAATATATAGAGGAATAAGGAATGTCATGTGACCCAGAATGAGCCCCTTCTCAGATCTAACAAATAAGCCCAGATGTAAAAGATTAAGGAACACCTGGACAATGAGTAACATTACATCATTTAAAAATTTTTCAACTGTAAAAGTAGCATAACAGTATTCTACAGCCTGTGGAAGTTGGTGATGAAAAAAATATATACTATTTCAAGATGATTTTATTACATGTCTCTCCTATGAATATGAGAATTACTATTTTATTTAGGGGAACACAGAGCTCACATTCAGAACAAGACCTCCACTTTTAAAAATATTCAATGAAATATTTTTTTTCTATGGAATTTTTTTTAAGCCTTTAGTTTATTATTTTTCTAAAAAAGCTTTAGTGAAATCACAAAATAAATTATACGAACTATAATTACTGAACACAAACTCAATATTTAAAATGTCATAAAAAATTCCAACTAATTAGAGGTCTTCCATTTCCAAAAAAAATCTATTCGGTTAAGAAATATCGTAAACGAAACCAAAAGACAACCGACAGAATGGGAGAAGATATTTGCAAAATGACATATCAGATAAAGGGCTAGTGTCCAAAATCTATAAAGAACTCATCAAACTCAACACCCAAAGAACAAAGAATCCAATCAAGAAATGGGCAGAAGACATGAACAGACATTTTTCCAAAGAAGACATCCAAATGGCCAACAGACACATGAAAAAGTGCTCAATATTGCTCGGCATCAGGGAAATCCAAATCAAAACCTCAATGAGATACCACCTCACACCAGTCAGAATGGCTAAAATTAACAAGTCAGGAAACGACAGATGTTGGCGGGGATGCGGAGAAAGGGGAACCCTCCTCCACTGTTGGTGGGAATGCAAGCTGGTGCAGCCACTCTGGAAAACAGGATGGAGGTTCCTCAAAAAGTTGAAAATAGAGCTACCATATGATCCAGCAATTGCACTACTGGGTATTTACCCCAAAGATACAGAAGTAGGGATCCGAAAGGGTACGTGCACCCCGATGTTTATAGCAGCAATGTCCACAATAGCCAAACTGTGGAAAGAGCCAAGATGTCCATCGACAGATGAATGGATAAAGAAGAAGTGGTATATATATACAATGGAATATTATGCAGCCATCAAAAGGAATGCGATCTTGCCATTTGCAACAACGTGGATGGAACTGGAGGGTATTATGCTGAGCGAAATAAGTCAAACAGAGAAAGACATATATCATATGACCTCACTGATATGAGGAATTCTTGATCTCAGGAAACAAACTGAGGGTTGCTGGAGTGGGGGGTGGGGGGGAGGGATGGGGTGACTGGGTGATAGACACTGGAGAGGATATGTGCTCTGGTAAGTGCTGTGAATTGTGCAAGACTGTTGAATCTCAGATCTGTACCTCTGAAACAAATAATGCAATATATGTTAAGAAAGAAAAAAGAAGAAGAAGAAGAAGAATGTAGTAGGAGGGGAAGAATGAAGGGGGGGAAATCGGAGGGGTAGATGAACCATGAGAGACGATGGACTCTGAAAAACAAACTGAGGGTTCTAGAGGGGAGGAGGGTGGGAGGATGGGTTAGCCTGGTGATGGGTATTGAGGAGGGCACGTTCTGCATGGAGCACTGGGTGTTATGCACAAACAGTGAATCATGGAACACTACATCTAAAACTAATGATGGAATGTATGGGGATTAACATAACAATAAAAAAATTTAAAAAAAAAGGAATATCGTAAACGTCTATAAATGGCATACACCAAAGCAGAAATCAAAATGTTTGAGATTAAGGCAAAACTGCATTTTGAGGCAAAAGCAAAGCCTGCTCATTCATACTGCATGGCTGGGGCAATATGATGGCAGCGTCCCAAGCTCAGGGCTCCTCCTCACCAGAAGGGGACATGGTGCACGGAGCAATCTGCTCAGACCTCAGGGTCTCTCCTCTCACTCCCCAGAAGCAGTATTATCCTTTCTGGCTACACCTCCCTTTTTCAGATCCTAGCTCAAATTTCTAGCTGAGAGCCCAATGTTATTATCACTGGATCTCCATCCAGTTAATCCAGATTGGGTTTTTGACTTTTGCCATACAACTGACTAAATCATATGCCCCATTCATGAAAGAAAAAGAAAAGAAAACCAACCTGGAGGTATACTTGGGGGAGTTTTGGCCACATCAGTTTAACTCAAATGTTCAAGTTAAGACAGCTTTATGCAGACAGTGGTGTTGTCCCAAAAGGAAAAGAAATAAACAAAATAAAATTCCAGAATATCAAATAGTCACTTATACTTTATGTAACCTAAAACTGCAAAACATGTGTGCATTCATAGAAGAAGAGATGTACAACTGAGGGATGGCTGGTCTTCCAGATTTTGAGAGTCAAGGCTTCCCTGAAGGAAGTCAGGTCAAAATTACAACCGGGAATTGGCCAAGAAAAGGGCGAGGAGATTGGGATTCTCTGAAGGATGTTCTCCACTTTAGTAACTTCATGGAGACTGCTTTCTCGAAATTTCCACCACCCATATCAGCAGGCTTTGTGTCAAACAGGGTTAAATTGGAATGTGCTCTATGGGCATTTTAGACCCCAGGCAATCACCTTTATTAATCAGCTGTAGGAAACTGAGATCAGTGACAAAGATAATCGTAAATGTCCCTGATTACTGAGCAGTCACTGGGCACAGAAATGGTGCTCTGGAACTTTTCATCCAGTACGTCCAATAACCTTTGCAGGAAATTTAAAGGTCCCTGTTAATTTTATTTTTAGGCCAGCAAATCCAGACCCCACTCCCCGCAGGGAGTAATTGGTAGACACCTTCAGGCAAGGGGTTTGGATGGATCTGCCCCATCAAGGGGTTGGACAATCTCAATGTTAAAGACACGTGACTGACAGACTTTACCTGGACCTCAGGGAAACAGGAAAACTGCCTAAGTCCAGGCTTGGGAAGGGTCTATGGGATCCGAGTGTCTAGGAGATCCAAGGAGGCGGAAGTGATCACTGTCTTCAGATCTAAATAACGTTTAGTATGAGCCAAACACTCTTTCCCTTGTGAGGCAAGGCACACTCCTCTGTCCACCTCCCGCAGAGCCTTTGGATCAGGGGACACACTGTGGGGTTGGAAGCAGGAGCACCAGGAACACATCTATATGAAGGGCTATCCTTCCTGCCCAGGATCAGGACTGGCTTAGGACAACTCCCAGGGCCATGGCATGAATTTGAAGGATGTTTCTATTGCACCCTGGTCACCTTTTCTCATGGTCTTCATTTGCTACATAGGCCAGAGCAGCCCCTAAGCTCATTAGAGTGGGTGTCCTGCCCCCACCTTTTCCATTCACAGAATTCCAACTAGGATCCCAGAACGTCTGCCTTATTGGGGCCTTTAGAATGTTTCTGTGCTTCTGCCCTGCGCCAAGTGGACAGCACTCTGTGTCCCCGGAATGTCAGCCCACCTCTCCTGGAGCCTGGGGTGTGGCCACGATGCTGGGGAACACCTTTCCATTGGATCAACAGAAATCAAGGAATTCTCTCCAATTCTACTGAGCATTATATTGGAGAATATGACAAGCCACAAGGTGCAGAAAGAAAATAAGCCCATCTGTTTTTCTAGACCTAAGGGGCTCCAGGAATGCCAGAAGACCCTTCCTGAGTTCCAGAGAAAAGACCCCAACTCTGCTGGTCTTGAGGAGCAGCAGGCTAATGAGGAGCTGGGAGCCCAGTCCTGATGCAGCAGCCCCACCTCGGGCTCTCCTGAGGCAGCCCCTGGACAGGCAAGATGCCACGTGGTATCCATTATGTCTCTGCAATTTCTCTCTGGTGTCACATCTCTTCTTACCCTGAAATATTGTGCCCTCTGTGCCTTTTTTAAAAATTGAAGGTCTCTCTTGGATCTCCCTGCCCCTTCCTGTACTCAACAAGATCTGGTTTCACTTCAGATCCAGTAACATCTAAACCTAAACAAGAGATTGTCCCTCTTTCTTCCTCACCAATGAGGACCTGCCTGATGTCCAGGTCACTCTAGATCCAGCCCGTTATTCCTGGGGAAGTGCTTCTGGAGGCTTGGTGGGGGAAGGGAAGGCTGAGGACTCACTCCAAGCTGGTGGCAGGCGGAGGAACTGAACCGGGAATGGCCCAGAGCATCCAATGTGGGGCGCAGAATGAAGGAGGAGGAAATGACAGCACAGGAGGAGGCCAGGTCTTCTGGCTCCCACTGAGCTGTGTCCCTTAAAGGTGGAGACTTGAGTCTGAGACCACCTAGGGGCACTGGGGGCACTGGGGGCCTGGGTGAGGTGCCAGTGGCCGCGCGTGTGTGTGTGTGTCCATCCCTCTAGCCCAAGGGCACAGAATCAGACCAATGGAGAGGCTGAGAGAGAGAGAGAAAGTGGCAAACAGTAATCCTGGATGCAAAGGTGACAGAGAGATTTAGAGAGGAGAGGGCTCCAGCCTTGGCATTCAGCCCTGGAGGGATGCTCCTTGGGATTTTGCTCTTCTGCCTCCTTTCTTTTCACAGCCTCATCAGACTGAGAACTGTGCTCTTGAAGAGGAAAAGAGAGAGCGGGACCTGGTACTGTGTCCCTGTCATCCAAACGACCCTCAAATCTTTAACTCTAAGCCATGAGAAGGCCATGGTGGCTCAGAGCAAAACCAGATGCATCAGGTTATCAGGTACTTTCCACCGGAGTTTATTCCACTGGAGCAGGAGCAATGATCCCCAGGGTTCCAGGAACACTGACCTCACACTCGGTGGGAAAAATCCCCTATGCCCTAAGATGAGGGCTGACAGGAGGCACGGGGGCAGGGTGGACATGTTCACAGGAATGTCTCCAGACCAGCTGACCCCTTCCCCTCATTTCCAGATACACCTTCTATTCCCAATCCTTGATTTACTCACAAACATTTACTGAGTGCCACAGACCTTGCATTCTACTGAGTAAGCAAATGAAAAAGCAGCAAGCTGAAAAATCATCAGAGGTTGACTTTGCTTTGCATGGTAGAGCCGAGCCATAAAAATGACCCTGCAAGATGAAACTATGCAAAGCCACCTTAAGAATCCATAGGCAAAGTTATGGTTTTTCGGCGGCCATTCAAAACTGTTTTTTGCCAACCATTAAGAATTCTCTTCCTATTGGTGATAAACATGTTGAGGAATGAATAAAATAGTAGAACTACTACTTATTAGTATGTTGATTTTAACCACTGAAAATTAAACCATTTCCCTGCAAAAAGTGTATCAAGAGTAGTTTTAACACTGCTTACGGTCCTTCTCATATACTTCTGTAACTTTTGGGATAGAGTGAGCACCTTTTCGATGCCCTGGCGAACTGTCATGCTGCTTTCTAAGTTTGGATAGACTTCCAACATTTTGCCCTCCATGTTTTCGATGTCATGACATACTTTCAAGAGAGTTCCTTTAGTGTGAACACTTCTGCCAGAATCGCTTCCTCTGAGACATCTTCATCCTTTTTCCCCAGCCATCCACTCCCTTCACACTTCTCTGGGAGATGGGGAATGCAAGCTTGAAGCTGAATTCGGAATCACAATGATGAATAAAAAGAATTCCTCGTGTTTGGTAGAACGTAAGAAGTTACCAAAGCACTTCACTTTCCTAGCCTCTAGTTTCTCTCTTAACACATGAAATGTCATTGGCAGGGGGCTAAGATTGATTTTTCCTTTCCATGTACAGTAGCTGAGGCTCAAGAGGGTGAGTCACTTGTACCCATGTCACAGAGTGGGCCCTGCTGGGAGGGGGGCACAGGAATGAGGTGCCTGCCTGCTGGTCCAGGGCTTTCTATGGCTGTCACTTGTGTCAGCCTGATGGGAATGCGCCGAGAGGAAGTCATCTGAAAATGGAAACGTTCCACTTTCCATGTGAGTCAGCAGTGGACAAGGTCAGAGAACAAGGAGTCTCCACTTAGGCATCACCCATGACAGTCCAGGGGTCAGCAGGTCTTTACTCTGCTGAGGTCTGTGGGCCCTGCCAGGCATCCAGAAGGATGGGCTGGGGAGGGGTACAATATTCCCAGGAAGAAATCAGAAAGGCCTGACGTCTTGAGGCCCCTCAGCCCAACAGCTATGTCTCCCCAGTGAAGCAGGCTCAGGACAATTCCTGGGAGGACACATCTCGCCACCCTGCATATCTTTGGCCGTATCAAGTAAGAACATTTGCTGATGGGGTGTCACTCATAGGATCTGAGGAGCACAGATGCACATGCAGGCCCCTCCCACATGTGGGGCAGTGGGTAAGAAGGGGAGCCCAGGGCAGCACAGGGGCCACAGGAGGCTTAGCTCTGGGGTATCTCCACCATGGCCTGGTCATGCTCTGGTCATCCTCCTTGCTCTCTGCACAGGTGAGGGACACTAAGGAACGGACCTTCTGGCAGCCCAGGGCTGACCCTTTCCTCCCTCTGCCCCAAACTCCTCTGAAGTCACGGCTTTCACCTTGACCTCTCCTCTTTGCATGTCCCCTTCCTCTCAAGGTCCTGGGCCCAGTCTGTCCTGACACAGACACTCTTAGGGTCTGTGGCTATGGGACAGACGGTCGTCATTTCCTGCTCTGGAGGCAGCAGTAATTCTGGAGGTTATAGTTAGGTGTCCTGGTATCAAGAACACTCATGTGCTGCCTGACGCTCCCAATGCACAAGGTTGTCCTGGGGCCTCCGTCCATTCTCCGGCTCCAAGTCAGGCCGCATGGCCTCGCTGACCTCTTTGGGCTTTAGCCAGAGGACTAGCTTGGCACTATTATTGTTCTCTTTCAAGGAGTATCCCTTACCCTCAGGGGTCCGAGCCCACAGGGGAGTGACAAAAACCTTCCTAGGCTCACTCACTCTGCCCCTGCTTGACACCAAACAGGAGTCAAGTGTCTGGGGTCCGTAGCCAGCCTTACTCCTTCACTCCAAGCAGAGCTTCTAAACATAACTATGGCTTTGGGAAACAGGGTCCCCAACACACTAGAGCTGCTTCTTATAAAAAAGCAACAGGACAGGGGCACCTGGGTGGCTCAGTCAGTTAAGCATCTGCCTTTGGCTCAGGTCGTGATCTCAGCATCCTGGGTTCGATCCCCCATTGGGCTCCCTGCTCAGTGGGGAGTCTGCTTCTCCTTCTCCCTCTGTCCTTCCCCTCCCCCCCCTTGTGCTCTCTCTCTCTCTCTCTCAAATAAATAAAATCTTAAAAAAAAAAAAAAATCAACAAGACAAACGCTCCACTGGGGAAAGGACTAGAAATTATAAAGGTTGCTTCTGCATCTTCTTCCCCTCTTGAACATTCTCAGGATGCAGATTCCACCCAGCATCTTGATGACAAGAACAAACGGAACAACAGGGTTTCTTGATACACCTGAGACAGTTCAGGGGACCAGCTTACCTGGAGATGTCTTCCGTCCACTCTGGTCCAGCTCAGACTGGCCTCAGGTCCTCCAAATACTTGGTTTCCCTGGTCTCCTATCCTCTCAGTCACCTGCGTCTACCCAAGTCTGAGAGCAAGAACCAAAATGCTCCAGAAACAAAGAGGCCGTGTGTTAGCACGTGTATTTAGCAAGCCATGGGCTCCTATGAAAATCTCTGCGAACACTGCTGAGAAAAAGGGAAAACCGGAGACCTGACCTTGCCCGTTCACCAGGAATCTCCTCTAATCTCCAAAGCTGACCAACAATTTCCCATGGGCTGAACCAGAGGACAACTGGAGTGACAGACCTTGTGCTCCGTCAAAAGCGACCCTTCCTTCGAGGACACGGCCCACGTTCCGCGCCTGCTTCTGCCCCCCACCCCATACCCCGGCACCTCCGGAGGGGCCAGATTCCTAGAGCAGCCCCCCCATTTCAAGTGCACACCCGTCCAACCAGTGAGATCAAACAAAAACCGCAGACGCCCGAGTTCGATGAATTGTTACGTCTGACATTCACGAGCGCGGCCGCTCTTACGGAACAGGTGGCCCGGGCTGCCCCAGCCAGAGCACACCGTTCGGTCTTCACTCCGACCCTCTGTTGTGATAACTCACTTTTCAGACGGAAAATACAAGTGGGAGTTGGGGGGAGGGCGGTTTACCAGTGATTAGTCCAAGGTCACCCCGCAAGACAGAGGAGGATCCAGGCTTTGAACTTACACTTTCTCCAGACCGCGCAGCCGCCACGTGGTCTGCGCGGCTCCGAACCTGGAGGGAGAGGAAGGCCGCTGACTCAGCAAGCCTCCCTGCACTCGCCCGCCGGAAACAGCTTTATCTGACCAATCCTGGTTTCTCTTTCATTCAGGGCCAAATCTCACGAGATCCTAGGATCATGAGCGGGGTTGCCCAGGGAGTCCAGAAGGGGTTTGTTTTAATAGGCTGGGCGGGGACTCGGAGATGGGGAGGGGCGGTGCCTGTTGGCCACGCCCACCGGACTGTGCCAGGTGCCGAGTGGGGGCATGAGAGTGGGGGTCGGGGATGGGGAGGATAAGGGTGGGGTTAGATGGGGGTATGGAGGGTGGGATGGGGTAAGGGAGGTGGGGGATGGGGGATGGGGCTGGGGTGGAATGAGGGAGGGATGGAGAAGGAGAGGGATGAGTCCCCCTAACCCCCCCCCCCGGGGCCTATGCTCGGGGACCTATTTCTCTCTGTGGAGTGTGGGGTGCCAGGACCCTGAGTGAGGCTTCTAGCCCCACTCCCAGCTCCCTTGTCTAGAAAAGGTGTCCTTGCCCTTGGCCTGTACAATGCTCCCTACTCCCTGGACTTTACCACTTATGTAACCTCTGGGGGAGAGGAGACCCCTGTCAGGATTTGATTAGATTGTCCTCTTTCCAGAGCGTGCTTTCCTCAGTTGCTCCCTTGGATTTGGCTTTCCAGAGCTTTTTCAGAAGCCAGATTTTTCAGAAGCCGGATTCCTGCGTTCGCTCTCCTCCCCTCCCCCAACCCTCAGATAACTTCAGCTTTCACAAGTCCTAAATGCGGGGCTTCCCCCCTTTCACCAACAAATACCTTTTGACAAAGTCAGGACTAGATCGAAGGCTGAAAATGCGGGCGGACCGTCGTGAGGAGGCAGCAGGTCAAGGATGTTGAGGAGAGGTGGAGAGGCACCCACCACAGCCTGGTGTTAGCTTCTCCCAGAGCGGGGCCTGCACCCTTGCGATTTTGTGTCCCTGGCCACCAGGGGGCACTGGGGACCTGGAAGCCCGAATGTTTGCAAGGCCTGGGTCAGGTTTGGACGCCTGCTTCCTGCCAGTACGTTTGTGCGGAGAGAAGTAAGGCTTCTGGAGAGATGGCACGACCCAGATGGATGAGGATTCTTTCCTGGTGAAGAGAAGAGAGAGGAGTTACGAGCAAAGCGAAGGTCGACTGTATTTCAATTAAAAAAAAAAAAAAAAGTGCAAGGGGGAGGCCCCATGCCTCCTTCAAGCTGGCCTGAGGGACTGTATTCTGCCTCCTCAAACTCTGAGACTGTGTTTTTCTGGAGGGGGAGGTGGGGACTGGTCTGGCATTGTGTCCTTGTTATGCAAGTGGTCCTAAATCTGTTACCACAGGCCATAGGAAGGAAGGTCCTGGGGGCTGAGAGTAACAGAGCAGTAAAGCCTGGGTAGTTTTCCTGGACCTACTTTGCCATTCCCCCGATATCCCCAAGCCTGGGAGCTATTTCAGCTACACAGACAAATGAATGTGTGAATACATAGGTACATACCAGTGAGGCCACTGCATTGATCCCCAGTTGACCTATGATCATCACTTAGAACAGAGCTAACTAAAAACTCAATTTTTTCAGCTCGAATCTGGAGACACTCAGCCTCTCCTTCCCTCTGGTCTTCTGGATTCATTCAAGGAACATTTGTCCTTGAGTGGTGCTGATGCAACCCTCAAGCAGATATACTCAGTCTTTGGCTCATAAAGTTTAGGGTGAAAACTAAAAAATAAACAAATAACAACCCAAAACAAGAACCTATTGTTTTAAAATGGCAAGTTGTAACTAACTCTTTGAAGAAAACAAAGGGGCTGATATGGAAAGTTAGAAAGGCTGGCAGACTCCCCCTGGTTGCTCAGGATCCTTGTCTAAGGCCTGAGCAGGAAGCAATCTTGGGAGCTTAAGAGGATCCTGGACAAAGGGTTCTGAGCGTAGGGAAGGACTGAGCAAATCCTGATGGAGTAAAGTGTGTGGCCAACTTGAGAACAGAAAGAGAAAGACTGGCTCAGAGGGGTGGGTGATGACAGCCGCAGAGGGGGGCAGTGGATGTATCCGTCAGACTTGAAATGGAAAGGTGATCCCTTTGAAGATTGCCCATGCTTATTTCCATAATCTGATTGCTGTGTTCAGACTGACTGCAATTGATACACTAAAAGGATGATGTCTATAATATTTTAAAGCAAAATGCAGGTCACATGATTGATCATATAATGCAATTCCATTCATACAAAATTAAACATGAATATACCGTTCATTCATTGCTTCAAGTAATCCTTACAAATGTTTACCGTATTCCTGGGAGGGAATGAAAATTATATGGGCTCTACCTTCTGGGATATATGTAATAAGCAGGCTAAGATGTCCAGAAGATGGTCACTAAAATAGCATTGGTTATATTAAAATACATTTCTGTATTTATTTGAACTTTTTATATCATAATTTTTTTTCCTTGACCAGTGATGAGAAAATAGAGTTATTTTCATTTTTTAGGAATACGAAAAAAATCGTCAACCAGCACTGAGTTACAATGATCACAAAGGAGACTTTTAAAACCTTCACTGAGAGGACGCCTGGGTGGCTTGGTCAGTTAAGCGTCTGCCTTCAGCTCAGGTCATGATCCCAGAGTCCTAGGATCGAGCCCCGCATCGGGCTCCCTGCTCAGTGGGGGGCCTGCTTCTCCCTCTGCCTGCCGTCCCCCCTGCTTGTGCTTTCTCGTGTGCTCTCTCTCTCTGACAAATAAATAAATAAAATCTTTAAAAACAAAAAAACAAAAACAAACAAAAAACCCTTCATTGAGGGAAGACGGGGAGGGGAATGCGTTTGAAGGAGGCTATTCTGCTATGTGTCTGGAGCTGGGGGAGGCTGGGTCTAGGCTGACCCGTGGGAAATGAGACAGAGGAAAATATTTTCTTCGATGATCACCTAAAGTAAACCTGAAGAGGAGAGAACCTGGACTCTCCACCTAACTGTGCTGGGGATAAAAGTCTCGGAGCACTAATTAATGGAAACATTGGCTTTTTGATTTTGTAGCCAAATTCATGCAAGGATGCTGTGAATATTAATGCTTTCTTAGTTTACTTCAGACGAAGACACGGGCTAGAATGGACATGCCACTGGTCCAAGACAGAGCTGGATGAACAAGGAAGGAATTTAGGGCTGTGAAATTGTGGGGTGGGGCTCCTTGCCCCCAGCGGGGGACTTCTCTACGTTGTGCTCCTGTGACACCCAGTGCACACTAGGCTCCTGATTTAGTAACACATCCCTGCAAGATTAAGCTGATAGGGAAGGTCTTGGGGAGAATTCCAGATGGCTGGTGTGCATTCCCTAGGCTGTGTGTCCTGATTTGGGGGAAACACCACTTTTGAAAATTCTTTTGGGGTAGCTATGAATGAACTCAGAGGGAAAGGTTGGAGCCTTCAGAAAGTGGGCAGCATCCTTTCACCCCAGACTCAGGCTTCTGGCAGAGACTGGGCTTGCACAGGGCAGGAGAAGCCTCCCCCAGAGTGGGGAGAGACTAGTTGTGTGGGGAGAAGAACTCACTAGAAGGCCAAGTGCTCACTGACAACAGAGGGTGGTGCTTCTGCATTTCCAGGTCCCATAGATCCAGACTTAAAGTAACTTCTTGGGAAGAGTACTAAGGTCCCTCCCTCCACCTTTCCTGCCTGGAGCAGGGCATCTGCATGCTCCCCTGGGTGCTAAGTGTCAGGACTAGGGGCAAAGGAGGAATTAAGAATCATCAGAGCCCAGGAGCAAATTTGCATGGAGACCCGTCTTGCATCTCAAAACATGCAGAGGGGATAAGAGAGTCTTGAGTGTCCTGTCCAAGTATTGGGGTCTCAGAAGGCAGAGCTCTGGGGTGTCTTCACCACAACCTTGACTCCACTTCTCTTCCCCTCCTTACTTACGGCACAGGTGAGTGTCCCCAAGAAGAGGTCATGTGGGTGCCTGGACTGACTCTTCTGTCCCTCTCCCCAGGCTCACCTGGGTCACCCTCTCTGCAGTTGTCCTTCCTTCTGGGTCCTGGGCCCAGTCTGCCCTGACCCAGCCTTCCTCCGTGTCTGGGACTTTGAGACAAATTGTTGCATCTCTTGCAGTGGAAGCAGCTGCCACAATGGGACTTATAACCCTGCCTTCTGGCATCAGCAGTGTCCGGAGGAGCCCCCACACACCAGAGAGATTCTGTGAGTTCTCTGCCTTCGGGGCTTCCAGCTCTATTCTCAGGCTCCGGGGCTGGCAACACAGCCTCCTTGACTATCTCTGGACTGCAGCCTGAGGGCGAGGCTGATTATCACTGATTGTCCAGGGACAGCCAGAGCGTTTATCTGCAGAGCTCCAAGCCCATTGGAACTAAGATTAAAACCTGCATTAAGCACTCAGTGTTTCAAGGCTTCACACCAAATGGACAGACAGTCAGGCTGTGGTTTCTCCTGTCCTTTCTGCTCATCATCCCAGGGGCATAGGTGCTTCGGGAATGGGACCCCATACAACTCCTGTTGCTCTTTATGATGACGTGAGAAAGAGAAACAGTCTTCCAGGGGACATAGCTTTGCAAAAATGAAAATAAAAGCTCCCTTCTTCCTCTATGGCCTTGGGATACAGACTCTGTCTCCCTCTTCAGTGGCAAGACCAGGGAAGAACAAGGGCTTCCCACTGGGCTGAGACAGTTCAGGGGCCACGTCACCTGAAGACATCTCTCTGTACCTCAGCGTGGATTCAGGCACTCCGGCACTCAGCGACACAGGTCTCCCTCCATCTTACCTGTCTCTGTGTGGATTGGACCAAAGTGACCCAGACGATCCAGGTATTATTATTCAGGTTTTCTTTTGCTGTGTAAGAAATTACCACAAATCTAGTGGCTTGAAACAACACCCATTTACCACTCCACTTTCCCTGAATCAGCTTAGCTGGGTCTTCTGCTCAGGCTCTCCCCAACCTGACATCAGTTATGGTGGCTGAGTTCTATTGCACCAGCTCAACTGAGAATCTGCTTCCAAGTTAATTGGCAGAATTCATTGCCTTGCTGGTGTATGGCTAAAGCCTTAGCCTTTTTTTTTTTTTTTTTTAAGATTTTATTTATTTGACAGACATAGCGAGAGAGGGAACACAAGCAGGGGGAGCGGGAGAGGGAGAAGCCGGCTTCCCGCGGAGCAGGGAGCCCGACGTGGGGCTCGATCCCAGGACCCTGGGACCATGACCCGAGACGGAGGCAGACGCTTAATGACTGAGCCACCCAGGCGCCCCTAAAGCCTTAGCCTTTTGGGGGCCTTTGGCTGTCAGCACTCCTAGTTCCTAGCGGTGGCCCACAGCATCCTGTTTGCTGTTTGCTTCTTCCTGACCAGCAGGGGGACCTCTTTTCCAGTTTGCTAAGAGGGAGTCTTCAAAAAAAAAAAAATTATTATTTTTAATTGAAGTATAGTTTACACATAATGGTATACTAGTTTCAGGTGTACAACGTAGTGATTTGACAACTCTAGACATGTTGTGCTCACCACAAGCGTAACTGCCATCTATCACCATACAAGGCTTTTACAATAGCCTAATCACTATGCTGTACCTTTCATCCGACTTATTCATTCCATGACTCAAAGCCTATACCTCCCACTTCCCTTTACCGCCCCCAACCCCGCCCCCCAGCAACCATCAGTTTGGTCTATGTATTTATGGGTCTGTTTCTGCTTTCTTTGTTGTTGTTTTTTCATTTGTATTGTTTTTGTTTTATATTCCACATATACGTGAAATCATGCGCTGTTTGTCTTTCTCTGACTTATTTCACTTAGCATAATGCCTTCTACATTGTAAATGGCAAGATCTCATCAAGAGGGAATCTTATATCATGTGATGGAATCATGGGAGTCACATCTGGCCACATTTTCCATTTAATGTAACCTAATCAAGGAGAGACATCCCATCACCTTTGCCATATGTATTGATTAGAAGCAAATCACAGGTTCTTCCTAAGTTCTAGGGGAAGAGATTATGCAAAAGTCTTAAAAAAAAGTTTGAGAACTGCTGACTTGTGACAGTTGTTTACAAAACAATAGAAGTATGGCTTTTCCCAATTGGTGAAATATTTAGTGATAGTTCTTTTCTCTATATATGGTTGTATTGTTAATGAAACTCATGCAAGCCATCCTAACACAGAGTTTGTGAGTAGGGTCATGACATAACCTCAGGTACATTTCAAGGTCCCTGTGGTTGTTGTATGATCCTTGTGGGAGATCCTGGCTTGCATCTGAGTGGTTTTATGGACATCTTGGAGGTAGAATCAGCGGGACTTGCTTTTGGAGAGGATTCAAGTCATAAGAGTAAGTGATGGGTCAAAGGTATCACCTGGAACTTCAGCTTGACCCCCTGACATTGGGAAGAATGAGAAAGAAGCAAATATGAAAACATATCTAAGAAGTCTTTTGGGGCCATGTTAGATTTGCAATGTCTCTACTGCTGGTGTAAAAAAAAAATATCAAGTACAGCTAAGCACATACAATATAATCCTCTTCACTAAAATCATAAATATATGTAGTAATATTTATTCATTTTCTTCTATTCATTCAATAACTAGCTACTGATGCTTTCCATGGACTTTGTAATATTTTGGGGGTGCTGGGCAGAGAATCATGAACAGAGCATTAAAACTCTGGGTCTTAATGGATTATGTCTAATTTATGCTGGCAAACACTCTCTTGGATGCATAATGATGTATCTGGAACACGGTCTCTAAAAGAGGAAGACTCTGGCAAGAATTCCTTTTTTTAATTTTAATAATGTATTTTATTATTAAATGTAGAGCACACATTGGGTTGTGTTGTATTCAAAATATTATCATTTCAACACATAGTATTTTAAAGGTCATTAATGAGATAGTCTACCTTCAGTTTTCTGGTACTAAGTCTTCTAAATCTTTCACAGTTCATTGCAATTCAGACGCTAAACTTTTATCAGTAATGCGTGATCTGTATTTAGAGTTCATAAAATTTGGTTGAAAAAGTAGATTCATTCACATACTCAAGTTGCTCCAAATAATAACTGAATGATCATATTTTAAATTTAAATTTAGATTGAGTTAAATTAAAAATTCGATTCCTCAGGTTCACTAGATCTGTTTCAAGTGCTTAATAACCATGGGCAGCTAGTGGTAACCATATTGGACATTGAGCCCCTGAGCATCTATTATGTACATCACAGCAGATAAGACAGGGATGAGTGATGAGTCATACACAACCCGTTTCCAAGGGTGGGGGAGAGGGCGGTAGTGTCGGTAGGATTGTGGCCCAGGACAAGCCATGGTAAATAGTGTGTTTACCTCTGGGTGGCAGATGCAACCACAATCAGAGCACAGCAAGGAGCCCTTGTTTGGGCACCAGGGTCCCTCACCACCGTCCAGGGGCTCACTAAGGTCTGTGCTGAGCAGAGGTCTGTGGACTCTGCCCGGTCTTCAAGAAGGAGTAGGGTTAGGCTCACTGACGTGCTCAACTGCTCCTGGATTCCAGTGACACTGAGAGATGAAGGAATGCTTTACAATATGCATATATACCATGAATGTTTCAGACTGTAGTGGAACTCTTGAATGAACTTGGACTTACTTCTGGAGTCCTGTGGTTTTAGCTCTTCTCCCTTGAGTAACCTCTGCTCAGCAGTTCTGTCTCCCTGGGGACCCTGCCTCGGATCTATTTGGAAACAGATCTTTCAGCCACACCCTCCTGGCCAGGGCCCCAGGAAGCAGGACGCTGTGGAGGACCCCAGACTCGGGCTCTGGATCCAGATAGGGCAGTGAAAATGGTCAAAGCTCAGTGAACAGATAGGCATGACACCCCCCTCCCCAGTCCCCACTCCATAACAGGGGAGCCTGGTGGGACACCCAGGGTTGTCCTGCCCAGCTGTGGGCTCAGGAGGCAGCTTCTGGGTGAAATACTCCATTCTTGATTCATGGGTGACCCCTTCTTTTATTCTGGCTTACATAGGGCCTCGGTCCTAAACTTATCAACCTGTCTTTGTTCTCATTTTCAAGCTTGGGGCTCAGTCTGCCCTGACTCAATGTCCCTCAGCATCCAGGGTTCTGGGATAGAAGCTCTGGAAGCAGCAACGACACTGGGGATATCATGAGGTGTTCTGGCACCAACGAGACCCAGGCACTGTCTCTAAATTCCTGATCGATGCTGTTGGTTCTTAGCCTTCTGGCATCTCAGACCAAATCTTTGGCTCCAGGTCTAGCAGCCCACCTCCCCGACAATCTCTGGGCTCCAACCTGAGGTCGAGGCAGCTTATGAATATGTGTCATATTTGACCACTTGTACTTAGCACGGTGCTCCAAGCCTACCAGGAAAGTGAGAGCAAACTCTGCTCTGAGCTCGTGGGATTCTTCCCTACTCTTATCCCTGCTCCCCTGTGTATGGGGACATTTATGCCTCTGTGGCTGCATTTCTCTCTGAATTCTCCTCCCCACTCATAATGAAGGACATGAGGAATCCTCTCTGGGTCACAGGTCTCTGGGAAAACACGCTCATCACTGCTGGGTCAAAGGGCCCGGAATATGGATGCCATCCGATGCATAGAAGGCAGGAGGAGGGGACCCAAAGAGTCTTGTCTCGTACATTCAAGATGCTGCCAGCACAAATTGACAGCTAAGTGCCTCCTCCACCACGTGGACCAGATCACAGGTGATACCAGGGTATTCAACCTTGCTTTCACCACATTCTGTTCAAGATGGCCCTTTACTGGAGTCATTCTTCTGCAAGTTCATTGGTGAAGCCCTGGTGACAAGAAAGCCTTAATGAGTTTGTAAAGGGAATAAAGAGAAGAGGGGGGCAGATGAGACCCTCCCTTTAGGATCTCTTTCCTTTGACCTGACACTAAGACAGTATTCCCTAGGGCGGTGATGGGAGACAATTGGAGGGACAGACCCTGCACTCTGTACAGAGTTGCGTTCCTGCAGACCCCAACCCGCTGTCCTTCTACCAAGTTTTGCACCTTCATTGGCCTCTTCATTTCAGTGAAATCTTTCCCAGTTGGTTCCTTGGCCCCATCAGCGAAAAGTTAGCTGGTGGGTTTGTCTGGTGTGCCATCCTCCTCCTGGCTGGGATTCCAGTTATCCCACGAGGTGAAAGAATGAAGAAATTGCCCCATTCCCCTATATCATGAATGTTTGCTCAGTCCACTGTGGAACTTCTGAATAGATCTGGGCCTTCAGTGGATGCTTCACACTTCTCATTTTCTTCTCCTGGAGCAGCAGCTACTTCACAGGGACCGATGGGAGAGACGTCTCCTCTCCCTGCTGGCATCACATCCTGATCCCCGATCATTTGCCCTTTGTTTCTGTAACTTTGGCCAGGGGCTGGGCCTGACATCTTCGCAGACCTTGAGGGAGGAAAGAGCAGGAGGTTGAGAGGTGCCACCCAGGATGTCCTGGGGACTCCCATTGGCAACCCCTCCATTCCTATAATGGGAGGGATGGAATCCCTTAAAAAAGAAACCCGGTGAGGACAAGTATGAGAATGCGTAGGTGACTTCCTAAAATATCTTTAATTGTGGAAGGAAAATGTCCCCTTGAGTTTATGGTGACTCTTATTCGAATGGGGAACAATCGCTAGAGCCCCAGGGGCTAGACTGTGAGCAGGACAGGATTGCACTGGTGCGTATTTCTGGAACTTTCCTTTTCTTGGAGTTCTCCCTTTGTGGAGGCTTAAGTAGTACAAATAGCTTCCCAGGTTTCCCTCAATATTGAAAGTATTTAAAGAAAATGACAGGCTGTTTAATAGTGACTTTTCAAAATTTGTTGTGAAGAGCTCCTGTTTCTGGAACACATCAGGGCGTGCCTGTGCAAAACAGACTATGAACAGCCCCTAAGTGTCCTAGAAAGCCAGATCTGCAATGTCATAATTCTGGAGTAGAGTACTGACTTCCTGTATGAGTTTCCTGTGGTGGTTGTGACGAATCACAGACTGGACAGAAGTTATCAAGAGAAAGTTATTCCCTCACAGTTCTGGAGGCCAGGTCTGAAATTACCAACACTGGGCCGAAATCAAGCTGTCAGAGCGTTTCCTGTACGTGCGCCTCAGTAGGGTTTGGAGGCTGGTGTGGTGGCCTGAGTGCTGGTCCCCAAAGATATCCAGTTTTAATCATTGGAAGTTGCGAATGTTACCTTATATGGCAAAAGGGACTTTGCAGATGTGATTGAGGATCTTGAGGTGGGGACTCTGTCAGTTAATTTTATGTGCTGACCTCACTGGCCATGGGGAGCCCAGATTCAGTGTGATTTCCTGGTGTTTCTGTGAGAGTGTCTCCAGACGAATTCCAGGGATTAGCATTTGAACCCATGGACTCCGTAGCGTGGGTTGCCCTCCCCCATGTGGGTGGGCATCTTCCAATCCACTAAGGGCCTAAAGAGAACAAAAGGCTGAGGAAGGAGGAATTTGCCCTTTATTTTTTCCTGTCTCACTGTTGAGCTGGGACATCTCATGTCATCTCCTTCTGTTCTCAGACTGGGATTTGCAACATCAGTTCCTCTGGTTCTTGGGTCTTCAGCCTCAGACTGAATCACACCAGCTTTCCTGGGTCTCCACCTTGCAGACTGGGACTTCCTAACCTCCAGAATCACATGAGCCAATTCCTCATAATCATAGATTTATGTGGATCTATATATGTCCTATTGGCTCTTCCAGAGAACCCTAATACAAAGGGACATTATCCTGGATCATCTGATGCTCCATAAATGTAATCATGAGTGTCCTTTTAAGAGGAAGGTGGAGGCAGACTTGTGGACAGAAAAGGAGAAAGAGATGTGACCACAGCGCAGTGATTGGCATCATGTAGCTACCAGCCAAGGAATGCTTGTGGCCTCTAGCAGCTGGAAAAGCAAGGAGTCCGATTCTCCCCTGGAACCTCCAGCAGGGGCCAGTGCACCTAACTCTTTGATTTCAGCCCTGTAAACCTCATTTTGGAATCTGGGCTCCCAGAACTGTAAGAAAATAATTTTCTATTATTTTAAGTCCCTAATTTTATGAGTGGTTACAGTGACAGTAGGAATGTGATACAGCTGGGTACCATTTTGAGATCTTCTCCAAGTATCGTGCCCTTTTAATTCGTACAGTACAAGCTTCCTTTGTGCTCATGCCTTCCCACTGATAAACCTCGGGTGTACAGGGAATTAGTCTTTAATGTTCTCCAGTAAATTCACTTTGATTTTATAGGTTACCAATTATGTCTAATTCAAATGATCATTCCTTAATTTGAAACAATTTTACTTTTTATGTATGTATCATGACTGATTGTGTGGGCAAATTATTGTAGAACAAATTAAATAGGATAGTGATTCCTATACCTTGGAATGCCTAAAAATCTCTCAGTAATAGATCACTAAAGAGAAACCCTCTGTTTACGTCTTGCAGGAAGCACCCAGCACCTTCCATTGATTTCCATGGGTCCTCTCCCTTGTGGACCCCAAACAATGGGGATTGGCTCCCCATCTAACACAAATCCCCGTCTAGTGGGAGGCCTCTGACCCTGTTATTCACCTGTGGGCATTTTATTGTTATTATTCAGCTTCTGAGGATATGCTGATTTCACAACATGCTTATAACAACAGATACATGATTTTTGAAATCTCTTCCAATACCTGAGGCTTTTCCCCAATTGACCAGGGGTTCACATGCTTGTAGTTTCTAAATATGTTGTATCTTATAGTGGAAATGTTTTGTTTATTTCCTGTTCCATAGCACCTCTCATTCCGAGCCTTTATAGGAACCTATTGACTGAGAGAAGTGGAAATTACCATTTGCTGATGAACCAATGAAGTGGGTGCTATGATGAGTGGCCCAGATTCCGTGAAAGTCATGTCATCCCTGATGCTGGAGATACAGACAGTCTTCACCTGTCAGTGCTCTCTTCAAACTGACTTCCCAGAGGGGATTTGCCCTCTCAAGGTCAAGCCCCTTCCCAGGGCAGCCTGTATGTAGTGATTGGTGGGTGCACCAATAGATAGTCCAGGCTGTCCGGCTGCAATGTGGGAGCACCTGAAAGACTGTCCCAGTTCCAGCCCCCCTCCCTGCCCCAAGCTGGCTAAGACTGTACCACAGCCCCAACTAGGGCAACCCAGGATGAGCTTTTCAGATCTGCCTGCCTAAGGAAACCTGCCTCCCGGATGCCAGCAACTGGCGGCCTCCAGGCACAGGTGTCTCCAGCATCTGCCTTAGCTTCCTAAGTGAGGCTGTGTGCTTCCTGGGCAGCTGTCTGACAGTGACTGAGCATGTCAGTGTGCAAAGGCTTGCCAGTTTTGCAAAGCTGGGATTCCTTTCGCTTACCTCTGCTCTGGAGCGCCCCATGTGGAAGGCTGAGATTTTCTCGCGGCTACTGTGAGTTCAGAGACTCGAGCTCTCCGATCCTCCTTCGTGACCCTTCTCCCTTCTCAGAGGACACACCTGCACTGCTGTCTGTAAGCTCTCCCTGCTGACTCCTGCTCTCTCTCCCCTTTATTCTTCTCAGGCACTGTCTTCCTTTCATCTCCTGCACATCTCTCTCCGTCTTGGTGACTGCCCTTGGGAGAGGCTGAAGTGTCACACCGCTGGGTCTCATTCCCTGATCCTGCTCCCTCTCTTCCCTTGCATGGGGCAGGGGTGATGCCAACAGCACCCCCCAATACCTTTATGTGCTCACTTCCACCTCAGCGTCAGCGTCCAAGGAGAACCAGCCCGCAAGAGGTGGCATCAGGAGGGTGACCAAGTAGCTTGGTTTGCCTGAGACTGAGGGGTATCTCAGGAGAGGGAGCGATCAGGCCTAAAACTGGGACAGGCTTGGGCTATTCTACGTGTAGGACTACCTGAAAAAGGAGACACGGAAGTGGGATTCTGGAGCAATGAAGACCCCAATTGGGGGAGTAGGGATGGGAGCACACAGAGCAATGCAGTTCAAATTTTTACTGGAGGCAAACAGGGATGATTTACCTGTAGGAAGAAATGCAAAAGCAGGGCCGTGTGTCGGGCATTTGAGAAATATAAAGAGAAGAGTACTTTTAAGGAACGGGGGGACAACCTACTGCTTTCATTGTAGTGAGTGTTGCTAAGTGCAACTAATAATTTGCAAAAGTTAAAAGGCTGGGAGTAAAAATCATCAAGGACAAGTAAGAGTGAAAGCCAGAAATCCTCCTTGTTGGTTGAAAAAGACTCTTAATCTGCGCAGACAGAAGTCAGGGAAAGCTGAGGCCCAGAACTTAGTCCTAACAGGAGCAGACCTCCAGAAAACAACGACCTCTCTACTGGGCAGCTTTGCTATGCCCCAGTCAGGGCCCTGAATGGATTACTACAGGGTCCTGAGTCACAAGAATGGGCTATGTGGATCCAAGCGCCCAAAAGTCTTAAATCAATAATTCCCCTGATATATCCAAGCTGACAGAAGCGGCCCCTCTTAATCATTAGGGCCCATCCTTACCTTCTGAACTTTGTTTGAAGATGGGGCAGAAGCTTGGGTCCTGTGAAATAATACTCATCACCCCCAGCACCCCAGGATCCATCCCTTCCTGCCATGTAGGCCTGTGGGCCAATAAGTAAGATATGTCACCACAAAACCTGGACAGGAGTGTGCAGGGCCTGCTGGGGGGGGGGGGCAGTGGGATTAGGAGCTGCAGAACCAGCCAACACATATGGTCAGACCTGGAAGAGCATGCATGGGGCTGGATTGTGAGGGTGCAGGATCAGTGGGCAAAAACTCAGATTGGATGAGGGAAGTTTATCCACTAGAAGCACTCTCAACTGGCAAGGATTTTGAGACAGTCTGTAAGCTCTCTGCCAGGATGACAACACTTAGAAAGAGTGAGAAAATGATGGCTTCAGAAACATCTAGCAGGAGTGGCTCTACCAGGTAAGGAGAGGTGATCCTCAGGAGGGCCTGGCAGACACAGCATTTACTTGAGCAGTGAGGAATATGCTGCCAGAGAAGCACCTCTTTGAGAAGTTCAGGGGGTGGCTCTCCTCTAGGTCAGGGCCAGGTGGAGGAGGCAGGAAAGGAGGAGCCTCAGCGATAGCAATAGGGAATGGCAGGACCCAGAAGGGACAGAAACACGTTGGTGAAGCTTAACCATAGAGGTCAAGTGAATGGCAAAGGGGGAGGTACCAGCAAGGGCTCCTGACCTTGGGAGGTGTTGGAAATGGTAAAGAGCCCTCAGGACAAGACAAATGGGCCACCAAGAAAGGTACTACTCGCCCTGTGATCAGAGCAAGTAGGGAAAGGGGCCAGGAGCCTGAGAGCCAACCCCAATAGTAAGTGTCCTAGAAAGCCAGATCTGCAATGTCATAATTCTGGAGTAGAGTACTGACTTCCTGTGGTGGTTGTGACGAATCACAGACTGGACAGAAGTTATCAAGAGAAAGTTATTCCGTCGCAGTTCTGGAGGCCAGGTCTGAAATTACCAACACTGGGCCGAAATCAAGCTGTCAGTGGAGGCCACACTCCCTCCAGAGGCTCGAAGAGTGGATCCATTCCTTGCCTTTTCCATTGCTGTTGGCAGCCACTACTCCTTGACTTGTGGCTCCATCACTCTAATATCTGCTTCCTCCTTCATATGGCCATCTCGTGTGTGTGTGTGTGTGTGTGTGAGATGACCCTGTGTGTCTCTCTCATAAGAACATTTGTGATGTAGTTTACGGCCAAACCAAATAACCTAGGAACTCTTCCCGTCTGAAGATCCTTAATTTAATCATATCTGCATAGGATCTCTCTCCAAATATGAGAACAATTACAGGACTTGTAAATGATTATACCTAATATCTTTGGGGCCACGAGTCAGCTCTTGACTCCCCATGTAAAACGTTGTGTTAAAAAAAAAATCACGTATCTCTTCATGGATGGAACCAGAGTCTGAGATTGTCCAGGCAGGGCTCCCCTCTGATAAGGGGTCCTTCAAGCTGGACCCTCAGGCTGAGGCTTCTTTGAGCACTGTCCAGCTTCTTCGCACCTGCTGAGAAGACAAAATCTTTTCCAGGGTTCCTGGAACCTCCTCAGTTTCCCCCCTCTTGAGTTTTCTGTCAGACATTTAAAAACTCCAGAATGTTTTCCCTTTGTCCCATTTCTCTCCTGCATGTCTAATACCAGGATTGGCTTCAATATTTATTCAACATTCCTCTTGCTCTGAACTGAGGCTCCCAGGCAGTGATCCATTGACAAGTGTCCCCAGGCAAGCTGGTGGTCCTGACGGGGGGGAGTGTGGTAGGTAACAAATTCCACTCTAGGTGAAGCTTCAAGAACTGATCCATGGAGCATGGAGTGGGTTACACGGAACATTAGGGGTGGAGGGTGGAGAGCAAATTCCATTTGGGAAGGAGAGGGATGAAGGGTGGAAGGGAAGCTGAGCAGATTCCCTACTCTCCTCCTTATCCTTGCCCTTGTTGGGCTGTCCCAGCTAAGCCACCAGGGGGCAGCAAGAGCCTAGATTTGGGGACTGCAATGACCTCTTTTCCACCCCGCAAAGTCCTGTTGAGGTTTCTTCACGTCCTTGGGATGTTTCAAGGGCTTCCTTCTCCCCAGTCACTCCTAAGGGGAAAAACATGTAAGTCCCTTGTCCCCACTCTGTCCCTTCTCCACACAGGACACGCAACACCCCTAAGACTCAGTCCCAGACCAAATCTGAGGCCACTGCGGAGGCTAGGGACAGAGAGATGTGTGAACATCCACCCTAAGGAAAGGTGCAGAGGGAATGCCACGTTCCCAGCCAGGCTTTGGTCACCCTCTTCATTCAGAGCAGGGATGAATAAGTCCTCAGCCTGCTCTGCAGCCAGAATTATGTTTTCCAGGAAGGGATAAAGTGGGAAAGAGCAGATCCTCTGCCCCTTCCCTCCTGCAAGCCATGGGTGACTGCAGAGAGAGACCAAGAGAGTAAAAGCAGAGCACTGAGTGTGGTGTTTGACGGGGTGACATATGACAAAACTGCATTTTTTTCTAATTTTATTATGTTATGTTAGTCACCATACAATACATCATTAGTTTTTGATGTAGTGATCCACGATCCACTGTTTTCGTATAACACCCTGTGCTCCATGCAGTACACGCGCTCCTTAATACCCATCACCGGGCTAACCAATCCCCCCTCCCCCCTCCCCTCTAAAACCCTGTTTGTTTCTCAGGTCCATAGTCTCTCATGGTTCATCTCTCCCTCCAATTTCCCCCGCCCATTTTTCCCTTCCTTCTCTTAATGTCCTCCATGTTATTATTATTCCTTATGTTCCACAAATAAGTGAAA